>NC_090698.1:23364166-24662500 GCF_040954835.1 Lepisosteus oculatus | reverse complement strand
TAAAATTCTGAGTGATTTCGTGCTCGGCCTTAACTACGAACGTCTAGGTGTGGCATATACAATTAATATCCTGTTATAAAAGTTCTTCAAAATCACAGCGGAGAATTAGGTTTCAGTGTAAATCGAAAAAGTGTGCATAACATAATTAGAAACAATCAGAAACTTTGGAAAATTTATTTCAAACATTTTTTTCAGTAGTCAATCCAGCCGATTTGTTTTTTATTTGTGGGTAGCCGAATATTAAAGTACAACTAGAAAACCTAATGCTAGTGTTGTACAGTAAGAAACGTTTGTTAATCGGGTGCAATTGTGAAATATGTTAGTGCAGCTTATCGGCTCTGTATGGTTTTTAAATTCAGTATTACGTAAATTACAATGCAGATGTCCTCGTCTGCACTCACTTCTTTACTGTGTTAAGGAAATATTCAGGCGCGATCTAATGACAATGCAAGATACTAAAGATATATTTAGTATTTTCGTCCTCATAAAAAGTGAAAAGTGGTGACTAGTCAGATTTGTAACCGGATGAATTTGCATATTATATTTTTAATGACGCCATTTATTACAACACAGTGACAATTCAAGGGATAGTTAGCCATAGGGTCTTTGTTAAATAGTGACTCAAGGGTTAAGCGGCCACAGTTTTACATGAATAAATGCACTGCCCCACACAAGTATGTAAGGATACATATTTTAGACCTTATTGTGTAAACCTGTTTGTTAACCTTATTGTGTAAAACTTTTAAAAATGAGGCCTAAGTAGCCATTGTCAGATCAGGTAAGGTATGGAAATAAAATGGCGATTACACTTAATAATGATTTGTATTATTACAAAGGAGTAATTGTTGAAATTCTTAAGATAAAGAAAGATAAAGATTAAGTAACCCATACTTGCATCATTATTATTTAGGAAACACATTGAAAAGGAAACAAAGTTACTCAAATGTTTTCTTTTTGAGAAATTCGTCTGTCGTGGGTGTTTTCATACAGTCGTGGTCATGTCAAAGCCAGAAGCCAACACGAGTTTTACAGAAAGACAAAATTCAGAATTTTTCGAAGTCATTGGCACTAACCTGTGCATGAATTTAATAAGAGAGAAATCCTCAAAATACAAATGTACTGATTGCCAACTAGCAAGATTAACGTCATATTGTACAATAAAAAACAACAGGGACGGTATCCAAGGTATAAGCATAGCCTGTACCACTAACCCCTTTGGCTTTCACGTCAAAGAGAGTACAATATTTATTTTGCAATGTTGTTCCAAATAAATAAAGAGAATGATATTAATGTGGACTTGTTTAATTAGGCTCTTGGCTTCCTTACAAGCAGATTCGAAGCCAGCGTGTAGCAGGTGTTGGACAGGAAAACGAACCAAAACAATGTCGTGCACCTCTTTCACCGTTACCAAAGAGAACTGGTCAGCCGCGTTCACTGTGCTAAAATAAACAAAAAACATTATAAACATAAACGTAATAACCGTGTTCATCTGCAATTCAAAGCTCACTATATTGCTGTTGGATTCCCGATTTTGTGTATATTACTGTTAATAATAACAATAATATTTTTCCCATTAAATATCGGTAAAAAGGAATTATTGATAAAAATTGGGGTAAACGGATGGATTTGGTGTTAACGTCTCCTTTGACAGACCACGGCTTCAATCAGCTATGAAGGAAGGCCACACAAATAGTTTAATTAGACCACTTATGCCATTATTAGGCATAGTTGTAATCTTTGGATTACGTTACCCAAATGTAATTTATTGTGCATTTAATGAAGGCCTGATGTAGTAAGCACAAACCCACACACAACGTTCTGGGCACTCGCTATCGGCATTTGTAAGAAGGGATCCAAAATGAGGCTTTGTCCGTGTGTGTTTTTATTTTGAGCTCTATCTAATGATCTTCCTTTAGGGTAAACGATGAACTCTATTACTGAAGGGATTCCTAAACTTGATTAAGGTCACAACTCTCAAAAGGTCAGAACCCATGCCACAAAGTAGCATTTAATTTAGACCCTTATGTAAACTAAACGGTTAACAACCTAAATTGTGTTAAATAATAATTTACTGACCTGGCTTCTCCTTGGAAGATAGATGTAGGCGTGAAATGATTAATCACTTTATAGGAGTTCGTCGGGGTAGTTTGAGATGCGCTGCACTGTGGTGGAAAGGCCATTCAAGTATATGTGAACGTGTATGTATGTGCGAAAGCTTTCGCTGTTATAGAATGAGCCAATAGATTATCAGATAACCTGTACAATCTGTGTAGTGTCTACCTCTCCCACACTCGTTCTCAATGTAATTTAGGATGGGCAACATTAGGTGTCAGAAAGGTGATGGGGACTGTGTTTTGCTGTCTGCAGGTTTGTGATTCAAAATCTTCTAGCTGATCTAAACCAGCTGGATGGGCTCTTGTAAAAACAACCCTCCCTCGCCAACCTTCATTATCCTAGAATGCTTAGTTTGTCACAGTTGCCACGAAAGAATGAGATTTATTAATCTGAAATACTCCCTAGTTTGCACAAAGCATGTGTATCTAGTCTAATATTTAGTTCTGTGGAGAATGCGATTGTGAGTGTTAGTAGAATATATATATATACGATTATTTTATAGTTATTTTAATTGGCATTTGGGGGACATTGATTTGTTTAAGAACGGGCAGAACTAACGCATATACTGTAGGTTGCTCTCGAATTGTTAAAGGCCTAGACAACAAAAAACAATTTTCCTTTTGGAAAGCATTTTTTGTTCAATGGATATATTCTAAATGGGTCATCATTCATCCGTATGTTGTACAAAGGGCGCATTAATGAATCTGTTGAACCTGGTCGAGTGTTCTCTCAAAAGCATGTAACAGATTAAAATTCAGTCTTAATAAGAATTGGTTTTCAATGCTTCTAAGGCACGAAGAACAAGGTAAACAATATTTGTACAGAACAAAAACAAAAAAACGTGTTTAATCTTTCACTAAGGTATACTGTACATTACTTTTAGAGACAAATGCTCTGTAAAATTAAATATTAAAATATTATTCCAACAAACGACACGAAACTTGACCATTTAAAAAAAAACCTAACATAGATATATATTAGATATAGTAGTTTAATAGAAAAATACGAGTTTTTTCTTCGTATTATTAGTGATCAAGAAAACATCACAAAAATGCTACTATAGGCTCCACTGCAATAACCGTCACATCTGAAAGGTTCACTCCTGCATTAAGATCACAAAATGAATAAGAAATTAGGGCAAGACCGTAAGTATGTACTGTATATGTGTTTTTAGATTTAAATGGTAATTTTGTGCATACAGGAAAATAAGGAAGGTGCAGTGCCGAAGTACACGTTACAGCCCAGGCCTGTTTCAGTGTGATCCCGTCATGTTGCCGGAGAGATGTGTAACCCATCCGGCGAGTTCACTGGGACAAGGGAGGACAGCGATGATGTAACGTTTTTCAACACTGAAGAAAATGCTCCCTTCAGCAGAGCATGAGGCTCTATCTTCTCTAGTCCAATTTTCATGGTCTATTAACCATTTATCTGTTTTTCCATTTCCTGTTTTACTAAGGTGTATATATTACACTCACAATGGCATTTGTGTTATTATTGTGCATTCATTTGGGTGTCAAATTTCATTCCCACTCATAATTTATGAGAAAACGGACAAAAACGGAATACCTTGAAATAAATAAACGACACAATGCAGGGTTTTGTCATACATACATCGAATATGTATGTTGATATACCAATTTCTAATGTATCTTTAACGTACCCTCTGCCAATATTTTCATAGTCTCACCTTGCTAGTCTTGCATATACATATAGCGGAAAAGTTCGAATAAACCGTAATGAGGTTTGTAACATACCCTGCAGCGAAGGAAAAGGCCAGTAGAGATTTTCATAAGTGTGAAGAATATTGTTTGCTTAAATTCTAGAAAAACACAGTATAAAATCACTGTGAATTAGATACATCCATTTATTGCAGGTAACAGAAGCTAAAATACGGACTTATATTAATAAGTACATACATTTTGTAAAGGACATATACTGTACTGAGGTGAAAAGGCTACATTGAAAGAATCTCACTCGGTTTCGCTTTGTATCCTCTGGGAAATGAGCTCTTAATAAGGGACAATACTTTGGCCTTGTTTTACTTTATATAATGTATTTGAGCTCACTCGCTTCCCTCTTTTCGTAACGTAAATACAGCTGTAACCTGACGTAAGTCTATTTTACTTTTTAACATGTGTACAAAAGTTGATTTAATAACTAAAACTTTTTTTCTATGTCATACATATTTATTTAAGACAATATTTATTTCCGTCCTTGTAAGATTACATAATGTACTTTTTTTAAATGCGGGATTTTAACTTAATTGGTAAACTGTGAGTAATATTACGCATTACCATCTGCATTGCGATCACCAATCGTCATTAACAGGCGTATTTGCCATGCAAGGATTGTGTTTTTACTATTTTAATTTTGCCTTTGCTAGTTCTGTATATTCAGTTAGAAGGAATATTATGAAATTCCGGGCTCAAATCTACAAGAACTTCCTTGTGTGTAATCTATCGAAAATTAAAAGGATTAGCTACATTCCTCAAAGGATCGTCTCTAATTTTCCGCACTTCAGACGTGTATTACAGTTTATCCAGCAAACATTCATCTGTATGCCAACTCTATACCATCCTACAGTTTACAGTGCATTATTATGCAATTCTAAATTACAAAGGCTGAAATTAACCCCTCAAACAGCGAGCACACTGAAATATTGAGTGGCAGCAAAAAGGGGGCTAATCACATACATCAATTTAGTTCCCTATTTATAATAATGAGAGTGCAGCACCCCCTAAAATAAACATAAACTCAACCCACACGCCTTTTCGTATTTAAAATAAAACAACACAGACCACAAAAGTATAGGCCTACATAACTATCAGATAAGTCAAGGAAAATAACATCAGTATATATTTTCACCGATTTCGGGTGTGAGGTTCAGGACCAAGGAAACTTGTTCTAGCTACACCTTCTAAAATTCACACCTTTTTATTTTACTTCTTAAATTTATAATACTAATCAGTTCTCGAGTCCTTTCCCTGTGACACAGATATGACAGAATATCGTCAGATAAGGTTAATAAACGTCAATATTTAATTCTGTTATTGATTACAACTTTAAATGCTCATAAATTTACTTGAATAAACGGACTAAAATAATACACGTTTAAGAAGTAGCAGGCGTATGTATGATGATTTACCGTCGTGTTGGAAATAAAAAGTATCAATTCTGCAACTTTTTTCCCCTCAATGTTTGGGATATGAGCTGTTCAAATGCTAAAATGTTTATTGGTTTTGTGCTGATTTATGTGGTCTAGAAGAGAGAGTTAATTCACGCGAGAAGACAAGCTTAATTGCAATATAAGAATTTTTTCCCTATTGGCTTGTTCCGCAAAACCAAAAGCTCAGATTTCTGATTGCGTCAGCGCAATTGTTTTACTCGAGGCTAAATTTAATTAAAAAGTCATTTTAGAAGTTCTTTCACACCTCAGTTTAAAACACACTGAACGACGTAAAGTGTAGTTGTTTTAGGTCCAGTCGGCTTTATTTGTTTTCGAAATATCCATACCGTCCCATTTAGCTTTCACCGATGTCCCAACCAAATACACCACAGTATATCGTTATTTCCATTAAGGGGGTATGTGTTTCCGAAATGTTTAGAAATTCGTCTGTGATGTAATGGTGTCATTTCGCACAAATTACATGATTCTAATTTATAGATAAAACCAATTCTAGCAGTGAGCTGCGTCAGCGTGAGTTAACTGCACACGAGCAAGTTAATTCCACGTTGAAAATAAGAAAGGCTGTTGAGACGTCCTCAGGCGTACCTTATAAATAAAAAAATACCCTCTTGCTCTCACTAAACCATAAGTGATTTTTAAAATGAATTTTAAACTTTAAGTTGCATTTAATTGTGAAACGATATATTTTTCACGACATGTGTAGTAGCAGGTAAACTCACATAAACAGCCCTTTGATATTTTTTACATCTTGTTGCGAGTGAGAAGGAAAGATTCTCATTTTGGCAGAACTGCCTTAGTGTGTCAGCACCCTGTTTTAACCGCCAACTGAATGGACACTAGTTCAGCAATAATCATGATATTCTTGTCATATGATGAGACTGCAATAACCTTAATCGTCCGCAAAATGAATTTTACAATGATTATGAATCTACAACCTTTACTGAAGAATAGATCCTTTAGGCGCCCACACATTTTCTCAATTGTGTCTCCCTGTTAGCCCACGCATCCTCCCTCTTGTTGATTTTACTAGTAACTGACCTTGCAGGGTGACAGTTCGTGAAGCTTTGACCCGCTATGAAATACCCACTGTCTGTCGCAAACTGTTGCTCTGTTTTTACACCTGCGCGTGCTAAGCAGCTCCCCTCTGTAATTTATTGCCCAATTACACAACTCTCTCCCAATAAGCCACTCGCACTTCGAATAGCTGGATTTCTTTCTATGGGGCATCCATATTCTATGCACAATCCTACGTTTTGCACAGTGATTACGTACACTATTTGTATTTTTGTAGAATGGTTTAGTTTTTCAAGTATTGACCGTAAAGACAGGGTCCAGGGTTAATTCTGGTGGTGGCAATCTATATGACTACAGTAGCTGGTCGGTAGACGGGTAGAACTTAATCTAGCCATGTGACTTTTTTTTATTAATTCATAAGATAGAAGTAGGTCATTCGACCCATCTTGCAGTGCGCCTCTTATACTTGAAGGAAGTCTTACCGGGTTTTCCAGCCATTAGAAGATTTTTTACCCTAAAATACTGAATACTCTTCACCTTCCTATTAGAATATATTTTGACCTTTGTATGAATATTCTTAAGCCCTGATAACGTTCTGCCCAGACCATTGCAGTGGCAGTAGCAGTAGACTTGTGTTGCTATTGCAACGGCATTAGGGCCGCTTTAACTTTGTTTTTCCTGTTTCGCTATTCCGCTCTGCCATCTGCCCGCTATTTGTGCACGGTTTAACAGGGGGTTGTCATCTGAGCTATATGAGGGCATAAATAGAAAAGTTACCATGGCTGAATTAACTATGTCGACATTAATGATTATATTCACCGATTCTTATCTTCTTTTGTGCACTTGAATAGTTAATTTGACTGTATGGCAATGTCTACAGATGGAAAATGATGGACTTTTGAAAGTTCTCTGGAAATGGTATCAAAGTATATAGGATCAAACACATATCAAGTCAAATATATATATATGATATATACTGTATACTGTATACACAAACACATTTCTTTGAGCAACTGCTTCTGCCAATTGTTCTTAATAGTGATATTTTTTAAAAGGGAAACAAAAAAAATTATATGCAAAGTATCCTAATATCGAATGTAACAAAGTAAAACTTGTCTATTTCAAAGAAGGTGATTCTTTGAAATGCATTCGACTTCTGTGGAGTTCGGAGCGAGAAAGCAAGAATGAGCCACAATTCCGTGGAATTCTTTGACTTTTGAGAACCTCGTATTCCAGAAACCGTGTTATAATACAAGTGCTTGCAAATCGTCTTAAGCCCACCTTTATAATATAATGCTAATACAGACCTTTTATTTACAGTCTATCCTGCAACTAGAACACTTCTATGGCTAGATGGCTCTCATGCTGCCTCATTCACAGAGAATAAGCAATTATTCAGTTTGGATTGGCAGCATTGAGCATCTTCCTAACATATATTTGTACTCTTAACATCTCTCAATCCACCTCCCTAATTAGACTAATTAGAAGAAATGTGGAGTGTTGCTATGCCCATAGACACTTCGTACTGAACCCGCTTAGATTTTGTAAAAAGGCCTCTGAATGTACTCCATGGGAGGTGCAGAATCCTTACATCTGCTATTCACTCTGTGTAACAGTTGCTACACTTATCCTCTCTCTCTAAAAAGAGCTCTGGTTTACACTCGATTAAAAGTTTGGGAACTAATGCCACCCTGAATACAACTCTAATTAGAGAACCACGAAAAGCTTTCGGCTGCGTATAGCAAAGGCAATGTAATGCATGTGGCAATCTCCTTTGTGAATTGAATTTATTATTGTTAGTATTTGTTCGGGATTTGTTTTTTTACAGAATACGTACCATTTTACTGATCCAGGGAAACATTAAACAGTGGAGCGCTTCTGATAGTACATGCGCCTAAGAAAGCGAAAGCTGTAAATATTACCTGTAGAGTATTAGGCTAATTCGAAGCCATCCGATATTGTCCATACTATTATAGCTGGTATTAACTGAAGCAAGCATTCCCTTTGTGAAACGTTTGAATGAGAATGGAGAGAAAAAAGAGAGGAAAAAAAATCGGTGTGGCCACTGCATACAGACGTTTATGAGTGATATAGTTTATATATTGGAAGTATGTAGCTTACAGGCTTAATAATTTATCTTTGATTAAATTTCCCTATAAAAAACATTCAGAAAACAAACATCTCTTCCCGTTCACTAAATAAGATCTGTTTTTGAAATTCAGCTTTAAAGTACACCCATTAAATGACGTAGTATCATGGAACTTTATACAGAAGAGAAACATTCGGCCTACTTTATGAAGTTTTATTGTAGCCACAGGAAGGAATAAGACCCTATATATAGAGTTGCCTAATTGGTTTAAAAATAAATCTGCAGTCTTATCTGGATAGCAATTATATTCTCAACACTGGGGCTTGTGTAGTCATGCAGATGTTTGTATTGGAAAAGAAATGTGAGGCATTTACTTTTCATTTTGGATCTTTCAAAGGTGGCTGATCACGACGAAGACGCCTGCCGACGCAAATCACAATTATTCAGGAGTGAAGCACAATCACCTGGAAACAGTCTCTCTTACAGAATCTTCTAACTAGGTCCAGTACGAAACTTCGGTACATTTCATTCCAGTACTCGGTGAAGAATACTCTTTAAAATACACAGTACATGCACTGAGTAGCTTTCTGGTCTGTAGGTATCTGGTTAACAAAAACAAAAATAATGAACATTCTTATTTTAGCAGTTTTACAGTGAAAATATATACATAACACATTAAATCACGTAATTTGGGAGTAAATGTATGAGGCAAACAATAATGTTTATCTTAAACAATTATATATGATTGACTTGGAATGCTATATGTTGGTGGAAACTATTCGAAAAGAAAATACGAAGCCAGTTAGAAGCCCTTGTTATATTGTAACTCGTGTGTAAAATTAAAGTACATTGTCGGATCACCACTCGTAAGTACGACTTTCGTTGGTGTCTGAATAAAAAAACACATTTATTTTGGACAATAGAATCTGCACCATAGTTAACTTCTTTTGTAAATCTCAGATTAAGATATCCTATGTCATATCAAGAATAATTTTAAAACAACCTGTCTAAAGCCAAGCTGTTTAAGACGATTAACATGAAACAAGATCTTAATTTAGAAAACTAAATTCCCAACCAAATTCCCACAGTGCATTCATTTGGACATCAAACCTCAACGAGAAAATAGACACAACATCTTAAAGAAACAAAACTGACTGTATAACAAGGGGAAAATTACGTATTCTTAAAATATTAGTTTTTAATAAAAAAGTATTAATTGTAACACCCATGAAAAGCAGAAATTGGGAATTATAGGATGAAAACATCCTGGAGAAAAGCCAGGTTCCTAAAGAGGAGCTGCAATGCGTGTGTTGAAAGAGTGGGGGTCGAAGTAGCGCTCCTTGCTCTCACAATCCAAAGAGCTATTTCTTTCTATAATTTATTTAGATGAAGTGCTCGTTGTGTTTTTATTTGTTCTACATCTAGCTGTCTCACCTCGACATGAACTCCCCAAACCAAGATCCATTCCAGAATTATGTTGCTGACTTTCACCACACGTCCCCTTCGCTTGTTTGCTTTGGCACGTTCACCGTTCTTGCAAACAATTCGCCCAAAGTTATCAATCACAGTTGCACCCAAATAGAGCTACGCCGAATGTGATGACAAAATAATACCCAGTTGAAACAAACCATTTGTTATAGCTGCAAATTTATTATTCCGTCCACTTGAAACGGTGTACAGAGGTTACTACTGCATCTTCCACACGACCTACAATAATAAATAGAACAAAGTCAACTTGCACTTTCAGTTGCTTATGATGGAACCCAACCTGAAAATTAAATCTCGTTTTTAAGCGAACCCTGGCTGGGTGGTATCAGACTTTTTTGGCACGTGAAATTCTGCAAATTAATTAAATATGGGGCGGAGGAGGATACTGTCAGAGAAACGTTTGAAAGTTTCTTGCTACATTGCAAAAATGCTATTTGTTCTTGATAAAACCCAGTGAATTGTGTGAATTACAGTATGTCTAAAGGACCATGCTCACTCTCCCACTCCACATACATTTATTTTAAGAAAAAAACTGAGCTTTCGAGTGATCAAAGCTTGGCAGCATAATCTGTCACCCTTCTTTAAGGGCCATATCTTGTCAAAACATCACTGGGACCTGAATTTGTTTTAGTAGATTAATTCTGCAAAAAATGTTGAAGTCTGGGGGATGTTAGAGTTTGGGTCCATCTGACACATAATGATCCTTTATGGATTGAAGTTAACCATACTAAAAAGTGACACCCCATTTGAAAAAAGGAGTTGTCTTTTCTGAAGTCACACATAGCATTGTAAATGTATAAGTGTAATTAATACAGTACTGTACAGCGCAGGTCTAATGCGTCATACAGTATAAACACTTAACTTATGAATGAAATCTAAAATATAATTCTTTATTGTCTAAGAATCCATAAGAGGGCATCCTAGGAAGAGCATTTTCCTTGATGTTTTCATGGGTTGTTTGAATGGCAGCTCTCTTCTATCGTTGCCTATTCAATCACTGCAAATGAACTTCACTGTGCAACTGTCTGCTATCGTGAAGTGATTTCTATTAAAGCTTTCTAGTAAACCTAGATACCTTCCTGCAATAGAAAAAGATAGCAGTCCTGGTCTCAGCCAGAGAATGTGTAATTGTTTTGCTGATTTGTGTCTGACAAAGAACTTCAAAACCTTCACTATATTAATTTTTGCCAGCACTTTGCACCATACCAGAATACTCATTAAGCAATCACACTTTACCCAGATTGGATATCAATTTACTTCTGCCCCCTTTTCTCGAGACAAAGTGTTTCTAACCTACTCAATAAAAAATCACACAAATATATTGTGTGGCCATTTGCCTTCAATCACAGCTGTTCTAAGACAGTGGTTCCTAGTTCTGGTCCCTGAGGAACACCGTGTCTTCTGGTTTTGGCTTCAACTGAGTTGTTATTCACAGGGTAATTGATTTCAGTTTTCTGTTTGGAGCATATGTGTAAATTTCATTCCAGCTCCTAAGGGGTCAAATGAGATTTATCATTGATATCAACACTGTACCAGTTCAGGTCTGCCTGCCTTCAGGTGTATTGTCTGAAATGTGACCAACTGGACCTTTGCAGAGGGAAATAAAAAACTCTCATTGTGGGTGTATCTGTTACAATGCCATTCCCAAGTGTCTCTTCATTATAAAACAATCAGCTAGAATAAGCCGTTCCATCAGAAATAACAACTAGCAAGTTGAGGACTCTACTTTTTGTGCTGCACTATACAGAAGATTCCACCCAGCATTTTTCCATCACCTCAGCTTTTATTTGGAAAACTTACCACTGGACCGCTCACTTTTTCTTCAATAGATCAAGCAACACCACATTTGCCTTTTGTACATTGTATCGATGTTATGGAAACCTAACTTCATGAGCCTGCTGTTCTCCTTGAAGCCTTACCAAAATCAAAAATGCAAACGGATGGACGGAGACAGCTGCGGTTTGGGAAGATTGGAGAAGAGAACAAGACGCAAACGAACCACAATTCGTTCTTTGCAATTTCCAAGACCTCCCAAGCCCAACACTGTAATTTAAGCTGCTGGTTGAGATTTGCTTTAATAAATAACATTAATTATGTTGTGTAACTATTTTTTTTTCTGCTACAAACTAATGAAATTCTGAAGGGAAGCGTAAGACATAACTTGGACGCTGCAACTCCCAGATGCAGAGATATCAGTCTTCATGCCTTGTAGGCTGTTTCTGTTTTGTGTATATTCCTATCATTTCCCATCCACTCAAATATTCACAATATTTACACTTCAGAGCCAATTCTCATAAATGTGGCTAAATACATTTTTTAAACATGAAATCCAAGAATAAGACTTGAAAAAAGACTATTATAAACAATACACTTTGCTTAGGAGGAAGGATGGTCCCAAATGCAGATGTGTAGAGTTTATTTGTGTTATATTATTTAAAGCGGAATTCCACTTAACAAGAACAAGTCCGGGTTGGAGAAGAGAATCTCTCCAGAATGCCTACTACAATTGTGATTCATGGAGTCCATTACCACAACTGGCACAATTAACTGTGTACCAAGAAACTGATTTCCATTGGATTATACATGGGTGACTAAATTTCCACTAAACGTCATCTGCTCTGTAAGGGAGTGTGGATCAACAGCAGTGTGGCTTTGAAAGGGTCTGATAGAATATTGTTAAAACCAGTCAAGTATAAGCATATACTTATTTTTAAACAAAGAAAAAATATTTCTGAGCCAAAGAAAATGGAAATTACACTACTGTATATTTTGATTAAATGGTTCTGTATCCAAAATTGCATTTTAAAGTAGAAAAAGACATATTTTTTGCTTGGTACAGTACGTCCGTTGTAAATCTTTAATTGCCAAGTTTGGTAGTGTAACCTAGTCCAACTATTTATTTTATACATTTCTTCAGGGTAGTCAGGTGTTCCTAAAGGTGAGTTAATGAACTGTCTGTGGAAACCCATTAGTGATACTGGATACATTTTTGCTTCCTCCAAGGAATTTTGACTGAGTTTCCAGTGAGAAACAATTTAATTCAGAAGTTCACAATAATCTTGCTGCGAATAATCTTTTACCATTGTTGCAAATTGTTTTTCTCACTTTCCGAGACAAGAAGAGCAGAGAGATGAGATCCCTCAAAATAACATTTTGGGCCCAATATAATAAGTCCCCATGGAAAGCAAGAGGGATTGAAATTCCATTGTGTTTTGCATATAGAGCCCTATATTTTTCAAAGAAAAAAAATGGTCTTGTATTTTAAAAAAACTCTGAAGCCTACATATTTATAGATAAGTTATTGTGTAGAACCGACATGCTGCATCTTCTGTGGGTGTCTCACAATATCATTTTCCTGCAGTACTGTATTGGCTTTGTCATGAATAGTATATATAGTATATAGTTTAGAAAATTGTCTAAACTTGTAGCATAAAAGCACAAAGTCACTGTTGTGTATTAGACCACAAACAGCTAATTTACATACCGATCAGTACTGAGATTTCATTTTTTATGCTGTCATTAGACCAAAAGAATATGACAAACAAACTAATGGCCTTAAGAAATCAGGAAGGTATACTTATCCTCATTTCGGTGAATAGTCTAATCAGCAATTGAGCCAACAAAGGACCCAATGGGAGAAAAGGCATTGTGCAGTTTCAGGATTTTTGATTCCTTGATTTGAGTATAATTACCCATCATCCCTTTCAATTTTCAATAACTGCTTAATCCAAAAGCAGATCTGGTACTATACTCATGCTTTACACGAAATACTGAATGATACAGAAATGTAGGATTTTCAACATGATGGTACTCAGTTTATTGGTCAAGCAGCTAATCCTTCACATGTTCCTGTGTTACTGTTTTACGAGATGATGAAAGTGCGTTTTGAAATATGGAATGTCTTAATTTTCTCTCTAACAGGTGATAAGTAGATGAGAAATTAAATGGCTTGGCTAGATGTTCTTTTCTAGAACACTCTATCCCTGCTTTCTTTATTTGTAGTCTTTGCGCAAATACAGAAAAATGCTTAGGTCTTCAGGTCTACATTTTCTTAGGCATAAACCCTCCATGTAAAATACCAGTAGGTATCACATGTATTTGCGACAGACTGTGATAATACACTTTTGTATTGTTTTTGAATAAGTTACAAACTTGTTTTCTCCAAAGGGATCCAAAACTGATATATTTCACCGGCATCTTTAATTGCTAGTGCATCACAATAATTAATCAAGAGAAACAAGTTTAGTTAAACTTGTTTGGGAATGTAATATCCAAGTTATTGATTGAGCATCTATCCATTTTGTTTCTAGATGCTCATACTTTCGTATTACTTATTTTGTCAGGGTAGCATACTTAATGGATTGCATTTCTTTCTCTCTCCATACGGTTCGTTTTGCATAAAGACGTTTCTATTGAGATACTCATGTTCCATGCAGAGAGGCACACTGGCACAGTGGTAAGCATTGCTGTAGCCCTGGCTTCAATTCCTGACCTGAGGTGCTATCTGTGTGGAGTTTGTATGTTTTCCTAGCTTTATATGGATTTCGTCTTGGTGCTCCCGTTTCCTCCCATGTTCTAAAGACATTCAATACATGCCCCCCTCACAGGAGGCATATCAGATACCAAACTGATAAGAACAGGAACTGCACTTGATCTGAGCCATAGGTCAGAAGCGATGTTCTGAAGACATATCGGTAGGTGAGTTGTCTTCTGGGAAAATTAGCCCTGTGAGTGTGTATTTATGTCTGTGTCTGCCCTGTGATGGACTGGTGTCCCATCCAGGGTGTATCCCACCTTGTGCCTAGTTGCTTGCTGGTTTTAGGCTCTGGCTCCCCTCATCACAATGTACAGGATAAGTGGTTTAGAAAAGGATGGATGATCCAGGCAACTTTTCATTAACAAGCAGGATGCTTATTTCTCACAACCTCACAACACAACTGTGCTGAAAATTGTCTCTTTTGTTAATTAAAACTTAAAATGGGTTCATTTCTTCGTATGATTCTATTTTGTATTCCTTTGCATGCTCCTTCAATGATTTCTCATGTATTTCTTCTCCAATATTATATGATATGAACATTTTCTTGGGCAAAGATTTATTACAACCACATTCAATTCTGCCTTTACCTTTAAATGTTCAAGTTAGGGTGTTGTTTTTCTAGGTGCATTTATTTTCATTGCTGCATAGAAATGTACATAATTTGCATATTGACACCGGGGAGGTATGTGACAAAACATGTTATGCTTATATTGACAAATAGTTTGTGAAAATTGAAATATGCTCATTATTAAACAGTAATGTGATGCAAAGGTATCTAAAGCATTTTGCAACTTGTGGAGATGTGATATATAAACATCCTAGCTTTTAAGGGGAAAAAAGAAACAGACATTTGAGCCTCAGTGTTACACAATGTATCTTTGATTCTATGGTTCTAATGTATGAATCAATTCTCAATATTTAACTGAGGAGTAAACTTTGACATAACACACAATTCTCTTTTATCATCTGATAAGCAAGCATATTGAATCAAACAACACAAAGTAAAATGCTTAACTGGTTTCTGAGCACACCAGCACTAAACTCCCATTTTGGGCATGAGTGTGTGCTTCAGGATCTGCATGTGTCACTTGCTTAGGCTCACAGACACATGTGTTTGTGTCTATTCCATTCTACAGATCAGTGTTGTACTGTGTAACTGCTAAATAAATTTAGTGTCATAAAAATGAATGATTAACTTGGTACCCTTATGCAACCCAAATGTTGTATTATGCCTTCTTCAAAAAAGAAAACTAATAATAACCTAATTAGATGTTTTTTAACCCACAAGCAGAGTAAAAATTGAGGGCATTAAAACCAACATTTCATAGATGCAACAGAATATCAATGAAAAGGCAATAGGTGGTGTTGGAACTTATACTTGAGTTTAGCAAAGTCACAAGAGGTTTAATCATCAAAAGCTGCCGAGTTACTAGAACCATAGTAATGTGTAGGACCAGTTCTTAATATGTTGCTGTGCGTCATGCTGAAACAGGTTTCCTCAGATCTGGAACGACAAATCGACTGAAATAAGGAGAAGCCAGAACACGGGCCAACAGACTTTTTATAAACAGGACCACAGGGGAAGGTCTGTCACCGGAGAAGCCCATTTTGTGCCCCTCATGGTTCCTGTGGTTTGTCATCAAAAAGGCTTTTGCACTCATGTTGACTTTTCAAAATGTAACTAATTCAACATAGCTTTGAAAACTAAATGACACTAAGCATGGCTTTGACTTTTCTTCTTAGGCCTGCACTGGAAATGGTATTTAGACAGGTGCCCAGACGTTTATTTAAGGACTTTTATTTTATCCTGGCTGCTTTGTTCTATGCATAGGTGTTAGGTGTTATTTATCAACTTTATTTTTAACTGTTATCAACCATATCTTATGATTGAATATCAAACTGTAAAAGTAAATTTCTTCTCATTCTTACAGTATTTGTTGTTGTCATTGTGGAAATTAGCTTTTCTTTAAAGAACACATTTTAATGCCAAAAACGTCTGGATTGTCTTTGGGTTGCTTTATTTACAATCATATATGTATTATATAGAGCAACAAGAACCTTCAAAACCCAGTTAATTGTGATAGGGTTAAATATTTACGGATCAGTTTGCTTGTTCTTACAAAAATACTGTGATAGATTTATATATTACTGATCAGTCAGCTTGCTAAGCACTCTAATGTTCAAATATTTCCACAGAAGACTACACTGACAGAGGAAGTGAAAAAGCACCACAAAGGAAACACTTATAAAATAATTATCTAGGAAAGAAATGTATGCCATGGTACTTAACAAGTGCACTTTGAAAGCTTAACACAATGACAATACAGGTTTAGGTACTTGTGGTTATCCATATTATAAAAGAGCAGTGCAGATGTGGACTTATATAACCTACTCATTAGCTCAAAGCCTAAACCCTTACAAGCTACATCTGAAGTTCCGTTCCAGGGCTGAGTCGCGGCGGATGAATAGAGCTCTTCCCAGCGCAAAGTTCCGTGTTCCATTACGGCTCTGGTTTATTTGTGTTTCAATAGACCCGCTGCATTGAATTGTAGACTGCATCTTTTTCTCTGCACATTATACAAAGTGTAAAGATTCCATGCACATTCGAAATTTAGGGTTTTATTACGTGTTCTAAAACAACGAAACGTGCGTCTAGATAACATTAATTTCAGGGATACATCGAGACCCAGTTTGTTGTTTGTTTTGCAGGTGCCACATGTGCTGTGGCTAATGAAGTGTGCCTTTTTTGTGGTATTTGTTTTTACTGTCAACGTAACTTTGATTTTTGACGGAATCATAGATCGACATAACTGTAGATAAAAAAACATCCGATTTTTGTTTGCTTTTGTGTGCTAAATGTCTAGGTGCTCAGAAAGGGTTTCATCAACCAATTTAATTGCTCCACCACCCTTGCGCTCTCAACACACAGACGTGTTTGAGGGATTTCCCGTTCAGTTTTAGTCTATTTTTCACCGAAACAAAACTTCATATAGGCTGAAAATCGACGAGCAAGAAATATGTGGGCACTTTTACATTTAAAAGAAGATAAAATGTGGTTTAAAAAAAGATGTCCAAACATGATCAACTTTATTTATTAGAGGCCTTATCTTTGTGAGGACGTTTTCACACCTTTTATCACCAAACTGATAGCACTACGCGACCTTTTGTACACTAAAACGCGCATAGCGAGTTTTTCTTTCTTCACTTTCCCCTTTCCTTAACTGCTCTCCACTTTCGCGAGCTGTTTGGTGGTGGTCCCTATCTTCAGCACATATGCTAAACAGATTATCATGTTTTGACTGACCCGCTCTGCTCAAACTGGGGATAGAATTTCTACAAGTCCATGAGGAAATTAACTGAAATGTAGCAGTGGTCAACTGGAAGTAGGATGTAACAGATCACCTCCATAAATCTACACATCTAAATACAGTCTTTGTTAGTTTTGGCTTTTTTTTTCTCTACACGATGAACTCCGGACAATACATTCAGTATTTTCATTAGACTCTTTGAATTCCATATTTGAGTTATTGTGCATTTACAACAAGATGAACAACCATTTTGAATTAGATATAGAAGTTTGGGAAGTCTTATTTTTTAGATCAAATGCACAAGTTTAAAGCCATAGCTAATTCCATAACCCCGCTACAATAAACTGTAATAGCATGATATATTTTCGGATTGGCACTTATTTTGTATATGAAACATGACATAGAAATATTAAATTTACACATTGAATGCAGCCACATTAGTAGAAACAATATAGTTTCGATAATAACAACAATAATAATCCATTATATAAGGTGCAAAACAGTTAAAATGTATTTTAAAAGATACATTGTGAATGATAATTTATTTCGTATCATATCCATCATAGAATTGCCCTGTTAATTCAAAGTGCAGTACTTTTAGGAAATACCTAAAACATGCTACTCTTCTTACAAATTATGAGCTACAGACTACACGATAAAAATCCAGAACAGCTCAATTCAGTTCCTTTCCATACTCTTTATAACTTCAACATTTAACGCAATACTTCAAAAATTACCGTGGATCAATAAACACAACACATTTAAAAACTGCATAAACGCGAGAACGCTTTGAATAATAAATATTAGATCATTGAAATAATCCTCTTTATTAGGTTTACTGCTCCTCAATTTATTAGAAAACGCTTTTTTCCACCACCTACTGTACTTGAAACAATCCCCTCGACGTGACTATAACCCTGTGAATAATGGCTTAGGACTAAACAAATAAACACCCTTCTTTAGTTAAGGAGAATCTCATGGGGGTATCAACGATCGTCCTTAAGAAAAAGATACAAGTGAATTTATACTCGTTTTCTTGGACCTTCTCCAATAGTCCTGAATAGTTGTTCAGTGAAGTGACCTTGTCTATGAGGAGGGGCATGGTTATGACCCTGCGGTCCCCTATTTGCTGAAATCAATGTGAGCTATTCATGCTTTTGTTTTTCTTAGGATCCTCTACTGGGAACAACTGCTATCAACTGCAATTTTATGGACCTGGAGTGAAAGAGGAAGCTGTTACAACTCGAGCTGGAGCTGGAGTTTTAGGATGCAAGTGGGAAGTCAGAGTTTTTAACCAGTTGCCTGCTGGCCCCGTGCCTGTCTGAATATAAGAATTGTGAGCACTGGCATAAAAGGGAAACGTCTGCTTCTTGTTTTCTCAAAACACCATATAACGTACAACAATATTTGCAGCCTGTGTAGTGAAAGTATGACGACGATGTTTTCACATGCTGGAGAGCTAGACCACCGAGAAGCACTTACAATGATTCTTCGACTGCAACGTTTGTAAGCGAATGCGAGTGCCAATAAGATAACACTACACTAATCCGCTTGTTGGCTGTGCCTTTAAACAAAATAAGGGCTTTCCTCTCCGCAGTAAGATTAAAAGGCAAGGTTAAGAATATCAACTATTAAACCATTGCATAATTTGATAGTTTATCCCAGATCATGCTCCGAGAACGTTCTCTTACACAGGCACTTTAAGATATATAGCCTAATTATATTCATGATTGAGAAAAAGTAGCTTTATTACATTTATCAGGTTTTCGACCAATTTGGAATTACTGAAAATTTGGGCTTTAATGTTTACTTTAAAAATATGTGTAATTTGTCAACATGACTACAAGGCGATCAGTATTTACCGGCAATACCACTGTGGTTTATTTATAATAATCAGCCACCGCGGTTGTATAGGCCTACCCGAGACTTTCTCTGGGCAGCATATTGATTTTGGAGGTGGATTAAAGTCATTAGATCTCTTGGTGCTGCATTTCTGTGCACTACAGCTTTTCCAGTGAAGGATTTACCTCTCTGCTATGATGTTTTTGCTGCGCCATTTCTGAACTCTGCGCAGAAAGAGTTCTTTAGATTACTGTTTGTCGACTAAGGACAGTCGAGATATATGTCTTAAATGTGTTAATTTGTAGCCAACCCAAATCTTTTATAAATATTAATATATTAATTTCTTATGTATCTAATTAATTGTATGACACCAGAAAAACGTATAGAGTAACTTAAACGAAGTGCAATGCAATTAGTTATGTTACATTAACAAAAATAACATCGCTACTGTACTATAAGAAGGCTTTACTGTTGGACTAACTTGTTTTTATTTGTTGTAGGTACATTTTAAAAATTGCAACCTATCATTAACAACAGGTTATTGTACAGGGTCTAATTTAAATGCTACATTTAATACCGTGCAAACATGGAACAACTACAGTTTACAATATGTAATTTTACATTATATTGCGCGCTTCCCTGAAATGATCTTACCTTTGTCAAACTCGAGCTGTTCAAAAGAGCTCTCTTCCCAGTAGCTCGCGTTCTCCGGTTCACATGGCTGTGGGCCCACATTGGAAAAATCTTTGAGTAATCGTTTTTATTCACTGTCTTCGATAGTGGATACTGTCCACAGGGAATTTAAAGACATATACTAAAGAAAGTAAAGAAGTAAGAAAGGTACAAAATAGTGTGCGTGGTTTTTCGTCTTCAAGCCCTATTTAACTCACAGAGATATTATCACAGATATCACAGAGATATTATTGCTTATAATGAACTTTTGTTAACTATAAGTCTTTTGTTTGTATAAGTCTTTTATCGGTTTGAATACGGTTTGAATCGGTTTGAATACGAACTTCAAGGTTTTCCAAAGATTTAAAAATTAAAACTGGAGTCTTATATAAAATGACACCAATGAACTCAACAGTTAAATCTTAAGTAAATTACAGATAAATGATACACGAATTAGTTAAAAATATTCTGCGACTAAGTAATATGTGACTGAAAACCGCACGGAAATTCTTACGTTTTCTACCTAATTTTTTAGAAAGAAGCATTTCTAAAAAAAGGGGAAGACCAACATTTTCTGTTTATGTTACGATACTGTACATAAACTATCGTTGTCGATATATTTTGAAATAATTTGTTATTTCACGAGAGGTAATATACTGTGCGGTGCTGTCTTGAACTTGGCATACCCACTATGACCATGTTCAGCACAGCAGTAACTCTTCCATTTTTCCAAGACTGTATAAGAGTATGACGACTGCCTGGCTGAATAAGGACAAATGTAATTTTTGAACAGGCACACAGGCCTGTATTCATAAAAACGGTTAAATGGATGTTTATACCCTATAGTCTCGATGAAAATGACTGCACCACTTAATTAGCAATAAAGGCGTTCTTAAAAGTAGGCCCGTGTCCTTCCACGAAGAACAACATTTGAAAAAGTCTAATGGAACACACCGCTCCGCTAAAAACATAACCAATGTATTCCGTATTCTGCTGAAGGTATATGCTAACTTCAATCTGGATTCTTGAAAACATTTTTTTTTAATTTCAGCACACACAAAATATACACACGCATAGTGGACGCTCACACAAAATGAGATACAGACCTGCTTTGGAATGTCAAACTGTAAGAAACGCTCCAGTTAATATACTGTAGTTGCAGGTTTTTGCGCAAGCCCGCAAGCCTGAAAACGCGACCTTACGTGAAATCAATCAAACCACTTTACAGTTTCCGTTCTCAACAAATTGGAAAATTCCGAAAGCTTATTTGTCGTAAAATATTATCTGAGCAAGTAATATATTTCAAGTGTAGCTGTTAGGAGACATTCATTAAGCTTTAATCAATTCTAGATTATGTTTGTTTAAATAATATTAAATGATTTGCTTGTAAACAGTGGCACACACCCAGTGCAACCACAGAATGTAATTCTGCAAATTTTACAAAATTGTGATTTCCCCGTGAATTCATCTGTTTTTCCAGTTTTTTTCCTCATGAAAATATAGGCCTACTAAGCCTGGCTGTACATCTTTAGAAATGTCAAATAACATCAATTATTTTAGTTTAAACACACGTTTTAACAGTCATGATACTGAGATGACATAGAAAAAAGGTTAAATTGCAAAACAAGAAGTTTACCTATTTATTTTAGCCTACAGTGTCATAGAAATAGCCTTTTGCTTGAAAATTAAATGTGAAATTCTCTTGCTGTGGACAAAGCACTTGACGCTGTGGTATTTCAATTCCATTTTTCCTGTCATTCTCTGATACACATGTAAATTTGCAGCTAAGTACTTCTTTAAACTTTAGGATAGATGTAAATATCTAAGTAAAATAACATACTCCTAACATTTTCAGAATTGTAAGGCCCTTAAGTGCCCAAGAACCTATTTTGTGTTATAATGGACCAATTACCACAATCTTGGTCAATTTGACATCTGTGGTAAGCATCATTCAGTCACTGTATTTTTCTATTATTAATGCAAGACTGTTTGTAATTAAAAAGTATGCTGTATAAAAGAGTTGAGAAGGAGTTCTGTATAATTTCTGTAATGTGAAAAATACAAGTGAACATGGAGCATTGTGTGTTTCAGAAGTAAAATTGTTCTTTTTACATTCCAAACCACATAAATGTCATGATGAATGTACCATAACCTAGGCCATTTTGTGAAAAACTGCAAAATATTGTTTGTGTGTGATAAATGCATAGTGCATTTTCATTTAAAAAAAGGGAGAAATGTGCCTTTTTTATGAATTGGCTCTCTGAAACACTTACCTTAATAGAAATGTTTTTTCACACAGCACCAGCAAAAGAAAACTGTATGTGTTTTCTCGAGTCTCTCTGTTTCTTGCCCACTCTAGGGGGTATTCCTGTGGGCATCCGTCTCTCACATGTGGTGATTTAACACAGGCTGAAATAAAGGTTACTTTGAAGGTTCAGGTCATTAATAAAGAAGCAAAAATCCTTCCTGACGGCTGAGTTCACAGGTCCAGGAGCTTGGGGATGATGGAATATCTTCCCACAGCCCGGCTTCGAAGGGCTTAAAACCAGCCTTCCAAAGTGTGTACTGAACACCAAAAAGTCAAAGGACTCCTGAAATCAACAGGCGTGCAAGAAAGCTGAGGAGGAAAGCTGTCATAATATCAAGGAAAAGTTGATGTGTGCTTTTGACTTCTCCAATTCCTCCATAACTAGGGTTTAAATGTGGTGTTAAGTTTGCACAGACTACTCCCACTCAGCTGTTTAATATCATTTGTCTGAAGTAAGCATGATGAAAGTGTTCCCATTTTCAAATCCACCATAATATTCAAATTCTATGATTATTTTGGGGGTATTGTTTAATATGTCTGCATTTTGAGCAATAACATTGTGTGCTAATCACAAATATTCTCCAGAAAACTTATTTTCATCGCTTGCAAAGGTAGGTGTAGACATACAGACACTTCATTATTATGTTTTATGTGTATATGAATATTATTTTTAATTACAAAGCAGCAATCAAACTTAAGGAATTAACCATCCAAATGTGTCACCAAAGTAATTGCCTGGCAATTTTTTGCAGCTTTTGTGTATGTTTGGCATTATTCATCATATGGAAAAGATCAATTGTTTCTTATTTAATTAGTTTTCCTTTGTTTCCAGGGATATTATCATTATTTGGGGCATTTGCGAACACAATTTGTCTGAATGTGCACCCTCACAATTATTCAGAACTTGTTTTGCATTTGGTGAAACTCTGTTAAACTTTGAGTATGTTTTGCAGTCCAGCATAACATTGTTTGACACCTTCTGTGAATTAAAGTAAAATGTTTTGCTGAACATTTAGGAAAAGGTTAGACTTAAAACGTTACCCCTTTATGACCATAGTACTTCCAATGCAGTAACTGGCAAAATTCCAGGACATACAGTACCTACAGTAAGCACAGCACAGCAGGAAAACATACATGAAACATAAGTCAACAAAACTAAACCAAATTCTGTAGGAGTCATACAGTAATTTCTAGAATGAGATACTGTATTTAGCAACTGACCTCACACCTTTCTTAATTTCTTGTGTCTTCATATGTACATTCAATTAGTAGATGTGATTTCAGCACAAATCCCACACTTGTATATACATTGCAAAATTGTGGGTAATCAGGAGTATAGTCTGCAATGTTGTAATGTACTGTTATACATTTATAACTGAAAGATATGTGATTATGTTCCAAAAAACATAATTTTCAGTAATGAGCATTCTCATTATCCATCTAATCTATTAAAAAACTATGGATTCTATTCTACAAACTTCAGTTTTTTTCTGTTATAGTTATTGGTAATGGGTTCTGTTGTGTTCAGAATATTTAATTTTTAATGATATTCTTCACACACTAATTACGGAGTGATCTGCGTTTGTGAGTTATACCTAGACTTACTTTGCAAATATTCTTGGTACATAATCCTTAGAGCTAAAACAGATGAGGACTGTTTATTTACTGATATATCTATAATTAATAAGACTATTTGCTCATAACTTTGTTATTTTGACACCCGTTCTGCTAATAATAAATAATTATTGTAATTACAAAAACATTGGTCTATAGACAAAAATTGAAGAGAGGGCTTAAAACAAATTTCATTTACCTCATTGTTTCTATGGACCAGGTTATGTTTAAGTAGTTTAGTGACTCTGTCAAAAGATTACCCAAAAGCTGGGTAAATAGGAAGTATGTATTGTTAAGAAATAGGGAGGTGTGTTTTAGAGAGTTAGAAACAATAAATTAGGGGAAAAAATGGGAGAGCCAGCACAAACAGACAAAAAACACACATGCGCTCACCTTTCATTACTCCATTTCTTCCAATTCAGGGTCACAGAGGAGCCATAGCCTATCCCAGCAAGCAATGAGCATAAGGGAGGTTACACCCTGGACAGGACATCAACCCATCGAAGGACAGATAGACACAAACACAGACATGCACACTCTCACACAGAAGTCATTTAACCTACCATTATGGATGGTATGAGGAAAACAGAGCACTTGTAGGAAACTCGTGAGCATGAGGAGAACATGCAAACTCCACGCAGATACTGTAGCACCCCAGGAATTGAACCCAGGGCCCCTGCATTGCGAGGCAGTGTTTGGAAGCATAAGGTTATGCGAGCATTTTTTTTTAAGATGATTGAATTTTGCCTTTTGGAGGGTCTTAGTGAAATGTTTCCCCCACTTTGATGTATTGATGTATTTCTCTGCAGTTTTCAGCTTCAACCACTACTGCATGACCTGCATAGAGTACATGGAGGACCTGAAGTCTTAAAACATTTTTGAGAGTCTCTTCGACTTCAGGGTCAATTTATTTCAAAGTTACAGGGTAAAAAGAATGGATAGTGGGTCAATGAGGAAAAAATGACACTGAGGTTCAGAGAAAAAGTCCAGAAATATTTTTTTCCTGTGTGACTACAAAGTTTTAGAACCAGCCTTAGATGCCAATAAAGGTGCAGGACATTGAAAGAAAGAATGTGTGCTTTTGAAAAGGAAGATGATTAATTACTAAATAGATTTTTGAGATGTGTAATTTTGTGTTTTCCGTCAATCAGTGTGTTGTGATATTTCATGGTGAACACCTTTCCCAAGTGTTGTGCAAATTAGGTTAAAAGTTAAAACTAGATCACTAAGAAATAATATTTTTCTGGAGTCTATGAAAGAAACAGGACTCAGTACACAGTATTTTGAAAATCTACACATTTACATTTCATAGACATGACTGGATGCTCAAATATTTATGGAAAGCTTCATTTGTATGAGAAAAACATAATGCTTTGCGTGTGTCTGTGATTTCCCCTATTCTAAAAAACAAATGATTTTGTGCATATTGTGCAAGGTTATATATTTGTTTCATATTCCATATGTTACTGAGAAATCATGCCCCTGATTTCTCTTATTTTACAACCTGTGGTTACAGGATTGAATTATTAAGTAATTCAGTTCACGTTGTGTCATTCTCTCATCTGAGAGGTCACTGTGCTTAGAAGAAATTAGCTTTAACACAGGATTTGGGTTGAGCTGTGCTTCATACTTTGGCATGGTTGACAGTTAAGGTTAAGTCACAATGCTCTATGTGAAGAAACAGAATTAGTCCATTAATACGTATTAACATCAGGCCTGTAGGTTCATATTACATTTTCTGAAGTCTTAACTTGAGTTGCGCTTTCTAAAAATCTAAGAGGAAATATTTCACAAAGAAAAAAGTTAAACTCCAATAAAAAGTTTTTTAGGTATTTGTTGTGCTAATAAGACTGAATTTTAAATATGTGAAATTAGAGATATTAGAATGAACTAATACTGTAAATTTACACTCATGCGTTGACCTAGTCATATGCTATCAAATTGACATGAATTTTCTGTGGTAAACCTGTCATATTCCAAACATTGAAGGAGTCACTTGTGTACTATAATCCTTTGTAGTTTTATGTATTCTTTATTTTTGCTTGCATGCACTATAATATTTATAGTGAAATATTGTTTTGTCTTTGATTATGGCATAACGTTCCAGAAAGGCTGAGAAACATGGTCTACAGAGACTCTTCGAAATGGAAAGCTGAGTCACATGCTGTCAAAAATGATTGTCATTCTAAGCTGAGAAGCCTGACAATGCAGTTTTTCTCAGTTGGCTTTGGGAAACTGTTTCAGAAGCTGTGTTTTTGCTGGAAAGCATAGTTAGTGGTGCAAATAAGTTCAGCAGAAACAGCAGCAAGAAAATCCAAAAGTTTAAAAAATTAGGGGGGGGGTTATGGCAGGGAAATTAGTAGAATTGGAAAGGATAACTTTCATACATCAGAAGATGTTTTTCTGAGGCAAAACCCACAGTTAGCACTTCGCTTATACATACTGTAGGGTGAGTTACTATAGCTTAATCATTATTTTATTAAAAAACAATCACAGCGAAAATCTTTTATTTTCATAGGAATTTTCTATTTCATTTGATAATTCTAAAGGTCAACACTACTACATATACACAGCCAGCTGTCCTGTACTTGCCTAACACTTCCAGGAAGTTGGGAACATGTTATCATCAGTGTTATGCGGAGGAGGATATAGAAACTATTGTAGATGAAGAACATAACCTGCCTACAAAGGAAGGACATCTACACACACAACCAAAACCAGTAATGTTTCATAAACCCTAAATTAGGAAAGGTCTGACAGTGGAAAATGGAATGCCAAAAACATTTTACCTGCCTTGTAAAATCAAAACATAACCTACCTCTCTACTAAAGCACTAAATAAAATTTTCCATGTGCTGGAAGTTTTATGTGAATTTGAAGAGGGCTTTTTTAGTCAAATCCTACAGTTTGTCTTTTTAAGTTTTCAATTATAAACACTGAATGGTTCAGGGTAGCTCCTTCAGATGTCATACTGATACTCAAGTGCTTTGCTTCTCCAGACTTCAGTCACTGGCTTCCTACAAGTTTAAATGTTCATTTTTTTAAACTGGAAATGTATTTGTGTTAAACATGATAATAGGAAGGGTTATAACAAATGTGCTCTGTTGGTAGTGAGGAATTTTATCAGATACCACACTGTACTTTTTATATTTTATTTGTAAATAAACAATTGTTTAAATGAACAATTATTCTGAACTGTTCCAAAAAAAATACTGTTAAAGATTTAAAACACAACTTGTGATAGGTATTTCTTTTAGCCTGTATCTACTAGCGTGAAGTCTGAGCAAGAAAGTACCCTATTCAACCAAAGGATTGTGAGATTGATTGCATGTTTAAGGCGTCTGGGAATTTGAAAGTTGCCTAGGGATGTAAAATTGCCTGAGAAGAATCAGCATTTCTGGAAAAGATACAAAAGATGTGGCTTCTAATGTGTATAAGGCGGTGCTTCAGCAAGAGTTGAACTGTGATAAATAAACACAAGTGTGCTGATGGGAAAATCTTCTGGTAGAGTACTAAAAGCTGGGAGATATTAAGCCAGTGAGCATGAGAAATGTTAATGAGAAGTAATCTGATGAGGTGAGTATAAGACCGAATTAGTAAAAATTACTAAGAGATCAAATGTCAACAGGTCAGACATATCCAAATGCAGTGATGGACAAATAAAGCTTTTGCATAATATTACTGTTGCGGGCCTTTTTTGCTCATTTAAAGACTACTGGTAAAGATTTAACCAGCACAAAATATACTTCAGAAAGCACACTATCAGGAAACTGGTGTTGAAAAACAATAATAAGGGTTGTAATGCTTAAATGCTGAGAAAAGGACGGTGATTTAATTATAGTGAATTATAGCAAATATGCAAAAACAGCAATTTGCATTCTATTTCTGTTGTCGACTGTGTTAAACATTCTGCTAGAATGAGAGTTCTCCAGAAGGTTATCCACTCATAGAGTGAATTCTACTATCCTTGGCTTATCAATCGGTTCATAAACATTAATTCAACTATATCTTTAAAAGCTACAATGGAATGAACTGAAAAGATGCCTCTCTGATTAAGGGAAGTGGAGCTCTGCTCCTGACCCAGTCAAAGCCTTATTGTCTGGAGGATCCACTGGTGGTGTGTGACTGTAATTCAGGAGTCCTTCGGTAGAAACTTAGGTAGAAGCAAGTACCACTGTGGGGATGAAGCATGGTTGATTGTATCAGATTTTTATGATTGAAAAAAATGCAAACAAATGTGTCAGCAAAAAGAGGAATGGACCAAGGAGTGAAAAATATTTATCTGTAACAAAATTCGGGAGTTTTCACTAATGCTGGTGTTTAAAGAATAATGTCAAATGCCATCAGCCAGAGGGTCAGAAAGTTAAAGGAAAAAAAACCTAGTTGGTTCATGAAAGTATGGCCTGTGTTAGGAATACACAGATGCCCAAGTCACGACATACTAAATTGTTTTTTTCTTTGTTTATCCTTGAGGTTTTACAGGTATTGTATATCATAGCGGATCCTGAAACAATTAAAACTTTGTTTTGGCATCAAATGTTGATACTAAAGAACGTTTAAGCAATGGAAAGTTTTGAGTACACGTTGC
Source organism: Lepisosteus oculatus (assembly GCF_040954835.1). Taxonomy (NCBI): domain Eukaryota; kingdom Metazoa; phylum Chordata; class Actinopteri; order Semionotiformes; family Lepisosteidae; genus Lepisosteus; species Lepisosteus oculatus. The sequence goes on along the minus strand of NC_090698.1, from coordinate 24,633,739 downwards.
AGAGCTCTAGAGTGTCAATAAATGATGAACAATACTTTTTCTGTATCCAATGTTCTCTATTTGTAAGAGGTGAAGGTGAATCATAAACCATAAAGCAATCTAGAATGTTATGAGTAAACACTACATGGATCACATGCAGTTGAATTGATACTGGTGTCAGTTATCCCTTCTATATTAGGCTTAATGTTTTTTTTTTCATAAAACACCCATATTTATGTTGAAGATGCAAATACAGTACTGATTTATATCCACCCACTTTCAAATCAATTCAGGATTATGAGTCTTGCAATCCCCGCAGGCAACTGGCACAAGTAAGGTTACACCCTGGACGGGATGTCAGTCAATCGTAGGGCAGACACATGGATACAGGCACAGACACACACACCTAAATCCAACATTTCCAGAAGCCAATTAACGTACCAATATCTCTTTGGACTTGCAGAAGAAAACCAGAGCGCCTGGAGGCAGCTCACGCAAACACAAGGAGAACATACTGTACGAACTTTGTGTTGATAGCACTCCAGGTCTGGAATTAAACCCAGGGCCTCATGCAGATAGGCAGCAATGCTTACCACTGCACCACCATGACACCCCTACTCTATTTGTTTGATAAATGAAATTGACCTTTTCTGAATAGTAAAGTGGTCAGAGTGCTTAAGACCTTCAAAGAAATTAAGCGGACTTCATAGACTGCGTTGCATTATTTCTGAATATGTATCACACGCAATGTGTCTTTTCAGCCTCTGTGCTTGAGGGAACTGGGACAAACACAAAGCTCACAAAGTTAAGAGCTATTACCAACAGGAGTATAACTGGCTTTCTTGTCTCTATCACTTCAAAGTGAGGTTCAGATGTAGTTCACTTGTTTCAGTTCAACAATTCTGTTTGTTTCAATCTCCTTTACTTTAAGGTTAGAACAATTGATATTATATACACATAGGTATCATTACTTTTTCAGTGTAGATAAAATAATTGGGCACCCAGGACAGAGTTTTTTAAAGTAAAAGTGGCTTAAACCTTACAAATGACATAAGACATGCACAACACACAACACTTAATGTTTTTAATTTTCCTGCTGTAATGTGTTATGTGTTCTCCCAGATTTCCATGTGAGAGGAAAGACATTTCTGCAATACCTAAGATTCTGAGGTAATGATAGGCCTGATCTATACTTTGAAGTGAGAACAGAAAATAAAGAATCTCAAAAAGTGATTGGTAGTTCAGCAGAGGTCACTGTCCTTTCTAAAATGAAGTCTCCCCCTTTTGTTCCATTAATGAGCTCCATGCTATGGGAGGTTTCTTTCTTTAGATGGAGTGTATGAACTCAGACCTAGTGAAGAGCTTAAGCTCCAGGAACACTCTGTTTGCATGGTGGTTGAATCCAGCTTCGGGTCAATAAAACTTTGGCCTACATAAAATTCTTTCTTCTCCATCTAATGTTCAGAAAATCACTTGTTTTTTCCTCTTTATTGCACAGGTCAGCCGTACAAACCATAATCTACTCTTGGTTGCCCTTACCTTGTTAAACAAATACAAGAGGACCTGAATTACAAGGATTAAAGGTTGAGTCTACCATTGGCTCACTGTAGGTTTGGAGCCAATAAAAAGTTCAGCATTACTTTATGACCTGTGTTATTTCCCATTTTAATGGAGGCATTCAATCATTTTCTTCTTCAATTGGTTGGTTTACATATGTTTTCATTTATAAACTTTTCGTGCCTTAGCACAAAAGTTCAGCACTTTTCTTGTCAAGCAATCGTGCCTTTGGTGGATTTTCCCCAGATTAAAATTGTGATCAAGCTCTGCCTGAAAGCCAAGGGGAACAAATTAGCCATAAAAAACCCATGTTTTTTTAACAGAAAGCTGCAGTATGTTTCTGCAAGAGTTCATACAATGTTTTAAAATCACCATAGGCAGTATAAAAAGCTGTTGATATGCTTTGGCACCTTTATTCACCTCACAGGAGTCTGTAGATGTCACGCATGAAGGAGACAGTCTTTAGGATGTATCCTGAGATTAGGAGGGGTCCTAGCCAGTATTCCAAAGGCTCACTAGTCTGTTCAATGGTGTGACTCTTCAATGATGTATATAAGGTAAATATCAACTTCAACCCTAACCCCCAACTATTCAGTCATGAAAGTGTGAAGTAAAATCATTTTCAGCCTGTTGAAATTTCAGATTCATTAACTTTTAAAGCACCAAGTTGTTCTCATCCTATCTAGGGGTTTTAATAGAAACAATATAAAGGGGCAATCCCACTGCAGATGACTAAATTCTGCTCACCTCATGTCATTTTTGTATTATTACTGAATCCCCAAGAAATCCCATGCATAACTTATGGTTTATATTTAGGCCTTTTAATGCATATTTCCATATTATAATTTTAATTTGATCATGTAAGATGTAGGGCATACATAATAGAAATGCTCTCTTTGTGACCATTTCAGTGATACAGTATGTGAGATATAATACATACATTATCCACACATGAATAATTACAATCTAATTAACTAAATGTAGAAGAATAATTTGTATCTTCTATAGGATGAAGCTTCAAGCAAGTAACTTATTAGGTGTATATTTATAGTTTAAAAGTATTATTTAAAAAAAACAGGATGCTGTTATAAGTGGTGTTGGTGGACCAGTAGGTGGCACTCTTCTCTCGGGATAAGAATTTGCAGGTCCCACTATGCTGTAGGAGGTGCTTTCCTTGAGACAGGACATGAAGCTGAGGTTCTGTCTACTTAGTCATTAAAGATCCCCTGGCAGTTTTTGAATAATTAGATGTGTTAATCCTGGCAAAATTCCTATTTCAGCTTGTACATTCTGCCCTTCCTGAGGTTTTTGGCATGGAGCCAACAATGTCATCCCTTCTATTCTGATATAAGGGAATTTCAGAATGCAGAGAAGCACAGCACATCAGGGAAAAATAAATAACTTTTTTGTGAACACTAACATTTCAGTCATTTTGCTGTAAGGCTTGTGGACAAAGCTGAAATTGTTTGGAATGCCTAATGCTTGTATTTTGATTTCTGCTTTAACATGTGGTCTTCTGTGTGTCTCATTGATTTCCTTCCATTTTCATAGTTTGGTATCAAGGAAATCTTTAGAACAAAAATCCCAGCCTAAGAGGCTCAAAAGCAAAGACGTTTACGATGTAGGCGCTATTTCATTACCTTTTCTCACAAAGCATTCTTACAAGACTCTGCAAACTTGTCATTGTCATCAGCTTCTTCGAACGCTCCTCTGTTAGCTTTCCCAGAAAGCAAGGAAAGGCCTTTGCTGATGACACCACATTGAAATGTTATGGAATAGACAGTGATACAGTACCTTGTTCAAGTATTAAGACTCTTGTGCGGTTTTCACATTTTGATACATTAAATCTGGCAGCTGTGAGACTTGGAAGTAGAAATTAATATACACAATATACTCTACACATTTAAAGCAAAAAAAAACAAATAAAAAAGAAGAAAGTAAATAGAAAATTAATATGAAAGAAAACAAATTACTGTCACGGACGTCCAAAGGGACTAACCGTGGGGAGCAGGAGAGCGGAAAAAGACCCATATGCGTAGCGGCGAGACGGGAAAAAGGCCCGGGCTCATTAGTGCGAAGAGTTCAGGAATGCCGTATAGAAACCTATGCCCTCAGGGAGCGGACTTGGGGCACCCTGGTGCTAGGCGGGTCTCAGGACATCCGAATGTCAATGCTGAGCGAGGACAGAGTGCAAGACCCGGAAATATATAGCCCAAGGGAAAGAGAGGGACAGGAAGGACAGCAGACCGGAAACTAGGGACAGGACAGAGAAGGAGCGCCCTCTGGCTGCAGAGGGCGTGACATTACTTTAATAAGCCACTCATATTGTTGTGTTGCCTCTATGTGTAGAAACAGTGGTCCACATTATTTCTAAATAAATAAGGTCCCTCAGTCTGGTAGAAATTTCATTTCACTACGAAGGGCTTCTAGGAAAATTGGCCCTAGGTGTAAGTGCGTGAGTGTCTGTGTGTTTGCCGTGCGATGGATTGGCATCCCATCCAGGGTGTACCCTGCCTTTTGTCTGTTACTTGCTAGGATAGACTCTGTCTCTCCCATGACCCGGAATTGGAAGAAGTGGTTGGAAAACGGAGGGATGAATGGATTTCAACATGGAGCAACCCAAGGATAAAGTTGAAGAAAGCATTGCTCAAGAGAAGTGTAAAAAATATTTTAGACCCTCTTAATTTGCAACTAAGCATTTAAGTGATCTGCAAGTATGTGGCAAAAGTTTTTGTAGCAAGACAAGACAAAATTGGAATTTATTGGTCTTAATGCAAAACATGGCATCTGATGCTAACCGAACTTAGTAAATCCCTCACTCGACACCATCCTTACTGTTAAGCATTGTGGTGGCAGCGTTATATTATAGTTTCGCTTTTCATCAGCAGGGACTGGGAAGCTTGTCAAGACTGATGAGAACATAGATGGCGCAAAGTATTGGCAAATCTTAGAGAAACCAAACAAGCTTCAGACCTAAAACTGGGACAAAACCTCACCTTTCAGCATGAGAGTGATCGAAAGCTCAAGGACAATAGTAAAATGGAGTGGCTTAAGAATAAGAAAATAAATGTACTTGAGTGTCCCAGCCAAATATCCAACTTGAATCCTATTGAGAATCTGTGGAGTGACTTAAAAATGCCGTCCATTAGCAACCCCATGCGCTTTTGAGCGAATCTGCTAAGGAGAAGTGGCAAAACACTGCACCAAGCAAAGTGGGTAGAGTCTTCCCCAAAAAGAATTGTGGCTGTATTTGTTGCCAAGTTTAATAAAAGTGTATGCATCATTTTATAATTTCACAAAATGGGACACCACTTGGAGAGCTTGAATACATTTTTAAGACACTGTATTTTACTGTATGACACATACATTCCAGTTTAAAATATTCAGCACAACCCTAGATCTTGCGTAGATATTGCATGTTTAATAGCTCAGTTTGCAAGGACTATGTCATTTAAGATGCTCCAGAAATTAAATTTGCAGCTCTGTGTCATTTTATTCAAAAAATAACTTCCAGCATATACAGAACTGCAATGGTGATTTTTGGAAACGGTGGACATTTGGAAACTGGACTTTCTTATTTTTTTATGTGAATACACACACAGCCATCATTGCCAAGGTTGTTGCAAAGTGAATGGCCCAAACCGATTAATTACTTCAATTTTTTATACTGTATAAATAGAAAGTGACACATGGGTGTATATTTCAGAAAATATAGAAAGGCAATATTAAACAATAGAGGGTCTGTTAAATTTCCCTTTTCTTTACTTTTTACATTTTTTAACTTTGTTAATCAGCTGGATTACGACAAGCAGACTTATTTAGAGCCATAAACAAAGCCATTGCAGTATCACAAAACCATCTAATGTTAGATAACTGCCTTTACAAATTTTAATCTGTAGGCTGCATTGTGCTAAAATGTACCAAATACCAATGTTTTGTATATCATCAAAATGTAGGGCTCATAAGGTGACATAAACACAAAGTGCACAGCTGATTTTGAGTAATTTATTTAGCCATTCCATTACTGAACAACAACGTTGCTTTATAGGAATATATTCTATAAATATAGAAAACAACTGTAAAGAAACAATTAAATAGTAATTTCAGAAGCAGATACAGGAGTAACCCTTTCTGAATAAAAACAATACTGTAATATAACAAACAGTCCTCAAACACTAAATTGGGTGAGGCAAAGTGTGGATTATACAATTTTCAACATTATAAAATAGAAAATGTTACTTTTTACCTTCAGTGATCCTTTGGTGAAAAAACATGAATAACCTTTTGATAGTAGAGTAATTCCTGAATACCTCTTGATGGTTTCACATTCTTCCCCTCATGGTAGGAGAAATGACATGTGAATTAAAAATTAAAGTGGGTTTCTTTTCAAACTTATTCGTGAATCACTAGCAAAATGGAGAAAGAGTCAGAGCCGGTGGAGAAGGCTTTCTTCTTTTACCGTTGAAAAATAAAGTTTCAAAGTTACAACTTAAATGTTTACATCATAATATTATACACGCAAATTGTATTCAACATGTATAAATGTAAAATACCAGTTAAATAGACAATACCTTGTTTGTTTGCAAAAAGTGTTGTTTCCATTTTCTGTTCTGCCTCTAGTCAGGGTTCGACGTTAGGCTGAACTCTTTCTGCTCATCCTTAATGTGGTTTGGTCAATGTTGGATGGTCTGACAATTAAACATTGTCACAGCTGACTCATGCTCTTTGATTGGGATTAACGATTCAGCTTGTGTGGTATCACAACCACGCTGCAATTATGGGAAAAAGAGAACTGGGGGTAGAGGAAGGGAGAGAAAGAAATCTTTCAGTTTTGCGAAATGGGCACTTTATTTGCAGAGGCTGGTAAGCCCCATCTCACTCATAAATTAAATAAAGGTGCAAGCATCGCTGTGGATCCAATCTAAACTTTATTTCTAGTGCCTCTCTTCATTGACGGTGATATATCCTAACAATGAAAAAGGAACAACATCTCCAATTGTCTTGTGTCTATTTTGAAGAAAAAGACAATAGCTTGTAGGTCATGTTTTCCGTCTACATACTAAACAAGAGATACCAGCAAGAAATGCTATATATATATATTCACTTGGTTTGTTACAGGTACCTACTATGCTGTAAATTATATCAACTTGGATATCTTTTATGTCCATGTAACGTGTTCTGAACATTATTTTTTTGTGTCAGAGCACATTGAAGGCCACATCTGTAGCACGAATAATCCTGTTAGTTTTCTCAGGCAGGTTCACTCCAAAACCACACTGCCACTGGGCTAATTGCACTTAAGGAAAATGTCAGCGGGTCTGCTGATGTTTTTAATGGGTTGCTTTAAGGTACATTCATAGAAAATGAATTCATATAATTACATTCGAGAATTAAAAAAAATCGATTTCGACAAAAGGAAAGATTTTTTTTTCCAAAGTAGATTTCCCAGAACTTGGTAATAACAGCTATTTAGGAATTCAAGACGGTGGATCCAAGAATCTTTCACAGAAATGAAACATCACGCGACATTCTGGAAATGTTTATTTGTCATTACTTGTTATAATCGGAAGCCTGTATTTTTCTCAGCTGTGGTCCTGAAATTACTGAGGTATTGTGTAAGAGTTTAAGGTGAAAAAATTACTCAAGAAGTATTTTAGCCTTTAACAGAAGTGATCGAAACACTGTGTTTTTTGCAAAATAAAAATAGAATGATTGGATGGTACTCTCTTTGTTGGAAAAAAAATCATTTTTCTTGAGCTGATCAGTTAAAAGTAGTTGCTAAGTTGTGTGAAACGGACGGTTTTACATTATTGTATCTGCTGAAGCAAATAAAACAATTTACAATCACAATGTGTGTACCCAAAGCATGTGAAATGTCTGACTTCTTTTAAAACATATGATGCTTCAAGGTTCTGTCAAAAATAAGGAAGGAGTGTGTGTACATTTTTTAGCACTTTCGTGAAGCCAAGATTTTTCTCTCCCTCTATTTTGAATTGTATACAGTAGATCATTATCAAAACTCAAAATAGGAAGGAAATCGATGGTGGTTTGGTGTCCTCCTGTGTCTCTGTGTTCACACACCTCTTTCCCGCATCCAAGGATGAGGGAGCCAACTGTCCCAAACCTCACAGAGTATAGTCAGCAGAGATCTTTCCAGCTTTGTGAGATGTAACAACCGCAGATAATTTTCTCCTTCCAGCACCTGGGGGTACAGACCAAAGCAACTCAGAATGACTGGAAACTCCACACAGTATAAAGTTTTGCCACACTCAGGTTTAATAGAAAACACAAGCCTGCACATTTTAAGACAGTGAAGCAAGTCGAACTACTTTGTGTAAAAATGTTAAACAAACATAAGGTAGGTCAAATAGGGCTAGCAGTTGAGCCGTAATATTATAATGTTTCCAGAACAAAAGTACAGTAGTTTTTATACAGTGGTATTACAGAAAGGTTTTAAAGAACATGTTTTTGAAGACAGACGCTAGATTTAACATTATGTAGGCCTTCCCATTGCCCTTAATGACTTATAATTGGTCTACCTCACCCCTCCCTCTCCTCACCCTGCCTTTAAAGGACTCTAATGTTTCATGACATTTGTACTGAAAATTGCTCAGAAATGGTCAAAGGGGTTTAAATGCCTCCTCTGCCAAATTTGACACATGGGACAATGAAACCAGAAATGAAGTGTTTCACCAGCTTATTTCATTCTGAAGACAGGAGTGCTAAGTTAAACACAATTTACTATGTAACATTATTGTGTATTAATTTATTGACTCCTTCCTTTATCTATGGCAACTCACAAGAGCTATAAAAAGAAAATTAAATGTGTTATAAATATTCTTAGATATACAAGGGAAAGCCACTTAGAAATTACATAAGCGCAAGAATTCTCACATTTCATTACTTTGTGTGCTGTAATAGCATTCACGAAGGAGTGAAACAATGCAATAGATCAGTGAAACAGTCATAGTAGTGCCAGCTTTGTGGCTTGTCAGTGTGTATTTTGTAAAAATATATTCCTATGTTTGTCCACACAAAAAGTATAATAAAAACACCCCTAATGGAGTGCCGTATTCTTCAATGCTGATTATGAAGCCACTTCAAATTTTCAAATTAGACATTAAATGAGATTTTAATGAAAACATAAGGTGATACAGTTCTACAACTATATACCTCACAGTAACCCTAATACCTATCAAAAATATTCTTTAGTAATTTTCCGATTTTCTAATTAATCTTGAAGAGGGAAAAACTTTACCACCTATTTTTGAACATACTGAGTGACGATTTAATTGAAACCGAGCCTTCGGTAATAGATTTAGCAGTTTTCAGTTGGTTAACAGGGTAACCTTCTGAGAGTTGAGTACGTTGACTTTGAAAGAAAAAGTAAAGTTGTCGATTTTCTTTTCTGAGAGTGGGCATGTTACTCTTCAATGTAGGAAGCCAATAGCTGTTTTCAATGGAACATCTCATTCATTCTACTGAAATGAATAAGAGAGTCATTTTTGACATTATGTAATAATCCTCATTTTCTACTATTGTATATCACAATTGTTCTAATTTGAAAAAATGCAGAAAATGATAAAGCTTTCTAATATAAAATTAATTCTTGTCCTGTCACAATTCCTGTAATTATTTAGGTTTACTGTGTCAAACTGTGGTAAAAGCAGGCCAAACTTTAATAAAGCACAGTGCCATCAGGATTAAGGCATTGCAAAGTACAGAGAGGTACAGTATAGTAAATAAAAACTACATGAACCAAGGGCTTTCTGAGCAAAACAAAGAAAATCTGTGGCAGGGTAAAAAGAACGAAAGATTTGAAGAATAATATTTCAAACCTCAATGGAGTTCATTTTAGTTGTTCACTTAAAAAAAAAAACTTTGAAAATGAAGACACATAGACAGATTACAAATGAGGAAGTGTTTGTAAAAAACAATTCAAAAAGTGCCATTTTGAATCCTAGTAATATACTGATCTAAGGATCTAATTTATTAGTTTTTGGAAGATGTTAAAACAACCCCAAACCTCATAAACCACCAGCATCCAGCTCAGTATACAGTAAATAAGACAATAAATTTCTAAATATCATGCATTACTGCAAAAAAACTGGATAAAGGTTCAGTTTACATAAAACTATTGTATTTCTAGAAATCCAGCAGCTCATCTCTGCACCTTTAACGAGTGTCTTTTTTAAAGCCCATGTGTTGGGGAATCTGCCATTACATAATCCTTTAATGTATTTCAACTTGTTTATATGCAATTTTACTCCATTACTGGAAGTCACTGAACGGAATTTTACCCACAAGTCTAGTCACCCCCTGCCATTTGTGGGCTGTATCACATCTTTCCTAACTTTCAGACATTGCTAATGCTTTTAAATAAGAGTAATTGTGGCTCACTTCACTTCTTGATCAATGCCCTGGAGACTCTCCGGCCAGAGAAGAAAAGTTAAATCCCTGGAGTCTTTGTCTTAAGTGACTACATTCTTACATAACATGGCATCTGATTTAAAGCTAAGACCACAACATAGCAACATTAATACACATTACTATTGTTGACAATTAACCTGAGACTAGCATGACTGCCTAAGTGTTTATGTTACCTGTAAATCAGCCTGCAGTTTCTAGAAATGACTTAGTTCGTGATTTTTTAACATAAGAATACATTAATAGATATGGCAGCTGCTCCTGCTGTAGTAGTAAATACAAATGTGTAATAGAAAAAAAAGGATAAAAAACTTTGTGTTTGCAAAGGAGGACATATTGGTTCTGAGTGGACTTCAGCGTGAAGCGAAATGCATGCATCTATGGATTGTGGGTTGTTTTGGACTTGTATCTTTCCAGGACAAACTAGCCTAACATTTAATAATAATTAAATGTAAATAATAATTACTTTATGCATTGGGAATACACTAAAATTTAAAACAAAATCTGCTTTCCATCTGATTTATTATTAAAGGCACATTTAAACTTAAATTAGATTAGTTAATTTACATTAGGTTAATTTAAACATATAGCAGGATCTATTATTTGAAAATAAACAAAATCTGAGGAAAACAACCTTCTTGGGAACTACATTAGGAAGTTCCTTCAAAAATGTCACATAATTACTGAATCTCTTATTTTAACCCAGACACAACTGTAGAACCAGACACATGAGAAAGGGCTCTTAGATAAGAGTCTGGAAACAAAGCCTTGAGGGTTGTGATCTTAAGGCAATCATCCTACTATTAGTGTGATCTCTTCAGATTTCAGAAGTTAAGCCAGACTGGACTGTGTCAGTAGTGGGACTAGGAACCTCAAAGGAAAATCTAATTGTTGATATAAGTGTTGAGGGTGGACCAGTAGGTGGCATTCTTCCAGACACTAATGTCCTAGTGAGCACAATAGGAAGTGCTGTCCTTCAGCTGTTAAACAAAGGTTCTGAACAGCTGTTCATTGAAGATCCCATCACACTGTTTGAAACAGTGTGTTTTTTATCCAGGACCCTTTAATCCTTGATACTTTTACTTTGGACTTGTATAATCTGACTTTCTTATTTCAATCTGAATCTTTTTTCAAATGGTGAAGCAATTTCTCCACTGAGTAGTAAGGCTGTTGTTACATGGTGGCTGCCAGGTGGGTACTGCAATTTAATGGTGGATGAAGCATTTCCTATACATGATAGCTCTTTGAAATCCTTTGGACTGAAAAGTGCTACAGAAATGTAAGGAATTAATTAAGTTTATAAAAGAAGTTTGGGAAGAAGGTTAGATCCTAATTTTGCACACTTCAACTTGCTTATGTATACAAGTCTGACACCCAGGTCTCCCCTTTGCATATTTCTTTTGCCTCTAGTATTCCCCCGTGCCTCCCTATGTACACCCTTGCAGCAGCTCCCCAGCTCATTCCTCACAATTGTTAAGAGTGTCTTGGGATTGGACAGTTTATCCTCTCAGATAGACTGCCATTCCCTGAGCTAGGTAAGTCACGCCAACTATACTCTAAACATATTTGTAATTCTGCTCATTAGGATATACACCTATCACTATATCTAATCAAACACTGTACCTGCTATTATTGCTGTTGTCATTAATCACCCAGTTTACTTTGAGTTATAAAATATTTAGAAATTTGCACAGTTTGGTTTCATACTGCTGATTGTATCGTACACATGTGGCTTCCAGAGGTGGGAGGAAGTTACAATACTTCAGTTAGATAGTAATTTAAGTGATTTCAGTGGTACTGAGTAAGAAGAAGAAGTAACTTAAAGGCTTATTTCATAGTTATATTTAAAAAGCTTTGTTTTCTTAAGAAAACGGAAGCAAAATACTGGTAGATGGAAAAAGCATTATACTCCGACTAGTTTTCCTGATGGCTGGTAGTCTCTTGAGAAGTTGTGTCTTTGTAAATATTGCTTTATTTTCCCCTGCAGAGTGCTAATTTGAATGTTGAAGAATGTTTTCTAAAAGCAACAAAGATTTATGAAGAGTGCAATATGCAGCTCCACAATTTATTATTATTGTTCTTGTCACTATCTGTGTTTTTTATTGCTATTATTTCATATTTAGTAGAAGTTTAACAGGTTTTTCACATGGTTCTTTCCAGATTGCTGTGTAATATGGAGTCATTAAAAAAAGTATTACTATTTTTTACTAATGATAAAAAGGGACTGATATTTATTTTTATAAGAATTAAAACCTTGTATTCTTATCGGTAGTAGTAAAGGCAGGAAGCGAAGCAGTAGCTTTTTAAAGAAATTGTAGTGTTCATGATTAGTGTACCAGTAGTATAAGTAGTAGGAATTATTTAAATAAACTGCATTTGATACATCTTTATGTCTGGTTTGCATTGTTTGTAGTTTCAAAGTGACCCTATGTTAAGTGGAGAAAAAGAGAGAGAGGCAGAAATAAATTCTATCAAATAAACCCAGCAGAGGAAAAGCGCCCTTTCTGTTTTAAACTTTGCGTGAGGCTCCTTAACGGCCCTTGACTCATTTTTCCACTTGGTTGCTTTGCGACTGAACTGTAAACTAAAGATGACATGGTCTCATTAATTTGGCAAAGACGGCAAGATGTGGTCATTTAGTGTACCCAAAAAGCCATTGTTTAATGTGGGGTCATGTCAAAGGTCAATCAAAACATTGACAAACTTTTGAAAGGCATTGAGCCTCACAGCAATATAGTACTCAAAGCACAGCTGTACACAGTCACATATGTAATTGCATAGTGTAAATCACATTTAAAACAAAACTAAAGAAATCTTATCTTCCGTCAAAGCAAGCTACTGTTAAAAAGTGGGGTCTTTGGTATAGACTATACAGAAAATACATAAAAGCCTATCCTTTCAAAATGATATATACAGTATATGAATATGAGAGACAAAATAGTGTGTCCTGAGTAGCTTAGGAGCAATAAAGAGAAAAAAGTGATTTACAGCTGAATAAAAGTGGTAAACGGCATAAAACGTTTTTAAAATTAGATCAATCAATAATAATACTATAAAACCATATTTTTTGTTAAATGGTTTACAACAAGAAACATTGGTTGTAAGGAGGCAGGTACAATATGCATTACCAAAATCTGCTCATTTCATTAATTGTCACGTGAATAGCGACAAACAGAATTTGGATCTGCCCACATTTGGTCATCAATAAGTTAATTTACTAACTAAAGGGTATATTACACAATTGAGACACTAAAGTCACAGAAAGACAGTAAAAGTCAAACAAAAGTTGCAGAAATAATTTGGAATTCCTAGACGTATAGCTGGGAGTGTGATATGCAACTAAACAGTTATCTTGATCAGCTGGAAATACAGTGAAACCGTTTCCAAATAGTTTGAGAAACCCTTAAAAAAACAGTGACTAATGACCATGGAAGTACAAGATGACAAGGCAGAACAAAGAGCATCAGTTTTTAAGAGAAGCGCAGTGGTACAGAAACAAGCAGGACATCACTGGAAGTAAGCCAAGGTTCAAGACAACACACAGAACTAAGCAGGGACACATACTATGACAACATGTTCCCACACAAAACCAACACGTTCTTTAATAGGTCCTATTAAAATAGGCTTTTATATATACAGTATATGCCTAAAACTGTACACACAAATTGATACTGAGAAATTAAACATACCAAAATACACATCTTACTACAATAATACCAGGTGGTTGCAGATTTGTATAATGTAGCTTAACATTTGTGCTATACATAGTCCACAGCTAAGGTAACATAAAAGTGGACAGGATAAAGTGCTGAAATTGCCTTACAGAAATGCTGGTGGATGTGAAAGAATCTTAAACTGTCAGGAAATTTGGTGTGCAAAGAGGGCAAATGAAATAGTACCTCAGAGTTTGTGCATAGTTTTTGACTAGGCATTAAAATTTCAGTTGTAGGAAATACAAGTATAACGTTGAATTGTTACTATCCATATTTGTGTAAATATATTATTCAACTATACCTGTGCCATATGTATTTTTGAATGCATTTTTCATGTACAGTCTGCCTGCCAATATGATATGTAAGTAAAAAGTATGACCCCCAATCTTACACCGGGGATTGTATTTTAATTTGGGGAAAATTGCGATGGTAAACCCTAAAGCTGTACTATTCTCTGTTTGTAATGAGTTATGAAATAAGTGCCAAAGTGAAGAATATGTAACGTATCATGTTTAAGTCATTTACCTAACTTCCTCTTTTTGGTTTTTGCTCCATTAAAGACAACTTTACTTTTATTCGTCATTGATGCAGAAATTCATCCTACTTTGACCCATCTTCTTAGCTCTAAATGGAGCTTACCACAACCTTGGCTACAGGAAAATCATATAGAACACATTTCCCCCGTCTCTGGCATTTCTACCGCTGACATCTAAATCTGAAAATAATAACCTCAATATTTATGCACGTGGTCCTGTCACGACCTCGTCTACTGGGATAGATTAACTGAATTTCTGAAATGTTTTCTTTTCTTGTGCAAAGCAGAAACATCTCTGTTGTTGCCACAACTTAAATCGCTCTAATGAAGGCACTTTGAGATCATATAATGCTTGCGTGGAGGTATTACTGCTCTGATCCCACTGAACTCTAAAGTTATAATTAATACTATTAGGTCACACAACAGTACCTGTATGTGTAAATGTTTTTTGGCATTTTTTCTGTAATATGTGTGAACAGGCCTCTTTAAGCTTTTGAAAGCTGTAAATTGTTGCCTCTGAGTGAAATCTTACTTATGCCTTTTAAACATCTCTAATCTTTCACAGTATGCCTTACAATCTATATATGCTTTTCAGTTTGTTTCTCTGTACCCAAAGGATTAAAATGTGCTTTGCAATAATAATTGCTCAAAGAGCTTTCAAAGCCAAGGGCAGAGATTAAGAAAATATGAAACAAATTTATGATTATTTAACTAATGATGAAATAGACCTATTTAGAAAAAAACTCTTCACTTAATTTGATAAACTTGTAAACTCTTCTGGGAAACAGTGCGATTAAAGATAACTGAAGCAGGTTTAAGAAAACAAAACAAAGTGGTCATTTTGTGCCTTGGGTGCATTTTTGTGACATTTTGCAGCATGGAAAGCTATTTCCTTTGCCATTCAAAGTAAACCATTGTTAATTGGCCAAGAAGTCTGTTGCAGTTTGGGAAAATGTTTGTGATATTCCATCTGTTTTTTCATCTAGCCGTTCAATCGAGTCTGTGTTTACCATTCTGTTGAGAAAATTTGTTTATACACACAGCAATTTTGATATGACACCAAACTATTCTCTTGAACTAATGCAAGTGATTTGAAGAGCTTTATGCCACTAATTACTTTTCATTACGTGTGTCAAAAGATGTTTTCATGGTCATTAAGTTAGGTTGGACAAAGAAATAAATACCCATTTAAAAACAAAGAATCATATCTTTAAACATCTTTAAATCATATCTTTATCTTTAAATCATATCTTTAATTTTTTTTATTAAAAACATTACAGTGCAATTTTTTTGAAAATCCATCTGATAGCTAAAGGATATTCATCTGTTAACTTCGGTGAAGTAAATGGATAATTTCACTGATAAACATCTTGGGAATTTCAACTTATAAAGAAAAGCAAAGCAGCTGTATGTATTAAAGCATTCGTGGTGTCCCACAGGGGAAACTTTGGAATTTTCCCCTTGTTTATCACCAAGCTACTATAGATGTCAAGGGTGCAGGCAATATATTTTGTAAAACAACAGGGATTTAATTTGTAGACAAGTACAGATGTTGCGTTTTTGATGCATTTTTGTGGTTAGATAACAATGTTTGAAGATGCATGTGTGAGGTTTCACTGCACTGAGATAGACTTGGGATAGTCTGACAGCGCAAGCACATGGTGATCAGATGTGGGTTACAGGTAGGTCTCTACTGTATATGCTAGCTCCATTGCAATTGGAAAAAGGCCGACACTTAAATGAATATTTTTAACACTATAATACTACTATGTGTAATATTACAATGACTTCTAACAATAATACATTTGGAAAATCATTAATTTGTCAGTTATGCATTAATCGGTATGAAAATGCGTGTGTGTGCGTTGCACATCTACAGATTTCTTCTGAAAAAAAAAGAAAATGTTCTATGAGGTAAAAAGGGCAGGCTGGTTCATTTTGCCTGAAGTAAGTAAGATTGTTCCATCCTTTGTGTGTGTATGTTGGGGGGAAGGCATGTTTACCTGTCAATTTGGGGACATTTTGAAAAATAAAATCCACACAATGTAACTACTGACAGGCAACATGGTTGCCATCTTTAATTATTTAGCAAATAAAAGTATTAAAACTGATTTAGGTGTATTTTCACCTTAGGTTGAGCAAATAAAAAAAAAGAATGGGTGTCCACGACAACTCCCAGGAAGATAGAAAAACCCAACATGCGTGGGTATGAGAGAGAAAATATGCAACCTTCACTTTTAATATAGCTCTGATTCAAATGTATATTTAGATCCAGGTAGTTGTATGTGTTTTTATTTCAGGGGCATAATGAATGGAACCTAAAGGAGGTAGGACAACTACACATCCAATTTATGGAGAAGAAGGAAATTTGTACTTTTCCCAAACAACTTTTGCCTAGTTTAAAAGATGTCAATCATTAGCCACTGATCAAACTGAATTCCCAAGTTAGTTAGAAGCAAGGCGTGTTTGACAGAAGTGTTAAGAACTATCGAAACGCCATACATAGGAATTAAACATGAAGCATATCAAAAGGCCATGTCTGGGTGAGATTTCATACTTATCAAAAAACAAAATCCAAAATATCCTTTACTGTTCACTTCTATCTGAAATAAAACACCATTGATTGGGATCTAGGCTGACAAAGTGCCCTACTCTCTGAGTAATTGTATAAATGAATGTTACAGAAAGGTTGAAAAGAAAAAGTCTAATTCAAGAGTTTCACCTCAGATAGTAGCCTATGTGTTTATACCCTGCCTTGTCTTCCAGTAGGACCTACGCAGTACATTTGCAGGTATCATATTTGTCCCTTAGACAAATATTATGCAAGCTATTAAACAGCATCAACCTCTAGAACTTAAACGTTTTCTTCTGTCTAGTGGTTTAAACCACAGAGGTTTAATCTGGAACTTGTCACACTAAGAAGACATTTTTCCATTCTTTTTGTCCTCACTAATAAATGGGAGGAAACAGCAAACTTGCCCTGACCTTGTTTTGCAGCACTTGCTCAAGACATACTCACTATCACTTCATTTCCTGCAATTATTATATACCTAGTGTTTCTTTGATTTATGCAGACTTTCAAAGCTTGTCGTCTGGATAGATCTCAATGTCTAGCCACAATTCGCAGATGAGTTAAAAGTGAAATAAAACTATGTTATTTTCTAAAAATAAAATGTACAACTGTCAATGCAATTGACTGTCTGCCTTTCCAATAAGTTCCATGCCCCCGAGTTTGCCTGCCTTACAGTGTATGAGCGAGTCCAGGGTTCGACAAGAGATCGACCGGTTGATGCTTTCCACCTCCCCTCTCAGCTCTTTGGTTTGTGAGTGCAAAAAAAAACATGTGCTTGCCTTAACGTTGGCTGTTATGGAGAAACTCAAGAGCTCTGTGGGTTGGCTAAAAAGACATTCAACCCAATCTGAGCCAGTCATAGAAAAACCTGAAAGCCAAAAAAGTAACAGCAGAGAGGAATAATTTAAACTTTCATACTGCAAGTTATGAATTATGGAAATGCTGCCCAGATACAAAAAACACACTGTCAATTAAAGGGCTTTAGCAAAATGTATAATTAGGAGGTGCGGGTTTTGGGATAAAGACAAAAAATCCAATAATAATGCAGCCGTATGAAGTTTCTTAATGACGATTAGTACTAATTAAATAATACCAAATAATAGTATTATTAATAATATTGGATTCCAAGTGGACACATTATTAGCATCATTAGCATTGTCAGAAGGCAATTCCAGCCATTTTATAACATTTTCTAACATAGTGACATACATAAAACCGATACATAATATCTCATGCATGGTGAAACTTTGAGCTTTAAGATATCTTTGATATTGTTGTTGGCAACAAGTTAACTTAATGTGCCTCAGTATTTTTTACAACCTTTATGTGTATGAATAAAAATATTGTGCTTTGCAGGGCTCTTTTTGGAAAAGATTCCACTGGATTTTTTAAATCTTTGCCTAGGACAACTTCAACTAAAAATATGGAAGATAAAATATTCGCCAGGTTTGCCAACTGGTTTGGGAAGCATAATGTTCTTTATCCCAGCTTCTTCTCTGTAACCAACTCATATCATGGTTAAAATACCAAAAATAAGAATTAATCAAGAAACTATGTTAATTTCATAGCTAGAAGTCTGATCACTATGAACAATTTCAAGAAATCTGAATTATATTATTAGCATAATTTTGAAAGTAAATATACTAAATGTATACATTATATTTATTAATAATAATGCACATTCTAGTGAATTCCTACCTATTTGACAGGTATGGGGTATGTCACAAGAGATTCGCTATACAGTATTTACAGTACACCAGGTAGAGTAATCAACAAACATGGAATCAATGACTGATTTCAGTTTTATGTTTCATGGCTCAATTGAAATAAATAATATATTCTCATTTAAAATTTACCTAAATTTTGGAGAAAATTATATCTTCCAAAATATTTGTAAGAAGCCACAGAGAAAAACAAATGCAGTTGTACTTTAAACAATAAAGCAAGTCACATTAAATTAATGTCAGCTTTAATCATTATTAATAATACATTAGTTAATTAATAAACACAGAAGAAAGACCAATGGTTTAAAACATATACAAATATATGCATTCCTTTAATGAAGGAATGTTTAATGTTGGCCTTTTTTACAAGGGTGTTGTAGAAAAAAGTTTCAGCACAAAATAAAATAATACATATATTATATATTCACATCTACATACATAAACTAAGGTTAATAATTAACTTAAGAAAAATTAAGAAATATTTCATGTTTTTTTATGCACTATTTCTAAATTTGTTATTTCTTCGTAGAAAGCTAAAGAATGGCTTTTGTCCAAAGTTTCGGTTTCAATGATTGCCTGCAACAACAAAAAAAACGAAACAAAACAAAAAAGATATGTGTCGTCCCCCCCAAAAAGATCTTCTAACTCAAAGTTAAACTTAATTTAAGTGAACCTTTTGAAATAAAAAAATAAGTTTTACAGTAAAGTGAGCGTGTGTGGCTGTTTTCGACCCTGAAAAAAACCATAAAAGTGTGTTTTTAAAGAGCTTATAGTATTTAATTATTTTTTTCTATTACCATAGATGTTGATTTGTTTGAATATTTTAAAAACATTTAAAACAACAACGATAACTGCAGCAGCAGCAGCAGCAACAACACAAACAGGGTAAAGGGATAAGAAATAGCTAGCAGTTATTAACCATTAACACAGCCTACTGCAATAACTACCGGATTTTCTTTGATATGATTTTTTAAAATGCAGATTTAACTTGTTTTTGGTCACATACAGTACATATTCAGATAAATCCTCAAGAGATTCATATTTTTGCTAAACGTTTTGGTTCTTGCTCCAGGCCTGCTGCATTTTCTTAAAATTACTATTATTATTAATTACTAAAATTGTTTGGCAGTAACTGAAATAATAACAAATCTGTAATTACTTTAGGCTACAATATCTAATTAAGTCGTCATTGGTTTACAGCCTGTTCAGTGACAATGTACTGTATGGTTTTCCTAGCCTCTTTGTCTTTTAAAGAAGGATTTACTGTATATTTACGTGTAAGACTTTTAAAGTATAAATTTGACCAAATAAGTGTGTCCACACACATATATGTCAAATTTTAAGTACATATAATATTTTTTGCACTGATAAAAGGTGTCAAATGCAACATAATAGGTATCTACAGTATAGTTGCTTTAGTGATTGTGGTTTCACTTTGAAGTCGAATAAAATGGTATAAAGAGCCTAGAAGTTTTCTTAAAAGCTGTACTGTACCAAGAGGAATTAAACATAGTCGATCCTGGCTTCGGTGTAGTTCTGTGTGAAATTTCAATTTTAACAATAATAAGAACAACCCGTTTTGATCTCCACGCTTCTTCGGTTTTGTTTAGGATTTGTAATAATTTAAGTGTTTATTCATTTTATTCTGTCAGACTGTTTATAGGGATCCAAATCAAACACGAAAAAAGCCTAAGTTTGTTGTTCTAGCAGGCTCTAGTGCCCTGCTGTGTAATGTTTGCCGTGGACAAACTAGTCAAGTTCAGAGGAGTAGTTCGCAGGAACAGAAACCGTAGCCGGAATATTATCCCCCGAGAATGTGGGTGAGTGAGAGCGTGGTTCTGGTCTGTACAGAGATGCTGCAGCGCATGACACAGCCCAGGTTTGACCAAGTAGGGGGGGGGGAATGTTTTAAAAAAAACACTAGTTTCCGACTGGAAGTTAAAACAAGAAATTAAGCGGTGGGGGTCTGCTTCACTACGCTGACTTATAACAGCAGCCTACCGATTTTCTAAAGGAAGGAAAAGTAGAGATTTGCCTTGCGTCTGGATTATTATACAAAGTCTAAATATACTGTGCATTGAATGGTCTCTTTCAGCGCAGGGAAGGAACAAACAGTTTTAAGAACATGAAAAGAAACTATTTACTTACAGGAGGCCAAGTTTTTTTGAACCCCACGAGAGAGGGTGCGATTAAAATCCTACTACAGCACTTATTAGCGAAACGTTTCAAATCCCCCGATCAACTCTATTACAATGCTTTGAGCAACGCTTTAGTAAAGAAACAATAGAAAGTAAAATACTGTACAATGGAAATTTGAATAAACGTTAGCACAAATATAAAGAAATTCACAGTGAAACAAAATCATGCATTTGCATTGATTAAAACATCACGATTAATTAGATTTATTAAAGAGTGTAATATTCTTTAAAGCAGATATTGATTCTTGTAGGCTAAAGACTATAAATGCAATCCTCGCGTAGCAGGGCAAATGAAAAGTGAAAATACAATAATTGTAGGCTGCAAATGAAAATAACCTACATCATTGCAGGTCTTTCAATTAAACTTGTGAACTCTTCAAGATAATGACAATAGCAGATGCCAATATACCACAATGTAACCCTCAGGAATGACACACGTAATATTCATTATTGAGAGAAAAATAAGTCTTCCTCTTGGGCTTTATTCGAATTCCCAGAAAAAAAGTTTAAATTCTGCTAAAAAAGCAGAAGTCGTATAGCTGCATTTTAAAAATCAGTTCAAATGAATGCAGGACTGGTGCAGCTCTGCTTTGAGTAACACTGTAACTTTGTACTTGTGTGGTCCAGATTCGGATGTCTGCATAAACTCTCAAGAACTATGAATAGAAATGCGAGTAAATAAATAAGTACTCTGAAGACTATTCAGAGGATTTCATTTTAAGTGGAATATAGTTTTCTGTGATTGAGGGAAAACACAGTTCAATGTCATGAACATATGTTACTGTATGTGCACAAATAAAGCTGAAATGTTCTCTGCAAGTAACTCCCTTGTATATGTACAGACAATGCATTTAACAGATATGTTTAAAGAAACACAAACATACACACACTCCTACACATATATATATTATGGATACAGATATGGAAACGGTAGATACATAAGTTACATTGCAATCAGATGATATAATCCACACAACAGTACTTTATAGGAATCTCTCGCTCTATATACAGTATATGTATGCTGTATACTGTATGTATATATAAGTATACACATATACAAATAAACAAGTAATAGGTTTATTCCATGCTGAAAAAAAGAAGAAAGAGAACACAACGTTTCGGCCGTGGAGCCTTCTTCAGGTGACACCTGAAGAAGGCTCCACGGCCGAAACGTTGTGTTCTCTTTCTTCTTTTTTTCAGCATGGAATAAACCTATTACTTGTTTCTTTGCAGCCTACGCATGCTGACGCAGCTACCCACCTAAACATATACAAATATATATATATATGTACTGTGTATGTGTATGGAAAATTATATTAGAAGTCTTTAACTTTTAAATTTTTTTAACAATTTGTGTAGAGATGTAATAGGATTGTGATTATCATAGTGGTTATTTTGTAAGATAAAGTTAATACAGAAAACTGAATTATTATTAACAGTGGTGGCAGAACAAGTAGCACTAGTAGAATCAGCAGTATTAGTATACTAATAATATTTAGTGAGTTAATTTAAGCATTTGATGTTACAGACAATCCTAATATGAAGAGGGAAGTGGTCTGGCAAAACACTTTGTTTAAGTAACCTGGTGGTTAAATAAACTTTGCTTTAAAACGTTTTTTTTTTCATTTCAGCTTAAGAGGATTTTTACATATAAACATTCAAGTGCCAGCGCTCTTTAAAATTTCCACAGTTTGGTTCGACATTCCTTGTTTTCAGAGTAAACAGAAATCTTTGTATTAGAACACATCATGAGAAGTTTATTAAGATGGAGCAACCATCACAGAAGTTTGACCCATGAGGTTTAAGACTCCTGCCAGCAAAAGTTCTTCAAATGTCCAAAAAGACAGGTCCTCCTGAACGATATTTCACACAACGAAGTAAAAACAATATTTTTTCTTCCAGATTTCCAGTCTCTTTTGAGCAGTGCAGACAGAAATTATTTTCTGTCTGTGTTCCCAAAGCAATAATCTGAAAGAAGCTGGGTTTATTTGTCTTAGGCGATGATTTCATCCTAGAAATCTTGACTGCATATTGCTGGTTGTTTAACAATAAAAAAAGGTCTGTTAGAAATAAAACAAGGCTCAAGTGGTCATTGTTGAAGGAAAAAGCTCAAAATAGGCACTGATGAAAGGATGTAAATCTTTGCAATGAACTTTAATGTCAGCTGCTATGAATGTTAATACAATAGTCAATGAGAAACTAATTCCTTCTGAACGAAAAAAAAACAGCAACGTTTCTTGTACTCTTAGACGCTTTAAAATATTGTGTTCTTTAGCGTAAGCTGAGCAAATTGAAGAACTGATTGCTAGTACTTTGCTAGGATGTTCACAATCTGCCAGAGACATGGTGTAAAAAAGTAAACAAATATCTAAAAATCAATCACGGTTTTCTAAAATACATTTTCACAAGTGAGACATTTTCTTGCATTATTGTAAATCACTGTGTAAAACATGAATCATCATATTAGTACTGAAACTGGCTGCCTGGTGCACGGTTACTTTATGGTTTTGACAGGACATTGTTGTAGACTCTGCCACTGGATTGTATTTTTGGACTCCTAGTTGTACGGTGCCACATTTTTATTCATTGTTGCATTTATGTTGGTGATGTTTTCCCCTGGGTGGCACACTTAGCACAGCTGCCCTGCAATGCTGGGGCCCTGGTTTCTATTCGTGGGGTGCTATCTGTATGGAGCTTGTGTGTTCTCCCTGTGTTTGCATGGGTTTCCACCAGGTGTTCCAATTTTTTTGTCCCAAAGTCAAAAGGCGTACTGGAAAGTTGATTGGCTTCTGTAAAATTGATTCTGGTGTGAGTGTGCGCATATCTGTGTTTGTGTCTGTGTGTTCCCTATGATGGACTGGCGTCCTATCCAGGGTGTATAAGCTGCCTGCTGGGGTAAGCTCCAGCTCCCCTGTGACCCTATATTTAACAAAGTGGTTAGAAAATGGATGGTTGATTTTCCCTGTGTGTTTGTTTAACTTAGGCAAACAATGTAGTGGGTCCCTAAAAACAGGGTTGTGCTGGTTTTGTACACCCTTAAGAAAGGACACCACCACCAGAATTTAGGTTTGTGTGAGGGCTATATTACTGCGCTGCACTCATTACACAGCTGCTGTCTGGGGATGCATGCTGGGTGCAACTGTGCTGGGACCCAGCCATTGTTGGGCACCCAGTAGTGGATAAACAGCTGATAGAGCTGGAGGGGGGGGGGGCACACATTTAAGGGAACCGATCCAAATATCACACTTTCCCAGTAAAGCAGAACTTAGTCAAGACCAAATCTCCTCAAACCACCCCCTAGATAGCAAAAAAAGGGTAATGGCTTTCCCCCTTGCCTAGAAAACCAAAATGCTGCCAGAACCCTTAGATCTGCATCACCACTAAAAACAAAATATTCTGGACGTGTAACAAGTGTCCTTGTCACCACAGGACGCAAAATAGCATCTTGCACCTGGGTCCATCTTACTGTCTGCTTACCATTGAGTGTAGTTTGTTATTTTCCTATCTTCCAGTCAAAAGGTTCCTGCAGATTTACCTCATATTAGTGGGTACACGGGTGGATGACAAAGCAAGAGAAGACAAACAGTGAGAATACTGAGACTGGAGAAACTGGGCAACAGAATAAAAGACACTGCACCCGCATAAGAGTTCCACTGTAACACTGGCTAAGGAGAAAATTTAGATGCCAGTGAGTAACAGAAAGCTTTTTCTGCTACTAGAGACTATACTATTGGCCCAGAAAAGAAGAATCCCTTATTATTAGTCTGAAAAATATGAATGCAATTTGAAGTACTGTAGAGGAAAAATCCCTTTTGTCAAGTGCCTGCTTAGCTGTTCTTGCTAATTGTGAAAGAGGCACACCTGGTTGATTCTCAGATAGTCAGTGAATGTTAATGCCACTAACTGCAGCATTCAGGTTCTGTTTTGAGACTTACAAAAAGACTGGTAATGCAATACAGACAGTGAAGAGTTTATCCTAGAATGAAAATCCTAGAGGGCTAATACGAGCATCCATTTTAATGTATGAGGAACAAACGGAATGGTTATTGGAGATCTTGCTTCTGCAGTGCTTGGGAAGCATTCAATACCAGGGAAGCCTGAGAGTATGTCAGCCAATGTTAGACAATAAAATTGACTTTTAAAGTAAGTTGAGCCAGGCTTGGGTGGGAAGCAGGAGTAATGTAAAGCAATAAGCAGAATGGCCTGTACAAAGATGAAAGGATACAGATTTTGTGAGGTACTTTGAAAACCCATCCTCTGGACACTCTTTTCAAGACTTTGAGTAAAGAGCACACAGCTCTGTAGAGCAGTGGCCACAAAGCTAGAACAGGATGTGGCCTCTTCTGGCATTCAGCCATACCAGTTTAACCCCAGGCATCTGCTATCTGTTTTCATAGCCAGGCAGGACAGAGCTAAGAAGCATCCTAGTTGCTTTTCATCATCAACCTTATACCATACTGTACTGTAGAGACACTTTGGTATTGCAGTGGTTAACTTGACTTCGTCCATGTTATTCATTCATTTATTTATTTAAGTTTACATCCAGTTCATCAAACCAGAGTCAGGACTGGCAACAATGAAAAAAAATGGGTCTGTTTGTGAAAAGGATCATTGTGATTAATCTAGACTGTAAAACACACAACTTGCGTCGATTATATCAGGCCCTCTGTTTCACTTCGTTTCTCCTGAAGAAAAACAGCCTTTGCCTTTGATCCTATACAGGAAAAGAAAAGCCACCCCAGCACAAGGGGCTTTAGCATTCTGCTGATCACTCACTCCTGTGTCTCTTGAATATGCCATCAGCACTAATTAGTTGACTCAAGTTCTCTTTCTGATGTCAGACCAAACAAGTCAGCAGGCAACAGGTCTGTGTGTGGTGGGCAAACAATGACTGATTAAAAGCACCCCCAGTGTCAGGCTTCGTATACACCAGGCTTTCATTGAAATTTGAAAACCCCCCTTTCCTGCAGATAGGTCTTCAAAACTGGTTTATTTTTTTCATTAATGATGCACCAGTAATGTAGAATTGCACATAATATTTCTTTAACATCTGACACAGTACGCAATGTGTACTGTAAAAGAATATGAATATCACCCCAGTAGTGAAAGTGTGTTTTTCAAAAATACTTTAATGCTTCTATGTGACACAAAAAACTAAGGGTCTTTTCCAGGCACTGTTAAAGAGGCAGAAGAAACAATTCCCAGCACACACAGAACCAACAAAATAGGCTCCTTGCTATAATGTGATTGAACTTATGTCCAGTTGCTAAACCTCTGTTACATTTGTCTTGCTTATATTAAATGTATTTATAGGTATTGTCAGTGGAAAATATTTACACCCTTTGTTTTTCTAATAAGGATTTGGCATGTGTCTCACTAAATCACATTTCCTTCAGAGAATTTGTTTCAAAATAATCTTATAATACTGAAGTTATGTTTCAGTAAATTAGACCAATGATTTTATATTTTTTAAACTGAAAGGGATATTCCAGTTCTTTTGTCCATCTACAGTATTTCTGGAAGGGCGATATCTCCAAAACAGCTGTTGGACAAAAAGTGCAAAACAGGTAAACGTAACGGACTTTTGTTAAACTCTTTTAATTCTCCTGTTGTTTAGCATATTGTAAACTGGTTTTCCACAGTTTCTATCACTACATCTCCATTTATGTCTTGGAAAGACATATCAGTCCGCTCAAGTGGGTTAATGATCATTATGTGGTAGAATGCTCCTGTCACTGGGGTGGTGTCCAGCTGTCCCTGTGAGCTCCTGATCTCAGAGCTCTTCAGAAGCTGAGCAAGAATTTGTTATTGTGGGACTCAAGGGTCCCTCTCTCTATTGTGATTTCACTGTTGAGGCCTAATCCCCCATTAAACAACAGATCTCTTTGAAACAGGGAGGTGTAAATCCCCTGGTAGTAATGTCAGGTGTTGTCACTAATGTCCGAGGAGTTTAAGGGCTGTCTTTTGTCTGACGCACATGGAGGTCTATTCAGTTTATCCAAGCAGCAGTTGTATTTAGATCATTAAAACAGAGGTAATGGTGTATTGAGGTTACAAAAACTCACGTTTAAGAGGGTTTGCAAGCCTCCATCCAGCACTTGTATCTTAAAGCGCACTTTGCGAGCCCCAGTGACATTAACTACATCATTATATTTTTCATTTTTTTTCGATGTCTTGTAAGTCCCTTTTGTTGCTGGTGCTTGGTGCTGGTGAGCACTAGAATCTTTCAACCTTGCTTTGTAGAATGCAGTGTGGAAATAGCTTTTAGCTTGAATAATATGCTTGCTTTGTGAAACAATGTTTAGAGCATTGCTTATGAACTAAATTCCATTTTGAGCTTCTACTATTTGCATAACAAAACATCACCCTTAGTTCAAGTGGTGAAGCAGTTTTCTCACTTCTTTTTCTAATCTGCTGTGTCATGGGGCTCCTGGTGCATAATGGCTGCCACATGTCACCCAGGTGTGTGCTGCACTGACAAATGAAGTAGATCCCCATCTGCATGTATTAAGACTCCTTGGAACAAAAAGCGCTATATAAAGCTAAGAAATTATTGTCACCCCAGTGGTGTGTTGGTTTAGTAATTCTGGTTCACAGGGAAGAGTGTCACCTACTGGTCCCCGAACACTCAGCACTATTATAATGTTCCAAAGTCTTAATAAAGATTTAAATTCCTCGTGCAAAATTTGGTTTTGGAAATGGAAAATATTTCAGTGCAAATCACTCGCAAATGTTAATGTGCCAATCTTTAATTCACTTTTGCTATGGTTTCAATTATCACTGATTGGAGTTTGTGATTGCATTCACAGTTTAAACCCTGTAAATCACAGTGGTAATGGTCCACTTCCATTGATGGCTTTTTCTGGATCTGAGTGCACATGCTTTTGCCTTTTCTTATTCTTTGCGCTCAGTATACCTCACTATCAACCTAATTATTTTTTGTCAATTGGAGACAAAATGATTACTACTCATCTTAACAGTTACATAGAATTGACATGAAAATGCATTTCTGGCAAAGGAAGCTGTCAGTAAATTAATTTTCAGCTATAAAATAACCCCTGAAATCCTACTGTATAACCATGGTATGTAAAGTCTGGAACCATCATTGTGTAAAGTTGCTTTTGTCATGTGTAGGATCAAGAGAGAAACTAGGACCTTTCATGAGGCAGGCAATGTGAAGTACATCTGATTGTACATATTTCTGCTCTTGTTTTTCATGGAAGTTTAGAAAGAAATAATGGATTCTCCTTTGGTTTTGGGAGGAAACCCTTAAACCACTCACTTTTTAATCCAAGGATGCGTCTTGGCATTGGCTGGATTTTCAATCTCAGATATGTTAACAATTCCCTGCATGGTCTCTCTGGTGGGTTTTTCTGTTTATGTGAAAGTGGTGTATCCCAGTTTGGGAATTTGCATAACAGTTGGTCAAAAGTTAATGTTGCAGCAGTAGATATGATTGAAAACTATGGAAACATCAAAAACTATGGAGTCTTTCAAGAACCAATAGTGAAAAAAAAACATGTTGCATGACTTTGGGTAGTTTGAATATCCTGGCAAGTGAAAAAGACTAATGAAACCTGTCACTGTTTGTTGCTGTGGTTTGTGGAGAGCATTTTGGTGTTCTCAAAGAGCACCATAATAGCTTATAAATGTATAGTTCCTTAAAGTAATGAGGTTTTATAGAAGGGTGAGTTAGGAATACTACTGGTAGTGCTTTATTCCAGTAGTGCAAAATAGAGAGGATTACCTTGTGGTCTTGGGCATGTTCTACACTGACTTCATGCAAAAATTCACCACTGTCCAATTCACAGTTTTAGTCATTGATGTCAGAAAATGCCTATTACTTCCAAAATTAACTTCTGGGACACTTGAAACAGCTCCAATTATGTTACATTTATTTTAAGAGAAAAACACCTTAACAGTGTAGCTTGCCACTATGGCTGATTCGTTTTTAAAGCACTTCTTTTCTTTTTCAGATTCTTCTGTTGCAGAACTACAGTATGTTAACCCCTCCACTAAGGAATGTTTTCTTCTGTATTGCGTTTGGTAATGTGATTTAGAATTACTAAACATACAATTTTTAACATTTATTATTGTTACTTGTTACCCCATGAAGATTAAAGCTCTTGAAAAAATTGGTTTATGTTACGGTTTTAGACCTGATGTTGTCTTTAGTACAAATTCAGAAACCCTACACATATATCAAAAGAAATAAAATGTGCTTAAGTAGAGAACACTTTGCAGGCCTCAACAATTTTCAAGGTAATTTCCTAACTTGAGAAAAGCAAGGCTGTGAATGATTGCAATGCTTTTCACGCTAGCGATAATAATGTTTTTTCAGTTGAGGAAAGTAGTATAAATGAAAAATGTTTAAGAAAACCACACATTCTATCCCCTTTATGCAAAATTACTCATTAATCAGTGATGTTTGTTGGACATTTCCTTTGTATGATTTCTGGTTTAGGGTTGCAGTAATCATTTTCTCTCCATTTAGCTGGGAGTCATTCTTTAAATTTTTAAACAATTAAAACAAACAGAAAACATACGCACAAAAGTATCTGTGCATACACACGTAAATTGTATTTAACTATGTTTGTCAGTAATGTTTGTTCTAAATTTCTTGAACTCCAAACAAGTGTTATTTAAGGTGTGTATATAATGTAAGAATTAAAAAGTATGCCTTTGTGCGTGTACATGTGTGAGTTTCTATTTTAAACAGAAACCTTAGGGTGTCCTGCCCATGGCTTAATGGTTAGTTAAATGTCTTGAAACAGCCTTTGCATAATACTACATGGTACAATTCTATTGCATGTTAAAGTCTGTTCAGAAAAATCCAACATTTAGTGGTGAATATGACTTCTGCTTAGACTGGAAAAGTTTGTACCTGGGACATTAATGTACCCAGGCAACCAATTTTGTACTTTTGTGCAATATGGGACAATTTTATTAAATTGAAAAATGATGTTTTGATTTCATAGTATAGTAATGTGGTGAAGCTGAGAAAAAGTGAAAAAAACAATAGAAACATTTATGCAAAATAAATGAACAGGGCACACTGAGCTCTGTTTTTGTAAAGGACAAAAGGTCACACAATTAATTTTTCCCAGAGGGTTCGCAAAGCCTTTCTACTGTGACTGTATATTTACATACAAAGAATGACTAATGTGGAGCATGGAACTCAGATCGGAACAATTTAAAGATCTATGAGATGTGGTTGGCCCATTGCTACTACCACTCAAACTTTTTATATTTCATTTTATTAATTATAGTCTCTAGAGAACAGATAAGTTGAGCTAATAATGTACAATGTTCTGCTAATAAGCCAAATTCAGTCAGTGAACAAACTAACATTGCATGCTTTGTTGCATTGTTGCTGTTGATACCATCTGTATATGATTGTGTGAGAAATGTAGGATTATTGTTTGGAAAGTATTAGGATTTTAATTAATGATGGTTAGCAGCACAGTGGTGCAGTGGTTGGCATTGATTCCTCACAGTGCTGGGACCCTGAGTTCAATTCCGGACTTTGGGTGCTATCTGCATGTAGTTTGTATTTTCTCCATGTGCTTGCGTGGGTTTCCTTCCACAAATGTAGTGGTACAATAGGATAATAGGCTTCTTTGACAGCTGGCCCTGATGTGAGTGTGTGTATGCCTGTGTTTGTGCCTATGCGTGCCCTAGCGTCCAGTCCAGGGTGTACCCTGCCTTGTGCCTGTTTCTTGCCAGAATTGGCTCCAGCCGAAAGCCCAAATTGGAAGAAGTGGTTAAAAATGGTGGATTGTAGGCATAGGCATCACATATTACGTGAAACAGATAAGACATATTATCTCATATAAATTATTTCACTTTTTGCATAGCTCCTACCAAGTTTCTGCACAATGTCAATGCTATGAAGAAATGAAGATCACACTTTGATTTTTCATTGAACACTGTCAAAGAAGCCTTCAGCATTGTTCTAAGAGTTACAGATAAAGTGGGTTTCTTCTTACAGTATATACAAGACATTTCTGAATGAATAGTGCCACACAAATGCAAAGAATTCTAGACTAATTTTACTCTCTAGCAGTGCAATATGTACTCCAAGTGTTAACCCATGGGATTCCAATAGTTATTTCTAGCATGTTTTTCAGTGATGGTACTACAGAAGTCCCTTTTGAAAAGTATATTGACTTGGAGATAGACAATTAAATCAGTAGGCACTCAATGATATTTCAATGTAAATTTGTGATTCAATTATGATATACAACAAGAATGTTGTTATCCTATGTAGGTTTGACAACTGCTGTTTAAAGTCAAATTTAATGCTGCTAATAATTGAAGATAAAAATGAAAGGAAGCAATTTTTTATGTTTGCTGATGTGATATATTGTACCAAACAATTAAACAATCACCAATTGTTCTTGCACAATAACATTCTAATGTGTGCATTTCAGCATACTTTTCAAATCTGTAATACAGAATCAAAAAAATCTTCTTTTAAATCTACTTTGGAAGAAAAATAGCATTTGCTGCTTAATCCTGTAGTTCTGAACATCTACTACAGATATTAACAAAATAAAAATTAAGTACTTCAATTATTTTAAGGTAAATGTGGTGTAATTCTTTAATACAGAAAGACTAAACTCTTTTACAAATTGTTTTCAACTCAAAAACTAAGAGCCATGACAATGTTTGCATGTAACTCTCAGTATTTAAATAAAGAAATAAAAAATATGCATTTAATCCCCATTTTTGGGTGCTACCTTTAAGTACATTTCAAATTAAGTAGATGACATTGTTATGTTTGTCAACTAGCTTGTTTACAAGGTGTCCATCAAGCTCATTGTTCTTTATTTAAAGCTCAGTGGCTGTTGTGGAAAGCATGGCTAAAATGTGTCAGTCTGAATTAAATTATTTTGATTCACTTCACTTAAGCCAATATTGGCAATTGTTACAAATAATGAAACCATAGTTGTAGTTTACACAGCAAAAACTACTTATTTAAGGTTGTTGACAATGGTGGTTTGTCAGTAGTTTGTCAGTAATTTCACACCAAACCAAACTGCTCAAAATCTTTCAAGACATAATACATAATAAAGGTAGGAATTGTATTGCTGACATTATTATTCCATCATTCACATCATTACTGGGTCTCTGTTGACTTACTGCTTTCACCAGACAAACTACCACGCCATTGTAACAGAAGTTTCCATATTGTTGGCTCTGACAAGGAAGAAAGAGGAAGAAACCTCAATTAACATGAATAACTCAGATTAAAGGAGATTATAAAAGTCATAATGATAAATTACTGTAATATGGAAATACATTAGGTAAATCACAAGCTGATTTTAAACTAATCTAATTTTCCTCCTGCGCAGCATGAGCATAATCTTGCTTCCCAAAAACTCTAATGTGACCTCTGTGGTATGAAGAGCAACACTACTTACACATCCACACTGACAGTGTTCAATACAGACTTTAAAAAGATTTCTAAATTAACTTTAAACTTAAGATGACAAGGAGATACGAATCGACATGTTTTGTTTAGAAAATAAATCTTCTTAACAGTTCAGTCTTGACGTTCCTAGCACAAGATCACTGTCTGTTAAAAAAATATGGTCTGCTCAGCCTTTTGGTTACTGCATTCACAGTGTATTGGCCTGCCTAGATCTTGGAGAGTTAATAATATTAGCTTATCCCATTTAAATCTCTTCCAAGCACACGTGACCACACAACCATCTCTGTAAGTGTTTTTCACCTTTCTGTGAATGTACACATCCTTCCTGTCCCCCTTCATGAAGATTTTAATGGCCCTTCTCATTTTGAATGTCCGTGCTACCAATTAACAAGCCAATGCTCTCCAAAGCAGGGTTTCCCAATCTTGGTCCTGGAAGGCCACAGACTTGCTGGTGTTTGTTCCAACCAAGCTCTCAGTTACACAATTGAAACCTTGAATCGATTTCATAACACGATGAACTGATTTCAGCTCAGTTGTTCATTTGACATTCTTTAAGTCACCATTCAACCTCCCCCCCCACCACACACACACATACCAATTGTTGTTCTTAAACTTTAAAACTTTCAAAGTGTATTTAAAAACAATGTTAAACAGTTTTTGACCCCACTTCATGTCAGAAAAACATCTAGCATGAGTAATGTAAAAGAATGTGTGTGTAAAAATACAATTTTAGGCATCATTCGCTTTTAAAGTGTGCCATATCATCTATGCATAAATCATCACATTATCCTTTTGGATTTCATCTGCAGACTTTGGTGTGGCAGAGACATGTCTTTGTGCCAGGCAAGTGTAAAAGTATTGTTTGTGGGCTGTAAATTCAGTAGGTGAAAGAGCTTGCAGAGCGTCTGGGGAATGTCTGTGAATGTGTGCAATAAAATCACGCTACTGACTAAGTGCATACCACTGGTTATTGTTTCAGACTCCCATCCAATACCTGAATAATGTAACAGGGGATTCCCTGACTCTTTCCTAAATTAAAACCAAGTATGTCTACATCCATCACAATCACAAAAGTTACTCATGCGAAAGGCCTAGAGTGAAAGTACTCACTTCTGAGTGTAAGCTTAGCACGCAATAGGAATTGTGAGGCAAGTGGCAGACACAGTGGAACTCTGCAAAGTAAGGGCTCTACAACATTGAAGAAAATGGAAGGCAAAGTAGTGTGAAAGTATTCCAGCCTCACATAATGCCCCGTGGAGACTGAGAAGAGGTAATAGCAACCTTTAACACAGTAAACTTAGGGTCACTTCACTGGGTCAAGGTAAAATCAAAGTTGCTCACGCAATGTGAAATTGAAGCGTCCACACAACACTAGAGTAGTAGGCAACATTTTAGGAAATAGGCTTCTAAAACAATCAGTCTCAGCCTCAGAATGCTCTGCTGAATACATCCATTATCCGAATTGCTGCTTATTCCTGGTACTGTAAGTGTCACTGGAACCTGCAGCTTGTCCCAACAGTCCAGAGAAGAAGGCTGTTCATCCATCACTGGACAATTTGGAGATTTGGGCAAAATTAATCAGAAAGTCTTTGGAAGGTGGGAGAACAGGAATAAGCCCCAGTCAGGCATGTAAGTCAAGACCACAGAGCTCACAGACATGATTACCCAATACAAAGCTACTGTGCCACCAGTATTCACCACTGAATTCTCAATTTAAAATACTTTAAAGTTTTCTTTTTATTCAAATAATAACGTTTTAAATGTTGTTTATTTAATGAAAAACAAGTTTAATAAAATATAAAATCAGAAAATCTAAGCAGCTACCACAAAGCATTGAGAAAAACAGGACTTATTAAATAGGTTGTGACGTAAGAAAAAGGCATCTGACTAAACAAATACCGATTTTGTACTGGGGTAGAGCACAGTTCTTGTTTTACTTCTTTATATAAGAACTATTTCTGCAAACCAATGCAACTAAATGTAATCTGAAGGTGTCTCAGTCTTCCCCAAGGTTATAGAATAGTATTTAGGACCTGCAAACAGAAGATTGCAACTGGAGAATCAGTATTGAGAAAGAATAACTGAGAGGTCAGCAGCACAGTTACACTGGCAAAATTTTAAAGCACTTCAGTCTCACACACCTAAATGCCCTTGATCATAGGACACTCCAAAAACATGTGTAATGCCCATAGGTTTATTATACAGTGCATGACCTTTATATCAAGTTGTTTAATGCAATGTACAGTATCTCTTTAGGAATGGTTGCTTTCATTTTGAATTGTTGAAGAAGTATGTTTTATTTTTACAATTATACGAAAAACCCTTATAATAGGATTGGTATAACATTTAAATCAAGGCATTTTACATTACAATTGGACAGTGGGCTAGAACGATAGCATTTACAATACTGTATATTTCTTACCACAAAGCAAAAAATATATTGCTGCTCTGGAAACAAAGGAATTCAAAGAAACATACCACACTCAGAGACTGAAAGAACTAAATAATTTTAGTCTTGAACAGGGACTATGAGATGATCTGATTCAAATATTTAAATTGACTATATAAATATTTAAAGGATTAATGACAACAAAAAAACATTCCATCCATCCATTTTCTAACCACCTCTTCCATTTTAGGGATGTGAGAGAGCAAGAACCTATCCAGACAAACAACAGGCACTAAGCAGGGTACATCCTGGACAGGACACCAGGCCATCACAGGGCACACACAGACACACACACCCTAGGGCCTGTTTCCTCAGAAGCCCATTAACCTACCAGTATGTCTTTGGACTGTAGGAGGAAACATGGGGAAAACATGCAAACTCCACACAGATAGCACTCCAGGTATTAAACCCAGGGGCCCTGAGCTGCAGGGCAGCAATGCTTACCACTGTGCCATCATCACCCAAGACAAATATGGAAGGATAGCATATTTTAAAAAATATAGTCATTTCCTTAGAAAGTTATTGTGTTTTTGACAACTCACTCTTTTTTCTTAATGTTAATGTTTTTTATAGCTTACACTGCAATATTTTCCACATATTCCAGAGAGTATATTAAAGCTCATTCTTGTTTCTGAGTTGTCTTTCGTCAGGTCTGGTCTATGTTGTCCCAGATTGCTTCTGCTCTGTAGAAGTCATATGATTAATTCAATTGCAGCCCAACCTCTTGTTCTTTGTTAGATAAATCATTCTCTTCTTGGACAGCGGTGTGTTTGGCTCAATGCTGAAAAATGAAAATGAAAGTGAATCACCCTCTGTAATATGGTAAATGGTATATGGTATGAGACAGGTATGTCAATCCTGAAGAATCAGCTTGTATATTCCTCGTTGAGTACATCTTCAGCCTTTTAATGACTTTAACTGAGATATTTATAAACCCTTTGTTGTGTTCCACAACTGAGTATAAACACATTGATTTGCCTTTCCTTTTCTAAACGGTTCTAAACCTCACCTTAAAACAACATTTCGGTCACATTTACAATGTACATTATAGGCCACTTACAAACTTTTGAAAGTTAGCTATGTCAAATAAATTGAATTTACAGTTTTTCCAATTCTAAATGAAAACCAATTCAGCCACATGCATTTTTGAGTGTTTTCATAAAGGAAGAAAAGCCTCAGTACATTTCACCACTTACCAAATGTGTTACACAAAGTACAACTACCTCAAAATATAGACCATTTAAAGCTTTTACAGAGCTCATCTGTGGAAATCAAATTGATCCTTTCGGTAAGTGAAATTTGTTCTATTACCTGAATGTAGGTACATGATTGTACCTTAATTTGGCCTATTATGACCACAACTAGATGTTTCAATTGTGGTTAGATGTACAGCATATGAAAACTTTGATGAAAGATCTCGAGATGATATTTCAGTTTTCTCTGACATCGCAGCTGTCCATTTTTTTCAAACTTCAAGAAATATTTTGGGACAAACTTCAAACTGGAAGGTAATTTTGGCTGAAGTGTTTTCGGCATGCAATGCTAGCAAGGAGCACATCTATAGAATTAGCAGGTGTCGTTGTGGGTGGGCTTATAATTGGTAGTTGATAAGTAGGTTTTCAGGGACCATAAGTGTGACGGAAAATGTTTCCTCTTTTCAATTTTCAGCTACTCAGTAATGAAATCACTTGGACTTTAAGGATCTAATATTGTGTGAATATTCTTAGTATTGTTTAATGGGACTTGAGCATGTTCTGCATAACAAAAGGAAACCTATTCTCTATAGAAAGTAATGTCCATTTTGCGGTGTCATTATGCTCCACTGATTCAGAGAGCATAAGTAATTTCACTGTAATAGGCATTGGTGATGGAGTGTTTCAGACCATAAGTGAGCAAGGATGAATACCTGGTGGTGCAAAAAAATCTCTGCTAAGAATCTGAAAACCTAGTCTCAGTAAACTCTTAAATATCCACAAACAAACTCCACAAAAACCTGAATATTCCTCAAACTCCAAAATCAAATACATTACAGTTGAACACAATGAAAGCACAATGAAAAACATGTTACAAAAGTGTTTCATTTGCAAATAAAAACAATTATGTAGTACACATACATTTTAAGACTCTGTGAAAAGACTATTACCCACTAGATAATCTGTGTAGTTGCTCCTTTGTTAGACAATACTTGCAAGTAAATAGTCTTTAATACATAATGACTAGGTAATCAAGGAGAGGCTGATAGTCTATCCATCACCACAACTGAAAGACAAATATGTAATGAAAATCAAGAAGGAAACAAATGCGTCTCCCCTACAATCAATACAATGCTCATTTGCAAATCGGAACTGTATAGCTATCCTTCCAAAAAGTTTCTAAACTTTTCATAACTGATTGGAAAAACAAAAAAAAATTGAAGTAGCTGTGCTTCTTTGTTAGTCACTCCATGCTACAGTTAAACACAATGCACTAACAAACTACTGTATATGTCAGTCATAGTACTAGAAATCAATGACGAACTTTCTCAAAAACCCTGTAGACTGTAGCCACTATGAGATAATATGAGGGCCATTTATGGAAATTACCCTGTAATCATCCACAATTTTGTCGTCCTTAAAAAAGTTTTCCACTTACACAGTAGACTATATCCTTCACATTTTAACCTGATGACCCATAATTCATAAGTCTGGCAATTTCAAACCACCTTAAAATCACTAACACTTTTTGGATACAAAGGTTAAATACATTCATTAAGGCCCTGAGGGACATGCATTGATTTGCATGTCTGCAGTTCAGTAACCAGCGCGCAAGTATAGACTTGACATCCCATTAATTTAACAACAGCAGCTGGCTTTACCATATAGTATAAGCAACCGGAAAAATAAGTAATGTTTCTTTGTGTGAAAAACGTCAGGGTATCACAGAAGCTACCTCAAAGCTTTTCCTCCATGATTCTGCATGTAATGTAAGTCATCAACTGTAAGTACAGTCCTGGATAAACCCATATAATACAGTAGAAGGTGCATTCTTTCATACAATACAAAGGAATTAAAATTTAATTTTCATTTTCATTTAATGGGATTTCTTGAAATTTAATTTAATTCTCATTTCTGGTCTAAAACTTTAGCAGTAGCCAGGATGCTCAGGATGAACACAAAATGGTCCTCCCATTTGTAATGTTAATTTGTTGAATTCTGGGGAAAAGATCCATAACTAAAACTACCATTATATGTCTATCGATTAGTGTACTTGAAGTGCAGGCAGGCTTTGTTCTTCACTCAAGCTTCAATGAGCAAAATATTTTTTTTGCCTGAACAAATAAGGATTCACAAGTGATGTTTTTAGATTTTCTAAAATGATTAAAAATTCTAAAAAATTTCTATTGAGAACAGATGATACTGTTATTCTCATTTGCTTAATGAACAATGCAATTTGGTGTATGGTCATTACTCTGCAAAATAAATCTGTTTTGCCTCGCTTTTAAAATAAAACCATAGTATTTTGTTAAACTTTAGATATTTTCTTCAGAAGAGAACTATTTTATTTAATTTATGATTTTGCATTGACTTTAGGGATCAGTTGAAACATTACTACATGCATCACTAAGAAAACTAAATGCTCCTTACTCAATAATCATGCCATACCTTAAAAAAATTCCAATAGTAAGTCATACATCTTATTAAGGAAATTAGACTAACTGATATCTTGTTACCTAGGCTTATTGCAGATTTCTGACAGCCATTCGAGCAGGCCTTACTTAATTAGCTTTTCAAAGATTTATAGAACAAAAAAAAAGTGTTTTTTAGTTGTGCGCAAATTTTTGTGGTATTCCCTTCTGCTCAAAATAACAGCCTGCCCAGAATAAGTTACAGTATTCAGTATCCTGGTTTGTGTGGCATTTAAATATTACTTGAGAGGTGTTACATGTGTTTAAACTTGAAAAATTTGCTCCACATATGAATAAACATATTCAAGTTTCATTATCCTTCAACAATGTGTGCAATTTAATTATGTAAGACTGTGGTATATGGGCAACCAGATTAAAGCAAGTGAGATTTCATAGTTTGAACATCAAGCTTAAAACAAAAGAACCACATTTTTTTTCCAAGTCATGTAATATAGTAATACACTATATACAGACATCATTGTATTGTGCTGGTACACCAGTACAGATCAGACTACACTCTAGTCTGTGTTACTACCTAAGTATTGGAGAAGTTCTGAATTTTAGTCTTATGAGGAAAAAGGAGACAAAGCGTGAAATTCAGACAGATCTCAACGCCTGTTTCCATGGCTGTTACATTATCCTTAAATATGGCTGAGTTCTTAATAAAATGTATCAATACTCAGACGACTCAAAGATACAGTATCAATCTGTAACTACTTACGATAATTTTCCTAAATAGTGGCGAATCCAATGAACTGAAAAGCACAAGAGTAGTGATACCAGGTTCAATGTACTAGACACCACTCAGCCAGTGAGGTCAAGCTCTACTGATTGCAAAGCCTGTGTAACTGATGTGGGAAGACCACCAGTTCTCCTCATGATAAAATGCAATGGTCCTCAGTTTCAAGGACAGTCTGGTCTCTGCATTATACTTTTTGAACATAATTACTCACTAGGATGGGACTCCTCAGGCAACAGTCTTTTTGTTGTGGGTTTGTGGGGTATACACCCCACACAAATTTTATTTCAGTCCCACAGGAAATTTGAGGAAATTGTTTCTACAGAGTCTGTGGAGCTGTGTTTTTTTAATTTTCAACATCATATCCAGGACGCCTCTGGAACATGGTTGTAAACGCAATGGCCTGTGACAAGTGAAAGGCAACAGTGCAGAACTTATTCTGTGGTGTGTTTGCAGGTGTTGATAAGAGCACTTTCACCCCAGGCATGAGAAATTGAAATCTGTCCTCATCTCACCTGCAATGCTAGGCTGTGTAAGAAAATAGAATCAGGCTAACTCCTTACCTACTCTTCTGGGTAAACTTTTCTGTAACACACCTGCATCTTATCCTCAATTCAAATGTATTAATATTATTTTCAGTTTTCTTGCTAGACATGAGTAGATTAGTGACACATCATTTCTGTTAATTTGCTGAAATCTCCAGTTTAAAAGGACTCAATAATTAATGATATCTCTGCCATGTCTAACATGATCCATACACATTGATGTTCTGTTAAAAGGACACTTGAAGCAGAGTGGCTATAAATTTAACAAACGGATGTCGCTAAAACAAGAACATCTTCCAAAGTTACTATTTTCTATAGTGCATGAATACCATGCACAAAAGCAATAATACAGATTTGCATGGACTGTTGCCAGATTCCCCAAATAACTATCAGATGTGAACATTATTGGTAAAATGGATTTTAATGCAAAATCATGTTGCAGTGTCACAGGCAGGAAGAAATACACTCTTTACCATTCTTTTGACATCTATTCATGTTTTTGAATAGAAACATATTTTTGTGGTGATCTTCTACTGAAATATTAGCCATTTTGTTTTATGATATCTGTAAATTTTGAGTGATGTGTATTTTGTAGATAAAAAAATATTTTCACTCTATAACTGTCCATAGACAAAATACGTTAATTATGAGGAATACATGACAATGACCCAATTAGAGTTAATGAGTAAATATAATAAATAAGCAAGTACAACACTTCCTATTGCTGGTAATATACAGTTCACCTTTAATTGCTCTGACTATATTTTTTTACTATTAAGATCAGTAATAATTTTGCTAAATAATACGCTTAATTTCTTCTCAGCCAGGTGAAGCTGTATTAATAATAGTCTAAAATGACATTTTCACTGTAGTGCTCTATTCTGCCATTGCTGAGAGAGGAGGTGTTTGTTCCTCGGATAATTCTAATTCATGTCCTTTTGCTCACACTTGTTGGCTGGTATGAATTATGGTCTTTGAAGAAATAAAAAAAAAGGGAAACAGGATTATATGAAAAAGTACACAAGGTGTGTGAATGATTCCAGAGTTTCATGTAGTAATTGAAGTGGAACGCCTAGCCTTCTTTGTCTCTTTGGTGTGCTATATTGGGAATTCATGATGTCTTTTTTGTATAACAGTAGTTCCTGAAGCTCCTGAAGGTGAAGGATGAAGGAAGCAATCAGATTAACTATCCTAGGTAACAGATGTAGATCAATGTGACCTACAGTAGAATATCACCTATCTGCATCTGGGAGCCTTACTTAGAATAGGTGAGCATTCATAAAGGAAAAATAGGGAAAGACAATAACACAGTAATGAGAGTTATCAAGCCCTGTGAGCTGTGAGCAGTGTGGAGGAAGACCATGAGAGTTAAGAAAACCTTCCATTTTGTAAAATACTGTAGGAGCTCTGCATTTTAAATCTGTTACACTCATACAATAACATCTCATTGCAAGGTATGCTTTGAATTTGGGAAAATGATAGACCAAAAATAGCATAAAAAAGCCAAACCCTTACCATAAACGTCTACAGGAGACTTCATGGAGGTTTGGCACCAAGTTATGAATGAATTACTCCATCTTTTTGATCCCAGAGGCCAGCTCAGGGAAGTCCTATAGAATGTCTTATTTCTTGAAATAAATTGAATCCTTTTTTCATACCCTTGAA
Organism: Lepisosteus oculatus; assembly: GCF_040954835.1. Taxonomy (NCBI): domain Eukaryota; kingdom Metazoa; phylum Chordata; class Actinopteri; order Semionotiformes; family Lepisosteidae; genus Lepisosteus; species Lepisosteus oculatus. The sequence continues at coordinate 24,592,535 of NC_090698.1, read as the reverse complement.
ATGAATTTAATCCTTCTAAATTTCAGAAAGAAATGGAATCCAATTTAGAAATGTTACTTTTTTATTGTCAGTAATTGAAAACGTAAGCAGTGTTTTAGGGCAATCTGTTGCTGTTTATAGTCCTCACTAAGGAAATCAAGAAAATCTGGTTTACTAAATAGAGTATATCAAACAAATTTACTCTCCACATTGCTTATAAGATACCCATGACCCAATTTCTGGTGAGAAGAAAGAATTTCAAACTGTCATTAGCACCTGTTTTGTGACAGAGGAAAAAAAAACATTAAGGCTTTTGACCTTGACGTAAAAACTGAAAGTTTAATTGAACTATTTTGACATGTTTACATGGTTTATTTACAAATTTACTTTAATGCATGTGTTTCTATTTTTCTGAAGGAAAGAAAAGTTATACTGTTATAGTCATAAGCAGTCTAGCCAGAAGTCATTTTAATTACAATAGTACTGTTCATCCTGAAATAATAAGTCAGCAGTTACACTGTATCAAGATATGTTTACAATAATGAAGTACTGTAAGTAATAAATATTTGAGTACCGTAAAATAATGGAAATGTATTACAGACTGATATACAGACTTTGAAGTCTTTAAGCCACTGTGAGCACTGTTAACAAAAATCTTTTCATGTCAGGAGAGCTGTATGTCTCCCAAAATAAAACTTAGATTATCTATTAAAAAATATTTAATGGTACAGAAATACATGATTTGTATCATCACAAAAAAAAAGCTTACTGTATAATTCTCCCTGTGTGGAGACACAAGCACAGATGGGTCTACACATCAGGAACCTTAAATTGGTAGTCTTTCTTAGAGGTTAGCCTTTGGAGGATATGGGTTCAAATTTAGCCAAAGTCACCTTGGAAATAACATGGGATTTTTACTTTGCCATACAAAACCAAGCCAGCAGTTTAAGAAAATTGTGCAGCTTTTCAGTGATGGTATGAAGAAGATGTGTCACCATTAATATACAGTATACTAAACAACCCTTTTTACCCTGATGTAGCTGTTAGTACTTCTTAGGATGATAAATCTAGTCACCCTCCCATTCCTGCTTTTAAATAAATAGAGACTTAGACTTCAGTTTCAATTACCACAATATTTTCTCACAGATAGATATATTAATATACATGTATCCCCTAACAAACAGAAGTAGCAGTGGTCAATTCCAAAGAACTTAAAATTGTTAGGTGCTCGTCGACTTTCCTGAATGAATACACAAATGTCATACAGTACTTAGAAGCATTTTAAAAACACAGTTTTAAAATATGGGAAGTGCTTCAGAGTCATTTCTTTCTGACTTTTCCACCAGTCTTTTTTGGGACATAGGTTTTGCAGAAGTGGGGGAGCTTTAATTACATACAAAGAAAGGAAGACAACCTCCCCGTGGGGGACCTAGATTTTCTATTCCTCCTTGGTGGTATACTCCACCCAAAGAGAGGGTGTTTTAATTTATGATGTGGCCAATAATGTGCATGCCTGCTGCATCCTCAGATAAAACAATCATACTAAGCCAGTGTATGCTGGTGGTCCAGCAACTAGTGTTCTTCCTTAAAGAAAAAAAAATCATTATAACATTTTAAAGGAAAAAAGCTGCCTAGGACAGAACAATCTAAAATGCATCCGTTATGGTGCATCTGATGTGTATGAGGACCACATGTTGCTCAGTCGATTGAGGAAAAATTACATCTTAAATTACTTGTGGCAACTTTCACAGAACTGTAAGCCCTCATATCGAACGTCACATCGCTGCTTTCTAGTCCCTGCATTGCAGAAGAGATTTTAAAGAATGTTAGTCACCTAACAATAAATGTTAATCAGATCCAGAACATACTCTAAAATCTTAAGTACACACAATTTTTATGTATTTGTTAAAGGACATATAAACACATCATACACATCACATATAGATGCTTGTCTGACAGAAGTCTTTTTCTAGATCAACAAGTTCTTTCTTATTTGTCCTAGGTTGGTGCACTGTAAAATGTTTTGCGCGTGGCAATTAATTTGAGATATCCTTTAATCCCTGAAATTTGAATAGTGATGCAGTGTACATGAATGTAAAATTAATTAAAAAATACTGCTGAGATATGTGCTTTTAATTATTTCTGCAGTATCTTCAAAATGTATTTTTAAAATATAGGAACCAATGCTTAATCTAATTCTTCTTTACAGTAATAACATTACTTTTAAAACGTAGCAATTACAAATATAAATGTTCTGAGTGAAGTGTATTGTGTATTGAAGTGTATTGTGAGCATTACGCATTTAACATACTAAAAGGAACAATGTTTTTCAACCAACTTCAGAAATGTGGTAAAGTCTATGTTAATAATTATCTCACCAAAATATCCATAATTCTTCACTTGGTTCTAAAGAAATACAACATATTCACAGTGTCATCTTTTTATGGGTTGACTATCAAAGCTGGCTATTGTTCAAACAGTTGATATTTTTTCTAATGTCAAAATTCATTTCTATGGAGTATTGAAATTCCTGGTCAGGGTCCAGAATTTCATTCAACTCCAAAATTTGTCTTTACATTTAAATTAGCAGTTAAGAACAGGCAAACCCCAATTTTTAGTATTTTGTCCAGACAATTAGATACCATTTAAATCAAAGACAGTTGGCATGCTGGTTTTCAATGCCACTTTACTGCTCTTAGGTCCTGGGTTTTACTGCAGAAGGGGTACCTTATATGTGGAGTTTGTATGTTCTCCCCCATGTCCATTTGGGATTTTGCCAAGTTGTGAAATCTGTCCCCCCAAAAGATATGCTGGCTCAGTTAATTGGTGTCATATCTAAATCGTCCCTATGTTTTTGTGTATGTGAGTGGACACAGTTCTGTAATGCTCTCCAGTGTGCAGTCTGGCCTTGTGCCCTGAGTTTCCAGGATACTCCCTTCGAAGCCATAACCCCTACCAGGGATATGAGGATTTCTGATGATAGATAGCTTTGCAGAGTAATTGAAAAAAGGTGACAGAGACCTGAAGTGAAAGTTAAAGTGACTGGTGAGAATGCTTCCCAAGAGAAAGCAATAATTCAGCATAGGAGAGGCTACACTTTATTAGAGAGCTTTAAATTTCCTCAGCTTTTGAAATAATAGCACTTCTTAATTATTGTTATTAATAATAGTCACAACTATTCCAGTTTGCTCAACAAACTTCTCACACTGGTTCAAATTCAACCTTCAAAAGCAGTATTTAGTTATGGGGGGATGTTATCAGAGTAGGTACAAAACACTAGAATTGATTTTGGTTAAAACATTCTGGAAAAAAACTTCTATGTTTCAAGAAGTCCTATTATGTCATACTTTTGCACAGTGACTCATTTTGAGACCTGGTGACTTTTATTGGTTTACAGGTGCATTTACAGTATTTATATCTGCTGTTCATTAGGCCTGAACTGTATTAAATGGACATAGCCTACTAATAAAAAAAAGCACATTCAATAATGTTACATAGAATTAGTCAGAGCTTGCAGAATCAATGAAGCTAAAAACTGAATACATTTAACCAAAACTTAAAACTGTCATCCCTACTCATTAGTAAGTGTTTTAAAATTTGTGAAATGGTTTCCACTGTGTAGTGGAAGTAGTTAGTTAGTCCTGATGTAGTGTTTTGTCACCTAACATTTAAACCAAACACAAAGGTGCAAATTCATCTCTCAGTGCATGCCTATTTTGTCCCACAGTTAATCCTCATTCTAGACTTAATTTATTTTAAAATACTGTTTTAAAAGAAATTATTCCTTGACTTCTGTGAAAAACATAAAACAGTATGCCAGCACACAAATTTTCTGTCAGAGTACTACTTTTAGTATTTTACCTTGGAATTTGCAAATACAGACTTTGTGAGCCTCTGTGGGTATATGTCCTTAATTTCAGCCTTCCCACCAGATTTACAATGTGTGTTGTGATGTGTTTTTCTAAAAGCAAAATCTAACCACAAATAAGCTCATGCAATTGCTTAATGACAAATACACTGTTCTTGTTGATTTGTTACATTAACTTAAAGTTTATTTCATATTAAAAAAGCATGTGGTAAGTTTTGTAGTTATAATAGAAGTTATAACAGAAAAGTGTCTTTTAACTTTTTATTGTTTAAACAAATCACATATGAAGAATGAGAGCTTGCACATTGAACAAAGAGAAAAAGAAGCTTATCAGATGTTTTTTTTAAAGATTGCTTCAATCTTAAGAGGTTGTCACAGATTGTACATAACACAATGCAACATAGCTATAGTTCTTTCCCTGAAAAAAAATAGTTCTGCAAATAAAAAAAAACGAATATGATTTTAGGGCATCTCAGTCTCCCACAACTCTCTTAAGAGATTGTTTAGATTTTACAGCATTGCTCATTGACCTTGGAAAATAATAATAATTTGGGAATTGTCACTGAGAAGGAGCAGTTGGAGGGATGAAGAAAGGATATCAGTGACATAAAAAAAGTGTTCTGTTACAAGGCACTCCTAAAATATGGATGTAGGTACCAAGTACATACTGTGTGCATCTGTAACTGCGAGGTTTGGGAGCAGAGGTTATCTGGAACTTCTGGCAAAGTGTTGCAGATATTCTATGTGAAAATTCAATTTTGATAAGCTAACATGTTAGGTTTTGAAGAAGAGAAAGCATTCCAGTCAGGACCACCATCCAGCTTATCTAGTTGTCTGTTCCAAAGGTAACTGCAAAAGGACTTATTTAAATGAGAGAAGAAAGTCATGTGGAGGAAATACAGAGATCAACCTTTGGGCACATTGACTTGATTTGGTTTTTGAAAAAGCTTTAATGAAGAAATAACACCACCTGTCATAAATCTAAGTTAAAAAAAATCTGAGAAGAGCCTTCACCTCCTTAAGGTTTGTAAACAAGATCCCAATATGGACTCTACGTTGACACAATTATGAAAGTGAAACCTTTCAATTTTTTGATAGAGTTTTACATATTAAGGATAAATTGTGGGATGTATTCACTTAAATGGTAATCAAAGATCATACATATCTTGGAATTGAAAGCAGAATAGTAACTGTAGATGTGTGATAATACCAAATGAAGTAGTAAACAAAGCCAATTATTCCATTTTAGTTTTCAAACCAAATATTGAGAAGGGGTACAGAAACAGGAATCAGTAGTATTTATAAAGATTGAAAGCATGCAAAATACAGGTGAAAGTCTTGCTTTACAGTTGAAAAACTGTTATTATTGGAACAGTTAGTGCAACACACAATTGGCAATCCACTGATTGCTAAGCAGGCTAGGCAGGTGTGAGCCTGGTCAGTACCTGGATGGAAGATCTCCTGGAAAAGCTAAGGTTGCTGCTGGAGCCAGTAAGGGGCACTCACCTTGTGGTCTGTGTGGGTCTTAATGTTTCAGTATAGTGATGGTGACACTAAACAGTAGAAAGGCGTCACCTTCCGAACGAGATGTAAAACGGAGGTCTGGACTCTCTGTGGTCATTAAAAATCCCAGGGTGTTTCTCAAAAAGATTGGCCTTTACCAGTTATGGCCTACTAATAATCCCCATCTATGAATTGGCTTCATCACTCTGTTCGTCTACCCACTGATAGCTGATGTGTGGTGAGGATACTGGCACACTATGGCTGGCATTGCATCATCTAGTTGGGTGCTGTATATAATTATTATTAGTAGTAGTACTACTACCATGCCATCTCATTCATCTCCCCCTTTAGCAGTTGTAATGGTCGTAATGTTGTAAGGTCAATACTCATGAACATAAACAACAATACTAAGCTTTGTTACTCAAAAGCAAAAGTTAATAACATAATATCTTTTAACTATTTTATTTTTGCTTGGGTTCCAGCCTTTGGAGTTTATGTTTCAGATCAGGCTCTTGAGTTAGGAGGCACTAAATCAGGAAAAGCAGGCAATTGTGAAGATGAGAACGAAGACAAATTCCACTTAGAACCATTTCAAAGAGAATGGGCATCACACAGTCAACAATATCTTGAAAAAGAAAACAAAAATCAGCAAAGACCAGGTCATACAAAGATGTCTACAGCAGTTGAACACAGAAAAATCATTAGAGCTGTGCAGAAAACCCCTAAAATAACATCCAAAGAGATCACACACTCTCTCCAGAGTCTGTCCCAATACTTATGCTCAACCGGAAAATGAGTGGGGAATGAACACAAAAACATTTTGGCTCTAACATGGTTTAAAGTGTATGCACAAAAATACTGAGAAATAAAAGCTGAGATTATTCATATTAATCTTTTAAAGTGAAATACAAATTTTAATAGTGCAACGTAAAATTACAAATGTAAGTATCCCAATACTGATGCTTTATGCTGTAATTTAGAGCTCCTGTGGCCCTTAATCTCACCTCACAGTGATTTACATTTGTGCACTGATGTAAATGAAACACACAAAGCATACCAGCAGCCATATCACCCTGCAACTCACAACTGGCAACCCACTGAAGCTAAGCGGGGAGCCTGGCCAGTACCTGTATGGGAGACCTCCTGGGAAAAACTAAGGTTGCTGCTGGAAGAGGTGTTAGTGGGGCCAGCAGGGGGCGCTCACCCTGCAGTCCATGTGGGTCTTAATGCCCCAGTATAGTGATGGGGACACTGTACTGTAAACAGGCGCCGTCCTTCGGATGAGATGTAAAACCGAGGTCCTGACTCTCTGTGGTCATTAAAAATCCCAGGGTGTTTCTCGAAAAGAGTAGGGGTGTAACCCTGGCGTCCTGGCCAAATTTCCTTACCAATCATGGCCTCCTAATAATCCCCATCTATGAATTGGTTTCATTACTCTGCTCTCCTACCCACTGATGTGTGGTGAGCGTTCTGGTGCACTATGGCTGCCGTCGCATCATCCAGGTGGATGCTGCACATTGGTGGTGGAGAGGAGTCCCCATTACCTGTAAAGCACTTTGAGTGGAGTGTCCAGAAAAGCGCTATATAAGTGTAAGCAATTATTATTATTATACCTTGGCAAAAGGACAGTAAAGTACAGTACATCATGATTAAGCCTTAGGAAAAGCTTTGCAAACCATACAGATGCTTGGAAAAGGATGATACAAAACCATAGCAGAATAAAAACATAGTAAAAACATGGCAAATAACCATGGGGAGTCTGTGAAAATACCGTTTGTTTAATTTTAAAAGACAGAACGCACCTTAAATTCAGTGAAGTTATGAATAAACACAAACATTTTAATCCCCCCCACACATACACTTTGAAGGGTTATTTTAGACTTGAGATGCATGGCGAAGCATGGAGAATGGCTCAAATGTTTCCTTGTTTTACTTTAAATAAATACAGAAAAGCCTCTGGCCTCCAATTTCGAAAAATGAAACAGACAAATTGAGTTACCAAGGTGGTTCTGTTTGTTTTAAAGATTTTAGATTCGAGGTTGGTTTATTCGCTGGCAATTCTGTAAACACCCTACCTCTCTGCTAAGGTTTGTAAAAACATTTTCCAAGACATGTTTACGAGTGGACAGAAAGCAAAGTACAGGTTAGTGCTCGAATGTATTTAGAAACACTACACTGATATTTAAAGAAAAGTATAAGTAAGCAAAACCCACAAAAATGAGGGAAACCCAACACAATTTTAGAAGAAGCTTTAATAAAACATTTTTACACAGGATGTGTTTGGGGCATTGTAACATTTAAGTCAAAAACATTTATACCCACAAAGTACTGTATATAGTGTAGGTATACAGTACATATACTACTGTAAAACATTTTAGACACCACCAAGAGTTTTTAATATGTGTAAGTGATGATCATCAAAAATCTACTTAAATCCTCCTCTAGTTTCTTCTACTATTATGACAAATTTGTCTTATTTTATAACGGTTTAAAGTGGGTGAACCAAGCTTGTGATTGAGTAGACTTTAATTCATATTGATCAGAATCTTGACTTACAGTATGAATATGACTCAAAAGGCCAAAATGTGTCCCTGGCAGCTTGAGCAGGTGTTGTCTCCTGAGACATTGGGTCATGAGTCTCAATATGCTGGGCTCTTTCTTCGATATTCTTTCTCCATCTGGTTTGGAGGAGCTGATATCAGTACAGCACTTCTTCAAGTTTGCTGTTACTTCTGCCCTTCCTCTGGTTACATTGCTTTTTCTAAGCTGGGAGAAGTACATTTTCTTTGGGAATCATGAGTCTAACGTATGGAAAACATGACCCACCCAACAGAGCTGATGACAGATTAACACAACCTGATACAAGATCACAACAATTCAAGACAAAATATAGTGTACATGAGCAGCCAATGAGAAGCATTGTAGTAGCTAATCCATCACTTTTACCAATCAAATATAATTGATTCATTATCAAGTGTTCATTGTCATTAATTTAATTTGCGTCTCTCTGTACATCCATAAAGCTGAAAGGCGAATTTGGGGTTCAATCTGTAGAGCTGTCAAAATTCACTGTAAACCTAAAATAAAATAGCTAAACCTTCAGTAGGATATCACCATAGAATTGTACCTCTTCATAGATCAGGGAAAGTGTGAAACAATGAAAAAAGTCTAGGTTTTGTGCAGTGTATATACATATAAACATATTATTTGCATACTAGACAAAGTTCAGTAAAAGTCCTTGTGGCAATACTGTACTAACAAGACAAATACATTGTGCTCCATGTTAAATGTTTTATGTGTGTTGGTGGACTATAAAAGACAAATATTGGCATCTCATATATCATCTGTACTACCAGTTACAGTTGTACTTTAACTCTTGATTTCAGTTTTTTTTCTCTTTCTAAACAATTATGAAACAAAACCTACACTTATTAAAAAAGTACCAACATTTTCAATAATTTGGTATTCAGTTCTGCTTGATGTGAGGTATAGCATATTTTTTAAAAGGTTTTTTAAGTGTTTCATTTTTAGAAGTGTTTAGCTCATGTAATGAGTTATTTAAGTAATTTTCATATTGCGAAATTCTAAAAAAAAAAACACTTTTTAAAGTTGTTTATTCTTTTTGTGAATGGTTTTCAACTAGGTCAAGCCTGTAAAGATCCCTGGGGTTATAGTGATGAAAGATGTTTAAACAATTTTAAGCTTATTCATCCATTAAAATAAAATAATCCATATATTTTAAAAGGTTTACAATTAATTGTGTTTAAACAATCCAACAACGCTACATGGAATATTTATTTTTAAACACAACAAGCCTTCATATTCAAAGTAAGGCCAGACAGAAAAAGAGCTGTAAAAGACACTCTATATCTGGTTGTCTTTGAACTTGGGTAGCTGTTGAGAAACAATTCTGGAAAATGTATTAAGGTCATACAGAGAAAATATGCTATGAGTGTAATGTAAAAGACAGCTGTATCATAAACATTGTCTAATCCACTAGAATTGGTCAATTAAGCACAGATTTTGAGCCTTACAACCCAAGTTCCTTGATTGTTATGAAAAGCTCACACAGGAAAGCAAACACATTAATCCTCAAAGGTTCAAAATATCTTCTTGTCATAACAATGAATGTGCCTTTTGCTGTATGATGTCTATGACAAATATTAACTGCAGATGTCAAGTAGATCAGGGCATAAACACTGGCTCCAATTATTTCTAAATGTTTAAATGCCTTAATACAAAAAGGCTGACAATATTTACCCAGCTGCTTAGTAAATAAGATTCTTAAGGCCGGATAACGTTAATTCATGCCCACCAACTACACTGGATGGCAGACACTTATTATTTCCCCATTTGGTGATTTTATATACAGAACTGTACCTCTCATTAACCTTGCCTCTGGTTCAGTGGGATCCCAAGAGCCTTAGGACATTCTGGACCAGCATATAAGCTGTACAGTAATTCTGCCATAGAGACTCCTGCCTATTTATTACTATTACTATTCCCTAAACTCTAAGAAACATCTGAATAACATTGATCAGAAATCGCATGAACAAGCCATGCAGAGGTCACATCTAAACTAAATAATCTTTGTTCCTGTTTCAAAGTCACAAGACTAAAGCTGCACCACTCCTTTTACGAAAAACCAGAAACATCTGAACTAGAATGGAAGTTGGTAGAAACCAAAGGTAATTGTAAAGGAAGTTACTTGGGGAGAACAAAGACAAAGGGAAATCCAAAGAGAAAAACAAAGTAAAAAGGTTCAGGTCATTAAGGTAATTAAGCGCCTATACCTGTATATACTCTTGATATCTCTTTATCGCAGTATGTGGATTAAAATGTAATGAGTGACACTTCAGATATTTCTGCTATCAACTGGCAGAGCCAGAAAATTAAAATTTACTTTGTTACTTCTCCAAGAAAACAAAAATTGTAGCTTTAGAATTTTTAAATAAACAGTACGTAGAATAAAGATAAAGTCAATGCAAGCCTAAATTGAAATTTAATCCTTTCCACCAACGGCAAATTTTGCTTTGCTAAACTCATGATTTAATGGTAGCTTCCTGGCATAATTTGTCTGCTCAGTCTGTACAGTGTGGCCTGACAGTTTAGTTACTGCAATAATAAGAATTAAGTATGCAAAATAATATTTTCTAGCTAAAGCGCAGATTCTGTTGTTAATGACTTCACGTTTGTATCTTGTATTATGTTCTGATTGCAGAACATAGTTTAAAATAACAAAACTGAGTCTACATCATTTATAACCCAGGTAGAACTGAAAGGACAAAAAAAGCATCAATCAAAACTCCTTTTAGCTGTAGTTTTCCAAAAAAGGAAGGAATTGCTCAGCTTGTGCTCACAACTAGTGTCTTGGAGCACTAGGATGAGTCAGGTGATCTACTGTATGAGTCAACTAATCTGTGGTTTCTGTAATCTGTCTGTATCTGCTTTACATTGTGGAGACTAGAACTGTATGTATGCAGTGTATGAGATGCAGTCTAACTCTTCTCTTGGCTTCGTATTTTCTTCTTTTATGATGCCTGTGCCTTGTCTTGGTCCTGACAACGACTAGTCTACTAAAATACTTCAGTCCTTTCCCACTGTAAGTTTTTTTTAGGTTTTGTCCCAGTATCACATGATAAATCTTTCCTGTGATATCTCTTCCTCCTGGATAAACCACCACATTGCAAATTTCCTTTCACGATGTCTCTAAAGCCCGCAGCATTTCTTAAAAAGGAAATGTTCCTGTTTTTCAATCTTTAACAACAGGCACGCACGCTGAAATACATCCTGTAGGACAATTCACAAAAACCTCTAGATTTATCTTAGGAACCTAATGGTTTACACAGTGATCTATACACGTTCAAGGGTATTTCAATAAATAAGGATATCTGATGTATCCTATAGTAATTCAGTTATTTGTTACATAGTTACAGTTACAGTAGATTAAATAATGAGAGGCCATTAGTGTGCAGTTTGCAAAAGAACAAGTAAAAGCTGATTCAAGTCAAGTCGCCACAGTCAAAATGTGGAAGGTTTTACCCTTTCTTTCTACTTTCTGGCATGGAATTATACTGTAGATTTTCCTCATTAATAATAAGGCTTTGGAACACCTCACTTTTCCACGTAATCTTCATAGTCTCCAGCCAGATTTATATGATGTCAACATGGTAAACCTGCAGTACCTACCTGTAGCAGAAAATTGTGACAAGACTTAACCACCAGTTACTAGTTCTATGACACAGTTACAAATCATGTAACTGAACAACTGATGTAAAAGCTGGGCTATAGTTCAGGAGTGGGAGGTCCCACCTTCTCTGTAAACATAGCCATGCTGTAGCTCCATAAACACTCACATGTGAGTTTCATTGTACGAGACGACACCCAGGGCATTTCCAGCAAGGAAATTAACTGTGTTTTAACATATGACGCCGTGGACCTAATCTGTGGCACACCACACCTGTTCAGTTTTGTGCTTTGTTCTGATGTTTGGGAATAGAAATCCAGATACTATATACTCAAATGTCCCTCATATTTTTCAAGGAAAAATAAAATGACCAAGGCTAATCTTCTATGAGAAAAAAACAGAACTGATGGATATACAGTACAAACTTGGATAGGGGTATCACCAACACTTACTGTATACATACCACACAGAGTGAATGAGACCCTGTGGCCATGGTCCTCTGACATAACCAGAGTCGATCGCTATTTGACATGCTGCAAGTTCAACAGTTCCTCACAGAAAGTTAGAGCCTATTACAGGAGCTGTGGGACTTTAAACTTACAAAACCCAAGAAAACCTTTGACTAAACCTTTCACTGACTAAAGCCCATCAAAATCCTGGAGGCACCTGTCAATTGCTCACCACTGCCTGGGAAAACTGACATGTTTGAACAGGGCTAAACTTGCTTTGTGGGAGAGCAAAGGTATTAGTTGGGCCACACAGGAGTCTAGCATTTCAGCCCTTTATTGAAAAGCATAGTGTAACCTGGTAAATAAGATAGACAGCAGGTTTTTAATATAGTGTTTTCTGAGATCATAAATCACTTGATTAATGTGCAACATATGTAATTGCTAAGGTTGCTGGGAACTGGAAGCTGAGAGGAATCCAAATCTAACACATGATTAACCTGACTTCCTAATTTTTCTCAAAGCTTTTCAATGTGCTTATGTCACAAAGTGGGCAGTGGCTTGGGAGTTATATACTGTATACTTGAGTTATACACATAACAGAAGTGTTTTGTTGGGAATGGTGTTTTTTCTATTTTGTGTTCACTTACCTCTCATTTTTAGATCTTCCTGCCACCCTGGACACAGAATTGAGTGACACACTGTTTGACTAGATGCCCATCAATTACCGCACAGACAGAGGCGACATGAGAAAGTGTTTGGAGGTGCTGAGCCAGGGTGGACCGGACTTTAAACACAGGGAGAAGGAGGAAGCAAGGGAAAGAGAAAGGAAAGGCAAAAAAAACACAAGACCTTGTAACCTGCACACAGACAAAGTCTGCAAGTACTATAGTATCGAGCTTGTTTATTGTACATCTCCTTTCCATCTTGTGATCACCTGGACACTCCCATCCCTCAATCATGTCCTGAAGTTCTGGACAGAAAGAGGATAAAGCCAGCAGAGATAGAGTGTTTGCGATCTCTCCTTCATTGTCCCTCTTTATTGCACACAGCCAGAGCAAGTGAAGTACAGTATAATGGTTTATGCATCTTTGGGACGATCAAGACAAGAATGGTGTTAGTAAGACAACTGAAGGTCTGTTAAGTTTTGTTCTTTCATCTGTATTGCAGAAGGAAGCGTGTCTGCAAGGTCTAAGTGTGCTGACTAAGTACTAATTGGGAGTACAGATGGCAACAGCGTGAATCAGCAGAAAATCCTTGCACTGGTGTTTTAAAGAGAGGAGTAATTGGTCTTTTTTAGAGAAAACATCGTGTCCTTCAAAAGATCTTTTTTCCTTTGTGTTTGTGACAGTGCAAGAGAATGGTGGGAGATGGGACTGTGCAATGTGTAAAGCACGCTCATTGGGATTTTTGTCTCCTCTTCTCGTTAATAGGAACTGTTATTCTCTATATATATATCTGTCTTGTGCTGGTATGTGAGTGTACTGGTGTCTATGGGGTATTTATAGCCTGTGTGGGGAAAGGTCCTAGCATCTCTAAAATTGCTAAGTGGTGTAGTTGGCTGCAGTTCCTGTATTGTCACACTTGGAGTGACTGTTTACAATTCCTGATGATGTTGGCAAATAGTTGAGACCACAGGTACCTTGGCACAAAGTGGAGAGCAATAAAACAGGATGCCCGTCAAGGACCATTTCATCAGGACATTATTTCATCAAACTGCTTCGCAAGGAAACAAACAGAAAGATGGAGGAACACATCAAGGATGCTGTTGAATTACTACCAATATTTTTTGAGGCACCTAAATGAATGAATTAATCCACCCATGCTCATAAACCTGTTCATTAACCACATCTTGCTCCCAGACACTACCAAACACAACTAGCACATATGCTGAAATTGTATTTTGTGGGTTAATGTGCTTTTCTCTGATGAACGAAGATACAAATCCCAGCCTCTGTCTCCAGAAGATCATTGATTTCCAGTTCCAGGGAATTTGAAGATAATCTCCTCCCCTAGTAGAGCCTGTGTGGGAGTTAATTAAACACCCAGTAGATGATCATTGATTTACGTGCCCATTGCCATTATTACAAAGAGTGTTCTTCTGAGGTATTGAAATGATCTTATTTATCTTACCTTTTATATACATGAGGTAAAATACTCCAAAAGCACGGTGATATTTACAATTAAATGTAAAAGACATGACTTGTACATAATCGGGATGCAGCAACTCGATAGTATTATGGATTACTATTGTACAACAAAATGAGAGAATACATATTTGGTTGTGTGTGGTTTATTTTGTTTCAAACATATGCATGATTTATTGTCCTTATATTAAAGAACTGTCACATTACATTGTATAGACTTTCTTCTTAGGGGGACTGAGGCAGCAAAACAGAAAATAACACTAGCCTTTGCAGTCATTAATAAAATCCAGCCACAGATCCCGAAGGAAAGCAGTTTTGTGGAATAAAAGTGTGTCTTAATGTTTGCAGTTCAAAGGGCCTAAAGGAAGTTTTATCTCAATTTGAATGCTGTAAGAGAGCAAAATGAAAATCATTTTAAATAACCTTCTCCTACTCTAATTAAGATAGTGGTCTGGCAAAACTCCCATCTGGCTCTCTTCAGATCTGCTTCCTCATACATACTGTGTACACTGGCTTATTTCATTTCCTTTAGATATGTAGTATCTGAAAGAAATTACAGGACAAAATACAGCATTTCATTACAGAATCTTTTTGTAAAGGCTTACAGCTAAAATAATTATCATAGACTCACAGACACTCTTTGAAGGTAAAACTACTCTTTGAGCAATGTACATGCTATTTGCTGTTCTTTGTTGCCTGATATACCTCCATGCTATCCATCATCTATCATTATTTAACCACTAATTACTTAAAGGTTCAACCAATCAACATTATATTTAAGACAAATGTAAAACGAAAAGAATTTAATGATCCACCTTAATCATTTAAATAGGGTGTTCTGACTTTATATTTTAACCAGATATCACAGTCAAATACAAATGTATTTGCACTCCTGTACAATCTAAGAAAAGTAAGAAATAGGGTCTTTGCAATGTGAGGAACATCAATATAATGTTTTAGTATTTGTCTTAAAATAAAATAACATATCTAACAAAACAATAAATACGTTTTATTAATGGCAACAAGTTCTTATAGAAAACATCAAGCTAATGACTAACAAAGTTAAAAAAGCCAAAGTTATGCAGAGATGGCTCAAGTGTACAGCAATCCTAGTCCAGCAAAATTAATTGCTGAGACGTACAGGCCAACATATACAATCAGGAGCCTATCCATATTCAGGAGACCAAGCAAAATAAGGCAGGAAAATTAATCATTCAAGAGGTATGTAAAAACCCAGTTTGAGTGGCTGAGGCCCAAAAGAGTAATCTGATAATACTTCAATTTAAAGGCTGCAAATGGTACTTGCAATTTCTGATAAACAAATTTTTGTGTTGTGCATTCTCAAAGACTTAATATATAACAAACATTCTAACTTTCATTAATTTAAGCAATTAATCTTTTTTCACTGGTTTGGTAGAATGTGACTTAAATTAATGAGTGTTTCTGGGATAATAATTTAATTTTCAAATCACCACAAATGTGTGGACCTCAGTATGTTAGTTTCTACAGCTAGTTACACCATTTTTAAAAACTCTTTAATTGTTTAATTCTTAGCTTTAAGTTATAACACAGTGCTGGTGGTGAATTAGTGTAGCTCAGTTGTGTTATAACTCCTTTCACTCTCTGAGCTGAAATAAACAAGAGTCACAGCATGAGCAGTCAATAGCCAGACCAGAGCTCAAACAGGGCTGTAGTCTAATGTTACTACTAGCAAAAATGCATTTACTGCAGTATTAATAAGGAAATAAATCTGATACACATATTAAAATATACAATAACTGCAAAACAACTTGATAAGGGACATTATTTGCACTAATCTTTAGAGCACTCTCCTTCTTTCTTTTCACTTGGTGAACTTTTCCATCACAATTCAAAAAATGATTGTTAATAATGCCAACACATTTACCTCTCCTTGCTTTTGTACATTTTTCTCTATAATCTAGAAACAACAGCTAGACAAAACAGTCAATACATAAGTCTGTGTGTGTATACAGTTTGTGTAAATAAATGTTCTAATGACATGGAAAATCAAAATAGTTTAATATATGGAAAAACATTTTAGGAAAATAATAATGAGTGGAAAAGTTTTGTGTCTACAAGGTCTTCAAGAAAGGATTTCTTTATTATGCTTCTAAGTTTTATTGTCATTAATTTATATTTCTTTAACTTTTCAGACATGCAGAATTGGAAGTTTGGTGTTTATTTAAGGCAATAACTTTTCCAAACTGTTCTGCATAATTGCAGCCAATAATATTTCTATCGCCCCAATGCTGCTCCAGTTATTTCAGTTTCCTTGAGTCGTCCTTCTATGCTTTGTTTTTCAGTTCTCCCACAAAACATACCATTGGGATTCAAAGAGAATTCATGTCGGAGGATGGAAGCCAAAGTGTCCCGTGCACTGATTTAACATTCCTTGATCCACAAACTCTTGGCTGAGAGTTGGAAAGGCAGGGAAAATAAACGTCCACTTATAATATTATTAAGTGATAATTATTCATTTCATTTTTGTAGCATTTTTGTTGCCAAAGACCTTTACATGCAGGACAGAACACATTTTATTCACCAGTGAAGTAAAACACTAAACTTAATGACGCATGACAGCCATTAGGCACCAGTAGATCCACTACAAACGGAAGTGGAGAAACGAGAAATTCCTTCACTGAATGAATAAAGGAAGCGTTCCAGGTAAAGTGGATGGGTAAAAGTCCGAAGTGGAACCTAGCTAGGTCCCCAGGGCTAACACACTCCTATTCTCCTGAAACGTTCCATGGGCTCTTTAGTGACCAAGGAGCTGGGACCTGGGATTAATGTATGATCTAAAAGATGGCACCTCTTACAGCACTGTATTACCGCTTACTGTACAGAGGTAAGGGTTGGGAAATTCTGGTCCTTAGGGAACAATGCAACCACCGCTCCATAAACACCACTTACAAAAGCAAATTGGTTTGCCTTGGACATCTCCCACCACTTCATAGTGGATTGGATTGGATATACAGTACAGCCTCTGAAAACTACTGTATGCAAGTTGACTCTCAAAACTGATGTTAGAAACTGCTTGACAATCTAAATTGTTTTGGCCTCTTTTGAAATTATATGTGATAGCAGCTACTATATTCGAGAACCTATATTCAAGAATAGATTTGCAGTATGCCTGGACTTGCGGAGTCAATATACAGTATGCCTCGCTTTTTTGATCTAAGTGTAAACATCTTGAGGGGTGGACAGAGAAAGGGAGATGGGGGCATTTCTGTCTTTTTCATTTTCAGCACTTAATGATCTAAATCAGCCCTTTTCTAAATAAATGAAATCTTACTTATAAATAACTGTCTTCCTTTCTTAATACTTGTGCGTATATACCATTCACCTTTCAATAATGTCAGTAAATTGGACTGTTGTGATTTTAACCAACACCAGCCCTATCTTTTTCTTCCATCTCCTCAGTTCCTGCTGCTTGAAAAAGACAATCTGCAAACACACCAGCCCCCCAGGTCCCAAACTGGACCGCCATGATTTAAAGCAACTAATTTTTGTTTTGGTTTCACCTGCTTTCATACACCATACATTTGTGAAAAATGTAATGCAATTCAAGAATACACCTCCCAGAACAAGCTCTAACTGTTCTAAAATTTATTTATTTTGAACTATTGAATGTAAAAAATTATGTTCATAGACCATGTAGTTAATTTTAGAACTGTACTTAATAAAGACATTTATTGGTGTTTTTCTTTAATGTGCTTCCACCATTTAGAGAATAAAATGTCTTCTTGTCCTTACCACTTTCTACAAAAGCCGGCTATTGTAGAAAGTGGTAAGGACCAACAGATCCTTGTCTAATTTTTCTAGTGTGCTCCATTGTTGATCTTGCAATCCCATTGAAAGCCTGTTCAAAATTAAAGATAACAGGATTACTGTGAACAACATAGGCTAAGCCTTGGTTATTCAACACAGCAGTCATTGCAATAACTCTCTATTAGTAAAATAGCTAAAAATACTTCGGGAGATTTTTTTAGAAATAATTTTGGTTCCTTTGTCGGTAGTTACATGAGGATTTAAAAGACGATTTTCAGAAGTTCCTAGGAAATTCAATTGCCAGGGCTGTCCCACCGGCCAAAAGAAATGTTTTGGCTATTGTTGAGTCATTGCCTTTTGTTTGCGTTGCAGGGAAGCGATTGAGTTCGCAATATGTTAATTAAAGGAAGGTGGAATTTATGAGGACCTGTCATTCATCACCAGCTGACGCTAACTATTGTACAAAAGGGGCTAATTCTGCATGGCGGGGCATTTGTTCTTTCACTCGGCAGTTTGTTTTGTCAAGGTATGGCCAAACTTTAATCTACTCCAATACTTCCCTCGTCTAATCCAGAACGTTTATTGTACAAATACAATTTCAAAGTTATTATGTAATTAAAATCATGTTTCAGTGCTGCAGACTTCAAAGGAAAGACCGTTTCCTCCAACATTATTTACTGCTGATGTAATAATTTCCCTTGGATATTTAAAATAAACACATTAGCTGAAGAATTCTAAACTTGTCTCAAAGTATACATTAGTTTTTGATTGGCATGAGCCGACGTCGTAATGCAGTGATGAAACCTATCACTAGTTTTAATACATTTCCAAGCTCCCATGCAGTGTAAATTATAGGATAATGGGGCGCAGGCGATGGTGGGCTCTGTTTATACAATCCATTTCTTCACACAAGTTCCCATTGCTTTTTCCTTCCCTTTGCTGTATGTGGTGGTTCTCTGATCCTGCTGACCTCGGCCATGTGTTTTCACTTGTTCTTCTGATCTCAATTCCATGACCAGCGGGGAATGAAATACAAATTGAATAGTAAGCATTCACAGGCCGCTCTTTTCATACTGCTGTTAAGCCTGCTTTGTCTTGTCCGGGGGGGCTAAAGATAAATGTTCAGTATTTTACTTTTTCAAAGCCTGTTCGTCTTAACTTCACACAATTCATAAAGTTGTTTTTTTTTTTCCTTGAGGATTATTGAACAGACATATGCTCCATAAATAGAACACCATGTAACTATTCAAACGGACCGTTAACTAAACATGGTCAATATATAAAGAGGTGAAGTCATCCGAGCCGCCTCTTCAATGAATTGTTTTACATGACATTTAAGACTAGCAGTGAAAATATACTGGAGGCATGAATCCGAAAAATAAAAAAGCGTTGTTTGGGAGTTTTCGTTTTTAAGCCAAGGTGATTTTTTTTTTCATTATAAGCCCTTTTCCGAAAGAAAATCAGAACTTTTTGTGATGCTCAATGCATAGCAGCCTCTCGCAAGTGGCTGCTGGTATGTTTATTCAGCTTTTATTGGAAGACGCGGTTTGAAGAAGTTAAAAAGAAGCCTTTTGTTGTTTTTAGGTTTCATGTTTTCTCTGGAGTTCATCCACGTGCGGAATTCGTTCTCAGTGCTGAAAGCGCGTCCAAGAACTGGAGAAAAGAAACTCACAGCTCTTTCACCTCAAACACAAATCTCCTTTGAGATAACTATGGAAGCAAAGCCATAGGCTACTCATGTTTTGTGCAAGCACATACTGTAGGCTAGATGTATTTTTTCCAAGAGCTTGCTTTCATCAGAATTGTGTCAGGTTGTTCTTTTTTTCAATGAGCACTGTAATATTTTTACTAGACATGATCTCACTAGACGTTATACGAATAATATAAGACTACTAATACCTAGATGTTGGTAGCAAAACCTTTTTTCTTTATGTTTTCAAAAATATACAGTTTTGCCGTTTTCCCCCCCAAAAAGGTGCTAGTACTGCATTGTGTTAGTTCCCGTATCGTATATTAATTGGAAGTGTCATTCAAAAATTGATGTCCAAAACCACAGATGCAGGCTTTATCTTATTGAAAGGAATATATGCGCTCAGGAAAACTCCTATTGGTTGTTTGCGTATATGTGTGTTTTAAATGCGGAAAAGAAAAGGAGACGTCCATGATCTCTCTAACAGAAAAACTGAAGCCACATTCATCACCTGCTTCGCATTAAAGTTTCACGCATTTTTCCTTTCTCCTTTTTTCCCCTTAAATGATTCTTGTAAACTTTGCTTCGTTTACTTAGCCTGGTTTTCATTGCAGCAGTTTTGCACGGTTTACCTTTGTTTAGTTTATTAACCCACGGGGTTACTCAAACTAAACATCCTCGCCGAATACTTCGGCTTTGGGTTTCAGCGTTTTTTAACAAAATTATTTAGATGTAGCTCGAACTGTCGGGGGTGGAGAGTGTCGGAGTTTATGGATCAGATTTACAAACCGTTACGGTTGTCAATGGGAAATAACAAATGGAGTAAGTGACATGTTAATTAAAAGCAAGTTTGTGACAGGAGCTTCACTTTTTTTCAAAAACAGCACAGTTGTATCTATAATGACGAGCTTAAATCTAAAATTAATACCATATACACCAGTGATGCCTAAAGTAAATTGTGTAAAAATACATCGTGAAAAATGCTCTTAAGACAATCACATCACGAAACAGAAAATCAAATAAACAATCAAGCCTTATTATGTTGAGCGACATAAATTTCCGCAAACTAGCATCGCTCACGACATGAGACTTTGCAAAATAAAAGTCTGTAGACGGTAACTGTATCTGTCAAAAGTCGAATTATGGAATCATGTACTGTATAACTATCCCTTATTACTGTAGCTTTAACATACCACTACTAACTTTATATGTACTGTACTGTATGTTACAGAGCTTTCATTGATTTAAGGGATCGTGTGCTACGCGAAACTCTAACACAAACTATTGCGGTAAACATTCAAATTTAAAGTGATTATCTTAAAATGATGTGATTAATTAAACACTGATCCGTCTTCAAACTTCCAAATCTTTAAACAGTATTGTGACTTTCTTGTTTGAACACATAGGAGGCATGAGTCGCATTCGTGTCTACGTTTTGCTGTTCAGTTTTATTGCGACTGAATTTTTTTTTTGTTTCTGTGACTGAATTCCCATGCTCTGACATCGGCTCTGAAACCTGCAGCTGGATGTGTTGGGGAAGTAAGCATGGGTGGTCTTTCCCCACTCTGCCTCTCACTTTGTGGTTTGTGCCCCCTACATCACGGTGGCTTTCAGATGGAATTACACAGGTTTTCACTTTGCACCGTATCATATAATGGCTTGCACTTGGGGGTTAACTATTAACTATAAGTGGCTGCATGGGTTTATGCCGCCTTTCACGGTTTGTAGGGTCTTCGAGGATCAATTTGCCGCTTTCAATAAAATTAGTACTGTTGTGCCATTAAATTAAACATTAAACACAAAGTCGCAAAATGCATTAGATAAGCAATAAGTTATTACCGGTGATCTCCAAATTAATGAAATTATATTCTAGACTAATATTGTTTTTTTTTATTATTATTTTTGCAAATAAGACAAGTTTCCAAAAAGCGTTTGTCTTTGTAATATAAGATTTTTTTTTTTTTGGGGGGGAGGGTTGCACACAAAAATGTGTTACTCTACGAATATTTGAGCATTCGGAATATATATAAATTATTCATCATGTATTGCTTCTAGCGAAAACGTATTAATTTTAAGATTTTATTAATACAAGAAGAATGCACACATAGCAAACTTGGTAAAATAGTTTACAACGTATTATGCATTAAAACGATGGCTCAATTAAATACAGTAGTTTATATGTCCTCGAGAATCATATTTGTGATGGTTCCATCAAACCACCAAAGGAGAAATAAGAGTATGGTACTGGATATACTGTATAGAAGATCTGTAAGATCTCCTGTAAGATCTTCTATATACTGTATTGAAGATCGCGTTCCAAGGTGTTATTTTGCTGCATCGGACGATATCAGGAATGCGTACTCATTTATAAAACCGTGCGGGGATTGTAATGAAATGGCTTGCAGAAAAAGACGTGAAGATTTCAAAATCAGCCTTTTTAAAGATAAACATCGGGTCGATTGCAATACGCTATAATGATTCATTATTATTGTATCATATTTGACATGTGTGGAGGTTTCTTAAAGACGTGTCTTGGATTAACTACTAGACCACAACATACTCATTTCAGGATATTACCCTGAGCTGCATCTGCTGGAGTACTGGAAAAGCATCACTTTGGAAATTTGGTGGGAATTATCTAGAAAGCAGAACAGACGTTAAAATTAGGGTGGGCCTTCGGGTGTGGTCCTTTGCGAGTAAGGGGGCTGCGCCTTTCATCCTAACAAAGTTCTCTTTAGTGAACACTGAAGAACAATTATCCCATTTACTCCTACACATGTGTACAAACTCGAGGTCAGTCGCAGTGTCAGTAAATAATTTCTTCCATTTACGAAATAAACGGGTCATTCTTAAGGAGCAAGCAATTGGTAGGAAAAATACAAATACATTTCCTGAAGCGAAAGTCTATTACTTTGGATATTAGTAAAGGCTATTTGACCACTATTGCCCACAACTCATCGCTTTGGGACTGAAGAGTTCCTTTTAGTCCAAATGAAAGTTCACACAAGAAACTTTGCCAACCCGGTATTTTATCAGTCCACCTTTTTGACAAACTAAACAAAATAAGAGCTTGATTTTTTTCCTGATCCCCTTATATGTGTCCCATTGCCTTTAATTAAACGCTATTTGGAATATACTGTAGGATGATTTCCCTCTCCAAACATAAAAAGAGAAACTTTCATTGACAAATCGGTTAAATCAGCGAGACCCTAGTTTGTTTTTTTTATAAATAATAATAATACATATAACAATGTTTAATTTAGTTACTGAATACACCTTCTAAATTAAGGCGTTAGAAGCTCCAAATTATAACTATTAATATTTGTCTTAATCAGTTTCAATTTGTTAATAAGGCGGCGACTTCTTCGCAAATTAGCAAGAGAATAATTGTGAAAGAAAAAAATAACGAACACCTCGGAAATAAAACAATAATCACTTCTTGTCAGTTTCTTAGGGTTTTTCTTAAATAATAAATTCAAATATCTTGCACATTGAACCGAAAATGATCTTATGTAACACGCTAATTTAATAAGATTGCGTTATATGAACTCAGTTATAGAATTGGCAATGTTCAATTGGTTATTATTTGAGACTGAAATGTCAATATTTATTGATGCATAGCGGAGATTACAGCTGGCGTGTCCCGAGAACTTTTATTGCTCCCGCGTTTCTCGTAAGTATTAAAGGCGGTGTGCTATGTTAATATACTGTATAATGTGCTCTGACCTTCTAACTGTGCGCAGTAATGGACCATTTGTTCATCAAGCATGGCCGAAGTTCTACGTCTCATTGAATATGTGAATAAAAGTGAAAACTTTTTTATGTTGGTGTGTTATTCCTGTGGAAGAATAAATTATGGAAAGGCGTCTCTCCGATCGTCGCCACAAAGGAAATAATTGAAGTTACGAAAAACTTTCATAGACAGTATGACAGTGCGTCAATGACGTTGAAAGATCATTTCTGAAAAGTATTCTATGAAATCATTTTCATAACGTAGAGAACCCTAAAGAACTCACAAGAACTGAGGTTGAGGTAATTAACTTTTTAAACTTCAGGAAGTGAAATGCAAGTTTTGAATATTCCACCCTTTTTTAAAACAATTCTCCTCCTAAGATTAAAACGTGTAATGCGCATCCTGAGTAGAATGTACAGCAAATTGATAACTGTATCAAAATAATAATGCGACTTTTTTAGTTAACTCTCCATTTGACAGTGACGACTCTTATTCTATCTTAAGCAGAATTAAATCTTTTGAACTGTGCAATTTGCATAGCTTTCCAGGTTTTTAATATTAAAATGATTTGACTGTTTTGGGTATCCTGTTTAGAAGTTAAGCTGTGCAACCTCTGACAGTTTATCTGGGCTGCATAAGGTGACATCATGTGTTGTTTTCACTTATGAATACATACATCACCTAAAACATTATATGGGGAAGAACACAATATTGGACATAATTTAACGAATAGTAGATAAATATGTCCTGCACCAGATATTGAAATTTAAGTGGACAAGTCAATTAAAAACACATTCTTATTTGTAAATGATAACCTGGAAAGTACCGATATACACTGGAAGGCATTTCCTACAATAATTTGAGTGATTACCTTGCACAAGGGTACAAGTGGAGTGTTCGCCCAATAAATTGAACCCTCCAACTTTCATTTAAGTTGGAGGGTTCAACAAGTTGAACACACAAAGAGCTGTCTTCCATTTCACCATTAAGATGACTCCTACAACACACTATCATCTATCAGTGATGTTTTATAGGACGTCTGTGTAAATAGGCTCATGAGCTTCTTCCATGGCTGATGCTTTGGAGTCAGTCATTTATATGTGCAAAAAAATTATGAAAATGTTGGCCTTCTGGTTTGTTTCATGGAGTACCATATCTAAATGTGTTTTACCATGCTTGTAACAAAAGTCTTCTAGTGCCTTTCAATCATGAAGCACCACAAGCAAGCCTAATTAGACTTGTACCTAGAGCCAGTGTTTCATTTGTTTTTCAGGAAAACATGATTTGGTAGTACGCTGAAACCTTCTTGGTTTGCCACGTCCCTGATGTCAATATTGTAATTGGCTAAAACAAAATGCTAAGCAGTTAATTGATGTACTTTATATTTTCAAGAAAGGAGTATAGTAATACTTCTTAACTAGGAAGACAGTAACACATTTTTGTGTTCATGCATGTACACTCAAACCATCATTTTGTATTTTCTAATCTTCTTATGTTGTGGAAGCATCTTTGTACTACAGGCCTACAGTAGCGATTAAAACATACAGTAAAGCAGAGGTGGATATGTTAGCAGGCATAGGCTGCAAAGGAACAATGTACATACTGTACATTGTTTTGTAATTAAAACATTGTACGTTCCCACAAAACCTATATGTACAGTACACCAAAATGTGAAAAATGCATACCTATGTTCTATTGTTAGTGGAAGACACAAAATAATTTATCCCTCCATCCATCTTCTCATTGCTTCATTCAATTCAGTGTCCCAGAGGAGCACCACAGCCTACCTCCACAAGCAACGGGCACAAGGCAGGGTATACCCTGGATGGGACATCTCAGGACGCACACAGACATGCATACACTCACACCAGGGACCAATGAACCTACCAGTATGTCTGTGGACTGTGGGAGGAAACCAGAGCACCCAGAGGAAACTCAAATGAACACAGAAAGAACATACAAACTCCATGCAAATAGCACCCCAGGTCTGGAATTGGACCCAGGGCTCCAGCAATGCTAACCACTACACCACCATGCTTCCCCTTTTCAATACATATGAATTGAAAACATACTTTATATAAGAGGTTACTTTGAGTGTGTCATTCTGGCATTCCCCAGGGTGCTAAGTAGGTGAGCCCTGTACTGTATATACTACACCTCATATTTATTAACCTCAGACCTTTCCTCGGCTGCTTTCACTTCATAGATTATGTAGAATATAATATAAAGTGTTTAGATTACAGTATACATTTTCTTCTGTTTGTCTCTACCTATAAATTAAACTGGCTGCAACCTGTCATCTATTCAATGTTCAGTATTTGTTTCTAGAGTTGTGCAGAAGTATGTCATTTAAAGGAATTGTAAACTAGATGTTTCTAGATGTTTCATTTTCAACTTAAAAATTCAAATGCAGCTTTAGATGCCCCCTGGCTGGAATTTAATGTGATAGATTATGACATACTGTTTTTCTGTCAGGCTTTCAGGCTTTTCAACTGTTTTAAGTGAAGCACAGTCTGGCAGCAGCAAAGTAAAATGCTTTTGGTTGTTTTAATTGTCTTTAATAGAGAGAAATTTGAAAGTGAGAGTGGATGGTTTGTGATCAAGGGAATTACAGTACATTTCCTGACATCAGCTGCTTGTCAACTTTCATCCCTATTAGCTCACTGAAGCCCCATATGAGTTTAGGATTATGAACATAGTAAAGTATTAACATGCCAATATACAGTCAACCCCACTGAGCACCTTCTTATTAAGTATTTCTGAAATACTCAACATGTACTGTACCTAATCCAATATCAAGGGACCAACAACTCAGTGACAAAGTAGTTAATACATTTATTTCATGAGTTGGTGTCTGAAACCAAGATGTGTGCTGCACATGAGATTTTATGAATTGACTGTGTATGTAAGACAAAGTCCACATGTACGTTTATCACATTATCACATTCAGATTCAGAGCTTAAGCTCTCTGTTCCTTTTCCCCCAGCATCTTACTCTGCTGCCTCTCTGCCTCACAATTGGTGATCTTGGAAGTGGAGAAAGAATGAATCAAGACCTGTCCTCTTTACTGATGTGGATGATTTGAAAAAAAAATTCATGGCTGTAGGTCCCAACTCTCCTTGTATTGACGTTTCAGTGGCTATTGCCGACTTTAAACTTCAAATTGTGGGTTTGGTCGGGGCCTCTTTTATGCTAGCAATCTCCTGCGCAGAACGTTTTGGAACAAGGGTAAATATGAGAGACAGCTGAAATCCATTGGGCTTCCATTACTCCAATGTTGGAGTTCATGCATTTCCGTCAAGGTTTTTAAATGACCAGTGGAACTCTGGCCCCAGCTTCAATGAAACTCCTTTTGACGACATCTGCAATTCTGAAAAACAGAGCTCAAATGAAGCTTGAGTCAGAGTCCCACTGGTCACTTAAACCTTGTATGATTAATTTATTTGGCTGATGCTTTTATGCAAAAGACCTTACATCTGAACAGCTGGGCATTTTACTGAAGCGATCTAATTTAAGTACCTTGCTCAAGGGTATAATAGCAGAACCCCAAACCCACAATCTGCCTGTTAAGAGCCCAGAGTCCTAACCACTATTCCACACTGTTGCAGTATCTAGAGGTTGGGTAAGGGGTGTAACAAAGATGTCTTCAATTGTGTTGTGTGGTCTTATGTATATCCTTCCATCAAATTATCAACAGTGTACCAATGTGGTTTCTGGCTTTGAAATAGGTATCCTGTAATCAATGAAACAATTATGATTTACCCATCTGGCAGCACTTCAGCATGGGTATTACTATCAATGACTGTTGCTTTAGGCTCTTGAAGAGAATGCACGGTTGATTCAAGAGGAACAGCATGCATTAATGCATTTGTTGACAGTCATACTATGCACATGAGAAACAGCAGTTATTCATATGTGTGACTGTTGTTTATACAGTATGGAGCTTATGTGGGTAACATTTGGGAGGCTGTATATCATACACACACTCTGCTACAGTTGTGCTATAGAGTTTCTAGTCTGATCTACAGTATACTTCACATACATAAACATAAACTGCTATGGTTCTCCTCTAGAGGTACCAAGCCTGTCACGACAGCCTTATGTGCCTAAATTAATTAAAGGAAAATGACTCATTTCTCGTATTTTCCTGTGCACATCAATAATTTTAAAAGTCTAAAACTTACTATGACATATTTCACAGAACCTTTTCTTACTGTCAATATCTGTCCACTAAAAATATCTTGCTGCATCTCCTTTTACTGCTTAAAATAGCAGAAAAAATAGATCCATTCACTTGTTGACAAGTTAATACGTCAACTTTTCTAAAAGGATGCTTAGTGAACTTTACTATGGCACATATGTCCATATTGTTTGGATTAAGCCCTAGCCTGCTTTTTACAAGCTGACAATTACCATTTCATCAGTTCAACTCATTTGCTTGCCATCCTGGGTAGGTACTTTATCCTCACCCTTGTCATTTCATCTGGGATGCAAACGATTTCGAACCACATGAAGCTTGGTCCATGCTTTCCAGTTAAAGTAATGATGCCACCATTATGTCCGCAGTATATTGTTTTGCAAGTTTTAAGATACTGTTTATGGGAAGCTCTTGTCCTTTACTGTTGCTTAATGCCACAGCCGATGTTAAACCAACCCCAGATCTTTTAGCTATCACCACAGTGTATTTTTATTTGTCTTTAAAGTTTTTTACACACATATTTCATGTCCAACCAGGAAAGCAAGTTGGGACACATGTAAAAGAATGAGAAAAAGAACATTACTGAGGTTCTCAGAAATCTTTTGGGTTTAAAAATGACATTTGTAATACATTCAACTCTTTTGATAGCACACCATTTTTATCTCAGGGTTGTGGGGAGTGTGTTAATACATCTAACATTTCATTCATTCAAACTCTTTGGAAAATCAATGACAAAACAAATGTTAAGTAAGAATGTCTCATTTTTACTGTAGGTTTCCACATGTTAAACTGTATATATGTACAGTAGATGTTTTATTGGGCCAACATTGATTTATGGGTCATATGAGTGTCTAGTTACCTACCTCAGGAATACTATTCCATTCCTGGAAAATGAATCTTTTAGCTGCTGAAGATTATTTGATGAGGGGTGTCAATTCATTTAACATACATGTTAATCCCAAAGGTGTTTCCTATTCATCAGGAGACAGGGGATGTGTGTGAAAGCATTGGATGCCCCTAAGTATAGTTTTGTTAATGCACTTTGGTGACACCAACAAGTACAGTGTTAGGTTGGAAGCATTTATTCATGACCAAACAAATGCACCTCAACAAATGGCAGAACCTGGGCCAAGTCAGAATTACAGTACTAGCCCCACGGTCCTAGTTTAACATGATTGAGGCTAGTCTTTCTATTCAAATACCCAGTAAAGCAGAATATATTCCCCTACACCCTCACACTCTTTACTTACTGTAATCTGTTTACTGATGGCAATGAAAGACAACTCTGGATGAGGCAACAGTCTGTGAACCGGCCTTCCTTTCACTAACACTCACAAAGTCGTAGAATAAGACTTGCATGTGCTGGCCATGTAATCGTTCTATTTCATGTGCAAGCAGTCTGGAATGCAGGATTCTATCAGCTCTTCACATTCATGGAGTCAATCCAGCTTTGGTACCCTCTGACTCTCTTGTAAACTGACAAAATGGAAATATTATTTGTGCAAATCTAGAACCCCATAAGAATCCTTAAAAGGTGAATGTACACTCATTTGCACTGTACTTTCACATAAGAACATAAGACAGGATAGAAACAAGGTTCATTACCATTTAGTGGTTCAGTAAGTAAATTAAATTTTAATTTACAGCCATTTCTCAAGTCCCCAGAGTTTAGGTCTCAGTCACATGGCTGGGATACCCATTTCAGATACCCATAACTCTACCCATAAGCTTTTGCATGAACTGTCCTAAATGAATTTCCTTTAGGTATCCAGTTGTGACCTGGTATCCTTTTTTCACTATTCCCCTTGGGATCTTATATACTTGAACACTGAATACCATCTTACATTTTTATAGGGCTATGAGGGAGTGAGAGGTGACTCACAAGGAGATATTTGCAGTTAGTTTTGCAATGTTGTCACCCTGGAATTTATTGTGTGGCCTTTCCCATAACTACCAAAGAGAGAGCATAGTATGTTGCATAGTGCATCACAACACAACATTCTGTGCATGATTTGTAATGTAATTTAATAGATCTCTGAACATGTGGTATTAGTTTTTGTAACTTCAGTATAAACACAGCATTTCTGGAAATTAAATGGAATCCCATTTAATCACATGAAATATGTGTTTGTTTCCACATTTTTCCATTGCATCCCCTTCACACTTTGATTCTTTTAGAATTATTTACGATGATTCTGTTTTGCCGTTGCTTTTGCATCTCAAAGACATACTGTATGTGGCATCACTGATTAAGTTATAAACTCGTAACTTTTATTCCTCATTTGTGATGGGGTTTTTTTAAAGTAAAATTTTGAGAAATTTACATTTAGGAATCGAGGTTGAAGCACCAGATTTCAATCAGATTAAGTGTGAAGGATTAATTATACTTGAACTCATTGACTTGCATTAAAGTTGAATAGCCTATGCAATGTTTTTTCTGAGAAGTTTTGTTTGTGAATTAATCATGGATAAATCTTTCTAAGATGTTTTCTTGGAAATAAAAGCTTTTCTTTTTGGAGTTTCAAATTTCCCTGTAACAAGTAAGGTTTTGTGAACAGCGGTGCAGGTGCCTGCTTTTTATACTCCCTACAGGAAGTACCCTTTGACATTGCCTGTTCATCCTGAGGAGCAATCAGCACCCTTGCTTCAGGGATGTCTGTGGTACCTTTTCTGCTGAGGAAAATTGTCCATGACCAACAGATGCTTTCCCTGGTTTGAAATCAAGAGGTTTACATGCTTTTCACTATAATTCAAGACATTCCAGCCACAGTTGGAAATCACAGGGTGCAGTATCATGTACAGCTGCAGTATTTTCCTGGATAGTAATTAGTTCCCTAGACTTACCCTTATGATAAGAAAAATGTTGGGACAGCAGGAAAGCGATCATTTAAAATCGTTCAGTTAGCTCTTCAAGGGCCTTTCATGGGGAAATTTCTCATTTTAAAATTATTTTTTTCCTCTTTGGAGTTGCCATGGTGTGGTTGGAGCTATGATAATATAATAACACAGAGATTATTTTCTTGCTTTACTGTGGTTCTTTTTGAAATTATTCATATTGTTAGCTTTTCATTTGAACAAAAATGTTTTCCATGACTTCTTTGGATGCTTTCTCTTGGGTAAGACCATGACCTTCTAGAACATAAGGCCCCCTTTTTACCATTCTGATTCTGTTTTCAGAATGAGAAAAGATACACTCTCTACCTTTTTAAATGGCCACACAGAACATGTTTAACACTCTTTCAGCACGTGCTGCATTTTCAGCCAAGTTAAAAATAATAATCCTGGTTTGTTTGTTATTTCTTTCCTGCTTCCCTACTGACAGTCACTTCATTCTTGCCAGTACTTCAGTGCGGGTGTGAAGAAATGTATTAGTATTTGTAAGATTTCAAAGAAAGGTAAATGTAACATAATACTCATGCAGGGCTGCCAAAACATACCAAGGCCAGGTGGTTAATGGCCCTAGACAAATGACCAGTGACCACCATAATACAGAATCGCATTTGAAGTGGACTATAGAGTACTTCCATCTGCTAAATATTATGACCACCAGAGGTTCCATTTGTCCAGCTGATATCAAGGATGGGTGGTCCTGTGATAACGGAATAAAAGGTCTTTAACGTCACAATTTTCGGAAGCCACATTCCCCAGCCACCCTATTTTCCCCATCTTCTTTTTGGGTTTACTTTGATTCATTTGCAAAAAAGAAAAGCAATTCAAATGTTCTAGCATCTTAGTGTTCCCATCATTGGTAGAATTTTGAAAATATATTTTATGTGTTTATTTCTTGTGTTGGTAAGAAAAAGTTATGATACTAAGGAGAAATCTACTTTGTGGGCCATCCTCTATGGATCGTGCACATATCCTCTAACTAGGCTGTTGTTTACTGTGATTATAATGATGATTTTAATTAGCACTTGGCACCATCTGGTGGATAAAGAATGTAACTTAATGTCTAAACAGAAGCAAAGGCAGTTCCCTGTCCACCTTCTTTAACAATGTGAGTGAACTACAATTAAACTAAGATTAAACAAGAATGGCTTCTATCAAAAATGGAGTTCATTGGCCAAACTATTTCTGAAGAAGCACAACCAGCAGTATGGAGTGTGATTTACCCACCAGGGGATGACCTGCTATGTCACTACAACATGTGAGATTCACATCTGAAGCAGCTTTTACTGGGGTGAAACCGGACAAAGCTCTGGTCAGTTGGTGTAGAGGTTCCAAAGACCACTGCAAGTGGAAATCTGAGAAAATTATTAATGGTTGGGCAAACATCTCTTGGTTTTGAAAAGAATCCTATTTGGACATACGCTGTATATATATATATTATTCCCACTAGAATGATGTCTACTACATTTGGAGCCTATCTGGCCAAACAGGTTTTTTGTTGTATAACAGAGTACGTATCAACTACAAAAAATGGCTGCCGATTACCATTCTGGGTAAGAACGGAGCCCTGATGCATTATATTGTAATTGTATTGTCAATTACAAGGATATCTACTACATTCTGAGAATTTTGGGCAGTTATTAAAGAAGTGGTTACTGGGAGTGTGATGACCTAGCCTGGGTGTAACACATACTGCCGCAGCATGAGAGGTTAGAGTGTGATGAAACCTGCCAAGTTTTAAGTCAATCAGCGCAGGGGTTCCCAAGACAGAGGTAGTTTGAATTTTGTTAACAGTGGGCTGCCATTGTGGTTTATGCAGGAATGCCATTTTACCACATGTTAACTGTATTTTAACTAGATTGAGACCCACCACGCAGTCTCAGGAGCAGTTTATGTATGATGCCACATTTCCCCAAGCACTGCTTGGAAGCCTAATTCTATACATCTAAAAGTATAATACAAAGATAATAAAAATGGCTAAAGAATAAAGGCTAATAGCCCAGAGAAATAACTATTATGTATTATTGAAGAAACATATCCTAATGTTGTTGCTCTGAAAATGATATTTGTTCCATGAAATAGCTATGAAAAATAATTGTTTATTATAATTCCATTTATTGATTAAAAAAAATTAATCACTTATAACTG
Organism: Lepisosteus oculatus; assembly: GCF_040954835.1. Taxonomy (NCBI): domain Eukaryota; kingdom Metazoa; phylum Chordata; class Actinopteri; order Semionotiformes; family Lepisosteidae; genus Lepisosteus; species Lepisosteus oculatus. The sequence goes on along the minus strand of NC_090698.1, from coordinate 24,559,958 downwards.
CACCAGATTCACAAAATTATTATCAGGAAAATGACAGTGTTTTTGTTGCAAGTGCACTAACATTTATACATGTATGCTGATTATAATTTGTTATTAACAGCGTTCATCAAAGAGGGATCAATTGTGAAAGTCACAGGCAGCTTGTTCTCATGGCCGTTTTTGGAAACAATACAAGCATGTACAATTGTGGTGCATGCTTTGCTCTAGGTTGAAGGCTCTGTGTTGTAGGATTCTGTCCTATTCCACTAAAAGAACCTTGGAAAATCATGCAATGCCATTCTTCAACCCAGCTCATCCCACAAAACTTCAGATGCGATCTGAAGTTAGTTAGAAGGTAGAGTTGTTACATTCTGATCTCGCAAGAAAGCCATTGTTACACAGGCAGCTCGAGGATTTGCATTGTCCCACTGGAGTGTTGTAAAATCAGGATGAGGACCCTGGAAAGACAGCAACTGAGGTCCCAGGATTTGGTCAATGTAGCACCATGCGATCAGGTGACTATGAAACGGTACAAGTGGAATTCTGTAGTGACTAGACACTTCTGCCCAGACCATCACACCTGGACCTGCCCATTGATTGGTTATTGTACAGAACGGTTAGTCTATCAATTTTCATGTATTCACAATACTCATAGAGGTCTAAACAAAACCCTGTTGTATTGTCAAAAAAGATTTAGCTCCACTGAGGTGACTTAGTCCAGCCTCCAACAGATTGATAGCATGAGGGCATTGTTATATTGGTAAGCAGGGTATATCATATTGTTTTCTGTATATCATAGCCTTTCTTGATTTTCACCATGTGAGTCATGAATAATCATTTATATTTAAAATTGCACCAAAATACTATATCAGGATAATTCATGTTTCAGAAATAAAGCATGCATAAATAGAGCAATACATTTCTTTTGACACACATCATAAAATGAAATATTTAAAAATGATTTCAAAGTCACACAAAACCAAACAAAGTGCATCTTTTGTTGTGGCCAATGTTTAGTTTTCCCCTGAGAAGTTTATCACATCATATGGGTTTAACAATTTAAAATAATAAGAAACACAAAAGCCCTAAACCATGTTCTAGAAAAACACTTCAAGAACGTACATTGTTAAAAACATGTCTGGAACATGTAATTTTTACCATTCTTTGTTTTCTTGTGTAGTTTGTTCGAACCCCAGCCTCCCCAAAAATGGTTTTGTATATGGTGATTAAAACCTTTGTGTCTATTTTATTTGATGTTAATATTCCTCTGGGATTTAAAATGTTCACAGGCAAATATGCCTGGCAATTGATTTATTGAAGGATACAGTGGTGAAAATAAAAGTTGACTCTGATGCCTCTTTCCTCCTTACTACTCTCATACTGGTTCTGAAGATTTAAAAGGCTTGGGATGAGCATGTTATTGTGTTCTCCTCTTTGAATTATCAGTGTCAGCCACCACTGTTCCATGGAAGTGGTCTGTATCACAAACATGTTCCAAAGCAGAATACACAATTAGTCAGGTACATAAGCCTTAATACATCAGTGAGTAAATTGTGACGCTGAGTGACATATTGGCCCACTTTTCTAGATAACCCCAAAGACCTGGCTAGGCAGAAGGATAGAGAGGGGGTGGAGATTTGTTGGATGCACTAACTGCACAGACAGCCAGACCGACCAGCATTTACGAGTTAATCTCATCACACATTGGTGTGGAAAGAGGGATTACACACTGAGATGGTGTTACACAAAGGAGATACAGTTTAATGTTCTCCGACAGAGTCAGACAAAAGAGGCAAGAGCCCACAACCCAAGACCATGAGGTCTCACCTTTGTACAACGTGTAGTTAAGAGGTCAGAGACCCAAAGTGGACAAAGAGGAGGTTTTCTTAGGTCACCTAGGCCAATGGAGGTCAACACCAAGAGCACAGAACATCTGATATGTATGAGAAGAGTAGGGTTTAAAATAAAGGACAAAAGGGCACAACAATACCTCAAAGCAGGTCTCCTACAAATCCAGAGTAACTGATTCACATCCATGTCCTCTCTATATTATTTTCACTCATTTATTTATACAGCTTTTTAACAATGTGGTCATACTGTTTGCACTGAAATATGATTCCATAGCCAAAAGTATAAATAGTTGATATGGATTACACTCCATTACACTCTTAGCTCAAAACTCTGAAGTCGACGTTCCCTTTTAAGCTTCAAAGTCTTCACCTTGAAAGAAAGGGCTGAAGAGTGTATGTCAAAAAATAAATGTTAGTGTTTACCGCAAGATTTCCAAATGACACGAAAGAAGGTCAAATCTAATAAATAAATAAAAGGCAAAACACATGTACTTTATTTTTTTACATTTCTTTTCATTTCTTCCATGAAAATCTAGAATAAGTCTATCAAACTAATTCTATTTTTTTAAAGGTACAACTGATTCAAGTATTTGTCATGTATCCCCTTTTCATTATCATAATACTTAAAAATTACAGGGAATAGTTGTACTCAGTAAAACACAGTGCTTTTTTTTCTTAGACATGAAGCTTCCATGTCATTTATGCAACAACCATTAGAAAGGTCTTGTTTTGCAATGAAACAAACTTTTGGGTTTCAGGCACAGTATGTGTTAAAATGAATTGATCTTTTATTTTTCATGTTGTAGCTGGGGCACTGAACACAGACTGACAAAGTTTCTATTCCAATAAAACTGAACTAAATACTAACTTTTTGCTGAAAAGAGACAGAGTGTTAATTCCTGCAGATCGCAATTCCTGCTGTCACGCGACTTAAACAAACATTTCTAATTTTGCCATGTTGAGTGAATGGTTCAACCATGAAATCTAAGTCATTACAGATACTTGTTATTGTTTAAATAAATCAGACTTGAACATTTTATATGCTGTAGCTACAGCTGGCTTAGAAGTTTAGGTGGGTTGTGTTGGGAATTAAAATATATTTTTTTCCTTCGTTTTAAACGCATTGTGGATTTCATGTAGTATTACACACAGTTTAGATGGAAAAAATAATATGTATAAAAATTCAAAATGTTTCTAGGACTTGTTTTATTAAAGCTGTTATTATTAGTATCATCATCATTATTACTGTTGTCCTTAATATGAAGACACTATGTGTTTTTGTAAGATTTAAAAAATGAATAACAGTAAGTTCAGTTTTCAGTGGATCTCTTTCATCTCTCAGGTTTTCCTTTTGCAAGAGCACTTTTGTTTTGTCCTTTAGGAACAAAGTAAAAATTATCAAATGTTAGACTTAATAAATGTTTAATACCATGGCTTTTGTTCAGCCAAAATGTTTTTAAGTTTCCAAACAACATCTTGAACTACTCTGTGGAAAAGCAGTTGTTACAGGCTTTCGACGTTTTTTTGACTAGACCACCAAGGATGTATTCCAACATTATTAAAATCAATAACGATGAACTAGCAGACTGTATTCAGTATATACACTCATCAGTTAGATTGTTTTTAATCAGTCTTTTCCTATGTAATATAAAACTTCAGCAGATGATGTATAAACAGATGACATGTATAAGGCATATAGACTAAAAGGGAGTCTAAAGATGTCCTTAATAAAGTGTTATCTATACTTAATTTTACGTAATGGGACAGAAAACAGATTTGACATAGACAAAGGAGTGAGACTGTTATTCCATTACAGAAATGATATTTTTTTACCAGTAAGCTGTGAATAGCTGTGCTCTGGCTTATAAAGAATCTGTAACAATAAAGAGGTATCATCCTTAATGTTTTCTGCAGAGAAGGAAGAACTGGTATAAGATAAAGGACTGCAGATACAGTGTCCTGAATTAACAGCTGAAGTTTCTTTGAAAGCACTTTGCAAATAAAAGCCTGCCATCAACACGTATAATCTCTTAGCTGGGCCCATTGAAAGCTGGGGCTCTGGGGTTAATTCTCCCATCGCGATGAGTTTGAATCAACTCTAAACTCACATTGAGATGAAAGCCATGTAGTCTCTCGCTCAGCCTATCCAGCAAAACCCACTGAGATCAGCCGACTGGGGCGGATTATTGCATGTTCGTCTGCTGGACCTCCATCAGGACGGGGAAACAGAAAAGAAAAACAATAATTAGAGATAATTGCTTGTGTCCAAACACAAGCATTAAAGCCCCCTTCCCTTTGGTAGTATGTGAGCTGGAATGAAAGAGACACCCCCTGTTTTGACAGCTGGGCAGGCGAACATAATTCGTGACAGCTGAACTGAAATGTATTTAAACAAGGGTGCAAAGGAGGAAGGGAAAAGGGCGATGGTCTTTGGTGTCCAGTGAAAAGAGGTATATGCTACAAAATGTAAAGAAGCACGGGATTCAAACAGACCAGAAAACTGAGACAGAAATAGAAGAACTTCACTAGTGGGAGCAATGAAAATGGAATACTCTGCAAAAGAATGAAGTTAAATGGGGTGACATGCCAGATTTGACGCATTGCATTAATTTGCTGCTCCGTTGCACTGGCCTTTCACCTTGAGGTCTTTGGCTCGAACCTAACTCTGTACATGGTAACCAAAATCATGTTAGCCTGAAAGGGGGCAGGGGTCGTGCATGAGATGAGGTTTTGAGGCCAAACAAGGACCATATGTCGAAGGATACACTTTTCAGAAAAGGAGAAAATGTTTTTTTTCCCCTTATGACCTACAACAGATTCATTACTTTAACTCTATAAGGCCATGAAGACCGGTGTGATAATATATTGACAAAATGGTGGCACAATGATAGATGTGTCTCCTGGGGACAGATGTCAGCACAGACCTGTACTACACTGACATATCCAGACAACAAACCAGGCCTATAAGCACCAAGGCTGCAGGTTCCATTGGCTGACATCCACTGCTTTTCTTCATTTAAAAGTTCTTCAAACAGGGAAAACCTCTAACAAAAGATGTCTTTTTTTGCATCTGTCTTCTTGATAAGCACTTGAGATGACTAGCATTTTAGTTATGCAATGTCAAATCCACAAATCCACAAAATACACTATGGACTACATACAAAATATAAAAATGTGTATTCTGATTTTTTATACAACAATTTAAGTTATTTCCTTCTGTATTATGCGGGTTGTAAACACAAACCTCTCATATTGGGTACTGTATATTTACAAGGCTTAGAGTGCATCAGTGTGTTAAAACATCAGGTAATTTCATTTTCTGGGTAATAAAAAATTCGAGTAATTAAATGCCTTGCTTTCATTTTCGCCATTATTCAAGAGAGGAACTACTCTTAAATAAGGAAAGATGTATTCAATGTTGTGTATCTTACCATCTATTGAATGCTACACATGCTTCTGCAAGTTGTAAGGCACATAACCTTGTGTGTGACATAAAAGCTTTACTGGCTTCTGTTTAGGCTGCAGTAGAAACCTTCTCAGGTTCAACTAGAATTTTCTGAGAGTTCAATGTTTGCCTTGTTGGTACTGGATTTGGTAATTCAGCTAAGAGTTAGTTGCTTCCGAAACAAATGTTGTGTAGCGGGTGCTGTTAGATATTTAGGCCTAACAGTTGAGAGACGAGCTGGAAAGAAAGTGTGCCAGTAAGAAAACAGCAGGGGTCAAGGAAGACTGCCCAAAGAAAGGAAGATGATGAATCAGGAACAAGACCTCTGTCCTGATACATCAAAATGCCTCTCTTGTTTTCTTTAAACTTGGTTATTTCATTTTTCCTCAAGTCCTGTCTGTCTGCGTGCTGGAAATTACATCAATCCTTATAAACCTTAAACATCAACCAAATATGGCAATGTAAGCTCCCAAAATGTTAATGGTGTAAATAAAATATTAACAGAACAGTCTCAGTATGAGACAGCTGCATTAACATTTCCCAGTTAGGTAATGCATATCAATATATTTTGACATTCCTAACTTTACAAATTTTCCAAGCCCAATCAGATCACTCACTGGGCTCACATTTTGCAACATATTCAATCACTCTCTCTTTTCAAAACAAATTGGTGTATTTCTTCTTTTTTTGCAGGAATTGAGTGGAAATCCCTTAGTTCCTTAAGATGGCTAAAATATCCATTAAACATATTTGCTAAGTCAAAATGAAAGAGATAATTTTGCAGTTTTCGAACCCGGGTCTGTATGAAAAGATGGAAGAAAAAGTAAGGTCTTCTTTATAGTTTGAGCTGTAAGCATAGTCTCTGGAATAAAGACTGTCCAGGATACCTGTTCCCCATTTTACCTTGAAAAATATATGCAGTATCTTGAAATGGGATACTAAATGGGATCACAGTAATCATGATCAGTGCTTATTTAAAGAACAAATGGTTTATCAGGTGAAAGTGTAATTTATTTATGTTCCAATGAACCACTTAGAGAAATAGAAAGAAAGAGAATTTCAGGGAACTTCTAAGCTGTGCAAGGTTACTTTCTCAATAACTTACTTTATGTATTAAAGTAAAGAATGCAAATTACTCAGGGATGTTGGCTTATATAATAAATTATGGGCACAACAAAAGACAGCTGAGCAATAATCCCAGAGGTGTCCCCTCCTCTCTGTACATCATTTGCGGTTGAGATACATCTGACAGAGCAGAATGTAAATGAGTGTTAATGCTAAGCAGATATGTGAGTAATTTCCTGTAGACGGGTCAGAACTGAAACCATATTGATCTGTTTGTCCAGGGTTTATAACCAAAGCTTCTCTGTATTGATAGGAACTTTCTTATTGGGTGGTGATACAGTTGGCAAAGGAAAAGCCCACATAAGCTGAAGCTGGAACAACCAAAAGATAATTCAATTTTGATTGTTTTCATATGTTGTTCATAAACAACAAAGTTTTCATGTGCTTCCAACATGTTTTCTTGCAAACATGGAAGCCATTTGTCCTTTTTTTCCCCTCTGCATGTATTCTGAGTTACGTATCATGTTATGCAGCAGAGACGGGTTCACTGCACAACCCGGCCTCTTTGATACAGTGTCAGGAACTTATTTAAGCAGTGCTGACTTTCAGCAGCTGAGCTAAAAATAAATAATGTCTGCAGTAAAGTCAAAACTATATACATCAGCTGTCAAGGCTGTTTTCTTCCTTGATAAATCAAAGGAAGATAATTGTTGAAAATAGGATGATGGCTTCTTTACGCTATATAAAATCTGATCTTAATGAAATGCCACACACATACTGTAAATGCAAAAACACGCGCACACACATTTTAACTTTTGCATTTGAATAAGCTTTTACATGAATGAATACACTACTCAATACCCCTGGAGTAGCTTGCCATTACAAGTTCCAGTTCCACATCACCAGTGCTTGGAGGAACACTGTGACACACAGAAAGGTGATTTAATTAGAATCTGAAGAACTGTGCTTGACTCAAGCTCGGAGAACACAGCAAAGGTCGCAGAAGCATGGTTAAAATAAAAGTAAAATATAAGTATAGTAAATTTCAGAACACTACTTTTTCCCCAGTGTCTTTAAGATATTAAATTTCTATTTTTGTTGTAATGTGAAGCACAATCAGATAATAATTTTAACCAAAATGCAGCTCAAAAACAGCACCAGGAAACAGAAGCTATTGCTTGTTATCTTTTTTATATTCTCCTTGAAAGTATTCTAAAGCCACCCAACATACACACCATGTAGCATTTATTTACTTCAATTTACAAGCTCTGCACTGTATTTTACCAGTCTGTAAACTGCCTTATTATTAATATTCACTGTACACTAAAAAAAAAATGAATGAAGCAGGATTGGGTGCTTTCACCCAAGATGAGAAGGATATATTTTGCAGGCCTTAATGTTGTGTTGTCTTAATGCAGGCCTTAATGTTGTGTAAGAAAGTACCATTTTTTTATTTAGATTCTGTTTCTGCATTTCTTCCACAAATTCAAATTGTCATCCACAGTTGTAAACTAACCATGACTGTGGTTAACTTGTTCAGCTCAGTGAGAGAACCTGATCGTGTTTCTGGGATTTATGTGCAGAACCCTGATGTTGATCCAGACATGTATGTGGTTGGTGGTAGAGACACAAGTACTGATTTGATTCCTTATAAATTCTTCATTTTTAAAAAAAAAAGTGAACTGATCTATAACACTGCTATTAACAGGCATAATAGAGTAGGCATCACAGGATTTGTAGATCAAGCCTTTCTTGAGTCTCAAGGTAAGATTGAGATACTTTGTTTGAAATGTTATCATAGAGAATAGTTGTCCTGGTGAAGAAAGCAACAAACAGGTTTTTCACTTGTTACAATAATAAGATAAATGCTTCAAAATATTGCAACAAACAGTAATGTAATACATTCTCTATAACACAATAATAACAAAGTAATAAACTTCTAAACTTCTTATTATGATGTAATAATCACCCAATAAAGAGAATAAAAAGAAATGTCTACCTTATAATGCAATCATGTCAACTGAGAAAGTGAAAGTGTTCAATCTGGTAATATGCATATGTAATTTGATTACAACTTAGTATACATTTATCCCAAAATCACAGGATGTTTTACAATGGCAACTAAATAAAAGAACAGATTAATGATAGAATTCAGTGGACCACGTCTAGAGAGGCAGAAGGCAGAAAAAGCACTTTGATTCATCCTGGTGGAACACATTGTCAGGTTTTCAAATTTTGTACGTGTTCCTGCTCCACTTTTCAAGAAACACATTTAAGGTTTTATATGCAGTTATACACAAGGATTCTGTCACGGACGTCCAAAGGGACTAACCGTGGGGAGCAGGAGAGCAAAAAATGACCCATATGCGTAGCGGCGAGACGGGAAAAAGGCCCGGGCTCATTAGTGCAAAGAGTTCAGGAATGCCGTATAGAAACCTATGCCCTCAGGGAGTGGACGTGGGGCGCCCTGGTGCTAGGCGGGTCTCAGGACATCCGAACATCAATGCTGAGCCAGGACAGAGTGCAAGACCCGGAAATATATAGCCCAAGGATAAGAGGGACAGGAAGGACAGCAGACAGGAAACTAGGGACAGGACAGAGAAGGAGCGCCCTCTGGCTGCAGAGGGCGTGACAGATTCCATCATCTTATTGACAGATTATAGATATTTATTAACATTTACTAATATTGTTTTGATTAGCTAATCCTGCATGACTACCCATGATTCATGGGAGTGACTTTGACAGTTGCATAAGTACTACATCACCTTGGTAGTGAGACAGCTGATTGGGCTGATGAAGTGATTTAGCCTGTTCGATTTCAAGACTAGTTCAAAATTAAGAAAGAAAAGTAGACAAAGCTACAGGTGTGATAGTCTGGGTGGGAGTGTCTAGTCACTAGAGGACCACACTGGTAGTGATTTATGACAATCTGACTGCATGATAAAACACTGATCACATCTTGTTACCTCACTTGTTGCTTCCTCTGTTGCTCATTTTGATGTGCCACAATTCCAGCGGGACAAAGCATGTCCTCATGTACGTGTTGCACATGTAAGAATACCTTGCAAGATGGGAATGTGACAGTTATGTTGTCACAACCGTGCCAGATGTGAGCCCCATTGAGAATAAATGTAGCATGTAGCAAATGTCAGACTTAGATATCAGTGAATAGTAGTACATACCTATCCAGGACCTGTGTGTGGAAAAGGACAGAATCCCACAAGACAGCATCTGAAATGTGGTTCTTAACATGCATTACAGATGCACACCTAGTATTGTTTCCAATCCTGGCCACACGTGCTTACTAGCCTTTTCTTTCTCAATAGCCCTCCTGTTGATTCATTATCCACCCATCTACAGTATTTTCTAACACCTTCCAAGTCAGGGTCACAGGGAAGCTGGAGCCTATCCCGGCGAGCAATGGGCACAAAGTGAGAAACATCCTGGACAGGAAGCATGTCCATTACAGGGCACACACAGACACATACATGAACATACACATACCATGGTCAGTTTTCACAGAAGCCATTTCACCTACCTGTACAGTATGTCTTGTAGCATTCGGAGGAAACCAGATCTGCTGGAGGAAACCCATGAAAACACAGGCAGAACATACAAACTCCACACAGACAGCACCCCAGGTGAGTAATTGAACACAGGGCCTCAGCACTGCGACTCAGTAAAGCTAACCACTGCTTCTCTGTGCCACCCCTTGAGGTGAAGGTAATGGTTAATCTGTATAATGAATTAACCTATGTTATGTTATGTCTTGTAAATAAATATTAGTGCACCTGCTGAAATATTCATGATAATAACGAACAGTATCTCTGTTATGAATATGTGTACAACTGTTAGAATATAAGTGTTACATTTGATTTGATGCTCGGTACATATTTTACATTTGAAAATTTTTAAAAAGCCACATGTGTTGTTAATTAATATATCCCATTTATATGGAAGATTGCTTTGTGATCACAGATGACTCATCAGGACAAGACTGCAATGATTGCAAGTTGAGTTATATTGTTAGTTATAAATTATTACATTATCAGTCAGACATTTCACTTACGTTATCAGTTAATTTATTACATTCTAAGCAAAAACATTAGTTTATGAAGTATTGCTTCATTACTGGAAGATGAATAAATAAAAACAGGCTGTCATCTAAAAGACCTTGATCCTCCACTGAAGAAGGCAATGGTAAAACCTCAATTTTTCTGCCATGTTCTGGAAGCAGTGCTAAGCAATTTAACTTGAATAGAAGGAGGTTAAATGCAATTGTCTGATGTAACTTATCTTTTGCAAAGTTTTGTGATGCTGTACCTACAGTGCTTTTCAAATGTGCTGTATACACCTCAATGATGTTCTATCTTGCTTGAAACTTGAATACTCAGACTGAGCATTTTTATGGGTGAAAGAAATTAAACGTCAGAAAAAACTACAAAATAAAATTTAAGTACAATTAAGTACAAGTACAGTACTTTGATTCCTTAAGTATTAACCTTCCTCAGATAATATTTGGTTGAAGTATCTTTGGAAGCATTAACAGTTACAAGCTCTACCAACAGTACAGCAAGATGGCACAATTTTCTCCTGTTCTTCATTTCAAACATGCTTGCGCTCTGTCAAGCTGTTTGCCACCATTTGTGGACAGCAATTTTCAAGGCTTGTCACAGATTTTCTGAGCTTTGACTAGGTTACTCAGAGACATTTCTTTTTATTTTTACAATTCCAGTATAGCTTTGTCCTTGTAGTTTGGGTCATTGTTCTGCTGAAATCTAAGTTTGCCTCCCAATTTTAGGTCTTTAGCTGGTTTTCCTCTAATATTTGCTCGTACTTTGCTCCATCTATCACCTCAATCTTGACAAGCTTTCCAGTTCCTGCTAATGAAAAGCAGCCCCTTAACATCAAGCTTAACATTTGGTACTGAATGGTATTAACTGAGTGATGCACTATGATGGGTTTGTGCCGGATGTAAAGTTTTGCATTTAGACCAAAATTGCAATTCTGTCATGTCTGACCACAAAAGCTTTTGCCACATGTTTAAAGTATTGTATCACTTAAATGCTTTGTTGTTTTTCTCAGTAATGGCTTCCTTGTTGTCACTGTGTCTTATAGGATAGCTTTGAGAAGTGACTGACATGTTATTTACTCTGGGATATTTTCTCCCAACTTAACTGTTGAACTTTCAGAGTCACCTCTCGCCTCATGGTGGCATCCCTAACCAGCTTCCTGCTTACCTGGCTGTTCAATGTGCAGGGATGGCCTGATCTGTGCAGTGCTTTGGTTCAAGTTCAAGTTCAAGTTTATTGTCATTATACTCATATACAGGTATATGGTATAACAAAATGCTATTTAGCTAGCTCTCAGACATAAGTATTGAAAATACGGTTTAGGGTAACATAGTGTTGGAGACCTTATTTTGATATAAAGATCTGTGGGATGGGGTTAAAGGGCATGTAGATAATTAAAACAATGAATCCTAAAAGCTCCTGCCCTTCGACAGCACGTTTTTCTTCTTTTGATGTAGGCCTACTTTTACTCTGCTACTTCTCCACCGCAGTGTCAAATGCAAATACTGTGCAATAATATACTGTGATCTCTGTTACTATCAAAGAGAACGGTTATTTTTTTTTATCCTTTTATCAACTTTTATCCTTATCCCTGCATGAATTTAAGTGGTTGCTGACGGTCCAGTCTAAAGACAAACATCTTCCAGTGCATAATACATAACTGTGTATTTTTAAAACTAAACAATGTTTACGAAACATCCCAAATAAGGCTTATTGTATATGCTGCCCCATTAGCTAGAACCTGAAAAACAAATAATACAGTATATGTTCATAATACAGTACACATCTGTACAACACAATAAACTTGATTTCTAAAAATACACAGAATGATAAGTTAATGGTCTCCTTAAATGGGGGGGATTCTTCAAATGATATGACTAGATATGAAAATTCCCGTGAGAAATGTTCGATCGTTTTCTGAACGTTTCCAATACTGTTTCATTTCAGTTGTTTAAAGGTTTAACTTGTTTTCGTAGTTCTCTTAGATAGGGGTGCATATAGGAAAAAAATGGCTAAGTAACGAGCTTTGCCGGCCACCCGCAATTTATTGTGCAGTAAAATTAATGGATATCACATTGTGCTGTGGTTAAAATACAAAGACAAAGGCAAGGATTATAGAACACTGTCTAAAATTGTTTTCAAAACCTCTGTTATATAGGAATTTACACTTGTCATCCCCAGTTTCTTAGTGGAACCATATTTTCATATTTAGGTATCTTTTTTATAGATGGTGGGTAGCCTGTTTATAGCCAATATCTCAAAAGTCGCTTTGGTTGTAAAATGATAAACTGAAAAAAATATATAAACGCACATCCGTTTGTGAAGTTCACCAGGTTACACAGTTATTCATCAACGAGCTTTGAATACAAATTGACCAATGTTACAAGCCATATAGATTATATAGAAGACGAAATATGAAATGCTAAATAATACTGTAACGATACATACTGTATGTAAGTACTGAACACCATGACGTTGTCCCTCTTCGAGAAGACTAAAGAAAGTGTTGAATTCGTATTGACTTCATTTGGGGCTCTACACAATTCTTAAGAAAATGGTCGAGCTTTATTGTGTGACAAATTAAAAATTAAATCCCAAATGCGCCTTATTTGTCTTTGGTTACGTAGCAGAATACTTAAAAAAACAATTGATAATCATACATTTTTTAAATTATCTCTTGGATAAACATTTAGTCACTTTGGTCGCACTGATGCGAGAATGTGTTTGACAAAGTAACTTTCTGTTTCCCCCGTCTTATTATTAAATGAAAGTAAACTCAAGCCCCGTTTTTCTATGGAGTTGTTCTTACTATTAAAAAGAAGCAAACTCCTGACTGAAAGGAATACTTTACTGGCAGAGAGTCCTGGAATAATACACTTGGCATAAAACTGTCACGCCGTTGAGCAAAGATGAGGTTAAAAAATAAAAAATACAATCCAGCCTTTATTAACAGGATAAATCAACAATATATTTGTGCTGTAAATAAAATTCGAATCATACGAAATAAGGGAGGCTTAATACTTGTCAATCAACTTCATTTAATCTAAAAAAAATCGTTATCGATTTTGCAATTCCGTTATGCAATGAAATAGTCTCCACTGTACCGATACCGTATTCCTCCTTTTCTGACACTTCTGAAGGAAACAATGATAGAAAATATAGTTAATTACTGTACATCTGGAATCGGGTGTTCTTGTTTTATACTTACAGCCTTTTACAAATGCTCGTAACTAGGCTATTTTGATTCTGTATCAGATTCGTATAAAATTACTGTAGTCATATGTAGTGTTTTGAAAAGACAATGCATAATTTCGGTGCCTTTAATGAGATTTATGGGACAAGTAATTGAAAACACTTTTCCACTTGGAGTTTGAGGCCAAGAACATATAGAAAAAATAGTCTAGGGTGGTAAAAAAAAAGTCTTAAAAGTAACATGAGGTCTGCTTCCCATTTGTTTTCAACACCTCTTTCATACAGTATATATTATTTAGAAAACAATATATAAAGTTTTGAATATTGCATTATGAAATGGCTTACTTTGCAAAGAAAAGTGCACACTATCATTTTTGGTTTGATTTTATTTAGACTTATTATTTAGGAGGATAGTTGATCTGTTGTCTTCGATATTTTCGTGTCGTTTTACAATATAAGAATCTTTGCAGACTCGTTAAAAACGGAATTCAATTCATTCCTTTTAACCCTCAAATAAGATATGATGACCTACCGTACTGTAGGTTTAGAAATGATACTATGTTTATACACTAACGCAGAGAATGAAAGTGGTCTTAAGGAAAATAAGGTTATAACCACATTTTTGAACATTTGGTGGAATCGGAAAAGTATTGTAAAAGATAGCCTATAATTTGAATATCACATACCGTATTAACAAAGCACCCCGTGTTAGTCATATAACGTGAAAAAAAGGAAAGTGATTAGACTCAAAAGTATTCCTGTGGGAAGAGTAAATTGCTGAGAATATTAACTAGTCATTACAGACTACATAAAAATCAATTGTGACACACCATAATAGTTGCTTGATTTAATTATTGAAGGCATGTAAATAGAAACCAGAATGTATGTTTTAAACCTTCATTGGCCAAAACAATTTGAATTATTTTGATGTCACGTTTTAATAGACCCTAAAGAAGTTACAACGGTAAAACTTTAAAAAAACGTATTAAAAAACGTTCAAATAAATTATTGGACTAAGGACATTTTTGTCATTCAAAAAATATTAAAGTTAATCGTAGACATACAGAATAGTAAACTCTTCACAAATGTTTTATATAAAAAAACTTGCAACTTTAAAAAATAAATACTGCCATAGAAGCTATTGCAGCCCCACATAGCTATTTGAATCTTCCAGTTAAGGAATAATTGTTTTCTCTTTACTGCCTTCTAACAGATACCCCCCAAAAAACCAAAGCAAAAACAGAACACACAACATCTTACAATGCTTGAAAGAAACGTATGCAACACACTATCAAAGTTCTAGGAGCAATTACAACTATTACTTTACCTTGTGTGGAGACTAGAGTACAGTACTGTACGTTTCTCTACGAAGGAATCGTATCAGAAGTCTTTTTATAAGCTATAAAAACTAAATTAAAGAACACTTTAAAATGTGAGATACCCGAAAATGTTCATTTGTAATGAAACAATGCATCTAATATGCATAATGGAAATATTAATCCTTGATTACATGACCCCCAATTCTAAACTTGCATCTATAGTTTTCTTTAAACCAAAGTATTATATATTATTTCCATAAGTGTATTATGTGAAAAATAGTAGATCAAGTTTATGCAAAAGTTTACTAACTGCTATACAGTGAAAGTTAACCAAAAGGGGCAGCATTTCACTTGTTAAATACAGTACGTTTTGCATTGTAAAACTAAATCACCAATACATTAAAACCTTCTAACAGGAATTAATCTGAGACCTCTGTCTGATATATACAATGTCTATTTTTATTTAAGGAAGTGACAAAAGTCAAGTTAAATTTTGTTTGTTACATTATTTTATTCCTGGATGCGAATGCGATAGAATACATACATCATTCAGTAATTGTAGCAAAAATATTTATGTAACATTCAAATTACATTTTCCCTTAGTTCTTCAAGAAATCAAGCTTTTAGAAAACTAAAGTTTTAATGCTGGTGCAATTATGCGTAATTATTATGATAAAGACTCAGACTCAATTAAACTAATTACGCACAATTTGTTGGTTTTATAACCAATATGTGACCCTTCGAGCTATAATCTAAACACTTCAGTAAAGGGATAGAATATGCTTTTGAAAGTTTTTCAACTGCTCTGCTAGATGATCATTTATTGGTGAGCTGTGTTAAGACCTTGAAAAACTCCTCCATGGTTTCACACAATCTTTCTGCCCCCCTGTGGTCTTCTTAACTGTTGCGTTCAACCCTGTGTTCAAAATACTGTTGAAAGCAGACTGAGAAGACCAGTATCTTTTTTCAGTGACAAATCAGTCTATAACTGTCCGCAAACGACATCCATCTCACATATGAGCAGAAGTGGAATCGCTGCTGGGCCTACACAGTCTTTAACTTTTTTTTCTATACACACTGCGAGAATTGCAAGCTCACCCTTTTTTTTTCTGGTAACGATATGGTGTTACAGTACTGTATGTCCTCCTAAAAATAATCCTAAACCTTGGCAGACGTTTATGATCCCCTGCTGGATTTATAGCCTTTAAAAAGCAGGATATGTACTGTATCTGATGGGTTCTTAAAATGCGTAAAGCATGCACTTGGGTACCGGTTACGTTAAATAAGCTGTTGACTTGACACATTTAAAACGTGAGCACTTACAAAGCCGTCTGGACACCGCTTGGCAGTGAGTTTCCCTGGTCTCTGAACTTGCGCTTTTCTCAAAACAGATGTCCTGTTTCGAATACTGACACGATCATTAAGGTTATCGGTGCTGACCTTTTTTCCTTCATTTCATTTCAAGATCTTCGTTTCGTCACTTCGATTTGTACTTGGTCTGAACACAGTAGTTTCGGCTACACTGCTAACAAGAATATACAGTACAGTAGATCATTAAATGTGTACCCTTTTGAGCGACATATTTGGGACTACTGTGGTCCACTGTGGCACACGGTACAACCCGCAGGACCATGGACAGCGCTATTATGAACCCAATACAAAATTATTATTTAATCGAACAAATTTGATTACTCATCTGATATATTTGATTATATAGCAGATCTTCATTCTGCTTCCAGTAAATTGTGAATTTTTCTGCACCATCACAAAATCTATAATTTCATTTAAAAAAAACTGCTACCGTTCACCTCAGCTGAATGTCATAAACTGCACAAACACTAGCCGCTACAGATATATTTATTGTTTTAAATGAAACACATTTATTTTATAGAGAAATCGAAAATGTGCGCTGTATATTTCGAGTCATACCTATATGTGTGTAGGATGTCGTTAGAAAGTTTTTTACGTGTGTTGGGGGGCGTTAAGTTTTCTGTAAGACATCATTCTTGAATGGGAAGGAAACCAGTTTTAAGTGGCATGAAGACATCAGGTAGTGCTGTCAGACGGCAGGGGGGCAGGGAAAATGTCGTCATAAGACGGAGGTGCGGCGCTGTCCAGCGCTTCTTCAGACGCTGTCTTTCTGTCTTTCCTCTCTCCACTTTCGTGGCTCCTGTGAAGGAATTACCACAGAATTATGAAACAGGCCAGCATTTAATGGTCATAAATCCTATTAGAAGGTCAAGGCTGTGGGGCGTTGAGAAAACCATCGGCGGATACGATGAAAAAAGATTGGCAATAAGGCTGTTCTGTTTTTTTTTTAAGAAGGCTTTGTATTGCCTTTCACCTGCCAGACCGGTTAAAAGACATGTTTGAGTGGTCACCATTACAATGTGAATATATTCACATTTGAAATGTTATATGTTCCCCATCTACACATTCTTTTCGTGATGTAAATTGTTAATTAAGAACAATTAATGCATTTTACTGAATGATGCGAGCATATTAAGGCTTTTCTTAAAATAACATTCACGAGTTTTCAAGGATTTTTGTTAAGATATTTACAACTGAAAAGCAAATTCGGGTCTTCATAACATCATAATAGCACGGGTTCGTTCGGCTTTCGCTGTCAGTGAGTTTTTGTAATCGGTCGTGATAACAAATCGCAACAAATAGCCTGATTACTTTCCGATGACACCCTTAAATACAGTATAATCTTGTGACATCACATGAAATTCGATCTCAAAATATGTGAGCCCGACCATCTGGGTCGCAATAAATTATCTAGACATAAGGTTAGCTGTCTTTCGTGACTCCGGTGTACAGTACGTTACTGTTGTCAAAATCAAGATACACCTTTTCTATACAAATTCGCTTTGTGGCATAACTTTATGTACCTGCTGTCACTGCTGTCCACCCCTTGACTAACGGGGGAATGGTCATCTCCCACAAAAGACAGGTTATCCAAAGGGTACATTGTGTAGTACTGTGGAGGACATATCGCTGTTCCACAGACTCCATTTAGTGGGTTGGCAGTCGGAGAATGGTTGGTAACAATTCCATCTTGTGTCAATGTGGCATTGGGAGGTGGAATGTACTGGACCACGGTGGCCCCATGGAAAGTGATGGGTTGATTGATTCCAGAGAAAACAAACGATTGTCCGCACGGTCCTTGATCTGCCTCTGGAAAAACGTCTTCGCCCTGTTTGCACAATTTGCAGGTAAGCATCTTAAACTTGCACACTCCGATTAGGACGAATGTTACTCCAACTGAAAGAAGTATGGGACCGAGTAACTGAGTCCATTCGAAGTCCTTGCTGCTGTCGTAGCTGATCCATCCCATCACCGTAAATGTTAATCCCACCAGTCCCAAGAACACCCCAGAAAATAATAAGGTGGCCCCTGCTTTGTCACCGTCTGTTACTTCATTGTCAGATCTATTGGGCCGATAAGGAGAAACTGAGAAAACGTTCACAGAGAAGTCTTCTGAATTGTTGTTTCTATTACAGGCAGCGCTGATACTATAAATATTATTATTTTGAGTCTGATCCATCTGTAGATTGTTCTGGACCATGTTTTGCTTTGAAAAAATGGTTGTCCCATTTGTATATGGGTTACTTTATGAATCTGAAAGTTCGTCTTATAGGACAAATGCCGCATCCTGTAAATATTTAATTGAATACCGAGGCAGTAAAAGTTACAGTGTAATCGAAATTGCAACTGTCTGAAACGCTGCACTCCTGTACAAAGGTTTGTTTTTCTTGCAAATGTTCTCAATGAGACTAGTCAAGTGTTAAATCCACAAGAATGATTTTAGCATGTTATGAAACCAACAGACGTGAATGTTCTTTTTCCCCTAGATCAGAATTTAATTTTAATTCTGGTTGAACAATAAGCAAGGTGAGAAGAAGAATCAGTAAAATAAGCCTTCATCATTTTCAAATACTGAACCATATCTCTGATTGGAATGCTCTTTAATTTTACTCCTTCATTTTTATCAGGTGTTTTGCTAATCTCAAGATTGCGTAGTTCAGATAAAATAAAATTACAAAAATCAAATATCTTTTATTGTTCACGCTACATCTTAGCAAGTAGAAGCCTTCTAAATTTCACACCTGAAGAAGGCTCCACAGCCGAAACGTTGTGTTTCTTTTCTTCTCTTTTCAGCATGGAATAAACCTTTACTTGTTCCTTTGCAGCCTATGCATGCTGGTGCACCTGCCTACTACAACGCTTTCTAAATTTGATCCCAGATTTTTATGATGAATTTCTAATCACATTTCTGATTTGAGTGCTTTTTATTAATGACTTATTCATCCCTAATTTGCACACGCTAAGTCCTTTAGTGGTTTTGTCTCATGAACACACAATATTTTATTTTAAAAATTGGCCAAACATCAAAGAATTTAGAAAACTTTGAAAATCAGAATGGAAGACTATTTTGATCTTCAGCATTATAAACCATTACCTCTAATCTCCTACATATTTCCTTGTACTGTGTACTGCTGCTTTTGCTTTAGGATAAGACCATGTTATGGGAGAGGGTGGTACATGCTGAGCCATTCAACCATCTAGGAGGTGTGGAAGGTACCACCTGGCCAATTCCAATTGTATAACCTCACACTGATAATGACCCATTCAATGTCTGATTGCAAACACATCAGCTGGCCTGTTCCATTGGATTTCAATCTGACATTTAAAATAAACAACAATTCAAGTGTCCAAAAAACTGAATGTTTTTTCTTTGCAGTTGGGGATTCTGACTGCTTGATACAAAGCTCTGGCATCCAAGAAAATCTGTGATTTTCTTTGGCTTTTCTGATGAGCACACCTTCCAAAAACCTCTGGCTAGAAATTTATGATTTTTGTTCGAATGTCTCTGTTTCTCTAAAAGTTAATTCTGGCATGCCAGGGAGCCCACCTGCAGCCCATATAATAACAGAATGTCCTTCATACTTCACAATAATTTGAGGACATCTACTGTAGGTCCTCAGACTTAATCTAATATTCAGACATTAATTTCTTTGTGAAATAGATGATACATCAGCAAATGTTGCTGAAACCTGGCCATAAAATGTTTACAATAGAAAAAAAAAAACTAAAGATATTTACTGTAATCCCATTCTGTGTATTTCCTTCTGCTGTCAATAATTAATCTTAATGTGTATCATTTCAGTTGAATGATCTTTTCTTAACTAGATGTTTATGTTTAACAGCTGCTGCATTCTTCAAAAGGTTTTATATTTTAAAGGTTTTTTTATTCTACTTACCAGAATGACTTACTGTATATTACCTTCCATGGATTCCAAAAGATTTAAGGCCCCTGTTACCCAGGATAACAATATAAAATGCTTACACCTATAGTAACCAATTGCTTAATTGCAATAATGCATTTTCAATGCGTGGTTGAAGTAACCAGGGCAGGGTGGTGGCTCTGTGGCTAAGGATCTGCACCTGTGGCTGGAAGGTTACCGGTTCAAATTCTGCAGCCAGCAGAGGACTCCTACTCCACTGGGCTCCTGAGCAAGGCCCTTAACTCCAACTGCTCCAGGGGTGCTGTACAATGGTTGACCCTGCGCTCTGACCCCAGGCTCTCTCCCTGTCTGTGTGTCTCATGGAGAGCAAGCTGGGGTATGTGAAAAGATGAATTCCTAATGCAAGAAATTGTATAGGGCTAGTAAAGTGATGTTAATGTTAAACACTTGCAAAATATTAAGTGGAAAAAAAAAACAAAGCTTGCCAAGCTAACATCCCTAAAGAAAGTTTGTGTTGTAAGGCCATTTTATAATCTTCAACTAAGGGAGTTCTTCAGTTCAGATGTATGTAAAATAAACGAAATTAATTAATCATATTTTCATTTTTACCCAACTAAATTCTTAACATGGTCATAACGTTTTTAATTGAATTTAAAAAGCATAACAAATTCTGCGGAATGGTGAGATATTTTACAAAGTAAAATAAGTGACAACCACAAAATCTGAATTTGAATTTGTGTTAAGTGAATTACCAGAGATTGGAATATAGCTGGATATACTTGCTTTTATAAAGCAACAGATCTCACTGTAAAGGGAGAACAGTGTCATAATTAATAATGTGTTACCATGTGTACTGTCTTTAAACAGACATTTGGAAGAAATGCAGCCTAAATTGAAGTACCAGTGGTTGGGAAAATGTATATGTTATATGTCAAAGTTTGGAACGAATGAATGATGTAAAGAAGGTCTAGGGCTGGGGGTGACATCACTCAGCTTTCTTAGTTCTAATCCTTGATTTACTAATATCTTGGCGTTCCTGAA
This sequence comes from Lepisosteus oculatus, assembly GCF_040954835.1. NCBI lineage: Eukaryota > Metazoa > Chordata > Actinopteri > Semionotiformes > Lepisosteidae > Lepisosteus > Lepisosteus oculatus. Next base: position 24,538,742 of record NC_090698.1, on the reverse strand, counting down.
TATTCAAACATTTTCCCACTAAAAATATACTGAAAACATGAAAAGGGAATCTGCATTATTTGTGCAGTGTCAGCTCAATGTGTCCTCCTGTGTCTAGCAAAGCCATCCAACTGCTGATGGTATGTACATCATCTAATAAATCAACACAGAGTGTTTGCACATTATATCTGGTGTCTCTAAAAAGATGGATGGTTTTTTAAGCAAGTTTCTGTCAAATATTTCTCTGCATCGAGCGTGGCGTGAGTTGTTCTTTTTTCCCTATTAACATGTTGCTGTCCAACGTGCTCTTTCATCTTTTTTGTAACCCACAAAGCAAACACCCCACACCCCTAAATCCCCCTGCTCCCACCATCATTGGTACTCATCTACATGTTTCAACCAAAGGCCACTAAAATGACTTTGAACAGGTAGGACAGAAGAATTGTGTAATAAGGACATGTCCTTATCTACCATGCCAGCTAACCATGTCAGCAGCATCTCTTAATGTTTCCCATCATTACTCTTTGGCACTACTGACCACTGCTGAAGTAGAGAACTTCCTGTAAATAATTGCCAAGATAGGATGGATCTAGTGACTTCAGGGAACATAATGCAGCACCAACAACCTTTTAGCTTTGCTGAAACCAATCAACCACATCCATTGTCAGCAGCCATATCACCCTGCAACTCACAACTGGCAACCCACTGAAGCTAAGCAGTTGTAAGCCTTGTCAGTACCTGGATGAGAGACCTTCTGGGAAAAAACCAAGGTTGCTGCTAGAAGAGGTGTTAGTGGGGCCAGCAGGGGGCGCTCACCCTGTGGTCCATGTGGGTCCTAATGCCCCAGTATAGTGATGGGGACACTGTACCGTAAACAGGCGCCATCCTTCGGATGAGATGTAAAACTGAGGTCCTGACTCTCTGTGGTCATTAAAAATCCCAGGGCGTTTCTGATAGCTGATGTGTGGTGAGCGTTCTGGCGCACTATGGCTGCCGTCGCATCATCCAGGTGGATGCTGCACATTGGTGGTGGTGGTAGAGGGGAGTCCCCATTACCTGTAAAGCGCTTTGAGTGGAGTGTCCAGAAAAGCGCTATATAAGTGTAAGCAATTATTATTATTATTATTATTATTATTATTTCTGCCACTGTGAGTGGGCCAAGGTCAGAATTATAATTTAGCAAGATTAGTGTGTGAAACCAAGGATAATTGTTGTTTAGAATAGCAGACAAAGAATATAAAACCTTCTTCCAACCTGTTTCCTAAATGTAACTTCATGTGGACACCTTCTAAAATGTGTAAAAAGGTACCTTGTGGGCTCAGTAGCGCCTCATGGACAGAGTGTGCACAAGAGACTAGGGATACGTTTCATATAATAACATCTATGAGCCATGCTGCAGAACATGTTTTGTTTAATCCCTCCTGTGACCATATCAAAGGCTGCATGGACACGCTATGAACTCAGTTTCTCTGCATTGCCTTTCCTGTTCAATGCTGGAACATATTGTAGCATTTAAAAGTGCTTATGTGGGTTAAGAAGAATGAGGAGGTGGAATCTTTGCTGTTGAACTGGGTTTGATCTTTTATTAGGTTGGCGAGTGCCAGCTCACAGCTACACAGTGAGATACTACATAGCATATGTAGGTGTAATAATCACTGCTCTGACAGCAGCAATCTAAGACAGAGAAAAGAACTCGGGTGCAGAGCACAGCAAAGCAGGCAGACAGATGTCAGTTGTAGGCACTAAATGTGAAATCCCAGCCATGGTTGGAAAACAAACAGAGTTTGTAGGTAGTACAGACAAAAAAGCACAAAAGAGAATCCAGAAGCATATTCAAGGTACAAGTGCAGATCAAAACCAAAGAAAGCCAAGCAGAGCGCAGGGGGAAATCCAAAGCAGAGTTGAAAACACAAGCAAGACCTGAAGCCGGGAAGAGATGAAAAACTCAGCGGAAAACAGGAATGAGCACAAAGACAAGAGGGAGGAAGACTGAGCAAGGATGAATAGTGAAATCAGGTAATATCCCATTGGAATCAGGTAAGTAAATAAGTACTGGTTTACTACCACATGGGTGGGACCGATTTCCTGCCACTTTGTGTTGTCATGGTAGTGCACTAATTGGCAGGTGTAGTAGCAGAAATATTGGTTATCGTGGTGACTAGGAAGCATCTTCTGGCCTTTAGGTTTGACAACAGAAAGAGCAGTACATTCCCAAACACCAGTTAAGATGACTTCACAAAGTGTCTCCTGGCCCCTTCTCACTTTTTGTATACACCCCCCCCCCCAAGCTTTACAAAGTCTAGGGACCATTCCCAAATGCAAACAAAAAAATACAGGAAGAACCTGAAACAGAAGAACCTCCAAACAATATCATTTATAGTTCAGTAATATAAACAGCCTCGACTTGTCATGCCCATATGGTGAATCAGTCTGTATGGACTGGACAGACCATCAGTCCAGGCATTTCCTCTCTAGTCTACAGCCCATCTGTATTCTTCCACTTTTAAGAAGATCCTGGAGAGGAGAGGTCTGAGGCCTCTCTTATAGCCACATATTCAAAAGTGTTCACACATCATAGAAATGTCACTGTCCTCTCCTTCAAATCTAAACAGAAGAGCTGTTTTTTCTTGGTTTCTCTGACCAACCCTTGTAATGCTACCGAGAGTAATATTTTCCATTTGGTGATTTATTCTCTTGTGCCATAGCATTCATTTGATATCTTACCATTTCTGTTAGTTCTTGGAAAAATAAGAGTTCATGTTTAATTTTTATTCTGTATGTTTTTGTCATTATAATACTTCCAGATTATAATATTCTTTCTACTCAGCTTGTTATCCCTCTGCTGTACTTTGTGTCCAGTTTACGACATCAATTGTAATCGTAGTTGGGTGGTTTTTTTCTGTACTCACACTGCCCTTTGTATAAACCAGTGCCTCTTGTTCTCAGTTTTAAGCACACTTTCATAGTCTTTACTTGTGTTCTCCATTTCATTTTGAAGACATCTACTGGGCTGACTTTGTCAATGCCTTTGAGCATTTTGAATACTTGAATTCAAGACTTGGGTCTTCTCATTCTCATTCTCTGTTCAAGAATAAAAATGATTCAATTCTTTTAGCCCATCAGTGTAGGACATTCCTTTGGCCCCAAGAATGCATGTGGTTACTCTTCTCTCGACAGATTCCAGAGTAGCAGTATTTTCTTGTATCTTGGTGAACAAAATTGTGCGGAGTCTTCTAAATGAGGTCTTGCTAGATCCTTGTACAATTTTTTTTAAATCCTTTAATTAAAAAGCAGAAGTTATATACTTTTAACTCAATATAACATTCTGATTGCCTTTATCCCTTTTCCAAATACTACATTAACAATTTTCCAGTTAGTACATATTACTCTTGTCTCAAAAAACTGCTGGAAGTATTTTATTGAATTGGTAGAACATCATCAGGTCTTGGAATTTATGTACAGTATCTTAAGTGATCCTTGTACCTGAAAAACTTTTCCCTCTTCTATATATTTATGATATGATTTAGGACGGTGTCTTATCTCAGCCTGAATCATGTTGTTTGTTCCATTCTAGGTAAACAACTGACTGAAATACATTTAATGTATTGTAAATTGTAAATGTAAATGTCCCTGTCATCATTTAGGACATTCTCCTATTCATCTTTGAGAAACTTTACTTCATCCTCTAATGTTCTTTTGCTCTTGTTATAATTTTTCTCTAGCCTCCATTGGCTAAAAGTGGTTTCTGCTTTTAGAAAAAGGTGCCCATAGTGGATGTGTGGTTAAGGGAACTGTGGACAAGAAGGTTGTTTAGATTACATGGTTGGTGGTACGAGATGATATTGGCATCAGGGAAAAGGAGATAGTGCCCAACACTGTATTATATTATATAAAAACATATACTGTATCATACCCGTCACGGAACCGATACGTGGAATAGAAGGATCCTTATGCGTGACCGGAATCCCACAGGACACAGTAGCAAAGGGACAAACCAAAAGACGAAATCCAAAGGCTTGGTCGATAAGGGAGGCAGAGGGTCTGGTAACGAGAGAAATCCAAAACAATTCAAAGGCAAAATCCAGAAGGCGAGGTCAAGAGGCGGAAGCAGAAGATTCGTAACAGGAGATCAGTCAAAAGGTTTGGAAACGCGCACTGGAGAATACTAAGAAAGGCTTCTCAGTAATGAGCGTGGGAAGGTGTGCGAAGGGGGTTTAAATACTGAAAGGAAAGGGGTGTGATTGGATGATTGGTTAGGGAGTGAGAATTTGAGGAATCTGATGCATGTGAGAATGTGCTGGGTTCAATCAGGGATGAGATTGGGAAGCAGAGGTTCCGGTAATGTAACGTCGTTTGCGAGGGAGAGTGTGGGGCGTGACAATACCAAGTCCACTTTTATGCTAATTGAATAGGTCACATGGCCATTCTAACATTGTTTTAAAGTTTTGTTTGCGGCTACCTTTCCCTTAACTGTATATTGTTCTTTTTGACTTGTTGTTGTTTTAAAGAGTGTTTTTATTTTCCTTACCGTATATTCTTCTTAATTGCTTTGTCTTACAGCTTGCCTGATTGTTGTGCATTCTCCAGAGCTAAATCTGTGCTGCAGAATCTATTTAAACTGTTGCCATCCATTCTCCACTAATTCCATATTTATATCCTATCCCGTTTTACACATCATTTATTCCTTTCATGTTTAATTCCTAAAAGATCTGCTTCCCTGGAATTGTAAAGTTCTGAATTGAACTCCACCTGTACAGCTTAAAGATATACTTCAAAGAACACCATATAATGAATTCGGATCCCTAATTCTTCTCTCACTTTTGTTTTCCACTATCTAGATATTTTGAAAAGACTAAATTAATACAAGCATTTCCCCTCTAGCAGGTGTTGTCCAAACGTGGTAAGAAAGCAATCATTAGGCATGTCTATCATTTAAGATTCTTAAAAACTTAGAGTTTAACGACAGGAAATTGATTCCTATTAGGTTTTCCCAATCCATGTGAGATAAGTTAAAATCACCCATGAAAACTACATCTTCATTTACTCATACATCCTGTGTTATAATCCTGATTTATAATTCCCATCTGAATTTGGTGGCTGTAGCATTCTTCTTACACTATGCTTTTTGAATTTTCTTTATGTTTAGTTATTGAATATATAGTTATTAAACTTATTTTGCTTTGTTAGTCATTAGTTTCTGAAACTCTTGTTTTTTCTTATGTTCTTGAAGCTCAATACTAGTTTTGATTTATAGAGAGACTTCTCCCTCTCCTCCAGCTGTCCTCCTAGAGATGTTGTACTGTATATCTATTAATGCAGTAGTTATCACCACAGCACAACTGCAGCCTCATTTTTTTACACTGATTACATTATAATTAAATGAAAAGCTTACACTGTATTCCTGCATTTTGAAAGAAAGAAACAAAAAAGCACAGATTTTTTTCACACTCTTGTTTATAATGTTATAGTAGGTAGGTCACAACACTCAACACTGAGTCCACTGCACAGTCAGCTCCCAGCAAAGACAAATCCCCAATTCGCACAGCAGGGTGGACTGAAGCAACTTGGATAAAGTATCTCACTCAAGGGCACTTACACCACTCATGAGTCCAGAGATGTACCCACTATGCTACTCTTACCCATAAATCCATTGTAAGGTACCAAAAAAGAAAAACAAAAAACATATAAACTTTTTTCCGAAATGAATAGTGAAGTTTTAATTGGGATTGTAACATGACTGACTCAACTGACTTCCCAAATCTCACACAGAATATTGCATTGATTCTACAGAGCTGCAGTGTGAAAGCAAAAGATGTTATAATAGACATACATACACAGACAGTGGAATGCAAGCAGGCAATCACCTTGTAAATCGCATCTCACACTGAATTACAGTATACAGTACAACTAACCCCTGTGAAACCATATTACAAGAATTGAACCATTCAGCCTAGCATGCAAAATGGAAGTATTCCAAGTGTTTAAAAATACAGTTACCTGCAATGTAATCATCCAATATGCCTCACTGAGGATGTGCAGTGGAAAATGAAGTGCTTTCAATGGAAATGGAAAACCTTCATGAACTATGGAGCTTTTACAATCCTCATAGCTGAAGTGTATTTGAACTCCTCTCCATCTGAGGTAAAGAAAACCTTTAAAAAGCAGAATCATTCTAAGAATATTTAAGTAAATCATTACTCATATGATAATTATAGTAATTATTAATCAATCTAAGCATACACGATCACAATTTCATATTAATGTGTATTTTTAGTATATTACAGCCGGTGTGGTTCTAATCAGACCATTGAATGGGCCTTTATCAGTAAGAGGTTGTTGATGGATTTGATCTCTAAACATGTTACATTGGTACAGTGTACAAGTGCATGATATTTTTTCTGAATAAAGTCCACATACTGAAAATATTAAAGGTACAGATTTAGAAAATATCAAATTAAATTTCTTAAAATTATGAAATAATGAATCAGGTGATGAAGTTCTTCATATAGGAAAAAAATCCGTGTCTCTTTTATATCAGATTTAACTGCATAGTTACCAAAGCAAAAATATTTAATTACATTTTTTGATAAAATATTGCAAAAATATCTTCAAATAAATAATTCAACCCCTTTTTGAGAAAAAAAAAACATCTTTCAAAATTTTACAATTTACAAAATAGTCTGCAAGTGACAGTAATAAAGTTAATAATGGATTTAGTCAGGTGTGTTCATACATCTGACCATTCGAAAGAGGCTGACCAAAAGACTAAAAGCTGTGTAATTTTCACGATTTCATTTGACCACTCATTGGTTTACAGTACCTGAACATGGTATCACACATTATTATTCCTATGATCATAGTAATTACCAAAAGTATAACATGAAAAAAGATTGTATAATTCAGCAAAGATAGCGCTACATTCATGGCTTTTTGCAGTAAATCTAAATACCCTTCCAAGTTTGTTCTCTCTCAGTTTAATTTCAGTCTTGTGTGTGTCTCATCTGTAGTTAGAGTTCATTCTGATGTCTCCTTCTTTAAACGGGTACATAAGAAAATAAAGACAACCTGACAGCCTTTTTGTTTACACTTTGTTAATTTGGTGGGTAGACAGATCTAATGTGCAAAATGAATGAGCTCATGCCCTCATACATCAGTAGAAGGGAAAGAAATATGAAGAAAAAGAATATTTTTAACCCCAGCAAAAAATAATTAATTTTGAAGGCAAATGCTGCTTGGGAAACATATTTTTCAGCCACATATTTAAACAGCTCCTTTAGTGTCTTGAGAAACCTAAATAGCAGCAGCTATTAACACATTGTGAATGGCAGAACACATAGGGAATTAGGCAAACTATAAACATAGTAGTTCAGGTGGGTAGCTGTGTCAGCATGCGTAGGCTGCAAAGGAACAAGTAATAGGTTTATTCCATGCTGAAAAAAAGAAGAAAGAGAACACAACGTTTCGGCCGTGGAGCCTTCTTCAGGTGTGAGAGAGACAGGGCAGTAGGCAAAGGTAAAGTAGCGGGAGAACACAGGTTGGGAGGGAGGAGGAGTGAGAGGCAGGAGCAGGGGACAGAAAGAGAGGCCAATCAAGAGGTGTGAAGCCAGAATGGGTGCAGAGAGGTTTGAAATGAAACTTCCAATGAATGGAGAAAATTTAAAAGAACAGTAATCTGTCGTTAAGGGAAGGGAGAATGTGTGATCCTAGCTGCAGAATAATTTTAGTTTCGGTGGTCTTTCTGATGTATGAGTTCGGAAAACCGTCTTTGAGAACACAGACGGAGAGATTAGAGTGGTTGTGGCTGTCAGAGGTGAAATGAGAAACAATGGGCTTGGAGAGATCTTTAATCTTCACAGCCCTGACGTGTTCTCTGAAGCGGTCTCCGAGTCTCCTTCCTGTTTCTCCAATGTAGATGGCTGGGCATTTACTGCAAGAGATACAGTAAATAAGGTTGCTGGAGGTACAAGATGCTGTCTGGGTGATCTGGAATTGTCCTGAGGGGCCTTGAATGAGTGTGGTGGTGGCTGTGTACTTGCAGGTGATACAGCGAGCTCTGTTGCAAGGGAAAGTGCCTGGTGTGGATGGTTGTTGAGGGCGGTCAAGGGAGCTGTGAACAAGGAGGTTACGCAGATTAGGTGGTCAGCGATATGAGATGATAGGGCGATCAGAAAAGAGGACCCCAATGGAGGGATCATCCTGTAGGATGGAAAAGTTCTGGTTAATGGTCCTGGGGATAGGAAGTGTGTTAGGGTGGTAAGGAAGCACCAAAGGAATGCAGTTGTTACGGCGGGAGTTCCTGATCGGGTTGATGGTCTGGGGGGTGTTTTTGGCTCGGGCAAGGGCCCTGTCAATCACACTGCTGGGGTATCCTCTGTTGATGAAAAATGAGTACATTTCGAGGGTTTGGTTCTCGAAGTCGATGTCGTCGCTGCATAGTCGTCGTAACCTAAGGAACTGTGAAAAAGGAAGAGAGTTTTTAGTGTGGTTGGGGTGAAATGAACTGTACAGGAGGTAGCTGTGTGAATCCGTGGTTTGTAATAAACTGAAGTGGACAGTCGGGGGTAGTTGATAGACAAGTGGATGTCTAGAAACGGAAGAGTGGTGGAAGATATGTTAACCGTATATTTGAGGGACGGGTGGAAGTTGGTGAAATGGTGCAGGAAGAATTCAAGCTGATCGTTGGAGCATGTGGCGGCTGATGTATGAGGGAAATGTATGAGGGATGTATTTTCCCTCATACATCAAAGACACCAACCACACGCTCCAACTTTTCAATGATTTCCAATTTCAGGGTACCGAATGCCACATTTTTACCATGGACATCACATCTCTGTAATGACGGCCTTACAGCCCTCAAGCACACGCTGGACAAACGCACAGTGCTTGATCCACCCACCCACACCCTGGTACGCCTAGCAGAATTGGTCCTCACACTGAACGCATTCTCTTTCAATAATCTTTTTTACCAACAGGTCAGTGGAGTTGCCATGGGCACCAGAATGGGACCCAGCTATGCCAACATTTTTGTCGGCTGGGTAGAAGAACGCTTCTTCGCCTCCTACACTGGCTATGTCCCTGACCTCTACAAACGATATATTGATGACTGTGTCGGTGCCGCCACATGCTCCAACGATCAGCTTGAATTCTTCCTGCACCATTTCACCAACTTCCACCCGTCCCTCAAATATACGGTTAACATATCTTCCACCACTCTTCCGTTTCTAGACATCCACTTGTCTATCAACTACCCCCGACTGTCCACTTCAGTTTATTACAAACCCACGGATTCACACAGCTACCTCCTGTACAGTTCATTTCACCCCAACCACACTAAAAACTCTCTTCCTTTTTCACAGTTCCTTAGGTTCCTTAGGTTACGACGACTATGCAGCGACGACATCGACTTTGAGAACCAAGCCCTCAAAATGTACTCATTTTTCATCAACAGAGGATACCCCAGCAGTGTGATTGACAGGGCCATTGCCCGAGCCAAAAACACCCCCCGGACCATCAACCCGATCAGGAACTCCCGCCGTAACAACCGCATTCCTTTGGTGCTTCCTTACCACCCTAACACACTTCCTATCCCCAGGACCATTAACCAGAACTTTTCCATCCTACAGGATGATCCCTCCATTAGGGCCCTCTTTTCTGATCGCCCTATCATCTCATATCGCCGACCACCTAATCTGCGTAACCTCCTTGTTCACAGCTCCCTTGACCGCCCTCAACAACCATCCACACCAGGCACTTTCCCTTGCAACAGAGCTCGCTGTATCACCTGCAAGTACACATCCACCACCAGACTCATTCAAGGCCCCTCAGGACAATTCCGGATCTCCCAGACAGCATCTTGTACCTCCAGCAACCTTATTTACTGTATCTCTTGCAGTAAATGCCCAGCCATCTACATTGGAGAAACAGGAAGGAGACTCGGAGACCGCTTCAGAGAACACGTCAGGGCTGTGAAGATTAAAGATCTCTCCAAGCCCATTGTTTCTCATTTCACCTCTGACGGCCACGACCACTCTAATCTCTCCGTCTGTGTTCTCAAAGACGGTTTTCCGAACTCATACATCAGAAAGACCACCGAAACTAAAATTATTCTGAAGCTAGGATCACACATTCTCCCTTCCCTTAATGACAGATTACTGTTCTTTTAAATTTTCTCCATTCATTGGAAGTTTCATTTCACACCTCTCTGCACCCATTCTGACTTCACACCTCTTGATTGGCCTCTCTTTCTGTCCCCTGCTCCCGCCTCTCACTCCTCCTCCCTCCCAACCTGTGTTCTCCCGCTACTTTACCTTTGCCTACTGCCCTGTCTCTCTCACACCTGAAGAAGGCTCCACGGCCGAAACATTGTGTTCTCTTTCTTCTTTTTTTCAGCATGAAATAAACCTATTACTTGCTCCTTTGCAAACTATAAACATGTTCACCTTTCTAATTATCCCTGGCTGCAGCTATTTGATTTCGAAGTCATATACAAATAAAACGTTAACGCATGAAAATCGCCATTATCCAGTTTGCACTCACATCATGTGCTAAGAGCTGATGATTTAGACTAAGTGGATACAACTCTTGTAAAATATTTCACAGTACTATACAGTTGACAGTACAGTTCATCATGAACAGAAACAGGCAAGTGCAATGGTCAAATTGCAGACTATAAAAACTGCCACACCTACAGGTCCATTTAGTATTCTCTAATTTCATGCTCTCCTTTACATTTCATTTTCATCAAAACTCTGCTTTTGTGTTGTGATTTTCCTTCCTTGAATATTTTAAAATGCTATTTCTGTATTCCATTATATAAAGAAATACTGTATACAGACAGCAATCAGCACTGCAGGACAACAGTTACACTGTAAAAAGGTGTATGCCTGGGAATGTACAGTAAATGAGAAAAGAGCTAAAGGAAACAACCACAATGAGCAGAGTAATTGCAACAGAGCAGCCAAAAGTATAGCAGTGAATGACTTATTATAGGCAGTGGCTGCCTTCACCTACCTGACAATGATGCAGTGAAACCTGCAATACTGTTTAAGGTGATTAATCTGCAAAGGCTCTGTTGTGGCGGAATTGAGATCATTGTGATCTACAACATAATTTAGAATTGGAAAGGGCTACACTTAGAATAAAAAGCTTCTGACTCACATTTTGATAGAATCTCTTCTTTGTTTGGTCATTTAGAAACAAACTATGCCGAAGATCGATTCTCCTTTGTCCTGCAAAAAGCTGTTATGACCTATTTTTATCTGTGGTCACAGGACACTGGCTTTATGAGGCAGGAGAACCAAGGAATCATGCACATCTTTAAAACTGTATTGGAAACTAATGCAAAAAAGAAAGACATTAAAAACACCGGAAAGAATAAAACCAAGGAAAGGCTATTTGGCCCTTCTTGCTCATTTGGTTACCAGTATCTAATCATTTCCAGAGTTTCATCAGGCTGTTTCTTGAAGGATGCCAGTGAGTCAGTTTCACAATTACAGCTGTGTTGTTTGTTCCAAAATCACAAGGCCCTTTGGGTAAAAAAGTGCCTCCCATTTTCAGTCCTGCATGTCCCTGCTCTGAATTTCCACTTGTATTCTTGGGTTCTTTAATTGTTAAGCTTGAATTATCAGATCTGTCAGGGATCAGAATAGAAAGCAATAGAATGCAAATACTGCAATAACATCAGAACAGTATAATTAAGGAATGTCGGCCTTGCCCATAAAGGTCAGAAGTAGCTTGACAGAGCTAAAGAAACTAATGCCCTCCTTGTCACACAACTCTGGGAATAGTTACTTGCATTTCTGTAGGGGCTCAACACAGAGTAGGACATACACAACTGTGATCTGCAGCCAGAATCACTATCCTGGGTGGTATCAAAGAAGGGTTTTCAAGATTCAATCAGTGTTCTTTCACCACACACATGATAATTCTTTGGCCACGTTAAACTGGGATAAGACAAGCTGGAGAAGAGGTTTTGAAAAAGCTAATGAGGTTTTTAGAATGATAACGGAACTGGGATTTTTTTTAATTTACCAATCCACAAAACTATCTATCTGATCTGAGTTAAATCTCAGAAGCCTGTTTTCTAAGAAGCTGAATATCCTGTTGCTAAAAGGGTCTTTTTATGCAGCACAGTGTGTGTGTTGGTGGGAAGGCTTTTCCATACAATAAAGACATGTCAACAGATTTATTTTCATTACAAATCCCCACCATAAATCTTGTGTTTTTTATTTTGTCTAACATGCTCATTACAATAAACTGAACTTTAAACATGCCTTCCAGATTCTGAGACTGGACTGCTTTTTGGTGTACATCTTTAAACATTTTGTGCCTTCATCTAATCTAAGTAAATATATATTTATATTTCCCCTTCCCTATCCCACTTTCATTCGTGTTGAGACTTCAACCCCATTTTGCTTACGAATTACTAGAGGGTTCCCTGCAAATTACAAGCCCTTGATGGGCTTCTTTGAATTTTCGCAAAACCCTTTGAACTCAACCAGGATTTATTCGCCAGTGTGACTAAACCTGACTCTCAGCTTGAATTTCAGAGCTGTATCTACACAAGCTGTTAAGATGAAGCTTGTGAAGACAATGTATCCTTAGGTTAAAGAGGGGAATATTCTGTGTTAGTGACTTGTCAACTCCCTGTTCTGCGGTGTTTGAGTCTGAACTGCGGTTGGCCTTGTGTCTTCCTGACATTTCTCCCTTCTACTTCATTCTTCCACTTGTCAGCCTCCCTTTTTATTTAGTCTGGAAAATGAAGAATAATTAGTCTACAGTTACAAGAGCGATCTAATATTTTGAACAATCTTTTCCCCTTATCTTTAAAACATACACATTGGATATTTCTTTTTCCTGAAATGCGTAACATAAAAAATGCATGTATTTTAAAATCTTTTAAAATGTAATGAGCATAAAATAGAATTTAGCGCTGCTATATTTTTGCATACAAGGGTTTGCTAAAGGATTGTGTATAATGTTATAATGAAATAATAGATCTAGGGTGTAGATTAAATGTATCTAGGGGGTACTGTGGCGCATTGCTGCCTTGCAGTGCTGGGGCTCTGGGTCCATTTTCTGGGGTGCTATCTGTGTGGAGGTTGTATATTCTTCTTGTGTTTACATGGGTTTCCTCCCGCAGTCTAAAGACATACTGGTGGGTTAATTGGTTTCTGGGAAGATTGGCCCTGGTATGAGTGTGTGTGTCTCGTGGCCTGTTAAGGGTACTGTATATCCTACCTCGTGCCCGTTGTTCGCCAGGATATGCTCCAGCTTTCCCACAACCTTGTATTGGATAAAGCAGTTAGAAAATGGATAGATGAATAAAATGTAGTTGGTATCATTTTTGTTTTGTTGATCATTGATTGCCTGTGAAACATTTGGGTGACTATGTTGCACCAGCACCAAATCCTCCCATTAGTGGGAATTGATTGAGCACAAATGATGAAACGATTTGACCAGTTTATTGTCAAACTCAATGAAAATCAAGAGAGAACCAAATAGCCCTGCTTATTAAAAGAACAAAAAAATACAACGATTTTCACTGAATATGAGAATATAATAGTTATACTAAGGATGCCCTTACATCAGAGATGAGCCCTGTTGAACATTTTTGGAATATATTGGGACAGCATGTGGCATCTAGGGCTTAGAGACCAGTGAACGGGCACGTTTGTTCAAGCTCTATAAAAGATTGAGGAATGGGACAGAATCCTATAAGTCAGCACCTGAAACTGGGTACAAAGCATGTATTGCAGATAAATATCCTGTATTGCTTCAGTGTTGGCCAGACACACATGCAACTAGCCTCTGATGTTCAAAGTAAACCACCTATTGACAAATATTAATCGGCAGAATTAAATTATCTGTGTTCAATAAAATGTCAGTGTACCTGTAAAAAAAAGAATTTTCCATTTTTCTAATACCCTTGTGAATTTGTTGCAGTTATATGATGTTTCTTATTCGTTATAACATATAAGTAATATAACTAAAATAAGTAGACTAATACTGAGGAATATATTGGAATTACCTTTGTGATTTCAGTTTTAATGAACTCTGTCTCAACAATTATTTAATTATTACAAAGACCTTGCAAATGTTAGGTCCACACAAGCAACTGTCAGGAGTGATGCATAAGTGGTGTAAATTATACTGCATTTGTATAGCCAATGATGGTCAAAACTAGGGATTTAGTTGTTTTTCCATTCCCTAGCTAATATCCCTTACAGTACGTCCAATTACTGAATCCAGAAGATCTGCTTCTAGCATGTTTTTGAAACTCCATGCAGTCAAATATGTTAAAGAAGACTGAATATGATATTTAAATAGCTTATGTGTGGCAACAGTTATTCTAAGTATTATTTTCCTTCCATGTTATCCTATTTATAGTGAGAGGGGGCTTATAATGAGTGTTCCTCATACTTTATATGAGCTCTTGCAGCTCAGAATCATGTGCCAAGGCCGAAAAAGAAGAAAAACCAAAAGTGGTCTTATTTAAACAATAAATGTTGTATGACTTTCAGCACACTGGGGAGCTGTAGATGTTGCTCTTTCTTTTATTTCACAGCAACAAAACTCCCCCCTCCCCCTCTTTGAACTTAACAAGAGCCAAATGAACCCAACTCACAGGCACAGAGCTTCTCTCCTTGCACGCTACGTTTCCAAGGGCTTCAGCAGCTCATATCACCCTCCAGCAGGAGGACTGGAAAGAAGTGGTCCCTGTGGCACATTTTTCTAACTGAGTAAAATTCATCCATCCTCTTGATAACTAGAATGCTTTTCTCCAGAGCTCCTAGTTTTGAAGCATGTTCCAGTTAAGTCAACCCCAGCAGGAGATCTGGCTTCTAATACCCCATTCCAAACACACCTAAGACAACAGCTGAACTGTCTATTGGGCAGCTGTGTGACCACAGCCATTTCCAAAAGGTTCTTGCTCAGAACAAAAAAGCAACAGGAATCTGGCGATAGTCAATAAAGGATTTGATCAGTGTGTGCAAAAACAGCATTGGTGAAGGTGTTTTTCAAATCCCCTGTTCCACTTCCAAAAATCCTGTAAGAATTGGCATCGTGCGGTTCCAACAATTTATCCCCTGTGCGAAAATATACAGCAGATCAAGGCAGATTTCCTTTTACAGAACACAATATGAGCCCTGATATTTTCCCTTCCTTTAAACTGTCAAGTGATATTACAATGACTTTGTTTGCGTAACATGTGTTTCATATCGGTCCTTTCTTGTGCTGTCACCAGCCAGAAGATGAAAAGAGAAACCCAGGAGGATTTTTACTGGTTTAAAAGCGATCCTTGCCACTAAAAAAAAACTATTTTGACATTGTATGTAATGGAGGAAGGAAGGAGACATTACCCATTTCTTTTATTGTGGTTATTTAAAAAGACAACCACATGTACTACATAAACATAGAAATAAGTAGCACTAAAGTTCATATTTTTCTCCAAATATGATGTGTGCCACCTTGGGGGGAAAAGGGTAATGTTTTTTATTACTGGCCGTGGAGGAAATACACAATCCTGTACCTTTTATGACAAATAACTTGGCACAACAACTAGTGAAGATGACCGAGTTGGCCTTTGGAGTTCAGCATTGTGACCCAGTCTCCTTTTTTGTAATCTGGATCATTTATGAATTCAAAGGGCTGCTTGCATTTGGCCTTATCACAATGGTAACCATCAAAATGTAAGTAATTGTAAAGCACACATCTATCCATTTTCAAAGCACTTTTTCCAATTCAGACTCCTAGGGGAGCCAGAACCTATTCTGACAAGCAATGGGTACAAGGCAGGGCACGCCCTGGATGGGACGCCAGTCCATTGCAGGGAAGATAGACCCAAATCAAGACATGCATGCACTCACACTAGGCCCACACTAGGCACCAGTTTTTCCGGAAGCCACTTTTAAATGTCAAGGAGGCAGGTTTCAAAATCTTCCAAGCATTCCATAAAGAAAGCAGCACAACCGTAACTGTTCAAAGTTTTCTTGTGTTGCAACGTTTTCACACGTGTTCTCAGAAATACGATTTCTAACCACTGGTCTTGCTTTTAAATGTCAAACTGGGACTGAATGCAACAGAAAACTGGTTAATGAATAGACATAAGGGGTAAAAACTCAAAATGCAGTACATAATTAGTTGCATACCACAGGTGTCTGTATTAGGATCACCGCTTTTCTTAAAGGGGATATGCTCAATGCAACATCTGTGGCAGGAATAAAAGTCTATGGGGAAACAACTGCCTGATGCATTAATACACATCAATATGAATAAAGTACATTTCCTTCTGGTATAATTTATATCTTGGACTGAGTTTATTCTTTATTCAATTGATTGAATTATTTAAATTCTGGTACAGTAAGTAAACTAGTCAGCAGGAAACACTAATGCAGGAGGTAGAACTTGCAAAGGATTTAAAAAACACAAATTAAATTCAAGGCTAGAAATACCTGGCAGATGGCGTTTAAAAGTACACAAGTGCAGGGCAGTACATGCAGGTAGCAAAAGGAACAAAATATAAATTCAAGATGTTTATTATGGTAGCACCTTCTAAAATCACTGCAGCATGTTATATAATGTGGATAAATGCAGTGATATTGGACCCTGACCTTTTCACAGTGTTCCTGGTTTCACAACCTCCCACCCATTTGAATGGCCATAGGGATAATAATTAATCATCAGACTTGCACACTTTCACATACTTCCCTAATAAAGTAATCATTATTGAAGCACCATTAATAAGTAAAGGATTTATAAGTGCTGAAATGTAGTTTTTACAGAAAATTGAAAATTTAGTAATTTGGGAATGTTAAATTCGCGGATATCAAGACCTTACTCTACTCCACACAAACATTAAAATAGAAACATGGCTATTTACCAGCAAAGGCAATTATTGTCATAGTTTTCTTGTCTATGTAATCTCTTCTTATTAACTGACATTTACTTATGAGGTTTGAATGGGGAGCTGTTTTAGCATGCAAGCTGTAAAGGAGCAAGCAGAGATAGAGGGAAGATCTGAGGCTGTTTTGCTGGTAAAAAAGTAAAAGATAATTCTGAATAATGGAACAAGAACGGGTGCTTTTTCAAACGTCCTCAAGAAGGCAATTTGTCAGTGAAGGTTTATTTTTAAACATGATGAAGACCCTAAATGTATGTGGAGACAGCCTTAATTAAAAAACAAAAACACACAACAGGGTTCTGAAATGGTTGGGCGGGTTCTGACAGTTCGGTGACCTTAGCCCATTTAAAATGCTTTAGTAAGCTTGTCAGGACACTGAAAATTAAGAGTATCTTCAGACGTTAGTGCTTTTGCCTCAAAGCTCTGGGGTCCGGAATTTGATTATGGAGTGGGTCTCCCTCTGTGGGGAGTCTTCATATTTGACCCATGTCCATGTAACCATATGGGTTTCCCTTAGTTCAATCAATCAAGGGTTATTTATCAATGCACGAACAGAAAAGCACACAGTGGTGTTGTCGGCAATGAAGTGCTTTATCCATGAAGTGGTTAAGAGGGATAGAAGGGTAGAAGGACACAGGTTTATAGTTTATTTTCTTCCCACACTCCCAGGAGTGTTCAGGGTGTTCAGGGCAACTGGTAGTCTCCCTTATATGGTATATGTGTGTGATCCCTGTAAAGGAGTGATGTCCCATGTAAGGTGTTGTCCCTTCTTGTGCTCCGTACCAGCTGTGTCAAGATAAATCAGTTTGTCAAAATGGATGGATAATTATTATTTGTAAATCAAGTTCTGGACAACATTTGCACTTAAAGGACATACTTAAATTCAGATGTACTGCTATAGTTCCATGACAGGTTGCATTGTAAGGCTGTTTTGGCTACAAAGAGGGATTAACCTATGACATAATATTAAACTACAACGCCAGATAGAAAGACACTGTTGCATTTTCATATGAGAAGGTTAATGGCCATATAAATCAGAGCAAACCATTTGATTTACATCCAGTTTCCTAGTTATAACTGCCAGTTATGTCTGCTCTATAGCACCTTTAGCAGTAAATGTACTGAAAATGTGGAAATATAAGATCTTCTGCTGCACAATTCATGCCCCTTGAAAGTCATCAGGATATGCTATTGGATGCCCTAGGTGCCCTAGCACCTTGCAAAGCTGCTTACATGGCACATTAAAAAAACAAGAAAATGAGCACAGGACACAGAGTTGAGAAGTATTTATATATATGTATATATATTACACATTTATTACAGGCACATTGAATTATAAAGTGAAGACAAGTGGCAAAGATTTTGTAAAATTTACATTTCATGAAAAATTGTTTAAATATACAGATTTTTATCTACTAGAAAACCATTTGATTAGTTTTTTCCATATACAACCAAAGGTTTTTTTCATAAAAGCTCCAATTCCCAAGGAAAATTTAACTGACGTCTTAGTGGCAGCTAGAAAGGATATCTTGGTATAAGGAAGCAAGAACCAGCTCGCTAAATATACAGAGTATATAAAGTTCCTGTAGACTTATACTTCAACGCTGTGCATAGTAGAGCTGCGGCCTTCCCAGTGGACTTTGCATTTTCAGATACCAAGTCATCCCTCGTCAATGATGCTACAGCTGCACAATCATTTAGTTCGCTCCCTATTGTTTAAAGTGGCTTTAAATGGACTTTAATCCCAAACCTCATATTTACAACAAACAGGTCATTAGGTTTTTCTTCCA
This sequence comes from Lepisosteus oculatus, assembly GCF_040954835.1. NCBI lineage: Eukaryota > Metazoa > Chordata > Actinopteri > Semionotiformes > Lepisosteidae > Lepisosteus > Lepisosteus oculatus. The sequence goes on along the minus strand of NC_090698.1, from coordinate 24,520,070 downwards.
ATAACTACAGATTAACTCCAGCTAAAACCCAAAACAAAAGCTGAGTGTGCTTTTTGTGACTCAATTTTACATTGACCGCATACCAGGCAGTTGAAGAAAAAAGCTTTCCCTTTGAAGACATGTGTTCACTCACACTACCATTTAAATCTTATAAAATAATAAAGATGTAAAACAATCTTACACAGCAGCCAGTGGAAAAGTGTCTTTTGAAACACCTCTTGTGTGTCCCCTTAAGTATTTCAAAGGCCATTTCAACTAGGTTCCATGCCTGTTAGGAATTACTGAAAAAAAATATATTTATTCAATCAAAATAAATACCTTTATCATCCAAAATGGAGATCATCATGCACAAATCCTTCTTCAATTATTAGAGAAAGCCATCACAGATCATCCTCTGCTCCAGACTTCATAGGTCAGTAACAACGGCTTTCAAATGATAAAGTTGGTTCAATTATCTAAAAATGCAAAGCCCGTAACTAGGGGGCCTTCAGCGTTTCACAATTTGTTTTAAGATGTCCTTTTTTTACTTCTGGTTGTCTCTGGGTAGAAGAAGTAACCAGAGAGTGCCTTCAAACACAGAAAACACAACAGCTATTTGTTGTCTATACAGGTTGACTTCCTGAAAAAGACCACTGTTGACAATCTATGTTTGGAAGCACTGTAGATGGCATAGAAATGTTCTAATCACATTAAATTAAACAGTGTATAAATAAATACCTGGAGACAACTGGTCTATTTCTTAATCTGCTACCGCTGACTGAAAAGAAAAACAGTCCTTAAAGACAGACTGCCTTTGGATTGGTTAATGAAAAGTTACAAAAATTATTCTTAGGATCAGAAAAGGTATTCATCATATGGGGGTGAGATCCTTCCATCTGTTATTTCATTAAGAAGGACACAAGCATTCAAATTTATTACACGCTATAATGCTTTTCCTACATCTCGTGCTTGCGGTTCACCACTACTGTAACTACAACAACAACATCGATAACATCTTCCTGTAGTGGCTTGAAACCATACACAGTTTGAAACAAAATATTGCCTTTCATTCTAACCTCACAATTAAAAAATACAAAATGTAAGGTGGGGATACAGCTGTTGACCATTCTTTCATTTTGTGCATCGACACATATCATCTCATTACTTTCAGAGCTCATTTTGTGTGTGTTAACAGTGCTAAAAATGTTTTGATTTTCCCCAATGAAATAATTTACAACTTGCAATACAATTACGTTCTAGAGGTATTTCATATTAATCATTTTACATCTGGACAACATCAGACAAACAAGCAGTGGTGCACACAAAAATCTATACAGTCAATGCTTCTTGCTTGGTTTCATTCAATTCATCTCGTCTTAAATGCAAAACATTTATTTTTTGGGATTGTGCTACATCATTTAATAAACTGTGTACAAGTAAACACAATTAAACATCAATTAGATTAATAATTGAATGTAAAATTGAAAAATTTCAAAGTAAGCATTACCCTTTTTGTAACAAAAATATTACAACAGAGTAAAGCTGGAATTTGCCTGTGGGTTACTTTTAGCAAATAGTTTTCTATTTAAATACAAAAATGAATTAATTTGATGTTCATAATATATACTTTCCCACAATAAGTATTTGTAATGCTTTAATGGAGATACATCTTATATGATCTAAGATAGTACCTTCAATTTGATGGAACAAAATTATAAGTAGGGCCAGTGATATTTGGCTCAGCCTTGTTTGATTAATGAAAATCATTGGCAGAAAGTGAAAAACAACCAAACCTGCCTAAATAGTTGCAAAACATATTTATAATTCAAAAGACCACTGACCACATTAGCTGTTGTAAGGACAAATCTATGACTTCAACATGCTGAAATTTCAAACTCCAAGCAAGTAGCCTGCATTTCCCTTCAGCATCCAAATAAAAATTAGAGTATAAAATAATTGGTATGCACAAAAGTCATGTTGTGCTCTTATACTGCATTAGAAGTAAAAATGTCATATTAGTATTCGAAAACTAGGAAAATTAGGCACATTAAGATTCACAGAATAGAAACATTAAAAAAAGAGGCACCGATGTAGTCATGTTGTTTAGTAAAAACAAATGACCGGATATTTTCTAACAGTCTCTAATATAGTCACCATTAATGTACATATTCCAAAAATGTAAATCCATTCTGAGAGCTTATATTGAACCATTGCACATTTTATCAGTAATAACACCATGCTCTTACCTTGACTTTTTTTAAATCCACAGATTTGGAATTGAGCCTTTCTACATAAGTCAATATAATGCAGCTGAAACATTGAAGATCAAGGCCAGGTTTCCATTATTTTCTAACTGTAATTATTCATTCTATTGTTTTAGTTTAGTTATATGGTTAAAGTCAATATATATTGGAGGCAAAGCAGGGTATACATAGAAAAAAACCCTTTAACGTTCGGCAGCAAAGTTAGTGCAGGGTTTTTAAATTTATAGCCATCCAATATACAGTATCACTACTACACATACTGTTAACTATACATATGAAACAAATACTATTGTTTTGACTTTATAAAAGCCTGAATAAATCAAAAGTGTACTTAATTGGTTTGAATTTCGAAACGTCCTGACAGCCCAAGTTTTCTTTTTTTTTTCAAGTGTTCAAAATCATATCAGTGCTAATTTGATGTAGTAAAAATATTGTTTCTTCCAAAAAGGTGCATTTTAATTAATGTAAAGTTATTTTCAAAAATGTAAAAAAAAAGTTATTGCCAAACCCTTCAGATTTCTTACTGGAAGCCGCCGCCTTCTCAAAACAAGATAAAACAACAAAAATAGCACGGAAAGTTTCAGTTGTGCTTCTCGGAACAAAGCATTCCTGCAGCATCAGCAGTCTGCCATATATCGTCCTGAAAAATAAAGAAAAAGAAGCAGAGAACTCAGAGATTTGCTCTTCAAATGCCACTAAACAAAAGACATATTTTGGAAATTATTTCCTCATAGACATGACACAAGGTATCTTAATAAAATATCTTTCAATGCATATTTTCTAGATATTAATTTGTTCTGTTAATCAGTTTAAAAAAGGGTCATACTGTTATGGTTAAGGCAAAAATGAGTAGGCTCATTTCGCAGCTAAGGGTCACAACATTCCTGGAAATGGCTGACAGATAATAATGGATTGCTGAAGAATTGTTTGGACAACATCATCGAAATCTTGACTGAGGTCCCCATAACTTTTTAAAGAGTGACTGCAGTGATTACTTAAAAACGTTTATTTTGAGAATGTGGGAACATTAATAAGCTGGATCATATTTAGCCTACTGTAGCCTCAGCACCGATACTGTACAAAGAAATGTTTGGCAGACAGGAAGCAATTATTGGTTTGAGACGTTTGCCAATTTCTATCAATCAACACTGTCATTCTGCAGTGAGATGGCATGCTCGAATCATTTTAAAACTACAATTACAAATGATGAAGCAGAGGGCAAATTTTAATGTGCAGTAATACAACAAACCTTACTTTTGACTTAATTAAACCAGTGATGAACATTTGTGAATTTAAATTCTAACTGTAATTTAAGAAAATTTCACTTTATTAAGCGAATTAAGCAACAGAACTATGAACTATAATTCTCAGAAGACACATGAACAGAAAACTGAAAACATCTTACCTGTAGCAAATCTCTTTTTAGTTAGGGAAAGCCTATAGCCACTCCCAACAAGCTCCAGATCTACTCCAGAAAGAGTATTTCCTTCACTTAAAAATTGCACTGCAAGTGTGGCAGGGTTAGTAGGTCCTTCTGAAAGATCAAATTTTGCCCTGAGGCTCCCTGAACCTATAAAAAGTAAAAGACAGTTGCTGTAGTGTTTTTATTAATTACTTTCACAGGCACTAGAGTATTCTAAAACCCTGTTGCTGACTTCTCTTTAATTCTGCTTTTAGACTTTTAATATGTTATGTCACATACTGTACTAGACTGTTTTAATTACATCAAACCAAAAAAAGGTATCAAATACTGCAAACAAGTTGGCAAAAATTGGAGAGAAATGTGATACTTTAACAAATAGCCCAATTATTATCATTGCAGAATGCCTAACATCTAAAAAATACAAGTCTGATCACAAAAGTATTACTACTGTTCACACTAGGAAAACCTGAATAACACGTTTTCACAAATGATAGAAACCATATGGTTAGGAATAATAAGAAGATCAACTTCTAGTTAAGGATTTAATTAACTCTACATCTGACCAGCAGGACATTTAATACAAGATAAGGCAGATTAAGTAAGACAAGCCACTTAAGTGCACCAGGCTCCTCTGTCTTTGCATTTGTTTAATATTTTCCAAAACTGTTTTCATGCTGCTTTTATAACATACCTTCATTCTCAGATTTCTCTGAGATTTCTTGTATCTTCCATAAGGCTTTGTTCTGCTCTGCACTCCTGTTATGAAATATGAACATTTTTTTTTAATATACTGTAACAGATACCAAGTGTTAATGTTAAGCTTTTGAAAATAAAATGGGATACAGGTGTCCGAATTAAGCGTTATCAAAGAGTAAAAAAGTAGGAAGAAGCATTTTAGTTATTTGCTAGAAATGTATTTTGCCAGATGAGAAAGACTAGCACATATTAAAGTATTATGTGTATGTTAAATGAACTTCATAATCCTAATCCCTCCTTCTCTAGTCATCTTCCCTACCTCTTAAAGTTTCTGAAGTCAAAATTGTTACTTTCCATTCCCAGTAATGTATTAAAATGACAAAATAAATGAAAGAAATAAAGCAGGTCACCCTGATGACATAAAGATATCCAGTGCACTAAATAATAGGAAGATCCTGTGCAGTGTATTTAAAACCTAAACAAAAAATGTTCTCCTTTTTTGTGCTGGGAAAAAAACCAACATTTCTATGCCCAAGTGCCTATTTCACAAGTTCCCTTTTTTTCTATTGATCAAAGTTGTGCTGATATGTATCAGATTACTATGACTTATATTATTGTTTCAGTGTCTGTTTCATTCAATTATGCTAAATTACACTACTCCAGTCCTTAGATTGCAACAGCATGACCACTGTCTCATCATCTCACTAACTCTGCCTCCCTGGCTCTCCTGGCTGCAGAATGTGTCATTTTCTACATCTTGTCAACTTGAAAAAATCATACATTTGCAAATACTTTTAAGAGGACTACTTTAAAATAAAAAAAATGGCAAATCTGTCCATCCATTAACAGAAAGATGCTTCTTCCTGGAGAGTTTCACTGTAACCCAGAGCCTCTCCCAGACGCTCTGTGCACAAAGCAGGACTATATCATGGACGGGAAGCCGATCTATTCCAGGACAAACAAACTCATGAGCACACAGGGACGAGTTTGAGACTTGCCAGCATTTATTCTTGCCAGCGAATTTCTGGAAGGTGGGAGGAAACCAGAATATCTTGCAAAATCCCACGCGAGCTGAACCCAGGACCTAAGCCTGGGAAGCAGCAGTGCTAACTTCCATGTCATCCTGCTGCCCACAAATGCCATGTCGTAATACAACATTACAAATAATTCACCTCAGAGAAGACTCAAACATGAAACTGCTTTTGTTAGGTACTATACTCAGAGAATGCAGACAGAAATGGTGTAAATAACTTTATGTCAGCCTGAAAAGGAATGTAGCCTACCAAATTGCTGTTGGAATAGACTGCATATTAGTAACTCCACCATCAACTGGCACCAAGACTTGCACATTGGACAAAACGCCAGGACTCAGCATCGACTCTGGGTTGTATCTGTAATCCACTCTGACATCTGTTGTGCCAGGAGAGCACTTCCAGTACACTGCCAAATTCAGCGGAGTAGACTTGATTCCATTTGAAGAAACCTGTAAAACATAATAAAAGACATTAGATACATACATGCCTTCAAAAAAGTGTTATTCTGCACTGTGCTACCCATTTCCTTCAATGATTTTCATTCTTTATTCAGATCTCAAAATCCTACTGCAAATTTAATTTAAAAAAGGTGCGTTTTTAGCTTTATGGATGTGTAAAGCAGAATTAACAATGATAATGGGAAGGAACCCCTGACAAAGAGCCAATGAGGATTGCTAAATGGAAATGTGATGCATTAGCTACAACACTTTATAATGCATACTCATGTAAATTATCTGGGGCTGCAAAGGAGAGCAACCCGAGTCAGATCTTTTGGTTTGTGATCTTTGGGCTGTACCTGCTTGAGTTTGAGTACCTGCCTATCCTTGACAATGAGATTGTAACAACCCCTCTGCCTAACAAGGCTTAGCTGAATTGGTGATGATGAAGAAAACCGGGCAAGAAATGCTGGAACATATTCATTTACAGGACCGTATTTATAGATGGGACTGCTGGGAATTCAAAGCCATCTTGCTCCTGAAGTTTTGCTATAAACTTCAGTAATGCATAATGGTTAGATATTGATGGAATGATTGAAAATGACTAAAATATCTGCCCATAATAAAGTCATTCTAATTAATTTAGCTTGAATGGAAATTTCATTGAAATAAATTGTACTTCCAACTAACATTTTTGAGGGCTTACCCATGCATAATTAAAGAAATGTAAGTGCTTCATTTTATATTTTTATTTTAATATTTACAGTTAGAATATTGTTAGTTCATTAATATTCAACAATATCTTCAGCAAACTATTTTAGAAAGCTTTACTAAAGTATACAGCAAACCTCGGGCAGGAATTGCTGGGCTTGTTTGCAGACGATACGATGTGGTTTTCTGAGCCCACGCATTCAGAGGAACTGTCCATTCAAGTAATGTAAATGCGAAGAGATTACTGCTTCTGTTTACCTGGTATTTCAAGATGTCCACATTATAGTAAGAGGCAGACGGGTTTTGCTCAGCTGCTTTCCTGAGGTAGCCTGTGAGAGCTTGCATGTTCATCCAGAAGTCCTTGGTGCTGGAATCACTTTGTGAGGGATCACTACATTCAACAGAAACACATGCAAAAATTAACGTGGTATCATGTTATCAGCTGTTTTTCCAGCTCTGTATAGCAGTAATAACATTGCAAGATGGACCCTGTATTAACACTTGCATATTAAATCATGAATGATAATCACGTACACTATTTTTGAGCAGACTGGAGAATGGCCTACAGCAGGCAGACAGATCTTCCGTAAAAAAGAAATATGTTTTTCGAAGGCTAAATTCTATGCACTTTACCTTTCTAACTTTAAACACACTGTATCAAACTCTAAATAATTCGAGACATCCCTTCTCCAAACATTTCAATGTTTTCTTAAATGCTTGAAAATTTAAGCAATATTCTAAAACGTTTAATAACAGTGTACACTAAAGAAACAGACCAAGCCCTTGCAAAAAGTTTAAAATTAAGGTAAGAAACAGTTAACATCACTGCGATATTAAGAATTAAGTGGTCCTCTGCACCAGTGTGACTAATTTGTTACAGAAAAGCTTAGCATGCTTATTACAGATCACGCTCAATGTAGCACAAATCTGACAAAATCAAAGATGAACAGAAACATCTAAAAGTGGTTTTCTTTTGAGACAAGCAGTGGAGCTCATCTGAGTTTGAGCTGCTGGGATGAACACTGTCACTTGAGATTAGATAAAAAAAAACATGAAACCCTAATCTTAGTTTTAAAGACTACAATTGTCCATGATGTCCATCATTTGGACTTGGTGTTCAGAATATATGCAGCACACATAACTTTGTTAGGTGTGCCAAGGCTCATTAGTGAGGAGGAAAAAACTCTAAAGCCCAGCTGGTGTGGACAAAATGCCACCATTGAAATTCATTCATGGCGTATGACATCGAGCATACAGTAGATTTTTATAACCCACTGGTGATCATTTTAGTTTAAATGTAATTTGCAGGAGAAGGTATAGTCACAACATAGCACTACAGTGAATACAAGACAGAAGATACTCTGAAAGAATTTGTTCTTCATGCCTATTTCTATTTTTTTTTTTAGAATATACTATATTATATTCTATGATAGAAATGTTTCAGACATTTTAAATGCCCAATTGTGGGTTTGAAACAAGTTTACAAGTCATATCTTCTTAACAGGTACTCTATGTTAATAAGCAAAATTAATAAGCTTTACTGTAATGCTTTAAGTTAACATGTCTGTGTACATCTAGTTATCATTGCATTATGAAAAATGTTGTTTTTAATTGAAAACCAAAGCTCTGTAACAATTCTTATATTCTTTCATTTTTATATGACTTTACCTGTATAAAAGCTGTTGGTTAGGAAGAATCTGTTCAAGTTTGATAGTATTCTTTAATCGAAAGCTCAGGACAGCTGGAGATGGGTTGCTGGTAAAAATCTTGATAATGCCACTGGGGAAGGATATTGTTATATCTCCAGTAATTTTTACAATGCACCTGTAAATAAAAAATCAAAACCCCAACGTATTTCAACAATGACACAGTACTGTAAATTTCCAGAAATCAGTTACTGCAGAATCACATTACATTAAAAACACATTAAGCTTTTTACTTCACGCTGGGTTGAATGACATCAGATTACAAAAAACAATTGCTGGTCAGAGAAAAAAAAATATTAGGCAAAAATCCAATAGCAATCTATTGGGAAAGTTACAAATAAACAGGCTATTTGTTTAACAGCACCTTTTATAAAAGTCTCATTTTATAACTGCTTCTATCAAAGGATTTTTAGTTACATTTCAGTTAAATCCCTTAATAAAACCCTAGTTGCTGTTAGTTTAAAAAGGTCTGGTCTTTTCTTCACAAGCTCTCTGAACATGTACTGTAAATAAGCCCAGGGTGTCCCCAGTCACAATTTCACAGGCCTCTCTTGTGTCTCTGCTTATTCTTCAAAGAAAAAAACTAGACACATTACACTATTTGTACTGAGCACATTAATTTATTTCTATATTGAAAGGGCTACAACTATTTTTAAAGCTTTATAAAAAATAATATATTGTGTACATTTTGATGTGCGGATTCTTCTACATTTTTCAATTCCTAAAACAAGTTTTGGTAGTGCCACAAATCTGTTTGAATGGCTTTTATGTTTGCCGCTGATGTCCTGAAAATCCAATTAAAACCAGCAACACAGACCTGCCCACGTTCCCAAAATGCCAACGTTTGGCCTCCAGCCCAACCCAGGGAGTTCACTCCCTTTTTTCATTGACCACCACACTACTGGTTAGAGCTACATCCCAGCCAGACATTCTTCGGCCCTTAAACATTCTTTGATTAATTAATTCTTTGGCCCTGAAATCCAGCAATCTTAAACTGCTCTCTTTATTCTCCATTAAGAGAACCAGCCATGTGAAACTTACTTTGAGGGATCGGCCCCTTTGAAGTAGGCATTCACCGACTCTGTGAACGCCACGGCAATGGGCAACGAATCCTGAGACCCAAGGCTGACTGGGCTGGGACCACGAGATGTTCCTGATGGGGAGACAAAGTACAATGCATTCACGTTAATTGGTTAAAAAAACATTCTTGACCTTTTTGCAAAGGATACTAAGTTAGTCTGTTGTAAACCATATGTGATCACTCTCCAGCACTGCTACCTCTAATTACTTTGAATAGCATGCTCTGGACTCTGGACTTGATCTCACAGCCATTTATTATCACAACCGTTTTATCTTTTTCAAAGACATACACAAACCCTCTAATTCTGGCATTTTTCTTAAATAACAAATACAATTTCGGAAACTTCAGATGATTGCGGTTTTGATTGCCATGTTTCATACACACCAGGAGAAGGACTAAGATTAAACTGTCCCGGGCTGTTTAATGACAGGAGGTTGTTGCCAAGTGTTTGAAAGTAGAATTTATGTTGTAAAAAATCGTAAATAGTATACAGTATGTAGTCATTCTGTTCTTTTTTAACACAAATGGGAATGGAAATTATTATCATAGCCAATACCATACCTTAAAAACGACCCAAAATGTGACATTCAAATATATACCAAACTACACAGTGTATAATGAAAAGCCTTTTGAATCACAAATTGTGTGATTATAGTCACTTGTAAAAAAATAAGCCATTAACAGAGAGAAAATAAAAGGGTAAATAAGGTCATGCAGTGATATATACACATATTCAATACTGCAAAAATATTGGGAAGAAACAGTTAAAAAGGTTAAAGAAAGACATTTTGCAAATGCAGCACAATCATTGAGAAAAATTCAGAAATGCAAAAACGTTTAACAAGCACAACATATCAAGAATATTGCATACTGTATTCTGAAAATGCATCTCATGACAGCAGTCAAGACAGCCATTAATCTTATTCAAAGCTCACTTTTGTGAGGGCTCTGCTTTGACACTGTCTCTCCTTAGAATGCCTTGTGATGAAATTTGGAGTAATGGTTGGGACTCTGGACTTACGTCTGAAGGGATGTAGGTTCAAATTCTGGACAGAATGCTGCTGTTGTACCTTTCAACAAATAATTCACTCAAATTGCTCTAATAAATGCTCTGCTGTACAAGGGTACTATTCAGGTGTTTCTGGATCTCTCTGAAGGAACACCATAGAGAGAGGGCATCAGCCCTGTACACAAGCTATGTCACCATTCCCATCTTTTCATATATCCCCTGCATTGGAGCTTTACGAAATCTTGAAATTATGTCTAAACACAATGACATCCCACAGAATACAAGGCTGACCTACGATTCTTTCATGAAAAGTGACTTACAGATATTACAATTAATAGGAATGGGAAAAATAATTTTGCCATCAATTTAAACAGCTGGGATTGCTGGAGCAATCTGGCTAAAGTGGTTTGCTCAAGGGAAAACCAGCTGTTTCGCCACCTGTGATAAGAACTCACAACCTTTTAGAGGAGGGAGTCCAGGGCCAAACTCCTCTTTGATGCACATAATACAACTTAATACAAAAAAAAATGAATAATAGTATACAAAAGGCAAAAAATCTAATTAGAAAATTATCTTCTGGCATGTCACAGAAGTCTAACAAGGTACTGTGTCCAAAAGAAAAAAACATTGTTCTCTGATCATTTATTAAGATTAAACACTATTGTATCAAATTACAATTTACCTGAATCACAAACCAGGCAAAAGAATAATCTTTTTTTCCCCAAATAGTACCAGTGAGTTCAACATCGGCATCAGTGACTTTATAAGATGTTCCAATGTTTTACACAGATGTTAGAAGTTAGAGCACATCGCAAGCATCAGCAGATTGTTAGTACTCAAAAATAATTTCCATTACTGTACCTGCTGGTGTTTCACAGCGCTTTTCAAAAGTAGGCAGTTTCCCAATGAACACATCATCCTCTTTATCATTAAAACAAAAACAAAACAAAAGCAAAATACAATGCAAACAGAAATATCCTGTAGCAAAACTGGCCAACACTCATGTGGCATGTTTCTCTTCAGGGAATGTATGCCCTTATTTAGGCCTGCAATTTTGAAATCAAAATGTACTTTACCTAAAGATGTAAGTCATGTAAAATCAACAAAGATTAAGCTAGATTCATATTCAAGAATACACTGCACAAATGATAGAGATACTGTTTGTCTTCAAAACAGCAAATGAAATGTGTACAATTAAAAAACACACAGCTCTTTACTTGAAATGAAGAACACTTAACAAATGTAGTACCTGATCTTCTGAATGTAGATACAGGTACTGTATATCACTTTATTTTCCAACTAAATAAAAGAGGCAAATTTCACAAACAGTTCCTGAAGGAAGGGATCTCCAAGCCTGGTTAAGTAGAGCTCCAGTCCAGGAGGACTGACAGGTTACCATTAAATCACTAGTTTCAGAAGACATAAAATGAATCAAGTGTGATAAATTAAGCCTCGTGTTATGTGATTTGTTAAATTAATTTAGTGGTCATTTTAGGACTAAAATCTCCTCTTCAGCTCTCAGGGACCACAGTTCTCTGAACTGATTACTTGATCGATACATCAATAGCGGTGCCAATTTTAAGAAACAGGTGATCTACAAAACTAATTGGACTGGGGCTTTCCAGGACCAAGAAGACCTGAGACCCCTGAACTAAGGGCATACTATATTTTGTACTTTTCAGTAGTTACATAAATGACAACGTTCAAGGGTTATGAGCGAATTTCCGTGATAGTGCCTGATTTCCGGCTAACATCAGGCTAAGATACAGTAACACTTCCCTGTAGAAAAACATTAACTGAGACAAGTGGTAAAGACATGATAAGCAGAAATGCTCAAGCATTGAATATAAAACCCTACTTCGCAAGCAAAATACAAGGCAAACAAAAAGCAATTGTAGCACAAGCATGTGATGTATATCACAACATGGCCACAGACTGTTCAGGGCCTATAGGGTGTTGCCGAGTCCTGACACTTACCGACAGTGGGGGTATTAGCAGCACTCATAGAAGCAGTGGAAGACAGTGAGGAGGAGCTCTCTGCACGAGCCAAGGGGGCAGCGGGAGGTGGACTGGCATTTGAGATTTTTGGTGGACTGAATGGTCTTGCCTGGAAAGAAAACACAATACCATCTGCTTTGAGTTTTTTAAGGAGAAAACCACTTCCTCACTAACCATACAGATAAACAGACACAGGCAGATGTACAAATACATATTAGATTAATTTTCTAACCAGGGAAAAATTCTTCAAGAAAAACAGAGAACGTATTCGAGAATAGCAAATAAACAAATGCAGTCTTATTGTCTGGTCTATCTTATCTTAACACTTAGTGCCTTACTTACAATTTCATTAATTCCGGCAAGTTTTGCAGCAGAGAGCTTTGGTCTTGAACTGGGCCGAGGAGGAGGCACTATGGTTCCAGTGGCAAGAGGAGTGGTCGGTCTGGGTGGCACAGGTACTGTCGGGGAAACGGGATCGAAATGAGGTGGCTGAATGCTGATCTTTTACTGCAATTACTGCTGTAGAACCTGATAACAGAAGCTGTACAGGGCCCTGCGAAACTCACAGGTGACGTGGAACAATCTGAATAGCATGCATTTCAGTCCAAAACCTCACAATGCTAACTCCAAAACTTCGCAAATGCTGGTTGCTCAAGATCACTCACAGTCACCCAAGAAGTCTGTTCAGCCGCAACTACAGTGCCTTCCAGAAGGATTCACTACCTACCCTAATGTTTCACTCAGATTATCTAAAGCACACGCAACGTATTTATAAACAAATTAGGCATTCAAATTTAAATTTGACTGTTTATTCAAATAATCATTTTTACAATAAAATTTCAAAAGTGAAATAATCAACCAAACATAAGTTATGTGTGAAAATCTTTTTTGTGAAAGAAGCAGAATGTCGGCAAAAAGTGCACAGAAAATATATCCAAATTGAAATGTACTGATTTCATACGTATTCAAAACCCTATGTCAGCATTTGATGGAAGGACATTAGGCAGCAATTATTGCCGTGAATGTTTTTGGATCGATCTCCACCAGAGCTGCAGGGGGATAGTGTTTTGCCTACCCTTCCTTGCGAAATTGCAGTTCTGACATGTTAATTGGGCATTGCTGATGGAGTGCAATCCTCAAATCTTGCCATAAATTTTCTATTGGATTCAAGACAGGACTTTGACTGGGCCACTCAAGGACATTCACTTTCTTCTTGTCAAACCCCTGAATTGTGGCTTTGTGCATTTTTGCTGTTGAACTGACTCACACAGGTTTTTCGCTTGGATTTGCCCATACTTTGCTCCATCCATTTACCCATTCTTGACAAGCTTCCCGGTCCCCGCTGCTGAGAAGCAGTCTCATAACACAATGCAGGCACCGCCATGCTCAACAGCTGGCATGTTACTGACTGTGTGATGTGCGGTGTTGGATTTGCCCCTGATGTAATGCTTTGTACTTAAACAAAAACTGTCTGACCAAAAAACCTTGTTCCACATGTCTACAGTATTATTATTTACTTGCTTTGTCACAAACTCCAGATGAGATTTAAAATGAACATTTTCCTGTAAACGCTATTTTCTTCCCACTCAGCCACACAGGACTGCTTTGTAGTTAACACTGACCTCCATGTCAGACACAGAACTTCTTTCAAAGTCGGCAAAGTTTAACAGTGACATCTCTTACCAGGTTTCTGCTTGCTTTGGAGCTCTATCTGGAAAAGTAGCCTGATCTGGGTAGGATGACACCAATTCTTATCGAAATTCAACATCCTTTAAAGGGATAAATGTTGAAATGTTTATTGTGACCTTTGTTTGATTTGTGCTTCTGTACCACTTGCTCTTAATGGAAGATTTGTTGTATCACTACAGGAGTTGTGTCTTGAAATTCAATATCTGAGGGAAATTACAGAGTCTGAGGCTTTTACTCTGAAACCACTTCAATACAACTACACTAGTTTTGTGACATTTCAACTTTTGCACCTAAATTAATTTAAGGTCATTGTGGCAGAGGTTGAATATTAATTTAAAACTGAATCTTCTATTTTTCTTTGCAAAATGCTTGTATTTACACATTATCTGCATTATGGAGCAGACGGAGTACTTCCTATATAAAAAATGTGGATTTAAATGCGTGATGATTGCACAGATGGAAACAAAACGTAAACCTAGAACTTTGCAGGAGCTGAATACTTTTGAAAGGCACTGCACATGCATTTTAAGTCACCACAATCACAACACAAGGGGGGTGTATTCAATCTTCTAATTACAAACGTAATTTCTACATTAAAAATTCAACATTTCACCCTAACTGAAAATCCCCTGTAGGTGTCAAACTCCACAGCTGGTTATTCCTAACTTAACGTGCTAAAGTGATTCTGCCAAATTCACCAGTTCCAAGCCACTGCAAATTGAAGACTTAAGGGTGATCTACAGTGTAAGAGTGCTTCTCACCTCCTGAGATACTGAAATCTCTGCTGAGTTTCATTCCAGCTGGGTCCTTAATTACTGCTGCTAATTGATCTACTGGGTTTTAAAAAATCCCTATTAAAACTGTATTATTTCAAACAATGAATTTGCAAATTACACAATTGCTCCTTTACATCTGACTGAAAAGGCCCTTAATAGACAACACATTTATGATAAGCAGATAAAGTGTGAATGCCAATGTATCAAACACTCCCACAGCGATTTTTATCCTTCTACTTCAATCCAATTGGTTATGTTTAAGCTAATACATCTGAATAAGGGGATTTATGAAACTCTGGGTTTATCTGTTGTACTTACAGACCCCACACAGTTATTATGAGCTGAACAAACAGAAAACTGAAATCAATTTGTTTGAGATTACAAACGTGGCTGGAGCAAACACCAGAGGACACTGCGGTCCTCCTGGACCAGGGAATAGAGACACTGACCTACAGTGAGACCTGCTGTATTGTGGCTCTCCCGATCCAGGGACACAGGAATACATAAAGCATTTTAAAAGTGACACTTTATAAAAATGACTGAGATCATGGATACACTGAAAGATGGAAATATTCTATTACAACACTCATCCGCTAGAAAAGTAATCACTATCACTAATCACTATCACTTTATCACTAATCGAGACAATCATAACAATGCATTCTTTATGGTAAGGGTTTAAAAAAAATCACCCTGTTGCATTTCCGAAGAATCCTCAGAAAAATCAAAACAATCCAAGCACAAAACACGAGGCTCAGCAGCCAAAACCATCCAAATAAAAATCCACACAGTGCAAAGTACGTTCCCTCACAGCGGTTTGTAAATAAGGCAAAAATACAATTAGGGTAAGAAGTACCAGGCACATCCACAAACACACACACAACAGCAAAATAAAATGTTAAGACTCTATGCTTGCACAAAGAAAAAAAAGTATAACAAAAGCAAATTCCTCTAAATATAAATCAAACCATACAATGCATGCTTTCAGTTACCGTTTTGCAAAGGATTAAGAACAGGTGTAAAGCTATCATCCACTGGCGCTGGAGAAATTTTAGAGAGACTGATGTTTTCTTCAATGAACAGCTTTGCACTATATGTGACATTGTTAAAAGGGTCAAGTGGGTCATCTGAAAAGAACTTAACAGAAGAGGCAAAGGCAGGTGGGGCTGGTGAGCTGCTGGTAGCTTGAGCCTGCGGTCTCTGGGAGTCCTTTGGATTGACATTTAAGCGTCTGCATGGGACAAGTTCATCGTTAAAAGAGATCCACTGACTCTGAGACCAAGAAATAGATGAAAGTATGTCCATGCTTTCTGGAGCAGGTTTCAAGGCTGAGGAAGCGCTAGGATATATGCAGTCTGAATGCTCTGGGGAAGGGCTCTTGGGGCACGACATGGGTTGGAGTCCAAGGAATGCTTCATCTACTAAACTCCAGGGCGAAGCACTGGGAGAACTGGAAAGAGAGGCATTCTCCTTGTGCAACACCAGATCAGCTGGAGAGAAAAGGAACAGGCGAAAGCAGCACAATGTGAAATCCAAACAGGAAGAGCTGGAAAAAGTAAAGAGTGACGGCCTGAGAGAGATCAGAAAGATATTTAACAGCTGAAAGAAGGGCTGCAGGGTATGGTAAACTCACAAGAAATTATGTAAAAAAAAAAGAATCAGAATGTCAACAGGAAAGAAACTGTTTCCGAACACTACAAAACCTAGTTTACATACTTAAAAAAGATCAGCCTTTTGCATTAAATTTATTAGACATTCTGAATACTGAATTATACAATTTATGCATATTTCCCTATGTCGAGCTACTACAACTACTGTATCATTTTCAGTTTTGGTCACTTGTTACCTGTCTGTATGTACCAGAATTCTCTATACTGTTATCAAGCCAGCTCTAGCTCTCATTCCTTAATTGACAACCCATTAGTGAACATCAACAAAAACACAATAAAGGAAATAAAAATGAACCTATCTATTACTCAAACATGAGTGATATACCCCTTGTTACCAAGTGATAAAGTAATCTATGCAGAATGAACGAAAAAGAATGTTTAGCAGAACCAACTACCCTTTTTGTGTTAAAGAAGAGCTGCTTAATGAAGAGGCACAGTGAAAAAGAACCTGATAAAACAAATTACTAGTCATACAGTAGGTGTTCAACACTTAGGAACCTACGGTATTTTGGAATGGCAGCTCTCCAGATCTAATCAAAGATATTGGACTCCCTCACTTTTATCACTGTGCATTTCTTACTAATAGTGGCTTTTCAAAGACTTGGTCTGTCTCTATTCAGAGCTGGATAGACAAAAGCATGCAGAATCCTGGAGGGTGTAGCAGTACTGAGTAAAATAACTACATATCAAATCATTAACAGCTATCAAAAAGGAAACAACACTTTGTGAGTAAGAATATTAAAGCTGAGATACAATAATAATACTGAAAACAAAAAGGCAACATTTGATGAAATAACATGAAAATAAGAAAATCAAAGATTATACCATTCCAAAAGTAATTAAACATGCTAAGATAATTAATTGGGATATAACATACAATTAGATTGCTTTTTTAATGTGTTAGGTTATTCTTAGTGCTTAATATATGGATTTATGCTTACATTATTTGTTAAATTGAAGCAAAATACACTCAACTGTTTTACCTGTAGCAACAGAGGTAGAAACATCTGACTCTTTAGTTTGGACAGAGGAAGGGAAATTTGGTTGGAAAAGAGTAGGTACTGCTAAATAAGAGTACCAAAAAAGGAGGAACAGCAGAGTTAATGGTTAACGACTTGCTTCTGAAAACAAAAACTCAGAAACAAGTAGAAAGGACTTTTACATTTAAATCATTTTTGTGTTGATTTGATGTATGAAAGACACATATTTGTACAAAATGTTAATACAACATTTGCAATGCAATTGTGTTAAGTTAAAACAATAATGTTTTCTGATTTCAAACCTTCTCTAGCAGACAAAACCGAGGATCACAATAACTTAACCCAGTTCATATTTTTCATAATTCATAGAACAGTGTCTACTATTCCAGACTAGACAGGTTATCTATCCATACTGTGACATCTCTTCTGCTATGTCTGTTTCAGTATATATTTCTTACATTGGTGCTCAGATCAAGGGCTTTCTGTATACAGTAGGTCTTAACTACTGTATTGTCACTCACCTATTTTACATTGTATAACACTAGCTGTAACACCACTACATACAGTATAATAATATTGTTAATATCATCACAATGCAATAAATACAACAACCCTTTATGTAATATGTGAGCCATTTCCTTATCAATATTACTACCTCTTTTCTTTCTGCCTGAGCACAGGTGCAATTACAAGCACAAGTACAAGGAAGATTTGAAGTGGTGAAAGTGTGTAGTCATTGCCATACTTACATAAGACAAGAGAAGATCACTTTATTGGGCATATACAATTTATTGTATTAGGAATTTGTCTTTTCGCATACCCCAGCTTGCTCTCCATGAGACACACAGACAGGGAGAGAAGCTTGGGGTCAGAGTGTAGGGCCAGCCATTTATACAACACCCCTGGAGCAGTTGGGGTTAAGGGCCTTGCACAGGGGCCCTACGGAGTAGGATTCCTCTGCCGGCCGCGGGATTTGAACCGGCAACCTTCCAGCCACATCCAGCCAATGTATATGTCCACCATATGTATAGTGAACAGAAGTACTCACTTGTGGTGAAAGCCCAATGCACACTAAACAAAACTGTAAACAGGGCTTCCACATTTTTAGAACACAAATTCTTAAGAATAAATTTTAAACGTACAGGAATGGTGAGGATCAGACGTATTTTAGATATAATAATGTTAGTGCCTCTGCAGAACCTGTAAACCTTTCACAGAAAGCATGTTTGAAAAATCTAATGAAATTAAAAAAAGATTCAAGAATGTAACATAAGATAGTAAATATCTAATATGGTAAGTGTACAAGATAATAAAGTATCTAGTACAGTCTTATTGACCTAGTACTTTGATATTATTTTAATAGGTACTAATTCCCTAGAGTTGGGAGCTCAATTTGTTGTGAAAAGATACATATTTCTCAGGTTGAATGGCTTCTTCTGTTATGGTCTCCTAAATATTTCCAAATGGATGCTCCAATAAATGCTGGATAAGTGGACTGGCCAAGAGGTTCAGAAAATAACAGCACAATGTGACCTATTGAGACACCAAGGGATTCACGTTAACAAAAGCTGAAAGCTTTGCAGTAATGCACTTTATTTACTGGGACTTACAGTTTCCACAGTTACAGTTACAGCTCAGAAATGACATTTAAAAAAAAAAGCAAGGGGTCTTTTTCTCTTTAGTGACAATATCACCCTGCCTAACAAATGTTTTTTTTTTTTCTGTTGTGCTTTTAATTGATACTACAAAAATAAATTTGTGCTCTTAAACCAAAAACAAATGTAAGCGAGAAAGATTGAAATTGAAACTCAATTCTTTTCACCTGAATTCGTTAACAAGCAGCAGGTCTCGCACTGGGATACAGAACTCTTCCAATGTGCAGGAACCAGCAAAAATATTTTCATAACAAAATACTCAAAAACAAAAAAGTGGAAACCAGACATAGAGCATAAATGAAGGTGATGATTAACAAAGTCAGGCTTTGGGATGCTGCTGATGAACATAATTTCATCACCTTCATTTATGCTCTATGTCTGGTTTCCACTTTTTTGTTTTTAAGTATTTTGTTATGAAAATATTTTGGCGCCCGGCTAGCTCAGTCGGTAGAGCATGAGACTCTTAATCTCAGGGTCGTGGGTTCGAGCCCCACGTTGGGCGGTGCCCGTCTCCTTATCTGCAATTTCCCTCACGGGATCAATAAAGTATCTATCTATCTATAATGTAGATAATGAAATATTATCATGACATTACCTGCTGAGGAAGGCACAGAAGAGGGAGCAGCTTCAAGGGGGGGACCAAAGAGTGGGTCCAGGGAAAGCAGATCATTATTGACCTGCCTGCTGCTACTGCTCCCAGTCCTTGAAAGACAAACACAATACCAATGTCATAAATTAAAGCACTGCTCAGCTTCCCTCTAATAAATCTAAAGTTGCTAACAAATCTTTTAACAGATTCCAACCAGACATTGTTACTATCACTGTCAAGCTCAAAACTAAGGGAGCTTCAAAGTACAGTAGTTATTAAACAATATACAGTATCCTTTAAAAAAAAATATATGACCATGAATTCCTACTTAGCACTTCAAGTAACAAGAGGGATTTTCTGTCAATGGTATATCCACAAATATATACTTTAAGTTATCTATTCTATGCTTAGTTTAAGTTCTACTATCAAGCTCTCTGTGAAGAAACAGTGGCGCATTTTGGCTTTTTACACTGGTATGCCTACTTTTCAAGATTGTCCTCTCTTTTCTTAGAAAAGATGTCAAAATCTAAGAGTCTGATTTTAGCTTAAGCAGTTTATTCCATCTGTACCAGTTTAGACTTTTATGTTTGGTTTGTCCTTTATGTAATTATTTTATTAAGATCGATTCTTTCCTGCACACCACTACTGGTAAACATTCCAAAATGAAATCACGCATTACATGCAAAAGCACTGATGTGGTATGTCAAAGTGGATAACAATATTCAGGTTAAATTTCACAACAATTAAATATTAGTCTAAACAGAAGAGAACGATTAAATGCGAGCATTAAACATGTCTGGTAACTAGACATTTTTTAGAAGGAAACCACTATATTTGTGCTCTAAAATGCTCCGACACAGAAATAAAGTTATTATGGATCATCAGGTGGCAATTTCTTTTTTTAAAAAGACACTAATCAAATGTGTAGAGTGTGTCATGAGATTGAATGAAAAATAAATTTTGTCCCATTCTGAGAAAGGAATTTTTCATAACTTGCTGCTAATCTACGGTATAAGTAATTGCAGAATAATTCACTACTGCTCCATCCCTTTTTAATAACTGCTTCATCCAATACAGGGCTGTGGTTAGCCAGGAGACAATGGGTGAAAGGCAGGGTACATTCCTGGAAGGGACGCCAGTCCATCACAGACATACAGCGGACAAGTTTTAGACATGACAATTAACCTAAACAGTGTTTTTCGGTTTGTGGGAGGAAATTGAAGCGCCCAGGTTAACCGAGTTCTCTGAACATTTCTCAGTTCAATTATTTTAATTGAGCTCCTTAAATTGTACACAAACGCTCATGACAGCCACCATCCAAAACATGTTTATCATCTGTTTTGGTCTTAAAAAAGGTCACAGTAAATAAATAATAAACGCTTGCTTTTAGGGTTGACTCCTTAGTCCCTTTCTTATGTGAATTATAGAGTCAACACACCAGCTTTATTTGGAGAATAAAAGAATCTGAGAACAATAACTATGGGACATCAACTATATCTTAATTTAAAAGAAATTCAAAAGTGTGCTTTTTACATTAAGTGTATACTATGTCCTAAATAGTTAAATCCTGAAAAAGTAAACTATTGTAGGAGTCAAAAGGATGACAATGCAAAAAAAAAGCAACTTAGAAGACAGAAACCTAATTTTCACACTCACAAGGGCTTTATGGGAAGAGAACCTGATGTTTCTTCTGCACTTCAACATTTATAAAATGTTATCACCAACTTACTCGTTTTGTGATGCCTGAAGCCTGAACCTCACCAACTCATCACCTGCAGCAAAAAAAGACTTTAGATCAGTTGTGTCTGAAGGAACCATGTAACTTTACCCTATTTCTGCCCGCCAGGAAAAGTTCAGCACTCCTTAAGTCTGAGATCCACAAAAAAGTGGGGGGCTATTAAAATATGAATTAAAAAAGCAAATTAATATACTGTATATTTAATTACTGTATAGAGAATATACAAATCTCCAGACTAATTAAATAAACCAGAAGGCTAACTTCAAATTAATTCTTAAAATACATTTCATTTGTTATTTTACGTGTATTCTGTATAGCTTTGTTTGCAGTATTTCTTTAAAATCCACCAAGTCTTAAAAAAAACAAATGACTGATAAGGCATCACCCATGTCAACAAAACAGCAAACTGACATGTAATCGCACACGGTAGCACTGCATTTGTAGTTCAAACACGGAAAATATTAGTATTTCTGCAAGACACCAAGGTTTGCTTGAACACCTGATCTCCAAGCCCAAACGGTAGCGTGATTAGAAACTGTAAAAAAGTTCCCAGAGGCTGCCACCAGCAAGATGTTTTTCCCTTAGCGAGTGTGGCTGCTCGGGCATTAAATAACATGCAACCATCTGCTATTTTCAGATCAGATTTTAAGTTTCACAAATAATACAAAAACCCATTAGTGCAACAGTCCATTTTTTTTGTAATAGATTTAGGCTGTCGGGCCATGTGGGATTCCGAAATGGTACATCAAAAGGCAGACAGCTGGTGACTACAAAACTGGAATGACAAAGAATTATAAAACTGCCAATATTTAGATAATTTACATCCAGCTTTCGAGGCCTTGTCGTCAAATCTGAAAAAAAATCAGATCTACAAGACATTTACTTTACAATGCTAAATGCAATGCTTTACCTGTAAGACTGCATTAAGCACAGCCTTGAACAAAGGTAAGCAATATCAGGCAAGCAGGTGAAATTTGTGCTCACTAACAAAGCCTCAACAAACACAAGCAAAGAGGCGATGGAAACAAAAGGACTTTGAAGATTGCCATATAGATGATTTAACACCACACCATTACTAAAGACATTGTGTGAATACAATAACTGTATGATCAGAAATAAATATGCATACTGTAGCAATATTAAAGTAGGTAGAATGATTCACCTTGGACTCCCCACTTGTGATAAGCATATTCAGAATTTATTTCATGCTGACTATTTTTAACAATCAACAAACTGAAATGATTCTAACTTAGAAATGAATAACATGTGGGTCAAGCTACATACCAGGAGCAGTATAATGATCTCCTGTATTCTGTATTTTTCTGCATTACACATGAATGATTTTTTAAATAAAAAGTATGAAGCTAGGACAAGTGCAAATGGTGTTATGCCAACACAACCATTACCTAGAGCTGTTGAGAATCATTTTTTGAGAGCAGATGGTTCATAATATCTGAACATCAATAATGCATAACATTTCATGAGGCCATCCACCATGCTTCATAGTAGAGTAGGGCTGTTAAAGCAGACATTATATGCTACATTACTAAAGAGAACCTCACAACAAGTACACCAAAACATATACAGCAGTAAATTTCATATTATTTGACATTATTATGAGGCTGTGGTAGATTTATTAAATATCACCACCTTCCAATTTAGAGGAGGGTTTATATCTTGTCATGATTACACTGGAGAATGAAGTGAAATGCTAGTTAAGAGTTCTGTGTCCTCCACCAGGAAGGCTAATGGACTAAGCATGCATGCCGAGAGAGGAAACAAAACTCTCTCCTGTGGGTCACTTCAGTCCACAAATTAAACAATTCGACTGGCGGATTTTTAAATTGGTCAAAACACTGAAATATAAACACGAACAGAAAAAAGCCCCAACCCAACAAATGTGGCACTGCAACAGAGATAAAAAAACGAAGTGTCAGTTAATGATAAGCATTTAAAATCAACTCAAATAGATATTTTGGAATTCTGCTATTAATTGAGAGTTCACAAAGAGGCAACATTGAAATGATCTAATATGGACGTGGTAGTTATTGATGTTATTAATTACTGAATAATTTTTACCACTTATGGCACCTGGATTACTGTCCTTTAAAAAGCTTTTTACACACAAAATCAAAGTACGTGTAAAACATGACTTGTATGACAAATTATTTCCATATATCCACATATGTAGACAAATGTACAACAACACTGATCATAAGAGTGGCCCCAAAGTTACTCCCAACTAGGAAAGCCACTTATTCAGAATGCAGGCTGAAGATTAAAGTCCAGAAGTCACTGGTGCAAATCAGGGTTACAGTATTTCCCCAAATATGAGGGAGACACCAGTGAACCTACAGTACCCTTGCGAACAGTTATGTCTGTCCTACCACAGATGACTTTTCTCTTGCATTGGTGATGTACATTTGCCGAGTTGAAAGAAAGATGTGTTTGTCCTGAGTGTGAACTTTCTGCAGGACATGTGTCATCTTCTTCCATTCAAGACTGTAGCAGTCAGCCAAATGGATTAAAAAATAGATGGCAAGAAATTGGGAGATATGAAAATACCACTGACAACTCGAAATCTGAAGGATGAATACATACATTTAAATCAATGGAAAGCTTTTAAATTTATTTTAAGGAATTATGTTCATAATTTGTATTCATCTCTGACTCCTTAAGAGTGTCTGTCTCTACATATATATACAGTATATAAAACAATGTAACATATAAATAACAGATTATTCTATTAACACTTTAGGTTCTGCAATGAATAAGAATATATTCACCACTGTTAACTGTCATTATTCTACTTATTAAAAGTGCACATTGAACAATAATTATTGTGTATTACGGATTTGGAACTTATTTAGATGCAATTTTATTATTTGCTAACTCAAAAGCTTTATACAAAGCAAACAATTTAAATTGCAAATTGAAACATTTAAAAAAGTAGCAATGATGCCTAATATCTGATGAATGATCAATGTTAAGTGTACCGTTCCTTCTTGAAAACAGAAGAAGAGTCAACCAGATTACTATTTGCAAAGAACCCCTTGATGTTAGATAAGCCCTTGATGTTAAAAGGTAAAAAGGCCCAATACCATATAGCACAGGCACCACAGCTGAAGAGAAGAGTAGAGACTTTCTGGATTACTTACCAGAAATATGTGGATACTGTGACTCTACTGACGATTGTGTATAGAGTCCTGACAGCCCTGAGTCATGTGAAATATTTTTTAAATATAAAAGCTCACTCATACTTTCCAACACTTAAACAGATCTGATTATCACAAAAGAAATACAATCTGTGAATAAAAGGATCAGAATTTCCTTTCCTCAGCGATATGCCATTCAAGTGGAAAAAATAGAAGACACTGAACCATCTGTCAAAGGACACATTCCCACATTAAACAATGTAATTGTACTGATCTTAGAAATATGATGGAAAAATTGTATTCACCAATGAAAATAAAAAAATTGATGGTGCTTTGACTAAATATGCTGAAGTGATATGGAAAATACTACTTCAATGAAAATGTTTCCTACACAGAGTATGTGATATCTAATTTAAATGTAAATAATAGTTTATTGTTCCTAAGTTTATAGCTAATTACATACATATTTGTAACCACAAACGTATGAAACTGTACAAATTAAAATACAAAATTCTTTTTCAATGAAATAATACATCAATGTCTCACATTTTCAATTAAAGAAAAATATATAAATAATGCACTGTAAGAACAATGATGGAATAACTAGAAAAGATTTTGCTTTTATACGGACATTGTATCTAAAAGAAAACACATCCTTTATGAAGTGCACAGTGCACATGAAATTTTAAATTATCTTCTGTGAAACCAAAAGTCTAAAGTCTGACATTAGAAGGGAATATTAAAAGAAAAGCAAAATACTCACTGGATGAATTCCTTTTCATCTGAGCCTGGAGAAAACAAAAACATGCATTGTCAAGGCAAAACAACAATAACAACATAAAAATAAGCAAGGGAGAAATATAAAACACAAATTAATAATTAAAACAATTTACAGAGAGTACTTTTTGCGTTATTAATAATTACTTAGGCAGGGCTCTAGAAAGAGGCTACTGAAAACAGAAGAGCAAAGCTCTTTGGTTTGCGCTGAGATCTCAGAAGCTGCTTTTCTGAGACATTTGCAGTAAGATAGTAAAATAGCCCTGACTTCAGGCTTACAAATGAAAAGCATAAAGTAACCATATACAGTTACGTTATATGGTTACAGTGATACAGTACGTATCAATGTGCTGCTTAATAAGTGGTATGGCATTGTTGAAAGTGAAAAGAAAAGAATGAATGATATTGAGATGCAAGAAACGCTTTCTTTCATCACAGTCTTTTCTTTAACTCTTGTACAGGGCTCACACCCTTTCGTAACACGTCTGTGCTTCTCATTCTTAATTAACGTGTCAAGTTAGGAGTGTGCATGAGCTTTAAATACCCTCGTTTTCTTTTACTGTGGGAATACCAGCTAATTTTATGTCAAGTACAGATTAATAAAGTAGAAAACAACAACAAAAACACAACAAATTTGAAAACAAAACTCAGACAAAAAATGACTACTGCCAAAATATAGTCTGGGTAAGCTAAGCCTTAAAAAGGGGATCCTTAAAATACTCACCGGACTAGTCCTCTAAAGGAAGCATGAGAGAGAGAAAAAAATCATTTAAGTTATAAATTATTTCATATTTAGTTTTTATACACACTGTATTACTGCACGGTCCCTGTGAATCATTTAGCTTCTCTGCACAATAATGATAATAAATTCCTGGGCACTTTAAGCAAGGTTTTAATGCATTCCAGACACTAAACTTGCAGTGAAAAATACTGAAAGATTGAATGCAATACTTAACTTTGTAAAACACTCAATCACAGTCACAGAAAACACTTTCATGAGTCAAAAGCATGGAACTCTAAATCAACTCTGACACAGCAGTGTGCTGAAGAAATCTACTTCTGTAGAACCAAATGGAAACTTTGTGCATTAATTTTAATAATGCATTGCAAAAAAGTAAAGGAAATACAGTTAAACCGTTAAACCACTGGAGACCTATAAAGCTACAGTTGATCCCACAGGCACTGAAAAGCAAATGGGTTCAATTACTATGTTCTGGCCACACACTTTACTTCCACTGCTATTTTAATAAAGAATTCCACATAAGGGAGTTGAAGAACAGGTTTGAAAAAACTCTTTCAATAATTTACACCAGATGATACAACATTAGTCATCATCTGAATTTTTTCTGTATTTGGGAACATTTGACAACACATCTTTAGAGAGCAAAGCTCAATTTTTTTCCTTTATTTTTTTTTGCACAAGCATTTTATTTTCAAAAAAATAAACAAAAACAAACAAAACAATGAACCACAGCAAAGACTTGTTTTATTGCTGGCAGAAATCAAAATCAGTAATTGAAGTATGAAATGTGTAACCCATCATAGACATAATTGTCACTCTTCATATACAAGTGTTACCTCTCAAAGGAGAAATTTGATTCTTTCAGCTCACTGCATGGCTTTTTAACTTTTTGTTGAAATCCTGTGCTTTTGTATTATTTTATATATGGCACAGGCCTTGTTTGAAAAGCTCAATACATCTTTTTGCTCCTCTAGGGTAAACAGTGTTTAAACAGATGTTTAATGATCAGCTGAATAGGATTGTAAATATTAGCATTATTTAAATTATTGTTGGTTTAACACCATTTTGATAAGTCTAAAAATATAGTGTGAAACGGGAAACTGCATATCTACTGATAGCATCCTATCTGAGTCTAATGGAATCAGAAACAATGGGACTGTAAACTTGTAGAACATGATGGAAAAGAGATAAAATGTCATAGATTCTCAAATGTAGATTTAAAGAAAACCATACTTATAAAACCAAGCAAAACCTTTGCTAGTTTTGGCAACTTATCATACTATTAATTCACAGGGTGTGGAGATCTCTATAATATCACACAACATTAATATTTAAGGATATTAATTATATGAATTGCTGTAAATCCCCCTTTACTCTTTATATAAAACATATATAATCTACAGAGAAGCAAAAATAGTTTTTGGTCGGTTATACAAATGTTAATACTTACAAAACTTGTATTGTGAAATCATGTCATATTAATCCTTATTTAGTGAATCTGAATGTACTGTGAGATGGAGTATCAGCTCATTATGTAGACATTTGATCATTTTTGGTGGTAAATGAAACAAAAAGGTTGTTTAATGTTAAAGTACTATTTGACAATTCAAAATGTTTTTAAAGAGGATCAGTGCTCAGCAGTGTGTATGGCTGCTTATTTTTCTTTTTTTTCCCAGAGTACCCAAAGTGAAGGTTTGTTAAATCAAACTAATATATTGATTCTTTGTACTCCAAAGTTTTCCAGTCCAAATTTTGTGTTATATATTGCACTTCACCCCATGCTCAGCTATACGTAAAGGTCTTTTTGACTAAAACCACTCGGCAATCAGATATGAATCAGAACCTAAAATAGCCATCAAAGCGTACTGCAAAAACACAAGTATTTTACAGCTAATCTGTTAAGGTTTGTTACCTTCAAACTGCTGTAAAAAAATATAATTAATCTACAACACGTCTTGTTCACATATTTAAGTAGTCATATTGCAAATACAATATTTAATTTTATTATTAGATATTTATTAATATAATCTATGTAAAGAGCTATGTAGGTGTGATTTATATGAGCATAGCAAACTTCTTTTATAGTGAGACTGTATCACAAATACATTACACATTATTTTCACTCAATAAAACAGATTAAAGCAAAGTAAAAATGTCATAACTTCTGAACTATTATAAAAATAACTTTTATGTCCCAAGAATCCCTTACAGGTGAAATGTTCCATGTATAACATACATACTCTAATTTAATGCGTGTCACTACCATATTACAAATAATGATAATAACTGGTAAACAGCCTATTGCAACATACATCAAAGTTTCAACTGCAAATAAACCTCTATAGTTCTAATTAGATAAACGTGTTGAAATACAGCACTTATGCTGACAGTCAGCATGAAATTACTTGAAATGATGAGGGTAAAGTGGATTGTTAACTTGTAAAAAAATGATTGCTTATGTATGTACTCTGGACAGTGTTACACAACAACCGTTTCTTATTAACCATCATTTTGAAATAATGAAAGCAGAATGTTTTTGTCATATTAATGGAAAAAAAACTCAAGCAGGTAATGGATCAAACTTTAGGGTTTGCCTGAAACAACTTAAAATCCATCACAGTCTCAGGAAACAAGAGGGGCTACAAAATATATCAACTTGTCTTTGAAAGATATTGAACACAGCTGACTGGTTTCTCCGATACCTTATTTGTTGTTAGTCATGCGAAATATTTTTTAAAAATTACAGAATATTATAGAGCTGTATTTGGTTCATTGCAAATGCTACATTTCCTTTAGCAGTTGATCCCTTTATAATTCTGTCTGGAAGTACTTAAGTGCTTCTTTAATGATTTCATATTACATCTACTGTCGCCATCTAGTGTTCCAGAGGTATATCCAACATGTAAAACAGAATTTGGAATTAAACCTAAAAATGTACACAGTTCTCAAGGTGATCAGATGGATGAAAAATTTTACTTTTAAGGTGGCATTCCAATAATTGAGAGGAAGACTAACGAGCAACCTATAGGCATCTGCTAAAATGTTTCAGTGCTTCAGACACAAATGTTAAATTAATGATGAGTTTCCAACATGGCACAGGAAATCAGAAGCCCAAATCCAGAGTGTATGACAGCTTCAAAATTGCAGCATGTGCTTTCATGTGACAGGTTTGCTCTAGAGGATTCATATGTTGAAGCAAGAACACTCAGTTTATTCACTGTTTACATGTAACGAAATCCCCTGTGCCAGTTTTTCTTCCTCAAGTAAACTTGTCTGCGCACAATGTAAATTAACTACTAAGCGCAGCAACCAGTGCACACAATATGTGGTTTTATTCAAAGTGGTTAAAGCTGTATATTGCAAATCTGCGTGTACTTTTTAGCACATTTAATAAGGATTCTCAATATTGTTATGCTGCTTTTTACATTGTTTTTTTTTAAAAAAAGGAACACAGATCTAGTTGTATATTTTTTCCTAGCCTTAATAGATGCAAGGTTTTTTACTTACCGACACAGATGGTGACAATGTAATGTTCCCTACAGAAGCCTTCAGTTCATCTATCGAAGACATTGCTTGATGATTTCCATTGTTGGGCTGAACAGGTTTAATCTCAACCCGGAATTTCCTGGGTTCCTCATCATCATCAGAATCGCTTGACGAGTAGAAATTGTCTTTGGCATGTATTTAATTAGTTAAGGATTGGTGTTTATACACAAAAGCTTTGATAGTTTCATTCTGTATGAGCTCTAGTGGATAACATGTGTTCTCACTCAGATGCCATTTCAGATACCTAAAAAGGATATATACTGTTAAATGTTTTAGCTATATTTTTAAGCATTAAAGACAAAAGGAATTATTGTTACATGAGCGGGAGAATAGCTCCCCAGAAGGATTACTTCCAGGACCTTAAATCTGATCCTACTGGTCTATGTTATACAGATTTAGTAGTCTTTTGCTGGTTCAGTAACAGTATTGCAGGATATCATTCTCGTTCACTTCTGGCCTGATGCAGAAACCTTCATCATCAACTTGCGGGGCATTCTGTAAGAAATAAGAAATCAATATGAACAGTCAGCTGCCTAGACCTTTAAATTATTTTCCTGAAGGAGGAAAAGACCTGTGTTTCATAAATTAATAAATACAAGTAAAAATGTTCAAGGCAACAACAAAAATCTTTATCACCTTAATAAGAAATATGCAATGTAGTACAGAAAATTCAAAACAATACCCTTGTGAGATCAGACTTTTTTTATCAAAGGCAGTCATTGTAATCAAAACCATGTGAAGTTCAGACCTTCCAATTCACTGTAATACATTATTTCCTTACACGACTAACTCTTATATTCATTGGAAAAAGTTAGTGTATCCAAGAAAAAAAGAAACACTTCATCCAAAGACTGGTAGGTCTAGAAGCAGAGAACCCTTCCCTGAAGAGACAAAAGTAATGAAAACAAGGAAAAAGAAAGAGTTTCCCTTAAGAGCAACCACACAGCATATCAATTTCCCAAAGCATGACTGGCAGTATAATAGCATAACACATAGCCAAGTTCTGTTGTATGAATGCATGCTATCCTAGACCTGGCTGGACACAGAGCTGTATTAATAATGCAAGCCAGAAGCATTTGAACCCATCTAAAAAGAATTAGGTCTAATACTGCATAGGGTAAGAACTATTTTATTATTAAAATTCCACTAAAATAACAATAAGAAGTATAATACATGTGTGGAAATGGATTGTGCCTAAAGGCGTTTACTTACAGCATTCAGTAAATCTATTCTCCCATAGTAGCCAGAGGGAGCTCCATTGGATGTCTTCTTGAATTATATACACACAAAGAAAGATAGTTAAAATAGAAAACAAAGAGGCAAAAGAAACGGAAACTAAAGCAGGAATTGATTTATGTTTAAAGATTCTTCACCAAAACCATATAATTGTAAAAGCACAGAACAGGCTGAAGATGTGACTGTTTCTGTTGAACTATGTAAACCAAATGAAATCAACACAAATAAGAGAAAAGTCCTATGGGAGGATTTTCAGTCAATTGTAGTCTTAGGAAATACACTTTTTTTCATTAAAAAAGTCAAAACCAATAAATGAACAGTGTATGACAAATTTAAATTGTACCGATTTAATGAAAATGGAAAAACAGAAATACACGTCAGTCAGTTTAAACAGTTTAGTCAAATGTTGAGGTATACTAGTATTTTTATTATAGGTATGTGAAGACTTAAAACAAAATAAACTACTCACAACAGATTCAGCTTCTGTCGACTCCCTAAAAAGAGAATATTTAATCAAAACACTGCAATGGTGGATTTCCTTTATATTTAGTTTGCTTAAATGTATTTATTTTTCAGCCAGAATGGAAAAAAAAACTAAATATTAAACATACTGTAATTTACAAAACACCCAAACTGAATCTGAACAATAAACAACAGACCTATTCAAATTTGAGTCACTGCTTTATCATTTTGTTAAGGGAGCTTTCACACGTATGACAACGCTGGTGGCATCACCACTGCTCTTTCAGTTGTTGTGTTTGACATTTTGGAGTACCTCAAATGACATTGCTGTTTCAACTCGGCAATTGTAATTACACCGAATTAAAACTTCAAAACTTAAGATGAACGGAAATGATTGCAACCAATTAAACATTTTGTTTTCTAATTAAGACTCCTTAATTCTGACAAAATTATTTTCCCAAAGATTCCCTTTTTTTCTAGATGCTCCCTCTATGCTGAAAATACTTAATGACAATGTCTACCAGCCTGAGTGAAATTTGCACTTACGTTGAATCTGTATCCTTATCTCTCCTGCGACCCGGTATGCCAAATGGTTTTCTTTTCCGTGGCTTTGCTCCTAAATTTAAAAAAAAACAACATAATACAACTGCTTAATTAAGAGAGCAGATCAAGATAGCTGTAAAAGCAATATGCCTTAATACTATATATATTCAATTCCTGGAAAAAACAAATACTTCCAAAATAATGTTGCTTGTATGGTGAACAAAATCTTAAACTATATATATCAAAGAACTGAGCTGGTCCTCAGATAGTCACAGCAGTGCAGCATAACTGTGCAGGGCTGAAACGTATCCATTCTGATAAATCACCCTACAGTCCAGTCTGCAGATTTTGTATATTCACATTATTCTGACACCGTTTTAAAATGCATTATCATCAAATGCAAAAACAATCTATTTAACACAAATGAGTTCGCATTAAAGTGACATGTCATAACTGACCTTCCGTGGCAATGGCAGTGTTGCACTCTTCAAATTCAATCGGCCCTAAATGAAACAGGGGGGAAAAAAAAAGTTGCTTGATGACATATCACAAATGGACTTATTCATTCTTGGCTTGAATTGCAGTCATTTCTTGACTACCTACTACCTTGCTACCTAGTGGGGAGTCGCAGCAATACATAGACCCAACAGGTTTTCGGTGGGCATCACTGAGGTCTTCTATTCTTTCAAAGTAAACATCTGTGTGAATCTGCACTACATCTGTATGAATCTGCACTAGGCGTGCAAGTACACAGATGAACATAATTATCTGAAAATGTTACATACAAATAATGCAATATGCCAACATTAAAGTGAGTGTGCACTTTACATGTGTACACAAGTGCAAGAAGGCAGCACT
This sequence comes from Lepisosteus oculatus, assembly GCF_040954835.1. Taxonomy (NCBI): domain Eukaryota; kingdom Metazoa; phylum Chordata; class Actinopteri; order Semionotiformes; family Lepisosteidae; genus Lepisosteus; species Lepisosteus oculatus. The sequence goes on along the minus strand of NC_090698.1, from coordinate 24,487,316 downwards.
GTCATGTCTGTACTATTTGGACTCGTTACAATTCCTTACTCCAGCAGGTTAGATTAATTTTATTACAAAGAAGGAAACACACAGTTTAATTTACAGGTTACCTAAGGTTTTACTGTGGGGGGAAAAAAGAGACCCTGAAAATAATAACAAAGGCCACTCGTGATTTAACACTCCTCAGTTTTACACAGCTAGCTTTAAAGCATTGCACTTTTGAAGTAAGGTTCTCAGGTTGTTGTTTTTTCCCCAGATAAAATCAGGACAATCAAGTGTCTTGAAAATATTGAATCTTAACAGATCCCAGGGGAAAATGTGGTGAGGAAAGTCAATTTTATTTTCTTGACTAACACTAATGCACACTTTAGCCAATCAATGCAAAAAAAGACTATAAATAATGCAATGTGGATGATTATGGAAATGAGAAACTTCTTTACACATGCAAAGCTTTGGTCCTTACAAATGGGGACATTTTCATTTTTTTAACATGATTTAAAAATGATTTAGGTTAGGGCTGATCTATTGAAACACATAAAAATATCAAAAATATAAATACAAAAGGGCACTCACAATACATGTATTTTTTTGTGCAATTACTAACACTGTAGTAACACAGTGCTTTGCTTTACCACTTCACTGTACATTGTTATAAATACAAAAGATTCATTATCACAATAGTAAATACAAATCTTTTTTGGGAATGGAATAATGTAGGTTGAAATTATGTTAAATAATTCTCTTACACTTGACTTCTTCAAAAATATGGTTTTGTATTCAGCTATTATCTCAATCACAACAAAAACGTTGACACAATTTTAAGACGGTTTCCATTTTTTTCTTTTACTGCAACATAGAACACATAATCTAACTGATGTTAGATTTGGAAAAATCAGCTTTTTTATGGCTGTTTTTGTGTAATCCCAGAAGATACCATAATTTTTTAGTGACTACTTCTTTTTTGTACAAAAAAAAAACAGGTTTAGAAGATGGTAACACAGTTTACAACCAGACCACATGTGATTGTCAAGCAGTATTTGGTAACACAGAATCCCTTGACCTGAAAAAACAAACCTAATGATATTTAAGTCAAATAAATGTGGCAGTGGTTCAATATTGTTTCCCTTGAGAACCAAGCTGAATGTAGAATTAATGCATTGTTCACAGTGCTGTACTGGGAAAAACATCACAAGAGGCATGCATCATCGAGTGGATTTAGCCCAGCAATAACTGATCTACTCTATTGCACAGTATTCTCACAGTATCTGGCCCCTTGTTTATTTTCTAACCCTGGCCAACACAATGATGTGACTACTTTGCATACTTAGATACAATCAAAAAACAAAAAGTTCTTCCAAATCTGGTACAATGGTGATAACACAGGCTCTGCTTCCATGTTTCCATTGTAGGAATAGACATTAGGTACACAGCAGAGTCATGACAGGTATTATAATGTTTAAATTAGATTGAGGCTCCAAATGTGTGATTCTCTGATGCCACTACCTGAGCAAGTAGTGTTTTTTTTTTAGGGGCAGGGGCACATTTTTGGAAGAAAAACCTTTCTATCAACCACAAAATCAATTAATATTTTAAAAAGTGTGCCTAAAAAGTGTTACACAAAAGTGTGTGTAATGGTAATACTGTACATTAGAATGCACTAAGTTAAACGGGTAAACACACACTTAAGTCAAAACAGTACTCAAGCTCTGTGAAACAGACCTGCTCACACCAGTCTTCTCTCATATTCAACTAGGTTTCCTCAAACGCACAACAACAAACACGCCGTTCTTACCTAAATCATAACAGGGAGGCATTAAGCTTTGTTTAAACAGTTTGTAAGCAAGGCAGAAGGTTGGTTTATATAAAAGAAGATTCTGCCGAGGCACAAACTCACGCATGAAAGAAGGACAGTTTTTGAAATCGCATATGCTTCACATGGCGCTGGAAGCGGCAGAGCCCTTGCGTGCCTGGCTCAGAGCCAGTTGACAGCTCAGCTGGATATCAATGCACACTCTGACCCCCCTTGCAGCGTGTCACTTCAGAATTGTTTCCGCAGTAGAAAGTTTATTCAACCTCTCTCTCAAAACCACTGGACCGGCCATCATTCTGCTATTTAATCATAGGAGGCCAGGTTATTTTTCTGACAGCACTGAAGCCAGAGTGCAATTTCTAATGAACAGCTTGATACAAGTGGAATTTCAACTGTTTTAGCCTCAATTAATTCTGCTGTCAAAACAAATGATCACTCCTGATGCTTAGATGCTGAGCCTCAACACAAAGGTCAACTTTTGTGTATACACAAACACACTTAAGAACTCCTTTGTTTTCAGTATCTGATGCAATATAAAGTATCATTAACTTTTATGACATACAGTCCAGACTGCAAAGGACATCATCCCCATATGGTAAGGAAAACAGAAACTTGGCCTGTGAATAATTTCTTTTAGTTCAGGCTTTCTTCAATTTTAGTTATTCGAGTAAAAACAAACGGACGTGCTGTGGCATGAGTGCAGGTGGAGGCGCAGTACAAAAAATACAGTACAAGAGGATGTCTTCACGGAGTGGACGTCGCGTGATGTCCTTGCATCTTTTAAACATCACCCAATAACCTTTACTCTAAAATATGTCTTGTACATCAACTCCTGTCATTTGCTTTTGCTGTCTTTTTTAATATACTATCCTGACATGGAAGGTAAGTTCATATTTAAACAAACCTCCTGTCACACTGTGTGTCCAGGAAATTGTGCAAATGACAGTAATGCTTAACCGTTTCATAACTGTAGTAACTGCAGTAAATGTGGCAAGTTGTAAAGCCCTGTAAAGTTTCACTTCTAAAATTTGCTAGCAAAACGTATCCCATGTCAGTGTGGATATTTTACCTTTTCTATTATCAGGAAACCCCAGCTGGGCGCTTTTAGGTTTCTCTTTTATTCAGATCTGCAATCAAAACATTACTTTGCTTTAAGCAGACATGAAAAGCATGGTTTTTAACCTCTATAATACACAGGCTAAGTCTTTTAAATTTTGCCAGCATCAAATAATCTACTCATATATGGCAGAGGTCTGAAGCAAAAACAGAAATGTCAGAATAACACAGAAAGGGGGGACAGTGAAAAAAAAAGTGAGCCAAAGGACTCAAAAAGAAAAGAGAGAGGTAATTAAGGCCTGGAAAAAAACCTCTCAAACTCAATAAATTTAATCTCATGAAAAAGTAGGCAGTCTTGACATTCCAGTAGGCATGTGACGAGTAGCACGGCTTTGCTTAACTCCTGGACTAAGTGGTCAAAACTAGCTTTATGGGGTCATGGCTCAACAATTACTCTTGTGTAAACTATGCAATGCTACAGTAATCAAGGGAGCCTTAAGACTCCAGTGTGTAGCTTTTAAAGGTATTTTGAAAATCAACAGCCAGTGAGCAGATGTATTCAAAAACGTGTTATTGTAGGAAAGCTATTGTTTCTTCAGTAGATTAGCTCAAAGTATGTAAATTACAGAATGTGACCAAGGTATGACTTAGAAAAGGTAATACAATTCTTTTTTCCCTCCTAGTGGAAAACAAACTCTTACCAGGTCGTTCTTTTCCTGTTCCTTTCGTCTCGGCTAACTTCTGTATCAGACTTTCTACTGTAGTGTTCTCCATGTTGTTTACAAATTCATTCTGAACCTTCAACACAAGCAAAGAGGCCAAAAACAATTAATAAAGAACTCCATCCCACTGCTCCATCAGTGATTTACTACTGAATCAAAAAAGCTAGTCAGATTTCTTTCAAACAAATGGAAAAAAAAAAGAACTTGTTTGAGGCTTGCTTGCTTAGCATGACAACCATGAAATCTCCAATGTATCTCAAAATTACAGAACTATGTGGAGGAGGTAGGGTTTGACAGCTGACAGCACATGTCCGTGGGGGATAAGGTCTGTACTTGCTTTGACGGACACTCAGATGTGACGACAAAAGCAATATGCCTGGTGTTTGCTGCCAGGCACTGCAAAGAGGCCTCTTTTTTATCCTCTGCCAGTAAGCAGCTTGTCTTGATTTGCTTATTTATGCCATTTTTATTAGGAATCCCCTTTCTAAAATTCAGCCTGACAGGACAAACCGCGAGGCTAAAAAAAACGGCTTTTTTGTTGATAGCAGGGCGGATCACCGCGCAGGAGCTTGCCGGCAAGATGGAGCTGGAGGCAGAGGGGAAGAGAGCCGGCTGTGTCATCCTACCTGCCCACAAAGACATTCGTGTTTCTGTGAACACAACAAAGCATCCCTCTAGGCGCAGCAGAGAGCATTAACCTACTGCACTGTTGCGGGACACAAGGGCCGGGAGAGTAAATGCTCATTTCGGGACACGCAACCTGTCAAGTGGCGCTGCCGACAACAGGCCAAGACCTGGGCATGACGTCAGTGCCAGCATGTCGCCTCTCTCCTCCTGCCTGCTCACATGCACAGACAAGAGCCTGCAAGAGCCCTTCCTCCCATTGCCTGTATTCTTCACATTTAATTCCGATTTTGCACTAGAATATTTGCTTTAGAATGACATTAAAACAATCCAGTATTATTCTGAACTGACGCGATCGAGTATTACAGCATCACTCGTATTATTACAGTATAATACTAGAGTATGATTTGTACATTCTAACACTAAACAAATCATCTGTTTATGTTTTAGGAGGACTGAAAAAGACTTAGTATCTACATTTTCTTTTTATTTTGTCAATGAGATACAACTATGCTGACTAATGAAAAGGTACTCCAGATGTATAAATACTTCAACACACTGTAAAGACTGCCTACAGAATTGAAAACATGACTAGATTCCACATAATAAGTAAATCATAAGTAAGGCATTTAGTCACTGCCATATAGATTTTCACTCCAACATAGTAATAGAACTTTCTGTTATTTATTATGAAATGATGATTATTTTTATTACAGTAAATCATTGCAGTAGTCTGACAATAAATTCCTTAGCCCGAGTCTGCTATGTAGCCTAATTAATGACAGCCGCACTTAATTATCCCATTTCTTCATGAAAGTGGCGCCACCCACTGGCATTAATGAACATAACAAGCACTTCATTATCTTTGTGTGGTGATTCAGAAGCAAGTTTTTATGCAAAACATTTTGCCATAATTTTAAAATTTAAAATGTTTAAATCACAGTTGCTAGCTGAAAAGGTGGGTCCTCAAACACAAGAATCACTGTTCACCTTAGCTTGTGAGTAGAATCTGTTTGCCGAAGGTAATCTCTCTGTGCTTTATATACTTCTGACTTCACTGCATACAGCCAAGGCATCTCTGCCCATTCGACTCACTAAGGCTATACAGAATGCAGGTCAAAAGAGAATCCCAGAATTTCTTCAAGATCATATTTGTCAAATCCTTTTCCTGTATCGTACTATGTCTTTTTGTATTTCGTTTATCACATATCTGACACTAAACACAAGTTTTTGTATAAAACAATTATCATCACCACTGTCTTTAAACTATTTCTTCAATCAAAATGTAAAATTAGTACCAATAAAGGTTACCTGTGGAATAGCCTAAAAGAAACATCTTATTATATCCATCTCTCCAAAACAAAAACATATTAAAAACTTGTAGTTTTGAACTACTACTACTGTTTTTGATTAGAATTTTAATTGGATCAAAGAAATGTTCCTCAGAGCATTTCCTGGTTCTCAATTAAAAGATTAAGGGGATCAAAACCCTAACTAATTGATCTGGCATACTGTCAAAATAACACAGATCTAAGCCTGTACCATAACATCTATGAAAATGGTGTCATCTGCCCCTGAAGAAGTCAAACGAGAGTGAAAGCTTTTTTTCTTCTAGACATCAAGCTGAAGGTCTATTTAAGTTAAAACATAGACTGTACAAATAATGAAGTGTAACAACTGTAACTATTATCACAATAATAATCCAGAAAAATAAATAAAAAACACATTTTAAACCACACATAAAAGGCAGCCGTGTCAACTCTTTATAGTTATCATATTAAAAGATTAAACTCACCTCTCCAATCTGTATATGTGTTTCTTCAATGGCCTGAGAATATGACTGGATCATCTCCTTCATGTGAACAACATGAGCTTCTTCAATATCCTGAAATTTCTACAAACAAATCACCCTCATTAAAAAAAAACTGCAATTGCATATCTGCTGATCTGTAAGAAATCCAGATTTCCAGACCGCAAAAACTGCGAGTTAAAATGACTTTTCCTGATCCTGAATTATTGTTCCAAAATTACTTTCATGTCTGTATTTGACATCCAATTTCCTTTTCTACCAATTTCAAAACGAGCAAGGAATCAAGATACATTAAAATAAGCTAGACAGAACCAATTTAAAGGCCTAATTTAGGAGCATGCTTGTTGGGCTCTATTAGATGACACAAAAAATAGAGCATGTTACTGTTCTTTAATGCACACTGTGTGTCCTTAGTCCTGGGTGGTCCTCAATGCAGATGCCACCATCATGCAACTTAACAGACGTTATCAATTATGTGGGGTGGCCCATACATGAGATACATTAAGACAGTATTATCTCTGGCAGTAAAAGACAGAAGAGAGAAAAGCTGTTCTAATGGGGGTGTACTTTCCATCCTTTGCAGTTCGTATTTTTTCATGAATAACTCCAGTTTGAATGGTAAACCATAGCTAAAACCATGGGGATTGTGACGCAGTGGGTATTAAATATTAAAGGATGGTATAGGTAAATACATGCCCAAAGTGTGAGGTGTTCGTGATCTTACACTTAAAGAAGCAAAACCGAAACACTGGCACCAACAAGGAAAGTTATTTCTGTTTCCTCAAACACAAGAGGAAAAAAAGAATACATTTTTGATTTGCAAAAAACCTACCTATAGTTGTAAAGATAAAATCAGTGTTTAGATATTTGGACGGGAACTTTAAGTCTAAATACATACAGGCTCTATACCTACGTATCAGTTAATCACTGGGTAGAAATCTGGCATTTAGGTATATATGAAAATCATCTTTCATTATTAAAGCCAACCTGGGATCTGTGCCAGTGAGGGGTCAGATTTGGATTGGAAACAATCTAGTGAATTTCCAGCAATAGACTTGATGTAGACTTTTTGACTTAAGTGGTTGTACAATTTGTGGGGTGTAACATGAATTGTGGCTACACCACGGTCTCCTGTCCTGTACTGGTACTGTGTGTGCTACAATGTGATCATTGTACTCCTTCTCTGTGTTTCACTGTGATCGCCTCACCTGTTACTCCTTGTGTGTATCATTGCAATCCCCTCACCTGTTACACTTTCTGTGTGTTTCACTGTGATCCCTTCACCTGTACTACTCCCCATCTTTTTATTGCTCATTTATTCATCTGTGATTTAATTGTTTCTGAAGTTGAAAAAATGTAGTTGGTACAGTGGTAGTGAAAAGAGAACTTGCTTTGCTATGAATCAGCATATAACAACAAATGGCCAACTGGTTTAATATTCCGGCTTGCATATTCTGGTCCACACAAATCCCACTCACCTGGATAATTAGCTCAGCTGTATATTGTCAGAAAAATGTTCATCATTTAATTTTTTTAAACCACTCAGGTAAAAGGACCTACATTTTTGGAGCTTAGATGTTGTGTATGAACCCGTCTTGTAGGAACTCATATCCGGCAAGTAAATAATTTTTGCCATTTAACCTGAAAGTGATTAAATATTCATGCCTATTATTGTTTTAGTATGTTAATATACTATATTCATCTAGTACTGATACTGTAGATCACTACAATTGCTAAAATGTACACTGTAGTATTACCAAGCACATTCTACATGAATGTTTTTGCATATAAGGGGTTTGGTAACTCGGGCTCTACATTCTGTTTTGCTACATGGATTGATCTTCATTTAATTAAAAATGTTATTTTTTATTGTTTTAATAAAAGATTTACTTCATTAGTAAGTAATGTAGTTGATCAGGCCCTATACTGATCTGAACAAAAGCATTTCCTATTCCTCTGCCGATGTTTCCAAACCACCAAGTAGTTCATTACAGCATTATGCTTAAAAAATATATAATCATTTCTTCTGCTGTAATATTGTGTTACAGCTGATGTAAAACTGACGCAAACAATTCTGTCGGTAAGTTGTAATAAAAATAAAAATGGATCATGCATCCATCAATTTTCTAACCACTTTATCCACTTCTGGGTCAAGGGGGATCTGGAACCTATCTCAGCGAGCATCAGGAGCAAGGCACGCAAATTAAGTGGATAAAGACCACTTAAATTATTATTATGCGTTGTGTTTAAAAAGCTCCTTAAATTTAAAACTTTTTTTCTAAAATTAAAGTGTTACCCAAGTAATGTGAATTACATATACCAGAATTTGTGACGTATTTGTGACGTATCGCTTACCATAAAATATTAATAAGATTTGATGGTAAAACCAGTATATTTTTGGAATAGATGCAAATATTAGTATCTAGTAGCTGGGCGTTCAGTGTCACACAGGGCCTGACAGACACATAATATTCACAGCTAGAGAACAGTTAGTGTTTTGTTTCAGCAAACTTGGAACATTAACACACATAAAGCATTCAAATTAAGAGAGGATATTTTAGATGATCTGCCTTATTATATTAATGTAAAAAAGCCAAGTACAAAAATAATGTAAGGTCAATGTCAAGGCCTCTGTAATTTACTGGATTTTTTTCTATTGCCGTGAAACAAATTTAAGAAAACACTCAATTCAGTTCAGTTTCCAGTTAAGTCCTGTTATAACTTCAACATCCAAAGCAAACTGCAATGATTACACTGCTAGAGCAATTGCAGTACTAGGAAGGAAACTTGTTTCCATTTTATTTTGCTGTTTCTTCGGGACAGATGGATTTTAACGAGGCACATACCAAGCACTTCTGCAATTATGTAACCAATCTTGTTTACTATAGGATTGTTTTGTTCTCTGCCCTCAATGTGACTGTACTCTTTAGGATGAGACAGCTCCATAAATCTGTACAGATAACTTCAAAAGTCTGTAAGAGCCAGCTATGGAGGGACAGACTCCCATATTTAAACAAGACACAGGGGCATCATATGTTTACTATTTTCGATGGAGTTAACCACCATCACTGAAATAATAATTCAACAACTGCTGTCATCGCCACTTCGAGGTCACAGTGGAGGCATGCAAATGGTCTGGCATGAAGTAAACTGTATTTCCAAGTTAAATTCATTGATTGTTAATATGGGGGACATATTTCATATATTTGGATCAAAAATGGCTAACTAATGCAAAAAACTAAAGAGAAACAGAGTTGTTCGTAAACAGATTCAAGAAACAAATATGACAAAACATGAACAATATATATTGTCGGCTTATTCATTACAATTAATATAGTGTATCTGAAGAACAAAGGTGAGTTACATATAACTGACACCCTACCTGCGCAGTTTCAGCCATCTTCTGTTCAAATTCTGTTTTTGCTGTGGCATATTTTTCCACATACAATTTATATGACTCTGTGGCTTTCTTGGCCTTTACTCCAGCCTGTGTGGAAAAATACATCAATAATTAATTACATCTTTCCATCAAACTTCGGTTTTTCAAAATAAGGGGAAAAGTCATCCAGTATTCGCTGCTAATTAGTCTAAATATTTTACATGAAAGTACGCAAACACACCCAAATATATCACATATAAAGGACCTGTTATTCCCATATACTATGTAGCTCAGTTAGCTTGGATAAACTAGCTATTCAATCTTTCGAGAAATCAATTAGTATCACTGCTAATAAAAGCTGCAGTTATAATATATTAGGAAATCACAATTTATTTGATACAAATTGTAATGGTTTTAAAATAAGACATTTTTTTCTTCTAAAAATAACCAAGTTTAAAACCACGTTGAATTAATCACACTTCAGCTATTAAAGTACATATTAATATATATCAAGATTATATTAAAATCTTATTATTGCCTCAGCTATAAATGGATGATTAATCTGCAAAATGGTTTGTAAATCAGTAAATCAGGCCTTGCAATTCATAGAGATAGACAGATAAGACTTTATTGATGCCGAAGGGAAATTGATGTGTTACAGCAGTCCAGCCCAAGACAAGCAAAAAAAACAGACATCAGAATAGACGAAAAATTAAAATATGTACAGCAATACAAAATAAATATATAATAAATAAATAAAAAATAAATACATAGGTGTGTGCAAAATATGCTCATAGTCACTGTAAAAACAATAAAACATGTGCAAAATGTGCATAGGTATATACTGTACAGATTGAGTGTTCAAAAGAAGGGCTAACAGTCCTAGCCTAGGGCAGCGTTATACACCCAATCAGGCGCCGGGAGGAAAGACCTATGGAATTGTTCCCTTGAACACCGTAGCTGGAGCAGTCTGTTGCTAAAAGTGCTCCGCTGCCCAATTAACAGTCCCATGAAGCGGATGAGAGGGGCTGTTCATGATGGCTGTGAGCTTGGTCAGCTTTCCTCTCTCAGCCACCACCTCCAGGGGGTCAAGGCTCATCCCCAACACAGAGCCAGCCTTCTTGATGAGTTTATTGAGCCTATTTGCATTTCTTGTCATGATGCTGCTGCTCCAGCACACCACAGTGTAGAAGGTCATGCCAGATCTTTTACTTAGAAATAAACCTTTTTTTGTCTTTATTCAATTTTATTCAATTCTGCATATGGAACAGGGTGTGTTCACAAGTCTAAAATAATGTCCACAGAAAAGTACTGTCTAGCCTCAGATTATTTTTTCTGGGGTCTTGACCCCACAATGGAGGGAGCCAAGAGATGATGTACTGTAAGCAGCACATAAATAAGATCTGAAGGACTGATCCAATGAAGACAAACGACCCTACCTTATCCACTTCTCTCTGTGTTGCTCCCTCCTTTTTTAACCTCTCCTGGTCCACGCTCTTGGCATTGTAGTTTTCCTTGGATTTCTGCAAGGCCTGAGAGATGCTTTGAATGTTCTGCACTGCTTCCAGTGTACCTGCAACTTCTTCTTTTGTCTGTTTGGCACCATAAAACAACAGATTACATCTAAGATAAGGCATTCAAAGTGTGCTGTTTTAAAAGGGAGTGAGATACATGACAGAAAGATAACTACTCAGTGGAAAACAGGTTAGCTGTGGATGGGGGAACTCTAGTCAGCAATATGCAACTACAGGCAGACAGACCAGTTGTCAGCTCCCAGGACCAGTCTTGTGTGAACTACTGTTCACACAAATTCCCAGCTCACGGAATAAGCTTGCATTCTATCATTAATATCGGATTAGTTATTAAATAACCCTTTACTTGAGATTTTCAGTAAACCAGTCATATCCTGTCTAATGTGTTGTGGACAGTTCACATGAGCATACTATAACTTAAATTAATCATCATCATCATCATTATTATTATTTACTCTAGAAAACAAGGATTACTTTAAAAGTCTTGATAACTTAAAAGAGCTATAATACAGTCATTTCAAACCAGAACAAATACCTTTTTATGTGCTTTCACTTGATCTTCCCCATACTTCTGAACTTCTTTAATTAATTCTTGAAGTTTCCGAACAAGCTCTAAATGACACATCGCTAGCTTTTCAGTCGAGGTCTTGAATACATCCCATACTGGTGCAAAAGTCCTGAAAAACAAGTAACACTTGGCAGCCAAGACCACATTACGGACACAGGACACTGAAAGCAGTCGGTACATGCACATGCGTCCACACGCTGTCAAGCAAAGCAGATGCTGTGTAAAGTGTTGAGCTAAGAAACTTACCCTAACTGTGAGAAATTGCTAGCTGATCTGGCTAGCTTGGTCATTGACCTTGCATATGCTTCTTCAATTGTAGCCCTTGGGGGGGGAGAAGAAAAAAAATCAGTATGTCTGCATGTTAAAAACCACTGAAATCTGCTTGGCCACACAAATACATTTAAAAGAAGTATACATGTATTTTAGTACTCACAATGAAAAATGACAAGAAACAAAGGCAGCTTGTATAATATTTGATCTTGTAGACCAAAGATTATGAATTGTCAGATTTCTCTCATACTTACCATCTTTCTTTAGGAGAATTTGGAACAATGTCTCACAGATTAAACTTTAATTTTAGGGACAAACTCGAGGAGTTTTGAAGGAGTCAGTGTTGCTTTTGTTAGTTACACATAAATGGCGTTATACAAACAGGATGCCTGCAAGTACATATTTACCATAAGTGAGGGTGAAGCTTGAGAGTTAACCATCAAGATGTTGGTTTTCAAATTAAAAAAATAGCAACAAAAACACAAAAAACATGTCAGGGTAAATCTAACAGAGAGAGAAAATGGACAATTCTGACCCTTCTGTTTGGTCTCAATTAAAACTGATACATGTTTTAGCAAATTTTAATTTCAGGGTGTTGATTCCTGCCTTTTAACAGTTAAATCATTTATATCACCTTTCAACTCTAGATCATCCTTATAAACCAAAATCACAATTTGAACCATGCCATTCATAGAAATGTAAACTAAATTTATTTGAATGAGGTAAAACTAAGTCTAAAATAACTTATTTATTTATTGTTTTTTTACCTGTAAGGTTGTACCACTGATTTCATATTAGACACGTTAGAGATTTAAAGCTGTCTGAACCAGGGTGATATTTAGAATTACCATTACAACTCAATGGTCAAATATCAATTATTGTTATATTTGCTGTTTAAATGTCTAAATTAAGGTTGTTTGGCATGAAGACTGGGTTTTTCTTCGAAGGTTAATTCTAGCTATTCTTAATGTCAATGCAATATCAATAGCCAACACCATCAAAAACAAAACTGAGAACAAGATATAATTTAACCTATACAGTATTGTATCTCTTCCTTCCTGTAACATAACCGTAGCATCACTAAATGTCATATGTTTCAGTTAAATCTAGCCTACCTGTAATATATCATCCTCCATTTAATATATCAATAATTGTTATTTAAAAGCATTTAAAAACACTACATATACTTTGTTACTGCAATCAGTAATTATATGTATTATTTCAAACCTCACCAACTTTAAAGTTTTATTCCAGTTGTGATGCTCTTTCATTTCAACCGGCATAAACCCCAGCCTTCTGATCAGTAAAGAAGAGTGGGTAAGAAACCGCAGAAGGGATTTATTAGTGTTTATTTAATCTAAATACTGAAGATGACTCAGCTATTAAAAGCATGTTCAACCATACTTCTGTAAGCTATAAACAGAAGACTATGCACACAATCCAAGCTGCACAATTTTGCATTTTAAAATAGAAACACTTGTGGTTTAATGGAAATCATCCATTTACATTTTAAAGTATGTAGAAAATTCCACAAAATGCAAACTGTAGAAATAATGTACAGTAGGCTCAACAAGCTTAAGGACTGAATGGTTGTATTCTGCATTATTCAAACTCATTTCTCCACTGCTATTAGAACATCTGTACTGCAAGCAATGTGAACAGGGTGCAGTGCTGATCTTCTCCAGTTCATTTCACTCCACTTGATCTACAGAGAACAGTTTCACACACGTCTTCAATCACTTCTGAGAATCAGCTCAGCATATTGTTGTGCAGCAGTTCTACTTTGAAAAAGCAGAGAATTAAAAAAAAACGTCCTCAAAATATCTGGCAAGAGTCACACTTATGATTATCCAATTTATGAGGAGTGTCTGTGGCGAATTATGTCAAGTGAAAGTATGCAGCATCATTCAACAGACGTATTTAATAACAACCATCTTAGAAACACAGATGGTTCTTGTAAAGCCAGGCAGAACTGCCATTACCTTAATTCACAAATCTCCGGGAGAAAAAGATCATTATACAACCATATAATTGCTTAAATATTGTTAGGGAGCAGCTTGATTTCATAGAATGAAGTTTTTTTTACATTTGTTTGTACTTTTTAAGAGCAGCTACTAATATTAATAATTGACTTTTAAGTTTACAGTCGGTTTTTGATACAGTTGGTTGGACTCCTAAAACTTCATATGCATATGCACTGTATATTTCTTATTTAATTTCTAGCAGGGCTCCTTTTTCTCCAGCATTGCAGTCAAATAATTCTGAAGGGTTAAAAAACATTGCCAAGACTTAAATAGAAAATGTTTTTCTTGATTGCTTGCCATGAGTCATCATCTCTGCTCTATCTGTAGCACTGAAATAATAATCATTTGAAAAATCTTTTCCAATAACAGCATGGTGTCTCCCATATTTTCTTCCGATGAGAACTTTACTTAAAAGGGATCATACTGCGACTTCATTAAGTATATGTATACCAGGTGTATAAACAAACATTACAGACTATGGATTTTTATTTCATATACTCAAGTCATGTGGTATTAAAAACTATTATAATTTTCCCTATTTGTCCACTGTGTCTCCTTGTTTTTTTACAGCATTACTTCAAATGTAATTTATTTCAAATCACTTTATTTTCAATTACTCTTTCAATTTTCTTCCAGCGATGGGTTAACTTCTCAAGTGACTAGTGGCAGCCTATAATTAATGGAAACTCTGCATTTCTTGCTGCATACTTTATTAATGACAGAGTCATAAAGGAACCGAAATTTACTCAACACCAAAAATTAACACCAGTAAAAATCTGATTTGCGTTTCCCTACACAAGGTGGTGCCAAACTGCAGATGCTGGCAACAAAATACAAAGTATAAACCCATAGGCATCCTAGCAGCTCAAGAAACAGTTCCTTTTATTACAGTTACAGAAAACATAACAACGAAAAAGGAGTGTTTGTGTTAGCAAATAATAAAACTGCAACTTTCTGGTCTGTTTTCACTCTATTTGAAACATAAAAATAAGAGCATGTCTTACAAATTAAAACTAACCATTCACTACTGATTCAGGCAATGCAACTGCTTTATTATTTTTTCTTGTTATGCTCAACCCCATACCAACATAGTCTGTCAAACCCACTACAACTCCACTGGATAGTAATCTGTGGACATTTAGACCCATTCTGATTATTTCTTGGATAGTTTTCTGTCTCATATTCCCTCTGCAGTGCATTCCTAGGATCAAGTCGCCAAGTGGGATACCTAAGGTCAACTTGATACCATCACTGTTAACTTATCTTTTTTCATAAATTACTGCAATAGTTTTACTAGTTCAATCAAAGTAAATACTGAACTCTAAAGTCATGCTTTACTCTTACCCTTTTCTATAGCAATTTGAAAGGTACAACAACTCCATCCATCCCTAATCTTCAAAGATTTTCAACTAGAAGCCCAAATCCCTTACACAGCTCAACAAGACTTAATTTACTACTAAAGTTGTACAGTATTAGCACTGGCTGCTTCTATTCAACTACTGTTTTATTTTTTATTAAGTGATGCCTTTGGTTCATAATTAACATTAATATGGTAATATACCAGCAGCCATATCACCCTGTGGCTCACAGCTGGCAGTCCACTGAAGCTCAGCAGGTTTGAGCCTCACTAATATCTGGATGGGAGACCTCCTGGGAAAGCTAAGGCTGCTGCTGGAAGAGGTGTTAGTGGGGCCAGCAGGGGGCGCTCACCCTGCGCACTGTGTGGGTCCTAATGCCACAGTATAGTGATGGGGACACTATACTGTAAAAAGGTACCGTCTTTTGGATGAGACCTAAAACTGAGGTTCTGACTCCTGACCTGGTCATTAGAAATCCCAGGGTGTTTCTCAAAAAGAGTAGGGGTGTTACACCAGCGTCCTTCCCAAATTTCCCCCTGGCCTTTACAAATCATGACCTCCTAATAATTCCTATCTCTGCATTGGCTTCAGCATTCTGTGCTCCTCCCCAGCTCCTCCCCTGATAGCTGATATGTATTGAGTGTTCTGGCGCACTATGGCTGCCGTCACATCATCGAGGTGGTGCTGCTCATTGGTGGTGGTGGAGGGGAGTCCCCATTACCTGTAAAGTGCTTAGATTGGAGTGTCCAGAAAGGCGCTATATAAGCATAAGGAATTATTATATTTATTATTAACAAAGTAATCTAAACACTGAAATTTTGCTTTTTTTATTCTTGTCTGTATTCGGCTAATTACTGAACTCCTATTAACAACACTTATTTCTAGCAATTGTTTTTTTTAACCTGTAAATCAAATGCACAGATTTTGAGACAGCTTTGACTGCAGAACTGGATAAATTAAATTACAGATGCATTAAGATCTCTTAAAAGAATGCTTCCAGAAAACAATTCACATTAAACTCAGTATACTAGGGTGACTGGAGCAATTTAGATTAATTAGGAAAAGTCTCATATCAGATTTCCCAGAACACTCACGAGCGACACTGTGTGGCAGGAAAGGCTACTACAGTAGATAGTGCTCAAGATCAGAAAGCTAGTTTTCCTGTAGTATTTAGTATTACCACTGTATGAGAAGAGGGTGGAGGGTGCAAAAAACAGTTGCATAATCCTGAGCCAAAAATACTTCAAGCAACTCCCTGCTATTGTCTTACTGGACTGTGTGTCTGGATTTCTATACCCTCCTCTTCTCACACTTACCACCATCTACACTAGAAAACAAGTACAAAATCCATTTTTTATCACTCACACAAGATTAAAAAAAAACAGAAAATATATAGAAAACACATATGTGCTTATCCATGACTTTTCACGTTGAATTAAAAACTAAAGTTCACCACACCTGTGTTACATTCCCAACCAAGCAAGTCAAATGTTGTTTCTTGTCTTGCTGGGAATTTTCCCACTGGAAGAAAAGCATCAAACTGGAAGGAAAGAGTGCCCACTGTCAGGGAATATCCACCAAGCTCATCTTGTATAGATAGTGGACATTGCTAAGCTACGTTCTTCAACCAGCGTTAGGACAGCCACGTGCCCTCTTTGATGGGCACTGCCACAGCATAGTAAACACACTGCCACCTGCCACATTCGGCTTTCATGGATGCAACACGTTCAAGGGAAGATCTAATACGCAGCACTGCATAACCTCATCCCCCACACAAACCCCAAACAACAGAGCCCAAAGAACAGCTTGAAAACGACCACATTTCCAAAACTGGTTTCTTTTACTTAAACTATGCTGTTGTCAATGCTCTGATATTACAATCTGATATTAAAAATTGGTTAAACTGGACTGTAATGAAAAGTCATTTTATTACAGCTTAATTGACAATAACACAACATGAAGAGCAATGCACTGAACTGCAGGGCGAAAGCTCAACCTTTAGGACAGAAAAATCTTTGAGTAACCCAAGATTCCCGTAATATAAATCATAATATTTTTTACCCTATATTTTTTTAAAAGGGAAAAAAAACCTAATGTATACCAGCCCCTATGTCAGGAGACAATGCTCTCATCTTCACCAGTTCTTTTCACTGACAATTATTTAACACCTTGACCTCAATTATTGATATTTTCTAATTGATACACATGGAACCTAGTGGATAGAAGTCCATTATACAGAACAGCTTAAAAGACAATATCAATTTTCTCATTGAATGGGGATGGACGGCAAGCATTGGAATGAGGATAAGCCAGGATGACAACAGTCCACACATACTTCAAAGGTGCTGTCAAGTGTTTCAGGCAGAACAATGTTTCAAAGTCAATGTTTTGTTAGAACGTAAAGAAAGTCCAGAAATGAGCAGGAACTAAAGTAGGAAGACATAACTGCTTACCTTTCACGAATAAAATCAGACAGCTCTTTCGTTGAAATCTGTCCATGTTTCATATTATGGTAAAGTACATCAAATCCACTGTTCTTTTCACCCTGAGTTCAAAAGAAGAAATATCTGGTTAAGTACAGAACACTGGTGAATGTATACGAAGCACAAAACAACACAAGTCAACTGTTACCAAGGGAGCTCTGTTCACAATAAGCATCCTCATTGTCTGCATAGCTGTCAATTGCATTCTTAGTATCTTTTCATCGACAGTCTTCATTCTAGCCATTTTCATAGCCGCTACACTCTTATCTACAGCCCTACTACCTACAGTGAGATACAAAAGGAGCAGAGAATGGAGGACAGAAGTAACCAAAGCTAGAGCTCTGAAGGGATCTCAAGTTCCACAGTGTTTAATTATGCAAACAGTAATCCAATTATTTATAAGTATGCAATTATTTATAAACGTATACTGTATATATAACCATTTATGTACTAATAATGCCAGCTGCTTTTGCCATAACCTAAGTTAACAATATTTTTCTACCATACATGCTTTTGTGCTATTCAAAATTGACACCCTGCAGGCAGGGTGTTACAGTAGATGCTGTCAGCTTCCTTTTACATACTTGTTTATCTCAATGTTGGTTTTTGTTTCTTTTTTCCAATCCCAAAAGATAAACACCTGCAAGTTTCTGAAGGCTTACTGTCAAATCATGGACAGACCTCTTCACTTAATGTAATGTTTTTTTTGCTCAATTATGCACCGGATTTTTCAACGGAACTACAGTTTCTTGCAAATGCAAGATTAAAGCACAACTGACAGGATACTCCTATACAATATCATCCCACCAAATGAGCGAGTTTTGTTTGCGATACACTTGTTGTGAATTTTAAAGCGGAGAACAGTCATGCTTTTTCATTAACATTGCCGTCTTGGTCAAACACTTGCTTTTATTTCTGCAAACTGTAACAGCAACTGCACAGCTTACAGTGCAAGACAAGCAACCAACAAACAGCAAAATCCATGTGTCAAACCACATAGCCAAAACAAAATGCTACAGCCTCTGTGAAAACCCCTTTGTTTAAAGTAATTCTTTATCATATCGCAATGTAAACTAAAGTTATTCTAAGCTGAATGGCTCACAACCGACCCATTTCTAAATTTATATGGAATCGTATTTTCTGTTACACACAAAACTGACAGAAAACTAATTATAAAAACAAGCTCTACAGGCCAGGAGACATAAAAAAATAACACCTGTCTCCTACCATAAGAGTTTAAGTGCTCTGAGAAGGATGAAACCCAGCCTACAGCATATTGTCATTCTTTCACATTCCAGGAATTAAAATTATACATTGTGAAGCCCTATTACTTTGCTATTAGTTACCTCTATTCCTGGTAACACCCTAACTGTACACTGGCTGTTCTGGTTTGTGTGCATGTCTGATACTTCACCAAAGGCTCAGTCTACTCTGACAGGCTAAAACGTGATACTGTAGTTTTAGACTTGAACAGTAAAAACTATGAGGGTACCTGATATAGCGTTATATATTTGAATAGGATATCAATAAAGTCAACCCACTGAACAAACAAATAGACACAGATGGAAACTATGGGGAATTGGATTTAGAGAACAGGAGGAGTCTTTTTACACAGAATGCTATAGGAGTATGGGACAAGCTACTTCGGCATGTTAGGTCTTAGTGGAACCCGTGGCTCACCCTGTGTGGGACCTAATGGCGCTCCCAGTATAGTGATGGTGACGCTGTACTGCAGAAAAGGCGCCGTTCTTCGAATGAGAAGTAAAACCAAGACTCTTTGTGGTCATTAAAAATCCCAGGACATTTCTCAAAAAAGAGTAGGGGTGTTAGCCTAGCATCCTGGTCAAATTTCCCCTGGCCTTTATCCCTCATGGCCTCCTAATAATCCCCATCTACGAATTGGCTTCATTACTCTGTTCTCCTTTCTCCTCCCCACTGATAGCTGATGTGTGGTGAGCTTACTGGCACACTATGGGTGCTGTCACATCATCCAAATCGGTGATACACATTGGATCTGCACAACTGCCTAACTGCCTGTAAAGCTCTTTGAGTGGAGTCTCCAGAAACGTGTTACAAAAGAGTAAGAATTCTGTTCTAAGAAATCCTTCTGTTTCTTGGAAGACCCTAAACATTGATTATATTGCATTTATATATTATAAATGGTATAATCTTGACATACATCATTATTAATCATATTAATTTGGGTCAAAAACAAGAGACCAACTTCTACTGACAGGTTGATTAATCTTTATTACCCGATTAGGAAGCTATTTACATTATAAAAATGTTCCGGCAAATAAAAGACAAATACCCAATAACATAACAATACAAGCTGAACTCTTTAAACAGGCTAGATTAATATTGGGTTAATAAACATCTCTGCAACTTTAAAAAAGCTAGATTAATAAACATCTCTGAGACTTTACTTTACATCTCTAGACTTCTGAAACCACCAGTAACTTGGTTAACATTAAAGAATTCTGTTCTAATATTGGAACATCTGAGATTGCCTCAAAAGGAAGCTCTCCCATCTAGGCAGAAACACATGCTCCTCGCTCAGGTGGCATCTAAGGTGCTGCAAGCATTGTGGAACCAATCTGTAATACTAAACTGCACATTTGCCATGTCAGATTTTCAACATAAAAATAAAAAAAAATCAACTCAAAGCAAAGACTCATTCAACTCACCTAAAACATCATGACTAGGGGGGCATTTCAAAGAGTTAATTTGCTTCAAAACAAATATGTTTCTCCTATATTCTGGTTCAGACCACTCATAAACTGGCCTCTAGAGCAGTGTTTGCAAAAAATGCATCT
Organism: Lepisosteus oculatus; assembly: GCF_040954835.1. NCBI lineage: Eukaryota > Metazoa > Chordata > Actinopteri > Semionotiformes > Lepisosteidae > Lepisosteus > Lepisosteus oculatus. Next base: position 24,466,873 of record NC_090698.1, on the reverse strand, counting down.
GAATGCCCAGAATGGAACTTTCCATAGGCTTTTCTAGAATGCTTTATTTCATTCATCAATATAATCCGTCCCTAAAGAACAGTCCTGTCATTTGTGTGCAGACCTGGTCAAAGATATCGCAACAGTTCATTCTGGGCAGAGGTACTTACGATAACAGCGCTGTTTACTGTCACCACTGCTGTTTATTCTTTCATTAGAACTCCTGGCACAGGCTGTTAAGCAAAATATCAACAGAAAACCTGCAGACACACCTGCCCTCCAGGACCAGCATGGCTCGTCCCGGCTTTAAGCTGATGACATTCTCCTGTTTCTTTCCAGTATTTCTAGTTTACTTCCTTCAAGTCTTCAACTTACGTGGTAACGTTGGACATCTGACTGAAATCAAGCACTATGCATCTGAATGCTACTGCTATTACAGCTCATATTCCTTCACAGTCTTCAGATCTGATCTACCTTCATCTTAAGATCACAAATCATTTTCAGCCGAGTCATACATGTATAGTTGCTATGGTTACACCCAGGGATTTGAATAAAATTGAAGTGGACTGCACGAGACGGCTTTTCCTTAAAGGCCCATTATCCACTGTGTAAAGTTCAGTATTAAAATATGAGCATGCTTCCTCGTTTTGTTTACAAGATCCTCATTTGTACTTCCATCAACTTCATTCTATGACAACTAGTTTCATTTGAAAGGGTAAGTGGCCAGAGGTCTAGGTGACAGAAGTGTTACTTACGCCCATTTGACTGCAGGATGTTTTCATTTCTGCTCCCACTAGCAGCACTGTTTCCCTTTGCAAACTCACTGGAAAGTCAATCACTTTCTTGGCAGTCCCCGCTCTCCACAGATAAAATCATCCTCTCGTCACCGAGTTGAAATAATTTCCTCTTCCCCACTGGTTCTCAGCTTCTAAGTGGTCTGCACACGTTCACAATTTAGTGGAGGCATACACACACCCTGGGCTTTTCTATATTGCACATCTCAGACTGACAGCCTTTTATACCTAGCAATGGCACACGCCTTGCACTCACAGTACATAGTATAGCTTCCAAAGAGCCACTTCACTTTACCAGTGCAGCACCTGCTTGAATGACACATAGCAGCCATAATGCTCCAGCACCACTACACAGAAAACAAATTCAACAAACTGAATCAAGGGAGAATTTAAGGAGGTTTGGACCTTGGGCGCTATCTGCATGGAGTTTGCATGTTGTCCCCGTCTTTGTGTGGGTTTCCTTCGAGTGCACCGATTTCCTCCCGCAATCCAAAGACATAGGTTAATTGGTTTCTGGGAAAGTTAGCCCTGGTGTGTGTGTATATGCATTTGTGTTTGTGTTTGTGTCAGTCCTGCAATGGACTGGCGTCCCATCCAGGGTGTATCCTGCCTGGTGCCTGGTTGCTTGCCAGGACAGGCTCTGGCTCCAGAATACCAGCCAGAACACCCCCATGATTTTCCACTTCAGGAGAAAACAAGGAAACAGCCTAAAATAAACATCTACGTATTATGCTGCCGTCAAGCTTTCCACTACCTGTAAAATATGTTTAATCTGAGCAGATACTGAGTCAAAAGCCCAGCAAACAGGCTACACTTACGTAAGTACCATATTCAGTGTGTTCACCACCTGTTTTCCCGGCAAAGAAAGCCATTTATAGGCAAGAACCAATACCAATACCATGGACAATGCCATTATCGCATTTTAATAATAATTAAAATAATGAATTACTGTCAATAAATCAAAAGCCAACATTTAATAACAGCAAGAAAACAAATCTAATGGTTTAAGCCAGTTCATGAAAAATGTGACTCATAACCAGTAAGCCCAAAAATACACATTTCCACACAAGTTATTTGAAAAAAGGTAGCCAATACATTATATGGGTCTGTCATTTTGCAGATTCAATAACAACAGGGGAGATTAGCTGTGGAGCTCTCTGCCTTAACCTCCCTCCCCTTGGGGTGCAGAAATAGTTAAAGAGAACCAACACCAAACCAGTTCTGAGTCTCGTCTCTGCAGGCAAGATTCAAAGCCCCTTTCAGACATTCAAAATGCGTTTTTAGCCTTCAAGACAGATCTGAAAAATTTCCACAATGAACTATAAACAGGTACTGGAATCTGATGTCTGCAAAGTTAATATCTGTTACAAAGACAAAGGTTTCAACTGAATTCCGCCTTATCAATTGATGCTTTTGTGTCACGGTAACACTGTGCGCAATTCAACAAGGTCAGCACAGATGTTCTATCTTGAATTACGCTCAACAACACGGTCTGTTTGGTAAATCAATGCACCCTTTTTTTACCCACGTCTTTTTGTTTCCAAAAGCATCAGCATTCAAGGAAGAGAGTCTTCCAATTACACCCAAGTCTACTGCAGAATTTACTGTGCCCTCCAGAAGTATCAGAAGAGCAAAATCAACACTGTTAGTCATGACCAAGGGATACGTGATCATGCGATTAATATGAGTGTTAACGTCACTATTTGTTTAAGATAATTCTATGCATGCATTTGATAGTATTAGAACAAAATCAGTATGAATTCTCTGTACTTCAGTGTATAAGTTTATATTTATGTTTAACAAGAAAGCCAAAAGTCACAGTTGTGCTTATTACTACTCACGCCAATACAAGACAGTTCTACATGTATACCATACAGAAACAAAACACCTCTTTGGAGGAGAGCAAATGTATGAAACCTCTAGATCGCACATTTATTAAATCCGTTACCCCAGAAAGTAGGCATTGTGGTCCACAAGAAAACTTTTCAAAACTAAAATTAAAACATGTTTAGGGTTATTGCCTTGCTCAGGTATGAAATTCAGCCCAGTTATAATAAAACAGACTAAAATACTGAAGTAAAAAAATAACTAAAAATAAGTAGCTAAAAATAATTCAGTTTTGTGAAAATGATTAACCACATCATTAAAGTACCATACAATGCTGTTTAACTTGGTGGTTATGTTTCTTCATTTCCTTTATGTATTAAAATTAGACTTCATGTCAGAATTATTTGAATTACCAGTCAAAAGATAGAATCGATTTGACTGTTTGGCAAATCTCCATGAGCCTTTGGAAAACTGTAGCCTGGTTTTATTCACAGAACTACAATTGCAATTTGTCACACGACCATTTGAATTTCTGAACCACTCGGTAAGGCAACTTGCAGTAACACAATGTAGCATCTCAGTGTGTATTCAGACCCCAGTATTCAGCCAGTGTTTCCTCACTCACCATATAATTCATACTGTATATATCCGATAAAAGAAATAACAATTAGCACTGTCTGAGGTTGTAACTTTCCTGACCCTGGAAACTTAACATCAGTAGGACAAATTCAGTTTTACCTCAATATTAAGTTTTATTCTGCCAACTTTTCCACATACTATATTCAATGAAATTTGTGACTTACAGCCAAGAAGACCTACACATTTTGAAGAAAGCTTAAACCACAGATGAAGATGAGTTGAGAGGGCCATCATTACAGGTATAATTATACACTACGACAAGAACTGTAAACTACTCAAACATGCAATTAACTGAATTAAGTACGAACTAGCATATACTGTAGAGATACAATTATAAAAAAAGGTGAATTGTCATGCTAGGTTTGGGTCTTTTTCAGACTGAAGAAGATTTTCCTGTATAATTTGCCCATAGTTCTGTTCTTTATCCATTTTTATTTCAGTTTTAACAAACCGTCTCTGCTGATGAAAAGCAGAGCAATAACATAATGCTGTTAACACCATGCTGGACAGTAGTGATGGTGCTGACTGGGTGAAACACAGTGTTGTGGTTGCACCAGACTAACACAATGTATTTAGGCCAATAAGTTGAAATGTTGTCACATCTAACCAAAATACCTTTTGCCACATTTGCAGTATCACCTGAATGCTTTGTTTCAAATCCATGTGAGATTCTGAAATGGGTTGCTACTATTCCACACGGGGCAGGTTTGTGGAGTGACTAGCATCTTCCATTTTTCCAGTTTCAGCCACTGTACTCTGGTTAGGAAGGCCAATGCAGATTTTGAAAGAACTACAATTTTATTCTGTCCCAGTTGTTCAGTTTGGAGGTACAAGCCTGACCTAGGCATTTTTTTTTGTGTGGTATGATAACATTTTCACCTCTTAAGTAGCATAAATTATTATCACAGAATACTATAAAAAAATAAACACAACCTGTAAAGAATTACACAGTATAATAATTTTATAATGCTTTTCATCCAAAAACATACCAATACGTAACCAAGTACTTAAAAATAATAAGTCTGATTTCTACTGCATGTGAGGTAATGAAACAGTCCTAAAACCTCAACTAGGGGATACCTTTAAGGAAATAATATCATATGAATTGATTTAGAAAGATCTGGCCAAACTGACCTGTTCCAGTTTTCTGAACAATCAACAACAGAGCTTCAAACCTAACAGTGAAACACAAACCAGAGTAAAACTAAGTGGAAGTGCTTTTGAAACCAAAAACAGGAGGCAGTGTTTTTTTTTATCCAAAGGACTGTGGGAAGAAGGAACCAGTTACACTGCCATGTTGTTGAAGCCCTGGTTTCTTTCAAGAAATGTTTGGGTTTTCTTGGATCACTTAACTACCAAACAGGCTAGATGACACAAATAGCCTCCTCTCATTCGTAATCTTTTTTTTTAGGTTAATACTGTAAAGAAGTGCCAGGGTTCAACTTTTCAAACATAAATCCCCCCGTTTGGTATAAAATTGACAGAACAATGAGAACAATGTCTCTCTTTTCTGTCCACTGGTCTCATGGTAGTTAGCATTCAGTCTCAATTGTATGTGGCGTTGCTGCAATCTACCCCAAAGTTCCTGGACTTCAGCAGAACACTAGTGGTTTGACTGGGCACTAAGAAGAAATACTGCACATGCTTGGCTGATTAAAAGAATTAAATCAAATTAAAATGGATGTATGCAGCCTAACTGCACATAGTTTGGACAGAAATGGAGAAAAATGTAATTTCATGTTTTTTTTTTTAACTGAATAACATCAAATGAACTTTCCTACCAGGAACTGCCACATTCATAAAATCACTCCCAGCACAGTAATGTAGAAAGTAAAAGTTCAGCCCTCTGTTTTTGGTTTCATATAACATCATAAGAAACCATGCAATATTCTTCAATTTGTCTGGCTGTGTAAAAATCATTTTGCTTCCACATTTTCCATTCAACTGAGAAACTCCCCTCTCTGTCTTGTATGTCGTGAACATGACCTCTTTTTTTCAGCATCAAATTCTATAGAAAACAATAGGATGAACTGTAAAACTAAAAAAGACCTTGAATTTCATGAAGCACAAGGATGAAGTGTGATCAGTTTCACTTCAGAGTCCACAATAAGATCAAACCAAATCATTTAAACATACTCAACTGCAATTCAATTGCCACATTCTCATCTAACCAAAAATATGGAAACATCTTAACATCTTTTCATACTGCTACTCTTATGTTTAAGAAGTGCACCAAGCCTAGTCAGTAATGAACTTTACATTACTGCACTGTTTTTAAAGATAAGGCTAAAAGCGGAAATATCATCAGGAAACCAACCTGACCTTTTGGTTTTATATAACCCTAAACAGTACTTTTACATACAAAAAAAGGAAAGTTTTCTTTTACAAACATGCTGAGTTCAAATCATTTCAAGGCCAGCTGTGCTTAACAGACAACAGAGACAGAAAATGAAAATATTTAGGCAAAGTATAATCACACCTTATTTTGGAAATGTTATGCCAGAAAATTATAAGAATACACAGACATCTTGCATATACAGAAAACTACAGAATACAGAGAAATTAAAACTTTCTGAAAGGAATTGCTGAACGTTTTTTGAAAAAGGTTTTCAAAATGTACAAAGTAGGTCCTCCTTCATGGATCCGACAATAATGTCTGCGTGAACTAAACAGAAGAAAAATTCCTTTTATTATGAAATTCTGCGTTACAAGAAACGGCTCAAATGACTTGGCTGGAAAGATAATAGCGCTAATGACATGTTATTGTTGCCTTACTATTTTATGATATTTGAGCTCATCCCAAATAACATTTTTAAGTAACAGTAGTAAGATTCAAACCAACAATTTATTTTCAAGAAACAAAGACAAAAAAATAATAGTCTACTGATTTTTTGTCAGAACAGTAAAACTAAATTCAGAGAATCTATTTTAAGAGAGCTAATGAAATCAGAATCAAATTGAGGCTTCCACAATTAACCAAGAATTTTAAAAAACATAAACTTTAGGCTCATCTCAATCCTGTCTGAAATGGCTAATTACTATCACATCTAAATGAGAAAGTCATGTGAATTCAGTGCAAGAGCCAAAGTAGGTCAGATGCTAAACCATCACCATCTCGCCTGGAGAGTTTGCATAGCATTAAAATACTCCTGGGAAAAAAATATTTGGAAAAGGCACTGTTGTGTCTGGCCTACGCACTGCTTAATGTCATGTGGGTATTTTAACATCAGAGGGTCTTCGGTTATCCTGTTCTTGTTAGCACTGTATTCTTAATTTCATGCCCAAAATCTTTCTGATTCTCCAGATGAATGATGATCATAGCACATAATGCAAGCAGCCTTTAGACTACATATAGTAGTGCTTAACTGTCCCTTACGGTGCACATAAGGTTATCTTTAAAAAAAGTACAAAATGTGTGTAAAAAGAGAAATACCTCTGTCAGATGTAATGAAAATAAGACCACCTAGCTGCACGGCTCCAGTCAAAACAGGAGCCTGACCTCCCGACATCAGTGAAGCAAACTGTTTAACCCATTACGGCCTGAGATAAGATGTGCTTGTATATTACAGGAATGCTTCCATTGATAGCTCTCTCATGGTGTATTTTCATTGTGTATATCTCGTCTGTTTTTTATGTTGTTGTTGCCACCTTTGAAGGCGCTATATAAAATAAAGTTTATTATTATCATCATTATTGTTAGAGTTATTACATTTGGCTCTCTGGGAGATTAATTTCCGGCCAGTATCCAACTCCATTCTGCAATCGATGTCTTATGGCATGACTTTGCAATCCCATCAAGAAAGAAGCCCAGATTCAGAGTTCATAGACCTTTTTCTACTTTGAAGATTCGAGAAACCATAAGGGGTTAAAACAGGTCTTCTGTGCCTGAGCAAATGTGTCAGAGTAACATAAAAATTCAAAGTTTATATTATCAAAATCCTTCCATCCATCCCTGCCTTGAGCACATTTCTTGCTGGGAAAAGCCCCGGTTCCCCCAGACCCTGAATGGGGAGAAGTGGTTAGACAATGGATGGACAGAATATCTACTATAAGTCCAGCTCACTGACATCATGCTCAGTTACCAAGTTTCAGAATCGCCGTCTCCAAGCAGGTTCAACAGAATTTGTGCATGGACTCCCTACAGACACATTCTAAATTCAAAAAAGATGTTTTAGAATTGTACAGATTTTAATTCTAAATATTCTAAATCAACATCATAGTGACAATTTTGCTTTCCATAAAAAGCCATGATCATCCAAACTTAAGATTTCATCTTAGCTTCTGCCATCTCAAGGCTGTGTTTTAACAAAACGCCCACAATATACTGTTTTAGTTAGGTTATTTTTAACATATTTAGGCTGGATATTTTTCTAAGGTCAAATCTTAGGGACAAATAAAAGACAAAACAGATCTTTTATATTTATAAATCTAATGTTATAACATAGTATTACAAAATTACTTTTAAAAAACTTCATACAACATATTGTGTGTACTTTTCACAATTTTAATACCTTCCAAAGCTTGTATGGAATCCAAACTGCAGAGCAACAAAAAGCATGAAAGAAACCAATAATATGCTTTTATCCACAGAGAGTTTAATGTTGTTTTTTTATTGTTAACCAGACTGAAATGCTGTGTAAGCAGGAACAGCAATCTATCAATCAGCTAATTTGCTTTCCAGCTGGCAATTTTTATTTTACTGACATTTTCCAGTTGATACAAAAATGTGGGGACTGGTAATAGTACCTTTCATTGTTTTGGCTATATGGTTAATAAGATGGATGGATGTTTGCCCATTATGCCTTCTGGCATGTAAGGGCAGCAACATGCTGTTGCTGTTTCCATAACATTCGTTTTTTACAGGACAGGGCTGTTAGCCTTGTGCCCAACTTCCAACATGGAGGACCTGGCAGCAGACACAGGACACGGACCCACAACCCTGAGATTATGAGTCTCATGCTCTACCAACAGAGCAAGCGAGGACCCCTATGATTAATAAGAGAAAATTCTTAATTCTAGGCAGATTTAAACCTCAAACTTTTAATATTTTTTTTTTAAGATCAGTAGTGGTTTGACTAAGCTTATGCTTATTGGTTCCCAACAATAGCTGTGGAAAGTTAGTGATTTCAGTGTTGCTGTTGACAGTCCTGAAACTTAAGCCTTAACCAAAGTTAGAAAGCTTGGTGTTATTTTTGACTCGGTGTTGTCATTCGAGGCGCATGTGAGAAATGCTGCAAGGCTATATTTTTCCATCTGCATAATACTGCCCAGTTCCCCGTCTGTCAAATACTGAAAAATCAATTCACATTTTAATCGAGATTAGACTACTGAAATGGTTTACTCACTGGCTCAGACTAAGGTAATAAAAAAGGCTTCAGTCTGTCCAGATTTACGATATGAGGTCTGTGTGCTAATTAAAAGAACCCTGCCACAGCATATAACTCATGTCTGGTATAAATTGCTTTGGCTTCCTGTGAAAGTTATAGTAGCTCTCCTGCTTTACAGAGTGCATTGTAAAAGTATTCTCTCCCCACCAATTGATGTCCAAAATTGCAAATGAACCCTCTGAAGTCACTTTAAAAACTGCAAAGTGTACCGTACCACCTAGACGCCTAAATCCAGCTGTTCCCGAGAGGGAAACTATGTCCATGTATCCACAACGATTGAAATTCCACATCTTCAGCTTCTGATTTTTCTGTGCGTCGTGGTGCGCATCCTTTGTTTTTCGACAAAGTGGGGCTTCACTGAAATGGAGTGAAAACTTTTGCAAACCCCTGAACGATCTAGATTCGGATTACCTAAAGAGCTCATAAAGTAGAGTAAAAAAAAAGAGTTTGTCATATGCACAAGTGCAATGAAATGCTTATTTGCATGTATGCTCCTATACAAAGACGTCAAAGAAACACCAAAAAAACACAGAACAGCGGCAGCAACAACAACACTTTAAATAACATTTATTTGTAAAGTAGTCCAGCACTTCTTGGTCTGAGATCTGCTGACTCAGGTTCTCTTGGTCTAACCCAGACCAGGGTCCACCCAATGTGGGACAGAGCCCTCATTTCTGCAGCAGCGTGATAGTGGAACTCACTGTCTGAGTCCGAATACTCTGCCGCTTGGGCCATTTATTAAACGTGCGGAAAGTCATCTTTGACTATAGTTTTTAATGTATGAATGGTTATCAACTGGACAATTTACTGTGTTTTTTTTTCTTTTATGTACAGTGCCTTGCGAAAGTATTCGGCCCCCTTGAACTTTTCAACCTTTTGCCACATTTCAGGCTTCAAACATAAAGATATAATTTTTTTATTTTATGTGAAGAATCACCAACAAGTGGGACACAATTGTGAAGTGGAACGAAATCTATTGGATTTTTGAAACTTTTTTAACTAATAAAAAAATGAAAAGTGGGACGTGCAAAATTATTCGGCCCCCTTGCGTTAATACTTTGTAGAGCCACCTTTTGCTGCGATTACAGCTGCAAGTCGCTTGGGGTATGTCTCTATCAGTTTTGCACATCGAGAGACTGAAATTCTTGCCCATTCTTCCTTGCAAAACAGCTCGAGCTCAGTGAGGTTGGATGGAGAGCGTTTGTGAACAGCAGTTTTCAGCTCTTTCCACAGATTCTCGATTGGATTCAGGTCTGGATTTTGACTTGGCCATTCAAACACCTGGATACGTTTATTTGTGAACCATTCCTTTGTAGATTTTGCTGTATGTTTGGGATCATTGTCTTGTTGGAAGATAAATCTCCGTCCCAGTTTCAGGTCTTTTGCAGACTCCAACAGGTTTTCATCCAGAATGGTCCTGTATTTGGCTGCATCCATCTTCCCCTCAATTTTAACCATCTTCCCTGTCCCTGCTGAAGAAAAGCAGGCCCAAACCATGATGCTGCCACCACCATGTTTGACAGTGGGGATGGTGTGTTGAGGGTGATGAGCTGTGTTGCTTTTACGCCAAACATATCGTTTTGCATTGTGGCCAAAAAGTTCGATTTTGGTTTCATCTGACCAGAGCACCTTCTTCCACATGTTTGGGGTGTCTCCCAGGTGGCTTGTGGCAAACTTTAGACGAGACTTTTTATGGATATCTTTGAGAAATGGCTTTCTTCTTGCCACTCTTCCATAAAGGCCAGATTTGTGCAGTGTAAGACTGATTGTTGTCCTATGGACAGACTCTCCCACCTCAGCTGTAGTTCTCTGCAGTTCATCCAGAGTGATCATGGGCCTCTTGGCTGCATCTCTGATCAGTCTTCTCCTTGTCTGAGCTGAAAGTTTAGAGGGACGGCCAGGTCTTGGTAGATTTGCAGTGGTCTGATACTCCTTCCATTTCAAGATGATCGCTTGCACAGTGCTCCTTGGGATGTTTGAAGCTTGGGAAATCTTTTTGTATCCAAATCCGGCTTTAAACTTCTCCACAACAGTATTACGGACCTGCCTGGTGTGTTCCTTGGTCTTCATGATGCTCTCTGCGCTTTCAACAGAACCTTGAGACTATCACAGAGCAGGTGCATTTATACAGAGACTTGATTACACACAGGTGGATTCTATTTATCACCATCAGTCATTTAGGACAACATTGGATCATTCAGAGATCCTCGCTGAACTTCTGGAGTGAGTTTGCTGCACTGAAAGTAAAGGGGCCGAATAATTTTGCACGCCCCACTTTTCATTTTTTTATTCGTTAAAAAAGTTTCAAAAATCCAATAGATTTCGTTCCACTTCACAATTGTGTCCCACTTGTTGGTGATTCTTCACATAAAATAAAAAAATTATATCTTTATGTTTGAAGCCTGAAATGTGGCAAAAGGTTGAAAAGTTCAAGGGGGCCGAATACTTTCGCAAGGCACTGTATGTGTTTTCTGTATGCACTAAAGTACAGTGCTTTGGGATTTTTTTTTTAAAGTGTTAATACTTTTATTGTTAGTTACCAGTGGAGAAAAAACAGGAATTGTCTGTGCACCTACTTCTTGATCCACAGCATGAAGATAGCAGGTGCCAGAGTTATATCTTGTGGTATACTCTCCCCAGGTGACTCATTATCACTCAGCAGAAACTAATATATTGTTGACTGTTCACTTCTCATAAGTGAAAATGCCTTAATGCAGCAGCTTATATAATACCCATGAAGCAGTTCATAGGGCATTTGCAAATGTATTCATATATTCTTCATCAATAGGCTATACTACATACTAGTTAATACATGTTAAATATGAGAGATGAGGAATGTTTACACCACCTCCAATGCAAAACATGGTGTCCTTTGCCGTAGTTGTTGGGGTTCGATATATGAGATTGATTTGGAGGTCTTGTCAATATTTACCATACTGCAAATTCTTTGAGGAAAAGGCCCAGTTACAAACTAATTTATTGAACTTCACACTGTGCCAACATTCATCTCATATACTTCTCAAAGGTCCTACTGTATCAGACAGTAAAACAGTTTCTTAGACATCTGGTGGGTGAACTGAATCCTTCAGCTGTAAGACACGAGCTGAAAGAAGAATACCTAAATATCACTCACAAAGCTAAGCACTGAATAAGAGTCTTATTTTATAACAGGCACCTTCAAAGTATTCCTTTAAGTTTTTACATGCCAATCTGCACAATATCCATTCTAACACTGTACCTGGGACACATTACATGAATGTTCTCAATGCATTTTTTCCAAGGTCATGTTTGAGGTGTGCTGTCGAGTCTTAGAAACATTCCTTGTTCCTTGCGAGTCCCTGACGATTGCGACTACAATCTTTGATGGTGGAGGCATCACCTTACATGCTTCTGACTATGAGGAGGTAGTGACAGGCTTTGGGATTGCAACCGGTGGAACGATGAAATTTTTTAACGTGACTACGCAGTGGAAGAATGCACCTCATTTTACGTCACCAAGCACAGCAGCAGCATCTTGCTGAATGACACATTTACCATATCAGTGCTGTCATCTAGCCCATGTGTGCTTTCTTGTTCCGCAAGAGATTGTGGATGATTTTCTCACGATTATATTAATTTCAGGTTGCCTGCATTGTTCCCAGCACGGATTTATCTGCACAAAGTCTTGCTCAGTGGTTGGAGCATTCGCTGCCATTCTTGACATCCAAAAATCAATCAGAAAGATTTACAACCCCTTAATCATCTTCACCCTTTTATTCACACTATACCGGGTCATAAGTCAGTGCAAATAATTAGCCAAATCGCCAAATTACATAAGGAATTTGGTTAAAAAGATCCAAATTTCACATTTCCAGAGATTTTAAACAGAAAATATCAAAATATTGTCACAATAGTTCACTATAGAGACAGTCAACAATTTATTGGTGAGCATATATTTCAACGTAAGTGGTACTGTATATATACACATACTATAGATCATGGAATAGCTTTGATTAATTTTACGTAAAAATCTCTCTCTGTTCTGTATCAAGAACTCCCTCTTAAAAAAACAGCTAACTTTCTTCTTCAGTATTAAATTTTTTTTTTTGCTTTTTTCCTGAACTCTACGAAGCATTATCCCAACAGCACAAAGTAAACACTCTTTAAAAGGTTTCAAAAGGCTCACTGCACATAATTAAATGAACCAAACAAACATGGTAATGGTTTCAAATTCCTTGTGTTGGCGACATTTTCATTCATTTGGGTTTCTGAAAACATTCATCAACGTTTGCAGTTTTTCAGTCACAGCAAAAAAAGTCACACAAAAATTAGAGAGCAGCATTAGTAATATGAGAACAATGGGACAAAGGCACTGTCAGCAATAAAACTGAAGAACAGCAGCTTCACCAGAAGTTACCTATTGCAACACTCTCTTCCATGCATCTTTTAAGAGATGACTGTCTACCATGTCCTTAAATGACACACTCAAGTGTAAGCCACATTTTACCTTCTTTACAAAGACCTGTGCAGTGTTGTGTTGTTTAAAGGATAAATTTAGCAGATCACACTGCAGGGTCAATGAAATACAGCTTGAGAAAACACAGACCGCACTCATACTCTATCACTCTTAGTTGATCAGATAAAAATATCCGAGGACGAAAATATCAATGAAGCAGGGGAACCATATGGTTCTTTTAAATTTAGCAGCCAGTGCGGGATACAAGTGGCATATTCTGCACAGTCACCCTAAATTGACTTGAATAATGGGGTTCAGATAAACTGCTCCTTTATTAAGGTGTTCTCACTATGCTCTCAAATAGCAGCATTTAAGTTCCTTTCACAACATTTCCTGTTTTCAACCTCAAGCTTGCAAAAATCACCAGTTCACATGAAGCAGACGTCTTTCTGGTCTGGGTTACAAATTGTCTGTGTACCATATAACTGACCTCAAAGTACCTCTTCAAATTACTAAAGGTTAATCTTCTATTAGGCTGCAAACGTCTGCTTTGAAGTAAAGATCACTATGTGTTTTTGACCATACCAATAACAACTATGACTACAATGCGGCCTGTGCTGAAAATGTACTTTTTCACTAGCGGCAGAACTAATTTGGCCTTGTTTTCCTTGTGGTCTTGTCATGTTTACATCAGAAAAGAGTAAGTGGCTTTCTTAAAGTACTTAAACTGACAATTAAACAGCATCGGACATAAAGACTCTTCAGCCCTACTGTGTCAGCAAATGACAACTGAAAATTGGAAGCTGAAGATGCAAAATAGTGCTCTAAGATCTTTTCTTTTAGTCTGACCATGTTATCTGCTTTTTGCAGTACAGGCCCGTTTTAATGTTCCTGGAAGACGCCAACTGCCTACAGTGTGAAAGAAAGAAACACCCTTTTGACCAGCTTGTATCAGACCACCATACATTTAAAACCATCTACTGCTACATAGTCTTTTACCACACAGCCATGTCCATGTCTTATTTTAAATGAAAATAATGCAGTAAACAAGCTGCAAGTAAAATATTTCAGAGTTTGATATGTTAGAGGACAGTCAACTGCCAAAAAATCTTTTCAATTTCAGCCAACCTTCATCAAAAGCTTTTTTCTTGTATTTTATCCATTATTTTACATTTGCAGTCTATCTTTTTCACCATTTGTTTTCAGTGTCTCTAAAAATTTATTTTTTATATTTATTTGCACTGACAAACCTATTACTGTTTTTTCGCAAAGAACTATTACTCACAAAAATCCTGAAAAGGGGTAAAAGTTTCCCATGTGAGTGTTGTGGGCGAGTCAAATTTATGACAATATACCTTCAGATTTCACCAAACTCACCCACATGCACACACGTGCCTCCAACCACTTCTTGGAAACTCAAGTTTAAACAAAATAAATTTAGAGTATTCTGGTAATCAAAACTAATCAAGAGATAATGTTAGGAAATTCATATAAACTAGTGTTTCTGTACAAGCCCATCAAAGAAAAATCTGGCATGTTCATAGTAAATCGAGCATTCATGGAGTGTGCTATCTAAAACACTAAAAAGAAAAAAGAAAACAAAAGGAAATCCTGCCTGCTTTTAAGATAAAGCCACAAACACCAAATATTAATAGCATACTGAGGTTAACAAGAACAGGAAAACACAAGAATGACTCAGAAAAACCCTCTATGCTCTGTACAATAACAAAATATGACAATTACTGGAGTTCAAAATTATATGGATATTTTTCTAATCCTGCACTCAACTGAAATAATTCTGCAGTTCCCTCTATCTTGAATATTGAAGTAAAGGGGCACTGCTACACCTTCTGACATCTTGGAAAACTGCACTGTATTATGTTAACTACATAATTGATATGTGTCTTAATTATAATCACTTTTATTGCACCTGAAAACAAAGAGTGCCACTCTCCTGAAGGGCAGAAACACTAGAACTACAAATCATGCTGGTCTCTTATCAATGTTTCTTACGTGGACGTTTTAATGAAGATCTAGAACTCTCCCATTCATCACAAAAAACACAAGCCAGCAAAATGTTATGCTTTACCACTTTTTCTAAAGACAGAACACTCATACTACAGTGCATTTCTTTGACGGTTCACGCTAAAATGGCAAAGAAATGGCTCATTTTCATGAAAGCTACCTAATCAAACCTTGTGGTTTTAACCCTAAACTCCAGAAGGACAATTCCCTACAATTGCAATATTAATGCCTAAAGGTTATTGCACTCCTGTGCTTAAACATAAAAGGAGCCCCCTCCTCCACTGCAGAAAAATAATAGGATTGGTACAACCTCCTCTCTCACAGTGGTGAAGCTGCATCACAAGCTGCATACTATTAATCCAAGAGCTGAGAATGTGGGACTCTTATCATATCAGTTAATGGTCCAATCACTGGCTGTGTTGTGTTTCTGTAAAGATGCCCTATGTATTCCATGAGTATTCCAGAAATGTTCAGGGTAGCTGAGACCAGGCCATCCCACCACATCAACTTAAAGCCATTAACCAAGCAACCTCAGCGAAAACAAGAGTTATACAGATGACCAAATCAAAACTGGGACAGATGGCTGCAAGCTGTTGACTACTGGGTAAAAAGATACAGGAAAGCCATTTGGGTAGGATACCTGCACAGCATCAGTTCTTAATCTTGACAGAGGTATTTACCAGGCGATCTACAAACACAGTGACACAAATCGCTTGACAAACTGGTTTCCAACTCCTTGGCACACTGGACACCACCATACTGACCACAAAACCATCTTGGGCTCGTCTGTAAAGGAATACAAACAACTGCTCGTGTTTCATACTCATTTCCCTCCAGTCTCCAACTGCACAGATAGAAGTTCATCTTTACTGCAAGACATTTTGCATCATGTTAAAACCTTCATTTTTTCTCAACATAACTTCAATAGTGGTTTGTGTCACACAATCTTAAATTAAATAAAGCACACCTTAAAATAATTAACTTTATAATAATGTACTTCTAGCTATTACAACCCACATAGTATATGACAGCTAACATTTTAGAGAAAGACATTTAGTCCATTTTGGTAGATTAGGAATCTAGGGAGCTCACAGAACTTTTGTGAATGATCCCAAGAAATCAGTATCAGAAACATGGGTTAGAATATTCCAGAGACCAGCGCCCTTTGGAAATGCTTTCTATTCTCAATCTGAAACACACTTCCGATTGCTCAGCTGCTTTTTTAACCTGAGTTAGCCCATCTAATGGACACACTGTGTCAATACCTTTCAGAATGTTGTAATACTGCACTGTACAGTACATGCAACAAAGTTCCTAGTGATCTCCTCCATAGAAATCTGAATTCAGCTCTTTCCATGGTTTGCGACATCCTCTTTACAACTATCACCAAAACTACAAGATACTCTCAATGAGGACTGACTTGTAATTTGTACGATTTTAACAGCCACGTTAAAAGCAAAAGACATTGTTTTATCCACAAACTCGTTGTACTATCAACACTAAATCGCGTTAAAAATTGAAGCCTTCCCTTGTCTAGCAATATTCCATACTCAATGGGGAATAAAAAGAGATCTTAAACTTCAGTACTCCCCGTTTAATATTTCTTGGGTAATTAAACATGAAGCCAGTCGACAACAAATAAGAAAAAATTAAATCCATGAAGACTATAGTTGCTTCTTTTTAGAAATATGACATTTTGTATAGTAGTAGTGATACACGTACTCCACGTAAACTCCGACATTCATCTAGATTTCGTAATTTACTTTTTGAAAAATGGGTTCGGGTTCTGTTTATTCATTTCTCATGTCTTCGTTTGTCTAAAAACACGACAACAGCCACGTCTGGACAAGGCTGGCCTTCAAACCCGATTATTAAGTTCAAGTCTTTTGATTTACAAAATCAACGCACCATGAAATACCAGCAATCTAGGAAAATACAATGAGTTAACTATAATTTTACTCATCTCAAATGGGTAACAAATTCGCCCTTGCTAACTCAAGAACTTTAGAAATCTGTTCTCTCGTTCTAACTTAATTACGGAAGAAATTAGCGTTCCTAGAAATTTGAGTGACATCGCAACAGGTCAATGGAGTACCGAGACACGAATATAAACATTACTAGAGAACCACTAATAGCCAATGAGTGACCGATGAGGGCGGGCTTTCAGGCATCCAAGTTAGATGGAGCCTCAGAGGCCCGATTCCCCGGAGTGGCGTAAACGTCTTCGCCTTTAAAAAGTAGGAGATACTGGGTTTTGCATTAAACTGGCAGGTGCTCCAACTCGATCCCTTCCCATTCATGTTAATAGTATATCTCAAAATTTAGACGTACAACAAAAGTATATGTAAGCCAAACTGTCAAAGCAGCTATTAGAAAGGGGAGGGGGTATACTTGGCATTATAAAAATTTTAAAATGCGAGACATACCCAGAAATTCTCCACGAAATAGGCCATTGTCATCTTCGTTTTTCTTTTTCTTTGCGGTAACAGGTCTACTTGTTTTTTTTTATTATTTTCGTCTCAGACCGTCGTCCTCCCCCTGTTTCTGTTGTCTCCTGTTTTTTCTTTCTCCCTCCCCACCTTCAGACTCCACCTCCTTCTCCTGCCTAGGCTCACCCCGAGCGAGACGACAAACAGCGCCCCTCCTGGCTGATGCAGTGATTGCACATTCCAGCCAGTCCCCACTCGCAGGGCATCCAGTTCTCAACCCCGCACCATTATGCTATTCACTGTCTTAAGTGGAGTATAAGCTGCCTACAAATGAAAGAAGGCTATTCAGTCATATTGGTTTATTCGGTTTCTAGTAACTTGAATCGAACAAAATCTCCTCTGGCCATTTCTTGAAGGATTCCTGGAAACTGTTTTCAGCAACATGGCTGGACAGCTTGTTCCAAATATTCTGCCCCTAGTAACAGTTTTTTATTTCTTGTTACTTTCCCAATGTAATCAAAAAGGTATAATATTCTGGAGATAGATGAGAGAAACTATCTTTAGCATAATTACCAGTGACATTGTTTTCATATTTATCAAATGAATTATAACAAATCTTTCATACTTCCTACCTATGAAGGACCCATTGAGATTCCTTTGTAGTTATGAAACAATTACTGCATTTATTAAAACATTGCAATATAATATTTTATCATTAATCATAAATACTGCCTTTACATCATGAGCACTGTTCATCCCAAAGAATTTCAACATGCTTTACATATGTAAGGAGACCAAATTCATCCACCACTGAAGTAAAGCATCTATCTGGGTAACACATGGCTGCCATTATGCACCAGCAACCTTGGAATTTAGCCACAGTAACACCCTTGTTTTTTTGAAAACTGCTGGTCACTCTACTGGCACTCTGGGTAGAAGCAATAGCACCACCTAGCGGTCCATCAGAACCCCTTACAGTAGCAACCTGAATATCCTTATAGGTCTCCCATCCCAGTACAGACGATGTCCAGCCTTGCTTATGTAGCAAGTGTAGGTGCACCTCTGTTTAGCAGCACTCCCTAGAGGGAGGCAACAAGACACAGTCTCCTGCCACAGAAGAATCCCACATTGTCAAGATTTGAAGGGGGGCTAATGTCACCTTCCTGGTCAGATTGAGCTCCTGAGATCTGATGATATTCAGCTACAAGGGGGAATTGCTGCTGTTTAGCTACTGTTCAATTATTTAAAAAGCAAGGGAGTCCTGTATGAAAAGATATTTGGAATTTCAAGGAGTGAGGGAAACTCAAAATTGGTTTTACACCAGTCAAATCGTGTACAATCAGTGAATTACTGCATCTAACACTATAGTATCTATATTTATAGCGCTATAGTGACAGCTGGGAAAACCAAAGACCCAGCAAGCAACAGGTGCAGGACAGGCTACACCCTGCACAATAAGCCAGTTTATCACAGGGCACACAGAGACAAAGAAGTCCACACACCTGGGCCAGATTTCCCAGTAACCAGTACGTTTTCTACCGGTAGGTGCCATACCTATCAGTATGTTTTTGGACCGTGGGAGGAAACCGGAGCACCTTAAGGAAACCCACACAAGCACGAGGAGAACATACAAACTCCACACAGATAGCACACCAGGTCCAGACCTGAACCTAGGTCCCCCATCTGTGAGGCAGCAATGCAAACCACTACTCCAATGTGCTGCCCCTTATATTAAAATTATGGCATTTAATTAAATTATTATATTATTTAAAAACAGTTTTCTACAAGCTCAGGTGATAATCTGACTTCATCCACAAGGTCATTTTTACCACCCAATGTAATTTTTTTGAACATTCAGCTTCCTGCCAATGAGATACATTTTGATATATTTAAAAAGTCTTCCAAGAAGCTAAATGCGTTAAATAATTTGTTTCTCATTTCCTGTTGACACCTTATTCACCAGACAGTGTGACAATGTGAGCTATCAGTAGTGCAATCTACATTTGTGTTTTTAATTATGTGTTTTAATTAATTAAGTCCTCTTTCTGAATTAGTAAAAATGCCAACATGCTCCAAATCAACTTTATTAAGAATGTATAAAATGGAAAATAAATTCCTTTAATTAAATTAACATTACATTTTGGGGGGGCCTATAAGAAGTTGGGGCCATACATGGAAAAAGACAGTGCCTGTGTTAGATGTGTTGTATAATACTCTGATTAAATCACATGAAATAAAAGCATAAATGTCAAAAGGAGACACTAATAGGTTGAGGCTTGATCAGATTAAGTAAGTCCCTAATTATAATACATTTCTGTTGCTGCTTGGAGTAGTTAGATCTAAAAGAGCTTGGGAATCTATGGGTGTACTGTGGGGAAAAGCATCTGCTATGCCCATGTGTTTTCTGAACTTGAGCTACTAAACAAAGGGAGGTCCTGCTCAAGGCTGTTGACAGATATTTGGACATATCTGCTGTGTTCAGACACCCATATGTCTGAAACTTAATAAAAAAAACACAAACCAAAATATTATCAAAAACACTAGAGTTTAGCTATTAGTGAATTTTGTTTTTCAAAAAGTAGTATCTGCTTCAGCTAAAATAAGTCGGCTTCATTGAGAGATTCTTCATGTTGATGAACACCACAGCCTAGTATGTAGTAGGTCCAATTTTTCCACATTTCATTTATTTCTATTAAACAAATTGGACAGTGCAAAATATTGACACAAAACAGGAAAATATGGTTGCCATGTTCAGTTTTAAAGTAAGGAAAATTTGGAATTTTCTACGAATGTGTGACCATCTCGCCTGAAGAGAAAGACACAAGAAAAAGAAAAAGAATCTATCCATACGAAAAGGGAATAAACCTTTTTATGTCCAGTGAAAGAAGTATATCCAGCCTCCCAATATAATCTTTATGCATCAAAATCCCATCTCCACACACAACAATACAGACACCAGCTCTGTACTTACAGCTGCATAGGATCAAGTTCAAAAGTAAGTGTCACATAAAACCCAGTCTCCCTGGAAGTAAAGTTTATCATACCATAGAATGTGTTCTGATTACCATTTCTGATTTTAGAGGTTTCCGTTTATATTAAATTTCACTTATCCATTTTCTTAACTGCTTTATCCAATACAGGATCGCAGTGCAGCTGGAGCAAGCAATATCAAAGCAAGCAATGGGCATAATGCAATATACACCTTGGATGGCACACTAGTTAATTGACACAAACATGCACACCAAAGACACACTCCAATTAAGCTACCAGCATGTCTTTGGACTGTGGGAGGAAATTGGAGCAACTGGAAAAAACCCATGCAAACATGGGAAGAACATACAAACTCCACATAAACAGCACCTAGGAATTGAACCCACAATCCCACCATTGTGAGGCAGCTGTGCCACCGTGCCACCCCACATTTTAGATAAATATTCAGATATCCACTTACAGGAATACCGTGAAACTTATACACAGTTGTTTTTCCCCAGAAAATGGCATGTACAAATATTGTAAGAAATATTTGGTCCAATTGAGTAAATATTCACTATACTGTACATGAACGGCACCTACAGCTTGAGGGCTTATACTGAGTCTATGCATATTGACAACATGCGAAACTCCTCCCATCATAGAAAATGGCAATTGGGCAACACTGTAGCCCAATATTTACCTGAGACATTTGAGAGCAGGTTTTGCAACTACTTCCTAATGCACTGAAAATAAAATAAAAGTAGTATCATTCTTTGGACAGTGTTTTCAGCTTGAGCTGTTTCTAGCTCTGCTGCTCACAAAGTCTTGGGATACAGTTTCAGAGTTTCAACAAAATAATTGAAAATTTAGTGCTTAATCTACACAATAGCAGCTCTTTCCAATACAAAAGTATGAAAACTTACTGTATGAAATAATAATGTATTTATTCACCTGTACTGAGAAGTTCAGAGAAGTGAGGTGAAAGAGGGTTTAATGAGTGGTGTTGATTTGTCTAACCTCAGCCCTGTTGCCCTATTCATTTGGGGTCAAAAACCATACAGCAATAGACTTATTTGTACTTTTCACCACACACAAGCCTGAAGTGGATTGTTGCTTTCCAAATTCTTCTAAATAATTCTAGTTAAGAATTGTTTTGTTTTAAAAAAAAACAAATAACTGTGAAAATATTTGTCATTGCAAACGAATTAACATCACACTATATTGCAGTAGCCACAGGATCCCTTACATTGCCCTTAATTTACACCAAATCTGCTGAACTTCATCTTTGGGGTCTCCTGGGTAAGGCAAAACACGAATTATCAAAGTTTATATCAGATACATCATTCATTTAGAATTAATATTGCAGACTGCACTAACACTTTGGTTGTAAAAATAACAAAGTGATACAGTTAAGGAGTAACCCAATGAACAGACCAATTCTGATGAGATCTGATAACGTTAATAACGTTACTGTACCAGGAATGTGTCAGTCAACGTGGGTTATATTTGAACCCAAGGTTGTGTGCTTGTAAATTAAAGACAGTAAAATGTGTTTAAAGAATGCAGAATACAAACAGCAATTTCGATTTAAAAACAAAGAGCAGCGATAACTAAACATTAATGTCGTAAACAGAGATAAGGTACGTGGGGTGCTAAAAAGCTCAAAGCTCAGTAAAAACACTTTCCGCAAGATTGGTGACAGTTAAAACAAAAACCAGAAAGCTATACAATAATATTCAGTATTTCGTACGTCTAGAACTGGGCTAAATGCATACCTACTTAAAAGGGTCGGATGCTTGTAAGAAAAGACGGGTAGAAACCAAATACACAGTTCGAACAAGAATCATTTATTACTTTTTCAGTACGTCGATTATTAAAATTTAAAATGGGCTATGTAATAGTACCATATAGAGTCTTAATTCCACTTCCAATTCGTCGTGAAATAAAGCAAATCTCTGAAATCGGGATTGAGGCATCATTTCCACATTTGTTTAGTGCCATCTAGTGTCATAGTTAGGATATGGTATTGTTTTTTTTTTCTAAAAGTAACGGAAAAGAGAAGTTAAAATGATCTATTTAGTAAAAATATACAGTTTATGTTATTGTATTGTTAGCTATTGAAGCCCTTGCCATGAAGGTGTTTACCACATGCAAACTAGAAAGTGTTACAAACGCATTAATAATATGTACAGAGATGATCTTTAATAGATAGTTTTTCCCCACAGGAAACGAGTTTTTTTTATGTACAGTATTACTGAAAGGATTTATTTACAGTATCAATATCCTTTTTTTTTACAATATCCTTTTTACAGGTTCTCACAGTATATTGTATTCTCATTAACTGGATCCTGATAATTTTAACAATTTTATAAAGCATTATTTTCTCTACAATTTTTGCTAATTTATTGAATCATTTGGGATACTGTATTTTTAGATATTTACTCACTTTTGGAATTAACTTGCTCTGTGCTTTTGAAAGAATCTGTTTGCGTTTTTGCCATTTTCCACTAATTCTATATCAAGCCTTTGATATTTTACTTCTCTTAAAGCCTCATTCCTTCAAAACCTGCTTACCAAAGATTAACTTTTGCTTTAGACTCAACCAGGCCAGTTTTCAAATAGACTTTTTGAACACCATCTAACATATAGTTCCCTAATGGTTCTTTCACTTGTTTCTATGTCTTGATTGTATGAAAAGACAATGGACATTGATAGCCTGTAGCATACTCCTAAAATGCTACTTTTGTTGTTTTTAGTTGGTCTGATCCACATACTATTGATTCAGAGATTCTTGATTTCCCTAGCTGAAGTTCCTAAGTTTGAATATACTTTTTTAGATACACCACCCACACTTATCTTTCCTTTCTCCAGGTCAGAGTGTATTTACTCCTCTTACATTCCTCTCCACTTTCGGTTAGCCATGTTTCTGTGATTCATAATTAAGTGCTTATATACCTTCAAATTCGTTTCTGATACTCCCAGCATTCAGGTATAAACTCATGACCAGATCATTTACTTAGAACTTCTGTTTCTCCTGTGGTCTTTAATCCCCATTGAACTTCCCTTTCAAATTAACGTTTTTTTCTCTCTATTCTAGTTCTGGATTTCTTTGGTTGTTTTTTGGTGCCAAGAGTCCATCTCTTTGCTATGGAATGATTTCCAGGAGTTCATAGAACTAGAATCTTCTTTTGCACACCATGTCCTCACCCACACATTGTGTTGATCAGTTTTGCCCAGTGTGGTAGGGTTCCCAAGAAAACAACCAATTTAGTCCTGTTCTTTCTTGCCATGTTAACAAAAGTGTTAAATACAAACGGAAATTGTGCCATTTAATACAATATAATCTGTATCCAAAAAATGTGGCTACCATGAAAAAAAGAAGAGTATTGGCTTACAGGTTTTGAGAGAACTGCAGAGCTGTGCTTTGTTAAAATATATGGAAAAAGTAATCAACTTTTGTGACCGTTTCAGTTTTAAACAAGGACCACTGCATATCATTCTCATTCAATATCATGTCACAAGATCAGGATGTTCACTGGCAAGTAGTGAAGAAAACCTCCTGGTTTTATATCATTATACATTCCTTTTCTTGCTGTTGATGTGGCAGGGCAAATACTGCCACATTGTCTTTTGCAACCCAAAGTTTTCCTCTTAATGATCTCACTAGAGCAGACCTAACATTAGAAGGTACACTATACAAAATAAAAAAAAGTATATTTAGTATGATAAGGGTTTAGGCCAACAGAAGTGAGTTTTAAAATGCAAAGGGAAATTAAGTCACCTATGTAAATGCATGACTCAGTAGTGACGTTTATCTGTGTGACATGAAAGCGGACCAAGAATCAGGTTTCAATGGTGTACCCATTGTAGCCGTCTGAAGCATTCTTGGTTCTATTTAATGGCAAATGACAAATAATACCAGACAGTTCCAAACGTTTATGTAAACAATTTATTTTCAACAATGTACAGATCCAAGCAGTGATTAACATTCACATCTATTACTACATCATACAAATGTCAATACAAAATTACTACAGTACAATATATATTCTTTGCATGATCCAAAATATTTGGTGGCCCCAAAAAACTTTAAAATTCAGCAGCTTATCAAAAATTAAAACCATATTTCTATTCAAAATGAAGTTCTCTCATGTTAGCGTAAGTGTGAAGGCAGACTTCAAGAAATATTAGTCAAGTATACACAGCTAAGAGAGGTTTGCTGGAGGATGTTTTTGAAGGAAACATTCTAACATTACAGTAGTTGATGCTATTTATGGTATTCAGAAACTTGGCCGAGTTTCCTAAAGCTTTATCATCATCACTATGAAAGGCAAACTCTTCTTCGACCCCAGCTGCTATTAGAAGTATTCAATGCAAAGTGCTTTATTTAATATACCACCCTGACCAGTAAATTACTCTTTCCAAAGAATTAATTTGCAAGCACAGTGAGTGCGGTAATTGAAGAAACAGCACAAAAGCCCTGTTGTGTTGGTTTGAATGTAGCTGATCAATCCATCGCTTTAAATTTAGACCTCTTGCAATTCTGTTTTTCATTATGTGCCATAAAATAATTTTCAGCTGGTTATTACGCACATTCCAGGGTGTGAAAGTCCTACACCCAGTTAAGAGTTTAAGAGTGTATTATAACGTTATTACAACCCACAAGGAATTATTGTTAACGTTTTAAGATTGAGGAATGGCAAATTCCAATAAAGTACTTTTTGAAATGCATAATAGATTAACAGAGCATTAACAGTGTTACCAACATAGCAGTAACTGATTACTGATTCATTCAACTTAATAAAAACCAGACTGCTCCAATGCATCTTCTTGACAATTTAAATCTAACTTGTTAGGCATTTATAGTTATCATTTGCAACCCTTAAAGCGTTATCACATTTGTCTTAACATTATCATGATTCTAAAAACACAAATGTCATCCCCCCCCCGACGTGACTACAATATTAGCCAAATGTACACCCTTATGAAAATTTGTATAATGGTAGGGTTGAAGAGGAGTTTCCTTTTTGTCCATTGTTAGAATCCTTCAAAAGGGAAGCTCAAATGGAAAAAAGGCATATATAAAACAGTAAACTGACCTCCTGAGGTTTCTACAACATAAAAATATTCAAGTAGAAAACTACATTATCACTTAGCAGCGGCCATTTCTGTAAGACAGCACACGAACAGCATTTAATTCAGTGTGTACAGAGCAGACGAATTAAGCCGTGCTTTCAGCATGCCAAATAAAGCTGGAATGTGACAAGACAAAGGTATCACGACTTCAGAAACATTCACGCAACAGAGAAACGTGAAAACCACACAGACACATGTGCTTCATATATCCCATGATGTTTTCTTATTTTTTTAACCCAATCTGTTTTGTTTTCATTTCGCAGTTAATTATACAGAGCAGATGAAAAATATGGCGTATGGGGACAAAACAAAACTCAAGTAGTCAATCAATCATTGCTAGTTGTTTTGCAATTCAGGAATTTTTTTAGCTAAGGAGACCCTTTTCTCATTTTTGCTTTAAATACTGATTTTTTTCTATGATCAGCAAATAGGATCAGGGCAAGGGCAACAGACACTATTACTGCTAGAAGAAGACTGAAACCCTGCCCCAATAATGGCATCTGCACAACTAAAGCAGGTTTTTAAGATGGCAAGTGATCATCAATAATGATGCAACGATCTGACTTTGTGTCTAAGGTGTCTGAATAGGTATAAAAGCAAAAACGTTATCAACACCCAAGTTACTAGTTGAGAACCAAATTAGCTTTTCCTCACACGCTTTTGGGGGAACTTTAAGAAGCAGCTTCGGAAAAAATTAAACAAGGGTTAAAGCAATAGCAACTGTTTTAAGAGCTTGATTACAAAATTAGTAGCTACACAGGGCAGCCATGCTTACAACAAAGAAAGAAGCATCATTATGCATTAGTGTCAGGCTTTTGAGTGAGGAGCTGTGTGCGCGTGTGGGCAGAAAAACAAGGTCAATTCCACAATGAAATGAAAAAAGGTGAAATGCAAAAATGTTGCATCTGTAGAGCCTTCTTCGGGTGTTAGTGTTAGGCTTTGCCTTCATGTATTTAAAAATGCACCACTGACAGGTCAGGGCATAATGCTTCATCAGTTGTGGACACAAACGAGGAATGTGTAAAGACCAGCATGCGCTCAAGCGTCAGAAGCTAATAAAAAAAAGGTTCCAAATGAATCACAAGAAACATTCTTCTCACATGCATAATCTAACACAGTGCAATAATTCATACCATTCACCACTTGCACACAAAATGAGAACATGCAAAGATCTGTCAAACATGAGAATCTGACATAAGCAATGGATATTTTTCAGCTGCAAAAAGATGCTATGGCTTTAGAATTGCGTGTGTGCGCACGCGTGTGTGTGCGCGCCCCTCAAGAGAAACAAAAAGTACTGAAGGCCGAGCTCCGTCCAGCAGAGCAAATGGGATTTTTTTCTAGTCACCCCCCCCATATTCATCATGGGATACAGTCAGGCAATCTAAGAGTTCAAGACGACTTGCACTTTGAAGAGTAAAATAAAATCAAGAGTACCAAATCAATTTTGTCCCAGATTCACAGTATGAAACAATGTAAAAAATACACATTAAGGGGAAGGGAAAGGTTAAATAAGCAAGGGTTTATTATTGAATGGAAATAACTGGAGAAAAAAAAAAGCCAAACAAATGAAATGGGTAAAGATCATCATAATCCATCATTCATCCTCTCTGTTGTACCCCTTCACCTAGCTAGGGTACAAAAGGGCCACCAACATGCGCAGATCAAGTTTCAGAGTACCCTGCTTGGTATATCCATTAAAAAAGAATCATAAGCATCTTTAAGATCATGCTCTGAACAAAAAAAAAAAAGAACAAAAACTTGAGTGGGGATTAACACCCAAGAACAACAAATGTCATGATCTTTTACAATTGTCATTAATGCCAAATGTTGAACACAGCCCTTTAACAGTTTCACTAACCACATGGCTCTTATAGTCTCAGAATATCTGGTAAATTCACTAGTTAATGTCCATGCAGAAAGCACATCACATTGACAGCACAGAAGCAAAGTTTGCACAAGTATATTGGCTTCCCACAATGTGCAGGTTACAGACACTACTATTATCAATCTTAATCCTAATGAATCCTAAAGATATTTCAAGGCCTTATCATAACTACTGGACTTAAACCTATCCTTAACAGAAAAGTAAAAGCTCTACTGCAAATAAAAACTGAAGATTTGTAATACAGGGCTATGCATCATTCAAATGAAACACAAAACCGGTGCAACAAATTACTTAATGTATACCATCCCCACTCTCAATGCAAGCATGCTACGTTTGCCATAAAATGACTTCCAACTGCAATGAAAATCAAATGTGTATTAGTGTACATTTCATTTGTTGACAATCCTGGCCAAATAAAATCTTAAAAAGGGCAGTACTACTAGTCTTAGATCCCAAAATATTTAGTATTTTTGAAGTTGAAAAGAAGATATGCCCATGATATGCAAAAGTAGAGAGAGAACTGACTTATCTTTTAGGCTTAGGCTTTTTGCTAGGATGTTGGTCATTAATACGTTAAACTTAGCAATTATTCTCTCACCATCTACTATTATTTGTTAGCAGGAGCCCACTGATGACGCACATGAACAAGGATAGCTGAGAAACAGTTCTAACTTCATTTAGTATATTCTTCATCATGCAATTGTCTAGAATGTCCCCCATGCCTATGTCTTTAGGTTTAAGCTCAACCAATACTGTTTCAAAACCCCATCTTTGACATTAACTGTGCTAAACTGCCTTACTCTGCACTCCTCCTGTAGTTTAAAGCCAGTATTCACTACAAAAAATTTTCAAAGGTGTCCCCGAGGTTTGGTTTGCTATTTCTGTTAGTAGAAATGTGCTATAGAATTGGACCAAATGTCTTCGGTTACTTCATTTCTGATTGAGTTGTTTCCGAGTGTTTCCGATTCCCCCTGTCCACAGAACAGTGCGTCGGCTAACACCTCCCTCCCACCCCGCCCAGTAGGGTCGGGATCATACTGAGTCCCCCCCACTGGCCTACCCTTCCCCCCAGTAAAGGGTAACATTTTCCCTGGGTACAGAGGTTCCCCGTTGTCTCCCACAGTGAAAGACCTGTAAAACAGAAACACAAGAGATCACTGAGCATTGTCATGGCATGAGGAAAAAAAAACATGTCCTCTACTCGCCACCCCAAGTGAATTCTATAGCATAGATTTTTACTTATTAACAGTCTGAATTCTATGAGTAGGCCAATGGGCTCTACAATCAACATATATGAAATCAAATACTTGATTGCAATTTGTAGCAGAATTTAGCTCATAATCATTACATTCTACTACATTCAGGTTATTGTAATACAATTTAGAAAATGAATTATACTTTAGCCTTAAAGAACTGTGAAGATCAGTATTTCAATTTCCTCTTAGCCAAAGTAGAAATTCCATTTGGCAAACACTAATTCACGAAGGATTAAATATGAGAGATCTGGAGGTTAGGGATTTAAAGCTTCAAGTGAGGGGATACAGAATTAGCCTACAAGAATTTAACAGAGTACTACAGCATGCACTTCCTACAAGATACCCCCCCAAAGACTTTCGTCCTGGGACATGAATACTGGTGGGCAAGACAAGTAAGTAAACATTGCTTCTAGCAAAGCTAAGAGAGACTGGTAATCTTACAAATTAATCAAATAAATGCAGAATATTGAGGCCTACCCCAATTACAGGCCTGCATCCTACAGCACAAGCTGTTATACTCCATAATAGGCTGCAAGGCGCTCCTTCAGAGGAAGGGGAAACTGATCAGAGAATCGCCTCCAGTTCTCATCTCCCACCTGGTTTTTGAATCCATGGAGGATCTGAAATTTAACAGAAATTTCACATTTCTGGTAGGAGCCATGAGGACAACAGAATTTGAACCAGATTATTATTTTTTTAATTACACCAGTCACCTTTCAAACCGATTTCCCATGCATGGGATAGGAGCACAGCTACTTGTCACCGTTTAAGAATGAACGAAACAATTCTAAGGGAAATGCATAGTGGGCCCTGATATTTGTAGCGTAACCAGTGCCTAGTATAGAGAGTTTTTCCTAAATTCTTTTTTAAAATCTATTAAAAATGGGGTAACTACAAGGTGAGATTTGCAGATGTTTCAACTAGATCAAAAGATAAGATGAAAATCCTGAATACACTGTGCAGTTTTTTTTACAATTTTAAGGTGATCAGGTTAAAAACTATTTCCCATGTGACAGTTTAAGGAAAATGCAGCCCGATCAGCAGCTGCATATATTATATTAATACGCTGTTTGCCTTCAAATCAAAAGCATTTTGCAATAACACTAAATCCTTTTGATGTTTGCATGTGAATGATAAACTCAAATAATGACTCAACACATAGCATCTATAATTTAATATTGTTTTTATAATACGTTTAATCTCTATACTGTGCAGAAAAAGAGTTTAATAGGTAGAGACCAAAGTTAATTTTCCTAACACAGTTGGCTGGTTTCAAGTCTCAACCCCGCTATGAAAACAAAAGCCCCTCAAAAAAGTATATGATCTGAACTGGCCCATTATAATAGGGCTATGACCATTTTAAGTGAATCCTTTGGCTTTAAAGGATAGATCTAGGAACAACAAGATTGGGATATAATTGTAGAAGTGTTAAATCCATCCTTATAGAAATTGCATTGTATTTTATTTCCTAAAGTAGATACGGAATCCCAAAACGTAATTTCCTGCATTCAGTTAAACATAGGCACCCAGAACACACATTTATAGAAATGGTTACCTTGCAGAACATCTCTCGCAGGTCATCCTTAGGGCTAACCCACGAGGCCACTGCATCACAGAAGAATATAAAATCCTGAAAGGTAAACGGATCTGCATTGGCCCTCAAAGACAGTTTGTTCACAGTCATAAGAAACAAGTTTCCTTGTCTACCAAAATTACCTCCATGTAATTCAAATCAAAGGTAAAAACAAAATGCAACCAAGGTAAAAACAAACTATGCTGAAGAAAATTAATGTTGAGAATACTTGCTGCAAGGTTACTATGAGGAAGCAATAGCTTTTCCAGGTTGCTGCCTAATTGATCCATGTCGATAATTATTTTCCATTGATAGTAGCTCATAGTTCTTAGAGAGTGCTTCATGTGCCTTGACTTGAAAGAGGGAAAGATCTTCCATGTAGAATTGGGGTTATCACCTGTACAACTCCTCCAGGGTTGACACTGATCATAGTGCAGATTCCCCGGAATGCTGAGTCTTTTTCTTCATTGTCTCTTATATTACGCAGTGAAGTACACCTGTTAAATTGGAAAATGAATACATTTAAAGAGGCAGACATTTCTCTTTGAGAGATCTTTGCATGGCTGCTCTAAGGCACTGAAAGCATAACGTCCACAAATGTGGGTTTTTATTTTAAAATAATAGAACACAGTACCTTGACTTTTTCTGATTTATCACACAATGTGCTGTTCTTTTCACAGTATAATTGCTACAACAATGCTGGGCCTTATGCACTTTACAAATTGTGTTTG
Organism: Lepisosteus oculatus; assembly: GCF_040954835.1. Lineage (NCBI taxonomy): Eukaryota > Metazoa > Chordata > Actinopteri > Semionotiformes > Lepisosteidae > Lepisosteus > Lepisosteus oculatus. The sequence continues at coordinate 24,435,801 of NC_090698.1, read as the reverse complement.
TAAGGCATATAGAGATCTTCATTCATTGAAACTGGTTACATAATAGTGCATATTTGTAAACTTCCTTTACACTATAATACAAGTATTTTGCATTGCTTGGGGACTGGGGGCTTATAATATATTCTATAAGCCACAACACATCCAAAAGCATTTGAACAATGCCATTACCTGCATCTGTGCAAGAAAGCTATTAAATGTACATTGCATACAGTAATACATATAGTTGTATGTTGAAACATGAAATATACTCACTGTTACAGCAAATAATGACAGGACCTAAGAGGATTTAAGACTGGATTTAAGAAAACCTGACTTTAATATCCCAGTTCCTGTGTCCAGTGTTAAATCTAAGGAGCAGCACTGGCAATTGCATCTTAAGTGTTTTGAAAGAGAAGGCATGCCAAGTTTAAGTGAAGAAGGCTACAGGCATTCATCAGTTTCTGATGCAGCTTTAACAGCGCACTGAGTATTTCATCCCATTGCCACAAGGCCATGTGATCTATCCATACCTAACCTTGTCTGCAGCTATCTGAGCTGCAGGACAAATGGAGGGAGTACATTTTAAACATTCAGTGCCATATGTGAATACTTCAAAAACTAATCAGTTTACTGTAGGTTAACACTATCAATGTGAGATACATTTGATGCTAAAATGAAGGCAGTAAAAGTAATAAGAGGACTATGGTCTCCTCACAACTATTTTAGAAAAAATACTCTTAACAACTGTCTTTATTGTAAATAATAAAGTCACTTAATGTAGCAACAGAACCCATAAGGATAGTGGTAAATCTATGTACTGCCTTCACACTGAAACATTTAAATATACATCAGTCAAATCTGGTAAAGTGAATAAGGCCATTATGAGATGTATATTTTATGACTACAATTTGAGTAAGAAACCAGCTTGAAAGAAAAGAATTGAATGTCTTAACTGTAATAAGGATGCATGTAACTGAAGAGCTTGATATTAGTATTTTGGAAAGTTGACTAATGTTGGTGAGAAAAATGCATTAGCTTTCGTGGACATCTAAAGCAATACCCACCATATTACATTTTATAGACATGCACATTATAAAGCATATATATGGGCTTGTACTGTTTCAGTTCAGAAGCCCAAAGAGCCAGTATGAGCAATAACAATAATATATTTATTGCTAAACTGGCAGATTTGCTGAAATCAATGCCTACTGATATAAACATAACCTTAAGTCATTAACTAATAGCACCTTATGTATACCACTTTTAATATTACAGTAATGCAGGTTTGGAGCATTCTGAGATAGACACATGCACCACAAATTATTCTGGTGGACTGATTGTGCTCTTTTTGGCATATTAACAAGCCTTTTCGAACCAGCAAGCATGTGACAATCTTATCCCATGCATTAATTAGTTGTTAGCGACAATAACGACAACAAAAAAAAAATCAATATATACATGAATGTGCTACTGAGGAAAATCACAGACCTAAAAAGGACAAGATTAGTCACATGGTTGACAATGATTAAGGACTGTGACTCTCAAACTGAAAATAGCTTTTTAAAAGAGTGAGAGAGAGCAAGAAACAGAGAGCTCTAAAAAGAGAGAGTGAAGAGGAAATGAATTAAATAAAAGATTGAATAATACACACCAGGGTCTTATAAACTGCTGTAGCATGGGTGCCACCTCTTGAGGACAAACGTAACCAAGACGACCAATTGTTATTGCTAAGGTAACGCAATCACGGTTATACACCACCAAACGCCAACCAAGACATGAGCAAATGAGGGGGAGGAGAAAAAATAAAGAAAAAAACAACAAATAACTCAGAAACAGAAATCAACAGAATCTGTGTATGATAATAAACATAAGATTTCACTAGTGCTGATTATTACTACCCCAGTCTAAGGGGGATGTAAAATATGATACTCTAAAAACAAACAAAACATTTAAGGGAGAACACTTGAAAACGCAGCTGTAAACTAAAGCCAACATTTCTGGATGGTACATAAGGTCATGGGTCCCAAATGCCTTAAACATGTAAGGCTTTATTGTTCACAGGCAGCTGCTGTTCACATCTTAGCATTAAACGTGTGATCTAGGGTGGTTTTCTTCTACTCCTATGTAATAGCAACCTGCAGCCTTATCAGATTTTAATTTTTTATTCCCTGATGTCGGTTGTTATATAACGGAAATATCCATGCATCCCAGTCCTAAAAAAGAACACATTAATTTAAAGGTGTTAAAAGTAAACTGCCAAGCAAGCAGATCTAACTTGAATCAAGATAGTGCACTTTCTCAGTTTTCTCCCTTAAACTCACAAAAAGGTTAATCTTTCATAAGAAAAAAGAAATGGTTTCAAGGATTACTCCAAGCCAACTACATGGAGAACACTAAAATCCAGCAGATTCAAATGAAGCAGAGGAGGGAAACCTAAGTTTAAGAGACACAAACTATGCAACATTCTCATTAAAACAGGCATTTATGAACAATCCAATGAAACATGCAAAAAGCAGATGAATGCTCATTAGAATAAGGTTCATTGCAGGATACACTGATCCACTTTGAATTAAGAGCACATCATGGCATCATGCTTTTCATGTGCACTGCATTTCTTTGACTCACTTTTGAAAATCAAGTTGGAATTGAAAGAGGGCTTCATTCTTCAAACCTAGTTAGGGACTGTAGGTTTTTACTTTGTAGAATTCCTCTAAATAGCGATTGCAAACAAGGGACTATGCAATTCCCGAAAATGAACTGCTAAAGGGCAGGCACAAAGAGTACAGGGGGAAAATTTTAAAGTCTGATTACTCACCAAAAACACAACTGGTAACATTACATTTTGCTCACTTTTTTCAGATCCCTTTTGTTTAGTTTTCTCATTGTCAAATTAAATTGTGAAAGATGCAAATGCACTGATCTGGTGAGGCATTCAAACGTGACATCACTGTAGCCACCACCATGTGAAGACAATAAAACAGCATTAAGCGTGACTAGGCACAAGTCTTTCCTTCAGCTTTTAGTGAAGGGCTATCAGCATTAAAACCCTTCAGATCCAGAAATAAAGAGATCTGGCGAGATGGATTTTTACTTGTCGTCAAAACATGGTCTTTTGTTATCGCGCTTAGCACAATTTTACTGACAGCTCTCTTCTCCACAGCCATCTTACGCTGTGAGGTAGTATATTTTGTTTATGCCAAGATACCAGTTTTTCCACCTGGGCTCTACAAGAGGTAGCAGTGATGATGGTGGTGACACTTGTACCTAGTAGCTTAAAAGCTCATATACCAGAAGAAACTGAATGTTTCTACATCAGTAAAAATGAGCTATACTATAGTGTGTAAAAACTCTAGCCAATCATACAGGATCTTAAGAAAAAGTTCTTAGTTTTTACTTTGGGGGGCGGGAGAAAGGTGTTAGAAATGAAAAAATTCAATTATTTGAATTTATTATTTTTCCCCCCACAAACCATGAAAATCATCACAATTTTTTAGGCTTGTTAGCCAGATATGAAAATGGGGATCAGATATCCTGCATTAAACATTTGCCATCCTTGACTAAATAACATTCAACATCTATTTGCAGATATGCATTCACATTTAAAACAGTAAATAAAACAAATAATAAACAAACAAGAACACACCTAAGCCCTAATATTAGCTTAACAGTTTTAACATATTACACTCCACTCTTATTTTCCCCCACTTGGAATTGAAAAGCTTCGGAAACAACGAACAACCATTCTTTCCACCAGTGAGCATAGTGTCAGCTGTTAAGTGTGAGGATCACAAATAAAAGCAGAGTGTAACAGGAAATTAATGGCAGATAAAGGTGCTATGTAAGCTATCTTCATATCATTTACATGAGAGTTTTAAGGATTAATCTGTTCCTCAGGCAATGTATTAGTTTTATCTTTATGCTCAGCAAATATACATATTATAAAGCAAACAAAAAAAGCACTTCACTTTCCAATCTGTTTTAAATGCTCTGGAACTCTAATTTACACTAAGGTTGCTGTCTGATACTATTAAAGAGTTCGTACAGTAAATCATCAAGCAGTGCTAATGCCTTGTAATGATTTACAGAATACAGCCTGTTTAGTTAATACCAAAACTACAAAATTACAAGCTTCAGTTTCTTTGGAGGAAAAACAAATCCAGCTAAGTTTTGACACTATTCAGTACGATTTAGAAAAAAAAAAGTTTTTATTATAGAATTCAGCATCGCTGTAATAACAAATTAAGCCCTGAAGCTTGTAACTGCAGCTTGGGATTTTTGAATTAAGAAGCAATCAAGTTTGTGATTTTCCCCTCTCTGGCGGTAAGACCATAAACACATCCCTCAGTACTCCCTAGCTCCTCACACCCTGCTGAGTGGTACCTGTGTTCTCCAATAATGTCTTGGGCGTATTCGGTCTGTTAATAATCTCCACCAGTTGGCGTAACACCATGGGAATGTAAGGCTGCATTTCAGCGCCTGATGGGAAACAAGATGACATTAAAACCAGCTCTCGAAAGAGCACAGGATTAATATTGCGCACAGAAAGGCATGGAAACTATTTAATACATGTAATGCAACAGTAAAAAAGCATCTGTTACACCATCCGCACGGACCAAATATAATTAACTAAAACAGAAGTGACTAAAAAAACCGATAATTTGTAGATAAACTTTAATTATGAACACAAATGGGGAAGTATCCATTTTGTCCAAAAACAGATTAATTTAGGGCTTCAATACACAGGGAAGAATACCTAGCCTAAAATGTAGCACATTAGTCTTTACTGTGCTCAGAAATATTTAGTTTATACAGTATAGCTTTGAGGCATTTAAGACATGTATAGGACACAGTTAACTGATGTGTGGCAGAAAAGACACAACACCACATTATAGCACACAGCTATATTATGAAACAGTCCTTCAAGCACTTCCCATGAAATTATATAGTGTAAATATGTTCCAGGGAGTGCAGCAGGAATGCTGGCAGACAAATAAATGTGCCTCAAAAATAACTGCTAACTAAACAAATAGCACAGCCGATGTCATTTAAATTTGAAACGTTTACCCTCCCTATGGAGGGAAGTGTCTGCAAAGGTCTCTCCAATTCTGCAGGGCAATTGAGACTTTTTAACAACTGTGGTGCAATGGTTCCCTCTGCTGGCAAAATGAAATGGCACCTAATTTCACAATAAGCTTCAAGTATGAACACACATTAGGTTCTCTTGGTTGATATAACAAAGCAAGAAGCAACATTTAAATTTACTTTTTTATCATTAAAAATATAGATACGATCTTTATTACAGGAGGGCACCAGAGCTCATACAGTAGGGAATTCTTTGAGAACCTCAAGCCACATTTTGAAAAGACCTAGCACATCAACATATTAGCTCACGGTTCTATACACACATGCTACCAACAGAATAGGAACAGCATATTACGAGTATATATATATTAAAGCATCTAGTAGATTTTTTAAATGTATTACTTTCTGGAAATATCTTCGAAGGTTTACAAGATGAATCTATCTAAATCTAGGAAAATATGCTGATTTGTTTTACATAAAAAGAAAAGGAGAGGTTTATTTCAGCCAGTCTGGGGAGACCAGAAAAGGGACTAGCCTTTGCCTGTATATGTAGTATTTGCTATTTCAGAATTAAAACAAAGTGTAATCATGGTGACTATACCCAGAAGCAGATCTAAGCCTGACTGTGAATAAAAAGCCAGAGAAACACTGTTGCCACACAATGGCAACTGCACAAATTTACAGATTCCATCTAAGAGTCTGTAAAGTAGAAACTAATTAGATGCTATTAAATAGATAAATATCAATTTAATTAAATTGTATTTAATTATTTATAATTAAAAAGAAAGTTCATTAAAGTGGCATACATACCCATTTGTATAGATATCTCTCCAATTGCCCACGTTGCATTGTTGCACACTGAGATTAACTCAGGGTTAAGATTAGTACCCAGAATAGGCATAAAATCAGCTGGGGGAGAGGAAAAAAGAAAATGGCATCAAGATAAATATCTTAAACCGAACTGCAATCATCTCAGCTCACAGTCGCATCAAACAAATTGAAGGTCAAAAAAGTACATACCAATACATGGCTTTACGTGTTGAAAACAAGCCTTGGTTAAATCACCCAACAAGGCAAATGAACTTTGCCGCACTTCCGGCATTTTATCCTGAAAGGGAAGAAAAAAAAGATTGCAAGAGAGTAAGTTGTATCCTCATTTAACCTGCTCATTTCTAGAGAGGCTACCAAGCACCAGAGGATGGGCGTGTGTGCGCTTATCGGCAGGACAGCCTCAAAAAGTCAACACGCAACGGAAATATGGGTCAGTTACTTTGCAGCTCTGCCATCAGGGCCGCACTACACTGAGAACTTCCCCGAGGTCAAAGAGAAACCAGTCATTCCAATGTACTGGCAGGTTCCAAGGCTTGTAAGCCCCAATGCTATCATTAGTGTACTGACAATATGTCAACTTCAGTTTTTACTATGTTCTATTCAGGCAACAGTCTGCAAACTAAAGATGTATATGGTGTACAGTTTATAAATAGAAGGTCTTTCTAATTGTGCTTACAATAACTGGGCACTTTGTATGTATACCATATCAGTCAGTATGATTATTGTTTCCACTAAAAAGTCACCAAAAAAGCTATACTTTCACATTACAAATTATAAATGTGAAAACACACAGTCCTTAAGGTACAAACAATCACGATAGGAACATCTTTTCTTCCTAATATCACACAACCTTCTCTCCATAAGCAATAAGAATGACAAAATACCAAATGCCTTTGGAATATATTGAGGACAAACTGAGGCTCGCTCATTAGCATTGTGAGGGGATGTGGTTCAAAACAACAGTCGCTCAGTGAGGGGCAGGGTGGCTTTCATTGGTATTTTAAGCATCAACAGGCCTTTTAAATAGCCAATGCCAAGAAAAGGAAATGTGATAAAGATGTATCAAATAAAAAAATGCACAATAACCTTTGAAATGAAAGCAGAATCATAAAAAAATAAAAAGGTGAAACTTTCTCAACTTGTACTGGTCTTGGCTTTAATTGTTCAAAAAGTGGACGAAAAGAATTCTGGAATATGTAAAACCTTCCACACTAAACCAACCGCTATTATTAAAAAAAGTAGTGGTACGATTGAGAATATGGAAAATCTGCTGGTTGTGTGGGTGGGGAAATTGTATTCTTATGAGAAAAACTGTTGGGAACTTGAGTTACCAACAGGGTTTGGGATCAATCTGTTTGTGAATCAAAGACTGAGCATTCATTCAAAAGAAAATATTCCCTAAAACATCACAATTACAGAATTAGGTGCTAAGAAAAAGGATAAACAGCCTCCTCCATGCCTTACAACAATAAATAGATAACCTTTAAGCTTTACATTACCTGCATACACTGGTACATTAACGTGAGAATGTTGCTGCGTGCCACAAGCTGTTCAATGTTTCCTCCGAGACCTTCGGCTAAGCCACTGAGTAAATCAAGGGCTACAATCATGAAGTCTTTGTCTGGAGCTTCGTACTGATCAGGCTGGGCATTGTGTAACTGTTAAAAAGAAATTTCCATCTTCGTTAAAACCTTAAAGGCACAAAAATCTTGACACCATTTTTAAACCTATATCATCCGGAACATGAGAAATACTGAGGATTACACCTTCAAAATGAGATCGTCTTTCCCATTGGTGAACCTTTATTTTAAACCTGAGCCTGATTTGAGCTCCCCCTACTGACTACGACCACATCATTACATTTGTAGTAGTAGACACATGTGAAAACCACAATAGTTACCCATTAAGCTATTGTAGAAACTATTGAAGCTACCTTGGCTCTTAAGCACCATGGATTGACTGCAGTGTCAATCCATCCATTATTTAACTGGTCCATAATTACTTCGACTCTGTTAGTCATGATTAAGAAAGATCTGCAATAGAGCAGACCAGATCCTGGAAAGACACAAACTAAAAGGTTTTATGGGTTTCTCTGAAACAATCAATTCCTAAAACCTTGGAAGAATTTAGTTTTGACCACTTAAAGCAGCTGATTTATTCAATGAAGTACATTATAGGTCATTTAAAATGAAAATACCAGCAGCCTGCAGCTCTCAAGGACCACTTAGCATACTAACCTGATGAACATCAAATGAGTCTTTACAAACTGCTGATTAGTGTCGAGGTAGCCTATCGCTATAACTAAATGCGTACTAATCACAGGCATAATGGGAATGACCATATCCAAGTTAACATTTTCAACTTTTTATTAGCTGTACGCATTTACAGGTTTATTACATAGCTGTACTAACAGACATTTCCATAAAAATATGAAGTTACATTAGCATCATCATCAGATTACCAGTACATACTTTACACCATAAATTCTTAAAGTGGTATAACATAAAAATTTCTGATGCTTCATGATGACCAAGTGTGCAAATCTCTTATGTACCAAACAGGAATGAAGGCAATAATTTCCATTGCCTGCCAAAAGCTAGCTATCAAATCATTTTTTTTACTGAATTGAGAGCAATTAGCCATTACCAGACAGACGCTGCTTTGCCCCCCGAGCCCAACCGACTTCCATTGGTTTTTACACTATTTCAAACTCATTTTACATTCTCCAGACGTACAAGATTTGGGACACTTGCCATGGCTTGTGCTAGGGTCTTCTGCACCAAATTGACGCATCGCTGGTACACAGGCTCACAGTATGGGAGGAAGCCAGACTGCAGGGCAGTGGCAACTGAGGACAGGCACTGCAGACAAGGAACACAAGGACAAGCACTCAAAAAACCTAATTCACTATGCGTTTGTTCTTAGAAGATATTAACCAGGCTGGATTTGCAGAAAAACATATTAGTTTATAATATGAAAGAGAAACAGATTTCACTGATCTCTTATGGATTATGGGGTATTGGACAGATCCTGTTTTTGCTTGTTGAACAGATTCAACACATTCTATTAGATTTTAGTTGCAGTGGCACCAATTCCTAAAATACTGAAACACTGAAAATTAAGGAGAGGTAATGGATACATACAGTATGCATCCTCCGTGGTTCCCTTTTTACTGCACCTCATCCCATGACCTTTGGAATTCATCTTGAACCTACTGTATATTAATGCTTTGTAAGCATCCATACAACTGTATCAGAGACAGGCTCATACAAAAACAAATCTCGAGGTGAGAAAAATGTTAAACCTTTGTCAAAAACTTTAAATTATTTAAGCCTTTTCAGTTCTTTGTTATGGATGTGGCTGATCATTTACTTTCCAACTATTCTGCATCCAAGCTAAGCTCAAAATAAAATGCAGGAAAAACTATTTGGTACTGCTTCACTGAGTCAAAACGGAAAACAGGCTTAGGATGGTACAGTATATAGGTATATCTCAGTTCAACTAAGAGATAATGAAAAAACAAAAAAAAGTGCAATACCGCCATTTACAAAAATGTCACAAGACACTGCAAGCAGCTGTGAAACCATACAGCCAGCTGGAACCGTGCATGTATTCTTATCCAATAAAAATGTCACACCCTGAATCCAGGGAGTTGCAAATAAAAATAACAGTGTAATAAAAGTTGCAGCTTAGACAGAAAAGATCTCAAATCAAAAATAAGTCGGTAAGGCTAACTTAAAATTAGTAAATTTTAAAGATGCCCTATTACTTAGAACAGCACCTCATTAGTGTAAGTGCAGAGATGAAAAATATTAGTGAATATGTGAGTACTTTTACTTAATGTGTTGACCTTTTTGGATCATTGTTGCTTTAGTTACAAGTTAGATTGTAGCTTTAGAGACCTGACTAGGTTTCCGTTAAGATGACTAAAGTGAAGGCAATCAAACTCAATTCATTAAACAGGTTTTTGGCCTAGTCAACTGGAATAGTTGTTAAACTAGATAAGAACATAAGACCAGATAAAGAGAGGATTCATCCCATCTGACTAAATTGTTTCACCACGTCTATATGGTTCCAGATCTTTAATCAAACGCACTGAAAGTGGCAGCAGTAAAGGCAATCAAAGTTCCCGCTGAGCGAAGAGCTTAATTGCGTAACTGAGGACTCACTCAAGTTAAAAGGCTGGTAACCCCACGGCTCTGAGCACCGAGACCCCGACACTCACAATTCAAATGAAGTCGTGAGATAACCTGCATTCACCTTCAATACCCATTACAAGGAACACTTGCCTCGAGTAAAGGGAACAGGTCCTTGTCTTCATCCTTCAGCTGGTTCCATTTCTGAATCAGGGGTGGCATCAGCATCTGGATATACTCCTAAAGACAAAAATATACCTCATTGCAGATGCTGTACATGCTTATGGAAATAAAAATAATTATCAGTACAAGACTCTCAAAGATTTATTTTTCCAATTAGAAGGGAATTAAGGAATAAACCTAATTAATTCAACTGGAATCAAGACTAATAAACCTTTGGTGACCTTCCCTAATTATTTTTTTCCCTTTTTTAGAAAACAAGTTATTAATTGTGCAGTGCAAAAAAAGATTGCAGAGGGAAGCATTCGTGCTTTACCGGTTTGTTCAGATGGTGCCCAACGGAATCCGCTAAGGTCCCTATCGCATCGTACAGGATGAGCAGGTTCTTGTGCTGGTACTTGCTAAATGCGAACACAAGGGTGTCCAGTATATAAGCGAGGTAGGGCACCAACTCTGTGCACGCCTCTTCCTCAAGTGTTGCAAAGGCACTGAAGATGAAGCACAGAACAAAACAAAATCAGGCTTTGATGACAAACAAATGAGCCATGTTACAGAATACTACTTCAGGTTTAAAGGGTTTTGCCAATAAACATCCCAATATTGCAATGCCATAACAGGCTGCATGCTATAATTGACTACTTGTAAAATCAGATTTTAGGCCCATTTACTTGAAATATGAAAAGTCGTCTTTTGAGAATGAACTCCCTTCTCTACCAAGGTATTTCTGGATCAGCCTCTTCAGCTGACACAGCTTTTATTGGATATAGTCTTGTACCATCCCATTCTACTTTCTGGCAAAAACTTTAATATTGGATGTTACAACATGCCTTCTACCACAAACCTACAAAACAAGAACATACTGTAATCTTTAGGTTTTTATTTCTCAAATGTCCTAGCCTTCATTTAAATTCTTGATCTAAAAAATACTGAATCCCATATCTTAATTCATGTAGTTTAATTTACTTTATAGTTTATAATTCATTATTGCATTAGCCTTTCAAGAAGACTGCTTTACAAACCTTATCATTACACCCTACTATTACGTGTAGGTAGGGTTACTGAGGTGGGGTTTTAAGGCCATGATAAAAAAGACAAACTAATAGTCGACAATGTTGAATGTTTAATTAAAGACCCCAGACTATCACGTATCTGACTAAATTCAACTTGTGACAAAATGGTTCCAAAGAATGTGTAGAAAGCATCCACAAACAATAGTCTGCAAAGTAACAATAGAGCTAAACCACATGGTGTTTTTAAGCTCCTAGATGCAAAGTGCAAACCAAATGCGAAAGTTAAACGCATCTAAAACATCTGTATAACAGCACACCCCCTGAACACAAAATTAACCCAACAATGTTACATGTACCTTATGCCACACTGTAATTAGTTTATAAGGTCAAAAGTGGGATAGGACGCAGCTGGCTCTGAAAAAAATAACTTTATAGCACACTGCTGTTGTTTGCATAATACTAGAATCAAAATCCAAATATTCACCATAAAAAAAATCAACCCAAAAAACAGTTGTGCAAAGCAATAAAGCAGCAGACTGACGTTTTGAAAATAACTTCAAAACATGCATCCCGGGATTAAACAGGAGTTTTCAAAGGCTGACCGGGTGCGATGAAGCAAATGAAAATGTTCCTGACGGAAGGTCAAACAGTCGAGACATCAGGAACACATTAAACTTTCAAGGCTCGCTGAGCTTCTGGGGGTTTCATCTATTCTTAAGTGCTCTCACATGTTGTGGCACATACAAATAAATGGTTGTTGGCTTACCTCGGCAACTATAATGGCCATTACGAGCTTTTCAGACATCATTAGTAGTCAAGGAGCAACGGAATCCAAGAAGAGCATTCTTGTCCGATTTCACAAATGACATTTCTTCCCATAAAAATTAAATACATTAGAAGACAGTGGCTGCTGCTCAGCGTGTCCTGCACTCCAGTATAACATTATTGCTTCATTACATACGGTAATGGCAAAAATTATACGTTTTTAATATGTTTTAAGCTTTTATTTTTGGGTCAGCAAACCAGAAAAATAATTGTAAAAAAAGATCACAGCTTTATTCTCTTTTATATTGGTAACAGAGGTAACTGCTGTGTGACTAGACTAGCTGATTTTCCTTTTCAATTTCATCCCTACAAGGATAACTAGACCTAAAGCAGAGGATATACTGTGGTAACAGAATTCGAGATCAAAATCACATGGGCTTAGAGAAACTAGGCCTTGTTTAAAAAGTTGTTAAGAGTTCTTTGAAGAAGCAATAGCAGTTCTGGATAAACAGATGCATATACAAGATATGGCGTTCAGATTTTCAGAAGGCGTCTGATAAAGCTCCTCATAAAATATCAAATTACATGCAGCAGTTGGCATTCAAAATGATGTATGTTTGACTTGAGATCTGGTTAATGGATAGAACACAGCACAGATAAGAGGTGATATAATTAGTGGAATACCATAGGGATCTTTGTTACGGTCACTGGCCATCCAAATTTATGTCAATCACCCTAGGCTTTTGTATGAATAGTAAACTACCTAAATTCACATTTTACCAACACTATAAAAACCACAAAGTAAACTCCAAAGGCTGCCAAAGAACCCCTAAATTAACTGATACTTCAAATCTGGTCATATACCCAACATCAAAAATAAATCACTTACATTTCTGTGATGATTTCAATACGAAGGATTCCAAAGCATTTCACATTCAGGCGGGCCACTTAAACGACCACTGAAGTGTAACATTCACCTGGGTGACCAGCAATTATGTACTAGCAGGCTCACTACACAGCAGAGCAGGCAGAGAAGTGAGTGTGCTTCAGTTTGTACCATGGTTAAAAATACAGGGAGGCAAGTATACATGCCCATGTAGAAATAAGCCAGGACACAAAGGTTAACACCCCCTTTCATACTAACAATGTCATAAGATTTCCAGGATGTTTCTGTAATTTAATTGACCTATCCAGCTAAATCATTAAATGAATAAATTGTTATTGGCCAAACGACCACCACCTCTAAATCCAAAGCATGGAACCGCCTGCAACATCCCCAGTCATACACACAGAAAAATATATGGATTGGCAAAAATACATATAGACTGGCAGGGAATTTCTTGTCCAAAGGGAAACGTTCACCTTGCTTGCTTAGCTCCTGAGATCTGACAAGATCAGGCTTCAAAGGCAGTGATGTGGCTATAAAACATGCTCATCCATAATACAAATGAAGTATTGCAGCTGTGGAATTAGCCCAGGGAAAAGCAAACCGATATCTTCCTGGTCTTAAATGAATATCCAACACTCATGGGGAAAAGTATTAAACCGTTTTAGCCTTGAACAAAGATGACTACAAGGGAAACTGATGCAAGTATTCAATACCCTCAAAAAACTGAGAAATCAATGCAGTGGATTTCTTCAGAATCTACAGTGAATCATGAAGCAGACAACTGGAAAATACAGGAAACTGTACTTGAAAAATGAGAACAGGATGCACTTTTTTTGAAAAGTGCCAAATTGCGTTCTTTCATTTATAGCTGTTTTTATGTTCCAACTCCAACATTTGATGGGTGCAGGCATAATGCTGAAGTTAATAAAAACCATCAGCTTTATGGCTCTCTTTAATCCAATTCTAAAAGATGTTTTATATCCAACTAGAATTGGCAATTATTTCTCTAATACCCAGCAGAACTGGAAGAGACGGCTGTGAGCTTTCCACATCTTGGCATGTAGCTATGAATCTTGCAACGGAACTCGGGAGAGAACAAGGAAGTAATAATTGCTTACACTTATATAGTGCTTTTCTGGACAATCCACTCAAAGCGCTTTACAGGTAATAGGGACTTCCCCTCCACCACCACCAATGTGCAGCATCCACCTGGATGATGCGACGGCAGCCATAGTGCCCCAGAATGCTCACCACACATCAGCTATCAGTGGGGAGGAGACTCCACCAACCATCCCACTTCTGAGCTGTTTGTCTTTTAAGATGTCACAAACAGAACGGTCCCATGCAGTAGATTAAGTGACAAATGGAGGACAAGTACATTTCTCACTGATGGCACCATTTGCCTGCATGCATCCAGGAGGCCACAGAGGAAAAACCGAGAGGTTCCTGGCAACCAAGTCTCAGCCTAGACACGCTGCGTGGCTCTTTGGGTGATCCTGGTTGCAACTGGCTAGTGACATGACCAAGACTCAAAACTATGATCACAGGGCTCAACATGCACTCAGACAAACACCTTTATCACCTGAGCCACTCAGGAGGCCCTCTCCCAAAACGATATTTAAGACAAATAAATCCTTTCAGTTTACAATCACAACAAAAAGATTAGAAAAGGTTTTAGATAATAGATAATAAGCAAGAGTTAATTATAAACAACAAATATCAGAATACACCAATTTGCATACAATTTACAATTACACTTGTGATTTTGCCTATTGAAACGCAAGAATCAGAAACTACATGAACATCTACCCTTAATTTAATTTAATTGAATAAGTCTGTCGCCTTACCTGCAGGCAGCTTCCTGAACCCTCTTGTTGCTGTCCAGGATTCTTTTCAGCAGTTCGGTCATCAGTGGCTTTAGGTAGGTGTCCGGGGGCTGGCTGACCACCCAGTGTGCATAGCGGCTGAGGGTCCAGCAGGTGATTGAACGGACGAGAGCCTTCTTGTCAGATAGACACTGGACAAGGTGGGGGATCAGCTCTGGCAGATACGGGATCATACCCTGCATACAGCCTGAAAAAGCACATCTATAATCCATTGAGGAGAACTATGCAGACAGTTCTACATGAAGGTAGGATTCCACTTTACTTTTTGCTCAATTTCAACCTCCCCAGTCCAGTTAAATTGAGAACAATTTCAAATTTAACACCATGTGAAATGAACTGAAACGGAACATCTTGTAGTTTCTGAACTTATGAGAAAAAAAAATGCGACACACAGGGTGACGAAGCAAAACTAAGTATTAAATCCTAACAGTGGGATGTGAGTCGTGTAAGGAGAGTAAAGGCTAAAATCGCCACAATTCAGTACAAGTAATTTGAAGCGCAGCCAAATCATGAATAATAACCCCTCTTCCCACAGATCCTAAAGAAACACTTAAAACCACATAAATCATTTACCCAATTATCGGACTAACCGATTACAAAAATCCCACTGAGACCTTCTTATCAAGTCCATTCATCTCAATTCTTCATTCCTTTACTTTCTTTCTATTCAATCTGCTACTAAAGCTACTTTTCCGGAAAAAAAACAACAAATTATCCATCTCAGGATTCCTTGTAATAAAGCCCCATTATATATTAACAGCTCATCACATCTATCAGGATGTGCTCGCTCTCAGCAACCATATCTCCATAGAAAAACATTACATTCCAACTTCAAATTACATATAAACAAATATTTGATACTTTTACCTTCTAGAGATCACCTATATCCATATTCCCAAATCATGGTTTACAGCACATGTCCAGACAAACTTTAACCTCGACTAAATTGGACTTGCTGCACCTTCAATCTGGCTACTTGCCTTCAGCAATTGCCCCAAGGACCAATATTCCCGATTCCTTTATCACCCATTCAGGATGAAACAGTAGTTCCTTCAGCAAAGGGAGGATGTGAAGCAAGAGATCATCACGGAAAACGTTGGCAAGAACATCCAAGGCTGCAGCTGAACATTTTCCTGTAAAAAAGAAGGCGATAATGTCAATCCATCTTTTGACAATTTGTCTGTTGTAGCGCCTCACCTGATGTAGTTAAGTTAATTTGGAGTGTTGGCAATATTAACACTATATCCTTATTACATCAGAAATTTCAAAAAGTTAATGAATTGACCTGGAGAAACGCCTGGATTTTTTAAAATTGGATTTGGGGATTTTCAAATACTTTCGTCCTGAGTAGCTGTGATCAAGCCCTGTTCCTATCCAGAAAATGTAATACACTCAGAGAAACTGAACTTAAAATATGAATTAAAAGAAGATGTAGAAACCATTGCAATATACAGTTTATACATGTTGCATTTGAAAAACTACAGTAATTACTACACATGGACTAAAACAATGCTAACAAGCATACCACTTATAATGCATAGAGCATACATAGGAAACCTATTCTTTTTATTTTGCTTATCAAATGAAAATTAATATAGTCATATCGTATAAATTCAAGTTTCAATACACGTGGCTATCCGCAAGTAAAAATCAAAACTACACTTTGTTAATGTTGGCAATTAATATTTAGGGCTCATATAAGTATCCTTTGATGAATTTTCAACTTCCTGCTAAGCAAGATCCTAAATATTTGCTGACTTTAAGAACAGCAAACTCATTTGCTTACTCTTTCAAACCACAGCATCATTAGTCCTCTTCTGCTGTGATCCACTGTACTCTACACTGTGATCAGAGTGAGAGGTATTTCTAATATGGTTATGGTAAATGTGGAAAAAATAAACCTTGGCCTGGAGTGTTAAACTGAAAACACATTTCTAGTCGTGCAGCAACCCTGGATGCACCTACTTAAATTCCAGTCGGAGATGGTGTCATCATCATCGAGGTCATCATCATCGTCGTCCTCTTCCTCGATGCCGTCGGCTTCGTGCTGCTGAGCCACAGTCCGGGAGCGATGGAACCGGGGTCTGATGTCCTGCTCGCTGTCTGGAATGGCCTCATCTTCCTCCACGTCTCCCTGGAAACACACCGCGCAACACTCAGAAGGTAAAGCAAGGCGCAACGGGGCTGGACGTCAGTTTCCTTCAGTGCTCCAACGACAGTCTCCCCCCACGCCACAAGACACTCTTCACAGGATATGCAGGGAGGAAAGCCGGCTGTTTACTTCAATGCGAGGGTGTATTCACCCAAGTTAATTAACAGTGCACAGAAGCTGGATGGAAGTAATTAAACAATTTTCTGCTGCGTCTGCTTCTTGAGAGGAACAGGAAGAAAATTCTTGTTAATGGGCCCTTTTTTTTTTGTTAGTACAATACTTAGTAAGGAAGGGCATCTGAATATGTCCTCATCTTAAACCCCACAGCAAATGCCTCTCAGCTGTCTACTCCAGGTTTGACATGCGTGAATGTTGTAGGACACAGAAGTTAGTGTTTAATTCAGATGTCAAACATGTTAATACAGAAAATGGAAATTCACTGACAAAATCCATGAATACTAAATTAACCATTACCCATGCCGCTTGTATCTTCAACCGTAAGAAAACCTCTTAGAGCAACTGGGATAATATTTTAAATATGCACATGGCAGATGGCCTCAGCAATAAGTCATACAAAATACTTTAATTCATATTAAAAGTGCCTAAAGAGTTTGTTAAAACTTAACGCAGTTAAACATACATATTAGATTTTCAAGTCTGAAACAATGCTCAGTAACTCACTTACCTTTTTCATTTGCACACTGTGATATCTGATAGTGTAAATTAGTTAAACTCTCAGATGGTATGAACGAAAATCAGACTTATAACCAATAGCTGTCATCCTGTCACCTCTGACCTAAAAGGTGCCCACTGACTGTTTGCAGTTTGCAGCTTAGAGATTAAAAATAAAGCCCTGATAATTTTTTTAACCTCATTTCAGCTTTATCTCATTTAACCTTCAATGTTGTTCTGTAAAATAAGAGCCTCTACTGACGATTGCCCAGTTTACCATCAGCAATGCAGTTAAGTACTCCTATTAGTAAATGCTTTTCTCCTCTAAGGTGATGGTTCCACTGTACAGACAACAATTTCAAATTGGCCTGCTTCAGATGTTTAAGACGCATCAATACTCTTTATGAATATTATGCCAGCGAGAATACAAATATTTTAAGATGGTTCAACAACAAAAGATTCCACTCACCTTCAGCAGAATAATATCTATTTCAGAGTATCTCATCCCATTAACCAGAACAGGTATTAATCTGAAAACAAGTAAAAACAAATCACTGGTGACATATGTCAATGTATTCCAAAATTTTTATAAATACAAACCAATAAAATTAATCACTTATTTGCTGTTGCAAAGATTACAACAATTATGTAGCTAAACTTATACAAACATAATATGCAATTACTAGACAGAATTCAATATAATGCAATCTGAACAAACAAGATCTTATCACTTCTTACTTAAAAAACCAATATTATATTAAACCCTGCAGGGGAAAAAAGAGATTGAAAACACCATTTCCTCCATTAAAATGCTTTCTCTAGGATACAGAGGAAAAAAAAGAGTAACGTAGAGTCTTGAATTAAAATGGTAAACAATACTAAATAAAAAAGCACCAAGGAAGAGCATTAAAAAAAAACACAGGACTTATGTTTTGCTTACTTCGAGAGGTGTCCACAGAGCACATCTTTACAGACTGGCTGCTCAGCAAGGGTTAACCAGAACTCACAGGCCTCCAACGCCACATTTTCATCTTGGTCCTGTGTTCTTTGTAACATGTACTAAATAACATACAAACAAAAAGTTAGCGAGTTTAATCAATACTGCACAATATCACTGGAGCCCTACCTAAAAACACCCTTATTCAGGTAATTCAACATTTTAGGAGGTATTCAGAAACTACATTCAACACCGGAACATCAAGTAAATCACTGAAATAGTGCTTGAGCCCAGATGCAATACAGCATGCCTTTCACCATTTCCAGAAAAGATGGCACAAAAGTTAGACTGCATGAAGAAGTACGCAGATCGGTCTTGTTTGGCACTGTTGGAATTACAACACCCTATAACAGTCCATCACACAGAATCTGCCCTGTCTTATCACTCTGGTCACAGATGGAACATTTAAAAATGGTCAGTCACAATATTCACTTCTTGTCAGGTTATAATTATTTTAAAATTGTGATGCATCTTGTAAAAGTGGTAAAAGGGTGCAAACATTTATTAATTCACTATTCTGGGTAAGTCCAGATCAGAACCTAGGATGTCTGCAACCTAGAAAGTCACCTTAACAACAACTTGTTTTTCCCTTATGAATGACTAAGCAAAGCAATTCATAATTTCTGTACACAGCATTTGTTCAACAGAGACTATATCCTATGTCCATAATTCATTTTCTACAAGGGGATTCTAAAAATAGCAATTCTCCCTAACATCCTCCCCATATGTTCCAGCTCATTCACGTCATGAATTTGCACCAAGCTACCAACAAGCTTTTAAGGGGAAGTTATTTAATTTAAATTCCATTATCTACATTTCCTAAGAGTTCCAGATTTCAAAGTGCATTCATTTACTGCTCTCTGGCAGACAGTATCTTGCATCATTGTATTGATGTGGGTTCATCACGCTCTATGCTCTGGTTACAATGCTGCAAAATATTAAAAATTAAAATGAACCCTTAAAGTGATGTAACATTACACAATTGTGGTGAGCTTCATCACTTCATAAAACTTTCAGAACTTTATGATAAACATTATCTCTGAAACTTGTTTCCCCTATGCAAGTTCTATGCTGTACTTTCAATCTGCCATACTGTAGCATAAAAACTGCTTTACTTAATACACTGAGGATGAATATGTACTCTACAGATCCTCCACCAGGGGGGGTAAAGTATCTGGAACATTAATTTTCTCTACAGTGCAGATAGAATCCAGTTTAATGAGAAAGCAAATTCTAAACTAATTTAATAAATCAGAAGACGGCAATGCATGATTTCTTCATCTAAATGGTTATGACGATAGATGCATATCCACCCATTATCAGAAAGCTTATTCTCCTAGTGATGAACGCAGAAACCCAGAAAATGTCCTAAAAGCCCTGAACTCTGGATAGGATGTCACTATAAATGAACATATTTTACAAATATTTCCCCTTTACATTAACAGACGTTTCCAAATACCATCTTTCTGACAACAGGTCTCAAGTTTTGCACAACAGTTTTGAAAGTTGCCTTGGACACATGCTATAGTACTTTCTATCATATAAATCGAAACCTCTAATTAATATGAAGTTTAAATGGAATAGATAATGTTTATATTGGCTGTTATATACATACCGTATAATTCACCACATACATAATGCATCTTGCAAAAAGCTATTGCTGTATTTCCACAAATATCGAAAGTTGTTGTCTGTAAAGTTGACTTAGGTTATAGTTTTAGAATAAAGAACTTCAAAAAGACAAATTTAAAGTTGTTTTTGTGAAAATAACACTGCTACTAGTATCAATATAGAAACTCAAATATTATGTACTATTTTATTACTTTAAGTCAATATCTTACAAGTAAAACTATTCCAGAATACAATTTTTTTTCAAACACTTTAAACCTCAATGGTTTTCATGCATAGTACATCACTGTGCTTTATATTCGAGATGCATGTTTCCCGTAATGTACAGCAGAATTTATGACAGCTGCAACATTAGTAGTGCTCTTATTGAGTCAGACTGGGGGCACAGCTCCTCAAGCAGTAAGAGCAGCCGGCTCCTGGGGTGAGTCATGGCAGGCAAGGTTCGCAGTGCCCCACACACAGGGGACTGCAGCAGGACTAGAGCGTCTGGAGTTTTACCACACGATCTTCGCGCTTCGACGGACACTGTCCCAAAGCCATCGTCCAGCACAATAAACCCCATCATCTTCCCCATCACGAAACACAAAGCTTTATTCCCCAGCCTGCGGATAAAAACAAAGGGAAGACCACGGCCTTACCACGATGATGTTATACATGTGGGGAAGCAGACGATCCATTCGGACCTCGAGCAGCATGACGAGAGCACGGCACACGTTCTTCCTCACCTCTGGCTCTTCGTCGTCCGCCAGCGCAAACAGATTCTGAGGAGAGAACAATAAGCAGGAATAATGGCATCTGAAAGCTGGCTTTCCAGATCGGTTTTTGTAACCATGTCTGATGCTCTCCAAGATTTTCTGTTCTGCGGCAGATTTGGCAATTTCTACTGTAAGCCTTTGGTTTGATATTCTGAGGTATGTGATCAAGGCGCTGATGTATTCTGAGATTCTGGCAGAACATCTGTTCCCTCTTTGGAAGAGCCCAGTCAAGAATCTTCCACATGATGCCTTTGGATTTCTTTTTTTTGGATGTCCAATATCAGAGTACCTTCTTTTACAAGTACAAATCTCACCTGGATTCCACTACTACCTTTATTTCTCTTCAATGCTTGAAATGTTATTTTTTGTATGGCAAATCATACAAAAGCACAGATTAATAACTGTGAGGTAGTTGCAGCTGCACTATAATCTTTCAATTGCCAGGGATATTAAGCCTAATACAGGAAGGAAAGGGTAGTGACCACTAGCTTATGTCTCACTGTGCATATCAGAAGTCAAAACTCAGCCAGGAGAGGAAATTACACAAACAATTTTCTCTTTTAGTATAATAGAGCATTATACTGACATGACATCCTATCATTACAACAATAATTGATTTTTTACCACACCAAGAATTACCCTAATTTTTAACACAGTCCAAGGTCATATGTACCCTCCCAACTGGCTTGTCATTCAAACACCAAATAAAGAACCTTTTCTAAAGTTTTTCTACAGTTTTACAGTTGCATCATTTTGTTAGTTTTTGATATTACCGGACAGTTAAAAAAAATCAAACCAATGTAAAAGAAAACAAAAGCAGTTCTTATAATATTAATGATACAACAGAGTGTATTGTACAATGCTGTTATTGTCCACTAGTTATTCTCACTGAAAATGACATCGCTGTTAATAACTTTGACCTGTGGAATGACGACAAACCTCCTGTAAATATACAAACTAACCATCTTCTAAATGTTTAAAATATCTAACAAAAGGAAAGCAACTCACCTCAATGAAAGAATCAATATGTAGCATAAGGGCTTGAGTTCTGCTGATGATAAATTGGTTCACGCATGCTACTGCATGGGACCTAAACAAAAACAAAGATTTAATTTTATTGTTGTTTTCATGCGCCACTGCCCTTACTGGTGTTTTGATAAATGTCGTACATTCCATAAGCACTGGGCACCAACAAAAAAAATGAAGAATTAAGCAGAAAGGCTGAAAATGAAGCAGTGAATAATGAATAATGAAACAGTATGTGTTTTAACAACATAATTCGATGGCTGTTGTAAAACAAGATCTACTGCCTGTGGGATAAAGGAAAATGCAGCATCAAGATGCAGGATGACAGCTGCTCTAACCTCAGTATCACAAACCTCAATCCACACCTGAACATCCTTGTTAAGGTTTACTTACATATTTCAAAGACATGCCTTTCATCAGCAGAACAGAAGGGTCAGTGTAAAACATTTGCTCGATCACTACGAAATATCACAATCCTCCAAATAGGAAAGAACTGAGGAACTCTTTGATGATACAAACAAGACCTTTGAAGAGCAAAAACTGATTATGCGCTCATGATATTGGATGATTTCAATAATCACCATCTAATTACTTAACTGGATAATTTTCAATGTGCCAGTAAATGAAAAATGCATTAATCTTTAATAAATATTACACAATAGAATGAAGATTGCTTTTCATTGTACAATCTTACATTGAAAAATGTGCCTTACAAATAAGTGCACTAGACAACCCTAAGCAATGGGCATTAAGGTGGAAAATTTTGTCTTTATTGCTTCTTGCAACATTTATGTTAGATGTAGGCGTCATTACACCTCTGTATACCTCTCAGTACTTCACAGTAACATGTACTGTCACAGCTCTGTATTGTGTGCTTCAGTGATTACCCAGACAGGCCACAGCCTGAAAAACACCACTTCATACCTTATTTTAGGACTGCTATGTTTAAAAAATTGCAGGAATTTTGGAATCATGATGTTGAGAGGTCGGTCCAGAATATCACTATCCAAAATTTCAGCTGAATCCTCACAGATTTTCTGAAGAGCCCCAAATGCTCCCTAAAAAGTAAATAAAAACAGTGATTAGTGAGTGGTCCGGTGAATTAACCTTGAATTCTGAAAGCATGGTCACTCTCCAATGTCAGGGAAAGTTACTTTTAAAAAGCAATCCGCTACAGTTCCAAAATCACTTTTGTAAGCGATTACTTTTTTTAATTAAGTGAATGAAAATTGAGTTTAAGATGCAAGTATTGTATACTTTTTTAGAATTATTCTCACCCCAATTCTTGAAATTGTAAAAAGTAATCCTTTATACAAGTAACTGCAATGGATTGTTTTTTAAAAGCAACTTTCCCCAAGCAAAGCAAACTGGCTTAATCATGTACTGCTGATGAAACTGAACAACATACACCTCCTGAAATTTGACATGCTGGTTTCTGCCCAGCTCAAGCTGCTGGCAGACTTTGCGTTTTAACTTGCTGGTATGTGAGGAACTAATGGATAGCAGAAAGAGATAAGCATGATCCATCACTTCATTGTTTAATGGCTTACTGTCTGAACGGCAGATGCCAGGTTCTGAAAACGATGAAATTATACATCCCCCTGTATTGAGATTAAATTATAATCATTCCTCCAAGAGGGTTGCCAGGCCTATTTTCTGTTGCACAAACACCTAATAGTTGCAAACAAAAATAATTGTTATAAATATCATTTTTAAAGATATACTGTAATAAACCAACTAAACAATGGAATCTGACGCAGCATCCACAAGTTCATGATTAAGAAAGGAGTCAAAACGGCGGCTCCGAGGATGACACACAAATGACCCCTAGGAATAATGATCAGTAGAACCTTGCGCACATGAAGCAATAAATTACACTCAACAAAGCACACAGTTGCTAAACAGGACAAAACAGCACTGATTACAGTTCTGCATTTTTCCTATCAAAGTGATAAGAAGGAGACAAAGGAGGAAGCAACCATAAACTGTATACTTAGGTATATTCTGAGTACTATCATACAGAAAATGATCTCAATTCAATAACCATAAATAAACAGGACAAGTTAACAGTGCTCATGAAATCTTAGGGGCTTTTTAGAAATGTTCTGCTTAGATGGAAATGACTACTAAATTACTGTTTGAAATACATCAATATGCACAAAGTACTGTACATTTACAGTCTACAGGTTAGAACTCCTGCTCTAGTACTTGGTTATTAATCTGCTAATCCAGAACGCTAACTACTAAATCCTCTGGAGCAAAACACTTCACCACATAGACAATCAGCAACCCGTATCACATTACCAACATGGGCACTTCAAGGCCTTTAAATGGGCACTTATGTATTGCACTCTCAGCAGTTGCCAGCTTATGCAACACGATTCAGATGCAAATGGGAAAGAGCACCCAATGTCTCTGTGAAGGCTCTGATTACGAAATGATATCCATGGTACAGTTGGTCATAAATGAGTTAATGCACTATTTGTCAGAAGATACCTCTATCCCTAAATGCTTAGACTTGGATTTTTTAAGAGAAACACTGACGTTTCCCCGATAAGCACGAACCAAACAGCATCGGAGAAAAAAGCTTTCGCACAGAGTACTACAGCAACAATCAGATCCAAAGCGGTTACCATGGCAATAATATCCTTGCTCCTTTCTGCACTTCAAGAATGGTGCTTTCCATGACAGTACCACCAGCGCATTGCTTTTGGTGTCCGTCAACTAAAACTGTGAGATCACCACATAATTTTGAAATCGCTTTCTTCTCACAGTTTGTCAGAGTTGAGTAAATCGGTATTAAATGTAAGCGAGGAGACTGACCTGACTGATTATGGAAAACACCAGGAACACAAAAGGGATTCAGACTCGTAAATCTTCACCATAAACTTGACGTCTGTCTTCCAAGCCTAAATAAAGTAATTGCTATCCTTCTATAAATGTTTATAGACCACCACCTGCTCTTGTCTTTTAATAGATTTACTGTACTGTGCACCAGCAGAAGTGTCATATCACTCCAAAAATATTAGGAAACTTAGGCATAGTGCACACACAAGAATCGTACAGACATAACTAACATCTAAGGACTATAGTGAAAGCACTGAATAAAATACAGTGATGCTTTTATGCATTTTTTTGCATGCCTTATATAAATCTGAAAATACAGCTTACTGTTAGCCTACACCAAGGGAATCTTCTTGATGAACCATCTGTGTAAGCAAAGACCATACAGCTGCTTTAAGTGAAAGCAAGATTCAAGGACCACATAGTCAATGTTAACAATGCCAAGTACTTTTAAAGGCATATTTGATTCCACATACGTCTGCAGAATTATTTGTCCATTCCCCAAAGCAGACACCTTTGGAGTAAAAAACAAGCAGCCATTCTGTGCCTCCTCACCACACATCATTAAGACTACACCTTAAAGACAACCATCTCCATCCGCATCCATCACCAATCTTTAGGTAACGGGCAGGGAACTGTCTGACTTTGGACACCAGTATTACAATAACTGATCTCATTACAGTAAATAAAGGCACTGATGCAGGAAGAACAGCTGCTCTAGGATTTGAGACATTTTCCCATTTCAGATTATGATTTAATGGCAGGAAATGTCTGCAATCAGATCAGTGTTAAATATTAATGAAGCAGTACAAATAAAATCCATCTCTTTTACAGCAGATTGGCTCATTTCCACCATTTAACCATTTATTGAGCTACAGGGTCAGAAGAGTTACAGCACACTACCAGTTTTTTTGATTTGTGTAATATTCCAGGCTACCCCACACCAAGACTTAAGCAAAATAAACTATTAACATGTAATTTCTGCAGGTATTGCGATGTCCTCTTTTTTCAGTTTAGATCATTGATTTACATTGTTGTGGCCATTTAACATACTTCTTAAAACAAAATTTTCTCCCGAGTGCAACTTTAAATGTTAGAATTTCAACTGAAATTCCCTTTTGGGATTAATTTCTCCCCTAATAAAAGTTGCACTCCACCTTTAGCTTTAAAAGACATTTAAAGACAAAATGGAGGCTTTTCCTGAAAAGAAAATACCCAGGAAACATGCCCCATCAGCTTCAACATAAAATAAACCTAATCTGTAATAAATTAAAAACAACTGCTCCCCCTGCATTTTTTAAGGAGCACATATTTTGTAGTATTACACTGAATCCCACCATATACTATATAGTATTTCTATCTGGGTTTTGAACTGTGGCCATCTCCTGCCAGCTGGGCTTTATCCGAGATTATTTTCTTTTACAATCTTCCTACCAGTGTTTATGTCTTTTTTCAAACAACCCAGAGTTATGTTATTTCCTTTGATTACCGATTAATATACTTCTGAAGTAAAAAATCTCCAGGAATGTCTAGAAACAAATCAAGAAAATAAAAGTGGGTGCACAGCAATCGCCCACTTCACTATCAGTTCGGATGCTTTGACCCTAAAATTAATCAGGTTTTAGCGAAATAATGGAAGGTGCACTTATCATATTTCAAACAGACATGAGGATATACACTAAGTCTGGACTTGTTTATAGTAGTACATCATAAGTTCATGGTAAAAATAATGAATGCATGGGAAATGGTTTTAACAAAGTAAATTTGCTCAAAGAGGTAGTCATTTAAAAAAAGGTTTATCATTTGAACACTGGCAAGCTGAAATGACAGATCTGCTTATGGTTATATATCGATCCCCTGTGGTCTACCATGTGAACTGGGCATGGCTTAACGTAAATTTATAAACTGAAATTTATTTATTGTATGCATCTTATAGAATACTGCAATAAATAATTAAATGATTTTCAAATTATCTTCCGATATATACACACATTTACAAAAGCACACGTTCAACTGATTTTTAGATTTTTAAAGTATGACCTTTTTGAAGCACATCTTTATACTCAGAAGTCAAGCTCATTTCATTCTTGCCAGACTGACAGTAAGTACACAAGAAGCTACCAGTATGGCAGTGGCTCTTTAAGAAGGTCGTCTAATATCTCTGTGGATAAGATTTCAGAATATGGGAACACCAACAGTTTCCTGGAATTATCTGGCAAGGATCAAAAAATAACATTTGCAACAAGACTGACTTGAAAAAAAAAAGTCAGCCAACACAGCCTTGTATCCAACACAGCAAAGAACTCAAATGGGATTTGTGTGTATTTTTTTTTACAAACTAACCGAATTATTTTACTGGAAGTAGGTCAGTTAACCACAATTTCAGCTTGGCAGAAAACCAGTTTAGCTCCAAAAATTCAGTCCCTAGACTACATTTCAGAGCTCAATTTTCCATCAGTAAGACTGTATCACTAAGACACGAATGACGATCTCCATACAAGGATTACCAGAATGCCTAGACTGGCCAAACAAACTTTAAAGGGCCGTGCGTTGGTTCTGTGGCTAAGGAACTGTGCCTGTGGCTGCAAAGTTGCCAGTTCATATCCCGCGGCCGGCAGTGGAATCCTACTCTGTTGGGCCCTTGAGCAAGGCCCTTAACAGACCCCAAGTGCTCCAGGGGCGCCATATAAAATGGTTGACCCTGCACTCTGACCCCAACCTTCTCTCCCTGACTGCGTGTCTCACGGAGAGCAAGTTGGAGTATGCGAAAAGACAGATTCCCAATACAAGATATTGCATATGGCCAGTAAAGTGATCTTATCTTATCTTTAAGCACACAACTAAGCCCACATCTAGTAAAGTAGACCTCAGAAACAACTAATATACAAAAAATTAAACTTATTTCGTCATAATCCTTAAGGGTAGAACTACTTTAATCATTACATTACACTGCATACTCTAAGTATTTTCACCACAGTAAGGATAAACAGGTCATTGAATTTCAGTAAACATACCTGAATAACTATTTATAATTATTATACAACAGTGCTTCTGATCTTACACATTTTCCCCCCCAGTAAGCCTCCTTGCCTAGTGAGCGGTTTTCTTCTTCTTGTTATTTATACCAGCCCCCTGCAGCTAAGCTGGACACATTTCATTATGATTGCTGGGGAAATCAAAGAAAGGTCATTCCATGTCTAATTAATAAGACAAAGTCACCATACATCACAGATTTCAAATGAAAAAACAGTAAAACATTAAAAGTGATTTTATGGAAAAATCTAATGTTTGAGCACTCAACTCCTAAGAGTTCCTATTATGACTACTTATTCCCAGGGGTTCACCACTCCCTTTTCTGTCCTGAGAAACACACAAAGGGCTTTAAAATGCTAATAGCTTTGCAGAAGCCTACTGTATAGCACAGCCACAAAACATTCACACCCAGATTGTCAAGCAATCCCAGGACCACTATGACATAATTGTAAAACATACTTTTAATGGTTAAATAAAAGCTCACTGGATCTTCAAGGTATTTTAGCAGTCTAAACAAGTAAAAAAAGAAGCATGGTTTCTTGTGTTTTATGCAAAAGAAAATAATCATGTTAACTTGACTCTAATTAAAACGTAATTTTTGCATCATTTTTCGCTCCTGAAATTACATCAGAATTGTTTTTTCCCCCCCAACAGGAAGAAATGCATTTTCTATTTCAATAAGGGTCAACACTATGATTTCTAGAAAATAAAGTTTAAAAACGCATGTCTTGTGATTATGACTTCAGTGGTGTTCTAAATGTTCCTCAAGAAAACGAGAAACTCATGTTTCAAGACAAACATATTACAAACCCCCAAAAGACACATTACTTCAACATTCAGACATACCTACCTCTTCTTTACTGTGCTGCTGGAGGCACAACAAAGACGTTTCTGCTGAGAAAAGTGAAATCTGTTTACAACTAAATGCCTCATTTGTCTTAACAGAATGCAGCCTTTCGTTACCACAAATCTACATAATGACAGTTACTGAAAAAGGAAGTGGACAAGTTCAAGGAGCAACTTTTCCCCCACATTGTCAGCTCTCAAATTTGCTCTGACTCGCATAATTTCCAGTCGGGGAAAACAACACGGAAGATGCAAAAGGTAGGTGGCCATCGCAGCGGTCTTGTGAGCCTGTGCTGGTACGTGAACTTCACCATTCCATCACAGTGAGCCTGAGACTATCACTCCCACATACCGCAACAGTTCCTTATCCACGGTCGCATGTCCTTTCAAGGACCTGTTCATGAGATCCCAGACTGCCATGTTTGTTCCCCAATACCAGTTCGATCTGTTGGGTGTTTTCCCATTTCCCACCATCATGATCTTAACCTACTCTTGTCTATTTGTATTCTGAAACACCTGCTGGATAAGGACTGTCCAAGACCAGGAGCACCCCCCCACCCCTTTCATATTGGGCATTGCATACTATAGCTGACAATAAAAAGAGCCAAGAAGAGTCATGATGACCAGTTCCAGCTTCTGTGTGACTTATTGTATGCACTGTTTCAGCACCCAAACATGAGTGAGCCTTGAAAACAAACACATGAAATGCAATTTTCTACTGCTCCTGAACAAAGCACGAGTATCTGAAAACAGGGCAGAGAAATCAAGCAACAGAAAATTTTCCAATATTGAGGTCTTCAGATTAGGATTAATAGGAATGGAACCTACAACAGCAGTCCAGGTGAATTTACATCATAAGGAATATCATACAAACATCTGTCAAAAAACTCCATCACATATTTTTCTTTATTTTAACCACATATATAATACATCCTGAAAATACAATTCTGCCTGACCATGGTAGTTTTTCCCCACCACCTGATCTGATCACATCTTTAATGTGAAGCAAGGCTGAGCCTGGTCAGTACTGGGATGGCCTGTAAGGAAAACCAGGTTCTGCTACAAGTGGTGCTGGTAGACCAGCAGGTGGCGCTCTTTCCTCAGGACTACAATTCCCAAAGGTTGGTATTGAGGTATGGCAATACATCAACAGGAGATACTGTGGTATAGGAGATGCAACATATTAGGCTTCTATTGCTGAGCATATTTCAGAAAGAGATAAATATCGCAAAATGATGATTTATCCAGAGGTAGATAAATGTTATGACCCTTATGTACAAATATCAACTCAATGATACTTATGTAATAATTTCTTTAGAAGTATCTTGATGACCTAATTAGCCACTGACTAAACTTGAAAGATGTTCAATTGTGTTGTGTAAATTCTATAATTATCTGGGTGGGTAAAATTATCTTACATATGACAATTGTATATGAAGCTGAAAGTTGAATTGCTCCATAGAAATCTTAAATTAATAAACAGCGATAGTGAGATGTACTGCAACTTGGAATAATGCTTTATTGAATTACTTGGCCAAATATTGTAGTGGTTCCAAATTATTTTAACTGCAGAGGACAGAAGGATCAAACTAGAAGAAGAAATGCTAATTTTTGCACCAGACAGGAAGGTGTATTTAAAAATTCAACAGTGTGAGAAATCATGAAGCACAGCTGTGCTTTGATTATACTCTTCTTCAGTTAGGTTAATTGAGAAACAGACCTGCATGCCTTTTTAAATCTTTACAATTTTGATAGATTTGACATGGAAAGGCCCTGAATCAATAGGTACTATTTACCTCTCAATCTCGACTTTACTGCCAGGAAATTATTTAGCTTGCCCTTCATATGAGCAAAGAATATTCAACTCGGTTATCAAAATGAAAACAAGAATCCATCTGTGATTAACTAAAGCCCTTCCTCCCAGTGCTCAAGCTCGCTGATCCTGGATGTGACAGTCAATTGTGACTAAAGTACAGGTATAGCTGAGCCAAGACAACTGCACAATTACTGTGGTAGATTAAATAGAAATTGCAACAGACAAGGATGTCATTCAGAATAACTTCTAACATAAATGAACAGAGAAAGGCTGAATATTCAGAGCACTTATTTAACAATATGCCTGGGAAGTCTTGTCCCCAGTCCCCTTTGCCCTCTGTGATGTAGTCCTGTTGTACCTCAGTGCTCAGACTAGAGACATGCACAAAGGGTTTGTGGTGCTTACTCAACACAATGGAGAGCTGGCGCATGAACCCTACCAACTTGCATCTCACTTGCCAGCAGTATCTGCATCACAGTCAATAATGTTTTTTCACAACGCACACTACTGAAAACCCTCCTGCTAGAGCAAAGTCCTCAACTACCTTGAGTGAAACACACACAGACACTGTTACCAACAGCACCCCAGAGAATACAGAGGTAAAGATGAAAGTTGTTCACATTGGACATCGGAATAGGATTAATACTAATATGTTTCGCCAGGCTGCTAGTGTCTCACACCAAGTCAGAACATCTGTTTCGTTTTAACGAGCATTTGGTGCTTAAGTACAGTAATGTGCAAAATGATAAAACCCTAAAATCAGTCACATCAGCTTCTGCATAAAACTTCAAAAACTATGCAAGAATAAAAGTTAATAATACATCTGAACCATCTATAATGCTAAGGTTGGAATCAAATCTTTATTGATTACCCCAAACAGAATAAAAATAGTCTGTCCACATAGTATTGTCAGTCTTCTAGTCCATGTCTTTTCTTTTCACAGCAAGGGCTTTTTGTACTCACTGTTCCTCAAAATTCAGCATTACTTTACAATGTTTCTGCAACTGTGTGTGACCTGGGCCTGTCTTTCATCATTTAACTAAGGGTCCTTTTATCCATTTAGTACATTTAGCAAAGCTTAGTTCTCCATTTTTCAAAACCCAGTCAGCATATTATGGAAAATGAACTCTTCCCTTTACAGATCTAACTACATGAGCAGCAATCAGTAATCAAAACTATCGAAATTTTTCACACATTGACGTGTTAGAATATGAGTTTCTAAGGAGCTTCATTTCAAATGTTCCATGTATTCTGTGACACTTGTGGGTAATTTTAAATAAAGTAAATCAGGATAACTAGTCACTGAGGACAGAGAAACCATTAACCTTCTTAAACATCCAAATTGCATTTACAAAGATTAAAGGGCTCTTCATGTTTTGTGTTTAATGGGGAGTCAAAAAGCTTTAAACAACATTAGCTACCTACAATAAAAATGGACAGTCATGTCATAACAGTATGCAACACAATGTCTGGTTATCGGTGTTAAAACACAAACCACGTGTAGAGAAACTGGTGTTATGTGGCTTCACATTATAACTCCTACTAAGCAGATGTCAGTAGGAGGTAACGTTTTTCAGTGAAATGGAAATGGAGGAACACGAGCCACAGAGCACAAGTGGAAACTGTGTGGAAGAGCATTTAAAACCAAGAACGAGGCATTTCTTTAGCCAAAGGGTTGTGGGAGTGTGGAACAACCTACCCCACCATGTTGTTGAAGCCGATACCCTGGCATCTTTCATGAAAACGGCTGGATGAGATCCTTGCATCGATAAAATCCAAACTACCAAATGGGCTAGTTGGGCCGAAAGGCTTCCTCTTGTTAGTAGCCTTTTTTCATGTTATCTCATGGCAGTGCACAGCCCCTGCTCAGTTTTGGCTTCCTGCTGCTGGAATCAATATCCGTAACACAACCACAAAGAAAAATCAGCAAAACAAAAGCAGTGCTTAAACAACTTATAAGCAGTTATAACTATTCTTGAGTATATTTTTGTTTCTGTATAGTTACAACACTAATTTAAAAAAAATTGCCTTTACTAGAAACATGTTAGCACTTCCATTATAAAACCCACTAGAGCTAGAAAGACTTCATTTAATTAAATAACATTCTTAGGTGAAGCCATCAATTCTCATTTATTTTCAGCAGCCATTTAATGCAAGGTCAAAACCCCTACAGGATCTCAAGTGATTTTAAGCACCTACCTAAAATAATGTATTCAAGTACCAACATGAATATTCAAACTCGACAAAAACGAATGACAAAAGTATGAACATTGAAACATAAAATGACACAAAACCCTTTCTGATGCTCTATATTACAAAATGTTTTAATCCAAGATTGATTTCCTTTATATCAGTGTTTAAATCACTAGATAGACATAAGACAGTAACTCTGGTCCACATCACTAAAACATACAATCTCAAAACAAAAACCCTTAGGTCAGTAGCGTCAAAGATACAGCTCATGGCCCACCAAACTTCTTTATTCCTACACCTTTGTCGCAGGTGTAGTCAGAACCTCATCTTGGATTTGTCCAAGCCTTCTCAGCCCACACTCGAACACAACACACTTAGCAATGTTTTTCTATCTGTCAAACATATGCCACCCTACCTATGGATCTCTACCTCTATCCAATAAAAGAGCCCAGTTGATGATGAAACAGATCTATTTTGAAAGCGACATGTTTTTGCACAACATGGGTGGGAAGAACAAAAAAGACCTGTGCACAATACCACTAATCCCAGAGCCTGGATATCTTGCATTTCAATCCTGCAGTTTATCAATGATACCTGTATACACCTACGTATTTCTGGTATGGTGTGTTCAAGTACCTTTTCATGTAAATCTAATTAAAATATGAGTGTGAATGAGTTTGAAACCCTTGCTTTAGTTCTTAACAGCTCCAACTTAAATGATTCTCACCCAGTATGTAACTGAAGGATGTAATTATGTAGATACCTTCATCTGCAGTCCTTAAAGAACTACACATTTCCATTACATATAATAACTTCCTTGGATCACTAGGTGTGCTCTCACTGCAAACAACTTAATTGCCAAAGTTAATTAATTACAAAGTATTAAAACCTTGAGAGATGAAGTTAGTAAAACAATGTTATCTGACCTCTCAAAAAGAAAACAAATGACTCAGCTGATAAAGCCTTTGTCACACTACAAGACTCAACATGAGAGCGTGTCAAATTTAAATGACTGAAGTTGCCGAATCTCGCTGCCTTTTCTGTCCTAGAGGGTGTCAAATTATCCGGCTAGGAATTGCAGGGGGTGACCAATTACACGATCATGACTTTTCATCATGGTTCCAAATCTCAAGTTGCGCTACGAAAGTAGCGCAACGTCGCCTCATTTCAGCAGCCAATCAACGTGGATCACACCGGATTAAGAGGAGAAGCGACACACGAAAGTAAACAACAAACACGAAACATTGAACAGACATCTATGCTGGCTCCAAAGTTCGACGAGCCTCGCCTCCATTTGCACAGTCAAAAACACTCACTTTCCTGCATTCCTTTCAGGCACATTGTGTGCATTGTACTTCTGGTTGAGCACTTATTGGCTGTTGACTGTCGCAGAACCAAGAGTGTGACTCACTACGGAAAAATCAAACCTGTTTGATTTTATCGTAGCGAGTCACAGAGTGTCGTAGGGGCTATTAAGAGTGCTATGAGTGAGTCGCTGGGGGTATCACACTATACCCAATGGTAACAGGTGCGTACCGCGACTCTACAACTCACTGTGATTTTCTTACGATTATGTAAATAAAGGCTACGACTGAAATCCTTGGAAAAGTCATGTAGTGTGACAACAGCTTAAGGAGGCAAAGAAAAAAGGAACTAAGTGCTAGATTGTGACAGACACACCAGAAGCTGCAAATTGACACCAGTTCATTTTGCCCACGTCGTTGAAGGAAAAAAAAAAGTACTAACACACACAACAGTTGGAATGGGATGAAAAGGAACTAGCTCTTTTCAAGTCACAAAACCTACTGGTTCAGACATATTTTAGACGGCTATTAAACCAAGGCTTCTGACAGTTTCTGCAGGATTTAAAAATTAGCACCTAACGCAGTACAGTGGCAATTCTCAACATGGCTGACAGCAAGTAAACCCCCCTGAATATCTAGTGCAATATAACTACACAAACAGTACAATTAACAAGAAGTTTAATTTTGCCGTATCTTACCAAACTTATATTCAGATGTTTATATACCATCTAGGGATATGCTCCCACAGATATCAACTCCGCATGGAAAAGAATTTGCTTTATGTATGATAACGGCTACACACCATCACTGAACCAGCTGGGAAAGAAACATGTTAATAGTTGGAATCCATTTAGGTGAAAAAGAGCCAGCAACTGCAGCAGCATGTATGGAGAAAGCAGCGAACTACAAGAGAATCATTGGTTCCATAAACATTTACAATCAAAAGAGACATTTACAGAATCATTTGTACAGCCAACAGAATACGATACCATTATAACACTTGTTGCAGTGATGCCATATCATTTATCATCACAAATTAGGCAGTGAACAACAATATACTGTATCACAAAATGCATTTTTCTTTTGTCTTCCTTTGTTGCCGCAGCTAGTTGGAAAAGCTAAATACACAACAAAAGCAAACTTAATATGGTGAAAGCAATTTGACTGTAGCTTACAAGATGTTCTAATCTTTTAAAGAGAGATGATTTATGAGTTGGGTACAGCTTACCATTTTTCTTCCACATATAATTTTGAGGTCATAGATTTTAATGGTTTCTCAAAGTCAAACTTCATGTGATAAACTACCTCAATTTCCAACACAACGATCCCTTAATGGCTGATTTACCTAGTTTACTTATAAGTGACTTGAACTGTGATTTACTTAAATACATTTAAATCCAAAAAAACATTTAACAAATCCAATCAAATTTCAGTTTAAATAATTTTCTTGCAAACCACAATTCTTCTGGTTCCACGTTTCATCACCTAGTTAAGCAAAAACTTTCCAATTGTAAAAATGCTAAGCTGGTTAAAAGTACACTCAGAATTACCCAAACTAGCTTACAACAGCAATGCCTCCTACCGTATGTCATTCGAATAGTGCTACAAGAATCACAGTGAGTTTTGACACAACATGCAGTTTATGTCAACACATTAAAATGAAGTAATCACAACACAAACTGGTATGACTGTGCTCACATTGATTGTATCATTTGTTTCTGTACACAGTTTTGATTTGCTTATGATGAGGAAAACTGATGTTGCTTCCCTATTGCAAATATTTATGTAAACTACTCAACAAATTAAGGACAAGTGATCAGTTGAATTATCACTAAGGCTGCCATCGTGAAATTATTTCTGTCATGTTAACGGGACTCTAAAGCAATAATCATTGTTTAAAAAATTGGTTTTGTAGTTAAATCCCACTCATTAAGTAACAGAAAATGAAAGAGCCACTAATGTGGAGGATTACCTTACTGGTATCACACAGAAATGAACTGCTTAAACTAATCAGGTGACACTATTCTGAGAATACAAATGGGTATAATATTAAATTTGCCTGGAAATATAGAAGTTTTTAACTGTACAGGGGTAAAAGGATTACCGAAGTCCTAATTGCTTTTGTCTGCTCAGGCAATACATTAAAGTAAGACATTTTAAAGAAATACTGAAAGCTAACATTCATTCTGCTCACAGAGACACTGCTTTTAAACTAATCACAATATTCATTAATATTCTACTGAATTGTCATCCATAACATGCCTCCATAATTCTTTACACACCAGCATTCAACTTATACATAACAAGCTTTACTCTTAAATCTTAAACTTGAGTCAAGCACTAAAGCTATGAACAGAAACCTCAAAGATGTTTGCATTACTTAGACCAGCAGACGAGTTCCAAGACATACATTTTTAAATTGAGTTTTAAAATGCTCACGTGAAGTGGAACAGAATTAGTCTTTGCCCAATAAGGGAGAAAATGTATTAAAAAAATGTGCCCAAAAGCATAACTGGGCAAGGAATGAACAGTTTTTAAATCTGAGTCTACACAGGTTTTCACTGAACGCACTCAGTAACTCATTGAAATTATAAAGTAAAAATAGTAGAGCTCCTGCAATTCATTTCTACAGGAACACACTAAGGACTATTTGCGATTAGGAACATGATTTCCAAGGAAGAATGCATAAATCCAAGAATCATTTCACACGGTTTCTAAACTCCACACCTCTGCCTGTAAATGATTGACAGAAATTAAATACTGCTTTTTTTAACATCATTTACAGTCTCAATCTCTGACTTAGTCATCATGCTGCACATTTTCTACATGACCTGACAAAAAAAAACTTTCAATTTCGGAACAATAAATCAACGACGTTGTCATTAACTCTGAGTTACTGTATGCAGGTTTCCGCTTCGTCTTGCAAAATGATGAGGGGAGGTCTATTCACAATGTACTTCTGATAACAAGTATCCAAAAACACTCTAAATATCCTGAAGGTCAATCGCTATGGTTAACAGCTGTGCTGCACTACTGCATTCTCTCAAAACCTTGCGGTGTGAGAAGCTCCATAATATCCTGCCTTTTTTCACCTTGGTAAATGCAAACTCATCCTGAGGTGTTCAATGTGCTGCACATAAATACTGAGTCATTTGAACACTGATACACCCAATCCTAAAGAAATCAGCAGTGTACAGCAATTGAAAATGTAATTGCTACTGTAGGGCTACAGATTTTTCCAAAGCATTAAGCTTAGTACTAAACCCTTCCCACCAAGAACATCAGATTAAATAGCATTTATTACTCATTCCCCCATTCACCTCTTTCAACATACTGATTTGGAATAATACTGAAAGGACAGCACAGCCATAAACTACCACATTCCTTTCTGTAGATGAAACGCCTTACCTCACAGGTATTATAATCTTCAGAATCCAAAAGACCACAGAGTTTCGGCAGAAGTTCTGGCCAATTCTGTAACTCTCCCTTTGAGGCAATAGTTGTAATCAGAATACCTTTAAAAAAAGGAAAACCACAGGAAATAAAAAGACTGATTAGTCTCTAGGTTTGTGTATCATCCAATTTAAAACCATTACAAATCACTAAAAATGAAGGAGCTCAGAAAATAAGAATCAGATTTTACTAAACACTGCAATATTTTTCTCCTTCCCACCCAAACCTTCCAACATAGGCTTAATCAGTTTGCAAGATCATTAATAATTATAGAGAATTCTAATCCATAAATTAGGTATGGAAATTGTTAAATTCTTATCAGCAAATAAATACAGAATAATTGCCAATCTAGTCCAGTGTTTCTCAAATGGTGGGTTTTGGCACACCTTCAGGCATTAAAAAGTGCTCAGTCTCATATGAGAGATATAAAATAGTAAAATTAGTTAATGATTTTTTGAAGTAACAAGTCTCGTGCGGCACATTCAAATTCTAAACAGGGACCTTGCTTTGAGACTGCACACAAGAGAACTGCGAGTTCAGTTTTCACGTCTGACAGACATAAAACACAAAAGAGACACAGATGACGTGTTCCATGGTCATCAATTCCCACTGGGACAAGGAGGATGACAATGGATTAAACATCGAAATAAGTTTTATTTACAATATTAATAATAATGTCCATGGCCAAAGAACATGTGTATTTAGGGAGGAGGTGTGTCGCACTATTTTAATATTTATGTAAGTATACCAAGAGATATAGAAGGCTGAGAAACACTGGTCTAGTTAACAAGACTTAAATATTGAAAAACCCCTACCTGTATTTAAAGTTATTTTGGTAACGTTATAATGAATTATGTTATAAAAAGACTTGCCTATTTCTGACCTGAATATCTGGGCTATGTACCAAAAAAACTACAGAAACACAGGGCTTTTAGTTTAAAGGTACTACCAATTTACTGGTATAACTATCCAAAATGTAAGATTTTAGGAATTTAAAACACTTAGCCTTTAAATTATAGCACAGCCACAATGCATTAATTACCCCCCACCCACTCCCTTGTTTATTACCCCAAAGGCTTAATACATCTTTCACATTGTGACTAAATTAAGTGATTTGATTACTTTAATTTTAGGATTATTAAAAAAATAATTATAAATGGAAAAAAACACAATCTCCATTCAGATTGACACAGCAATTAGCAGGTGTCAATGTTGATGGAAACAGAACTGCAATTCAGAAAAGTCTTTTTTTCCAGTTATTTCATTTTTTTGGTTTCTACATCATTGTATTTGCACATATTTCAATTAAAACAGGGACATATAGCATGCAAAATACATCACCCCCAAACCTTCACTTCATTTATTGCTCAAAATAGCTTATTTCACAGAAGTATAAATTTACTTTATTTACAGTTCACAGTATTTATTATAGAAAATATGAAAGTGGTGAAAACTTTAAACTAGCAGGACAGGGGCATATATTATATATAGGCTATTTTTTATGTATAAATAGATACAAACATTAATTTGCATATTCACATTCCCTATACTCATTATATAGAGTAAAATGAAAAAAAGACCCTTAAAAGCACAGTTTCTTAATTCTGACCCCAACAACTGGGCTTTAACAGTGCAACACTACAACACAGCTATATTTAATCTGAATAAAAAAGATTGCAAGGCTGAATTGAGAGGAAATCCAGTTTATATTATACAGTTGCAAGAAAAAGTTTGTGAACCCCTTGGAATTATCTGGATTTATGCATTAATTACTCACATAAATGTGGTCTGATCTTCAACCAAGTCACAATAATAGGCAAACACAATCTGCTTAAACTAATAAACAATTGTACTGCTTCTCGTCAGTACTGAACACATCGTTTAAACATTCACAGTTTAGGTTGGAAAAAGCATGTGAACCTCTAGGCTAATGACTTCTCCAAAAGCTAGAGTCAGGTGTTCCAATCAATGAGATGAGATTGGAGGTGTGGGTTGGAGGTGCCCTGCCCTATAAAAAAAGGCACACAAAGCTTGGTTACTGACAAAGTCTGTTCTTCTCAAGAAAGAGCTGTTCATGTACGCCATGCC
The DNA here is from genome assembly GCF_040954835.1 of Lepisosteus oculatus. Lineage (NCBI taxonomy): Eukaryota > Metazoa > Chordata > Actinopteri > Semionotiformes > Lepisosteidae > Lepisosteus > Lepisosteus oculatus. Next base: position 24,396,235 of record NC_090698.1, on the reverse strand, counting down.
CCAATCAAAATAAATATCAGAGGACCTTAGAAGGAGAACTGTAGAGATGCATTAAGATGGAAAAGGCTACAAAAGCATTTCTAAAGGCCAGGGTGTTCATCTATCCACAGTAACACAAACTGTCTAGAAATGGAGGAAATTCAGTACTGTTGCTACTCACCTGAAACTTAATAGAAGTTGGGTGATGCAACAAGACAATGACCCAAAACACAGGAGTAAATCAACAACAGAATGCCTTAAACAGAAGAAAATGTGTTCTAGAATGGCCGAGTCCAGACCTCAACCCAACTGAGATGTTGTGGCATGACCTGGAGAGCTGTTCACGCAAGGAATCCCAGAAATATCAATGAACTGAAACTGTTTTATAAGGAGGAATGGTCTAAATTTCCTCCTAACCGTTGTGCAAGTCTCATTAGCAGCTACAGGAAACGTTCAGTGGAGGTTATTGCTGCTAAAGGAGGTTCTACCAGTTACTAATTACAAGGGCTCACATGTGTTCAATATTGACAAGAAGTACAATTTTTTGTGTTGTTAGTTTAAGCAGATTGTGATTGTCCATTATTGTGACTTAGATGAAGATCAGACCACATTTTAATAAGTAAAATATGCAGACATCCAGGTAATTTCAAAGGGTTCACAAACTTTTGCTTGCAACTGTAGGCTTTACTTTCAGCATTTATATAACAAAGATGTCCTTGCTGTAATCGAGTGAACTGAAGGTGACAATGATTGGAAGATGAAAAAGGATTACAATTAAAATCTTCTTTAAGTTTTGAATTAAATTATTCTTTAAAGAGAGGCTGGGAAAGATGACTATAAACAGGCTGCTCAAATCTGGAAGGTCCCAATGGATGCGATATACCAGAGAGAAAAAAATACAAACAGAATTAGAGATGAAGAAAATACATTCGATAAAAGAGAGCCAAAATGGGAAAGATATGTAGGTTTCCAACTAATTTAGAAGCAAGAAAGAAACTGCAGATAAATTTAATACAGTACGTTCTGGTATTTTTATTCCCCTCTTGACAAGCAGCTGCAATAAATATGTATACTCTTCAATTTTTCTTATACTCCACAACGCTGAATGTAACAAACAATCCTGCCATACATTCTGTTTCTGCAGATTAAGACACTTGCCCGAGCTCTATGATCCAAGCACTGTGGGTCTGAACCAGTTATTTCACTAGCTGACTGTGACTGGGATTCACTATTGCAGCACCCATTTGCCTCAGCACTACCTAAGGCTCTTCTCAATCTGGGCAACAGCGCCCCCTGTGGCTTCTCAGGCCCTTGCAGGGTTGCCGTACTACGGCAGAGAGACGTACCCGTCCTCAAACAGGCACTACGAAGCCTGTGATGTGTTAAAGGGTGAGTAACGGTGGGAGTGTCATTGGCGTCAGACCACACTTCCTTATGCTCCCCCATGTGCAATTACTGGGCTCGTAATTCTGAGTCAAGATGTGCTAAACATCTCTCCAACATTTACAGCAGCACCACACATTTAATACGACAAGAGCAAAAAAAAATCCAACCAGCTGATAGAGGTGATAAATTACTCCTTCATCAGTTTTCTTGTTCCATAAAGATGACCAGTCATCACATAAATTAGGAGCCAGAATACTTCCACAACCTCTAGTTAAGCACTGAGCAAACTTACCCACAGTGGCTCTAATCAGTGGGGATGAATCACCTATGTTCTGCAGACACTCATTTTTAATGAAGTCTGACACTCCGTTGGGGAAGTTGTGAAAATGGGCTTTGACGTTGTTTTTCAGAATCAGACCACTCAGGGACCTTGTGGGCTCATCTGTGAACAAAAGTAGAAGAGAACAATATATCTTCAGGTATTGAGAAAACAGCACACCTGCCTCAATCAAATATAAATGACAGTCCCTGGCTGCAATTCATTTGCATTATTACTACAAGCTGTTTTTTGATTGCAAACGTCTGTGAAATCCTTCCTTTCATAATATTTTAGATAAAGCAGGTACTAGATAACTGAAATGTCAGGGTCTGGCTATAAATATTATTTAACCTCCCTAAGGCAGAACAACCTGAAAATTAAAATCAGCTAATGTTTTAGCAAGCAGCTGTGCAAAGGGGAATTAGAATGGTTTTAGTACAATCACACTGATCCCCAGCTGGATGAGGTATAACAACAGTTTCCACTCAATGGATTTGATAGCAAGATGTCTCTTATCTTGCTCCAGAATAAACTAATACAACGGTCAATGACCAGCTTAATTTCTCTTCTGGACAACAACGAGAACATCGTCATCTGCATTTGCAACTAACCAGATGTGTAAATCATGTCAATACTGCAATTACAAAACCACCCAAATAATCGCCAAAAATATTTTTTATGCAGTTGGTTCAATTCCCCCCCCCCCCCCCCCCCAAAAAAAAAAACTCAAGAGTCACACAAACAAGGAGAAAATGTCTGGCTTTCCAAGGCTTTTCCATGATTGAAAAGGAATAGGACTCTACAGTAACAAAATACAACCTAATAGTCTGTGAGTAACACGCCCTTTTGGTGACAAAGCAGGCACTGTAAACTGCACAAAGGACTTAAGATTCACTGCAGTAATATGCATCTCCTTTGAATATTTTATTACCTGATACCAAGTTACAACCAAGGATTTAGTACTGTTCCTTCAAAAATAAAAAGCTCTACACAACAGCCAGACGTGAGTCTCTGATGCATCCTTTTGTCTATCTGCCCAGCTCTGTGCACTGTATTTTAAAACAAAGAAACCTTCCACAGGGTGCTGTAACATCAAAGAGCCAGACACTATGCAGAGAACGCTGACAATCTTAAATTAGCACTGAAGCAGTGGCATTTGAGCCGTCTCAAATGGCAGCAATTGTAAGAGCTTTCTTGGTACAACTCCTAAAACCTTTATTTACTCAAAAAACAACCATCTGAAAACACTTACATCTTATAGCAAAACTGAAATATTACTAATGATGCATGAAAAGCTGGGAGGTTAGGCATTGCATATTAATGTCCAGCCCTGCACGTCTGTTTTTTTTAACATCCAAGCATCTCTTACAGAACAGAAAAACACATTTCTTCATTCTCCATTCTTCAGTGCATTCTAAATTTAATATTTAAAATAAAGGGTTGCTTTAGATAAAGGAAACAAAAGGAATTACCAAGTCAGGATAGGAAAATGAACTGACCTTGTGTATTTCACATCTTTTTACCAAGATAAATATCGTTTGCAGCAAATTGCAAAATTTTATCTATACTCTTTCAACTATTGCTGCTGAATGCAAATCCAGCCTATCTGGAGCTAAATGCAGCAGGAAGCTTTTCAGGAGGCAGCAAAACAACTCCTTTGAGAAAATGCATTACATTTCTCAAGTGAATAAAAACTGTTTGTTTGCTGTTATCTCCAGGGATATATACAGAAAATGGAGGGAAGACCACAAAGCCAGCCTGGTAATGAACAACACACTTTCAATTGTTTTTAACAGAAAAGCGTAAAGGCTGTAAATAAGTTCTGAATGTATTTAAATCAGATGAAGGCCTCAAACAGTTGTGTAAGGATGGAAACAGCTACACAACCATGTTGTTGGAGCCGATACCCCAGCTTTTCTAAAAAAAAAAAAAAGATGGATTATTGTTTGTAGTCTTATGTTCTCGAAAGGCCAAAACCAAAGTATTCATGCACAGAGAAATCCATAAGTAAATATATATATATTTTCTGCATATTTCCAAGATGAAACAACACAACAAAAACATGCGACCTTCACTTTGCTGTAACTCTGAATAATTACGGTACTGGAGTTTAAATGACTCTTTAAAAACAGAAGAGTCCAAATTCATTAGAGCACCTGAAGGTTTTAAAAATCAGTAAATTACAACATTGATCAATAAAAGACTCCTCTTACATCAAAGAGTCAATTGAAAATTAAAACAAGCTTGCCGTTACTTCAAAACTTGTGGGGCACTATCTTATGATTATTTTCTAAGAAACCAAAAAAGGCAGAAGTAAGAACTGCAGCCCTAATGCTAATCTGTGTGATACTTTTAATTCAGCCTATTCCCACTGGCCGGTAAAGTTCTTATTTTTAGTTTGCCACACAGGTCTCAGTTCAGAATGCAGTTCGGACATCACTGGTTCCAGTTAAGGCATTTCCACAAGTCAACTGTCTTGGATTCCCAAAACCATGGTACACAGAAATGACCAAGCACCACCAAAGTGAGGACAGCTGGATGCCTTCCTGAGCACCAATGATCCTAAGACCTGTCTGGTGCCTGACAGCAAGAGATCTCCAACACTGGAGGACCCCAGTGTTTACAACGGGCAACACCACTAACCAGTTTGTGTTTATGTAGGAAAGCCCTCCTAGTCCACCTTCTTTTTGTGCTGGTACGAGGTTCGTACTGGGGAGCCCAGCTCATGAACAACACATTTCAAACTGGGAGGGTATATGATGACAAACAACCAGTGAGACTAAATTTAAGCAAATTATCTATTTTATCTCAGAGAACTACAGAACTCCGTCTTCAGGCAACCAAAAACATGTGACATCCATATGGCGGTCACCTTAGGCTAGAGATGAAGGAAAGCTTGTTGTGACCACAGGATTCGTCTAATCAGCAAGATGAAGAGACTTTGCTGGCTATGGTGATGGCAGTCCCTTGCCTTTTCCCTCAATTTGCGCTTCGTTTATTACTCATTTTTCTATAATCAACAGAGCCAACAAACTAAAATTACAGCCAATTTTATGTTTAGAAGAAAACGTAGCATCACCAAATGGGAAGTCCAGCTGTCAAGTGACACTTTCACCATCCACTGACCTCTATGAGCAAATTGTTCATGGTGAATTCCATGTTACTTATGCCACATGATAAGAAAAATGTCCAATACGACAAAGCAATTGTGTCTCGCTAAGCAATTTAAAGTAAAATTATGTGACAATGTTTTTAAACAGATAGATTTAAAAAAACATTTAATCTAAAAATTGTAAGAAGATACCAATTAGGGAACAGTGTAAATTTTATGGAAGATGTACTGAAATACATCTCCTTAATCAACAAAGATCTGATCCACTTTCAAAAACTGCAGCAACAAAAACAAGTCATTTTATAATCACCCAAGTATTTTTTAATATAGCTATCTGATTGACAATTAAGATCTATTGGTAACAAGCAAGACTTAATTTAAAAAAAAAGTAACTGAATCATTTGAAAAGCTGGGAAATCCTGAAAGAAATGTACAGTATTTTTTTTCTATAATGAAAAGAATACCCCAAGCGTCTAAACCCAACCTCATCAACAAATGCCAACACTGATCCAGAGCCCAGTTCTAACCAAAGGTCACAGCAAAAACAATGAATGAAATGGCTTTTCCAAAATAAAAAAATCTCAGCTGCAGGGTGAACAGTGGCTGAGGTCGCTAAGCCAGGCTACCAGATGTCTGTTTTGCACAATTAAAATCCCCATCAGGAATGAAATCCATTTCAGAGCCACTGATGCTGCAGTCTAGATTTTAAAACTGAGAACACACAAAGAAACAAACCAGGCCTCTGAGTACACACATATGCATTAGTATTATATCTTGAACTACAACTGAAACAGAAAAAAACAAAAGCAAATAAATGAGCAAATGAAGCAAAACACTGCCTTAGCGATGCAATAGCAATGCAATATAGAGTAAAAACCAAGGTAACAATGCAATAGCGATGCAATATAGAGTAAAAACCAAGGTTACTGGCGAGTGCTCTGGGATCACTTATTACAGCGAACAGCTACCCTATGCTTCACCAGAACAATAAATTATTCTGTCAATCAAAAAAAAAAAAGACCGGGATTCTCCTCCACCTTTCTCCCAGGGCAGGGACCAGTTGTTGAACTGTTTGCAATGCCAAAATGCAAAGGTCATCTCAGACGCAGGCAATGAAGGCGACATCCTTTAACCTGACAGGTCACTCCATTCTTTCAATTCCTTTGTCTTTGAGGAAGGCGTAGACTGCCTGCTTCAGTAAGAGCCAAGAGACATTATTCGATGTTTAAATTCCTCAGTTTAATGCTAACCGGTAGAAGCAAGAACCACCCTAAAGGTCTGAGCAGTAACACTGGCGTTGAAACAGCCCTTCTCGATAATCTCCCTCTGTTGCCTTTAAGCCACCAGAGCTGGCATTTCCGTCAAGCCTCCATCACTCGACATGGGGAGGAACAGTGCGACAGACATCCAAGGTGCCCAGATGCAAAAAGACAAATCACACGATTCACATTCATGTGGGGTGGACCTCCAACCTCAAGTGCTGCCTTCATTGGTCATTATGAGATCTAGCGACAACTCTTCAGCAGACACTCTGGGGTTCTGCATCAGCTGAAGGTCTGCTCGTGTGGCCGACGATGACCTTCACTTCGACATCTGCAAACGTCTCACATCAACTGGGAACGCTCCCAAGATCTCTGGATCACGCCTTGGAAATTTCACATGCCACGGGGTTTTTTTTAAAACAGCCCGCCGCCATCACAGCACAGGCTGGCCACATGACAGAAATGGATCAACATCTTATGGTCATGATGAGTATCAATTTATCATGAGCTGTTGTCTTTGCATTAGATCCCGTATCCTCCTTTGACACCTAGAAATTTCTACGCTCAGCTGCTAAGTCCAAAGATATTTATTCCATCAATGCTTTTCTATAATTTAAATTCCTTGCTATTACACAAAGCAAACAGTACAAAGCACACATACAACATCAATAACAGTAAGATTTCCTAGAACATATAATGAACACAGTTGGTGGCAGTTTGGCTCTGCCCAGTGCAAAGTAGTTTTACCCACCTGCATTTTTTAGGAGTTAATTACATGCTTACATTAAATTGAACATCGTGAACAAAGATGGCTGTCTCAGCCCAGACTACAATTAGATTTGAACTTAAGATACTTTTGTTTTAAAGCCCAATTAAACTTAACATGCAGCACACAGGCAGATGTTAGACAAATGAGATCAACTGACTTTCTCATAGCAATCAGGTGGTATGATGCAGTTATTAAAACCACCACACCTGAAATCTTGTTATACTTGGTAAAACCATAGTAAAAACAAGGAGGTTCCCATGTAACCAAAGTGCCAAAATTGTGATTGTCTGTTAAAGAGGAATAAGAACTTTCAGTTGATATTACACAATTATATGTGATCCAGATGTTTTATTTGGCTTCTTTCTGTGCACTGCTGCTTGAAACTCCAGGAAATGTGACAAACAATATGTAAAAAGCAGCTCCTATATCTAGGGATCAAAGTACAAGACATTTATAACAGAATTCTACATACCGATTATGAAGTTTAAGGGTTTAAATAACAGCTTGCAACATTTAAGATTTATAACAAGTGGTTTGTCAAGTACTTTTGAAGAAATATGTATCACTTAATCTACCATACAAAATCAAACAAAGGTTCAAATATAAACATAAATTAACTCCTGCAACTTTTCCTGAACCAAATAAAGACCTCACTGACTAAGTTTCTAATTATTTTTAGAAGCCATCAATGGATCCATTATGAAAATATTTACCACACTGACATTTCTGACACTAAGGAAATCAAATGCAGTTCTTAGAAAACTACACTGATCTTCAACTGTACCTTAAAAAAGCTCTGCATGTCAAGTTTTGTTGCACTGTGGTTTTTTGATCAACATAAAACCATTCCTTTCACCAATAATCTGCATCGAGCCTCTCTTGATCAGAGTCCTTGTTATTTCATTATTGCTGCATATGTGCAATTTGAACAGTTTTACTAATAGAGATATCTAACATTTATAGAGACAGAGTGAAATTTAAATGACTAATCAACAGGTCAGAGTATGTCTGACAATACTCTAACCCAGCAAACCATTTTTAGGGCTAAACACTCAGAGTTAACTGCAGAACTACTAAAAATACTGTATTGTGTGAAACAAGTTAACATTCACAAGAAATCCACATCAACCAAAAAACTTCTTCCTTACCTTCCGATTTTAACTTTGTGAGGACAAAAATCAAGTAGTTGTTGAAGTCAGGATATTGGTTTAGTTGCTCAAGTTTCTGAAAAATCAGTAAGGTTAAGGAGAACAGTGTAATAAGGATAACATTCCACTTACAACACTGTAGGAAAACAAGCAAAACTTAGAACAGGGAACAATTGTTTTACACAAATGCTTATGGGACACTGAAGGTGATACTCTTAGCTTTTATTGAGAAACAGATGGATGAGATCCTCAGATTAATTATCTAGAAACAGGCCATTCAGCTCCAGTAGCTCATTTTGGATTTCTTGAGTTCTTACAAGTCAAGAGAGGTATCATTTTACATGTTGTGGTAATGCTACTGCATGTGAATTAAAGGACCTCAACAACCATAACTTCCAATACTGTATTTCTACATTAGAAGATAACTTAAAGGTGGCAGTGCATTTACCGGACAGCATTCCTATAAAATCATCTTCCGACAGTATTTTTAGAGAGCAGATGATCAGATCTTTAGAGAGAGCAAGGTATCTCTAAGCAGGAAAAGCTAAATGTAAGCAAGAGGTAAAATTAGCAACAAATCCACAAAGCAACAGTGGTTCCCCTAAGGCTTGTGTTTAACACAGGCAATATTTTTATAACTACAGCTTCAGGAAATAAATTAAAAATCCAACAATTAAGTTGTTACCTATTCACCAGGAAAGATGCATGAATATACATACACACATCACAACAGGGGTTAAAAGGCCAAACTAGTTACAACTATAAGCCAGTATAATACAAACCCAACTAATGCTTTCAAGCTAAATGTAATGCAACATAAAATATGCCTACATAAAATCAAATACAGACTGCAGGCAAACCATTCATGACTTGCTAATATTACTTACGGTTTGTCAAACAAGTAAATTGAACCGAGTTATGCAAAGTACTCGTCATATGAACAATGTCACGTCAACACTTAACTGCAGCAAATAAGACTTTGAACAAGTGCAAAAAATAAATTTACATGAAAAAGAAACCATTCCAAAGGCCACAAGTAAGTTCTAAAGGCATCTCTCAAATTAGAATTTAAACAAGACCGTAGGTTTGCTATATCTTTGGTGGTCACAGCCTATATCACGTATCAACTGGCAGACTGTTTTTAGGTCTTATGCACTATTTCTATCTTAATAGCTAATCTTCAGTTAAAAAAACACAGTCATAAAGAAGGCTGCAGAAATATGAGCTAAGAAGTCAAAACTAACAGGATATGGTAGTCTGGTTAATGTTTATACAGCTGTTAAAAAATAAAACTGATTTAATTACCATTGTAAGATGGATACTAAGCTATTTATTTCAATTGAACACCCAGCTATATTTCTTGCTTTGTCAAAAAACATGCAATATCCTTTCCTCCAAGAATCATATACCTGTAGACTATCCAAATTAGCAACCTCCTCCTCAGCAATCTCAAAAACATCAACTGTGCATGGGACTTTGTTTTTAAGATGTAACACCTTCATAAAGATGGGAGGTGACACAGCATACTCTTATTACCACATTATAATAAGGAATATTAACTCCCACCCCACAAAAAAAATCAATATAACTTAAAGGAATATTTGATCATTCAAACAAGAACATGATCACAGATCAGAAGTTCCCTTCAAACAGAATTTCTAGATCTCTTTAAATTTTTAACAGGTGAACGTTGCAGCAAAGGGAGGTCGAGTTAAAGCTTAGTTGGAAGAATTTAATACTTCTCCCAAGTGAAGTTTGTTTAACTTAGACCGAGGACACCTGGTAGATTCCAGAACCTGAGGACTGGTCTTTTCACTCCTGATATAGGCGACAGTGGCCGAATCTCTGTAGAGCCGTGCACAGAAAGACGCCCCAAGCAGCGATTTACCTTCGATTCACAAAGTTCTCAATAATAGGCAATGAGCTGAAAACCGTGACTCGAGTGCAACAAAATCCTGAGCCAAGTAGTTTTCCGAACCAGAACGCTGTGTATACACTGTAAAAATCAGTTTGGAACTGATTCCCCCCCCAGAATTTATGTATTAAGGGCATACACAAAATATCTTAATACTGTACAATTGCTTAACCAGATCACTGACCCAGTGCACGAGGTCAACAATTTTTTTTACACAAGAGGTGTCTTTTATGAACGTATTTCCTAAGCCACCTCTCACCATTTTTTTTATTTTTATTTCGTTATTGGGTCACAATTTCATGCCACTGAGGCCCGATCATGTAAACGGTATTCTCATATTCCCCCCTTACCAAGAAAAATTAATTTTATCAAGTATTTCCACTCAAAGGATTAAACATTTAGCATCCCAGTTATGCACTGGAAGACAAGTGATGGAGATAGATGAACTCGCTGCAAATGACGCTGGTGATAAGCTTTTTAAATAACGTTTAAGAAGGCGCATATAAAAACGCAATCTAGCATGTTTACGTAAAGACAAATTCCCGACTTTTCGTTGCTATACAAAAGGTTATTTCCCTTGCCTTATAGATACAGCCAGCCAATGTAAAACAATGCGACCGCAGTTTAGCAGGTCTATTTTTTATTCCCAGTTAAGTACATGTTATTAAATTGCACAACTCTGGTGCGAGTGCTACTAATATATTGTCCGCCAAGAAAACGAAATGCTGTCATCGACACCCGTATTACACATAGGGCACGTTTGGTCTGTCTTTACATTCTGTAGCACATGCACGTACTCCAGTTTACCCGCACATGTATTTTGAACGTGCATTAAAGCTTTTCTTAATCCAGACTGTGACAAATGGCAATATTTGGGGCAGTAGTATATAATCACGGAAACATGAATCAAAACAAGTTACAAAATAAAGCGAATTGGCAACCAGTACTTATAGTGAGTGAGCTATGTATTGTTTACCCCCACCCCCAACAAAAAAATCTCCCAAGTCGAGAAAAACTGATCATCTTCCAAAACCATAAAATGGTGAAGACAAAAGGGATAACCAACTTTATATAATCGTTCAAAAAAGAGCTCGATAGTGAATGAATCGTCAATGGCAAGTATAAAAGTGTGGTTTAATTCTCCATCCCGCTTGTTAACGAAACCTCAAATTATATATCCAGCACAGCATAAACACCGCAAATCTTATCCGATGGGCCCATCTTATGATGCTATTCTTAAAAGGATACTTGTTGGACGGATCTCTGCGTCGTTGTATCCGGAGACTGAGACTCTTTCAGAAGCTGTAAAATTTGTTGAAGTCCTTGCTCGTCTGGTTTCCACTCATACTCCATCTTGGTTTGCTGCAATGAGATCAGACACAGAATGAAATTCGGGATTAAAATACTGCCGATGACCTTCAGCAGAAAAGAAATCGCACGTTTACTGCCGCAAAGCACTGTAGGATACTGTATAGGAAGGGTGTTTGCAAGCTAATCACCCACCTGTGTGTTTTTATTGTCTTTTTCGAAAAAGGGGGTCTGACAGAAATGGGCCTCACAACGCAGGAACATTCACTTTTGTAAAAAGATCAGTACAGACGGAGTCATGGCGCATTTACAATCCTGCCCCGAAACAACAGCCTGTTCCCGCAAGGTCCTAGTGCTCGTCTAATTATGTGTATCTTGGCACCACTTCAAGACTAACCAGGAGGATGCAATAATGGGAAATCGTGCTGAAACCTTCACAGCAGGATTTTAACAAAGCGGAAGTAGCTACACGATTCTTTATGGCATTTATTTGTTTAGCGTTCAGGTAGCCCCAAAGCCATTTTGTGCCATGTGTGTTGAATAGCAGGGAAAGGTTTACGATAACAGTTTTACACACATAGTCCCTCGTTTGCTGTCAATTATAAAATGGGTAACGGCAAACAAAAAAGATAACCATATTCTATACGTAAACGAAAACGTGAAAATGTAACATGTAGGGCTGTGAATAACAATAACAGTAAGTGCGAAATTACCTGATTAAATTAAAGGCTGAAGAAAGTAAATTAATTGTTAAACAAAATGGATAAAGGAAAGTCAATGTTAAAGCAAAAGCTTTAATTTTAACGAAATTAAACAATTTTCATGGTATGAACAATGCATAAACAGGCAGGTTTACATTTAATTTCCCCATACATTTTATATACATTCAAATAATAGCCGATTATAGTGTAGAATGGAGCAAAGAGACAAAATGCAACAAATATCTCGGGAAATCAATTCATCATAAGGGGGGTGAGAGCCTTCCATCTGCTATTTCATTAAGGACATGAACATTCAAATTGATTAAACACTATGATCAAATATTCAATTTCATGTAAATTCACTTATTTTTTTATATTTACACATTTGTAGATAAACGTGACTTAATATTGTCCTTGCCTGCATATTTCTAAAGGATTTAAAGAAATAAATGTAAACACAAGTCAAATAAAGCATGCAAAGACCCGATGCTGTGGAAGAAATTGTACAAACTTTCCTCTATAATGATAAGAGATGCTGTTCTAAAGCATTAGAATAGATTTATGGTGCATCTTGATGTAGGATTTTAATGAATTGAGGTTTTTATTGCTTGACAGAATCACTTTTTTATATTGGGTTAAAAATAGCTCTTTATTAGCACTACAGTTTATTATGAATCTCAAGGACAGGCCTATTGCCAGCAACTTATGCTATGTCCCTAGATTTACAAGAGGTATCAAATCGTGATTAAATAAGTGGTGAGTCAAAAACAGGACGAGACAATATAGTATCCATAGTCAACATACTGAAACAAAGACAGAAGGCTGTATCAATACAAATAACGGCTAAACTAGTCAGTGTCACTCATTATAACCAGCAACATTCATTGCATTCAAAGGCAAGCAGATAAGCACATTTCTATGGTGTATGGTCACTCTGTCCAGCTTATTCCGTTTGTGGTAACCGATGGGATTAATCAAACTGGTTAAATGAATAATAATAATAATTGCTTACATTTAAATAGCACTTTTCCGGACACTCCACTCAAAGCACTTTACAGGTAATGGGGACTCCCCTCCACCACCACCAATGTGCAGCATCCACCTGGAGGATGCGACGGCAGCACTAGTGAGCCAGAACGCTCACCACACATCAGCTATCAGTGGGGAGGAGAATAGAGTAATGAAGCCACTTCACAGATAGGTATTATTAGGAGGCCATGATTGATAAAGGCCAATGGGAAATACTGTTTTCAAGAAACGCCCTGGAATTTTTAATGACCACAGAGAGTCAGGACCACAGGGTGAACTAGCCCCTCTAATACCTCTTGTAGCAGCGACCTTACGTTTTCCCAGGAGGTCTCCCATCCAGGTACACACATGCTGAGCTTCAGTGGGATACCAGTTGTGAGCTGCAGGGTGATATGGCTGGTAGTGTAAAAATGACTATGATTTAGGATGAATCAAGTATTGTACTGTATATGAAAAAGAGCCTTCTTATGTAGTTGAGGACATTTAATTGTATTTTCAACAAAAATAAAATTGACTAAATTCAAAATATAAACACTACAGAATGTTTATGTTTAATTTACAGAAACATTAAAAACAAGTTCTTTCTTATTATACTTCTGAGAATTATAATATCATTGGCATTAGCAAGAAAGAAGCAATTCAAGATGTATCTGATTGAAAAGAGACATATACATATCGGGCTGTGGTACTATTTATAATGTTAGAACTGCTGTGCTTAAAATAATTTAAACTAAAGAGATGACCTGTGTATGAAACTGATGGTTACAAATGTTAAAGGATGCAAGGCAGGTTTTGTTCCAGCTAATCCTTAATTATTTAAGTGATTGTCAGCAGAAGGGCCAAGTACGTAATTGCGGGTCAATTAAGTGAATAAAGAACCTATTTGATCAAGATCCTGCTGCTGGACAGAATGGAGTGCCAGACTTGCATATCCTTACAAAATGATTTCTGCAGTAATATGAGCAAAAGTCAGCATGGCGACTGGCAAAATGACAGCATGATGAGCCCATAAAATCAGGATGTTCATATTAAATGTTGCGCAACACTGCACTGCTCGTGACTCAGAAACCTCCAATGCCCACTGCCCTGCTGACCCCAACTATTTCTGGAGAAAAAGATACAGTATGCATTAATGAGCTTCAATGTGTAATGAAATATAAAACGTTTAATTTGTTAGTCAAGTCACAAAACCTTATATAATAACAGAGGTCTATTCGGAAGCACCAAAGTTGTGGCCGTTTTGGGCAGCAGGGGTTAGGATTCAAAGTTGTGGGTTCAGATCCGAGGAATGTGAACAAAGTACTTCACCTGAATTGTTCCATTAAAATAGCCAGCTGTGTGAATGAGTGGCTAAATAAGCTGCTTTGGATAAAAGCATCAAAATAAATGAGTAATTTATGAAGGTCTCTACCACTGATGCAGTGATGGTGTGCAGAATACAGAGGATGTTCAAAAATCCTTTCTTTACACAGTATTGTAGCTGTCTAAGTCTTGCCCAGGGGGCTGTTTTTGATTTGTTTTAATTTTTTTTTAAAAAAAATCAAACTTATAAAAACTGGTTCACCAAAACTTTCAGGGACAAAAGTTATACTTAACATTACACATATTATCCAGTCATAAGCTATTCCAAGAAGCGCATACTATATACAATTACATTTAATCAAGCTGTAGGGATGTGGTATATAAAATGAATCCAAGCTCCTAAGTCAAATATAGTAAAAGTACCCTTGGCTTAGTATAAACATGCCTTCTAATAGGCCAAACAAGCAAAGAAGGAAAACCCTTTCTGTTTAACAACAATTACATGACATCCATGCAGTCAGATACAGATAAAAACAGATACAAAATTACAAATTAAATAGTAAAGTACCCAACAATTGTGGTATTTGTGCTAGTCAGTATCCATTTCACCTTCTCAAAGGAATCGTTTTAAAGAGTTCTAATTATATTCTTAATGATTGCTTTTAAAGGTGCTTCATATAATTACCATCATCACCAGAGGAGATTTTTAGAATCTAATTCACAGTACTTCACAATGATTAGTTTTGCCATTTAAATATCAGTGACTTTTCAGGCGTATACATTATTTATTGACTAAACCATAGGAAAGGGGGAATAATCTTTTATACTTTTGCATTAAATTTAAACGTCATACATAGTTCTTAGTAAGCATTGGTCTTTTAACTACCCAGATCAGGATATAAACAATAATCATTCCACATTGACTGACCTATAATGACTAAGGAAAGATCCGTCACTGAGGCTGAAATATTCCACAGATATAAATGGGATACAGACATAGACAAGTGTTTGGAGCAATGAAATTCAATATTAGAAAATACTACAGTAAGTGTTGAAAAAGCAAATGTTTTATAAGAGTGTGAATGTGACACTGGAGTAGACATAGCCCTGGGGTAGCTTTATTGAAAGCATGTACTGCTCAACTGAAATAATGCAAGAAATGTGATGAAAAGCAATGAAAAGGGTAAATAGCAGGTTTTCTTCTACAGTATATATTGTATTTACAGCAAGGGTATAAAACTGAAATTCATATTTTGCTGATTTTGTACAATGCCTTATCATCATCATAAAAATCATAAATATCTTATTGATGTTTCAACGGAACAGTAACTATTTTTGGTGCTCAAAAGACATGAGTTATGATGAAAAATTGTTAAGAGCTCAAACATTTAAGTCCTTGTAGTGGACAATGACAGAGAACTTGATCAAAGTCTTCTACATTTTTGAATATGAGGACACAAGGTTAGTTCCAAGCATTTTCTCAAACTTGCTTCATTCTAGCAGAATGAGATGGACAAACATTAATTACACTTAGTAATTAAGTAAAACATGATTCAGAACTTCAATGTGGAAAAATCTTTTGATTGTACAAAGTTGTTAATGATTTGGGTAGGTTCCAAGTCTCTGAATCTGACTCACTGAAACTGTTGAAACTGAGGGAGTTATTGTAATATACAGAGGTGCTAAAACACATACATTAGGTATTGGAACCGATAGCATTTGTTATGGGTTCAATACTCAATTGTTTGCATTTTTGATGCCTCTCAATAACATAACTTTTTACTCATAAGAAGCTCAACAATAAACAGCTTTTTTATAAGACAAATACTAAGATTTAATAGGAAGCTCAAATCTTATTAAGATAAATGTGGAGAACTGTATATCACAGAGATGACTTTGAATAAGAAATTTAGAATAAGAATAAGAGAATTATTCTTAATTATCCTTATTTAAATGATTGTTTTCTAATCATATTTTCCAAACCTTGGCATCCATATCTGCCACACTTATTGAAGAAGCACACACTGTATACAGTTTTCATAAATATATATAATTACATTATCTTAAACAGCTATTTGGTAATCATCCATGCAATATATTGGATGTGGGATTGAAGTGCTGCATAATCCAAGTCTAGCGTATTTAAAGCTTTGCCTCAAGCATAAATAAATGGTAATAATTTGACAGCGGCTCATCAAAACCTTGTTGACTCCTGTTGCTACATAAATATTACAAAGGGTTCAATTTACCATTGAGTGCAGGGGCATAATCAAATTTACTAACAAGAACTATAATAAACCTACATAGATAGTCACAATGGTATATTTGTGGTAAAGCAACCTATCATGTTTCAGGTTTCTTCTGCCTATTAATTTACATTTAATGCTGAATACAGGACCTCATTATGATTAAACAGCAATGACTTTGAGTTATAAAACAACAACACCATGACAATGTTTTTATCCAGGTGGATATAACAGGCGCTGTTTCACCTCTGTGTACAAAATGTCTCCTTCTGAGTAGGAGGTCCCTTGCCATCTTTTTTACTTACAAAATGTGACTCACTCCATTCTGTCTTACATGGTGTTCTCCATATTTTGGATGCTGTGGGGAAAACAACAGGTCAAAACAAATATGAAACCTCATAAATGTACAGTAGGCATTGTACTTTGTCATACCACAGAGGTCTATTTCCTGTGAAACAGGCTTGCCAAAGCCTGAGTGCTTTCTGCTCGATATAAAAACCCTTTAAGACCATCTATTTATGACATATTTATGAACTAATGATAATTGGCTTTTAGTTGCCCCCTTTGGTTTCTATTTCAGTTGGTGAGAGAATAAAGAAATATCACTTGAGTGAATCTGCCTCTAATCATTATTACTTCTAAGTGCATTTAATTGAAGTAATGTGATGCCTTATGTGTCCCATTCCTTATTATAAACAGAAAAGGCTCACTTTCAAACCTGTAAATCAATATACTTTATCAATTAGCATTTCTGTAATCTGGTGTTCAAAGGCTTCTCCACTGCTGGTCTCTTTTTGAGAAAGCATACAGTTTCAGTGGTCACAGAAATTCAGACTGTTTTTAAAATGGATTCCACTCAATACCTGCTCTCTATAACATTTATAACACTAGAAGCAGACCATTTTTTAAAACATATTAATAGTGTATATGTTTCTGAAACAGACTATCTCGTAAATATCACTTTCATTATTTTAAATATTCAGTGCAAATTTAAAAATGAAAACAATAAATCATACTGTCTACTTTTGTGTACCATAGTGGGTATGCCATTGGACTCATACCTGACAGGTTGGAAATTATAGAAAATTGCTTCTTTGATAATGCCAATGCATGCTACTTTACACTTTACAGGGAGCTGTGGGTTTCTGGGACAGTCTTCCTGCCAGGTGGTGGAGACCTTAAATTCTGGGCTCCTTCAGTGGATGAAATAATGGGTAGACTAATCTAGCAAACAAGCAAGATGGGCTAAATGGGTCTCTCTTATTTTAAGCCTTTCTCATGTTTTTTTACATTACAGATATTGAATTTTAAAGATAATATTTCAGCACTTTCCTTTGCTATTCAGACTTTTGGGTCTTGGAGAGACACAAAGCACATTCATACTTGGGTGGAACACTACTGTAGAAGATTCCACATCCTCCCATGGTTAGATTAAAATGGAAAATATCTGCCTTATCCAGGTGCATTTAATGTTTCAGCTTATCATCTTGCAAGACTAGAGACATTTGAGAAGCCCTACACAACCTCTTAACATGTTGTCATTATTGCTACTGGGATCTGTGAATCTGAGGCACCTGAATCTAAAAAGTTATATTTATGCTTCCCATCAAAACCAGTGTTTCATTTTTATTAAACCCATCCACGTTGTTCTCTGAAGAAGGGTTGTTTTCCTGTTCATTAAAAAAACCTTCTACTCCATAAGCATATTAACTCCTGGAAAATGAATATAATTAGCACTGATTTATTTTTAAATTACACCACAAATGTCAAATGGTTGCTAATATTGTTTGTCAATGAATATAAATCCAAAAATCACAATTTTTAATATTGAAAAGGGCATAACTGCATATTGAGATGTCAAAAATCAATGCTTAATAATGATTTGCTAATTAACATTGATGTTACAGTATTGCTTGAACACCCCCCACTATAATCAGTAGGCAGAAGGTGTTCAAAGATGCATTACTAACAGCACAGGAAGAAATGTATTCCAAAACGAAATGTAGATCTAAAACACAGAGGTTGCAATACCGAATATACTGATTAAGAAAATGGCTGAGAAAAATAGCTTGCTGTGCTGGGTAGACACAGAGAATCATTATCACCAGGGAGAAAATGCTTGAAAAGAACTGCCAACAGATATCAAAATAAATATTAGAAATGCGAAAAGGGGTTGCAGAGGAATGATCTCAGAACGTGTCTCTTATATGCCAACAGAAAAGGAGAATGAGGAACTGTGGAGTGTAAGAGACAATAATGAATTATTACAGAAGATGAACATATATTTAATAATTTATAAATCTAGTCAGAAAGGTAGGCACTGGGAACATAGTACAAATTGAGAGGTCATGCACAACTGTTTATAGAATGTTTATAGTTTTACTAAAAGCAGAGGTTTTGCCAGCATACCAGAATGCAATAAACAAACTACAAGAAAAGAAAATACTATTCATGTCAAGAGGTCATGAAATCTTTAGACAAAGTAAGGGATTAAAGATTTTTTTTCAGCCAGATCATTTACAATCCAGGATAGTTCCTGCACGTGAGTAAACACTCTGGACAAATGGAAATCAAAGAACATTTGTTTAAAAGAAGCATCATTGTCCC
The DNA here is from genome assembly GCF_040954835.1 of Lepisosteus oculatus. Classification (NCBI taxonomy): domain Eukaryota; kingdom Metazoa; phylum Chordata; class Actinopteri; order Semionotiformes; family Lepisosteidae; genus Lepisosteus; species Lepisosteus oculatus. Next base: position 24,377,152 of record NC_090698.1, on the reverse strand, counting down.
AGGATGTGGTATAAAGTGGAGTGCCATAGCAATCAGTTTGATCAGCATAAGATAAATTACTTGTCTTGTCATTGAGGAGGCTGTGTGTTAGTGGTGCTTGCTGGTTGTACTGGGGAGGAGGTACTGATTGATTTGGCTTAAGTGACTCACTGACAGCACTGACAAGTGCCTGGGGTTGCTGTGGTTGCATGATAAACTGAAGAAACCCTGGTGGCTCCTGGCCATTTACAGTATATTTTGGATCTGGACATTTTGGACACAACCCTTGCTCAAACTAGTGATATCTAGACTAGCTGGATCAAATTGCATTTCGGTCATAAATCTATACTAGCTGGAACTTGTAAACAGATTGTCTGAATAGTGTGATACAGCTGATGAAATAAAGTTATCCATTTTTTCTCTAGTCCACGTGTCAAACTTACAGTATGTTACACATGTATTTTGAGATTCAACATAGATAATTCTTTCTAATTGCTGTTATACTGCTGCATCCTAATTTGCACCTTTGTATTGTCTGCTTCAATATTAGCTTACCAAAAAGCTTCCTCATAAATATCAAATATAGTTATACCCTGTTCTAAAGTACAATGTCTTGGAAAAAACTGCAGGTTAATGTACACATTACATAATGAGTTACAGGAAAGAATACAGCTATTGTAAGATGACAGCATTCCTATTTTGTAACTCATATTATTTTTGTGAAACTTGATAAATCACTACACCATTTTGTCCTATTTAATAGATTTCAAAATGCATGGTAATTTTTGCCATTGTATAATACACCATTATGGAAGATCCAATTACCATTCAAAATGGCTCACTGCCTTAGACAACACTTTAGCTTAAGAGAAAAGAGGAGAGTATGGACACATTGTCTGAAACACGGGCTGTCAAGCCATCTGCTTCTTATGTACAGAGATCTGGGGACTCGAAGAGTAAAGCTTTCATGTTGAACAGCAGCTAATATAAGGCTTACTGATACAGAAACATAGGCAAATGAAGAACAAGTGATTTGTGACTATGACAAGTGACTATGATCCAGGAAAGCTGCAGGAGATTGAATATCACTAATTAAGCACAGAGCTCTGACACCTTCTAGGATATATTTTACATCTTTTAATTTATATATCAGTTAAAAATGATCAATTAAGAGAAAAAAAATCAAGTGATTTCACCCTTAGCAAAGCTGTTTTCTATAGGAATTAGCATATTGACAAAACTGTTATCATTAAATTAAACTTCTCATAGCCCTTGACTTTGTAAGTAAAATATACTGAGTTTTGAGTAACTCTACGATTTCCAATAAGTTGCTTTAGCCCTGAAATGCAGTCTCATAGTAGTATGTCATTTTTATTCTTGATTGTTTAAATATTAATTGGTCCGTCTATTCTTCACAAAACAGGATGAAAATGATTTTGGACCACATTTTTTGGTAATTTCCTGTATTAAAATAAGTAATCTACCCTACAGTATTTAACTGTAATTAAATCTAACTATTCAAATTAGTGTTTTGTCAGAACTGGACAGCTGTGATGACATGATCAATTTAGCAGATAATCACACAAATCATCCATCAGACCAGCACAGATGGTAGGATTGTAAAACCTGTAAAATCATTCTTTGTTATCATTTTTCAGTCAAACACTCAGATTTTCAGTTCATATCACAGAAGATACATGTCACACTTCTTTTAATTTGAAAACACGTATCACATGGTGCCACTATTTTCAATTGTAATTAGGTATTAATATATTGCGGATGTAATTGATGTTTTTTCCCATCAGTTGTCCAGGAGATTTAGGGTTTTAAATGCCATTTTTAAAATGGTTGCTGTAAAAAATGCAAACTATCCTGATTTGTATTTTCAAAGGACTATTTATATACATGCCACAGAGGAATAGATTAAGTTTTTGCAATTTAATAGCATATCTGCTTAACACAGCCTGTCTGTACAAATAAATAACTTCAAATCATATTTTGTGAAATGTGAGGAAAATAATTACTGCTGTCAATACCGGTTAAAACTTTGGTATCTCGCCAAAGCACAATTACTCTCAAATCATAACACTATAAATCATCTAAAGAAACTAGGAGCCTTACAGTTCTACTGAACTCTGCTCTTGGCCTGTTGCTGTTTAGAATTTGTAAATTGCTTTCAGGAAAAACAAACTTTTTTGTAAGAGCATCATATTGCATCTTATTGTAACATTGCTGATTGAAATATCTGTAATATCACAATACAAATAGCGTGTTACCCATTGCTACAGAACCTTGCTTTCAGAAACATTATATGACATGACATATCCTAGAATGAAGATATCTAGAAGCCTCCTTGCTCCAATTCTTTAAATGTATTATTTTTTTATTATTTTATAAATGTATACACATTGTTTTATATGACAGAAAGGTGCCTACATTTACAAATGATATTTAAACGATCGGATCATTTGATAATTTGTGGAATTTCCCTAGATTACCCCCACAAATTCTAATCCAGTTCCCCATAGTTGCCGTTGGTCACTGCTCTTTATTCTATTTAAGTGTCTGGTGTTGCCATGGTGACTCCAAAATAGGAATTATTTTTCCTTTCTCTTTTCCAGTCTTTCAAGCCCCCTAGCCTCTCACAGGATGTAATAGATGGAGACATTTAAGGGAATGGAAATCACAGAAGGTGACTCTGTTATCTTTTTTTAACAGGCGAGGGAAGAATCAGTCAAAATATTCAGCAACTGTTTTGCCCTGACTGCGCCATCACTGAAGTGTAACCATATCATTGGACTGTTTTATTTATTATTTCCACTGATGGCTCAAGTGTACTGAAAAGAGAAGCATAACCCCAAAAATATACAGTACAACAGAGTGTCAAAACTGTTTAAATGTTCACTTTTTTACATTGTCCACATGATAGCAATAAGACACAAAAGTCTGCCGAAAGTACCAGAAATCATACTCTGTAAATCCACTTATTCTTCTATAACTAAAATCCCAGAATGAACTATTGCTTACATTAAAACCATATTACAATGTTTTTTAAATAAATATATAGACTTTTAACTGAAAAGAAAATATAGGTTTAATAATTCCAATATACTGTATCACAAAAAAAACATGTAACAGTATCAAAGAACGTGTCCAACTTAATGTTGCTTTTTGTGCTGCCTAATCCTTACAGGTACTGAGGGGTAGAAATCTTATAGTCATAGTTTCATTTTCTACACTTTCAAAATTGTTTTTAAAAGTTAAATATCCTCTTCATTCAGACAGTAGTTTTGATAAAAGCAAAATTTGTTTGCTTTCCCAACATGGATGAAAAATGTATAATTCTTTTACTGTAGTTGCTTTCTGTTTTTTTAAAGTTTTTTGCATTGCTACCAACATTTCTCTGTTAATTGTGGTCTAAGCTCCATTATGTAAAAACGCTGTGTCTGTCTTGCATATACAATATAATTTACTGTACAGTAGGTAAACACAACAGGCTGGCTAAAACCAAAAAAGAAATGGCATTTCCAGGCCACATCCTTAATCTCCTCCTTATTTTGTTGTGGCCATTTGCTGCTGTTCACTCGCTGCTAAGAGAGAAGAAGACACCTGAAAGTCTCTCGGTCTCCCATGATGATCAGGATATATGTAGAAAAGAACTAGGGAAGCATTTTGCACTCTCAGTATACCTGTCTTATTGCATCTACTGGGCATTCACATGCTATTTCGGGGCATAATTACAGCATTCATAATAATCTCAGATCGTAACTAGCTCAGACATAATGGCCTTAATAAAACAACAACAGAAGAGAGCACACAGTATGAATCAGAGTGCAAAAGGCTATGTTTCAGCTTAAGACAGTTTAGTAAAGGTGTTAGTACTCTTCATAAATTGTACATACAGTTGCTGTTTTGAAGTATGAATCCTACAGACCATTACACATTTCTTTTGTATGTGAAAGGCTAACTTTTATAATAATCATCTTACAATAATAAACTAAACATCCTTAATAATAAATATAGAATATTAGTCCACAGGGTTGGAACAAATAATAATTAAGGCAATATTTCTTAGCAGAGTGGACTCTGGACAGTAGTAACATCTGAACAGATAATTGTACTGGGACCAAACTTATTCTTTCATATTACCAGATTGTTTTCTTTCTAAGTAATTATGCTGATACCTCAATATTTTCAACTTTGCTGATACCTAATATTTTACTGTACAGTAATTTTGTAATTGTCTTGGGAGGGTTAATACATGCAATTTAATTTTCTGGTCCTGGAAAGTATACTCATTCTATTCAGCTTGTTCATCAAATGGACAATGAAAACGGTGGAAGTTAAAAGTTTGTTTTTTAGGAACCTGCTTCCTAATTGCATAGAAAAGGAACCAGGTTGGACGCACTCTGAGAACAAGGTGCACTCAGTGGCTCTGTTTGGGATTTTCAGGTGCCTTGATTCTCACACAAGTCAGACACTAAAACTCAGTAATTACTCTGTAATATGTATAGTACATGGACTTCATTAGCTAATACTGTATGTGTTGTTAGAATCCATAATAGGATATTGTGGACCTGTTTCATCAGTATTTGCAGAAGGTCACATGACTTGTAACATGAGGTCCATTGATTAACTGACAAGATGTTACGTGAAAAGCTTAATGACCAATGTGAGGCCACACTAACAGCCAATTTTCCTGATTTGACATTAAAACCTTGACAGTGTCTTTCATCAGATTTGAAATAGATATAAAGCACAAAAATCAGATAAAAATGGAAAATCAAGTTAAAGGAGAAAAAATGATAGCCACATCATTCATTACCTATAAAACTCTATTTTTGTCTATTTGCAGATCCAAGAAAATATCAATGTTTAAAGAGAAACACAGATGCTAAATTTTAAGGAAATACAGTAATGGGTTAAAATGAAAACATTCAACAATCCTTTGAAGAAAAACTAATGTGATGTTTACAATATCATCTTTCTCTTTAGCTTAACAAATAATAAAAGTGCTGGCTGATACATATCATAAGCAGAGAAATGTGTAGCAAAAAGGTTGGTTGAGTTTCATAGGAACAATCCTGTGCTGTTTCCTTTCTTTAAAAAAGTTCTTATTTATCAAATGATAATAGTGCTGTTTAGACCCTTCGGCAACTGTATAGGAGTTAAGTATCAGGGAAAAAGTCACACATATTTAAAATCAATTGAGAATGTCACACATTGAGACATGTGTGGCTATAAAACTACTTACTGTACCTTATGCAGACCTAAATCAAATGTTATTCTCTAATATTTGGTAGGGGATCTGATATCACCTTTAATCATTGTAAAATGTATAGATTAGATTAGCAGAAACTTTAACTTTGGTGTGTTTTTTGTAATGAAAAACCTGTATTTAAGTAGTCTTGATCTAATTCTAATGGATCTCAGAGTGCATCGAATATACAGTAGAGAACCTACTTCAAACACTGCTGAATTGCAGCACCTAACTCAAACGTGAGTGCTAGCAATGCCAGTGATCCCACTGCACAGCAGATATCAAGTGAAGAAGTGTGAAATGAAGAACCACACAGGCTAACAAATGATCTCCTCTCATTCTAACTTTCTTATCTTTCTTCTTTAATTGCTCCACTGAACTGAATCAAGGAGGGATTTGGGGGAAGCCAGATTGTATAAACCAAAGCAGAATTTAACCAGGATGCCAGGATTGACACACCTGTGCTTATGAACAATGTAATTTAAAGTCAGTCACAACTTTTATTTAATGTCCCATCTAGAGATAATACATCCCCCAACAGTGTCTCCTTTCGCTACCCCTAGATTTTGGATTTGAAATTTCCGTCCAGTGGGAAGAGTGCCTTCTGGTCCACCAGCATCACTAACAGCACCAGATTTTCCTGAGAGGCCTCTCATCCCAGAATCAGTCAAGCCTGTGAAAGACTACCTGGTAATCAATTGAAATTATGATATGTATTTTGCCATATGGCTTCAATTTTGAAACAGCATTTACACAATTACATATTTGACAAAAATAATCTTTTTCCTAACTTTACACGTCCATATAAAATACCCTTTTAAAACCTGCCAGCACCCAGAGAGGAATAGTAGTTGGATAGACAGGAACGCAAACACAAACTTTCCCATCTTACACAAAGAGATTCTAAACATGCTAATTTGAATTCCTAGATGTAACACAAGCTGTAGTGTTTACAGTGACATGAAAGATGATGTTTGTGTGTTTATTTAACTATTTATAGAATCATATTCCTCATGTAGATAATTTTCTTAAACAGCTTCCCTACATGTTGTGTATTAATCACATTCCACTAATAAATAGTTTCTGATGTTTCATGCACCTATGACTACAATTAAAGTTACTTTAGTGTTGTGGTTTTTCCACATAGATATGGATATTTCTCCTATTGGTTTACTTGAACATTCATCATTAGAAAGCCACAGGGGACATTGTTCATAGCCACAATGTGTGATTACACCTTGGATTGTACACTAGTCCAGACACATGTAGAAAACAATTATCTAACACAGTGTTCCATATTTGGCAATTACAATACAGAAAGAAATTGAATACACAATTTTCTGTATCAGATTCTAATTTGGCAGTGATTTAGTTATGATTTACCTTAATTAAATTCTAGAGCAGGTGTGCAAATTCCATTATGTAATAACTGGCAGAAGAATTTAAATTCAGACCACAATAAGCTATTCCACTGGCTAGAACATTTCCCTACCTCTGTGAGGAGACATCTGTCACGTAATCCTAAATCCTCTTTGCTGCTGCTGTATCATTTGTGAAGTTTTAACTGTTCTCCATCACATCTTAACAGAGCAATTCAATAAGTGCAATCTGTGTCCTATGTTCTGTTAAGTAGACTATTTTTGCTAATGCCATCTGACTGAAGCTGACACCAAAATGCACTATTCTTAACCTTTTAGGTATTCTTCAGTCTCCTTGACATTTGATGGTGCAATTGGTTTAAAATGAGATGTTACTAATAATGGTCTTACAAAAGGGAGCAAGTGGGCATGAGGTTGAATGGGGAGACCATTAAGAAAGAGCCAGTGACAGATATTCTTCCTTGGCTATAGAAACAACAATAATGCCATGATATGTCAGCACAAATCTTAGCATTGACAGGTTAGTACTGTACATCATCAAGAGTCCTTGGTCGAATGCCTTTGTTTTTTTCAATGACACACTCTCCTTGATCTAATTTATACTAACACTTATCTACTTACATCCAAATTTTTACATGTATTTCATGGTTAACCAGCAACACCCAAAACAATAAACATCTGTTATAATAGCAATAAAAATGAAGTGTTTATTATTAACTGTCAGTTTGAGACAGACTCTTCTTCTGCTTTCACTGAATGTTTTTCCTTCTTTATGCAAAACCACAATTCCTACATGATGGAATATCTACAATACCACTAATATTGACTGCTTGGGTATACTTTATCTTGAGTTGTAGTGACAATGTTTTTGATGATCCTGATCAATGTGAATTAAAATATTATAAAAAAACAAGCTTGGTTTGTTGTTCCATATAGAAGAAAAGAGGAGCTTAGAAGTATTTAGGCATTTTCCATTTCCCCACCTGCACAATTTAAACAAGGAAGTCAGCAATTACCCTATAACCTGTAACACCTCATAATGTGCATTGCAGTGGTGATAAGGACACCTGGGATTAATTCTGTGAAATGTATCATTTATAAGGAACAAGAAAACTTTGTGTTTTCTTTCTTCTCTTTTCAGCCTAAAATAAACCTATTACTTGTTCCTTTGCAGCCTACGCATGCTGACGCAGCTACCCACCTGAACTGTATCATTTATAATTTCATTATTACATACATCTGAGTCAATCAACTGTAAGGTCACAAAAGGTTTGCATTTTAATAGTATTAGTGTTTGAAATTTCTGTAATGAAATATACAGTTCCTACATAATATTTAATTTGTGCCATAACCTGTTTGAAAACAAAAGCCAGGCAATCCTGCAGAAGTCTCCAGCAGAGAGTCTCGACAGAGTGATAAAAGCATACAGTACAGCTCCCTGTCTTGGTGATTAATGTACTGTATATTGTACAATTGACACCACAGAATGTATTTTAAGAGTGTGAATTCTGAGAAAATGTTGAGGCCTCCACTCAATTCACTAGTTTTAAGTTATGAGGGGAGACATCTAAGTCTTCTCAGCCACCCATTTAAAGTACAATTTGTAACCCATTTCATCAAATCCTGTCAGCTTCATATGTGATGTTAGGTCACTCACTTCATAAGCACTGCTGTAATGTATGTCTCTGTGTAAACGCAGCAGGTCATCAGACTATATAGGAATGCAACAGTTGGTGCCAGTACGATGTGCTGATCCAGCTTCTTTGAAGGATCAGTCCCATGGGAGGAATTCCAAACCTCCATCTTCAGGCTGCCATTGGACTAATTCCATATCAAACACAAACATGACAGTGTCAGTGAAGACATTTACAGCTTCTGTGCCGGAGCTTTCAAGATATCTTGATAGCTCTCAGATAATATAAAATAGCAGATTAATTTTTGTTTGCACATAGATTGACACAACACTTTTATTATGTTTTAATGGGTCTTTTCCTGTCTTTCTTGCTACATATACTAAATGACATATTTACTGTACATGTGTGAAATACTCTTTTATACCGTGTATATTGGTGAAATTATGCCTTTGAGATTACTGTGTTTCTCATTTGCGTGGCTGTTGACATTCTCCCAGATGCTGTCTGGATGACGCATGTTTGTGTGGTGTTTGAGTGCTGCCGCTGCTGAGGGCTACCAAGAGACAAACAAGAGATCAATTTGATCAGCCTACTCCTTTAAATTAAGCTGCTACTTAAAGTTCTTAGAGAATTTAATTGTCAGACACCACTAACTACTGACAGCATACTGAGTGGAGCAAACATAAAAGCTGTCTATCAGAGAAAAGGAAAAGGCCTCTGTGCAGAGAAATTTGTGTGAGGTACCAAGGGATCTTTATGGAATGGTTGTGAAGAAATGATAGCAATTTCTCACATTATATTAGAAATAACATAATCAAATGGTGTTTCTTTGTGGGTCTGGAGAACTACATTATTAAAATCCCCTGTGTTATTCTCTACTTCTTTATTATCTTAATATTTGACACTTTTTTCACCTCACTAACTCCGTGCTCCAGTTGTCTCCATTTATGATTTATGATCAAATGAAATCTGCAATGCAGCCTCCACAGGCTTGGCTCACTACAAATAATACATTAACACAGGAAGTGTTAATTGTAAGGCAAATAAGAATTACAGTTGTAAAGCAGATTGTAGTAAACAATGGAAAGAAACAGAAAGGCAATGAAAAACTAAGGCAAGTTTCCTTAGTGCTATTAAGTTATTGGGTAACTGTGCTGTATTATGAACTAAAATCCAATAGGTATTCAACATAAGTGAATAATACGGTTTAAAAACATAATGGTTTTTCCATTCAGGCTCTATATAAAATGAGTTTGGTTTCTTTATATATATATTGTAGTCCAGTCAATGTTTTTAAGTATACAGTACTGATATAAAGTATAATTTACACCCCCTGGTGGTTAGCACGTTATTTTTCCATTCTGGTTCTAAGTTCACATGTGTTTAGTGACAGAAATATTTACGTTGCATTAGAGTTACTGATACAAAATGAAAGCAAACATGGTGGCTTTTTATAATGTCTCTACTGATACTGCAAAATCTAATGTTAAAGGTAAATGTTTTCAGAACACTGTTTCATACCTTTCAGGCTTTATAAACTTTATAAAAAAAGAAAAATAATAGTAATAACAATAAAAAGAACATTTAATCCCTCATTGTTCAACACCATGTACTGTAGCTACTTTGTTGATTTTACATGTAGTTCATATATTTTAGTAGATATATTCTGTGTGCTAGCACACAATCATTTTTCAATGTAATTGATGTCTTATCAGTAGACATATTGATACATTTTCTTTCCTTGTGTACAATGCAGGCTTGGTATTTAGGCTTTATTAATGTTTGTGATTTACAGTACACATTAGTAATGCCTAAATACTATGTACAGTTTCTCATCCTTACTTAAATAGAATTTTTTTCTATTTTAAATCCTATTCTATTCCATTTTAAATTGTACTGTATTAAACATGCTCCTTTAAACCACAATAAAGTGAATAATAGCTAATAACTGCAAAACATTTAGTAATTATCAGGAAAATGACCTTTTCATTTCTTTTTAGCAGGTGCTCTTATATTTCATTAAACAGGCAAATTCATTACACTGCTTATCATTTGTCATTAATGGGGTTGATCAGCAGGGGGTGTAACTGAGAAATCATCTGTCTCGTAGCATGTGTGATCACTGTTGGAAGCAATACAAGCTGTAGATACCTGACACATGCTTTTTAGCAGGTTGCAGCTGGTGTTTTATGGGATTCTGTCCCATTCCTCTCATAGAGCCTGAACAAGCACGTGCCTGTTCACTGGTCTCTGAGCCCCAGATGACAAATGTCATCCCGGCTCACTCTGTAGAAGTTCAATGTCACTCACATCTGGCAATCAGAGAATCCGTGGCTCAGCTGTCACATTCTCATTTTACAAGAAAGGTGTGGTTACGCAAGCAGCACAGGCCACACATTGTCCTGCTCCAACGTTGTCACCTCAGGATGAGCCTCAGGAAAGGGCAGCAGATGAGGTCCCAGGACTTTGATTAATGCAGCTCCATCTAGTCTGGTTGCAATCGATAACTGAGAAAGGAGTAGTGACTGTAGTGACTCAGGCGCTCCTGAACAGATCGTAACATATGGACCTTCCCATTGATTACCTGTACAGTTTGTATATTGGTTTGCAGTCTTGCATTATATTTGCTGACATCCTTCGGGTACAGAGTGATCTACACAAAATCTTGATTCATCCCTGAGGACAGTGACAAACAGTCCAGCCTACAACCTACAGATGACAAGAAGGAATTATTATTTTGATTGATAAGCAGTACTGAAAGTACTTTTCTTGATTTTCACATGATCTGACATTAAGTCAGCTGCTCGCTTGTAGCCAACCAACTTTCCTAATGGAGCTGATATGGTGTACAATCAAAGACATTGACGCCTTCATTTGAAATTTTGTAATAACCAAACTGATTTTTAAAATTAAAGTTTTGATTTCTACTATAGAAAGATTTCAACAGGTAGAAAACAGGTAGAAAATAGAAAACAGAGAGTTCACTGCACTGCCTTGAGGATCTCATAGTCAATGATTTATTGATTTATTGATAAATTGGTGTGGTACATTGTCAGAACAGCTAAGGAGATAAACACTAGAGGTCTCCTCTGTGCCTTTTCTGTGGTAGTTTGCAAAACAATGAACTTCTTTCTCTAACCCTCTGAAAGAGGATCTGAAAGCTCAGAGATTCATCCAGATCTAGTTACTTCTTGGATGGATACCTAATTAATTGTGACTTTTCCTCAATGCTAAAAATATTATTCTACTTGTGGTAGAGCATTAAGTAAATAAACTACTTGCAGTAGTGTTTAGAAAGTGATTTGTTTGTATCCACTGTACTGAGCAGTTTAATTGAGCACTTATCCCTACACACCATCACTTCAGATTTACACAAAAGATCTGTTACAAAGGCTAAATGACCTAAATAAACCACGGTTATGAAGTTACAAGCCTTCAATATTGCAGAAACAAAGTCTATATATTGCCACTTTCCCTTTCAAAAGTTTCTCTTAGTGTAGCTGGAAGGAATGCTGGTTAACATTAGCAGAATCCTTGTACAGTACAGTGGATAATCCAGTATCCTCAAGCCCTGGTGTATCCTTGTATAGGGGATTTGAAGTGCTCACATCAGCCTCTGGCTTGTACTAAAAAACTGCTCTTGACTTTTAGATAACAGGAGAATCATGATCACACACAATACAATAGCTTCGTGAGGAATTTCCCTAGTTACCAAGGTCAGCTTTTTAATAGGATGAAACCAACTGTGGATGAAAAGTGTTTATAGATTTTGCAGCTTGTTTGATAACTCTCCAAAGTCATTTCATTATTTGTTTGCTGCTATATCATTTGAAAGCAAACTTTTGTTGGGTCACGATCGGATTAGGATTAGGATTAGGTTTGTATCTGGGTCTGGGTTAGGGTTTTGGCCATAGTTAAGATAATGGTTGTTTCTTAATAATCACGTCTTGATAAAGTCCCTCTGAGGGTTTAGAGATAGAAATTAGTGTTTTGGTGTGAATTAATATGTGCATAGAAATATCACATACATTAAAATAAATCAAAAGGTCATTAATTTAAAGGAATGGTTGTAAGGTTTATTCTACTGAACAATACATTCAGAACTATATATTGGGTCTATTAAAAGATAAAATTGTTTTTATCCTTGAATTAAAATGTTTATATCTAACTGAGGGTAATTTTTACCTCTTACATTAACACAGCAATTCACTAATAATCAGTGTTACCTCACCTGAATGTCTTGTCAAATTTACCCCATTATGATAGAGGAATTATACTACACCTACCACCAGAGGTCTCTGTTCTTTAGTTTATGGCTCTATTAATCTTCATAATACTATAATAAACTATTGAAGTCCAAACTACATTAAAGTAATAGGAAAAGCAACATTAATATACAATGAATTTATTACAACATTTTAAAATTCATTTATTCCATGCCCTTTCCCTTTTTCTCAACAAAGATAATCTGTATAGATCCGATTTTTCATTATAGCCTTTCATTGCTAAACCCCCACAACCATTTGACAATAAGTATATTTTTGTAATGTGTAATAAATTGTTGAAACAACTTTTAATCTTTAAAAATAATCTTTGTGTTTTTGTACAAAGAGGTCCCTTGATACCTACTGAATTTTTCATTTAACTAATGTATTAGTTAGGGTCTAGTAGAGGTTAATTCTGTGCTGAAGCGTACTGTAGAAGCACATTAGATAGCAGCAACTGAAGAGGCTGAGTAGGGAACTGTGTTAGCCTATGAGCTGCAAAGATACAAGTAAAGCTTAATTCCTTGCTGAAAAGTAGAAAGAAGAAATTGTTTCACCTGAAGAAGTACTATATCTTTAAATGAGAAAAAAAACAAAGAGAGGGATCAGGAATACGAAGCAAAGTCATTAGTAATATAGGTCTTTCTATATTCATGTGTCAAATTAACCTCTGGGTATTCCTTGCATTTTGCACAATGACACCATTGTCATGGTGTCATTGGCAGCTCCCTACTCAAATGTATTAGTTAGGTACACAAACAAGCAACGTTCTTTAAAGGTAAGTAGTATGCAACAAACATCAGGCATTTTCTTGAATTTGTATTCTCCTTGAACTCAATTATGAATCTTGTTCTTTGAGGCATATTACAAACAGGGACTCTAATTTCCCAAATGTTCTGTCACTTGGGCTTTGAACACATGTAAGCTAGAGGCAGTTTCCAAAACAACCTAATGATTGTTCGCAGATGAGACAGTACAGCTGATAGAAAAAGTGATAAGGCAGAACTATAATCTATCTGATATTGCTTTCAAATTCAATAATAAATCAAAATGGTGTCATAAGTTTGGATTAGTGGTCAATTGTACATCATTGGTGTCCATTGGGATGTTGCTGTGGTACATGTAATTTATCCTACAGTAGATGTGTTTGAAATGCTTCACATAATGAAACACTGTGGACCCAAGAGTCATCGGAAGACTAATTTGAATATGAGTCATGTGGCAAACCAATTTGAACTATTTAAAACTATAGTTTTGTGAGTGTCAGGTCTTGCATACAGTAGCAGCCTCATAAGGTGCCTCATATTTTCCTTTTACCTCATTTGGAATAAAAGTGCACCTAAGGATGAAAGGATGTTACAGCTTGCATCCTTACAGCTTTTTAAAATTAGAATGGATCTGCCTTCTATGGAAATATGATTCTTCTGTCCTTCCCTGAGTTGTCTGGCACTGGAGAAAACAATGTTTAAAAGTGAACTTTGCCTTTCCTGTCTGTCTTCAGCAGCTGAAACAGTTGATTACAGTTTGACAGCACCTTCAAGTAGTACAGTATTTGTGCCATTTGAATTTTTCTGCTGTTAAATTTCTTCCTTCTCAAATGCAACTCAAGTCATTGTTTAATTCATGAGCACAATCATGATAATCAGGACACCTGATGCAAATTGTGTTTACTGGAAAGAGACCTGTGTATCTTTCTTACTCTTGCTTACCCCATTCACTTGCTTTAGTCTAAGAGGGTTTTGGCTTGAAATTCTGGTGAAACATAACAGTAAGATATTTTACTAAGATGACACAGAGTGGGAGAGGAAACAAAAAATGAAACAGGGTGAAAGAAAGAAATGATTAACAAAAACTGCAGACACAGTGTTTCCAGTCTTTTGGGACACCAAAGAGGGACATGTTCAATTTTATATCTACATTTTATATCTATCTAGTGAATTAAATGATTGTTTAAAAGCTAGTCTAGAATATTGCATAGCCTTTTCTCACACTCAAATGCAAATAAATAAAAATATTATATTCATATTTAATTTGAAAAGCAATGAGTTATAATACAAAAGGAATTTAAAATGTCATCCTTACGTAAACCAGCTATTTGATCAAAAAGTTCAACACCAGTCTAAGGAAGTGCACACGTTTGTTACTTTTATAGTTTTGAGTGGAAGAAGACAAATACTTCTTTGAACTCTGACCTGGCTTCCAGGATTTCCCTGGAGCTCCACACCTCGTAGCTGTATTGTCTTTTTAACACAGAAGTTACTGCCACTGATGGCGACACTTTTAAAGCAGCTGAAAAGGAGTTCACTCCCCTTTAATAATAAATAATTGCAAAACATTCCAAGGCATTTCAAATCAAATCTTAATATTACATTTCCAAAGCAGTTCAAAGCAGTATTGTTATTTGTGACTTCTGGGGGAAAAGGTGCTAGGTGTTAAATTAAAATTACATTCTAGAAAAAGCTTTTGCTTACTTCAACATATAATGCATGCATTAAGGCTGTGCCTGTTCCTTTGCACAAGCAGGTGCATTTACTTACATTTTACTGTGTAAAAGAACATGCTTGTGTGATGTCTTTATGAAAGGGCTTGCATTATCTAAGGAAATATACAAAATAGTTAATATTGTTGCAGAATGTCTTTATTTTAATTTTTACTAGTTTTTAAACAAAACATTTTTAACTGTAATATATTTGTATTGTCAGGTGTAATAATTTCATTTTATGTTTTTCTGTTTTTTAAATAAAAAAATCACTTTAAAATATAGGAAAAATGAATTAATTTACTGTACAGCAGCCTGGGAGATAAGAGATAACATGTCCTCTAAGGCATGGGTTCACAGTTCTGGTCCCATTGATTTGTAGTCCAGATTAGTGTTCAGTTACATGACAACACTTAAGTTACATTCAAAAAAATAATTTTAACTCAACAATCATCATCAATGTCTTAGGCATGCTGGATGTTGCCTTTTCAGTGTTGCGTTTCAAACTACCTTAACATCTCCAACTTTCGAGTAGAAAAAATTCATTTAAGAGTTTCATTAAGTAGAGAGCTCAGCTGGAACCAGCAGGTGTATACAGTAGTTCCCAGGACCAGGGCTTTGCTGTAAGTCACCAGTGACAGTCCATCAGATTTGTGCTCTATGACCCAGAAATGCAGACAGAAGATCATTTAACCAAGCTGAACAAAGCATATGATGTCTCCCACTTAATGCAACAAATGACACTGATGCACAGAAAACTGCAAATGTGATGGCCGACACAGCAAACCGGACAGACAGTGTTGTATCATCTCATTGGAGACAACTAGAGACAGAGCACCTTTCAGGCTTCAGCAAACTGCATGGACTCATTAAGAGATATTAAGAGCACAGGCAGGTCATGATCCTTATGCCTGCACTCTGCATTAGTCATGTCCAGCTTCAATGTCTGATTGGCAAAATCTTTGAAACTCTTTTTTCACAATGGTTTATAATCATGAGATATGTTACAATGCAGCATACTGAACAATATCTAAAGAACATCACCCTCTGGCTTTCTTAGTGTTTTGGTGCAGAACTAAAGCAAAACAAAACCTGAACAAGACCAGAGATCGTTAACATCTCACTGCAGCTACTGTAAATACCTGGGTACTGGCAATATGGTAATAAACTGCCTCATTTAATACACCACATAATAAGGTGTTGCATATGAAATAAATTGAGTTCAGAAAAGACTGAAAGACCTTTAAATGTTTAAAGGTTTAAATGATCTTTGTTCATGCAGTATATTAGTTCCTCTTTATTTAGGAATGTGCAGTAGATGGGTATATGAAACAATGATTTTTTTCTTGATTATCATAATCATTAGTGGTCAAAACTTGCTTAATAAGAGTGTATAAACTGGAGGCAACAATGCATACCCCATTTCTTTTTCCTGAAGTCAGATAAATCTGTATTTCTAAGAGAAATGGAGATGGCTATCTGGAGTTTCCTTATTTTTTCTCAGGAAGGCAAAGGCTTGTTGACTTCCTCTCCCCTCCCTTCCTTCCTTCTTTCCGAAGGTACTCATCTGAAAAATGAGAACAAAGTGATTGTTCCTGTTCTCTTTCTTAAGGCACTTCAAACACTGTCACTACTTCTGCCTTTTCAGTGTAGAGAGCCCCACAAATAGCAGGTATACAGTGGAGAGGAGAGCAACAGTCAGTCACTCAGCCGCAAGCCCTGGTGAGTCATGTGGATCTGGATCACTGTTCAATGTGCTTCTGCTTTTAGATAAAGAAATGCTGGGTGAATCTTAAATATATCAATTCCATTTAATAACATTGTAAATGTAATATATTCTTGCATGTGAATGCACAATAAGCTTTCTTTTTTGCATGGTTCTCTGTCGGTGAATATGTGTAAATGATGAGGGACATTGTTCAACGTGCTCTTACTACGTCTGCAGCGGTTTGAAACATGATCATATCAATAGGGCCCAATTGTGTTTGCTGAAGGATGTGTCTGTGCAAGAAGTATATTGGGGAAGATGAAGAGAGGACCTGGAGCAAACAAAATATTTGGGAGAAAGTGATTGCATAAAAATGGGATGATGTAAAATGACATGCCTATGCAAATGTAAAATCTAGTTACTTTTTGCTTAAATGGCATGTAGCTTCCCCTGCACCAAATTATTTACAGTTAACAAAGTTTATGATACCTGGTTTGTGCATGGTTTTCTGACGTCCCAGCATCCTCACTCCTAGTGCTGTGGTAGAAAAGCTTCTTTGTGCTCTTAAATATAAAGCCAAGAAAAAGTATTGCACAGTTTCTTTGCGTATGCACTGTCTGTGTTTCAGAAATCATTGGTAACTTAATTTTGTATAAAGAACACTGTCAGTCTTATTTTATTTTTGTAAATCTTTTACAAAAGCTTTTAATCTTTTATATTTTCAGCTATAACAAGCAAAAACATTGATTAATGAGAAAACATACAAATGTTGATCTGGCCTGTTTCAAAATGAGTTAGCTATGTGATGTTTGATCTTGAATGATGGAAATGCAAATTGTGCCAAAAGTGCAACAACTGTAAATCTAATTTTACAATTAGATATGATACTGGTTGCTTTTAAAAAAATAGGCCTAGATCCTAAGTACTATACAAGAATTCTAAGTTTCTCAGCAGAATCACTTTTGCACAAATAGTCACACGCATTAAAAGGTGCTAAAATGTAATTTTGCAGCGTAACTTTTCTCCTAACTGCTTTAAATAGTTTTGGAGAAATTGTTAGTAATAGTCCATTTTTGCACTCACCACTGAAAAAGCACCCTTTCATTTAGTATTCTTAATACCAGTTACATGTAATTACTATTTATCTACCTGAGCAACTGCAGTAGGGTGTAATTACTTACTGCTGTTAGTCTTCTGGTATAACTTCTTAGCCACACTGTAAAATCTAAGAAAGGGTAGAAGTCAGGGAAGACCATATATAATTGTCAACATCAGCATCACTAAGATTAGTCTTTCCCTCAATAGCTCACTACTCACAATATGATGTGGCAGTTTGTTGCATACCTCAGCTTCACATGTGAAGAAATTATCTGTGGACTTCATGTTCTAAAGTTTGAAGCTGAGCTTCATTACTATTTTTGGAATCCTTCTGGTTTCTGTGCTCTCAGTTAATTCAAGTGCTGTACATATACAGTATTGTATAAATGTGTACAAATTAAATGTAAGTGAGAGAAATGTAATGATTTTGACCACACATATCAAAGTACCAGTACTCTATATCATAAAACTGTAATTATGGAAGCAGTGCGTCATCCTGTATTAATTTACAAGCCTTAGAGTTGTGCCAGTTTTTTTTTCCACTGCTGATTTTTGAGGAACTATTTCTACGTTTTTTTTATTTACTTGACTGATGCTTGTAACCAAATAGATCAGTTTCAGAGATTATAATTAATATTTTCTTCCATGCATGTTTTGGTCCCATGTTTCACTGCTGAGGTTGTAGGAGCAATCTGGGTAAAGTAAACTCATTCAAGAATGCAACATCGGTGTCTTCTCTTGGGATTTGACCTTACAACGTCTGTTCAGGAGTTCTAAAAACTCCTGGCCAATAAGGACAAAATGAAAACAAACATTTTTTTCTACATTGACAAAACTACTGTTCATACTAATAATAAGAACGTTTTTATTATTGAGAATATTTAAATAATAACTCATCTGTTGACCAATGTTGTCATTTTCACGTTTTACTACAGTGCCCTGTGCGCTATTTAACCATATGATGTTCAAGGGATGTTGCCTATTGTTCTGAGGTCCATTGATGACAAGTTACATTAACTGACATCATTAAGCATCTATTTCCTATTCAGCTTTGTGTTCTGGAAATTCCTTTTTCTGGAATAGTTAATTCAGTGCATGAATAAACATCTAATGCAGTCACTTCCATTTTTTTGGAAGAAAGTTACAGAATGCATACAAAATGTAAAGACAGCAAATCATTCTGTAGTATCATTAGGTTTTTTGCAGGAAAAATTGATAGTTCACTTAAGAAAATCCAACAATCTAAACCATATGGGACATCCTTGTTTTAGTTAGTTTAAGCATCTGGTGCATTAACGGTGTGTACTGTGTCTGGAAGTTGTTGAAGATACAATTTGGATATTGCTGACCTAACATTTGTCTGTCCAGGATGTAAGACACAGTGCAGCTTGATTTCCGAAAATCCTTTTCCTGATGTACAGTACCTTAATCCTCCAGTTAGATGGAAATTCAAGAACACAAGTTTTCACAGTTTCACAGTGGATTTCTAACAACGGGAAGGATTTCAAAGTTGTTCTAATTGTGTTTTGTAATTAGCATCTGTTGTTTACTATGGGGCAGCATGCTGGCTCACTGTGGCATTGCTGCCTCATAGCGCTGGGGCCCCTGGTTCAACTCCGGACATGGAGCACCACCTGCATGGACTTTGTACGTTCTCCCCATGTTTGTGTGGTTTTACTCCAGGTGCTCTGGTTTTCTCCTACAGTTCTGCCAAATTTGCCCCGGTGTGAATGTGTGCATGTCTGTCTGTTTCTGTTTGTCTGTCCTGCCATAGGCTGGTGTCCGGTCCAGGGTGTATCCAGCCTTTGTGTTCCTTGCTTGCTTGGGTAGGCTCCTGCCCCCCATAACCCTGAATTGGATGAAGCAGTTAGAAAATGGATGGATACTGTATATCTCTGGGTTTGTAGATATCAGTTTGTAGATAGCCTTTGTTTCTTTAAATGCTTGAAAGTGCAGCGTGCAACATTCTCCCTACCCATAGGTGAAAGTTGTGTTTTTGTGTGTCTTCCCCTATCTGGGGCATCATGGTGAAAGTACATTATTGGCACTTCTGCTAAGAAAGTCAAGAAAATAGTAGCATAAAATACACTGAATAACAAAACTATCCCTTGAGTTCTTTACTAAAGCCATAGCAAAACAATTGGCAGTTCAGCTGAACATAAACTTTCTTTTCAATTTCTTTCCAGTACTTGGAAATTTATTTTCATTTATTAATAATATTTCAAAATTGTTCTGGAACAAAGAATAAAATAATTCCAACATGTCTACTGTGTTCTGTTCTAAATTTAATTTATGACAGGTTATACTGTACATCTGATGTTTTGTTAATCGCTTTAGTTTCAGAATTATCTATACATAATAAGTATGATAGTTCATGAGTTTTAGTAGTGAAAATCTGGAGATGTCCACAATACTTAAACCTAACACCAAGAGAAAATGTTACTGGATACTGAAATGTTTTTTTTTTCCTAATTTGAAGAAACAATGGAAACAAGAAGGAATATACAGTATCTCTGATTAATCATTACAGAAATACAAAATGTTCCCCTGCATTCTCCCTCACAGTGTTTTATCTCACCCTCACCCCTTCCCTATCCTTTTCTATAAAAAAAAAATAAAAAAAGAAAATAAAATGGCTTAGGTTCATAATAAGTGAAACTTTGCCAGGGTTCATAACTGTTGTTTCCTCTTTTTTCCTTTCTTCACTAGACTGAGATAAGCAAAATGGATAATCTTACTAAGTCTTAGTTGCCACATTTTCCCTCCTCTTTTTCAACACAAAACAAGCATCATTACCAACGAGGAGAAATGTTTTTGTAATGGTTTTTGCATCTTGGATGGAAAAGATCAACTTAAAGCATTACTTATTTATCAGTTATTCTAACTAATATACCCTTACAATGCATTACAATTATTAATTTTCCAATTGCATACAGCAAAAAAGCATTCTCAATAGGTCAACTGCATATTGATTGTATACTTTTGCAGCTTTTGGAGTTACAATGAAAATAGAGTTCCAGCTTAACACCCTCCAAAAGATCCAGTTCCTACTGTTTATGATGACATAATTACATATGTGAGTTACATGACATTTTGTGAGCCAAATAACTGCTTTCCTTACAAATTCGATGGGCTCCTACACAGAGTTTCAAAGTCAATGGAATCAATGGAGCTACAATAGGCTTGCTTCATCTTGTCCTGCTAAATCACTAATAATACAAACAAATGTGATCATACACACATTCAATTTGATGTTTATCCTAATCATTTTTAACTAGTAAATGTCTTGAAAATGGTTTCTGATTTTCAGAATTCAATACTGATATTACTGAAATTCAGTTTTTTTTTTAAAGTTAAAGCTTTGTGAATACCGGCAGTTCTACCAAAATTGCAAGTAACCTGATACAGCAAAAATTGGATCTGAAACCTGTGGATATAGAAAGAAGAAGTGGAAGAACCTCAATCCTTCTATCCAAATGAGGAAAGGTGCAGGGTAGTTTCCCAGAGAGGGAGAACTGAAAAAGTAGGCTAACGTGTCAAAGACTGTATAGAGAGGGAGAGGTGAGCTCGTTTTGACTTGGTTCCCCTTCCAGATTCGGTAAATTTCACTCTTTTCTTTCTGCCCAACCTGGCCTCAAAAACTGATCCAGAAAAAAGGAGACAATTGTGTGATGATGACAATGTTGATGGGAAAGCGATAAACATCTCTGATTCCCTTAACAGTGTTATTTTCTTTATTGAGCAAGACCAAGGCCAAGTTTTTCCCATCCATTTCAAAACACCTGGCATTCCTGCCAAGACACTGAATTTTGGCAGGGTAAATGTTGGAAACAGGGTTAAGCTTAACTCAAAATGAACTGTTGTTTTTACATAGAAAACATTCAGGGTTTTCTGTCACTAGAGAAAAAAAGCAAAGAACGGTTGCTATTCTAGCACATTACTGAAAATAATCTCTAATCATTAATAGTCCTTTCAGTCTTTTTTTAGTTGAATCTACGACATTAGCATTTGAGGTTTTTTTTGCAGTTCTAAACAACAAGTGTTGTGCAAAATGCTGCATTAATTATCCATCTATTTTCAAACAATTTTATGCAGTAACCCACCAAACGGTGGGTGCAAGACAGAATATACCTTTGACAGGGCCAGTATGCCTTTGGACTGTGGAAGTAAACCAGAGTACCTGGAGGAAAGTTACCCAAACACAGGGAGAACATAAAAATATCACGCAAGCAGCACCCCAGCAATTGAACCCAGGACCCCAGCACTGCAAGGCATCAATGCCAACCACTGCGGCACTGTGCTGACTGCTGTTATCCTTTCTCTTATTTTCATAATGAACAAAGTGTGTGCTGAGAACACGTTTTATGACCCATTATTATGCTCCTGGCACATCTTTCTCAGTAAATTATTGTTTCATTGGATATATTCTATAACACAGGCCCTTTCTGTCTCAGACCCACCCAGGTGAAAAATGCAACGAACAACCTGTATCACACAAGTGCCAACAGCAAAAAACAAATACCCTGCATTAGAGAGTCAGGATTGTGTTCTGCCAGAGCACACATAGCATACTATATCACTTATTATGCATATGGAATGCTGACTAGGGTCTACTAATGACACAAATCACCACAGCCTGCAAGCAAAGACTTTGAGAAAGGTTAGCCATGACTACATGCATGGTCCCTGTGTGGCTGTACATAATGAGTATTATGAATGTCCCCAACAAGATAGAATGGCATTTACACAGCACATGTAGTTACCACTAATAACTTTTATTAGTGAAGCTGTGTGCCTACAAAATTGTATCTCAATAGTCTTGCAAAAACCTTGTTTAGAGTGGATGGGCAGATATTGCCCTCTGAAGGATGTTTCAAATGTCAACAGGTTTCAAGTTGGGTAGTATACAGTAGATATCCATTAGGTTCCCTGCTTATCTTGAAATGTGCAACGAGACATAAAATGTGCATAAATGCTAGAGTATCTTGTAACTCAACTGGAAGAACTGTTGATGTTTGTAATTTCAGATAAAATCTGAAGATGACAGATGTTCCACTTAATTTCATCGACACTATATAAAAAAAAAACTAAACTCAATTGGCTCAATAAGGAGCAATTCTCAACCTTGAAAACAAACTTTTGCTTAGCATCTTAAGAACTTTGCTTACTTTGATCAGGATCACTAGGCAAAGATAAAACGCAGTTTTTCAGGCCTAGACCCAGGTATTATGCAATCCTACATTTGACATGCTTTGCATTGTATTGTAAAGAAAAATATTCCATTCTATCATCACATCTAACTGTTGCACCTTTGGTTTAAAAGGGTAAAACTCTTGGTGTGGAGATGGAGACAAATGTCATGCAAGACAGACCTGAGAGGAATCATTATAGCGATGGCATGAAGACATTGCTGAATGGCAGACCCTGCCTGCAGCCTCTGCCTCTTTTCCTCAAGCCCCCAAGATTCCCTCCACTTGGGGACAGCCTCAACAGGGGATTCCCAGGTTTTGGGGCCCAACACTTCATGGGGTTCGAGAGATTCCACGGTGGCTTGGAAGAAGGATCTCGGAAACGCAAAAGGACACCTTTCAAAGCGAATCCCCAAGAACTGGAATCCACCGACGAAGTGACAGAGGAAATTGGCGCTAAGACAGTGGACCGGCCTCACCTGTCATATCATCTCCCTCAGCACGTTCCAGCTCCCTTCCCTAGATACAGTCCCCAGATGATAGACCTAAATAGGTTTCAGCTCTATAGATCACTGGAGCGATTTGATGGCATGCAGATAAAGCAGGAACCGGTCAAACCTGAGGGAATATGGCCTCCTGGTCCTCTCCTGATGCACCCTTCGCCTTCTTATTTCCCTAAAATCCACCCAGGGATAATCCCCTTTCCTTTCCTCATACCCAGCCCAACCATGCATTTCTCCCATGGGCTGTATCGGAGAGAGCTCCTGGGCAGGCACAGGAGAAGCCCAAATACAAATGACAGCGGGCTGAATGCTGCAGAAAAGCTGGGAGTCAACATCCACATCGATGACAGCTATTACGTGGATGTAGGTGAGAATCAGAAGCGCTGGAAGTGCCGCATGTGCGAGAAGTCCTACACCTCAAAGTACAACCTGGTGACTCACATCCTGGGCCACAGTGGCATCAAGCCTCATGGTTGCAGTCAGTGTGGGAAGCTCTTCAAACAACTGAGCCACCTGCACACCCACATGCTCACTCACCAAGGCACCAGGCCGCACAAGTGCCAGGTGTGCCACAAGGCCTTCACCCAGACCAGCCACCTGAAGAGACACATGATGCAGCACAGTGACGTCAAGCCCTACAGCTGTGGCATCTGTGGGAGGGGCTTTGCCTATCCCAGCGAGCTGAAAGCCCACGAGGTGAAACATGAGAGGGGCCAGGAAAACATTTGTGTTGACTGCGGCCTGGATTTCCCAACTCTGGCCCAGTTAAAGAGGCACCTGACTGTTCACCGCGGCCCAACACAGTACAGCTGCACAGAGTGTGAGAAGACCTTTCAGTACCCCAGCCAGCTCCAAAACCACATGATGAAGCACAAGGACATTAGGCCATACATCTGCAGCGAGTGCGGCATGGAGTTTGTGCAACCACACCATCTCAAACAGCACACCCTAACCCATAAGGTAGGATCTGGAATTTCCCCTTTTACACTCTTACATTAGCAAAAAATGTTAATAAAGTTGGTTTCAATATCAGCCCTTTCATAGATACAAATATATATCTTCTGATGTGCATGACTAATGTGTGGAAAACAGTTTCATTTTATTAATGTCCAGTTTAGTAATGTAGTTAAGCAAACATGATGAACATTGTGGTGCAATTGGGAAAAGTATCAATTACCATGTTTTTACATTACAAGCTTATTATTTGTTTCCTGAAAAATGCCTACATATACTATACATACAGTACCAAGTTTTCCTAAGAAATTTTGTCATGGAGTTTCATTCAGTGGTTAATTATATTACTATATACATTAGTTTAACAACAACAACAATTGAATGTGCAATTTTATTCATTTTTTGTTTGGACTGGACTTTTACATTTATAAAACTATTTTTGAAAAGTCAGTTTGACTTCACACTTAAGTAGTTTTATGCGATCAGTACAAAGTATTCCTGTCATAATGTCACTTTGAGACGGACACTCTGATGCTTTGTCAAATGAGAGTTTGGCAAAGTATTGACATCTATTTATAAAATACCATACAAGCCCATTTGAAAAACCTGCAATTCAATATTTTATTTATGTACCACTTAATTTTACACATCTGTGTTTGCAATATCACCAATTGTACCATAGAAACATTATTAGATTATACATTTCAAGTTATCAAACCATATTACTAGTCAAGACATCCTCTTGATTGCTTCCAGTTCAACAGAAGCTAATTAATTTGGATAATACTACCAACTATAACAAACTTTTGTCTGAGTCTACGTGGACAGTCATTTGCGTTCAAGTTTTCAAAATCTCATTTCAGTTCCCAACAACAGTGAGGGTGTTGATCTGGTTGACATGGAGCTTTGATCTTTTATGTGCACTGATTGCAGCCCTCAAGACACATCTTCCTTCCTAATATGTTCTGTAGGAAGAGACATCCAAGACATTGTCCACAGACCCTTTCACAGCCGTCACTATAACAAGGACTGAATGAAGATTCACTATTAAGAAAACTAGCAAGCAGAGGTTAATTCAACGCTGAAATCTAACAACAAAGAAGAAAAACCTCAGTGTTACACATTTGAAGAAGGCTTGAAACATTGAAATCTATAATTTATCTTTTCTATTACTTTTCATTGTGGATTTAACCTGTAGCTGTCCCTTTACAACTCCCATACTAATGCAGCTCCTACCTTTAAGTCTAATAAAGAAATCTAGTTTTTGTGTTAATAATACATTTATCTATCTATAGTTCATCTCCAATTTCCTTTGTCACACACAGTATGTGAGACCAAATTTTGGAATTTTCAATAACTGATATTGAGCTGCCACATAGCTGTTTCATGGTATCTTGTCTTGGAACCATTCCATTTAAAACTAAGACACATTTCAGTTGACTGACTGCTCTCATGAGAGATGAATTTTGGTGCACAAAACACGTAACAATGGGTCAGTACTTGACTGAAGTGATGCAAACACTTGGCATATGGAACATTATTGTGTTGAAAATTTAAGTGATTTAAATAAGTGATATTTGTGTTGCTGTAATGATTAGTGGAGCATACATTTAAATTTGTGTCAAGATAATTGTGTGCACTAAATGTCCCATCACAAATGATATGCTGTAAATCAACTCCAACTCTACAAGATATCAATTAATGTTTTATGGTTCCTCCTAGCTAGATGTGCAGTACAATTTCTAAACCAGACAATGAAAGAGAAGACATCACACTTACAGTATCTGTCATCCATGTTGGTGTACAGATTGCAGACCTTCTCCCCTTTCCTAATAAGTCATGATGGTAGCATTGTAAAACTGCTAACAGATTTCAATCATCTGATGACAAATTACTTTTCTAGGTCTTCCATGGTGATCATTTTGTTCAGCATCCACAGCTGTTGTTCTGTGAAAAGAATCCATTAGTTTGTCCTTCCTGGGTTGTTCCAGTCAGTTGACTGGATCTTGATCAATGGAAATTGCTTCTTGTCAGATGGCAGTTTGGCTAGTGTAAAGTGATAGTGGGTGGATGAACCCAGAAAACCCAAGAGAGTAGACATTGCGATGCTCCTGCCACTCACACTCTTATTCACTAAGTCATGGTACATTTGCAGCATGATTTAAAGTGGCAAAAATGGCTGCTTTTTTGCACGCAGGCATAACGTTTGCACTCGCAAGCTAGCAAGCACTATTTATATTTACTGTATATTTCTGATTTTGTCATTTCTAGCTCTGGAGTGCAAAAACAGGACATACCGTAGGTTCTACCACTTTCTACAGGCTTATGACAAACTCCCCAAATATTGTACTCAAATAGGTTCATTGCTTAACATTCTTCATTGGAGTGAGACTCTGTGCTGTATTACCTTGTATAGTATAAGAATCACAAAGTATATGGTAACAAACTGTACCATAAAGGTACCATAAATCACTTTTTGTGCTTAATAAATACTATAGAGAAAGAATTTTGTTCATGTAGACAACTGAAGGTTATCTTTTATTTATCATACTTGAATATTTCACAATTAAACTGTGCTCATCTTATCTTAATGATCATAGTTTAGGTACTGCAAACAATCTCACTTTTCACTTCAATGTTAGGAATTCATGCATTGTTTAAAATATTGTTCCTGCTGTCTTTTATATGTTACAGTGGTGTAAATAATTGTGTCTCTAGTGTATTTATAAATGGTTGACCTATAATCATCAGGAAGATTATGTCAGAACGATATTTTAATTATATTTTAGATATGAGTCAGGATGCCTTTATACTATGAATTACAACTTTCATCTATGAAGCCTATAATGCACTTACCTAGAAGAAGATAGTATATAGAAGTAGTTTTGTAATTTTCTGTTATGTAATTGTGTTCTCAATACATATCAAATTGTATGAGCTCTGTCAGGTTTCCCGAAGCTTTTTCTGATTATACTACTTGCCAAAGTTTAAAAAGCAGCTTCTGGAAAGACTTTCTAAAGAGAGCGAAACATACAGTATGGTGAAGTGTTCTTGCTGCAGAAGACAGATAGAATAAACCTGTTGCACAGAATGTGCATCATCTCTGGAAATGGATTCTATGTCACTTTCCCTGTGAGGTGGTGAGGTAAAACAACTGTTAAATACAAACAGCAGAGAAGACCTGAATTAGAGCTGCATTTCCAACGTAATACTGTAAAATACATTTTTAAAGTAACAGTTTTAAACTGACCCAGTTTTAAACTCTTTTCACGTAGCTAGTAGTCTTTATTCTGAAAACTAGTAGTATCAACAGTATCTGTTGTATTTTTAATGCATCAGTATGTATTGTATAGGTATATATATATACAGTGTCATATTTACCCCCTTTCCATTTTGAAGCCCATTTTGTTTAATTCTAAAAGATACAGTATGTATTTTTTAAAGTGAACATTTTTAATTGCAACTTGACTTGAACAACTTAAACACTTTCATATGAGAAAGAAAATCAATGGCAGCAGAAACAGCAAAGAAAAATAAAAAAATATCAAATATTCACACTCCTGAGTCAATAACCAGTGAAAATACATTTTGGTTACAATTACAGCTGGAGGTATTTTTGGATAAACCTCTACCAACTTTACAGACTGGAATTGAACAGTTTTTGCCCACTCTTCTTTGCAAACTTGCTAAACTTCTCTCAGTCTCGTTGTGGATCATTTCCAGATGACAATTGTCAAACGTTGCTACAGATTTTCAGATAGATTCAAGTCTGGACTTTGACTGTGCCACTCAAGATGTAAATTCACTTTCTTCTATTAGTATTCCAGTGGAGCTTTGGCCTTGTTCTACTGTATGTGTCACTGTCTTGATGAAAGGTGAATGTTTTAGATCTTTAGCAGACCAAAGCAGGTTTTCCTTTCAGACTTACATGTACTATGCTCTATCAAGTTTTCCTCAATGATAAGCTTTGCAGTCTCTGATGATGAGATGGAGAAGCAGCCTCATAACATAATGCTGCCAATCCGATGCTTGAAAGCGATGATGGTGTTGATTGGGTGGTGCCCTCTGTTGGTTTTGTAATACATGTAATACTTTGTATTTATACAAAAAAGTGTCTATTTTGTCTTGCCTGACCACAAAACCTTCTGCCAGATGTTTGCAGTATCATCAACAGTATTCTTTGTTGCTGTTTTTCAGTAATGGCATCTGTCTTGCTACTCTTCCACAAAGACAGGCTTTGCTACGGGGATATTATTGTTTTGTATATTATATTATTGACTTGTAGACAATGCTGACCATAATATTAAATTAACTCTTCTAAAAGTCACTGTTGGTCTCACAGTGGTCCTACACAGTTTCCTCCGTCCCCTGCTGTCCAGTCTGGAAGGATGGCTTGATCTAGACAGTTCAACTTTCTACTTCTTAATGATCAACTTCAATACTCTCAAACGCATATTCAGTGTCTTCAGAACTCAGAGTCTTGTTATCTGTGCCATTCTACTGTACAACTCACCTCCATATTTAAAGTTGTGATTTCAATCCAGTAAAAAATCTGTGGTTTTTTAACAAATTTGCGAAGGTGAATGGTAAAAATTGCACCATTCATGCATGCAGTTTTTAGAGACTTACTGTATCAAAAAACAACTTGCTGCTGTAATTGCTGCTCATTGTACTTCTACTAAATATTGATTCAGATGGGTGAATTCTTACACAGTCAGCACCCTTGGCTTTTCATTTTCTTTTGCAGTTTTTGCTGATATTTAACTTCTTTCACCTATCAAAGTGTTTAGTTTGAGTATTCTAGCCTTGATTTAAAATATGTAATTTGTCATTTAACAAAATGGGACGTCATTGGACAGGGGTATATTCTTTTTCAAATTCGTGTACAGTACATACTGTAAGTGGTCAAAATGAATAAGTAAAAATGAAACCCTATCAATTCTTGCATTGAGTCTAAAAATCACCATAAAAATGCCATTCAGCCTTTATGTGTCCTGTGATCTTGTTGGATTATAATTTTTAATGATTTTGAAGGATTGTGGGGTAACCAATAATAGTGTACCAATAAAGAATTAAAAAGTTGCTTTCACTCCTGCACATCTTAGTTGATTTATCGCACCCTAGCTAGACATATGGAGGAATAACTCACCTAGTATTTTTCCAATGATCGAATTATGTTTTTTAGGGAAAATAAAAGACAGAAAACTCTTAATCCAGAGCTTAGAATATGAAATTTGTCATACTAAAAACTGTCTACAGTGATCATGCAGCATGTTTCCTTTACAGGGGGTGAAAGAACACAAGTGTGGCATCTGTGGGAGAGAGTTCACTCTCCTAGCCAACATGAAGCGTCATATTCTGATCCACACCAACATTAGAGCCTACCAGTGCCACCTCTGCTTCAAGAGCTTCGTGCAGAAACAGACTCTCAAGGCCCATATGATTGTCCATTCTGATGTCAAGCCTTATAAATGCAAGGTCAGTAAACCCATCAAACCATCAAACATTTTTATTCTCTTATTACTCTCTTGCGATTATGAATGTCATATGCTGTTTAGTGTATGAAATAGTAAGGGCTATAGACTTATAGTACTATTATAGCTCTACAGTGTACATTGCAATTAAGGCATTTTGACATTTTAATCTAATATAAAGATAAGCACACCCTGAAGAAATGTAAATAGATGTTATTAAGTGTGAATATGTATTTGACCATGTTGATTAGGATGTGCACAATCAACTCATTTCTCAACATTGTGATTAAAAAATAGCTCTTATTAATACAACTGCAACTAACTAGCTCAAAAGCACTGTTTCAATTTACATTTGAGAATGGAAACATGGTGTTTATCAAGATTATTTCTAAAAGAGACATTAGAGTTTGTATCTAAATATGTGTCACTAAGACCTGGGAAAAAACATTTTATTGAAGAGGAAAGAAGGAGAATCGACAGCAGGCAGACATTCTGTCTTAGTAAGTATCGATGTGTTTAAACTGATTAATTCAGCTGCCAAAAAAACATATTGATTTATTTCTCAAACCCCTAATTTGACATCAGAATTAATAGATTAACATTATTCCACAATTTGGAGACAAGCAATATGGCTTCGAGAGTTTATTTTGTTAATAAACTAATCTTGAGTTTTGTCTCAAAAGACACTGCTTCTTAATATTTACTATTCTGGAAATATTTAATTACTTCAATGAATTGAAACAGAAGCAGGAATCAAATGTCAAGGTGTATCAGTGTTTTAGAGGATGTTCTTGGCTCTCTGGGATTTACAACTAAATTAAACTGAAGGTTAAAATGAAGTTGATGAATCAACATGAGAAGCGTAAAAAACTGCCTTCATTTGTTATGCCAATTTAATGTGAAAATCTATTTCTATTTACAATATTTTACCAAGGTGTTTATAAATATACTTGACACTCCAACTTTAAGATGCACCCTTTAATCAATGCCTTTGATTCGGCTTGTAAATCTGATGAAACTTTACGAGATCTTTTAAAAATTTCAAGTGTTTAAAAGATAATAAAAAAAATGATCATTTAAAAAATAAAAACCAAACGTTTGTGAATTTAAATATTCAGTTTTAATTAAAAAAACAACACCTCATTTTGTACCGTACCTGCAACTGAATAGGGTTTCCATATATGTGAACCCAAAATACAGCTGAGGTTTCTTTTCTTATTGACAAAAGCAATGATATTTGCCATGCCAAGGTTTAGGAAGATGTTACACTGGTTTTTGATGGAAAATGCCCTGCTCAGGGTGCTGGGCTGTGTTGAGGGGTCTCTGACCTTGGAATGGCACAGGGAGGGTTAAGAAGATGACCAGATAGCTGCATTTTGGCACGAAGCGCCTCCTCAGTTGAAGGAAGGATATCGCTGCACAAACTGCCTGTGTAACAATGGCTCTCATGTCCCTTGAGAACAGCCCGCAAATAGATTTCATCTCGCTTTCTCTTGTACTTTTGAGCACTTCCTGTTTTCTCACGGTCCTTTTGGACAGTTTACAGTCCCTCTCTCCTCCTGAAGGAAAGGAACACCCTAGTAAAAAAGAATGCAGAGGAAGGACAGCACAGGAGTGCCCTTTCCACCCCTCCAGTGGCCTGTCTGGATGGGATTTCCTCTCGTGGCCAATTGCATTCACTTCTTATTACCTTCACTATCCAAAGAGAGACTCTTTCTGCAAATGTCACATCTTTCAGTGCTGAAGATGCCTCATACCTCAGTTCATTGAGAGGTGCCTAAAGAGCAAAAAGGTTATTTTAATAATTAAACAAAATACTGCAAGCCCAGAAACACTCTCATGTTCTACTATGAATATCTTTTATGCTGGGCGTACTAATGAAGATTTGTTTATTCTTGCATTAGATGTATTAAAAATGCAATAGGAGCCCCTTTTAGCTATTTATTTATTTTTTTGCATGTATGTTTTGTTTTTTAAATATTATAATCCTGAAAAGGGTGTATCAGTCAGCCCAGCCTCTGTCTTAGTTGTTTGCTCCTTAAGTACATTGACAATTTAAGACTACGTAACTGATCGCAATTATTTTTCTTCACGATATTCTCCAAATTGCTCCAAAACAAAACTTACATATTTATTTCTCTGATTCTGTTTTTGAATACTTTTGAATGTGACAAAATTCTTTATCTCATGGCACTGAAGCAGCTTTGACTAAAGCAACAACTGTGCCGTCAATGTCAAACTCTGTTTTTTTTGTCTCGGCAGCTGTGTGGGAAGGAGTTTAACAGAATGCATAATTTAATGGGCCACATGCACTTGCACTCTGACAGTAAGCCATTCAAATGCCTTTACTGCCCCAGCAAATTCACTTTGAAAGGAAACCTCACAAGACACATGAAAGTCAAACATGGCATCATGGACAGGGGACTTGAATCAAGAGGTACAGTATTTGATGGATTGTGTAAAACCTATTGTGTAAAACCTTTTACCTTTTGGGGGACTTTCGTTCATGACAGCACACACAAAGAAGTACTACAACGCAGTCCAGCTGACTCAGTTCATTGGACCTATTTGTGTCTATATTTGTGTCTCATACAGGCATTCATCTTACCTCTTGCTTTCTCATGCAACTAATTGATCTGCACAAGCTCATGAGATTTCAGAAATATCATGGTTCTAGTTCATTCCCATGGAACAGAGCAAACTACTCTAAATCTCAGCCATTGTCCCATGATGACAGGTGTCATAAACAATTGTACAACACAGAATAAAGACACATTTCTCAGGGGATTAGTAACAATGACTAACAGCAACAGTACTCCCAGTAGCATTGAAAAATGCTATGTGAATGTAGCCCAGTAATACAGTGCTGTATCAAGACGTACAATTCGACCCACTCCAGGTATTCTGCAAATAATGCTTCCTATGCAAAAATGACATTGTAGATGTATACATGTCAAACATCAGAACAGGTTCTTCTATCAGAGAAGCTTTTTGAAGATGTGAAAAGAACACACTCATCTCCAGGGTAATTGTTCTTTCAGTTTCCCTCCTGCTTTTAAGAAAGAGGAAATAGAATAATTCTTTCTTTGGCTCTGTTCCTGCATTTGATCAGTGATATTTTATTAATGTTTTGCTGCCTTTCCAGAATATAAGTAGAGATAGCATTTTTAGTCATAACAGATTTTTTTATCTCTCAGCTGTAGCTGACATCACTGAGAACAAATAACCGAGAGAAGCACAGAGAACAAAACTAACAAATTGATTTGCTACCTCTGTCTCTATCTACGATGATGTCATGTTTCTATTAATCAACGTAGCCTTTCTTTGAAACAACATAATACTGTAGTGCAGAGCATTTTGCAGACAGTCCCACAGATACACTGATTACAGCTATCCATCTTTTCTAAAGTGCACAGCTCTTGTGTCACTCTGACTACCATATAAATTAGTGATAAGAAACAGTAATGAGTTCACCAGAATGTTTTCATTTTGAAATCTTAAAGTCAGCCATCTTTCACAAGTCAGTCTGTTTAATCTGTTGAAATCCTTCTCTTTGTTAGGATTTAGGAGAAGAGTGAGACTCAGATTATCATCACAAGCAGGGATCATGGCCAATTTTGTTCAAGAGGAGCCCTTTGACCTGTCTCAAAAGACTGGAGTGAGGCTGAGTGTCTCTCAGTCTGATGGAGAGAGTGCCCAAGGCAGCTTATGTCAAGAGGAGGAAGAGGAAGACAGCTACTACAGCATGGGCCAGGGCAGCCCTGAACACTATAGCCACAGCAACCACTCCTGTCTTCCTCCAGAGCTGTCCTCTAAACACAAAGATCCAGCCGAGCCCTTCAAACCTGGAGACGCAGATGGTGATGAAGACAAAGACAAAGAAGAAGATAGTCTGAACAAAGAACGAGAAAAAGGAGAACAAAATGAAAAGCAGAAGTATTACCTTGAAAATGAAGAGTATCCTTGTATCAGATTTTATGAAAGCCACACAAGTGCTTCATCGGGGGAATTCTACTCTCAGAGTATTGGAAGGAACTGAAAATGCATCTGTGAAAAGCTGAAAAATATCAGTTGGGTGAAAAATATCAGATGGGTGAAGTAAAATGGATAAACGGAGAGACTTCTTAAAAATAGTATTGTTTTTTGATAAACTTCAGTTTTAAGGATTGAAAATATTGCATTGCTATAGACTATTTAAAGAAAATTGCTTACTTTTTTGTAGATGACAAAATTGCCTTTGAAAAACTGATGTGTTCATATTTATTGAACATGCAGCTGAAGAAAAATCTTCATCTCAAAAGTTATGCAGTATATTTTGAAAAGGAAGAGTACAAAATCTTTTGTGAATGTTTGTATATAAAATATACAGGATTTAACACATCTTAACAAAAATTTTCTTAAGCTGGAAAATGCCACCTATAGTTTGAATATACTACGTCATTTGTGCTATTTGACAGCTCACAATTAATATATTTTTCTTATGAAAAAGTCTAATTTGATTTTATGGATTTTTACAAGAGAATATTGTATTTTAAAGTAAAGAAAGAGCTTTTACAATTACTTAAACTACGCAGAGCAAGCTAATTATGTTTTTTGTGCTGCTGATGTTCTTGATTAGGATGCTCTAGAGTGCTGCAATGGGGCAGGCAGAGTGCATAATATGCTACATAGAGCCAAGGTCAGTATTGTAGCAAGACTGAAGTGAGAGGTGGAATAAAATTGTGGATTTAAAATAATTATCTATTTATAGACCAATAAAGAATACAGCTTTACATTATTTTGGAATAATTTTCCCTTTTCTCCAGACTTGTTTCTGTCTTTTATTAAAGGGCAAAGCACATTTGGAGGGCACAAACAAGTGCACAGGCAGCCAGACATTGAATGTCCAGAATTGCTAAACACCAAAACCATTTAAATTCAGTTTATCATGCTGGCAAATTCATTTCAAGTATCCAGTTGAAAATGGCAAAGGGATTTAGAGCTGATTATTATACTGCACACCCAACTAGAGCACAGCGGAAGACTACTTCAAATGTTTTTACCTGAAGGGAGCTCACTCACATCTGTTGTATTACCTACTGTATACTGTAAATGCTACTCATGGCCAGCTGAAATTTACTGGGAGTGAGAGTGCTGCCACAAATGTATTTGCCTTTAGTTAATAATGCATGCATGAAAAGTTGGGGATGTTGTTCATACAGTATATAATCAGAATCTATTGATGAATTTCTGATAGGTCCTTATAAACTTTATAAATGCAAACCACACTGCAAGCCCAAGATACCACAAATCAAATCCATCTGACCCTGGGGACACTCAGCTGGCTGTGAACTGCAGTTTTGTTGAATAATAAGCCCAATTTTGAGCAAGTGATGATTGGAATTTAGGACTCAACTTGCGACTATGAAAATCTTTACAGGTTGAGCAACTTTGGAACCCCGACATATGTCAAACTTTTATGCACAGCAAAGTACCCCACTTTCCAACTTCACTGTTAGTCCCCCATCCACAGCCGAAACGTTGTGTTCTCTTTCTTCTTTTTTTTAGCATGGAATAAACCTATTACTTGTTCCTCTATAATCTTTGTACAAGACATGGTCTAATTCCATTAAAAGTTTTCCATTTATTCATATAAATATAATTAATATTAATACAAGACCAGTCTTCCATGCATGGAAATGGCCACAGCCAAAGATATTGCCCTATGCAATCTTACAATCTTACAAAGATGCCCTGGTCTTTTGCTCATTTGCTGATCTATAATCTTATTATGAATTGCCTGGCACTTTTTTAGACTGATCAGCAAAGCGGTTTCGCAAATCATGACATGTCTTCCTATCTGCCCCACAGCCTATGCTAATTTACAATCTAATTTGCCCACTTATTACTTTTCAGATCTTTTTTCTCCTTTCTTTATTTTCCCCTGTCTTTGATCAAGGAATTGGTATGACATCTGTCATTTTGCATGTGAAAATCTATAAAAAAACATTTTGAAATGTGAAGACATTTGTAAGGTCCAATAGTTTACAAGAAAATAATAAAAGGTAAGTCCTAGAGTTAAGAACTAGAGTTAACTATTTAAATCCCAGACAATACTTGTTATGGTTTGCTGCCCTTCTGGATGTTTGGGGTGGGTGCGAAGGTGTTACATACCCAAGAGCAAAGGAGCTACAGTCCAGAGGTTGTGGCTGGCAAACTCCAGAATGGGCTCTGCTTCACAGAAAAGGATAAAGGGAGGAGAATCAGAGAGATTCACCTGGAGCCGGGCAAAACAGAGCACACACCATTGGGGAGGTCTACTGGAGGTGCACCAGGAAGAGATTTGAATGGGGCTCACACTCTCAGAGGGAGTCTACTCTAGGATCCAGGCCAAGGCCACTCCAAGACCAAGCTGGACGTGCAGGCAGAAGTGTAGGTTGGACACGTGGCTGAAGTGCAGGCAGGTGAGAACAGGGACCACCATTGCCAGTAGCTGTGCTGAACTCCAACGCATGATGCTGAGCTGTCCGATGTATGACTTCTCATTACTGTCAGGTGCTCCGCACATCTTGTCTCTTCGGCGTCAGTGCTGAAGGCAGGAGGATCACAGGGGGATGGATGTAAAAATACCATATCAAATACCCAACATGTATTATTTGTAGATTTTTAAACACTGTTGAGCAACAGTGGTTCAGAAACTGTTCTTACTTCCCCAGTATACATAAGAAAGAAAAGTATTACTGATTTATAGCTTTATTGTCTTATAATACAGTATTATTTTCTGGATACATTATGTATGCTATTGCTGCCTGGCAGCACTGGAGCCCTGGGTTTCAGTATCAGACCTGGGGTGCTATCTGCATGGACTTTGTATGTTCTTATTTTTTTGTGAGTTTCCTTCAGGTGTTCTGGTTTCCTCCCACACTCCCAAAGTCATGCTTGAAGGTTAATTTGCTTCTGGTAAAACTGGTCCTGGTGTGAGGATGTGCATGCCTGAGTCTGTGTGTGCCTTGAGATAGAGCGGCATCCCAACCCGGTTGTATCCTACCTTGCGCTCATCACTTGTTGGGATAGGCTTTGGCTCCCCCGTGACCCCAAATTGATAAAATAAGTTCAGAAACCTCATATAAATTAACATTATTCAATGAGCACAACAGATCCATAGTCCATGAAAGCTAAAAGAAGGGAAAATAATACTGTTTCTGCATTTCCAGTGCCTTGCAAACATATTTGCCACCTTTCAATGTGATTCCATTTTATTTGGAGAATTATCTTGTTAGTGGCAGCATTATGTCATGGGGCTGCTTCCCACTAGCAGGTATTGGGAAGCTTGTTAAATTGAGGGGAAAATGGAGCA
This sequence comes from Lepisosteus oculatus, assembly GCF_040954835.1. NCBI lineage: Eukaryota > Metazoa > Chordata > Actinopteri > Semionotiformes > Lepisosteidae > Lepisosteus > Lepisosteus oculatus. The sequence goes on along the minus strand of NC_090698.1, from coordinate 24,339,894 downwards.
AAATACATTTAAACGTTCAAAGAAAACCTGCTTCTTCCTTCCAAAGACCAAAAACCGAGAGGAAAATTCACTTTTCAACACAAGTCCAAACCTACACTGGCCTGGATCAACTAGAAGAACGTAAATGTTTTTGAATAGCTCAATCAGAGTCCTGACTTGAATCTGACTTGAAGCAAGACTTGAAAGTTGCTGCCCATTAATGACCTCCAGCCATCTTGCTAGTGGTTGAGCAAGCTTGCAATGAAGAAAGAGTGAAAAATGTACAGTATCACCCTGTGAGCTAAGTATCCAAAAAGATTCACAAATGTAATTGCTTCCACCAAGTATTGATTCAAAGAGGGTCAATACCTATTCTTAATATATTTTACTTCTTGATTTTTCTATAAAGTTTTTGCTGACTGCTTTGTGGAAATTTTCAGAAGGGTTCAAATTAAATTTGTCTGATAAGATGAATCATATTGTTTTGTGCCTTAAAAAATAAACGAACAAGTTAATGCCAAATGGCATTCAAAGATAACCTAAGGAAAAAATGTAATGTTTACCAAACCCCTTTGCTGAGCAGTTTTATCTTTCACTCTGGAAGAGTAATTTCAAAATAAGCAATTAAATGATCAAACAATTTATCACTACCACATTCAGCATCAATTACTTAATAATATGAGCCTATTCCTGCAGACGAATATGACATTGGTTTGCAAAAAAAAATGAGAGTGGAATATGGAAAGATTATTTGTAAATTCCTGACTTGTATTATTGATCACTAGTTGAAAAACGTGTTATTTTTTGTTAAAATTTCCAAATGTTGAATTTTGGTTTCCAACAAATGGCAGCTATATATAATACAGGAACAAGTAATAGGTTTATTCCATGCTGGAAAAAAAAAAGAAAGAGAACACAACGTTTCGGCCATGGAGCCTTCTTCAGGTGTGAGAGAGACAGGGCAGTAGGCAAAGGTAAAGTAGCGGGAGAACAAAGGTTGGGAGGGAGGAGGAGTGAGAGGCGGGAGCAGGGGACAGAAAGAGAGGCCAATCAAGAGGTGTGAAGTCAGAATGGGTGCAGAGAGGTGTGAAATGAAACTTCCAATGAATGGAGAAAATTTAAAAGAACAGTAGTCTGTCGTTAAGGGAAGGGAGAATGTGTGATCCTAGCTGCAGAATAATTTTAGTTTCGGTGGTCTTTCTGATGTATGAGTTCGGAAAACCGTCTTTGAGAACACAGACGGAGAGATTAGAGTGGTCGTGGCCGTCAGAGGTGAAATGAGAAACAATGGGCTTGGAAAGATCTTTAATCTTCACAGCCCTGACGTGTTCTCTGAAGCGGTCTCCGAGTCTCTTTCCTGTTTCTCCAATGTAGATGGCTGGGCATTTACTGCAAGAGATACAGTAAATAAGGTTGCTGGAGGTACAAGATGCTGTCTGGGTGATGCGGAATTGTCCTGAGGGGCCTTGAATGAGTGTGGTGGTGGCTGTGTACTTGCAGGTGATACTGCAGTAAATGCCCAGCCATCTACATTGGAGAAATTAAAAGACAATTTACTGAAAATTTACTGTATGAGATTTAGTTAAATTAATCCATTAATTAATACCAAGCTAGCATCACACAATACATGACAGTAAAATATGGGAGACCATTCTTTGCGTACTTTGCTCATGATCGTGACTTACACACTTTATAACTAAAAGAAAATGAACTACAGCAGAAACAAAGAGTAACCATGCATCTGGAGGGGCTTCAAAATGGTGTTCTAACAACGAGGAGTGACTGCTGTCCCTAGAGGATCTGTATCAGCCACCCTCCAAGTTTCCTCCTTTCCTAAAACGAACAATATGAAAAAAGAATCAATTCCGAACATCATGCAGGGTCCCTTTCTTCTTGGAAAAAAAGAGTTCTATTCCCCTGTTTCTTTTAACAAAGAAGGGGAAGTGGAAGTGAAAAATCGTTCCCTGAAAACCCTGGAGTCCTGTTTAAACATATTTTTGTCAAGCTCTGCTGGTGTCCCAGACAAATAGCCCGAAAACCATTGTGCACAACATTAGAACTGGGACAGTACCATTTCTGTAAGGGTGGGGATGCTAATATGTTCTTGAATGTCTTCTTTAAAAGTCTAACATGTAGTTGATACTGTAAGTGGTCAAATAGAAACTGAGAAGAAGAACCTGACATTGTGATATGTATGGGAGTAACGACTGCATACTTTCCCATTAACACAAAACAAGCAGATGTACTGCAAACTCCCTAAAATGGACAATGAAATGGTTAGATCTTAGTTCAGGAATATTTTTAATTTGTTAGCACAGTCATTTCCAGTACTCTGTACTATAATTTTTGAAAAATTTACCACTACAGTTACCAAATACGTTTGTTTTTTCACATTCCTAATAATTTCTGACCATTGGGTAGAAACAGTCAGAATGTTGATAGTGAAAGTAGCTGTGCTTCTCAGTGTTTCTTTCTCAGTGTCTCCTGTTTATTATAACAAAAAAACATTTAGACTTCAGTGACCTACAAATATCTGTTCAAAGACTAGGGTTAAATATACTTTGACTGACAAAGGTATTGGGATATCAAATATAATATACTTTGGGGTATTCAATTCATACATTTGATCATATTGAAATAAAAACATACTTTGTGTACAACACAGCAATTTCAAGTACTGAAACATGTTTACTTTGAGCACAAATGTATGAGTATAAATGTCACTATGTGGTTGCACTTCAGAAATAATAACTGAAGTCTGCAAACCAATGAGCTCACTCCTATAATTAAGAAATATCCATCAATATCACCTGTTTTTAACTTGCTGCAATTATTAGACCAAGGGACACATTCTTGTTGCAGTATGTTTTAACATGTGGCATAGGTATCTGTGTAACAGCAATAAAAGATTTACTCAAAACCAAAAGAGTTTTCCACTTTTCTAACAACTTCTACGATTAAAAGCTTTGTTCAGGTGAGAAGAAATAAATATCATAGATTAGCACTGAGTGAAAAAAGTAAAACAGTGCAAAATATTTAAGCCTTTTGCACTGCACAGCACTGTACTGTACATTGTTTATACAGTACATACTCAAACCTTCTATAGTGATCTTTAATGCAAGTGATTTATGACGCATCATTGAACTTATAATATGCAAAAAATTGACCAAACTATTCCAATCTGTACTGTAAATCATTTATTCCATATTTGTGTTTTTTTTCCCCACCGACAACCACTAAGATAGACCTGATGGAGTATGTTGTCTCGGGTAATGTAAGTGTTTTCACAGTAATTTTTTAGTGTGCATATTCCTGATGTCTGATCGCATCATGCTAAATCTGTAAGTACTGTTGCCTATTTGAAGGTCAAGGAGGCTACACTGATGATGTTTAGTTGGTAAGATGTGAGTATGCCTTTTTATGGGTGATTTGAAATTGACATTTATTACTCAATGAACATACACTCTTAACCATCCCTAGGTGACATTTGATTGGATTAGATTTAACCCTAACTGCTACAGGAGCACTGTACAATGGCTGACCCTCCACTCTGACCCCATGCTTCTCTGTCTGTGTGTCTGTGTGTCTCATGTAGAGCAAGCTGGGGTATGTGGAAAAGACAAATTCCTAATGCAAGAAATTGTGTAAGGCTAATAAAGTGATCTTATCTTACCCTATCTTTTCTCATGTGCAGAGCTGTTTATAGCCTAGAGACTAGTCTAGAGACTAGAGAGTAAAGACTAGAGTCTAGAGACTATAAACTGGAGACAATTTAGGACTGGAGTTCAAAATAAGATTATGTAAATTTCATTAATATGTTTCTAAGGTTGGCAAGCTACTCTGATATGCTGTGAATTGAAAGAACTGTGTGCTGTATTGCAAAATATTGATTTTGTACTGTTGAGGGCTTCAGGCATAGGCTGCCTATGTTCACTAAGCTCACTAATTAAATCCACTATTTTACTTAGTGAAATACACCAGTCATGTCTGATATTTTAAGATAAAGGTTGTAACATTACTTATGAAAATACTCTTTTTAGTGGTTCTCTGTTTCTGTTAATGGCGTGGAAAGCCAATCACAAGGATGAAACTAAGAATGTAAAGAAGAAGTTGTCATTTCCTCCTCTTTCCCTCTTTCTGCTTTTTTAGCCCTGGCAAAAGCCTCATCGTTTCACAGGATGTCTCCCACAAAACTAGAAAAAAAGCAGTGAAAGATTTTCGGCTGCCAAATTAGGTAATGAGATCTAAACTTGTACTGAAGTGAAACCATTCTGAGTTAATATTAAAACACTTATAAATTGCAGCTTTGTTGAGATAAGGTTTGGTGTGGTGAAAAGAGAAATCGGCTCTGGTTTTCTGGTTAACTGCTTAAGGACTGCATCTCCAATTCTATTTAGGCTGCAATATATGAATGACATATCATCTCAGCAAAGCTGGTGCCAAGGTAAAAATTACAAAAAAGATTAAAAAAAATTAACAAAGCTGTTTCCTTATTCTTTTTCAAAATACTGAGGAATGTGGAAATGTGTTAGCCATGCATACATTTTTCTTTTTTATTCTTTACATAATTCTAATAATTGAAATATTTTTTTGAATGGACTGATATTGCATACACGGTCTATCCTGCCTTGTGTTTGTTGCTTGGTGGGTTAGGCTCTGAGTCACCCACGACCCTATACTGGATAAAGCAGTTAGAAAATGGATGGATGGAGTACATTTTTGACATAGCTGATGTTTTGTACTGCATTGTTCTGTTCCCTTTAAATCATTCTCCATTCTGTGCAATAAGTGAGTTAGTGGCTTATTTAACTGACTTGATTAAATCACTGTGTTTGGAGAATGAGATGGCTATCATGGAAATAGTACATATGATAGATAATGTCTCTAGTTATGAGAGAGTATTGGTGGAGGAAGTTCTTTGAAAATGTAAGTAGCTAAAGCTACAGGGTGGTGCAAAATAAAGGAACTAACTACATAAAAAGCGATTATCTTATTAAAAAACATCTGAACCTCTATTTTCAAATCTACTTTCTCATATCTACCAGGACATATATACTGTAAACTATATATATAGAACCCCCCAAAAAGAGATTGTGCATGACAAATAAGGCAAACCAATAAATGTTCTCTTTTTTGTTATTCATAAATTGTACGGTAGCCAAACCAAATATTTCACATGAAAACTGCTGGCAATGGAGTACATTTCGGCATAGCTCTTCATAAATATCTTTAATTACACATGCATACTGTAGGTCCACTTCATGTCATTATGTCATGATTGTCAACAAATAGTGCCATCAAGCACTGGGTAACCTTCAAGCTGGAATGGACAAATAAGGTGTTCAGATATTAAGGAAACACTTGTGAGAGGTTACAATCATCATCAAAGACAGGGCACATTTAGGACATCCACAAACCTAATTGTAATGTAATACCTGCATAAGACACATGGATCAGGGTCGCACCCCTCAGTAATTTCCTTCCAACAGCAGCTTAAACAGCTTAGCACCCAAGAATGCAACAGCAAATATACTGTAGTAGTCATCTTTCTGGACACATGGCTAGTTACCAGTATTGTTATTGTGAGGTTATGAAGTTTCCCCTGGAGCAGACAGGACTACAGAAAGAATAAAGTAAACCTAAACTCAATAGGATACACTTCTTTTCTTTCTCATAAACCTACTGTATGACATACTTCTGGACTTGTGCCAAAAACTGGTCACAGTCTTAATCTGATATACATGGTAAATCATGGTTAGTGAATATTCACTGCACCTATTGTTGTGCTTGGGATATACTTTTTCACAGTGCACATCAGAACAGACATCACATCAGAACACAATAAGCAAATTGTTTTCAAAGAAATTGTGACGTGAATGTAGTGTCCACAGAAAAGTCATGGCTGCAACTCAATTGAGAAGTGAGGACCTAAAAGTGCTTCAAACCCCTTTCACACTTCTTAGGCCAGCACAGGGTCAGCTATTAAATTTGAGATTTAAGGTGGCCTAAAGCATTTATAAATGAAAGCTGATTAACACAAAATTAATTTTGGTTTATCACTTTCCCTTTCTGTTAATATTAGTCAAAATGTCTCCTTTAAAATGTTTGATAATGACAAGTATCACTTAAAAGGTACACAAACCCATTAAAATCAGTGCCAGCAAATGTGTTTTTTTTTTTCCCCAAATTGGGGAGGTAGTTAGAATGAAAGCGTAAATTGTTCATTTTTGTTTAACACCAATATAGAAATTATTTGAAATAATGTTTGAGTCCATTTTACACCTTTTGGCAAGACAAATGACATTACTTAGGTCTTCCATTTAACAACATACTAGGGCTAGGGATTTATGTACTGTATATTGGTTTCTAAAGCTGCATTACCTATTAAACTTAGATTAATTTAATAAATTAATCATGCACAATTAGTCATTAAGGTAACTGTGAACTGTAGATTTTTATTTAGCTGTAATACAATCAGTTTCCTCCCACCGTGTACACCCCCAGCGTACTGCAAATATCATGCAATAGGTATTTCTAACAGTCACGCCATTAAAAAATTATGCAAAATGTAGATGCCAAGTTAAAAATCTTTACAAAGGTAACCAATTAATGTTGTTGCTAAAGACAAGTATTACATATTTTTTCATTATTCTTATTACTAAAACAGGCATGTTGAACTTGTCAACTCAAAGAACACCTTAACTTGCCAGTGCAAGAATAGCATTGTTTATGTCTTAAGGAAGCTGGTGAGTTTGGGATTGTCTGATTAACTATGTACTCTTACTCTTTATGTGATCCAAAAAGGCAGTCCAGGACAAGAGCAATACGTGCACGTTTGTCCAACTCTGGAACTGCCAGACCCAGGGTTGTATTAAAACAAAGCCTAAAGTTTGGTTATACAGGCTCTCCTTTTCACTCAGAGTGTTGTTTACACTTGGGAAAAAAACAGTCAAGGGCCAGAGGTCATTAGCTATTAGCCTCTTTAAATTACTTTTTCCAGTTTTCTAAGAAAAAAAAAAGATTTAATTTCATGTTAAATTGGTCCAATTGAGATATGATCTCATTTAGGTACAGTAAGTAGGAGCTCAGTTAGAATGAAAAACAAATCCTCACGATGTACTGTAGAAGAGCATTTGCAGAAAAAAAAGGTATGCTTGTTGTGACAATAACATTCTGAGAGATTTTAAAGTTTGATGCTCTTTAAGACTTTTTCAGCTCAGAAAATTATTCTACAACAATAGAGTCTACATTAGTGTACAATTGTTTAGCTAAGAATACAGGGCCCCCAGAAAGGTCACAGACCTCTTGAATCACCTGTTACAGTGAACATGTCGCTAGACTTTTAGTCCATTCTAATTCTAAGCCAAACCACAATAGACCCACTTCAGCCAAACCCTAGGGATAATGGAACATGATCTAATTTTAAAAAAATGAATCATTTTGAGACCCGAGTCCAAAGCAGTTTTCAACAATGGTTCCTTTAAAAGAGAAGTGTACATGAAATAAGAAAATATAGGCACGAACCATCTTTAAATCAAGAGTAAAATTGTCAGCATCAGTAATTATGGACCTTCAAGCACTGGACAATACTTTGAATTATTTTCAAGTCATTGTCAAATTTTACTACTGTTATACATTAGGAAAGAGTCCTGCAAGCTTATTGTATTATATATACAGTATGTTAATATATAGTGTACATATAGTATATGTAGTTCAGGTGGGTACCTGCGTCAGCATGTGTAGGCTGCAAAGGAACAAGTAATAGGTTTATTCCATGCTGAAAAAAAGAAGAAAGAGAACAGGTGTCACCTGAAGAAGGCTCCACGGCCAAAACGTTATAGTGTATGTACTGTACGTGTGTGTGGGTTTTGTGGATGGAACTTGCTTTATATTGGCCAATTTGAAGTGGATGTTTGTGGTAAGTTTGTGAGGTCCCAACTTTCACTGGGAAGGGAAAACTTAAAAAAAAAAACATTAGGAAGTTTTTTTAGGGTCCTGAAACTGTTTCATAAGCTCAAAAAGAAGTTGGCAGGGCCATTGTAAATGAATAATCTAATACTTTAATGATTGTATTAAAATGATTTAATGAAGTCTTGAAAACAAAAAATTATCATCATGAACCCAGCAAAAATTTATTTTAAAACCCCTTTTGCTGAGGGGACAGGGTAGATACTGTGTGCGTTTAAAAGGTGCCAAGCAATTTACATTTAAAAGAATTTTTAGATGTAGCACTATACTGTATATTCCTCTTCCTTGGTCACTTGCAGTCATTCTGACCTGCTCTATTGCAGTATCAGTGCCGCAGTTCTTATGGAGATTCCGCTATTTGCAAATGTAAATTGTAATACTTCTTGGTTTGAAAACAAGGAATTCACAATCATGCAATGATGTGAATACAGAGCATCATTCTCTCATTTGGTAGAGTCACAGAATTTAAGATCTGCATATACAGATGCAAAAATATGACCTGCTCTAACATCACAGTCGATTTTAAGTGCATTCTCTTGTCCTTTAACATTTGTCTTCTTTTCGAACCAAACAGGTTAATGTTCAACCATACTGATGCTGATTAATTACTGACAAAGTTAATAAATTACACATTTTATTTATTACAAAATAATTAGTTTTAAATTACCAGCTTCTAAATAAGTTTCTAAATTACCAGCATTAACTTGACAAAGTTGCAGCAATTTTGTACAAGCATAATAAGCATTTTTGTGCGGTTTGCTTAACAACTATCTCCCATAGCATATCAATGAATGTTTTTTGAACAAAGGGAGCAGGAAACACTAACAGTTTAAGAAACTGTTAGCTATATAACACCATTATAAGGTGTTAAACCCCAGCTGTTACAGAAAAATAACTTTTTGTTACTACCTTTTCTGTAAGATTGCAGAAACCTCCTGTGAGAGGAAAATAAAATGAAAAACCAAGTTCCCCAAAACAGCAACCACAAACCTGCACATTTCATCTGATTTTAGTACTTTCAACACTACGCTGCCACTGAAATGTCCACAGAAGTGGGTCTTGTTCGCAGTTAGATGCTACTCGGACAACAGCACGGACTGCAGAGGTCTGAATGTCCTTCGGCTCTTTTGTCTCTGATCCAATGTGACAGAAGGCTTCTTCTTAGCATTGGGAACATGACACAGCATTTCATCCAGGTTCAGTGCGGTAACCTGACCTGACATCTGCAGCTTGGCCAAAGCCCCTTTCACTTGGCTGTGCAGCACAGGGATACTCTTGGTCCGGTCTTGGATGGCATCAATCTTCAAATAGATACAAAAGGGATTTTCACTGCTCTTTTCTTAAGCTACGATACATCCTAACTAGTGTAGGGTAGGCTTTTCTATGTTCTTGTGACAAGCTGATCATCATTTCAGATCAAGAATAGCACACATATAGTTATATATAGCCTACAAGGAAGATGTCTCAGAGCATGCAGCTGCTGTGAATAATGAGAATAATAATTGGCCCTTGTACTTTCACAATGGGGATGAGGCCAGACCTATCTAAAGAGATGTAGAGGCACAAACAGTATACCACTGTTTCACTGATCAGTGTTAGCTATGTCCAGCTGATAAACCACAAGAAGGGTGAAACAGCTGTCCATGGCTGCTAACTTTGAGATTACACAGGCAAAAGGCAGAAGGAGATCTTTTCAGACCCCTTGTGAAATTGCAAGGGCAAACTGATGTTGATTCCAAATACATTTTAAATACAACATGCATGTATTTGCTCTTGGATGTCCCCAGGCTAGTTGACTGGTATTGGCAACTTACCACTTCCTGAGAGAATTCAGGCCTTCTTACAAATTTCGGAACATCAGACGTCAGGACTGCAGACGTCAGGAAAGAGAGGAGATCATTCACAGCTCCCGTCATGGCCAACAGTAGGACCTGGCAAGCATAAGTTTAATTAATCAACCACAATTGATGACATTTTATAGATCCTTACAGAACTGAACCATGCATTTGAAAAAATCTGTAAGGATTTAATATTGATTGCTAAAAGAATATTACACATTCTTAAAAATTCTCATGTCCTACCATTGAATACAGAATCATAACTAATACTTCATTTCATTCAAAAGTATTGAATTGCAGCATGGAACACAATTTCTTATTAAATTATTAAATGATGATTTTTGACTGGTACAATTAAAGTAATGTAAGAACTTATGTTCTTCCAAAAATTCCAAGTTTTTTTACTGTCCCCAACTGACTTTAAAAGCTAGTCTCTGAAATAAATGCCACCTGCTAACGATGAATAATTTCAAACATATTTTTGTCATGTAGGTATTATTTAACATTAAAGTCTGTAACATTTTAACATGGTAACAGAATTAAACTTAAACACAAAATACAATAACCAAAACCTGCACAGAAGAGGCTGTATTGGATCAATACTTGTGGTTTAATACTGATGACACAAAGTAATATGCTGCTCCAACAAAGTCCAGATTTATGTACTAAAATATATCAGGTATATCAAATTCTTTACAGTTCTCAATAAGCCGTCAAGAATCATCGACTTTAGTTTCTAAAGAGAAAGATGTTTTGAAAGGAGAAATGTAAACTAATTTCATCCATTTATGGATTCTATAGGAAGTGCATTCTCTAAGACATTTAACTGAGTTCCTGACCACTTGGTCATTTAAGATCCCATGAATCTATTGAAAGAGTAAGGCTGCTGGTTAAATTCCAATCTAGAACTGTACAATCAGGCCTCCCTTAATTAAACTTTCTCACTTCTCCACCTAAACTGCTGTGTGGTGGGGCTGCAGGCGCATAACATCTAATTAATTTCACTCAGGTGGGTAATGGAATGCCTTTACTGTTGAAAAATCTAAACAGATATGGGACAAAAACTTTGAGATGACAGAAGAGGTCACAGTGATGTGATTCTATTTAGGAAAGGACTGCAAATACAGAAATAAAAGAAGAAGGATAGAAAAACTTGCCAACTGGCTCTGCTCACTATAAGAGTTTAGACTATCGCAAGCTTATACACAACCATGGACAGATGCCGGCACACAGATTTAGTTCTTGATGTTTTCAACTATTGCCACATCTGCTGTTACAACTGCAGACTCTATGAAAAAGACTTACTTTAAGATTCAGGCAAAGTTTGCTCTCAGTATTCATGATCTGCGAGTAAAAGGATCTTGCTTTTTCAACATCCTCCTGAAAATGAAAGTGTCATTATCACATAGCTACTGTATGGTTACAGTACACTGCATAGTAAAGCATAGCATTTCTCTTTTTTCAATATTATTATTACTTATTACATATAATTATAATTAAATTATTATTATTATTACTTTTATATAGTATAAAATATATTATATATATATTTGCTGAAATATATTTATATTACACTAATAATTTATTCATGTGGTCCATTTGTAATACAGAAACATTATAAAGACAAATATGATTCAATGCTCAATAAAGTTGTTCTCTGGTTTCAGATAAGCACAGCCTCACAATATTTGCACAGCCAAATCAATTCACAACAGCAATGCTGAGAAATCTCCACTTCACCCAATATGATTAACAGCAAAATAAATAATTTTCTCTTAAATGAAGAGCCTTATAAACACACGATCAGTTACAGTTTATAACTGAACATAAATTTGTGAGCTGTATCTGGAGCGCATTTGTAAACAGTTGAAAAATGCGCTCCAGAGACGGCTCACAAACTTATGTTGGCTGACAAACTACAACGGTTAATGTTATAAACCCTCTATGATATTCATACATTTAACTGTATACATCCTTTAATTACTGAACATTTTTACTACAGCAACACGCATTTAGAATACTTTAGTTAGATAAGGTTGCAGAACTGACTGATAATACAGATCAGACATTAGGAAGCACACGTGACCCACCTGTTTAAGAGCTAGGGCAACTGCAAAACAGTAAGCACGCCTGGGAACCACGTTTCCCTTCATCCGTGATTCTTCCAGGAGAGTTGTGCAGATTCTGAAGGATTCTGGGGTGTTCTGTCAACCCACAACAGCACATATTCTTCCAGCTTTGCATTTAAACTTTCTGATCCTAAACATTCTGCATCAAAATCTCCTTACAATACTCCTGTTTGGTACGATTTATTTTTCTTGATTTACCAAAAGAATCCAGTTTTATTTTAAGTGCTTAAAATGCTTACAAAATAGAAGGTATTTAAAAATAAATTGGGACAGTGTGACAAAGGAAAATGATAAAAACCCTTGGTTAAGACAATGTTTTATGACTATTCATTCTGGTACATATTAAAAATAAGCCCCCTGGGTGATCTACTGCACGGCACTCACCAATTTATAGCAGCTTGCAAATGCCAGTGTATATGTGTCCTTATTGAAAGGCAGCCCCTGCCTCTTCATTTCTATCAAAACCTCCAAAGCACCTGGAAATGTAAAGAAATATCATTAAAAACCTGGAGTGGTTCAGCTCCCAATAACAGTTAAAGAAGCATGCCTATTTTGCAATAACACGTCTGCATTTGTAACATGAACATCAGCTTTCTGTGTGAATGTCAGTATCAGGCCCTGCTTTATGCACAAAGCCAAACAAATCCTTGCTGTGGTTTGGGTTGTTTTGTTCTTGGAGTAGTACAGAACAATAAACACAGTACATGGACTCTGTCAAGAGTGCGTATTATATTGTGTCTTGAAACCATATGAATTCTAATTGATCTGCAAAGCCCACTCTAATAGTGGATTATATGTACCTCTGGTTTGGAATTGCTTACATGGGAAAAGGTTTCAAGTTAATGAAGAAATTAATATGGGATTCATATCAGCCCATCAGCAGAGGTAAATGTCCTGGTGAGAAGGCCCATGCCCTTACACAATGTCTGAGCTCCAGGGAATCCTAACAGGAAATAACTTCCTGTTTTCCAAGTCAACAGAACCGAAGGTGTGCTCATTCACGCGCTGAATCTTCCAGCTTTTGTTACAGCAGGGAACACCACCCAAGTTCAAGTTCTGAGCAGTCTGTTATCTTCCTTTAAAACCTTTGGCACCCCATTTAAATGGAGATGCTAAGCTCCACTACGATGGAACTTCAAATAAATCTAACATATGTTTGCATTACTGGAGTTGATTGAAAATATTTAGTAGCAGACTGTGCATCAAAAGCAATATCCAGATCCTACTTATTTTAAATCTATTTCAGGAAGGTACCGATGATAGAAATCCATGCATATACATATTTTAACCAGTTAATTGTTCTTCTCTAACTGGGGAGTCTCAACTGAGATAAACCTGTATGATGTATACTATAATCATACTGTCCAAACCTGTAATACAAACATTTCAGCCTCTTCCCTTAGGATGTTTCAGAATTTAATGGATTAATCCCTTTCAAGGTGACTTTCTATTTGATAATTAAAGTTGGGCAAGGAGCATAAATCTAAAAACGCAGGCAACCCTTAACCTTATAAATCTTTCACTTTAAAAAAATTATAGAAATTAAGAATCATGACTTATGCAATTTTACACAATTAGGATTACTCATCGGGACAGTACAGTCAGCTCTCAGGATTCCAATTATTTTAAGCTTGCAACTTAAATCACATTTTCAGAGGTTATGAACTTCATCTTTTGTGAAATTGTTGCCGATTTACTGTAAATCACACAATGTATACAAAGTTAGCTGCTACATCCTTGTCTGATTTCACAGGAGGCAAGTTATGGCACTCCCCCCATTATTTCCTGATAGAAAAGCAAAACAAATGTTTTTTTGGTGCGGGGGTGGAGTCAGAGGTATTAAAACTTAGATTTCTTACTCTTGTAGCATCCTTTCATAAACAACATGTCCATCACAATGTTGAAGGAAGTTGAGTCTGAAAAGAATCCTTTGAGAGCCTTAAATAGAAAAGCAAAAAAAAAACACATTACATTAGATGTGTTGAACAGATTCCAGAAAAACAAACCTAATGTAAAACTGTAAAGAATAAATTCCTAAATTGATAAATAAATCTCAGGATTACAGTGAAAAAATGGTTGGTGAAAACTGAAGTATCTCTCACCATGTTGTTCTTATGTCTGAAGAAAAATGTTTGGAAGTGAACAGTTTCTTAAACTGACCTTGTTAGTGTTACTTACTATTTTAGTTTGCCTATCGCTCTCTCTAGAGAGAAATCATTTACAGCTGTGTTTTTTTTTTAAATGGAACATTAAGACATTATATAAAATATATACCCTCTTTATATACTGTACATCTTTTAATTTTTTTTTCCTGTTGAATGAAAGCAACTGTCCAAGAAGTAACCATTTATAAACAACAGCTCCCTCTGTTGGTTATCATGATGACAAATTGCGATAATCTTTTAAACAGACATCTTGCAAAAAAGATTCCACTTCTCTTGAGATGGAAATTATATCTATTGGTTGAGGAAGCTGCATTTTGAGTTAGTTTAAAATATTTTAAACCAGAATATTGAATAAACGGATGGCACAGAGGCACAGTGGTTAGCATTGCTGCCTCTCAAACCTGGGGCCCTGGGTTCAATTCCATACCTGGGGTCATGTCTGCATGGAGTTTGTATGTTCTTTCTATATTCACGTGGGTTTTCTCACACAGCCCAAAGACATACTGGTAGGTTAACTGGCTTCTGGGAAAAGTGGCCCTGGATTTAGTATGTGTTTCTGTGTGTGCTCTGTGATGGACTGGCATTCTTAAAATGAGTGACGCTACCAGAAAATAGCTGAATGGATCATATTCAAGTAAATAACATTCAATATGTGCGAGAACTAAACTACAATGACAAACAATATAAAGATACCACAGGAAATGCATACAGTTGTTCCTTGTTACACTGCCAAGACTTACAAAGGCATTAAAGGTACTGATAAACTAGGATAGGTATGATAAATGGGGCAGTTTATAGATGATGCAAGAATGTTCTAGAAGAAAATAGAAATATGAGAAGCTGGTGTTATAATAAGACAAATGAACCGCATAATAGAGATTTTGAAAAAATAGTTTGAGACAATGATTCATTAAGACACTGAAATTTACACTACAAATTCACTAAACAAATCCATTAATATTCAGTGACATAGCACAGAAGTACACAGCTTAATGACCATTTTAAATGAATACAATTTAGTGATTTACAGCATACTAAAAACTATACTGCAAAGGGATGAAAATATCCAGTTCCATACAAAATGTAGGGTGCAGTACAGAGCAACATGGTCTTGTGAACATTTATAAATGACTCACCGAGTTTGAAGTAAAAAAATCCTGCAAGCAATATATTTAAAAAAATAAATACTTTGGAGACCATGTAGAAATTGATCAGGATAATAACAGCATGAATTCACATGGTGGTGATGATTAAGAAACATATGAAGAGCTGAGGAATATGTAATCTGGGTTTCTAATGAAAGGTTCACCTCATCTTTTATGAGCTCAGCTGCAGTTTCTTCTAAACCCAACTCATAGCACAGTCGTACAAAGACAGGTCCAAACTTGAATTCTCCAAAAGCAAAATTTCTGTTCTCATTATGGTACCTAGAAGAGAAAAAGCAAACCATAACACAGAAAAAATAAGCTCAGTTAGCTTACAAGTGTACTAAATTTTCAAGACATGATGAACCAGTATTTGTCTTATTTTTGCCATTTTGCTCTACAGTATTGTTTTTTCCTAGAAAAACAAATCAAACAACCGTGTTTAAATATCTTGTCACGTCTTAAAAGACAGGTTTGGTCAACCCAAACAAAGCTAATAAAAAGCCTTGTATATCACCTATTCTTTAGTAAGCCTTACTTGACCCCTGAAAATAAAAAACTTTCAAGTTTGCTCGGAACTGCTGACACTGAAATTGGATTTTTTTTGCCTGGGAGAGAAAAACTGCATTCCTTCATTCCTCAAAAGGACACTTTTATGTAAATGTGATGATCTGTATTATTACAACACCCATTAATTTGGAATTGTGACTCATATCAATTATAGTCATCTTATATATTTTATTTGAATTTGCGTTTGTTCAGTATATATTAACTCACATTTTCTTATGGAACTAGACAATTACACTTACCCATACAATTAAGAGGCCAATAAGATATGTTCTCTTCTTCAAACAAACTAAAATGGGGTAAATCATAAGCAGTATCATTTCCTAAATACAAAGATCCAAGTTTTGTTTTCACAATTAAGGGGTGATGTTATAGTAATTCTTTTCAATGTTTTTCTTTTCTTTGAACCTTTCCAATTAATTTGTATGCAAAAAGCACAGGTTTTCTGAGATTTTAGATGGCAGCAATCCAGTGCTACCCTTTCAGCATCTGTGATAAATAACTTTCCTCAGGCACTTACTTGTATATTACATTCTTTGCCATTTCTACATCATCCGGGGTTTGGCACAGATGCAAGAGCATTTTTAATTCATCTTTCAGAATGAGGTCATTTCGTTGTATCTTTTGTTCTAACTTCTGAAAATACTGTTCTGAAAAATAATGAAGCACAAAAAAGCAAAAGTGAATCAATTTTGTTGGATATGAGAGTGTTTCAATAAATAAGGCAACAAAAGCTCTCAAAGTGATGCATTTATGTGTAGACAGCTACAAGTATATCCAACGCTAACTCTAATTTGTGATGCGTATTCCAGCCTTGCCATGCAGGCTAGTTTTGTTGAGTGGTCGGGATATTATTGACATATCAACTCTGAAAGTCGTTAGTCACCTCACTAGTTTCCTCTCGCCCAGGTACTGAGTTCGTCCAGTTAGTGACTTGGTTTTAGAATACACCTTCAATGTCAACATTTAGTATTTTTGAAAGTTTTTACATCTTTCTCCTAAGATTTTGCACAACTTTATCCCTAAAATGTATCTCAAATCACTTTGGCTTTCATAGATGAATCTATGATTCTATGAAGTCTGAGGGATCTTTTAGAGCCTGGTGTATTTATTCTGAAATCACATGAACCATGATTACTGCACCCAGAGGCCAGTCAAATATCTGTGACTTGCCAAAGTAATATAGTGTTCACCTGAACTTATATATATATAATATAGGTTTGCCATAGCAAATAGGTGAATACTTTATATTTCACTAATATTATCATAATAAATCAATATTTTCATTTTTGTTTTTTTTCTGCACAGATTTGTTGACATTTAATGTTGTTCAGCAATAAAAGTGTCCAGCTTAAGCTTTGAAGTTCTGATTAACATGTTAACTTAGATGTGTATCCATCACTTGTAAAACAAAACAGGAATAAATGGGAGAATACTTCTGCGAGGCATTCTAATTATTGCTACTCGCCTACTGTATATTAAAATGAAATAAATTAAACAGTAAGAAATAACTATTTAAAATGCAATAATAAATTCTTATGTGTAAAAGTGTACAAAGTACAGTAGAAAGAACACCCTGCGCCAAAAGGAAAGGCAGTAACTTGGATCCAATGCAAGAAATCTTTAATCCCTGTCTGAAGATTCCTAGTATAATAGTTACCTTTATTGCCATACGTCTGGTGAGCAACTGCTATTTTTCTTTGTTGGAATTCTTGTAGTCGTATAACATCCTCTGACAATAAGTACCGTTTTGCTGCAGATATAAATTAAATTATAATACAAAAGATTAGAATGTAGTTATTTAACATTGACTACAACAATGAAAATCCTAAATAATATCTTATCAGTGATATTTGTTTAAAAAAAATCAATTTTACATTATTCAATAGTTGTTTTACTTTTTACTTTATATGGCCCAAATGTCCACTACTGACTTGACTGAAAAGATAACAAAATGGATCCAGAATGGTATATGATGTTTTTTTTCTTCTACTGCTTTTGAGCCAACTTGATTTGTGCTCTCAAATGGTGCTAGGTTTTTCTAACCTTTTTTGTGACTAAATGAATACAAGGGAGAATTTGAGAAGTTATCTAGAGAGCTGAAAAGATGGCCTAATAATGTACCTGTAGTTTGGGCATATCTGAGAACCCCAGGATAACATATGGGATAAGCAGGGTGGAAACTTTCAGAGATGTAATATTAATACTGTGAATACACAGTTGTACCACTACAGTGGGAAATACACCACATTACCCTAGATGATCAGCCTGCTACTCATCAGTTTGTCATGGTACATTTACTGTTAACAACAGAAAAAGATACACTATGCACAGTATGGCATAATTTCCAATTACGCATACAAATTGCAAAATTGGGTTGATGATTTACAAAATTACAATACAATTTGACTTGGATCTAGCTTTGAACAGTAAGACTGGGAATGCAGTCTTCTTGAATGTAAGAAAGCAGATATATCACCTACTGTCTAAGGAACACGAAAACAACTGGCAATACTAAAAATTCTTAAAATCTCTCCTACGAAACAAATTTAAATTGCGTACTCTTCAGACGTTTATCTGATACGTATATACATACGTTGAAACAATAACTGCAGTCGTACAGCAAGTTCGAGTTCAGCCAAACACACATTACACATAGTGTTAACTTAAGAGTTTCAATACCGTAAAAAGATGTAAATGACGTACCGCCTAACCTGCAAGTCCAGCATTCTGATGGTTTTAAACCAGAATGAAAAGCTTTGCGTTTGACATTGCATAATAGATTCCTTAAACAAACCCCCATCTCTCTCAACGCCATGCTGTTATGTGACTGAACCAATTATTTACAGGGGGTGACACACTTTATTTAAACGATCCGAGAAAGAAAAAAAACACATTTTACATTCAAAAACTTCGTGGATATTCATGTTTTTTATCAAATGTAGTTATTTATTTTTGATATGTACATTTCTGTAGCTGTCATGAGCCACCTATTTTTAAAAGGTCATTTACACCCTTTACGTCATCAAAAATTGCTTCATTCCAAAATGGCTGCTTCCATGTTACAACGCTGTGTTTTGTCTACAAGGTGCTTAACAAAGTATGCAACACAAAGTTTAACAGGTAATATAGGGAATTAAATCAGCTACAATGGTAGCGTTGATCTTTTTCATACTGCTTCTTATTTTAGATTTTCAATGTCAGATTATTGCTGGTAGTTGCCTAGCTGTCATAGTGACAGTCCTTTTACCAAGTAGTAAAGGCGTCTGTACCCCAGAGGTTAATAATTTATTAACTGAAGTGTTCGTTTAGGTTTTTTAATACTGGTTGATAAGGATGATAGATTTGCATGCGGTTAGGGAAAGATCAAGGATACGTGTTATTTTCTGTGTGCAATGCAGCACCAGGTAACGTTCAATGCTGTGCGATGTTCAACGCTTAGCCGTCTCTTGGACTGCCTCATTCGCCTTCATTGATGATGTAACTAGTGATGGCAGCAGTAGAATAAACTCTGAAGTTTACAGAAACATTTCTGCGTTACATTTAAAATTGGTCAGTCAACAACAATTGGTCAGACAAGTCAGTCTCCAAATTTAAATGTAACGGACCGCGTATTTTACACGATCAAGGAAAAAAGTAAATACTGTACATCGGAACATTGGCAAGAGCCCAAAGTAACTGCAACAGAACATCTCAGACATGTGCTAAAAAAATCTGGTGAGTTCAATGCGTCACCAGTTTAATGCAGTTTTTGTCAGAAAGGGATATGCAACAAAATTACTTGCACCCAATGTCTCAAATTTACTTTAGGTAACCTGAAATCTCTGTGTTGAACGCAAAATATGTTTTTGTTCTGATGTGATTGATCAGTGCAACTATCTAAAAACAAAATGTTCCAAATATTGTATTTATCATTCATATTAACCTTATGATCACAAATTGCTTAACTTTAAATGCAAAAGTAACAGCTGTGTCTTTGTTTCCCAGTACCTTTTTGAGGATACTTGTGTTATATTGTCCTTTTGTTCTTCTAGCTAGAAGATACCTTTTGTCACCGGCATACACAGATACTGCAAAATGGGAAGGGAGACGGAAAGACCCTCAAAACCTGGGTATGTTCAAGCAATGTTACACTTCCTGAAACTCAAATTAAACTTGGGTACAAAATGTAACAGATAATTAATTTTTGCTATCAATATTTCAGCTGATTTTTTCCTGCAATCCATTAAGCAAAAACATCGACCTTTGGTGCATTTTCTGTTAACATTCCATTTCTTTGTTAAATGTACAGTATCTTATGATATGAAATATAGCGTAAGATCATTGTATATTTTATTTGTAGCGATTTTACCTACAATACTGTGTCATAGCTGCAGTAAAAGACATAGGTGGAAAGGTTTTAGGATTATCCTTTACTGTACATGCATAAATAGGAGATTAAAATGAAAACAGAAGGTACAATATACGTTTCTTACAAGTTACCTTGTAATCGTATTCACTGACACATTTCATCCTAGAAAAAATATATTTTTGTTGTGAGAATGACCCTTATACATACTTGCTCTCAACCTTAATTACTTAAATTAGAAAGAAAAATTGAGGGGCTGTTTGTCCTGTCCTCTAACTTCAGCCCCATTGAAATGTTGCATAATGTGTGTGACAAGAAAGTGAAAAAGAAGAGTTTAATTAGCATAAATATAATTTAACCAGGGAGATGTCTGGAGGAAATTGATCAATGTTAAGAAAGTAACCACACACTCAGAAAATGGTTTAAAAAAATTAATCCATTTATATCTGCATAATAGACAGCACCAAGTTTGTTGAAAACGAATGGATTATTACAGAGCAAGAAAATGATGGCCAGCTTGTTCACAATAGTAAAGATCTCTTTGCCAGGACTGAGCGAGACAACACCCATTGCAAATACTTTTACATCACCATAAGTCAAAACATGTGTCAATCATCATCTCTGCATCGTTAAAATGATTTGAATGGGATATGAAGTCTTTCTTTTGCTATGTAGAACTAAATTGAAAAAAAAAATCATATAGTGCAATTTCTTTGTTGTCAACCTTAATTTTAACCAGTAGCTTTATAAGTTATACATGTAGTTGAAAATGGAATAGCCAATTATTTGTATTACTGTATATGAACGCTCAGGTTTGAATTTTCAGATCTTATGGCATCCTGCTTGCCATACTAAAAGGAATGTAAACATTTTCCGCTGTGTGCACATCTCCTGGTCACCAACAGAGGGCAGCATTGCCTTGCACAAAGGATAGATTGAAAGCACCAGTCCTGGTCCTGGAGAGCTGCTGTATCTGTGGGTTTTCATTACAGATTGGTTCTGAATAAACTAAACCAGCTGGTTATTATCTTAACTGGGCCAATTTAAGAGCTTCTCCCAGCTATCCAGGTGCTTCTGCTTTAAAACACCAATCCCACACAGTTTCCTATTTTGTAAATATTTTTAATTCTGAGTGCACTATTCTGCTTTTCTCATCTAATTTTTAATTAACTCGAGAATATCAAAATTTCCTGCAGCAGAAATGTAGACACCTGCTAAGAATTGAAGCAGTCAGTACCTGCTCATTAACCCCACACTTACTTTCAAAGTGCTATGCTAATAAAAAGGCAAAACCATAACGATAATGCCTACAAGGGTCTGATTTTGAGTTCCTTGTTGTCTTTAGCTTTCTTTATGCGATAATTAACTCACCTTTTCTCCTCTACCTATCAAAATTGGCATCATTTGCTCACCCAACAGGTTTCTCCATGATGACTGTATTGCTGTCCAAACACTATCTGACCTTCAGTTTTCTGTTTTTTTCACCAGTGAATTTCATCATTCTGTAAAATGAGGCCCTCTGCAAACATACTTAGAAGCATGGAAACAAAATGACATCACCATAAAATATTGCAATATATAATGTATGCAGCGATTCAGGAAACATGACAGACATTTTTAAGAACATTCTCCAAACTCCTGCTTCTAACACAAGCCAGGTTCGGGCTTTTCACAAGATTATTAATCTGCAAGAAAGTCCAATGTTTCACAAAGGTATTACTATGATGAGGTACAGAGTCCCTCTATGCTTTTCTGAGTAGATGTATAACTCTGATGGAAATGATCCAATTTTATATCTTATGGAAAATCTAATAGTTTCCAGCCCTCTAGTTGGTGATGTTTAAGTCACACAAAAACATGCATGGATTATCAATAAACTTTACTTTGGCTACTGTATATACACTTTACTTTGGGATATACACTGAGGACCTCAAAAATGCCTGTTAGACCTTCTCACGTGAGTGATAAATTATGATTGATGCATTTTCTTTCCATTAAATGCAGTGGGAGTAGTTATGCAAATTGTAAGTACTGTACATATACGTGAAATTCATACTGAACTGAATTCATATGATATAAGAGTATATAAAGCTGTCCCAAATTGTGCCAGCTGTTTTCAACTTCCTATTTCTGTATTTCTGCAAATGCAAAATGGTGGTGCTTCTGAATGTTAATGGCCTAATTAGGATAAGTGAATTTCACAAGCCTTACTGCGGGGGTAATTCTGTGTGTGCTCGTCCTAAGGCACTTTTTTTTTTACCATCATCACACAAATTATAATTGGATGGTAAGGGAACCTTGAGCAAATGCATGCTGGCAGTGCTGTAAAAAAAATTCCACACCTGCTGGAAAAGCCAAGTGAAAAAAAGGAAGTGATTTTATCCAGTTAGCTGGCAGAGCTACCGCACACTGCTTTAAAAACACAATTTGATGGGTTTCAAGACTAATAAGCTTCAAAAAGACAAGCTACTCAACAGACAACCACACATTCATTCTTTATTACCTAACCTTTTTCCCCTGAAGTTTTTGTTCTGTAGTATTACCACAAAGTGAATCTGAATTATGTTCATATGAAAAGTTGAATACATCTATAGGATGCACCAAAGAGAAAATCATTGACTTGCACATTGTTAAAAGAACTGGAATCTTGAAATTTCTTCTGACAGTGTCAAGCTAAAGCACAAAAGTGCAGAGAGATAAAACCAACAAAAAAAACTATAGTGTCTGTTGATTCTTATAATTGTAAGCATTAAAATCCTTTGAACAATCTTTCATTCCTTTAGAAACTAACAAACCTTGGAAGAATCTTGCTATACATTAAGCATTACTATCTAGATACTGCTTATTTCCCTGTGTGCTCAACAAGATCTAAACTTGTAGAATATTTGTATCTACAGTAATAATACATAAATGGACAACACAGAATATTCTCAAAATTATTTTCTTCACCATTCTTTGTCTATTATCAAACTGGGTAACTCAGATACCAAAGAACACAGAAAGAGGCATCTTGGGGATATTAGTCACGTCTTGAGAAAAAGGCTTTGTAAGCACATACAGAACATTATTTTAGACATCCGAGAGGTATTTCTGAAAGTCTCATATTACTGTATAAGAAAGGGTATTGATTCTCTCTCTTCATTCTCTGTCTGTTCAGCCTGTCCATAGCTTCATCTTCCTTCTCTTCCTTCTTAAGCTTGGGTCTTTCTCTATGTCAAGGGGATCTGAGATGCTTCTTTCACATTCCAGACAAAAATGTTTTTTTATTGAGTGAGCTTTGCAATTTCTCAATACAACAACCTTGTATTGGGATTTAATATTAAGAACCCATGTTAATCTGATCTCATTTTAAAGAAACAATTTTTAACATACTTTTTAACAAAAGGTTAAATATTCAATCAATGAAGCTGCCAGTGTCCAAGACAATACATTACTTTTAAAATGCCTTGTTTGTCAGTATTCATACTCTGCAGTTCAGAGAAAGCCCTGATTCCTTTAATGGTAAGATGTCTGCACTTTCTGTATCATACACTGTAACAGCATTTTTTTGCCCTTTATAAAGAAAAAGTCTGGAGTTTCCCTTTATCCATATGTCTTAAGTAAGAGCAGTGTACATTTTTATAATGTTAAGTTTGCATTTCATGCCTAGGTAAGTGTTTTGACATTTTTTCCTACATTGTTTGGTTTGAGACAAGGAAGATAATGCAGTCAAAATGTGCTTTAAGAGATTTATAAAAACAATAGAATATCTGATCTCATAGTCTTCATTTGCTGGTGATACACAATTTAGTTTTAGTGATGTTAAATACCGATATTTATCTTGTGTCCGTTTCAATGCTCTGAAATGAAAGTTGCAGATTTGAAAAAGACAAAATGAGTCCTTGGTATTAGGCAATTCTCTTTTAACTAAAATGTTTTACATTAAACTTTAAATACAGCACAGACCTTTACTCTAACATTTAGTGACTGGTTCTGTAATTGAAAACTGAATTAAAATGATAATTAAAAATCATTTTCGTATTGAAAGAAAGAAATGCATTCTGACTTAATAGCCTGAAGTAATTCAAAGCAGTCCCGTTTGATTATTTTTCAATTAAATAAACTGTCAGTAGTATATTTTACGATGTGCATGTACTGTAGGCATGGATGCTGTTCACAACTTTGTTTTACTTCTGTTGGCACCATTCTCTTGAATTTTCTTTTGTTTCTGCAGGAACAAATTTTTGTAATGTGCCATTTAGGTCTCAGGTCTTCAGGTCTTCAGGTCTTTAGGTGATGTATTTTAAAAATCAATTGTATTGGTTGTACCTAAGCAGTTATTTTTAATTCAAACAGTAGTTAATGAATTATTTGCTTTATTGGTACTAGAAATTAATAACTGCGAGTTTACTTCCCCTCTAATTCAGCATGAACATTGTCCTATTTTTATTTTTTAAACATAAGTGCCTAAGTTCTACTTAATTGATTATCTGTCACAAACCCCATTTTAACAGTTCTTGATAAGTTAGACAAATTTGTGTGTGTGTGTATTAGTGTGTAGCTTCTTCTCCACTGTATTTAATCATTTCTAATCTGTCCAAGCTGTCCAATTTTCTCCAGTGAGGCCATTTTCTCAGATACCACTGGCACATTATGTCCTATAATTTTCTCCTCAATGTAATAGTAAATTTGCTGAAAGGTCTTGCTTGTGTGGATTTCACTAATCCTCACTTGCATCACTTGAAATGATGCCACAAAATTCAGAATTTAGTCAGAGGAGTAAACTATTTGTAATTTATTCCTCAAGGAATCTGTAAATCCAGTGTTGAAAAACTGTAAATGTATCAATGTAGACATTGATTTTATGTCATTCCGGTGAAGACATCATTGGCAAAATCATAGGCATGGTTTAAGAAGCACAACAATCTGATACTGAAAGGTGTTGGTAATGTTAATAACCTTTAAGATTTTTCTACTTTATTTTAAGTGCAAGTTAGGGTCAGATTGTGGCTTAGTATAGTATACCAGAGACCATCCATCAAGCTATCCACCCATTCATCCATCCACCCATCCAATTCAGGGTCACAAGGGAGCACCAAAAAGACTGATTAACATTAAAAAATTAAGGAATTATCCGGATCACCCAGATGGCATCTTGTACTTCCAGCAACCTTATTTACTGTTTCTCTTGCAGTAAATGCCCAGCCATCTACATTGGAGAAACAGGAAGGAGACTCAGAGACCTCTTCTGAGAACATGTTAGGGCTGTGAAGATTAAAGACCTCTCCAAGCCCATTGTTTCTCATTTCACCTCTGACGGCCACGACCACACTAATCTCTCCGTCTGTGTTCTCAAAGACGGTTTTCCGAACTCATACATCAGAAAGACTACAGAATCCAAAATTATCCTGCAGCTAGGATCACACCTTCCCCCTTCTCTTAACGACAGACTACTTTTCTTCTAAATTCTCTCTATTCATTGTAGGTTTCATTTCACACCTCTATGCACCTATTCTGACTTCACACCTCTTGATTGGCCTCTCTTTCTGTCCCCTGCTCCCGCCTCTCGCTCCTCCTCTCTCCCAGCTTTAGTTCTCCCGCTACATTACCTTTGCTTACCGCCTTGTCTTTCTCACACCTGAAGAAAGCCAAAATGTTGTGTTTTCTTTCTTCTTTTTTCAGCATGGAATAAACCTATTGCTTGTTCCTTTGCAGCCTACACATGCTGACGCAGCTACCCACCTGAACTATTACAAAATTAATATTATTCAGCTGTTTATTAACATCTTCAGTGAATTTCTCATTTGTTAAACCCATAACATTTAAAAGAAAGAAAAAGGCGTAGAGGAAACATTCTTCATTTTCCTGTGGAAGTTATTGTAATAATGGCAAGCCTGATTACAACACGAGGTTCCATATTGCCTGTTATCCAGTGTGGCAGGTTTGCAGAATTGATGTTTGAAAGTCCAAAAGAGGTTAAATCTCTGTGGTTCCACCTTCCTGGAAGATGGCAGGAGAAGAACTTTATCTTCATAAGAAGCAGACCACCTAGTTGAGAGGGGGCAAATCTTAGTTATTCACTTTTATGATCAGGCTGTTTCATATTCCTTTTAACATGAGACCAGATCCACTGATGGAATAAAATAGAAAGCCAAAATTCTTATCACTTTGTGTTTGAAGCATGACTCGGCTGCTCAGTCTGAATTACCATAAGAAAGTTGGATGGATGTCTGAAGCTTAGAAAACAAAGTAATACAGCACAGCAGAAAAATATTTTGATCGTCATGTTTTTATTAAAAATATTATTTTGGTCATTTATACAGCTCAGTTTTTTTCATATGTTGAGGATCTTAATATCTTAGAAGTATTGCATCAGTCTGCGAAAATCTTTATTTGGTTTCAGTGGATACATAAAACTACATTTTTAAACGCAGAGGAATGACTAAGCGTATCATATAAAGTATTCTAAACAATCGTGTAAAGGATCAGGACTGCCCGTTTTCTTAATTATGTCACTCTGTTTTCTCTTTTAAACTATAATGAATAGTACTAATTTATCTTTTGTTTTAAACAAAGCAGCCCTGAGAAGGGTAGCTTTCTCTCAGGTAATAAAATAAGGAAATCGTAACAACATGGACAGTAATAATTTTATTGAATCAAGGGTTGGATTAATGGCACTAGTTTGTATATTTAAGTGGTGTTTTTCATTTAAAAAGAAAAGAGGTAATCAGTTTACCACTGTCTAATTATCCAGCTCTTTCTTATCTGAATGTTATTTTCTCCACAGCTGAATTAGCATTTCTAATGGACAAGACTTATGAGAGGAAGTTGCCTGTCAGCTCCTTAACCATAGCACGGGTAAGACAAATGAAAGCTCTGACAATTATTGTTGATAAAATGAGTATGTGCAGGGCACGATCTATTCACATAATTACCTAATACCTTTAAATGGACCATACAATTTAACTTATGTTTTAATACTACTAGCTGTTTGATGTTAACATAACTAAACCAATTGGGATGATTGCAGATGAAGCAGTTAATCAATGCTTGCTGTGCCTGTTTGAGAGAGAGCACTGAATGTGCTCCATCTTCCCTATTGATACATGAATTCTTCTGCAAAGAGAGAAGTTGAGAAACTTCATTTCTTTTAAGAATGTCCTGTATACTATCCACATTTCGTTCCCATACAGTACGATGGGAATGAGGATTGAATAGTAGACCATTCAGTTTGCTGTGAGTTTTGATGTCACAGTCATTAAAACACCTGCTGCATTCATTGCTGGCATTACTTGCAGTGTTTTTCAAGTAATTGTTAGACTGTAAAAATCAGATGTGTGTCTTAAATGTGAGAACTTACACGGGGATTCTGTTCAGTAGATAGCAAAGAAAAATTTCTACAGCTGGATTTTTGTCTTCATTCATGATCTGTGTGCTCAGAGTGTGGAGGTACAGTGTTAGTTTCGGTCTACCATGCTTACATATTCAGCTGGAAATACATCACTATCATTTTCCTTGTTTTTTTTTTTTCATCTGTATGGTAGCTTTCATCACCTGTTTAGGTGGTAGTGGAGTTCCAAGCTCTTCTCCAATTGAGTGAGTGGGATGAAATTTACTCTCGTTGACAGTGGATTCTTGATAGAACAAATCTTCAACACCCTCCTTCCACTGGGCATTTTATGCCTCCCTTTCTTTAATCAGGTCTCCCCTTTGATATTTGGGCTATAAACCTTTTTTTACATTGATAAAAAACTGACATTGTTTCCTATTGTAACATTGAAGTGGTCACAGTGGAATTATTCCATATATACAGACATTGGTGATTTAATGGGAACCTATAAAAACTGATTCCTGGACTAGGATAACAGCTCACTTTCTTAGACACATTTTCAAGACCTTCTGCCTTTCTCATTGAGATGGTGATTTTAACTTTTTTTTGTACAAAGAACCCATTTTTGGCTTTCGGTTTTGATTAAAAATATTGTATTGAAAACAACTGTCTGTGTAATTATAATGCACCAGGAATGTGTATAGTGTATTAACTAGAACTCTCTAAAACA
Source organism: Lepisosteus oculatus (assembly GCF_040954835.1). Lineage (NCBI taxonomy): Eukaryota > Metazoa > Chordata > Actinopteri > Semionotiformes > Lepisosteidae > Lepisosteus > Lepisosteus oculatus. The sequence continues at coordinate 24,311,716 of NC_090698.1, read as the reverse complement.
TTTTGTCACTGTAAAAATAGAATGTTGCCATTTTTCAGGCTTTTGATTTTGACGAATAGCTGAAAATCCTGAAATTGTTTCTGTTTGTGTTGTTGTATATCCAGTATTAGTTTAGCATGAATACTTATGGATATGGTTTACTATGCAGTTAATTTTAAGATGTTCTTTAAATGATTGTAATCATACTGCATAGTTCTAAAATGTGCCTTTTCGTTTGGAGGGTGATTTTCATTTTTACTAAGTAAAAAAGATCATGCTTTAGTTTCCCAGATAAGCACTGTAGAAGAAGAACTCAGCAATAACAAATCATTAATTGCCCGTACTGCATAAATACACTTAAGTCCATCTTTGCTTATAACAGGACTCTTACAGTATATTGTGTTCTAAAAGCAACACATAAATTACAGTATGTGCATAATGTCTCAAGATTGATTCTGTGGTAACCCAGGGGAATAATTGTTCTATAATAAATCCATAGGATTGTTTTTATTGTATTTGTCTGATTATGTTATTTTGAGTATTTTCTGGGAAAACTATAAAATAAAACATAAATGCATGGAATCAGTGAAAAAAGTACATATTCAGGATGAGTAATTCTAGCAGTTCAGTTCGATCATAGAGATGAGGGTAAATAAAATAAAATAAAAAATGAATGTTACTGCACATGCTGAAGCATACTGTACATAAAGTCTGAATTAACATTCTGCTGACAATGTATTGAGTCTTTCATTTCAGACCAGCACTGTTTTAAGAATGAAATCATAAAGAAGGCCAACTCTGAGTCAAAAGCAACAGCCATTAGACTATTGCCAAAATTATAGAAATGGATGTGAATATTATACCGTACTAAAATTGATATGAAAAGCTTTTAATCTTTATTTGTTTATATGTGTATATTTTATGTATAGTTCTTTGTCTATATTAACCTTAATATAGAGATGCAACCAGAATATTTTAACATTAACATTATCTTAAATCCATACCAGGGTGTTTAGGTAAATTGTAATACACTGTAATAAACTGTAATACCTACAGTATTACAGTTTAAATAAGAGTTACAGTTTCATGGGTTATTGTAATTAAAGCCGTGACCAGAATCCCACGTATCTGTATCTGTGCATGTCTACGTACAAATAACAGCAATAAGTTTAATGGGAATTCAATTCTTTTTTACATTTAAAACATAACAATTGAGCCATTGATTAAAGCATTGCTATGTCAGCAAAATACATCTGTGAATCTAAGTTATATAATATTCCCCGGTAGACACAATGATAGATCCTTTCCAATGTATGGATAATGACTTCTAGTGAGACTGAAAGCATTTGCTGAGTAGATCCAGTCTTTATAAAGATGAAGTTATTTGCTAATGCACAGAAGTTGATGGAAAAAAGTAAAGGTAAGAGGTGCAGGACTTGGTGGTGGGACCCAAGATACTCAGCTGTGTCCCTAACAGTGTGTCCAGTTAGTCAAATACATGTAAATAATCCTACAGTTGCCTTGTCCTGTCACAGGTATCACAATTTAAGTATTTGAATTTTGTTTTGAATTTGTTTTAAAAGTAGTAGTTTGTTTTAAAACTAGTAGTTTGTTTTTAATCATCCTACTTGTTTATACTCTTATTATAGAATATATTTATATTTTTTTGATAAAATGTTATTAACTCCTAGTGATACAGAAAGCATTGGCTGATGTATATATATTTTTTGTTAACTACGACAAATAAGTGAACTTGACAATTTTATAAGTACAAATGTGAGATCTTTAAGTAGCACATTTTTTACAGCAGCAAGATCTCTGTGGTGAAAAGTAAGTTTTGCCTTTACCAGTGCAGACAAAGAAGGTATTTTTAGCCCAGACTTGAGATAGGACAGACTACATCCTTGCAGCAGACTGTGACAAAATCGGAGTAGCATGTCCGATTAGTAATTGTGAGCACAGTCAGCCCGGATCCCAACATCTCCAAAGTGTGCAGGAGACAGTGATAAAAAATACAGAAAATGGATCTTTCTGCAGGCACTGATGATTATGGGTTCATAGCTTTGAATGTCCAAAAGGAATTGATGAAATAAGAGGCTGGTTTCTTTTTTAGAAAAAGAAAAAAACTGTACCTACAGTATACCTGGCTGAAGAAGCAGCAGAAAAAGTGAGCCAGATGCCTCTCCCAACCCACATTTACTCACCCCCCTGGTGAGCTCGTCGAAAAGACATTACATTGCCAGCAACTACTGCTGCATGCTGTATTGTTGTGCATTTAATAAATAAAGTTTGATTTGATTTGAATTCTTTTGTATAGATTTGTTGCACAAAGTAATACAAATGGAGAAATAAACTTGATTAGAACTTCATTCTAAACTTCGTTCGTTGGGACAATACAGAATATCGATTAACTGCCGTTTTGGGGGTTTTGGGCTTCAGAGGGATAAGTTCATGTAGAAGTAAAAATAATGCCTTGCTCCAGGATACAGCCCACGACCTTGACACTCTCCTCTGATGTGTCAGCCTGATTCGCTGTGCTGGTAGTTGGCGCTGTGCAGCACCGCATGGGCCAGCCATTAGAGACATAATTTATCATGCAGGAGGGAGTGCTGGGAAGGCAGTTCCCAGGCAGCTTTGATGTGTCTGCTTTTCTGCACTCAGGCAGGTTTCCCTGAGCTCATGCCGCCAGACAAATGTGGCTGACCTCCAGCTGTCACTGTCGTCTTGGCCCAGTTGAGTTCTTATGAAAACCCTCCAAACTGCCAGGTGTTGTCTGGCTCGTAGTGAAACACAGCAAGGCATATTTACTAATCTGGATACCAGGAAAAGCGTCTTCTCCTTTTTTTCTTGAGGGAAATTAAATTGGATCATTGTGGATTTGTGGTGATAAATAACACACACATTTAAAAATAGTTCTTCCTGTTTTGAATGCACAAAACGTCTGCCTTCATTTGCTCGTTTGTTTCTGATCTTGCACAACACTTTGAGAAGAAAAGGGAGCATTGTAATATTTCATAGTCTTAACTATAAAAGCACTTAGGCCCTGTAAGAAAAGTGATGGATATAAACTAGTTTCTTTTAGTTTCTAGCTGACTTGATGAATAAATGTTTGACCTTATGGTTGAGTCATGAGGATCAGCAACTAAAATGAAATATTTTCATGCTACAGACCAGCAGATGGTCAGCCCAGGAAGAAGTTTTCTGCCACCTGATTTTTTTTCAGCACCTGCTTCTTACAATTTATACACTCACAGACATTCACTCAAATGCCATTCCTCACTGCAGGTTCCAGTTCAAATTTTCTTAATACTACATTTTTCTTTTTTTCGTGTCACAGCTCAGCCACCCTGCATATAAACAACAAGTTATATATTCACCTTCAATCTAAAGGCTTTTCTTGCTAGCAAATTGAATAGAAAGAATAGTGTTTGTAGTCTAGAAAATATTTGATATATCATATTCCTTTTTTAAGATATAGTAACCATTTTCTAAAGGCCTATAACAAGAAAGTTTGATGTGAAGTGCATCAGAAGGCAGGGTGTTGTTAGAAGTAAAAAGAAATAAAAATAATTTGTGCAGTAATTTAACTGTAATTTAATTTTACTGTTAATATTATAGATTTGTATCTAATTTGTGGAAAGACAGACAGATTTTAAAGAGTTCTACAGTGATTTTTTTGTTCATATTTATTGTTTTGGTGTGCAATATCCTATATATGTAGCATGGTACTAAGGTATGAAAAAAGTTTTTTGATTTTATTCACAGTGATGTTTCAATTGTTTTTGTCTTTCCAGTTTGTTGACAACATATCCTCAAGAGAAGAGATTGATCATGCGGAGTATTATCTGTACAAGTAAGTATGGATTGCTGTCTCATTTATTCCTGTATAAAAATGTGAAAATATAAACCCCAGTTCTTGTTTGATTGCCATTAACTTATGGATTCACATCCTGTCTCCTGGCGAGTCAGTATCCTCTTTGTGCCCACACTGTGGATTTTATATTTCCTCAGCTGTTGTGGGATTGTCAGAAAAAACAGCCAGAGTGCGTGGACTGGTTAAAATGAACTTGATAAAATGTCAAAAAGTAAAGAAGTCCAGACTTCTGCCAGACTAATACAGAGCACCTGAAATGATGTCTAGACTAGTGTCTGACTGATAGCGAGAGTGGCAGTAGAGGCTTTGTAAAATGATTTCTGAAGGGTCCGTAGTACCCAAGAGTTAATTTTATTTTCAGTCAATATCTGAGGCAGCAGAATCATGTCTAAACCTGGCTGTGACACAAGCATCAGCTACTAAGATTTTTATATGGGCGGAGCGGTGGAACTGTGGCTAAGGATCCGCGCCTGTGGCTGGAAGGTTGCCGGTTCAAATCCCGAAGCCTGCAGAGGAATCCTCCTCTGTTGGGCCCCTGACCAAGGCCCTTAACCCATGCTGCTCCAGGGGCGCTGTATAAATGGCTGACCCTGCGCTCTAACCCCAAGCTTCTCTCTCCCTGTCTGTGTGCCTGTGTGTCTCGTAGAGAGCAAGCTGGGGTATGCGAAAAGACAAATTCCTAATGCAAGATAATGCAAGCTAATAAAGTGATCTATAACTACCCTTGCAAAAAACAAATCTGTAAATAAAGATAATGAAACCATACATATATTATCTTGTATTGAAGAACTTCATTAAATGATGAAATGTGGATTCATTGTAAAAGACTGAATGCTAGAAGGGAGTGAAGGAAAACAACATTAACACATATTAAAAGTAGAGCAGCAGTTTTAATATGTAACTAATTTAAGTAGGAGAGCATACAAAAATACCTTAATTTCGCTTCTGCTATTGGTACAGTGTCAAGGGCAGGTCTCAGTACTGGTGATATCCTACTTGGGTGACATCTGTCTTGTCTTCTATATGCCAGTAATTTGGAGGCATACTGTATGCCTCCCTCAACATGATGTCATGATGTCAGTTTCTGAAAAAGGACATGACATTTCTATCTTCAGTAACAGGTTTTCAGTATTTTGTATAACATTTCAAGTAGTAAAATAATGTGATTCATATAAACTTTTATATAATCATCTTATTGAATTTTAAAAAATCTACAAATTGTTATGCATATTTAATACATCGTTTAATTAATACTTTGATGTAAATGTTAGTGACTGGTGATTTCATTAAAAAAATATCTGCCATAATTATCTCTATTTTCAGCGATATGCAAAAACACAAAACATACACCCTAAAAATAATCAAGACTTGATTATTGCTAGTTTTTGTGTGCCTTTTCCTTTCACTGGCTTCCTTCTTTTTTTAATGAAAATTCGTTATCTATATTCAGAGGCCTCTCATAAACAAGATAGAGTACTATATTTACAGTATATGTGGGTCGGGAAGAGGAAAAAAAGAGAACATCCTTGCTCTGTAAGTGTGGACTAATGGTTCCCTCTTAAATTCATTTTAAAGGAAAATAACCTTTAAACATAAAAAACATAGGAGAGATTACAAATGAGAGGAGGCCATTTAGTTGCCAAATTGAAGAATGTCATGCAGTTGTTTCTTAAAAGAAGCCCGTTTTGACAAGATGGCTGGTTAGCTTGCTTGAAAGTCTTACAACACTTTGTGGGGGAAAAAAAAATCTTTTTCTATTTTTACAGTTTTAGATGCACTTCCTTGTAGTTTCCACTTGTTTTTCCACTGTTGAACCTGAACAAGTTAATTGAGTTGACTTTACAATTACTGCTTCAAGACTAAATGGATTCTCTCCAGTATGAGATCACTTTTTATTAGTATAACTGACATTTGACCCTTTTAGCATATAGTAATTGTTTACCATCCATAGTAAGATGATGTGTGAAATCTATGGAAGATTCAGAAGAATTTAAGTATGAGCACATTTTTCCTGCTGGACTGTATTAAATGATATTTGACTCCCAGTTGCCTGTCAAAACTGCATATCATCAGTTCCAATAAAATAGATTATTTAAATGTGTGCTCAGACAGTGTTTTTCAGATACTGAGCAAGTACACATAGCATACAGTATGTCTAAAGCTGAAGTGCAATATTTCTTATCTGTAAGTATGCAGACTCACTTACTCACTGGTACCACTGAGCTCTTGTTTTTAAAATTATTGGTCATTTCATTTGCATAATGGAATGTTCAAAGTATTAATGGGATATATAATTGCTTACAATGAAAGAGTCCCTTTAAGAATATTAATTAGAATTTTGTTAATTATATCATGGTACTTGAAGTCCTTTCTTCATGATGTCATGAACAATTGCTAAAAGAATGGAAAACAGTTTTGTCATTTTTGCATTATGTGCAATGCATTAAATATTACTTTATTTTATATGCTTTATAGTGCTTCTTTTGACCTTTTAAATATATTGATGTTGTAATTTCTTGTCACGTCTCTAGCTTATTAATGTAACTGATTAAAATCAGCTCATCAAACGTCTGTTCTTGTGTATGTGTTGTGTTGGTACTTCATTAATATTGGGTCATCATTTCAGAAAAGGAAAGGAAAATCTTCTGTTAGATTAATAGCCAGAAAGTTTTTTGGCTTCTTTTTTTCCCCATTATTTGGAGTAAACGTTTTCTCCCTTTTCAACACATATGTTAGTAAAAGAGCATATCCACACTGTATGAGAATAGTGGGTCAAATAGATCAGACAGGTGAAGCCGCTGAGAACTGAGCTCAGTAGTATTTCTTCCCAGGGCCACTCATCAGGTTGCCTGTTCCGTAATGGTTTCTATGGTGTACTGAGGCAAATCAGCCACTGTTAATTTACCATGGGAGAGTGAATGCCAATCTTGTGATTTCCATGGTTCTTCAGCCAAGACCATTAACTTGGCACACACTCAAAACAACTCAGTGTCCAATTCGCGAAGCATGTCTAACGCATGTTTTGGAGTGGTTTCACATGGTGTGCCAGTGTGAGCCCCTCAGATGGTCTTCAGTTCCGAAAACTGTATTCATGGAAGACAGTGTGCATAAATTGCACTTTGAAAGCCAGATACCACTCTTTTGTCTCTGTTTTGTACCAGTTAGCTTTAAGGTTAGGTTACAAGTATAATTATTTATAACCAGAGTTAAAGGACATTTACACTACTGTCCTCCTTTGTTTAAAATGTCTTAAGTGAGCTGTGAAGAATAAAATGATTTTTTATTATTTTTTATTATAAATAGGTATATGCAGTGTGATCTCCCAGCATGTTGGTGAAGATAATTGTTAATTTTGCACTGCATAAAACAGAGATTCTGGGTAATGAGTCATTTGAATTAATTAAAGCATGTCATTTACAAGGTCTAATATCATCAAGCCTTGCTTTAAACAAGTGCTTTTATTTTTTAGTTTAGTTACAATTTCACAGATTTGAATAGCACAACTGAGTGTTTGACAGGCGTTGCAGTAACATGCTATTTCCTATTCAGACAATAAATTAGGTCTCATTTCAGAATTAGACAGTGAATAAGAGATGTGAGTTAGGATATGATGTTTGTTTTTCTAAAGCATGAAACAGCATTTACACATCTAATGGGTAATATTACACAGTCAGATAAGTTGGAAATAAAGTTTAACAACTTTAACAGTTGCAAATCATGGCTGTAAATCTGAGTGAGAAACCCATATCGAGCACATCACCAGACTCCTGGGGAAATCTTATTCCTGCATTGCCATAGCAACAGCAGCTCACCCCATCGCTTTGTGCTCTGCTCTCAACCTATCGGAGGCCAAGCTAAAAACGCTGGATTATTAATGACATCTGGGGGGTGCAGAATGACGCCAAGGCCTTTGTTTTTCAAAAAGTGATTATACAGAAACTACCATTATCTTCATCACTGAAACCAATTAAAACAAGTAACTAAAAACACCAGGATCAAAAGTGAAAGCATTGTTTTGCGTTATCATTGCTTTCGTACCTTTGTGATCAACTGACAGTTTCCCAGTTAAATGAAGCTCTGCACAGAGTCCTACCTTTAATTCCTGTTATATAGACTGATTTTTCTTCCTATTGTTTGGTGTATGATTCTGTGCATTTTTTTTTTAGATCTCTTTATCTATTTTTTCTCAATGTCTACAACACAAAAACATAACTACAAATTGTGAAAATAATGGGTGGTACAGTGCACTTGAGTATCTAGTTATCTCAAGAAAGGAGGCATTGTGATGCTTGTGAAAGTGGGAAAACCTGAGAGTTGTGATCTTTCAATTGTGCTTTGATGTTTAAACCAGGAGTTCCTAAACTTGCTCTTAAACAGACCTCAGTGGCCTCTGATTTTTTACAGTTGAGATCTGTGCCTTTCATTGTACTGATTGTACAAACGAATATAAACTAATTGCTTTCAGTTTATAAATCTTTAGGTATTTCGGTACATTCATAAATGTTACTTGGTGACCTAAAACCTTTAACTGTTTAGAATGAAAAATAATTAAGGCTTAATTAAGCAAACAGTTTAGTTTGTGAGGCTTAATTTGAATTCGAAGTATCTGGAACACAAGCTGAAAGACGCTGTGGTCCCCAGTACTAGGTTGGGGAGACCTGATTTATGATGTAGTTGTATATTATTTTCAGTGCTATTCCAGAAACCCCTGATGCATGCTCTAGTAAGATGTGAAAGCAGAAGACCCTCCTTGTTAATACTTCTGAAGGCTTACACTGGGTTGTTTATAGTGTGGGGAATTCATATACTGTATCTTTTTTTTTAAGGTTTGTAATTTGCTCCTAAGAGCAACATTTTATGTAATAAAATAAAAACTTAACAGATCTGAGGGGAAGCCCGAGTGGACATCTATGATTTCAGTTAATTGGCAAATGAATACATGCTAAATTCTGTTGCAAAGGTAGAAGGCTGAAGCCATCAGTTGCCAATTCTTGTTGTCATTACTCAGGTGCTTTAAATGTAGGATTTAACAAGAATTTTCTGGTCTAATATCATTTTGTCTAATATTAATGGGATTCACACATTGTTTTTTTTCCCCCCCTAATGCGATTAGGTTTCGTCATAGTCCAAATTGCTGGTACCTCAGAGAATGGACCACGCACAGCTGGGTTAGACAATGTCTGAAGTATGAGGCCCGTGACAAGGCACTACACACCCTGAAGAATAAGGTATTGTACAGTTTCTAGGAACAAAATCAAAGTCCTACACATTGTAGAATGCAGTTTCTAGCTAGGTCTTTTTAGACCATACGTTCTGTCTGAATTTAAATCACTAGTTTTGCCAGAGCTTTTATCTGTAAATATTCATAAGATACTTTAAAGTTTAATTTGTCTTAGGGGCAGAAGTTCTGATCATTATTCTGGTTACCAGGACCAGAACTAGGGTATGCCCTCCTCTGGGCCCAGTTACAGTGTTACATTTGAAGAACTCTTTCATTGAGTGACAGGGATTCATTTTGTTTTCTTTAATACTTGAGGAATGCTGAGGTCTGGATGCCATGAAATGGTTAAACCATCTCATTCCAGCTCCTCAGAGAGACATGCACTTCATAGTCCTCAGCAGTTTGCACAAACTGGTGTTCATTCCCTCCAATCCCTTGTTAAATTCCTACAGGTTCAGCAGTCTGTGGTTGAGGATTGTCTGGAATCCTTTCCATTTTGATATGAAATGTTTATGTTGTGACATAAATAGTATAAAGGTGTCTTTCGTGTCCTATTTTAGAAGTACTTTTCCCTGTATACCATATTAAACTGTATTAAACCATATTATACAATGCCATATTAAACTGTCACCTATGAAGCTTTATCTTCTTCATCCTTTTTTTTTGTAAGGATATGGTCATTAATATACTCAGCCTCAAAAGAAACATGGCTTAATAACTGTCACTTAATAAAAGCAATTAGCAAACTTTCTTTTCTGTAGAAGGTGCCCTGACATTTTATTGAACAGACTCGATATTGGCTGGGTGAATTCATTATGCAGATTAACATTTGTCACCAACAGGGCTGATCAACAGGGGATGTACTGTAAAAGTCACAGTCATATAGCATGTGTTGCCACTGCTGGAAACAATAACAAACTGTACACCTGTGATGCATGCTTTGCACCAGGTTGCAGATGCTGTTTTATGGGATTATGTATCTATTGCTCTCAGAGTCTGAACTAGAATGTGTTGTTCCAGTGGTCTCTGAGCCCTTCGATTTCACATGTCATCCTGGTTCATTCAATTAATATTCAGTGGGTATCAGGTCTGGGGAGCAGAGCATCCATGAGATAATTGTCACATTCTCATCTTGCATCTATCCTTTGTTACACGTGCTGCAAGAGGATGTGTGCTGACCTGCTGCAGTGTTGTCAATAACATGGTGAGCCTCCAGGAAGGACAGCAAATAAGGTCTAATGACTTGATTAAAAGTGGCGCCATACAGTCGGGATTGTCTGTCTTTGGCACAGCAGGATTTATGCTTCCTCTAAACAGTCTAAACATCTCTTAGTCTCTTTTCTGGAATAGCTGACCAACAGCAGTCACGCACTCATCTCATGCCTCTTAGGGGCAGATCTGGGGGTATGAACCCTCTCCTCTAATATCCTCTTTGCCCTGTCTGCACTTCTACAGGCAGAACTCTCTGATCCCTCCCAGTTTGTCTGGGATTGTGTTCCCTGCAGGAATCTTCACTTTGTGGTCCCTACCCCTAGCTTCTCCATTTTCTCTATGTGATTTTCTCATGCATCTTCCTTTCACTCATCTCATTGTATTGCGGAGAAAGCAGCACTGCCCTCAGGCCTCAGCCCAGAGTCGTGGGCAAAGGAAACATCTCTGTCATTCCTCTGTCCTGCCTCTGGGTCACTGTAAGTGCAGAACTTCCTCTCCTCTTCCTGTGTGTTCTCCAGCTGACTCTCAGTTCTTCATTGCTCCCCATTTCTGTGAGCCTGTCATGACCACTGCCCTCCGGGAGAACAACCACAAGATTTTCTCTCACTCCACAGATGTCCTGCCAAGGCTTCCTCTGTCTTTCTTGGTTGGTAGAAATTACCGGAGCCTGTCTGGTTTTCTCAGTCCGAACCTGTCTGAATGCACTCTTTCTTGGTCCTCCATCAATGCACTGACTGACAGAGTCCTAATCTAACACTTTTCTTCTCATTTGGCCACAAATACTTCACTGTGGAATAGAACCAGCCTAGAACTGAGATGGTTTCCTGCTTTTCTTGCATCACTGATTTGGGTGCAGTTGGCGTTATGAAAGATTACTACAGAAAAGGCTGTTTTCCTGGAGATAGTGATCCTTCTATGATTGAGTCTAGGCACAGACCGCAACTCTTTTTTAAACTCACTTAAGAAAGGTAAAGGTGACTGAAACTTCCACGTGAGGTATTTCACTTAAAAGTTTTGTGTGAAAATCAATGGGACAGTATTTATACATCCTGACTCTCGGAAGGCTGCTTATACTGTGATTGTGCCATATCTTGCTGATGCCTTGACACACCATTTTACTCTGCTGTATAACTGGATTCATCTTATACAAGTTTTAATGAAGTAAACAGATGATGCTCATAACATTAAGTACCATCTCAAGCAACATACATTCCATCATGTTCTCCATATTAATTGCCAAAATAATTTGTATCAACATGTGGAAGTTAATTCATAAGCAAACTGTAAAGTTTTTTTATTTTCTTAACATGCTTTCCTGTGTCCTTGTGTCTCTGCTCCTCCTTTGAAAGTAACCCTGTGTATCCTGGGAAAATGTTTTAATTAACTATTTTGTTCTTCTTTCTCTTTGAATTCTTTTCATTTTATGACTAAAATGGAAACAAATACTTTTTAATATATGCTTCTTACTGCTGTTCCAGATACCCCTACCTTAACATATTTAACTAAAGAGACATGAGTACTTTTTTGACAATTTAGTAAAAAATGTCTCAAATAATATTAAACTAAACTTAATAATTTCCTGTTAATTGCTGGCTTGATGCTTGACAGTTTTTTTTATTTCCTGCAATTTTATTTAAGGTGCAATATGGAATATTTCCAGATGACTTCACATTTAATTTGCTGATGGATTCCTTTTTAAAGGATAAAGATTATGAAGGTAACACTCATGGGAGATACAAGTGTTGTAAATGATTTACGCTTACAAAGTCTCCTGGGGGAAATGCTTTGTGATCCTTTACGTTAATATTTCATTTTTCTGTCATTGGCTCTGCCATACAGTATATGTGTTATCTAGTGATTAAACGAGGTGGGAAGTTAGAAACCTGCTTGTGTGCAACGGAATTTAATACAATGTATAAAATAAATGATCTCTTACTAGATCTAATTTTAAACTTAAAAAAAAAATTAGGATTGCTAACTATTATTTGCTGTATCCCATCAACAAAGCTTTCAACCACACACGAGACAGAAGAAGAAGTAGTCAGATTTCTCAGACGCCCCAACCTTTGAGTCATTCATCTTTTAACACTGTCTCGGGTTGCGCAGCCCGGTGCAAAAGGAACAGCACTTCCTGCTAGACGAGAGGCATGTCGCTCATAGCTAATGTTGCACTAACAAGAGCATTGGGGTGGTCTGAATGGCTACCCCATACCATAATAAAGAGCTTTCTAGCATGGGATTCCTTAACAGGGGTCTGTCTCACTGTGCTATGCGCATTTGGCCTGTTTACATATTACCATTTCAAACAGGTATGATGGCTCCGTACCTCCTTATTTCCAATAAGTGAGGTTCATGTTGGTCTGCAATGCTGTTGGTTTAGAGTTGGGTTAAAAAAAAGATATTTCATTCTGCAGGTGCTTTCTCTGTGGTGGTGGAAGTGATGTTGCAAGAGGCTTTTGATCTGCCCTCGACTCAGATTTTGTCACTACACGCTCTGACCAAGTATTTAGAAACCAAGCCTGAATTCAAGGTAATTAAGATTCTGATCATGTGGCTGTCTCTAGTAAATTATATTTAACACGTATTTTAAGGAAATTATTTTAATGAGTATGTTTTTTTGAATCTTTTTAATTCTGTTTCAAAGGTATTGTGATTACAGATTTGTGAAAATTATAAAGACACAACATCATATTTGTGTTACTACAAAAAGCAAATCATGCTTATTTTAAGTGTGAAGCTGCACACAATGACTGCTTGTGTGATAAGTGATAAAGCATGTGATAGCTTATCTCAGTTTGCATTTCTAACTACCTTCTTGTAAGAGTTGATAGTCTTGTAATAGCCTTATTTTAATGGGGTCAGGGAAAAACAGAAAGGCAACAGGACTTTAGCTATCTTCAGCTTCTCTGCGAGTTGCAATTTAGGAATGCTTGAGTCCTGTATTGAAGAGAGAGTACATTTTGTTTATGGCAGCAAATCATATATTTAGAACACTTGAACTTATTATTCATGGAAAAATGATAAGGCTTTGTGTAAAAATGATGGAATTTTTACTCGATACAAACTTCACCAGGCTCCATAGTAATGGTTTGAGAAAATTAGTTTTCTCCGATTTTATGAGTGTTATGTTATCATATAATTTTATTTTTTCCAAGGCACTGATGCTTTTGTGGGTACCGGTATTGAAAGCATTATGTCCTGTTGTGAAAAACATTTTATTTTCCTTCAACTCCATGCTTGCATGTTTTCAACTGACAATTTTTTTAAGCAGCTTTAAAAAGCTGAAAAAAGAATTAGATGACCTCCCTTTGTTATCATCACTGTTCCACTGCTGGGTTACACTTTTGTTTGATGCTTTTTATCAGCTTTGTTTAGCTAGTCTGATTAATCATGAACGTGGCTGATTTCCAACTCGCACTTTTTTGTGTCCCTCCAGTGGGAACAGGAGAGAAACCTTGGGGCCGCGTTTCTGATTGCAGCTATGAAACAGGAGAACACCGTCGGCTTCAGTTCCCAACTGCTTGGCTACTCTCTTCTCGGTGCCTTGTTGAGCCTTTCTCTTTGATTCTCTTATGTTTGATAAGGGCACAAAATAATGAACACTTTCATGTTGTAAAATAACCTAATATCCTTTCAACTGTCAGGTTTAGGAGATGTTTTGAAATGATATTTTTATGATACAAAAATATTTTTTTTATTTTTTACTTTATTATTTATTAAAATAAATAATGTTCGTAACTATAAAGTATCTGTATCTCAGATACATGTGTGTGTCCCTATGCATGTCCTGTTACCCTATTATGCAATCCTACCACAAGCATCTTAGAAACATTAGTTGAGAGAATTTATTAGGACAAGGATTTGTCTAAAAAAGTTTAAAATACAACAGTTCCACATGCTTGTTTAGATTATTTCTTGTGTAAGACATAGTTAATACTGTTCATTAAGTAGCATGTATTCAGACGTGCTATATAGTACTCCAGCTTGGCAGATTTATTTCGGAAGGACCTTTACAGAGTTGACCAATTTGTTATGTTTGGCTCCTAAACTGCACCTAGCTGGTTTCTGCCTTAATGTGTGAAATTATACTAATTTGAAAGGAAGCAGTATGTGTACAAACTGTTTCTGCTGCCTTGTCTTCAGGTAAAGTGGAACTGTGCAAAGGAATCCATGCTGTCTTCCATCAGATGCCACTGATGTGGACGTCTGGCTATCTCAGCAGGGCCTTGGAAGTGATGGAGAAAGTGTCTTTGTCACATGGCGATATCAGACTGTCAAAAGAAGTAGTGAGTGTGAAATACTTTGTGACTTCTTTTTTCTGTGTTCTGTAACATTGAGTTAATCAAACTGAACTTCTGCGAGTTTAAAATGTTTTTGATTCATCAATCCATTTTCCAAGCTTCTTCCAATTCAGGGTCGCGGGAGAACCGGAGTCTAACCCTGGCAAGAAACACCAGTCCATTGCAGGGCAGGCAGACATGTAGCACGCACACACTCCCACCAGGGCCAGTTTTCGCAGAAGCCAATTAAACTACCTGTGTCTTTTTGGAATGTGGAGGGAAACCAGAGCACCTGAAGGAAACCCATGTGAACATGGGTAGAACGTGCAGACACCACACAGATAGCTCCCCAATAATTGAACCAAGGGCCTGAGAGCTGTGAGGCATCAACACTAACCACTGCAACACTGTGCCACTCTGTATTTTGGATCCTTTGTTCAAAATAGGACTTAGGCCATGGATGTTAAAATAGACATTATAGTATGTAATGGTGTTTAACCATGCCTTATGGCTTTGACAAGCATAAGCCTTTAGCTGTACATTTTTCTGCTGACGTGCAGAAGTGAATTGAATACCAGATTACCAGTTTTCACAAGATTGTAGCTTTTCTTCCTCTCTTGTGGTCTTTTAAGGACAGCTGTTTATTTTTAATTAAACTCTTATATGTTGACTGAAGAGAGTATTTATCACAAACATCAATGTTTGGGATAACAAAAAGCCCTTGAAATATGAAATGAGAAATAAGTTCTAGGAGATGCAGACATCCAGAGTGCTCTATTAGTCCTACACCCTGGAGATAACTGTTTGAATTCAGGACATATCACCCACCTCTAGGACCTCTTTATATTCAATTTAATTAACTACTTAATGTTTAATTGCTGAGACAGTGGGCTCTGTATTCTGTTTGAGAGGACTGTGTTAATTCAGGTTAAATGAATTTGATTCCAAATCTGTCACACAATTAAAATATTGGCAATTGTGAGCAAATGTGAGGCAGAAATAAATGAAGACTGAAGAATAGACTGTATAGAAGGCAGGAAGTCTTGATGGAAGGGAGATATATTTTAACAGATGGGTATGCATACACTGATGACTTTCAGTAAGATATTTGTCATTACATACTTGGCTCTATTATTATACCAGTATGGAACACTAAACCAGGAAAATGCCTCCAGTATAAAGAATGTTTCATGTGTATCTATTCATTAATAAGTGTACTTGTTAAATTTTGTGTGCAGCAACAGTTGAGAAATAAGGATATATTTTGCCTTGTTTTCAATTTATGACTTTAAGCTCAGTCATGGTAAATAAAATAAAATAGGGTAAGTAGCTTTGCCTAAAGTATTACAACTGTAAAATGTATTTAAACACAGCAGTACAAAGGGTCATTAAAACCATTTTCTTATTGTTTTTTTCTTTTCTGTACTCTTGCTCCTTTCATCTGGCAAAAATAGCCAAAAGATGTAATTGATACTGCTTGCCTAGTTGTTTTAAGTTTATCGGGACTGCCTTACAGAACATCTTTAAGAGATTGTTTGAAATATGAACAGTGCTTTAGATTGTTGCATATTAGCCTTTTCAGTCACGGGTTGCTTTTCTTAGCAAATGAGTAGAAATAAAAATGTATTTTTAATTGTGTTGTTCTTACTAACTTATTTATGAATCCCTATAGGTGGGGTGGGGTGTTTGAAAGAAACAAAACATAATTATACAAAATTTAGTGTGAAATTGATATCAGAATATAACTGGATAAATAAGCATTTTCTGGGCAGGCTATGATTACAGTGTATAGCTTTGTTCTTTGCCTGGTATTATATAGGCATCCAGAATTATCTCTGAAACCCCATGAATGAGAGAAGGGAAACTGACAGGGTCCTGACTGGCCTCTGTTTTCCCGAGAGCACTGGCCTTGCACGTCAGAGATCACCATTGATTCAATTTGACTACAGCATAATCTGCGGATTACATTAATGTGATTTAAAGTAAATGCAGAGAAGTTGTGAGACCACTTCAGGCATCTTCCCACACAGGATCTGAGGGCAGAATAGTGTTATTTCAGTAAGGATTTAAGTGCAGGAAAGCGAGACTGTAACTAACTTTTCATCTTATTAAACCATACTTTTTATAAAATTCCCTGGGAGTGCCGTAATTCTGCCTTTAATAGATTAATTTAAGATTAATATTTCTGCAATTAATAGAGAGATTTGTATCATTGCTGTGATAATTTCAGTTTTGAAGGATAAAAGCTCAACTTATTACAAGGAACTTTGTCCTTTAAAAATAACTGTTTAGTCTGTGCTGTTCTATGAATGTATTTACTGCACTGATGGATGTGACAGAGGTGCAATCATTCAGATAAGGCACCACAAATATGACAGGCAAGCTGTTTTTTCTGTCTGCCCTGAACACAGTCATACCTTCTGGTAGTTAACCTTGACCAGTCAGCTGCTGAAGTCATAACACCTTATTGCAGTTTTAACATTCTTGTATCTAGCGCTGTTGTTTAATGAATGAAGACATTTCAGTTATGTTTCTGAGGTTACTATGTATATTACTAAGTCATGTACTCACAAAATCGTCCGGTTAAATTGACTCTGAATTGTGATATGCTAAATAAAGATTTCCTTATTGAGAACATTAACCCATAGATACATGTGAGCAGCTTTTTCTTCAGAAACAAAAATAAATTCTGTTCTGCTCGAGATGAATTTAAAATGCCTTAAAACTTTTATAAAAATGATAGAAATCCAAAGCCCATACCTTTTTTAAGTCCACAACATGTTCCATCAATGTGTTTGATATAAACCTTCGCAGGGTTTTCTGACACTTAAGAATCTGTGTGGCTCTTACTGATAAGTATGTAAAACTACACATCTAAGGTTCTATGTATTTGGTCGAAAAGCTATGG
The DNA here is from genome assembly GCF_040954835.1 of Lepisosteus oculatus. Classification (NCBI taxonomy): domain Eukaryota; kingdom Metazoa; phylum Chordata; class Actinopteri; order Semionotiformes; family Lepisosteidae; genus Lepisosteus; species Lepisosteus oculatus. The sequence goes on along the minus strand of NC_090698.1, from coordinate 24,294,242 downwards.
TTTTGAGGCAGTTACTCCTGCTGTTAATGACTGTCAGTTTTATCTACAGTTTTAAATGTTTCATTTTTGCTAGCTAGAAAACAAGGCTTGTAAAGGCATGTGAATAATTTCTAAACACTTTTTATTTAAATTAGCATTTAAAAACTGCAAATATTCTTTCAAGCAGTGAGTACAGGCCAAATGGTAGAAAGATAACTTGTGAATAAAGAAAAAATAATACTGGACGATGAACCTGCTGTGGAAAATTCTTCATCAGAAGTGCAGGAGACAGACTTGTGCAGAGTCAGTTTTTATTGAGCTGAATAAGTACAGCAGCGCTTTGAGTGTTAGTCCCGTTCTTTCAAATTCCTAGTCTTGTTCTTAACACCTTATAGAAGGAAATTAGTTGCTGTAGCAGCGGGACAGTGGCTTGGGCAGTTTTACAGGCATGGTGCTGTACACATTGTGTGAGGTCTGGTTTTTCACAAAGTAAGATGGTCTGAATCAGCAGATTAGATTACACTCATTGGAATCCTTTAAAAAACTTGAAACTACTTATATGTGAGGTAGAGAACCTTAAAATCCATTCTAAAGTTCATGTACAAATTACAGAGGGCGTGAATTATTTGCTGAAGCAGAGTAACTTCTAGTTTGCAGAACTTGAGATATATTGAAGCCTGTTTGAGAAGAAATCTCAGTAAGACGTGTATCAATATTTCAACATCATATTAACAGAACAAGGATTAGGTATTCCTAATATGTGCTTTAGATGAAAACCCAGGGTCAAATGGAACATTAACCTTTCAAAATTTAATCAAGGGTTTGGTTTCAGCACTTTCAACAACCACTGAAATCGCAAACTCTGTGAAGCTGATGTTGGAAACCTATGAGCATAACCTAAGCCTTGTCATATATTTTAAAGTTAGACGGACAGATGTAAAGTGCAGAAACCCCAGTGGTCTGTGATTTTAGTTTGTGAGTAAATCAGAGTGAAAAAGACTCACAGTTTTAGTTTTATCTTTGTTTTCAGAGAAGCCTATAATCATTCACACACAGTATGTAGTGAATTTTCATTTTATCAGAAAAATATAATTATGGAAATGAGAATTATCTTGTAATGTAGCTTCAGCTGTTCTGTGTCCAGGTGTCATATTCCAGGATATTTATGATCGAGAAGTAGTAAGCCATTGAGGCCTCACATATTACATACCCTTCCTACAGTATTTCATATTGGCTTTAATTATTAAATGATTTGGTTGCTTATACAAAACAACTGACACGTGGACTGATATATACAGCCTGGTATTTTAATGGAGCAGTTTAAGTGAAGCACCTTGCTGAAGAGTACAACATCTGTGCTCCACTTAGGTGCTTAACAAACATCCTCTTAGTTATGAGTCCACAGCCCTGACACCTCCTAGCTGCTGCTCGCTGCAGCCTTAATTTGGCTGCGTGGTCCATGTGTGGTGCAGTTTTATAAATAAATGTTAGTACCATGATTGTACTTACTTAATGACAATGTTTCATACAGGTATGAAACAAAATCAGGCTTATTCTTCTTTTAAATTGCAGTGTCTTGCATTGCATTTAACTACTACGTTTTGATTCCAAACCACCACTTCCTAATTCTCTCGTGCAAACTGTTCTGCACATTTCTTCTAGTCTCCAAGACCTGTAAATCTAAATTTGTTTCCCTCCTTAAAAACACATGCAAGTAAAAAATGATAAAGTGCTTCTCCACTGGATCTTGAAAGATCCAGGTTTGCTGACCGAGCTCTACCGGAAATACGTTAAGAAAATCTTATATATTTAATTCTGATTTTTTACTCCAAAGCTTACAATTTACTGCATTTTGCTTTTATGTTAATTCAGAAATTTAAAATGTAAGATTTGTACAGTGATGTTTTTAAATCATACTTTTATGTATTAACTTTTGTTAATGCTCATTTTGTTCTGTTCACCAGGCTATTTATTGAAGAATGCTGTTTTACCTTATTGTCAGTACAGAGACAGTCAAGTACCTTTTGTATAATTTGTTTCATGTAATGTTTTTTTTTTGCTTTAATCTACCAGATTGAATTTCTGGAGGTGATACTGCTGGACTGCTCCTCAGTTGTAGAGGCTACCACAACTGAAGGCACAGATGACTCTCAGGAAACCAAGACCAAAGCAGCAGATCTTGATGACGAGGACCTATTAGAGAGGGAAAAGCTAGCTGAATACACAAACACATTCAAAGTAGGTTAAGCGAGTAATCCAGTGGTATTGCCATGGTATTTTCTGATCAATGAGAAAAGACATCTCGTGAATGACATCTAATACTAAGGAATTTAACACTTAAATTTGATTACATTAGCGGAATCCGGATAAAAATATTCAGTGATGTCCCAGAGGCTTTTCTCAACACATGCTAATTGCAAAATCAGTGTGGACACCTTAAAATATAGTACAAAGTAATTAAGTGCTCAAACACAGTGTTACCCAAGTACCCCTTGTGGACGATACACTGAAAGTTTTTCATGCTATTTAGCAACATTTTCAGTGCTTCTCTGCACACAAAGTCCTTGATGTTTGTTTTTTTTTTCAGAATAACAATGCAAAAAGCAACAATGGTTTCCATTATTTGCCTTTGTCCCATGAGCCCTGGTTTTATAAGTGGAAATTGTCAATTATATTTAAATTAAATAGAAACCAAATTAAATTCAAAGCTACGTTTTATAAATGATGGATATAAAATACCAAAATGCTAAATTCATGACTGCAGTTGTGCAAAATCAAATTGTGGTTTTCTGTTTCCAGCACTCTTCTTGAACAACATGTGGAAGCTGCTTTGCAAGATGTGTTTCTTACCAAATAAAGCTTTAGATATCATCTATACAATAGTGTGTAGACATTTGAAAGGGTTCAGTACAGAGAATCATCGCAATAAGCCATATTTGCATATAGTCACGTCTGCCCCTCTAACACCGCTTAATGTACTACAGTACATAGTATGTATGGGCAAAAGACATATGTAACCCTCCCTTATATGATAATTAAAGTCCTAATGCATTGGCTTTGTTAATTAAAACACAGTTTATCAATGAAAACAAACAACAGTTTGTCAAATTTATAGTAATCAGCTAAAAAAAACAAAATGTATCTCTCCTCTGTGTCCAGCGGTTGCCTGCACTTTTCCTCTCTGCCTCTGGGACTAGCACACCCCACTGTAATGAGAAAGGTGCCTGTAAAGTCATCTCCAACACACAGTCATTCCACACACCGCCGACAGAACCAGGAGTGAGGTTCAGTTACTAGCTAGATTCATCTCACAAGTCTAGTCTAATACACTGCTGTTTTGAAAGTCGCATTTAATAACCTTCGGCTTGGATTCATCCTGCTCTGCTCTTCTTCCACACAGATCTATTGTGGCCAGACTGAATCCCGAATAAGAAAATTTGCAAATGTTAAATTCACAGATGTTGAGATCCTACTGTATATGTAATTTACAATTTGAATTCACAAGCTCTTTTACCAGCACTGAAGCCCTGCTGCAAAGTGTTGTGGAAAGAGTGTTGTCTCTTTAGAGCACCCCTATATGTGAGTTCTCTATGGATGGATCACTGTCAGCAGTCTGTTCTTTTTCTTTTGATAGGAGCTGTGCAGTAGGCTTCAGTCGCTTGACAAGGTCGATTCGAGGAGCATGGTGACCCTTACCGCCCACCTAGTTGACGAACAGCTAGCTTCAGTGGAGGGCGCCGACATTGCACTGTACGAAAAGAAGCTCCAGGAGTGGGAGGAGGAGAGAGAGCAGCTCATCAGGAGAGAGAGGGAAATGAGAGAAAAGGCACGACTGGAACGAGAGGCCAGGCTGGCAGCCAAAGCGTCAGCGTAGTATAAGAGTCTGACAAAAACATCACAAATTTGGACTCTTAATGTCTTCTACATGCCAGGTTTGGAACAGTTCAAACAGTCATACGTCATAGGGGACATATTCTATTTTAATTGGCTGGGTATGTTCAAGAATTCTCATAAATAGAATAAAATAGAATTTTGTTGCATTAGATCCTAAAGACACATTTGTATTTTACCTGCACACCAGTAATACACAAAATACCCATTTTTCAAATTGTGAAGATTGGCTACATATATTTGAATAATGTGTAAATCCCAGTAGTAGTGTAATAGATCTTTGTAGATAAGTTATATCCTAAATTGCTGTGCTTGAAAGAATACTTTAAAATCTGTATTGGGGCATTTGAGTAAATAATGTAAACATGAATGTAAACAGATTAAAATGTTATATAATTCAGGAATAATCATGCAAGGGGAAAAAAGGCAGACATTCAGAAAACCTCATTGGTTTCATTCTGGAGACTTGTGATTCATGTGACTTTCCACATCAGTTCTGAATTAGCTACAGTTCAGTTATTAAAAGTAGGTCCAACGTTTTGAAAACTTATTATGCAGACTATCTCTTTCTGTATAGGAAATGATTAACGTTGTATTTACAATAATGAAAGAAATTGTGTAAAAAAACCTGACAAATTCTTAATTATAAAATGAGAAAAAAGCTCATCTAGCATGTACACATGTTCTGGGGCTAGTAAGATATTCAGTTTTGGGGGGCAACAAATATTAGAGTTTCTATTAAAATGATGTTTTAAGGCAAGGGCATTCTATGCTTTGACTTGTTGTGGAGTAATCCATTGGCTATAGGATATATGAAAGTACTGTAGGTGCAAATAGTTTTTTCTCTGCTGTTGGTTATGCAGAGTTGTCAGTGCAGTCTGAGGATTGCTGAATTAATCCAGCTCTTCTTTAATATTAAAAGAACATATATTACAGTTATGTCCTGAATGTATGTAATTCGTGTTACACTGCTTTTTAATTTCCTGTTGATATATTTTGCATGGTATTGTCTACCTGTAAATCCTTTTATAATGTCAGCAGTCTTTCCATTTTAAAGTCTTTCCAGATAATTCTGTGCTGCAAAATAAAAGGAAGAAAAGTGTGACATTGCAGTCTGTGGAGCCTTCCTCAGGTCAGGTGTGTGGGGGATTGGAATAGAAATGGAATTCATCTTTCAAATTTCCATCTCCTGGACCCCTTCTCACCACAGCCCAACCCATTTATGATTTTCCTTTTGTTCTCCTTACCCTTTTCCTTGTTCTCCTTATTCCTGCATGCTCCCTCGTTTTCCATTTGCTCAGTGAATTAACCCTTACTTGTCAGCTCTACAGCTACAGGTAGTTATTTGTTTTTAATTTCTTAGTGATAGGACCCCATGCATTTCCGTGAGACTAGTTATCATTGGTTACCCAACTAACATTGTACTTGAAGCTCTTAAATCAACTATTTTTCTGTTTTTTTTAAAGCACTTTTTTTCTTCTGTTTTTCCTTGCAGCTGATTGTAAGCCACAAAGGGCACACCTTCCCTGCACACTGTGGTAGCCATAGGTGAAAATTTTTTCGGCGTAAAACCTTTTAAAATGAATTCCAAGATTTGCTTGTCTTGTTTACAGTTTTACTTTTCACTTCTTTTGGAGGTCTGCGTAAAAAGAAGGGTTGTGACAGAAACTAGAGCATTTTGTCTAAGTTCTAAAGTACAGTAGGTGCCAGGGACAAGTCTTGATTTGATAAACGTAATCTAGCCATTACTTGAAAGATTTAGCGGCGGGGTGGCCACGCCTGGAGAGCCATAGTCCAGCATGTCATATGCTTTAACCTTGCATCACCAGTTTGTAAAGGTGTGGAACATATGTGAACTGTGATCAGTTTAGTCTGTTAATTTATTCTCTTTAGTCAGGTATAGCCAATAATTGTCCTTGATATCTATATAATATTGATATTCTTTCAGTTGATGTTTAATCTGTTTAAGTAAACAAATCAACTGTTCGCTCAATTAAGAGATTGACATGAAATTGTTCCAGGTGTTTAAATATTTAAATATGGCCAGCAGCCATATGACCCTGCAACTCACAACTGGCAACCCACTGAAGCTAAGGAGGTGTGAGCCTGGTCAGTACCTGGATGAGAGACCTCTTGGGAAAAACTAAGGTTGCTGCTGGAAGAGGTGTTAGTGGGGCCAGCAGGGGACGCTCACCCTGCGGTCCATGTGGATCCTAATGCCCCAGAACAGTGACAGGGACACTATACTGTAAACAGGCGCCGTCCTTCGGATGAGACGTAAAACCGAGGTCCTGACTCTCTGTGGGGAGCTTCTAGAAAAGAGTAGGGGTGTAACCTCGGTGTCCTGGCCAAATTTCCAATTGGCCCTTACCAATCATGGCCTCCTAATAATCCCCCTCTATGAATTGGCTACATTACTCTGCTCTCCTCCCCACTGATAGCTGATGTGTAGTGAGCGTTCTGGCGCACTATTGCTGCCGTCGCATCATCCAGGTGGATTCTGCACATTGGTGTTGGTGGAGGGGAGTCCCCATTACCTGTAAAGCGCTTTGAGTGGAGTGTCCAGAAAAGCGCTATATACAGTAAGTGTAAGCAAGTATTATTATTATTATAAAGGGTGACCTGGATTATGACTTTCCAGGACCGGTGCTGGACATTCCTGTCTACATGACTTCATGGACAGGAAACCCATTTACCTAAAACTTTCTGATAAAAGTAAAGAAATGTGTCCTGTTGCCTGTTCTGAATTTAAGCAACACCCTCTGGAATACGCTGTTTCGTTGCCATATCAACAAATGGGTTATTTTCATCCAATTAAGATCACAGAAAAGATTTTTACCATCATATTTGGAACACTTCTGTCCAGTAGTACATTTAAAATGTCAAACATAGTCACGCAAATACCCCAGTATGCAACCTGTTAGGCTTTTCCATAAAGAAAGATAATGCATACTATAAAGAAAGAAGAAAACACTGACTCCATGATGAGTTTCCACAAGTGGGTTTATTGTGGATGTTTTTTTTTTAGAGTAGTTCCCTTTACATCAAATGCCTCAGTGGGAGAAGGAGATATTGCACACAAACATCAGAAAAGCACTACTTAACACTTTCACTGGAAACTAACCTCTACATTAGATATGACTGGAAAGGAGAGAATGATGCAAGATTACAAGACAAATACCATACACAGCTGCTGACAGACACTAACAATCACCCAAGAGGAGAGAGGAAAGTGTGAGATGATTCTTAGAGCAAAGTCAACACGGGCAAGTGTATTCTTGAGGCGTTAACTGGTAAGATGTTCATGCGTGTGGTTATAGTTACTGATGTTGTATTCCTGTAAGCCACAATACAGGGCCAACTGCAGTTCAGTGGAGTTTGCTGATCACAGATATTTTGACAAATCCAGGATAAAGTTTGACTGTTGTTGTATGTGCATTTTAAATTCTGAACAACCTCTAGAAGCTGAACGTCGGATGTGCAGTGTTCCATTAGGTATTGTTACCACAGGCTGTTAGACATAAATGCGGTTAAAACCTTCTATGTTCTAGACATAGGGTAAAAACCCGCTTTGCAGTTTAGCCTTTAATATAAAAAGGTTAAAGTGTGATTATTTTACCACATATACAAACTGCATCCCATCTCTGAGTAAGCATTATGTACCCCAAGTTTTATATACAAAATTCAAAGTCTGACAGTAGCACTTTCATGATTCAAGCTGCTAGAAAGTGGGAAGATGTTACTTTTGCTTGTCCTCATGTCAGGAGGCATGAGGACAACCAAGTGTTCTGGCTGTAATCTGCAATGTTAATTCTCCTTAACGGTAGTCACCTGCCCCAGAAAGGAAGTGATTTTTTTTTTGTTAAAGTACAAGGCGCACATCATTTCTAAACCTGAACAAGTGGTGACATCTGGAGGATTTATGTATTTTTCAAATTTTGAACCAAATCCAGTAATGATAACTCACTGTCCTGATGAATTACGATGTCTGGCATTTGACCTTTTACATTTTTCTTCACTAAATGGGTGCGCACATTGTTGTCCTTTTCTAAACATTTGTTCCCTTCCAAAACTAAAAAAAACTGGAATACACTGAAAACACATGCACATGTTGCTAAACCATTCACCCTCTCACAAAAGTTATTTATAATTATAGTACAGTATTAAAAAATCCCAAACGTCTTTCTTAAGTTAGGAAAGCATCTCGTTTCACAAATCAAACAAACTTGCCACATTCAAGCCGGCTTTTCTCAACCTGTTGCAAACTTAGCATGGAGGCCTTATCTGAGAAACTGAAAAGAAAGGTGTGCCTCTTTAAAATGTTCATGGGATTCAAAATAATGGAATATTCAATGTGTTTAATTAAAATCTATAAAGAATTCTCCCTGACCTCCTTTCGTTCCACTGTTCTTGTAAATGTTTGTTGTTAATGAAGCTGCTTGGCGTTGTTCACCTAGTGAGAAATTATTAGAGAATATTTTAGTGTATTTTAGTTTTACTAACAGCTTCTATAACAAGCTGAGACACACAATTCAGTTTTAAGGACTTTCACATTTTCCTTCTCTTTTGGAGAAGGTGCTGAAGGCAGTGAGTGACAAAGGGAGTTCAAAATATTAGCTTATCTTCAATGTCTTTTATAGAAGAAGCAAAATCACTGGTCCCAAACTGTAAGGTTTAAATAAACTGAAGTGCAAAATTATGAGTGCAAAACATATGCTTACAGCAAATAATCAAAAACACATACAAGACATGTAAAATCAAATGAGGTTACTACAGTATATAGAGGAAAACTCAAGTAATACAGTTGTGAAAATGCAATACTGCAAATAGTCAAATGAGAAGTTTATAATCTACAAACATGGATAACAACATCTAACTAGACTGCTCTCATTCCACAAATCCTACACCACACACTTGGAGTCTGGAAAAATAAGGCTCAAGTATTACTGTTTCTTATGCTCTATCCAAATTAATGCAGCACAATATTAGGTTAAGAGGGGTGATCAGGTATCTGTTTTTGACTAAAAAACAAATTGAAAAAACCTTTTGATGAGAAAAATGTACTTTTTCATGTATAAATGTGGCCAGTGAAATTTTATCACTTAATAAATATTTATGGCACTTCTTCTACCATCATATTATAAAATAAGAATACCAAAGTAAAGTCAGATCTAGAAACATTAGAAAAGAAACAAAAAGTAAACATCATAAGGACTGTATTTCCAGACATTTCTATCATTTTAATCACATTATCCATTAAGTACTCCCTTTAATTAAGAACGAATAAAACTTGACCTCTTTCATGCTAGATGAAGTTTCATCATCAATATTCTCAAAGGTCTTATCCTAGAAATATTGTTGTTTGTGTTTAGTGAGACAGTCACTCCGTGAGTGATGTTTTTTAAACCATATTGTTATTACATGTATAAATACACACTCATACATCTTTACCGATTTCTGAATTATGACCTGAATTAAGATGTTGAGCAACTGTTTTTTTTTTGTAATTGCAACAATTTTGATCTCATACACCTGCTGTTTCACATTAAAAAATAAGTGCATCAAGTATCTCTTTTACATTCAAGTCACTTTCTAAGGCATTTTTTAAAATGTGTACTCCCTTGTCCTTTGGTCTATGCTTCAGGGTAAAAGCCAATGGTTAATTATTATGTATATATCATTACTGTTTCTGAACATGCAGGTTTCTAATGATTTAATTATATTGCAGTACAGTATAGACAATTACTTCTGGTGGAGCTGTGTTACTGGGAGCATGCCTTGGGGAGTTATTTCTGTGTATGAGTTAAAACATTTTCCTCTACAAGCAACAGGATTCAAACTACTGCTGACACAAATTAACTCCAAATCTCTTATTTCCATTGGCAAGCCTGATCATAGAGCATTGTGGTTAGATTAACAGCAAAGAAACAGTATTGCATTAAAAAATACTATGTCTGTTGGTGTTTTCAAACGAAATACAGTAGATTGAAGCCTGCTTAGGGAATATGTGCCTTAGTGATCATTAATGACTGCATTAAGTTGTGACTTGCATCACCAAGAGTGTGTTTCACTTTTATGGAGGGGGATAGGAAGATTTTTCATATTTGCTCATTTCAATTGCATTTTGTTTCTTTCACATTGAAGATTTCACAAAGGAAAGCAGAATCAATGCAAGGCTCAAGGTTTAGGAATCACAGTTCTATCTTACAAGCAGGGAAAGATTCATCTTGCATGACCACGGTGCTGCTGCTTGCTAGCACCATGATATTCAGGTCCTGCTGCTTTTCGTGAGTTTGCTGGTACCATTCTCGCATGACCTCTGAGTCATGGGTTGGGATCAGTGTGACCTGCAAATGAAAAAAAAAATCAAAAACTGGAAAAAGGATATCTTAGTATTGTAGACGGCACCTGCTATTAAAAAAGTCTTAAAATAACATATCCTAGTGCTACAACAGAAATATTTTGTTCAGAGAGTAATGCATTCTCTTATATTGCAGTACAGTATAGACAATTATTCTGCTAATGACCCCTAAAAGGACAAACTTGTATGCATGGAAATGTTTTGTATATTAAATTCTCCTCCAAAGGTTATTCCCAAGTGATTAACTGGCTTCACAAACAGCACAAGAAGATTTCAACATGGAGTCTGCCTAGCTTGATACCAACCTATTATAGCTTGTCAGCTGTTACTAAGAATCCCAAGGGCAGCAGTTAATTGGCTGGGATCTTCTGTGAGTTGGGAAGACATTTCCCATAAGGCAGTGCAACATTCACTTCAACCTGAGTCGGAAATACCTTACTACATTTCCATCACGACTCCCACCAAAAATCAATACTGGAGGAAAAAAGGGTTTGCAGAGCAAAACTGATTGTTCGCACGCTACCAAAAACAGCCTGAATATTTAGATGCAGATATTTAATATCGAGATATTTAATGCACCAATCCTAGATCGTGTCCTAATGCAGCTGTGAGGAAAAGTTATTGCATTTAAAGAAATGTGCAGAAAAAAAGCAGTATGAAAACTGATTTATGATAATTTTATATTACGTTTCATGTTGGTTTGTGAACTAAAAGCACGAGGAAGTAAAAAATGCAAACAACTTGGAATTTAATTTCAAAGCCTAACAGATTTACAGTTAAATGTCTATTCAGAAAAGAGTGAAGCAAACTTCCACTGATTTATTTTTATTTTGTAACTTAAATGGGTTTAATGTTCTCATGTATTTCTCACATACAGGCAACAGTTTTCATTATCAACAAAGGAATGTAAATAAAAGAGCATTTAACAAATACTCAATCCTGAAATAATAAATTCTCCAAATTATCATACAATCTGAGTTGGCATTTATCAAATCAGACATTTCCATAGACTTCATTAGACGGTCTTCAACTAGTCTGTGAAAACCCTTGAGAAGTCTGTTTCAGCTCTAGTACAGTGGAAATGCTTACTGTACCTGCATGTTATTTCCCCACTGAGCCTTTCCTTCCAGCAGAGAGTCCAGAACAGCCTTGCTGGGCTCTTGAGCTGTTAAGTCGTTCCCGCTTACGACATAGTAAGATGATCTGACTCGCTTGAAAAATTCAGAGTCGACATTCTTGGCACTGCAGTGGTTTGGGATGTACACCAGGTCAAGGTACACTGGAGGACAGTTGGGCACAGAATTTCCTACTGCAGCCTTACCACTTCCTGAGCCTTCAATACAAAAGAAACACAGCACTGTCAGAATGCATCTCTATTCATCCTGGAACCAAACTCTTAAAACATCTATACATTTAGTAACCACAGAAATGAAGAAATGTAATTTTCCAAAGAATTTCAATATCTTTATTAAATAAGGCCCAACTCTGTGGAGGAGTGAAAACCACAGGACATTGTTTCCATGCTTTTGTGTGTTTATATAAAATATTGTGTTTGTGCATACTGATATAACAGAAAAGGCTGAACAATAGAATACCAGCACGTAGACAATGGATGTCAGTACAGTATTAAACACATTAAATGCACAATACGTAATTATACTATATAATCAAATGTCTTGCAAAAATGTTAATACTTTAATTGGACAGAGGATGTGATACAAATTATCTAAGTTTTTTCTGTTCTCCAAAATCAAGACTTTTTAGAAGAGTTTTCAATCTTGATGCCTCAGTTTCTAATTCATAAAATTTATATGATATACATTTTCATGTGTATATACCGAATGTGGAACATGACACTTTGATTACACCACAAAACTAATATAAAAACAATATTTGCTCTTTTTGTTTTCTGAGATGTGTCTTCCAAAATTGCATGGAACACCGGTTGGGAAATGCTGCTAAGTGAGAACTGCAACTTACCAGTGGTCGCACTTTTTGTTCCTTTTGAAGCGGAGGTGTTGGTAGCATTCTTGGCATCTTTTTCTTCACCACACTTCACCTCAGTGTTTACATTTGATTTGGCTGTAGATGGGTTTTTCTTCTTTGGAGACGCTGTTTTTGACATCTTGTCTAAAGCTTCCTTGGAAGCGCTAGTTTTTGCAACCCCAGGGGACGTTTTAGACTTGATATCACTTTTTCTTGCTGGTGAGGAGGGCTTGGTCTTGCTCCCCTGCTTTTTGCTCTTGGTCTTTTCTTTGCCTTCTTTCTTCAGAGGCTTTCCGAGGTTTTGGTCAGCTGGTAGCGCTTCTGGATCTACCATGCAGACGTCAGGATGAGGGGGAGAAGGAGCTGTGTCTCGGAAAGGAACTGGAGGGGGGTCAGCATGCCTGTATGTTAGGGTTCTGTCTGTTGGAAGAGTCTCAGAATCATCTTCTGAGTCGATGTTAGCATCGGCAGTGATGGATGGGCATTCTTCTGTCCCAGGTGGAACATCAGAATCTGTCTGGGAAGGAGCAGATTCACTTACAGAAGTCGGTGGAGTTTCCTCACATTGTTTTGCCTGGTGCCGTCCACCAGATGGGGGCTGTCCTCCACCAGACTGTGTTAGAGGTTTGTCATCTTCTTGAGAATTATCCTCATTTGCAAAAAACTCTAGTGGGCTTGGATTAATAAAGGAGGGGGACAGTTCCGTTTTAGGATGTCTGTATTCGCAAGACGTAACTAAACACAAATCAACATCTGTTCGGGATTGTGGTGAAAGTGTCTTTTTAGAGCTTTCTTCACCTCTTGATCCATCCATGCATTTCACACTGTCTTGTTCTCTTTTTTCAGATTCTACTACTGATTTATGGCTCTGCAACTCTTCGCGGTAAAACATGCTAGATTCTTGTCCTAGTAAATAAGCTGCCGATGATGACACTGATGTAGCAGTCAGTGTATCTTGAAAGCCAGATGAATAAGAGGATAGGGATGGAATTGTAGGAGATGCTGCTTTAGGACTGACTGGGGATTTGATGTCTTGATGTGAAGTTTCCTCAGATTTCAAAAGCATACTGTCTGGTATTGATGAACTTTCTATGATGTTTGAAGAATCAGAGGAAACTGGGGAATATGCAGGAGAAGCAGTCTTAGGAGAGACTGGAGATTTCACCTGATCCTGTTCAAGTTCCTCTGCTTTACTTAATAGTTTTTCTGTTCCCTTTAAAGTGTCCAGGGGGAATGAATATGAGGAAAGAGGTGACACCGAAGGTGATGTTGGCTTTGGAGAAATGAGCGATTTTTCCTCTTCTTGTTTGAATTCACCAGCTTTAAATAAAATGGATTCCTGTTCCAATGAGCTTCCAATGCCAAATACTGAATCAGATGGTAAGGGTGAGGAAGAAGAAGAGCTTGCTTTTGGACTTGAAGGAGACTTTTCTTGCCTTTGCATAGATTCCCCAGTCTTTAATGAGATGTTGTCAGGTGCCACAGAACTTCCTAAAACCAGTGATGAGTCAGAGGAAAGTGGGGAATGGGTGAGAGAAGATAGTTTGGGAGTTACAGGAGATTTATCTTGCAGCTGTGAATGTTCTTCAACTTTTAGAGTCAGACTCTCTGGGGATGCTGAGCTACCAAAGCCCAGGGATGTAACATCACTGGGCTCTGTGGCCCTTGCAGCATATTCCTCTTTCAAAGGAGAAGTGGATTGTGAAGGAGTGTGAGCAGATGGGGTTGACTGAGATGCGTCTGTTGGAGAAATTGAAGTAATCTGTGCAGAATCAATATCCTTGAATAGTATGGGTTTCTCTACTGCAGACATGCATCGTTCTGCATAACTGGAATCTGGCATGTCGGAAGGACTGTATTCGACTTCTGTTGGTCCGTTCTCAGTAATGTGCAGATTTGCACTGACTGCTGGATGTTCTGGGGATTGTTTGCTGAAATCTAGGGCTAAAGAATGATCAGGGGACTCCTGTCCAAATTCTACTGACATAGTAGACTGTTCAGGGGATTTTGGCTCCTGTACAGGTGTACTTGATTTTGCAGTTTTAGGTGAAAAGTCTGGGGAAATTGACATTGGCCTTGGGCACTCCTCTTTAGAGGGAGACATCTCTGTTTCCTGAAATGCTGTTGGGGTCTGGACCACAGATACAGACAGAGAGTCATCAACCTCAGTTGAGTGTGGAGAGCCCACTTCAGCATGTAATGAGGGTGAGACATCATCTGCTGTTGGTTCTGGAAATGAACTGGTAGCAAGAGAGGCTGTAGAGGCAGATGCTACTCCTTCTATATGAGAAAATGTATCCTCTGCTACAACTTCATCAACTGGAGTGGCTGACTTGTCTGATGTGGTTCCTTCCGAGATAGACATCTTGCTTTCCTCCTTAAAAGATCCAAACTGGCTTGTGTCAACTAACACAGGGGACAGATCAGATGTGGCTTTCATTGCACTCTCTGCTCTGTCTTGTAAAGTGTGCTCCAGTCTAAAACATTCTTTACTTTGTTGCAAGTCATGTTCTGATGATTTCTCCTTATCTATGACAGTTTCAGCCGAAGGGTATTCACCCATTGGACTTAAGTCAAAGTGTGACTTTGTTTCTGCATTTGGAGATCTTTCTGTTGAAGATCCAGATCCTATGGGTGGTGGGCTACGAAGAGGAGACAATACCTTCTCAAAAGGTGAGGCAGAATCTGGCACAGGCTCATCCATAGGACTGACTCTGAAGTCAGAAGGCTCTTTTTTGTCAGTTGTGATTTCTATTGTTACTGGACTATGAGCTTTTGCAGCACTGTCAGATGGTAGAGAGCTTGTCTTTTCATCCACAGGGGACTGGTGGTAAGGTGTGTGACCCGCACTTCCAGGAGCCGACTGTGAGGAGGAAGCCCCTTCTAAAGTTTTATCATCTGGACTAGCCGACTGTTCAACCACTGCACTGGCAACTTCGGAAAGAGCTGTTCCCAACTCAATTGGTGCAGTGATTGATGTTGGAGTCAGGTCAAAATTAACACTGCGTTCACTAGTTGGTGTTTTTGTTGGAGGTGAGACTGGAGCTGGGCTAATTTTTGTGTCAAGAGTGAGCTTATCCGGGGTTTCCAGGTTTAATCGGTAACCGCCTTCTTCTTCTTTGGGAGTGGTTACTTTGCTTGCAAATTTTTGGCAAAATTTGTCTTCTTCCATTGATGATGGCGGCGATATGGTGGAGGCTGATGCATAATAGTCCTTCCCTTCAGTGGCATCACTCTTTGAATGATCTGATGTTAAAGCGTTGTAACTATCAGGAAGAGGGAAGAGCTTACTTCTGTCATAGTCACCAGTCTGTGCTGTTGATACATACTTTACAAACTCCTGAGAAGGTGATTCTGTTTCCTCATTGGTGGTCTCATCACTCATAATATCTCTTGGTGTTGACATTTCATCCATTGGTGTTGGCTCACTGGAGATTTCAATGGTAGATTGTGTGTAGCCTGATGTGGCTGTAAATTCCTCTGGAGGTTCTTCACGGTTCTCTTCATCAGATACTGTAGTTTCACTTTCAGAACCAGCTGGAAGTGTTTCATCATGAATAGATAAATGCTCAACAGCTGGAGACTGAGGTGCAGACATTTTGGGTGGTGTTGCAGCAGGTAAGCTCCGCTTCTCCACTGTCTCATCAAATTCAATTTCTCTCT
The DNA here is from genome assembly GCF_040954835.1 of Lepisosteus oculatus. Taxonomy (NCBI): domain Eukaryota; kingdom Metazoa; phylum Chordata; class Actinopteri; order Semionotiformes; family Lepisosteidae; genus Lepisosteus; species Lepisosteus oculatus. The sequence goes on along the minus strand of NC_090698.1, from coordinate 24,278,362 downwards.
CATCATCATCTTCATCTTTGTCTTTTTCATCTTTTGCAGTGGTGATCTGTTCATCCTCTTCTTCCTTTGGTTCCTCTTTTTCAATTGTTTCTTCTAAATCTTCCCCATCTCCCACAGGCTTTATGCCCTTTGAAGCTTGATCACTTAACATCTGTTCAACTTTGGGTTGTTTATTTCTTTCAAGTAGCTCCTCTTCTTCAGTGTCTACCACACTCTCCTGAAGCTTGTCTGTCCTTTCCACAGGCTCTTCTTGTTCTTCCACTTCTTCTGTCTCCCCTTTCTCCTCAAAGTCTCCAGCTTCTGATGATTCTTCAAAACCTGTACCTTCATCTTCAAATTTCTCATTAACATCAACATTAATTTTATCTTTGGGTTCAAGTTCATCTGGGGTCTCTCCGCATTCTCCATCAGCTTCAGTGGTCATTATCCCTTCATCCAGTGATTCAGCAGGCTCCTCAACTTCAGGGGACTCTTTACAGAGAACTATTTCCTCCTGTTGTATCATGAGAACTGACTCTTCTTCTTTCTGTTCAGTTTGAGGCACAGTTTCAGTATCTTCTACAATTTCTTCAGCTTTGAGCTGCTCAAAGTCCTTTGTGAGATCCTCCGGAGAAGACATCAGGGACCGTTCAGCTTCAAGAGCTGCAATGCCAGTAGCTGCTGCTGCTCCTACCACTGCTCCTGCAGCAGCAGCAGCAATGTTAGTTACACTTGGTTTAGCATCCTTCTGGGCCCCTTTACCCTTTACCTTTTCTTTTTGTTTCCCAGGACTTCCAACATCTTTCTTTGATAATTCCTCTTTTTTTTGCACTTTTTGTTTTGGCACAGGCTTTTTGGCTTCAACCTGAGGTGCTGCGGTTTTCTTTATATCCTTAGATGGTTTCTTTATGTCCTTTTTCACATCCTTTTCTTCTTTCTTTTGTTCTTTCTTTTCTTCTTTTTTTACTTCCCTCATTGGAGAATCTTTTTTCACATCTTTTTTTCCTTCTTTCTTTGGTTCTTTTTTAATCTCTTTTTTCACTTCTTCCTTTTTTACCTTTTCCTCCTTTTTAACATCTTTCTTAGCAACCTCTTTCTTTACTGCTTCCTTCTTTGGTTCTTTTTCCTCTTTTTTCTTTTCATCAGGTTTTTGGACCTTGGCCTCTTTTTTAACAGCCTTTTCTTTTGTTGTTTTTGGTTTTGCTTCAGGTTTTTGCTTCTCTGGTGTTTCCACTTTAACGGTCTGCTCTGGCTTGGCTTTGACTTCTTTCTCTGTTGCTTGAGGCTTTGCTTTCTCTTTTTTCACAGGAGGCTTTTCCTTTTTCTCTGTTTTTTGCACCTTTTCTTGTGGTATGTCAGTGTCAACTTTTGCTGTCTCTGAGGCCTCTTCCCTTGATTCTTTCCTAATCCCTTTGCTTGATGGAGGCCTTGAAGTTGATTTTAGACTCTCCTTGCTGTCACTCTTCTGCTTCAATTTAGCTTGCTTCAACCCTGGTGCAAAGTTTTCAGACAACTCTTTCTGGGTTACTACTGGCTGTTTCAGGAAGTCCAGATGTTTAAGCTTTTCCAGACCTTCCAGTATACCGTGTTGTGATGCATTGCCAGGAAACAGAACACGGACTATCTTGTCAGATGGATTAGCAGGATGCCATACTATTAAAGATGAAATAGAGGTTAGATAGGATATTGGGACCTCAGATTCTTTTCCATTTGGAAGCAACACAGTAGCTTTGTCTTGTTCACTACCAGTCCATTGTTTCATAAAATACTGGAGCTCTTTGCTGTTTTTAATGGGGTTTAACACATACATCTCTAATCGACCAACTCCCATTTTCTGAAATAATATGATAGGCTCTATGTCATTCCCGGCAGTTCTGTAAAGAGGCTCTGGTTTTAATGACAATTTGTTCAGGTACTGCAATGTAAGAGATGCTTCCTCAATATTTCTTCTCACCCTGTAATTAGGCTCTGGGTTTTTGAGGTTTTCAGGGACATTAAGAAATACAACTCCAAGGTCAGGTGATATGAGATTTTTCATCCAGTCACTGTTTGCAGTAGAACCCTGCGACTGTTCTTCTTCCAGCTCTGCTATTTTGCGCTGAAGCATGCTGTTGATCCCAGGGAGGTTATCATCTCCAATATGAGTCAGGAGAATGGAGTCCACTCTGTCCAAATGTCTGACAAGTTTCCAGAAACAGGACTTGCGATTTGAGCCTCCGTTGATGAGCATGTTGAATCCATTAACTGCAAACAATGCAGAATCTCCTCTGCCACCTGGAAAGATGTAGCAGCATGGCTTGGAGAGCTTTAAAAATCCTCCAGAGGTTGGGGGCTCAAGCATGTCAAATGGTGATGAGATCTCTACAGACTCAGACAGGTACTCTGTGAACTCCGAAAGGCCTTCCATTTCTGGAAGTATCAAGGGAGAGTTCAGCTTCATGTTAATGAAGTCTTGTAGATTATGTTTGTCTAGATTTGAGTTTTTCCAGTCCCCTTCTTCAGGGCAGAACAAAGTAAGACTTGCTTTGTTGGCAGGATGTATGGTGCTAAGCAATTCACCAATCTGTTGGGGGAAAAAGTGATTTGGTAATTAACCGTAAAGCCTCACATTGATTGTTGTTTCTTTGTTATCTCTGATGTGAAGAAATGGCATGAGACACAAGTTGCATTTGAAGGGTTATCTAATTAGTATTTGTATTCACTTCCACTAATAAAAAATGAATTATTACTGACATGTCAATCATAATTCATTAGAAAGTGCATCCTGTTCAACTAGATCAAAGATTTTTCACCCACAGTACGCACTTATAAAATACACACTGTATAAAATCACATAGGAATTAGAAAATGGGTACTTAATGTGTGTTCAATTAATTCAATCTGAAATTAAATATTAGTCCACTGCAATGTAAAATGATGAAAAAAACATATCAGCAGCTCACCTCCTGATCTGTAAAGATGTCTATGAAGTTCAGGAATGAGAAAGACCCAGCTTGCAGAATCAGCTCCCCAGTATTTTCAAAGCATTGTCCTGACAATACAAGCAGCTTGTGTCTGGCAGTATCTGTGATCATCAAGCGAACCTAGACAAAAAGAAAGAAAGAAAGATTACTTTCACTCTTTCAAGGGGATTGCAGTTGAAAGGAAATCTTGATGACACTGGAATACTCAATATGCTTTGTTGTTGCATTTAATGATCTTCTACAGCATATCCAAAAATAAGAACTACAAACAACTAATGCTTAATTGTATCATTTAAAAGAAAGTTTAGGCTGTCCAGGGAAGGCTGAGTGGGAGGTTAGGTAGGAGGATACCTTGGCAATGTAAATCAAGAAGGAAACTAGTAATTAGCTGGCTAATTTCACAGTGTGTATTATTAAGGCGATGGAACAGAAAATAGATTTCAAATAATAAGCATATAATTTTCTTTGAAAGATTTTAAACTTTTCATTTATGCTGGTGTTATGGAAATTTAAATTATTTATTAAAGAAAGCATATCATGCCTGTTCCTCAATCACAATTATATGTGAGCTTTGTCTTCCAAGTATTATACAGTAGCAGCATTCTGTATGTTATTAAGAAATAGAAGACTTTGTATTTCATTAATGTATTTTGTATAACATATTCATGACCAGATAATGTTTGTTTTTATAATTATGCAGAGGATTTAGTGAGCTGCAAAAGAGTTTAATGAACTGTCTTTCTCATCGAGAAGGTACATATGCCAATCATAATCCAATAGCTTTCAACTTAGTATTCAGTTGCTGTATTACATTTTTACTGTTCTGTTATAATAGACTTACGAAATATGCTGTTAGACATTTCTATGAACCACAGTAAACATTTATCTTTGCCGCAGAAAACAACTTTTTCCTTCCTCACAGTTATTGTTCAATGTTAACAAAAACCTCTGTTGACATTCATTCAAGTTCTAAGGCTCTAAATAATCTGACTCTATCATATTGTATATTTCTAAACTCCTTCATATACCCAATCCCTCACATAGACTCTGTTCAGTTGAGTCCTTTGCTCACAGTAATTAGGACCATGATTTTTCTGTCATTGTTCCATTTTTATGAAAGGCAGATTCTTTGACTGTTTTCAAAATGAAACTTAAAATACATTTTTATTGTGGCCTACTGTATGTCTGATTGTCTTACAATTTGTCTTGTTCTATTATGCACAGAGTCCTTGGGTTTGGATAGGTGCTTTATAAATTAAAGTTATTATTTTTTTCCACTTTTTTAACTGTATTTAGAAAATATCTCTCTTTAGGGCAAGTCATATTTAGTAGATGACTAAGAGTGTATAACAGTTACGCTGACAAAAACACTTGGAGAATTCAACACGAAGAGCACTTACAGTATCTTTGCAGAAGCTCTTCACTGTTTGTCAAATTTATAATATACTGTGAAAAACAGTATGTTCCGATACCCGCACTTAATCAGAATTCCTAAAAGATATGAGTTGTCATACTGTTGGAGAAGCTACACTGCCAGCTGTCGCATGTGAAGTCAATATGTGAAATAAGCACTGTAATGGGTCAGACAAGGTCAACAGTGCACTGGGCTGTTCAAAGTACTGCACTGAAATGGTTTCGCAGGCAAAGAATTGGTGTCCTTATCATATTACAAGAAATCAGCACACAAAACACACTGCTGGATTAAAATTTACAGTACTTAATCAAATAAACTAAAAAATCATTACATTATTAAGAGGAATCATCCACTCAGTTATATTTTCTGAAAGCTCTTAATGTCAAATACAGTTTTACCAATTCTTTGTTCTGCTTTTTTAACAATACTTTTCTTTATTTGAATATCAGCTACTGTACATTACACTGGAGTCCTATCAATATTTCCATTATTGTTTTTTTATCTAATTACTAAAGTTGTACTGTACTGTGCTTGCCGTAAAGGGCTGACATGTGGGGGGTCTCGAAGTCAAAAGAGCGCATTTATTTTCAAAGACACGAGCCATGTCAATTTATATTACGCAGTACTGTGCCAACAGGCACAGTCATCTGCCTGATGTGACTCACACAAATCTCATCAATTTCAATTGTATTAAATCCATTAGAGAATTAGCTGTCTTTTTCCCCCCTTTGCTAGCACTGCCTGTCCTGGGCTGCCTGCCAGGGCCCCTATCAACCTACGGTGCTGTATTGTTAAAAAGCAGAGCAGCTCTGGACACAATGGGAAGGGGGCTTGTCAGTGAATAGCTGTGCACTTCCATTTAGATTACAGGTCATTGTCCTCTGTTGTCGATACATGTTTATCCTAACTCTTTAATGCTTCATGAGCCACACAGGCACCATGAACAGCCAATGGGAAATTTTCCAGGGGTCGATTGTTTCCCTTATAAATAAACTGATTTATGCAGGACATGAGAGTTTTTAGGTCAATTTGGTGCATGTTATAGCATTTTTCTACAATAATTTAAATGGTGGTATTGGAATTATCCTCACTTCTGTTTCTCAAATGAGAGATACGCATTGCTAGAACTAGTCTTCTCTACCCACTTGTTTGGTCACAGCCCCTGATAGGGCATAACTACACGGGCCTACTGTACATATTGGCTCTATAGATCTGTCTTTCACAGGAGCAATGCCTAATGAGGGCTAGGTTAATATCAAAGTTTTCATTTTGTTTTCTATACGTTAATTGTATTATAATAAATTACTTTGGAATAAAAGGCATGAAAACATTTTTCCTCAAAGAAGAGTTCTGGAAATGTATAGAACTACATGCCAAATCAATAAATTAAAAACACATTTACAATAAACTTCATTTAATATCATATTAATTAAAAAGTGATACAATTGACATTTAAAATGTCTGTTTGATATGTCTGTTGATATCAATAGCTGTCTGAACACCTGCCTGTGGTTTTTTACTTTGATACTTTATACACAAAGCGGAATTAGAAGTCTTTTCGGATAGTTGTACTGTCTACTGTCATGATGAAATCTTATCTTAGAAATTCATAAATCACATCAAAGGTAGCTACAGTAGATATCTGAAAGGGTAATAGCAAATTGCAATTCATTGAAAATCTGGGAAAACCTTTAAAAATAACCCTAGATGATATGTGTTTTAACATCTTTTTCTTTTAACAGCTTTTACCATCCAAGTATACAAGATAAACATGATTATATTGCTAATTTGTTATCTACCCATAGGAATATAATAAATGTTACAGGTGACAGGCTGCACCTTTGTCCATCTTAATCTTCTGGTTGCAAATGAGGCAGAAAGACTGATCAGAATTACCTTTTTTTTGCTCTAATGCCTGTACAGTATGCTCATCCCTTTTAAGCCTAATGGGAAATTGCTACAAAGCTTGAGGATACATTAGTCATTCCCCTTCTCATAATCTGAGTAGAACCAACACGTTACGTTGTGCTTCCCTTTTCAGGCTTTTATGAAGAAATGGAAGATATAGCTCCCCTGTGACAGTCGCCAATTAAGACCGTCAGATCAAAAGATGAGGACGATGTTGTAAATGATGTATCTTATTCTATATTTAAATCTATTCCAGATTTTAACATGATATATTTGTGAGTTCCATTCAATACACAGTGATTCATTGGCAAAGTAAAATTATTACTCCAAAAAAGTCTTACATATTAAAGAAATCCTCATCATGGTACACTCATTCATATTGTTTGGTGACTGTGGAACACACTTGTATAGGACATGCAAAGATGAGGAAATAGCCTGAACTGGTGCGCATTCAAAATGTAGGAGCTTTCAAACAAACCACTTACCTCAGTGCTGACTGCATCATCTGAGGGATTGATGAGAACAACAGTTTCCAGAACATTGCTTTTGTGGTGTAGGATTTTTTGACCTTGAAAAGTGATAAACAGCAGAATTAGACAAAAGGAACTTATTCTGGGGAAAACGTCAACAGCTAAAAACATGTTTATGTTATATTATGTACATGGTGTTAGGTATTCTAAGACAGATAAAATGTATTGTGAACGCGACAGTGAAATTGGTTTTATGGCTATACATACTTAAAAAGGTCATAAAATTAAGTTTAGAAGTTAGAGGAATGGGAAACCTGTTATTTCATTTGAAACTAAAATGGTGGTTTTGATATGAGTGTATTTTCAGAATGCATAAATGAATCTGCTCAGAATGTTATTATGTACTGTATGGATGATTAATATAGTGGTACTGTTACCCCTTAAAATCCTTCTGTTTTTTAACGATACTTGCAAAGGGCGGAACTTTAGTTTCATACAGTAGCTTCATTTTGCTCTGCTAAAACAATGGGGCCCTGCAATGGGAATTATACAACACCAATCAAGGTGTGAAAAACACTTTTTAATTAGAAATATTGGCAAATAAACTTTACAGTGATAATGTGGAACTGGGAGGATAACTGCAGGTACCACGTGGCTTGTTTTTTATGACTAATTACACAAATCAATTTAGAATCAGTTTAGAACAGTACAATACATCAGTATTATGAAAAATATTTTTTAAATACCAGACTGAAACAACTGCACTATACATTTGGCAGAGATACAGTTCTGTGAAATCGTACGGTTTTAAGTTCTGTTATAATTTCTTATTGTCCTTAGCCTACACCATGTTACTGTAAATTGATGTTTTTAAATAGCCGGTACTTTCTTCTGTTATTCTAAGAATAAGTGTTTCTGTTTTCATAACAAAAACATTCTTTCAACAGCCTAATACGAATGTTTTTTAATGAAGATCACATTGCTACAGTACAGTCTGCCACAATTAGCTTATCTTTACCGTTTCTGAACATTATTCTAAATTCTATGATTTATTGTAACTTTTCTGCTTTGTGCCAATGTGCCTCATGAAATTGTTCAAATAAGGAGCTTATTGCTGTATATATAAAGTCGTTTCTCCCTGAAAAGTAATAAAAAACAACATTTATTTTTGATTTCTATGCAATATAATATTTCCAAGAAGTACAGCGGACAGCATATGGCAATAAGCCTTTATTGCCAGCGCTGTTTCATACAGCTGATCAATAAAAAGTGAACTGTCAGCAGTCTGCAGCCCCAGGAGTCCTCCACATACATTATTCTTGATGTGCACATCCAATTACTTGCTGCCTAATGGAGTTGCCACCAGCCGGCCATCACTCCATGAAACAGTCGTGTTAGAGAAAAGCACTGAAAAGAGACTGCTTTATACAGGCCCTCTAATCTCTTCTTTAACACTTTGCCTGCCAGGAACAGTTGTTCTGAAGCCATTATACTGATATGCATTTATGTTACCAATTTAATAATTGTTTTATTCTTTGTGCAGATTCAACACTAATGGCATTTGTTTTTGAAACAGAATGCTAAGTACTTTATTCTGCATGGCCATGTTCCAATGTTCCAATGTTCCAATCGACACTGCTATCATACACATCCATCTTTTCTTTGTTGCAAAAAGAGCTCACATCTTTTGCCCACCACTTAACTATTATTTTTTAAACATACTGTAATCTTAAATCTTCAATTTTATTAAACACCTTGTGTCTATAAACAACAGCAAAATCTGAAAACAATATATTGGTAAAACATTCCTTAATCGAAGTGATGGTATTTCTAGTTTTATATATATAAAACAAGTATCTTCTGAATTACGCAATAAAGCAGATATGAAACAATAGAACAATACATGCAGCACGCCTGTGTTAATTCAATTTCCTAAGGTGCATTCATAAATGTATAGATTCCCTATCTATACAAACAGCACATGTCTTTTCTATTAGGTGTATCTTAAAATAAAAGATTTTTACCTGATTTTTGGTAAAAACAGAAAATCATGATGAATGACTTCTACTATAACAAAATCTTTTTGTTTTCTAAAAGTGAACACCATTACTTTAAAAGACAAGTCTTACTTAAAAAGACAGACTTTCAGAAAGTATCTATGCACCTCTTCTGATCTTGAATGCATATTCTAGGACTTGTTGAATCATTCAGATTCCCTGAAGAATATTCATTAAGTGCCCTGGGAGATGGCCTGGGAGATTTCACTAACAGGCTTATGGATAATTTACTCTTACTCTTGGCTTTTCTTTGGCAGGTGTTCTGCAAAAAGAACACAATGGATGCAGAGTGAAGCTCCTATGATATACTTTAAAGAGCAGGTTTTTTATTGGGATTGTCATTACATAAGATTGTTGTTGCACATTTAAAATTCTCATAAAGCTGTGGTAAACTTTTTGTAATTACAGTCCATCCATAACCATTTTCTGAAATGCAATGGTTTTCGTGGAATGTTCATCTGTTGTTTGGAGGTGGCAAAAAGGAAACTATACATAATTGCTAATGAAAGATGAAGGGAACAGAATACCATATGCACCATTATTCCTCTTACTAAGTAAATGACTTAATATTAGACTTTATGAAGTCTTTACACAAACCATTTTGGCCCTGTAAAAACAAACTAAAAAGGAATGTATAACCAGCCTTTTTTCTGTGATCATGTAATAAAGGATGTGATCAAGTTAGTAATACTCATCACATTAAAAATTAGGGCCACATGACCTATTTTCATTTGTAACATTTAGCTCTTACCTAATCTGTGAGCTACCGTACAGTCTGTGCCCTGTTTGCAGAATCTGCAAAAATAATCTATCTGATACCTACATGAAAGCAAGGACAGTGGCACAACCCTAGTGGCTTCACTTAAATGAGGCACAAGTTCAGGTTAAGAAAACTGGCAAATTGGTTCACCTACACTATTATGATATATACAGATTTTTTTCCAGAGAATATTATGCTCATTGAACTATGGAGTAAATTAATAAAAGTGTTTTCTTCTGATGCATGGAAATCACAGAACGCAGCAAAAGGAACATTATACATGCTAGGGTGACCAGTCAACGCTGCAGTTATAAAACAATTAAATGCCATATAAAGCGCTGAATATCCATGCCTTTACTTTTTAACCACAGAGGATCCTACTTTCCACACATATCTGGATCTGTTGAACAACGTGTGAATCTGCTGAAGATCTCCAGTTTAACTCCAGATCTCTTTAACTTGTCTCAGTATTCCAATTGCTGACAGAGCTGATTGACCCACACTTTTCAGCGCTTTGCTGAAAATCACTGTAAAAACATTGCTTGATAACGTCTTCCACACTGTACACCCCTCACACACAAAGATTTCCAAACTCCTTACTATCATCCATGGAAATATGTTCTACTACATCAAGATCAGGTTGTGCAACATACTCTGTAATAACTTCAGAGCTTTAGGTAATTTCTCACTTCTCCCTGAAAATGTTTCTAGCAGCGCCAGGATGAGATGAAATCCTTTTGTGGAAGAGCTACAGAAAATTATACTTGAAGTTCTTGCTTTATCCGTCATGAAACCTGAAGAGGAAACTGTACTGCAATCTTTGACATAGAATGATATTAAAAGTACAGTAGATTTTTAAATGGCACATCCACCAGTCTAACTTGATTCATGTCATAATTATGGAAAACGTGCTTTAATAAAGTAATTTAAAATATCTCTTCAATAATTACATCACAGCCAACAAAAGGTATATTGTGGTACAATAGTTTGGAATCACTCATAAATATTCAAGTACGGTATTCTTCTATTAGGCTAGCAAAGACAGCTATTCAGTTAATGCAAATATTGGATTTCAGGGGAGACATTTACTTAGAACATACGCACCAGACATCCTGGAGAACTGATTTACTTCCCTGAAAAATATATCTCCCTGTAGATATATAATATACAAGCTTAATACTGTATAGTAATTTCCTCTGTTATTTTTACTCAGCATTTCTGAATTGCTGTATATTTATATTTGTTTAAATTTATCATCTTATGTTTTGTGTTCTGTCATATCTTACAGAGAACACAGGTTTCAGATAATGTGCAATGCCCCCAGTTATCTCAAATCTAATATACTGTAATCACATCTGTCGTTATATACAAATTGATGTATTACAGAAAGTCCAGACTTGTCTGACTCAAGAGGATAGCTAGGCCTATTCCAATTCTGAAAGGTAGGAGCTGTGGTGACAGATTGAAAGAACAAAATCATTTTTAGCCCCTGCAGACATTGGCTGAAGGCAGTTCTCCAAAACAAATTAGATTGATTCTAGGTTTTTAATTTCATATGTATCCATCCATTTTGTTTCTTTTAGTCACTTGAATCTTTGCCTTTTACACAGGGTTTTTTGTTGGTATTTGTTTAGGAAGTCATGTTGTTAAATCCACGTAACCTGTATCTTCCTGTAGGTCATGATTATCATCCTCAGACAATGAGCCACAGGGCCTTTTTCCCAGTAGTCATTACTACAGCTTTGACACAGAGAGAACATTTTTATCAGCAATGAGATTTTCCTATCCTAATCTGTGCGAAAATGTAAAGTGATGTAGGCAAATCTTCATGAGAGAAGAGACCATTCTGCCTGTCTAAAAAATCAAAGTTAATAAACACTGCCTGTTTGATCTCCACCACAAGTAAATTAGCTGACACTGGATAATGGTATTTTTAAAGCCTAAGAATCAATAGCTTTCAAGCCCAATGTATTTTCTCTTCAAGCCTTCTGCTTGCAATCTTTGGTAAATAGTCCTTTGTGACAAGAAAAACGTAATTTCTTCCTCAATATCGATATTACTTAAGGAGTCTAATTATTATTTCTGTTTTCACCATCTTATTTTTCTTATTCGTATTTGTGTCTAACTCAGGTGAATAAATGAACAAAGTAGAAGAATCAGTTGCCATGGAAATGGAGATGATATTGTGAAGATTCTCAATGAACTAAATAAAAAATGAAAATTTAGCTACCCAACAGGCTAAATATTAGTGAGGCTGGGTAGGCTAAAGTTTCCCAGGGTGCCCTCATAGCAGTATTCATTACTGACCTCATAATAGTCACCTGTGAGCTTAAGCTGTTATGTGTATGAATGGCTAATTTATTTAAAATGGAATAGATGTGGATTTCCCCATTGCCTACATTGAGTACATTCTTTATAGATAATGAGAGCATCATTCTGGCAAATGGTTAGTGCACCTCAAAACAATAAATGAATAAAAACAAATACTTAACTTTTGGCAATATCAGGTTTTTCCCTTTGTTATTAAGAGTTGAGGGAAACTCCAATTATTTGGCTGTTGCCCAGACGCAGTAATTGTTTTTGTGTAAGTGGCCCGAAATGACATGTTAAGGCTATTGAAAAAATGTTATCCCTCCACTTGAAAGCATGGCTTTAGACAAACATAAATCATGAAAAAAAGAAAAACAAAACAAGTGTTTGCACACAGAGGACTGAGTGGTCACTTTTAATTTATGGTACTTGTGCCACATCAGAAAAGCCTATGAGCTAAGCAAAGGTTCCCTTTTTCTAAGTTCATACAAATACAAGAACCAAAAAAATAAAGATTATGCTTTAAACAACATTTATACTGTTCAAACATTAAGTTGCTTTTCTTCGATTAGCAGCTGCAGTGGGCATTTCTGAAAAGGCACAGAGCACCACATAGCTGATTATGGTGGGAGGTAAATTTGTGTAACACAATACTCTTAAGGCTGCAATTGAAGCTAACAATCCAGCTATCGCAGCACTGATGAAATCCCCAATTTCCTATTTCAAAGGTGTTCACATTTGTCTTACTGTAACTGACCCCTTCTCCTGAACTGCTCAATGAAACACTTTATACAACACTAAGCAGAAATAACTACTAAGAGCACCCATAATCAAAAATCATAAATGAATCAAGAAGAAACTGCATAACGTTATTTTGTCAAAAGTTTAATAACAAAACTTTGTTGTTACTGTATGTACTCTAGTGCTCATTGTAAGAATACAAGAAGAGGTGAGATGTTCAGTATAGTGGAGGTTTACAATGTCCTGCTGAGGTGGATGACAAAGGTGGATACATTGGTTGCACAAGCACAAGATTGATAACATGAAGGAAATATCAATGTTCAATGTTTTTTTCTAAAAGTCACTGTTGTTGGTGCTAAGACAAAGCAAAAAGGCACCGATTGCACTGGAACTTTTGTAAATGGTTTTATAAGCAAGATCTTGAAGATAACGGGAATTATTATTGAAAGAACTACCTTAATTAGTTTACAATTTCATGGTCTTGTGTACGTTATGTTCTTCAGCACAATGTTGGATAATTTTGAAATACAAGTATACATTTGTCTCTCAGAAGTCCAGCACATGACTGCAAGCTAGTTTCCGTCCCTGAATCCAGTTTCAAGCCATCTGACTCACAGGTGACTACAGGGAAAGGGGTTTCATGTCAGAAATCAAGAGCCAAAATTAAGTCATAATTTTTATGGAAAGTCATTCATAAAAATCCACTTATGCTCAAACAATCTTCACTCTGTAGAAGGGACTGAAACATTGTTAGTTATATTTGAAGATTTGATTTTCCTTGGAAATGTGTTTGTAACACTTTTAAATGCATATTTCTTGTTTGGTTTTCTAACTGCATGAATAGGTTGACTTCCCCTCTTTATCTTTTTTATAAAAACACAACCTTAAACGGCTAAGTAAAAAAATTAAAAATAATGTTGCTCACAATATTCATGATAATAGGATATATTCCCTTTAACAGAATTTTTACAGCATTAAACCAAAACGAAAAGAAAATATTGAAGCACAATATACCACAACAGTAATGGAAAGAACTATCTACTTAAAATTCAATAGAGAAAATCCCATTAAGAAACAAATGGACTGTAAAATGCCTTAGTTTAGCATAAGGTTCAATAAACAGTTTTAATAAACCAATTTATTCTTTGAACTTAAAGTTTTCTTTTACACACTAGGTGGACTGCATGTACAGCAACAGAAGTAGTCAACGAAATTGGTATCTTATATTTCCCAGAAACAGCATTTGATGAAATTTAATGAAATTCACTTTCACCTCAGACTCTGTTTAAGGCCTGTTAAAGTATAGAAGGATGGGTTCTTAGAGAACTTGCCATTTTTCTCACCACTTCCTTCTCTTCTTTTAGGCAACAATTCTTTAGTGCTGAATCTGCGAATCAGCTGTTGTAGTGAAGTGTACCTGTAGAAAACATCTGCTGTCTTAATCCTTTATTAGGGACAATGCTTTTTACAGGAGCCAAAATGTTCAGTGGATTCTACGCCACAGCCTGCTACACTGAGATGTATAAAAAACTGAAGAGTCTAACTGAACAACTGAGGTTGATTTACAACAATTGTACTTCTTGACACTGTTATAGGGATTGAGGCTTTTTATTATATACAGAAGAAAGATAATATTATTAACTAGTGAAGGAGAGTCTTCTGAGTTTAGAAGATCTGAGACCTACAACCTACAGAAGGAAAAGTAATGTGATATACAGTATACTACGTATGTTACTATCTGGGACATTACAGAACAGGGGTACATAAACATGGTATGAATAGGGTATTCCAAAAGCAAAACTAACATAAAGATATAAAGTGTTGACAGGAAAATAACAACAGAGTTCATAATTATTGTTCTCATAGGAGAGTACGTTTACAGTCTGAGCTTTAAATTTGTATTCCAGAAGTGTTTTTCTTTCCAGAGGTTCATTTCAAGGATACATGACTGAAAAATTTAGCACACAAGTGTAGCCCATATTAAATTTGTCTGTAAGAAAGCCAATCCTTTTCTGAATCACTTCCATTTTCTGTATAAAAGAATATATGACATTAATAGCCTTGGTAATGAAGCTAATACAATATGGAGTATTTCACAGAATGCTGTATATTACTTTTCTATTTCTTGCCTATAAGAAATGAACACCAGACCTACATTCATTAAAAATAATTTTAAAGGAGCTTTTCCAAAAAGTGATACAAATAAAGAATGTGGGGCCTGATTTAATTCAAGCAAAGAGGGTAAGGTGGTGTGGATCAAAGATGCAATTTACATATAAATGTTAAAACAAAAAGGTTTAAACAGCCTTGAAGATACCTGACAGATAAAAGATTTATCTGTATCACAGCTTCTTAGAGTAGAATGGAGTACAAAATAAATAATTTATCGGTGTTTTCTACAGTATCAATATACAAAAAATCTAATTTATTCTTAAACTGCATTGTGATCATTGTTTCATTTATTATAAAAAAATTAGACTCAGGTTAAGGAAAATAATTAGATATACCCTGTAGAATAAGCCTTGCAGGTAAAAGTCTTTGAATTGTTTATATGCAAAAGAAATAGCATAGAAAGACTGAGTTTATTAAAGACTGAGATTATTTTCTTTCTAAATTTATTTCTGCGATTCCCCAAATAAAATAATCCTTTTGAGGAATTTGTTCCCTGCCCTGGGGCATTGTAGGTGGTACTTACTAACAGCGTACGTTTTTTTATGTCTCCAAATGAATATGTTTTGCTCTTACAAAAATGAATGGCATCCATAAGAGTTGTTACAAACAAGAGGAGGATATTAGGCCGATCTAGTCAGGCTTGGTAGTTTGCAGATAATTGATCCAAGGATCTCATCCAGCTGTTTTGTGAAGGAAGCAAGGGTATCAGATTTATCGGCATGGCTGGGAAAATTGTTCCACACTTCCACACCCCTTTGGTTTTCAGTTTTAAATGCACTTGATGTTGTTGGCAAAGGCAGAAACACAAAAGCAAACCCATTACGATGTGCTGCTGTTCTCCTTCCTGCAATCTTGACAAAGAAGATTATCAACCTAAGAGCCACAAAAGTCTCATGTCTGAATTAAAAATGACATTGTTGAGCTAAAACACCGTTTTTGGATTGGTAATTTCAAAACACGTACTTCAATTATTTGTTAAAAGCATTATCCCATGCTTTACATTTCAGTAATTATGACCATCAATAATGTGGGAATTTCCTAAGTATTTTGAAAATCTCATGATATTTCATGTCAATAAAAAGCTCTGTGACATTAAAGGAAACAAATACCTTACAGATGGACTGAGGAACCCTGCAGTCTTTACCTCTATAGATCTTTTTCTTCTTTGCTGATTCTGAAAAAAGAGAAACCTTCTTTTTCAATCTAACTGTTATGGTGCCAAACTTGCTTTTGCAAACTTTATCATCTATCTTCCTCCCTTTTGTCTATCTAGCACTCTGATAACATTTTGCACAGTGGATGTTCAATATCACTCGAGCCTCTGTCCATACTGTTCAAATCTCATAGTGCAGAGGATGAGCTCATAACTTTTTCTTGTTTTGGACAGTGTCGCCTGACAGCAGCTCCCAGATGACTTTTTGTCTTGGGTTTCCCTAGTTCCCATCTGCCTGGCTGTGTGTGCCCAGGTCATCTGCCTGGCTGTGTGTGGCCAGGTTATCGGCCTTGCTTTCCAATGGCTGGGTTCTGTCAGATATGACTGTTAGGAAAGCTTTGAGGACATCAACTAGGACCTGTCCATGTTGCACTTGTTATATGGGTTTCTTAATAACAAAAAAAATCAGTCAATGTATCTTTTATATACCTGGAAGGTACTGTGTGACAAACCAGAGATAAACATGTTCAGTCTAGCTAGTGAAACTTCAAAGGCTGTTTTCATGACATGAAAGAAATGATGGAGATTTTTATTATTTAGAAATGTAAGTTCTTTTAGTAGAAGGCACAACAGCAATAAAGGATATGTGGTGCATATATTGTGTTTTAATTTAACCCATCAGTTTTTTAAAATAACATAAGAACATATAGCATACAGTATATGCAGAACATAAAAGGAACTACTTCAACACTTAGGTGTTTTGTTTTAAAATTGTAGTATGAAAAACAGGATTGATAAATTTATAGTGTATGAATGTACTACGTGAAAAAATGCATGAGGAACAAAAAAGAAAGAAAAAAAAGGATATAACACCTTTCTACAGCATGCCATAACTGAAAAGTTCAAGATTTTAAAAACCTTGATCACAAATTATAAATGCTTTATGTTGTATTCTGCAAGAACAAAGGAAATTAAATTATTATGGAGGAGCCATTCACTACTACAACAAAAGGTTTATCTTAATCTAAATCCAAATACTACAGCTACTGATGACAGGGGTCTTTTTACATCCATGACAGTTACTTCCTAGTACAATTTCTTAGATTATGACAAGATATGTTTGCCTTTTGTACTTAAAATGAGAATACTAATTATCACCTGTCGGTTATTCATGTACAAATGTGATTCCAAGTGCCTACTGCCAGCAGGATACTGGATTCAGATCCACAGGGTGTGCCCACTGTACGTGCATGCGATCAGGCTGCCTGTCCACAGGGAAAAAACTCACTGTGTAACACAGTCTGCGGTTGCTAAGAGAATAACATCCCCCAATAAACAGCTGCATGTGATTACAATGAGAAATCCAATCATCTAAAATGGGAGAAACCCCTAGTGTTTTCTCTTTATTTTCTGTCACAAAGGCATGATGTATGTTCTTCAAACTTATCCATGATAAATGTGCCTTATATTGTAACTCTTTAAAAAATGACCTGAGTTTGCCTAATCTCTGACACCTGGAAAGGGTCTTTACATATTCCCGAATAATCAGTTATATAACAATAACACAAATATACCAGCTAACTGAATTACAACTCAGCCAGTCTAGAAACCCCACAGGAGAGCAGCCACACTTGTCTGTGAAATCCTAGTTCCATATCACATTTCTTCACCACTGTAGTTTCTGATCCATTGTCCCAGGACATGATAATGTTAACATGAATTGCAAAGCTGGATTGCACAGACTAATGAGATCTCTTTCCCAGCCCCCCCACCACTCCCCAACCCCGGCACAATGCAAGACATCTATCTAGCCACACTGCCATCACGGCAGCAGTTGTACAGTGGGACTAATTGTGGCCCTAATTTTAACAGGTTCGAAGGTACTCATTCTTTATCTCACTTCAAGTAAAGTTATAAACAGCCAAAGCAGGAATGAGGCTTTCCATTAACCCCTCCCCTTCCGTTCCCTTGATTTAAGTATGATACTGACTAGGCAGTGAAAAATATAAGTCTACTCGTCCTTGGGGGTTTACTCTTTTACAACCTACAGTAGTCACTTTTATTGCATTAAAAATGAATTAGCCTAATGAATTTTTAAAACAAAGCAGGAAGGAATTAGAAAGAACTGTATGTTGCGCAATAGAAGTAAATAGGCCCTTTTAACTCATTTCAAATAGAAAAAAAAGTGGTGTCAGCTGTTAGACGCCAGTAGTGTTTTTTTTTATTTATAAGTGGTAGTTAAAGCTTTCATGTTGTTTTGATGAAGTGTACTCTCCAATAATATCTGCTCTGTAAAATCATGCCCATATTATAAGGTTGGGTATTTTTTAAAAAACTGTGCCCCATTCACTTCATTCTTTATATTTGTTCTTTAACTAATTCTTACCTCAGTATAATTAGCATTTCAAACATCTTCATTGTTTTCTTAGTTCTTTCAAATTCAGGTTAATATATGTTTTGTCTAATGAAAGAACAAAAACCAGACAGGAAAGTTTAATGTTTATCATAGTTAATGTATTTTGAAGGATGCAGGTATTCATTTAACACAGGTCATTTGCCAGCAATCTGACACATTATGAATGGTCATCAATCAAAAATGTCTTCTTTAGCTCCTATAACTGGGGAATTTCTACATCATACCTCATTAAGGGTGAACATATTTGAGATAAAACACATCACTATTTCAAAAATGTCTATAAATGTATTATTAACATCCATTATACTTTTGGGTGGATTCAACATTGAACAAACCCAGTAGCCACAGGAAAAATGAGTAAACTATTGCAAGTGAACGATCTGCACATCACAGTTCACTTTTCTAAAATAAAAGAAACACGGTATCTCTCTTGGCACAATATGAACAGTTCTAGGGGCAAGGAATTGTAAACATTTCATGTATGTTTTTCATGAAATCAAAATAAAACATTTGAAAAAAAGACATTTCCTTTTACAGAGAAAATAATATCAGACTTTTCTAAGGTAAACAACGTTGCAAACAACAATTTGAGAAGAAAGAAATACATTAAATATCGATCAGAATACAGAAGCTCATACGTTATTTCATTATATTCACCATTGTTTTTTTGTGATTTTATAAAGTGGCATAATTTACAGTAAGTATATTAAAAGTGATTCTAGCACTTCCAAAGAATTAAGGTTAATCTAACTGATTGCAGCAGTTCTGACAGAATGACATTCAGACTATAAATGACACAGTGCCATCTTTAAATAACCAAATAAAATTGGATTTCCTTTTTCAGTCTGGCTAGTCTGTGGAAATGGCCCAGGGCTTTTATACTGCACTTATGAACTTTCCAAAAATGGCAGACAATTGGAAATACTTTGTATCATAAATACCTCTATGATGAATGAGCGGCCGTTTTACGCTCCAAATTTTGACAGCTGGAGAAATTTAAGTGAGGTCTTATTTCAAACTGCAGTGAACCTAGTTTAAACTGCAATTTGGGGTTCCTTTGTTCACATTGAACCTGCTTCTGTCTGGGATGAATAAATCCATATGCACACCACAGCCATCTGCCACTTATCACTAATGGCATCACTTACAGTAGTTCCCTTTTTGTCAGAAAAGATTGCTCTATTGGAAGGACAGTAACCCAGGCTCCCAGTCGTCAAAGACGTGTTCAAACTCATGGTAATGAGTTCTCTGGGATTTGTTTGGAATGAATATAGTCATGTCTATCTCTAACATTGATAGAGTCTAGTTCTTTTTCCTTTCAACTTACTAGAATGCTTTGGCCATAAAACCACACACCTATACCCAGTATCTTTATTAACAGTTTTCCATTACTGCCTTTGCAAAGCTATACAATTTCTGCACATTATTAAATGTGTTCTGTCAGTTAAGACAATTTTCTGATTTGTTACATTAGTCTGTCTTTATACAGTAGTTCCTTCTTTCCACAAAGACAGCCAGAGCTAACCTGAGCTCCTACATTTACAGTATACTTGTATATTTCCAATGGCTCAGCATCGAAGAAATACAGGCCAATAAACAGCAAGTGTTTGCTGGTCAAGTGAGTTCTTCTTCAAGATACATGATACATTGTTTGCATTGCACTTGAGAATGAAACAAAAGGATGGATAGCTACAACAAGCCTAAAGTAAAGTCTAAAGTAGTACACATTTAGAAGAGGGTACATATTGAACTGATAAGTGTGACTTGTGAACTATCTGAGCTAAAGCTTGCATTGTGTTTATAACACAAATGAGTTCTTCCCCATGCAATAAGAAACTTAAAAAAGAAATGCCCATCTTTTACCTGGCATTATTTCAGGATTAACGTGAAGCACCATGAAACTTTGTTTTGGAATGAAAACCTTTGGGACGATCAGTGATTATCAGATAGTGTTAATGTTTCATTATCGTAGGAACTTTTTTCACGTCAAGCCAAGTGATGGGAAAATTCGATACTTTATCAGAGAATAGAACAGAAAGCAGAGCAGGAAAAACATGATTAATTTGCTGATCGTGTTTAGCATAAGAATGATTTTCCACTTCAACAAGGAATTATAGCTCATTTGGCTAATTTAACAGCACATCATGTGGAAGATTGATCATTCATTAATACCTTTGTAAACAGATCACCCTGAGGTCTTTTCAGTTACTCTTCTGAATATTTCAGACAACATTTGGATGTAAACATGAACATACTGTAAATATGTTTATACCTTTACCAACCACTTAAAATGTTATGACAAACTGTTACAATATACATTAAATGTGTTCGTCTTGTTCCTTTGAGCAAATCCCCACCCCAGCTTACTGTGGCTCTTCTTGTGCCTGTGAGCTCCAATTCATTGTGTGAAAAGCACAATCATGGCATTTAAACGTGTCTCAGTATCTCTTCATATTCCACTGTCATTATACAGCACAGTGCTGTTACATTAATGCATGAATACCATATACTGTATGAGCATAGCACCATATTTAAGTGTCAGTCCTTGGAACAGTATGAAAATTACTGACTGGAGCCCTCATCAGTCATTTGCTATGATAAACTGATGTGTTCATACTGGGATTGCCAAAAGAGATGGATACTGAAATGTGTCTTGAAAAGAATCAGTTTTGTTTTGAAATGAGCATGAGAAGTGTGTTTTGGTATGTGATATAAACTGTACTCTAAAGACTTCCCTAGGTTCTGAAGGAACAGATAACACCGTATGAAAGAACAAGAAATGTTATGAACAGATACAAGTTATTCGGTTCTCAATGCTTATCTAATCTGAAAATGTCTTAATTCTCACAGTGCCTGTAGGGCTTCCCACCAGGGCAGAACTCTGTCTCATGTACTTTGAGTAAATAAAAGTAGCTAATATAAGTGGAGATAGGTAAACATTAAATAAACATGATTATATTTTAGCCTTTTTTTTAGCCTTTAGTTTTTCCCTCTATAATAATTCATTATGAACATGTCTTCTTTAGAAAAGAGAACAGTGCACTCAGAAAATTGCAAAACTCATCTACAAGTACTTATATAATGATATTACTAGTATAATTATTGTGGTCATAGTGAGCATTGTTCTATCATTTACTATATTAACCGAACTCTAGGTGTTCTGATTACTTTTGCAATCTACCAATATTGTATTTTACTGGAACTCATAGAAACATTGGTTTCTTCAGTATTGTAATTTGTTGGGAACCCAGAAAGATAAAAAATGTATAAGATATTTATAAGATACCATAGGCAACTGAAAGATCAATTTCTTACAGCTGTAAAAGGATTTTAACTGTATTTCATGTTACAAAATCGACAACAATGTGGATCAAACAATGTGCAGTTAGGACATGATTACATGGTTATTCATTACAGATTTATCATTAAAAGGATGATCATGAGACAAAACGGTTCCTATTATTTCCTTAGGAAACTCAGTCAAGACAAACAACAGACAGCAAAGCAGGGATGGTAGAGTGTAAAACAAGCTATCCTGCCATACCGTTAAAGATGATGCTCTGGCTCGTTTCAGGAAATGGCTGGATAAGATCCTTGAATCAATTAACAGCTAAAAACTGAATGAGCTGGATTGGCTGAATGGCTTCCTCTCACTTGTGCTCTACATACGTAATACAAAGCACTGATAGCAATTAAAAGTTCTGAGATATATTTTCTAGTTCAGATTTTCAATTAATACACACACTGTAAAATTGTATATATAGGGAGAGAACATGTTGGGATCAGGAAAAATAACACAAACAATACAAACACTTAATTTTCTTCACTTAAAAAGCAGCAGCACACAAGCTGGTCAGAACTGTACTATACCACCTCTTTTCTCTATGAGAAAATCCAAAACTCAATTTAATAAGCCTGATGCAATGAAGTATTACATTATGCTAGTGACTGCCTTTTCTTATTGCCCTTGAGCAAAACAAGATGTCACTGTGAGCAACAGCAATAGCTTTACATGAGCCAAACTCACTGATCATTTCTTATGAACAGGTCATATTAGTGTTATACTTATATCCCGGGAAAGGAAAAATGTGGTATAGACTCAAACCACAACCAGATACAACTGGACACAAACGCTAAAGTTTAAAATGAGAAAAATCTTCACTTGCCATCAAATCTCATCACACCTTGTACACTACTTATAAGACCACTCTAAAAGGCATTTGTTTTGAATCTACTATTTTAAAGATCTTTGTAGTTTAGTCTTCCGTTTAGAAGTATTTCAGAGCTGCTTGGACAGACAACCCAGGCAAAAAAAGCCACAGAAGAGTTGCATATCCTCTTGCAGATCTGTTTTGGCTAAGCACAGCATAATGCTGTTAATATCCTGAAACCTAACAATTAGTAGTATGGTTTAAGTGCTTTAAGAAATAATGTCACAGGACAATGCACCATACAAGACTACAGCAAACCAGTGGCTAAATGCTGTGGACTAAGTCATGATGCCACATGCTATGTTGTAAAATTACCTCCAGGTTTTGGCAGTAAGATTAAGCAGCAGCGGTTTGGCATTTTCTGCCAGGTCTTTGCTATGGCTTCCAATAAATAATATGATGTATCAGTTTTAAAATTAAAAAATGTTTCAGTCAAGCATTAAAAATGGAGATGTGTGTTAAATTCTGGAGTCACCAATGTGACATGTTTTATGTGATCAGGTAAGAGACATTCTTTGTGTTCATCATAAACCCATGTATAGGCAATTACAAAATACATTAAATAACTTTATAGTTATTCAGGCAAAGTAAACATATACCATTTTGCTGTGAAATGACACAGAATTTAAGAACAATTGCCGTAAATGGCTTCTTATCTACTGTAAGTGAGATGCATATTCACTTTACTGTACAGTATGTCTCAACCAACTGCCTAGTCTTAGATTTAAAGAGGCTACATGTACAAAAGAAATAGTCTATAATTTAAATATCAAAGTATAAGCTTCCAAAGTTATTTGGAAAAATTGATTTCTGAAGTCTATTTACTGCCTGCAAAAGATTAAATTACACACGTTTGCAGAAACTGTTGTAATCATAATGAAAAAAAACAGGCTTTAACATTACATGGTAGAGATCCCTAATGAATCGGTACTCTAAATGTTATCAAGATGTAGATTTCAGACCTCTGGTATTCAAAACCACTTCCTATGTGAAGTCAGGAGGCAAGAACAGCAACTGAAACTAATCTGTACAAGAGCTTATTATGACCTTATGGAAAAATCTATAGTACAGTACATTAGCAATACTGTATTTCCTTTGGGTTCACTTTCAGTTAGTGATTCTTTGGCTGCAAGCAAGTCAGCATTGTAATTAGTAATTGGTGACAAAAAAATGTTCTGGTCTTTCCTTGTTTTAGCTTTGCGTGTATTGATTCTTTTTGACAACTAAATTCTTTTTCCTCAGGAATTAAGAGCCTTGCCAGCAATAGCAGCAATAAAATCCAGATTGCAGAATCTTCTAACAGAAAGTTATTTGATTCAAAATTAAAATTACCACTGATTAATATTTCCTGCATATATGTATTTTCGGCTGACCTGGTATTTTTCTGTCCTTCTGCTTTATGATTTTATAGAATTGGACTCCAAAGCAGGTTTCCTGAAACTAGCCTTAACACGATAGCTCACTTTACACTTTTCTAAGCTTTAAAAAAAGAAAATGCAGAATTAGAAAATAAGATCAAAGTATGATATAATTGAGCAGAATTGTTTGTGTTCTAACGAAGAAGGAAAACACATCATTACATTACTGGATTCCAGGGCTGTTGCTACCGGGTAAATGGTACAGTACTTATTTAATACTATATTACTGTTTTGCAGCTAGAAAGGGTCTGTATACTTAAGTTGTAACACCTCTTCTAAGAGGAATTGGATGGTTCTTGGTTTCTCTCCATTTTAACACACATTACTTCTGTGGTCTCACCTTACACTACAGTACTTCTTTTCTTGGTGCTGGAAGAAAGACAAAATCCAACTGCTTTACCTGATCCCTTATGTTATGATATATTGGTGCCATCAACATGTTTTCACACATACAACTGTTTCTGAAGCACACACTTTTATACTTGAAAATAAGTTCAGTTGGACATTTTAATGGAGAAATTTGAGAGCACAACAACTGTGGCTTATCTGGGATTTGAACTCACAACTTCCCAGTTGCACAGAGTAACTACCCTAGGTACAGCTACACAGGTTCCACATTACAACAAAATGGTTGAATAAGCAGGAAAAGAGGATTTAGTTTTCATTTCAGGATGTAAGATGCGACTTAGAATTTTTAACCCAACGGTCACTTTTGAAATTATTGTTCTGATAACAAGACATACATTCTTAAATTGACATTTAATTGTATTAATTTAATTTTATTAAACTGACTCCCGAAAGTTCTTTGAGAAGCTCATTATAAAATGATGCCTCACACATCAAAGCTGAATAGAATTGATTGGTTTGCCCTCACACCTTTCTGTAACCTTATAGAATTCCTGTCTGCTAACCTTCTCCCATCTCATAACTGCAGAAAAATCAATAAACAGATAAAATCCCACTGACACACCCTGACACAGGAATGTCCTATGCACACTAATGGCAATGACAGTACCATTATTTCTGTTTAATCCATATGTCTGCATTTTAGTGGAAATTCCATTCGAATTTAATCTGATTTTTAAAATTCAAGGGAAAAAAAGCATGGCATATTCAGTATTATATTTGCTTTGCTAGTGAAAGAAAAGCAAAAGCAATTCTATGAATTGGCTACATTACTCTGCTCTGCTCCCCACTGATAGCTGATGTGTGGTGAGCGTTCTGGCTCACTATGGCTGCCGTCGCAACATCCAGGTTGATGCTGCACATTGGTGGTGGTGGAAGGGAGTCCCCATTACCTGTAAAGCGCTTTGAGTGGAGTGTCCAGAAAAGCGCTATATAAGTGTAAGCAATTATTATTATTATTATTATTATTATTATTATTATTATTATTATTATTATTATAAAAGTATCTGTATAAGTATCTCATCTTCAAGATAAATCATACCTGATGCTTTTCACAATTTGTGGGCATACCATTATCCCAACATATTGAGAATAGAAGTCACCAGTTCTTAGCTGTGTTGTAACTCAAATCAGATTAACTAGCTTCCCATAATCATTAGGAGACTAATGACATTCACAGTGCATCAGAGCTTGTGTGCAAATATCTGCAAAGAGGAAACCAGCAATAAAGGTGACAAAGGAGGCAAATGACTTTTATCTGAAGGGCTGAAGGTCAAAGAATACATTACCATTTTCTCTTGTCAGCCTAAAGGCTAATCGAAAGGCTGTGTACTTATCTTTAAATAGCCACAGATTTTTCCCTCAAGTCACATTAAAGGATGGGGACTAGTAATGAGGATTCTCCAAATGGAAGTATTACCACCATAACACTGATTACACTAATCAAAGTCATCATCCAATTAAAACTTACCTGATCTTATCAGAAATTAGGGGATTTTATTAAAGGATAAAGGCAAGCTGTACACACTTTTTTTCATCACACATTTTGCCATATTAGGGTTATTATTCAACTAATTCAACTTCATGTTTTAAAATACCATAAGCGATAGTATGCAATTGTTTCACAAGTAAATGAACAATAAAAAATATTTTCATCAGTCATATATTTGAAATGTTACTGCTATAGGAAGATAATTAGCATTAACACATTATAATGTGCAAACTCCATAGCAAGCTCATTTCTTCAAAACCTTAGTCTTCGTCAAACTAATTTTCCAGCCTGAAAATTTCTTCCATTTCCAATCTGAGAGTTCTGTAATGCAATCAGCATTAAAAAGAAATGATGTCATCGAACATCTGCTAGAAGAGAGTATTCTGTCTTCACTAAGAATATTTTATTTCATCATTATTAGATGATGATATTTCCAGCCAGAGAGGACAGGAAACAGACACAGGAAGCTTTGCATGGTTAATCCTGAGATGAAAAGTACACATTCTCTTGTGGTATTTTAAAAGTGAAAGTCCACAGCTTCATCTGCCTTCCTATAATGCTTCTGCTTTGCTATATTCTGAATTGCACAGCCGTTCTCCACAGCCACTTAATCTCCATAGCCGCTGGATACTGGTACTGTATATTGGTGAAATGTGACATAACTTGTCTATTAGGAACACATTGAACTAAGTAAGACACACGGCTGCTGTTAGCACAGCTGATGTCAGACTCATGAAAGAACACCACCATAGGCTACCATCCAATAGTCCATAGTAATTTTCCAAGAAATATTTCATTCAAATCAAGTAACTCATTTTTCAAAATATAGTTTTTTTTGCTGTTTTTCACCCTAGCAAGTTATCACAACTTATATCAAGATAAATCAGTTCCTGCATTGTGTGGTTGCATTACAATTTTGGGGGGGATGAGTCAAACCACACTAGGTGATTCCATACCTTTGGACTCCTAAAATGCGTATTTATTCTGAGTAATCCCATATTGCACATTTAATGAGCGTCCTAAACAGTAAGTAAACCACTACTTTAACAAAAAATAGTGATCTTAAACACAAAACTAATGGCTTACAAAGTAAATTATTTAGGGCAATATTTTAGAAAACATTAAGCTTTATCACTCATTTGTCAATGAAGTGTTACATTTTTTACTGTTTAGATTGTTGAAAAGCCCCAAGATAATTATAAGGCTAGTCATTTATCACAGCATATTCCAAAAAGGTTATAAATTGTATGTGACCTCTGACATTGTAACAGATAGTGCTAACTGTCATGGAGCAGAACCAGAAAAGGAAACATAATCAGTTAAACTGGACTCTTGTGCAAATTGCCTGGCAATGATGACTTGCTATGCAAAAGAAACAACTTGTGCTGTTATTAAAGTTATTTCTACCTATATTTTAGAGTTGAAAAAACAATTTTCTTATTTCTTTCCCTATAGAAATATTTGCTCATAAATGCAATGACTTTAATGATTGAATGTATTTCAATCACTGCCTTTAAGTGTGTGTGTTATGCAGCTGTCTAATGGACAAGGTCACGAGCTTTGATTAATGCTTCCACGTTTTGTATTGGGGGATCACATTGTGACACATTTGCTTTCATTACAGTATACAGTATGTGTCACAGTTTAAGATTATAAGCTTTTTAGAATGATAATGTGTTTATATAACATATTTTTATTAAGATATACTGTTTTCCAAATAAAGAGCACAGTTAATACCAGATACAATTCAATATACGTGTATTAAATTACTCATTGATCCCTTCAGAAACAAAGTATTAAGAATTAGGTTTACAGAAAAAAAAATGTTTCTTGCTTCTAATGGCAGGATTAAATTGACACACTGTGTCCAGCAAGGAGACCTTCTCATGTTGGAGCAGTTGCATCATCTGTTAGACTTGCCCGGAGAACTCCCTAGAGTCACGGATAAATGCCAGCTTTCCTTTGGGAGGCTAAATGCTTCAGCTCAATGTACACTTCAGGTGCCATTAGGATGTGATCAACTGGCTGGCATGTGCCCTGAGCTCTTTCATTTCAACGAAAGCTCTCTGACTAAGCCACCTGTTACATACCTGTTACAATACCATAAGAAAATGTGGAGTTTTCTTCTCAGGATTAACCATGTAAAGATTCCTGCGTCTGTTTCCTGTTCTCTCTGGCTTTGAAGTTATTAACTCTGAAGCTTTAAGATACTGTAGATAGTACTGACATGCCACTGTACAGTATGACAGGCTGTGATTATCCTAGTCCCATGGCACAGCAACACTACTTATCTTTGTGTCACTTAAGTGAACGATTACTCTAGCAATGTTAAAAAAATGTTCCATGTCCTCCCTAAATAAGGCTGTTTGAGGTTAACTCTTTCAATTTCTTGACAAAATTAGTTTTGGCAAACATCCTGATTTTCAACTGACCTTAAAAATTGTGCTGCCAAGACAGCTCATCACAGATTTTTATTTTTTTATCTAACACTTTAATGCACAGGGTATTGGTGCATAAAAGGGTTTTATAACCCCTTATAAAAAATGTCTGCTGCCCACTGGCAAGTGTATGAGTTACTGTACATCATTGAATGCACAAAGAAAGGCTTTATTGTGAAAGATACACTGCAAAATTTGTAATCAAAAGAGACACTCACAACTCACCTTTAATGCACATTTTACTTCCATTCTACTAGGATCTTGTATTTAATGTTTTTTTGGGTTTCTGAATATCTATTTCTATTCTCTAAATGAGACATCTAAGGTTAGAATTTGGGAAAGGACAATAGATTAGGATGAATGTTAACATGTTCACTTAGAAATAGGATTACACTGCCAGTCTTTGAGGGCCAAGGTCTTGAAGGTGCTTTTAGATGTATTTATTCCTACTATATATAGTCAGAAAATATAGTGGCACCTATAGGTATTATAACACTCTTCCTATTCATCAATCACAACTTCAACAGCATATCCGTTCATAATAAAATCTGACTGAACATACTGATCACGTTTTCAAGAACAATCACGTTTTCTTTTAATTTCTTATGAAAGTGTTGTCAGAAGATCCTTTAAAAATGTGTTTAATGGAAACCATAACCTTGATAATGTTGCATTTATGCTGTTTCAGAAGCAGATCAATAGTATACAGACATGTACTGTATAAGGATCACTTTTTCCACTATCATACAAGATATTGTAGCTGTGACATTAAGAAAAAATCTACACCCAAATTCAGGGTTTCGCTAAGAAATGAATTGATAAAATGGACATGACCAGATGTGTTCAATGGTACCCAACAGGAAAATAGCTGGTATGGGTACTTATTTGAACAAAAAAACGTCTTTGTTACCCTCAGGCTTAAGTCACAACGCCTGTCAGAAGGGGCGGATTATGGCTTTTCTGTTTACACAACTTGTTCTTTGCTTTGATACAGACAACAGATGTACTGTACACTGACATCCACAAATATAGCATTTACTGAGTAGTGTTAGAATAAAAAAAAAATCCTAACATTAGACACAGTGTATCTATGTATCATCAGAACAATAATTTTGGTCTGTCTTCCTGCAGAGTCAGCCAGTTTCAGACAAAGGCAAACAGACTCCTGCTCTAATTACAGAGCTGCTCCTCTGCGGTACGTCGCAAGGCAACTGTTTTCACTGGGGAGTCTTCAAGGACAAAAGCAGCCAACCAAAAATCCCTAATGAAATGTTTAAAAAAAGAGTGAAACACACTCACACATACACCACAGCAAGGAAAAGCGAGGATTTTAGAGGATTGCTTTTAGGAACTTAAAATTCATGCAGAAAAAGAAGCTCCCACATTTTTTTATTTACAGTTCATAGAATGACCTCACAAATTAGACAAATTAGACTTCTTAGATTTTCCCTTGTATTCCTAAAAGCAATACCCTGTTTACCCAATGCAGTATTGCAAATAGCATGGTCTATATCTTTATGAAGCAGCAATTATCCTTCCTTTTATTGTTTAATAATTTTCATAGTTTACCTTAACAAATAAGATTATTGAGCCTTGCGAATACTATGTATTACATTTATTATTACACTACATTTCTGGCCATTACTAAAACAGTAAGGAATCATACAAAATAACATACAGATAAATCTGGAATCAAGAGGTACAATGGTATATTTCCATCCATCCATTTTCTAACATCTTCATCCACTTCTGTGTTGCAGGGGAGTCAGTGTACTTAATATAATGAAATCACACTTTGATCACATAACTAATACTTCTAGTTTTGTATTTCAAGTTAGTGGAATAGAAGCATAGTGATTTGTATTTCTGCCACTGTTCTGGGTTTACTTTCAACTTCAGAAGTATGTATGGAGTCTGCATGTTCCCTTCAGAAGTATGTATGGAGAGTGCATGTTCCCCCACACCAGAGTTTTCATGATTGCAGCACAACCAGAACTGCCTATATACGTAGTATTATAGAGAAACAGAACCTATGTGACCTTTCTGATATTCTGATGATGGAAACCTCCAAATTAAAAGAACAATCAAAGCTCAACAGAGTGTTCATCTGTACAATTTACTCTACACAAAACCTTTTTATTTCAGTGAATACATATTTTCCATGTAAAATATTTAACTTAGAAATATCAATATATTTTCTGCATTTTTTAAAAACAACTATAAATAAGATTAAAAGAAACTGATTGTTAGCAATCAATCCCAGAAAATCAGCTAAGTTAGAAACTATTAAATTAATAAACAGCATAGTCCAAATCTGCTTAGGAAAAGTATAGTTTGAACAAATAACTCTATCTATTACTGGATAAAGCCATGGTGAAAGGCTTCATGAGTAAAGAGATCTCAGAGATATCATATTATACAGATATAATAAATTATGGTCAAAAAGCCAGTTTCTACCTTCACCTACAGTATATGAACTCCTCTCCTTCTAAGACATAAGAAAAACTATGCTAATATTCAGTCACAGAGATCGTTTAGAAAAAAATGAGTCAGATGCTGATATTGAAGCACTTAGATATACAGATAATTGATTGAGATTTATTTTAAATATGTTTCCAACATCACAATCCTGTGAGCTTTTATTAACTGTATCTAAACTGTGAATTGTTGTCCCTTTGAACCTACAGTACCCAGTATAAGTCAAGAACAAGACAGATGCACAACACTTGAAACAGCTGTCTAATTATGATTTAATAATAGACTGGCCTAAACAGAGTTTATTAAAATATGAATATTGATTTTCATGGTATAGCAATGTAAAAGTCTATTCAATTGACCCATTCTAGATGTGTCTGTAAGATTATACATACATTATGATTAGCTCAAATGAACGTAACAGGTAAATTAGAAATTCACAAAATCAGTTCAATTGTGTTAAAGGCAAGCCTGTCAACAGTGGTCAGCCGATTAGTTATTTTCCTCATGGGTATAGGGTTTTATCCTAAGTAAAATCTTGTCTGACTCTTGAAATGACTTCTGTATAGGTCTCATTAATGATTCGTCATTGTTTCTGGGATTTACATTCAAAGTCACAAAATGTCATATTAATTTGATTGGTGGTTCTAAAAGTCACCTATCCCCTGTGACGATGGGTGTCAAAGAGATTTCAAGATGGCTTATACTGTTCAGAAAATCCTCAAACTTTTTTCCAAATGATAGGAAAATGTAAGAAAAAGCAAAATCATAGAACTGCCCACACGGTATCTCTACAAGAATGATGTACTGTAGCACCTGCTTCTAATCATCCAGAGCAATAGCTTTTTTTTACAAGTATTCAACCTGTATTCAACACAGAAAAAATATGTGAGTGAAGTGACTAAATTCAAAAATTGAGACCTGATTTTTTTTAAATGTAGACACAATTGTCACGGACGTCCAAAGGGACAAACCGTGGGGAGCAGGAAAGCGGAAAAAGACCCATATACGTAGCGGCGAGACAGGAAAAAGGCCCGGGCTCATAGTGCAAAGAGATCAGGAATGCCGTATAGAAACCTATGCCCTCAGGGAGCGGACGTGGGGCGCCCTGGTGCTAGGCGGGTCTCAGGACATCCGAACGTCAATGCTGAGCGAGGACAGAGTGTAAGACCCGGAAATATATAGCCCAAGGGAAAGAGAGGGACAGGAAGGACAGCAGACCAAAAACTAGGGACAGGACAGAGAAGGAGCGCCCTCTGGCTGCAGAGGGCGTGACAGTACCCCCCCCTTCATGGGCGGCTCCCGACGCCCATACAAATAAATAAGCTGCACAGCACAGGGGGGAGGAAAAACCTCATTTAACTGAAAGGAAACCTCCGGGAATCCACGGCTGAGAGCTACCCCTTCCTCCGGGGTATAAACCTTTATTGGGTGGAGGAACGGGGGGTAGAGAAGAGCTCCGGAGACTTAAAACAAAAAAGTACACAACCACAAACACAACAGACAAAAACCTGGGAAAGACCAGGGAGACAAACCACAAAAAAAAAAATAGGAACCAAAAACAGGTAGGAACCAAAGTTCCGAGACACAGAGAGCAGGGGGGACCAAAAAGGAGGGGAAAGCAGGAAGAAAAAAAATCAAAACAAAAGGCAAAAAACAAGAAAAAAAACACACAAAAACCCCGGGGAAAAATACCGCAGACTGGGCAAATGGCACGTTCACATTCTAACGCTGATATCGGAGTGGACAACCTGAGGAAAGCCAGTCCGAAGTCCGCTCACAGACACAGATGCCCGGAGTGATATCCAGCGAAAAGAATGGAGGAACGGCAAATGGGCACGTTCGCATACTAACGCTGATATCGGAGTGGACAACCTGAGGAAAGCCAGACCGAAGCCCGCTCACAGACACAGATGCCCGGAGTGATATCCAGCTAAAGGCATGGAGGAACGGCAGAAAGCCTACCATTCTATCACTTATATCGGAGAGAGCCAGACCAGGAAGAGCAAGGTACGAGAACCCGCTCCAGACACAGAAGCTCGGAGTGATATCCAGTAATAAGAATAGGCAAGCCAGCTCAACATTCAATCACTGATATCGGAGTGATCTACCCGAGGAAAGCCAGGTGCAGGACCCGCTCACAGGCACGGAAGATCGGAGTGATATCCAGTGATTAGAATAGAGGAACTGAAAAAAAAAACAGCCCAGAGAAAAAAAAAACTGCGGCAAGACAAAAAAAAGCGCCGCTCGCGGGGTCAGTAGGTGGCTCAGCATTCTGTCACGGACGTCCAAAGGGACAAACCGTGGGGAGCAGGAGAGCGGAAAAAGACCCATATACGTAGCGGCGAGACGGGAAAAAGGCCCGGGCTCATAGTGCAAAGAGTTCAGGAATGCCGTATAGAAACCTATGCCCTCAGGGAGCGGACGTGGGGCGCCCTGGTGCTAGGCGGGTCTCAGGACATCCGAACGTCAATGCTGAGCGAGGACAGAGTGTAAGACCCGGAAATATATAGCCCAAGGGAAAGAGAAGGACAGTAAGGACAGCAGACCGGAAACTAGGGACAGGACAGAGAAGGAGCGCCCTCTGGCTGCAGAGGGCGTGACAACAATTTACAAGCCAAATTGAAAAGAAAATCTTTCCCTTAAATGTGTTCTACAATTTCAAATCCATTTATTTTCTCCCCATTATTTATTTTTCTAGTTTTTACTTTAAATTGAACTTTTCCACAAAAACTAATGGTAGGGCAAAGTCATATGTGGTTATAATGAAAAAAACAAATGACGGAACAATAAATACATTGGTACAGTGCACAAAACCCACCCACTGTAACTAGGATGCAGAACTGCCAAAGACGTAACACCTCTACATCTTAGATGTCAGGGACATCCAGTACTAGACCCTGATTACCAGTTCTCATCGGACTGATGAGCATGTCTTAGCAGATTCCTTACAATTTACCTAACAACCTGATCTGACCACTTTCTGACTACTGAACATTTATCAACTAAATTGTCAACAATTTCTGCTCCTGGCTGGCAGATGTAAAAAATGTAAATTGTTTAGGTTATGAATGTACAGTAGTAAGAAAGAGCAAATGTATCTGAAACTTGTGATCTCAGATGGGTTGGGACTTTTGATCTTGCAAAAAACAAAAAATAAAGTAAATGGTTAAAAAATGTTTTAAGAAATACTGTATTACTTTTTGTTATCGCCTGCCTTTCGAGCATAAATATATTTACTGCCATTTCAATAAAAAAAAACATAAAATCCAAAACAGTTTATCCAATCACTTAACATCTAAAACCAGAAAGTAACTGAATTCAGCTTAATATGAGTCTATAATTCTTAACATAATTAATTAAAAGTACATCTGTGCATACATATAGACATATTGACTATCCTGGAAGGAGATATGCACCAGACATCTAATTACATTATACAAGGACAGAAATCTGCAAAGAAAAACATTGCACTGCTGTCTAGTAAATGCATTACATATCTGAAATGTGCCATCTGGCAGAGATAAAGGGACGAATAAGACAGCATTATTACCATTCTTCAAAGCAATTATATAAAGAGACAAATGAATTGTTGATTATTGAATTTTAAAGTATTAAATATTTTTCTTACACTTACCTCTGACATCAGGTGAAAACCTTGCAGAGTGACGTGAAACGAAGAGCTTGAGTTCTTGATCTAAATTGCACTCAATGAGATTGGTGTCCCATGAGCGGATTCCTGTAAAACAAACACACACCACACCAACTCAGTGAGATACAGAAGAAATTACGTGTCATGCAATTTATCCACCATGTGGTGATTAAATGCCAACGGAAACAGATTCAATATTTGGGAATCAATGATGAATTCATTTCAGACACACATATTTTATTCTGATAGGCACAATGTCACCTTTCCTATCTCAACCTTTCCTATGCATGGTAGTTGAAGAAAAAAAATATATTTTCCAAATGTGTTTTGTAAAAAAATAGTATTTTATCATCTATGATAACAGAAAGCCAGAAAGACCTGTACTGTATGTGATTCTGTAGCAGAGACTGCAAGACAATTTTGAGATGTCAATAGCCAATAACGTCCTTTTCTAATTATTTCAAAGCAAATGGTACAATATGTGTTACTGTAATTAAGTTATCCATATTTTTACAAATAAGGGAAGAACAAATTCAGATTTATGGGGTACCCAAAATCCTCTGGTAAAAAGGAATCATTTCAAGTATTCATCTCTCTCAAATAAATAAACACATTTTCTACATAAGCTAATTTAAAACATCTATTTTACTATTTCCCTTCCCAAGTTAAACAGCCTGTCCCCTTAATGAAAATATTTTAAAATATATTGATGGCTGGGGATTAACAAGGAAGCAGAATTGTTTGGTATTCATTACATTTTTAAAATCAAAATGAACAAACAACAATTATGCCTAAAATCCCCACTAACTTCCAACATACCATAGCTTCATTGAAGATTTCATTCATCTTTAATTTCCAGTCTTAGTGGTAATCTGCCAATTGCAAGAAAGGTAGTTCTAATGGAAAACTGTCCTACCACATAAATTATGAATACATAAAGAAAAAGATCAACTGCTAATCTCATTCAGCAACCGAAATAATGATTATACATCCTCAAAAACTGTTCTACTAATGTACAACATTGTATTACGTATTCAGATTTTTGAATAAATAAACATTTTTTGATAAAATCTAACACATCAGGACTGAAAATGGTACAGTATTTTGCATTCTCTAATGGATGTTTTTGGATGCATTGGTTACTCAGATGGTAAACACATTTTTGGCTTTATTATTAAGCTGATATACATTACCTCCTGCACTACAAAAAACAGATCTATGATTTACAATTTACTTTTTCAGATTGATTTACAGTATGTCTTTCATCTTTCCATGCTGACTTTCATCTTGTCTTCTCTTTGTAGACCA
Source organism: Lepisosteus oculatus (assembly GCF_040954835.1). Taxonomy (NCBI): domain Eukaryota; kingdom Metazoa; phylum Chordata; class Actinopteri; order Semionotiformes; family Lepisosteidae; genus Lepisosteus; species Lepisosteus oculatus. The sequence continues at coordinate 24,242,620 of NC_090698.1, read as the reverse complement.
TTCATTGAGCCACAACTTGTTTCAGTCATCATTTTCTTTAAAACCACAAAAATATAGCCTTCAATTTAATATTCACCCAAACCCATGTCTATATAAATATTTTACAATTCTGGCCATCATGCAACCTACAATCTGTGAGCTTCAGGAAAATGTCTTTGTATGTTGGCAATTGTTTCAGTTTTCAGAAAACAACTACATGAGTCACTGGATAATCCCTGCCCTATACTGGTACCACAGACTGTATGTTAAACAAGACATATCAAATAGACAGCACTTTGGTTCTTTCACTCAGGGAGTTGTTTTGATTATTTTTTTAATAAACTATCCTTTAAAATACAAAAGGAATGATGGCTTTTATGGTTCTTATGGAACCAAAATACGGTTTTACTCTTCATTCTGCAGTCCTTCATCAGTTAAACATAATCCAGCAATATCAATTAAAGATATACATATCAAATTATTGCTTATGATTTTGGAGACATGGTATTGGTATTTCTGGTATAATAAAGTACACACTGAGAAGAGTGGCTCAGCTTTCACAAGCAGACAGTCAAGAAATAACAGATACCATCTACCTCCTGCGTGTGACAAAGACAGGCACAAACCTTTATGCGTATTTAGTACTTTTGCAATACTGTACATACTGCACTGTTCAACAGCTTTAGTCAAACCCTAAGGTACTTGACTTAATGAGGGGTAACTACTAGAGGTACAAATTTGGCTGAGGGAATAAAACCTCATTATAGGATGAGATGCCCTTAGCACTGTACAGTAGGAGCTGCTGCAGAAGGGGCAGAAAGGTGAAGAACACTGAGATAGGATGGAGGAGGGGAGCTTGTATTAATATGTAATCAGGTAAGGTCTGTCTGCTCTCCTGAACTTTCATTAGGAACTGCAATTACAAATATAATTATAACACAGCTATAATTCTACTTAATTACAAGTAGAATAATACTGTAGGTGTTCAATAAAAATCCACAAAAGTGTGAATGTCTTCATTACTTTGTTGTAGTTATGTTGAGCCTTACAATATTCCCCTTTCACATACATAAAAATGAAACAGAAATCCAAAATCCAAAGAGAAGGGGGGTATATGGAATACAGAAAATCCAGATAACAGTTGAATTGTTTTTTAAACAAGTTCTAATTGTCTGCTGCATCTTGGTTACCAAGAGTCTCTGTAAATCTTTCCCATTTTGACCATTTTTACAAAAATATGTCGATTCCTGATTCTGTAGTATTTTAGTTTTTGAATAGAGTATCTTAATTTAATTTTGTATTAAATAAATATATAGAACATAACAAAATTAAATACTTCCTCTTTATAAACAGACTTTAATCTGTTGTCTTTCAGCTGCTTCTAGCTGAGAAACTGCTTTATCCATAATTGATGAGAAATTCAGTAAAATAAGGGTCTACCCAAAACCTAATCTCGAGTTCTTTGAAATGCTAGTCCTTCAGTGGGTTATAAATTAAGATTTTTTTAGAATATAAACTTATAGCCCATCATCGATTCTAACACACTGTAAAATACTTTTGATAAAAGGAATCACAGCAAGAAATTACAGTAACCTTATCCTAAATCTTTAGTAGGGTGGTGGGATTTTTGTTTTTATGTGCACAGTGCTTTGTGCTACTGCAGTTGTTTCAAGGTCTTGCTTCAACATATTTTTTTGCTTAATTGGGCAAACATACTGTACTACTTTTCTTCCAGAGGTTAAGCACTGAATATAAAAATACTAATTAAATCTTCCAGCACTGCAGCTCTTTGAGGACTAGAAATTTAGATAATGCAATTGCATTATCTGAAGCAGTAGCTGCTGAGAGATGGAATGCACCTGGTAATTTTAAATTATGACCAAAAAACTTGATTCTGAAGGTCTCCAGCAGCAATGCAAGTTCTGTATACTTTGTTAGGGACATGCCTCTCCTTTGATTATCCTAACAAAGGAAAGCAGTTATGGCTGCCCAGCTCTTATACTAAGAGGTTTGTGTAAATGATGTACAGTACAGCGTTAGTACAGAATGTGATGTTGTACATACAAAGCTCGAGCAAAATGAAAGACTGACGGCTCTGTATTTTCTAAAATAGGGGAGGAAATCTAGACTTGTCAATCAAAAGCCTAGACTCTTCATGGTTTTGGTCATTCCTTAATGTACAGAAACAGATGGCAGGAAACATATGCTACAATTTGTCATTGTAAAAGCAGGTGTTCCACATAAAGCTGATCAAAGATAAGGTTATCAGCCAAAAACTTATTTTAATAATGTCAAAAAGCAACCTGGATGTATTCTTAAGCTAGATACTGAACTAATTTCTTTAAGGCGTGCATTAATATCAAGTGTGTAAAAGTTATTCTGTGTAAATGAACTTCAAAATGGCAAAGGTCCTAATTATGATTCTACTTTATACAATATTTGCAAAGTATGCCATCTGGCAAAAATCATTATTAACTCTGGGTGGTGTACCTGAACAACTTAGTTACTGTAGGTTGGTACTCATATTACTACTGTAGCAGTGTTACTACATTGGGCATTAAGAATATAATATTGACAAATACTGTATAAATAGCACCCTCAAATACATTGTGAAAAATATATAATATACTGAAAATGGCTTCTGAGCTTCCTTTGGTAGTTTATTAACAGTCCTGTCTTTTTTGTCTTTCTTCCTTTACCTTTGAAATAGCCTAAAGACGTATTTTCTGAGTATTTATATGCTTCAGCAGCTGCTCAATCTAACAGAGAATCAATCAGTGGAAAACACTAGTCAAGAGCCAGGATGAAGTATCCATTATGCCATAGCCTGCTGACAAGAGTTGTGCCTTGCTGTAGATGTTGTGGATGAGGCAGGATTTAAATAACATTTATTTTAGATGATTCAGTGCCACAGTGCCAAGACCTTTTCACCTTTTCAGAGATACACCTTTTCATATCATACTTGTATTAAGAATGTGCAATAAAAATCAGCACATAAGGAAGAAGGTTCCCTCCCCGCTTAAGCTTTAAAAATACCTAATAAGCAGTACAAACAGGCCAAGGTTAAAATCTTAAACGGAAGTGAAGAAAATACACCAAAAAACAATGCAGCGCGGTTTTAGAAATTTCATTAAAAACGACATTGCAAAAAGCAGATATTGTCCATTATTACAAATATACAGATCTACAAATATTGGCCATTGGTAATCATTAACATATCAACATTTGTCTAAATTGTTTACTAACCCTGAGTAGTTACACTGAATATATTCAGAAAGACAAAACTAAAGGAATACAAATGTGACAGAAATGTTTGATACAGAAGCAGAATATGCTTAATTACTGGGAACTACAAAAGATTACCAGGAACCTAGACAGATCTGGGAGACCAGGGAAAGCATAGACAAATCCAGAAAGACTAATTTTTGGAGTGGCCAGTTAAAATTCTAGGCTTATGGCCAGTATTGGTTTGGGAGAGCTCCAAGGAAAATGAGTTTTCTACTACAAGTGGAGTTAGGGGCAGTAGCTGTGGCAATCTTCCTTCTGGACCAGAATTTACCAAAAAGAAGCAATGCTTCAGAGCTACAGAATATGCTGTTAAACCAAGGCCCTGACTACAGGTCATTAAAGATCCCACAGCACTTTTTGAAAGAGTAAACTCTAGTGTTCCGCTCAAATTACACTTTTGGCTTGTGTTATCTTGCTCTCATGAAAATGGGCCCTTAATTTAATTGGAGATACAGTGTCTCAATCTTCCACCTGATTTGATATGTAGTGGGACTGCTGGGCACATAATGGCTGCTGCATGTCACCCAGATGGATGCTGCACTTCAACTGATGGATCAAGTGGGTCTCCTCATATACTTAAAGTATTCCAAGATCCATTGGAATGAAAAGAACTATATAATAAATATGCACAAATTATTATTAAACAATAAGCTTTGCTCTGATGAGTAACAAAACCGAGTTTTTTCCCACAAGACTGAGCTATAAATCACAGTAGCTCCATCATGAAATTACTGAACAGATATCAAAAATAAATTATTACAGAATTACAGAAATTTATTGCATTCTATAACTGTGACCAAGGAGGCCAGAGATTAACTCAGATTGAGAAAGACTTTTGCTCATATGTGATATCAGATTCATCATTCAAGTTTCTGTCTCTAAAATTGTTTTGGATTGTAAAAACGATTAACAAAATACTGTCATTGTGATATTTGATATGCTGCAGACTCCTTGTTTCACATATGTTGTGCAGGAGGAACGATTAGTTTTGTCTTTAACTGTGTTCAATGATTCACTTTTACCACGTTAAAATGGTTCTTAACTATATTGCATGTATCTGCATGCATGGCTATTTATACTGATGATGCCAACACTTTAACTTTATTATCCACCATTTTGACCTTCTGTTAAATGCATTAAAGGTTAAAGCACAATTTTAGCCTGAAACACAAGAATGATCTTCCTCTTCCCCTTCGAAGCATAATTGCACAAATAAAATGCAAATTCAATTACTGCATATTGTAATGTATTTAAAATGCACTTTTTGTAACAAACCAGGCTGTTCTGCTCGCTATCAGTATTCTGACACAAATCCATATGAAATAACTTAGCCACCTGCCAATCGCATATTGCTAACTAAATGTGTGTTGTTGATTTCCATTACGTAGTTTATTTGTTACTGGCAGGGGTTTTGATTTAATCCAGATCAACCCAAAGCCAAGACTTTTATGCTGCAAATATTAATTTAAAATGTATTTATATAAAATGTCCCCCTCTACCTCAAACCTTAACAAAGGCATCAAGTTCAGTGCAGAATTAAATACCAAGGTTTGACAGGCAGTCAGCCAATTTACCATCTGACAGGAGGCAGCTGTCGCTACTTATGATCCTTATACTGGACAGCTGCACTCCTCTCTATTTGAACATGAGTTCCCTTTATAGCAGAAGTGTGCGTTAGGAGAGTGGAGTACAAGTGAGACCCCACACTGGAGCCCAGCGAGGAAGCCCAGAGAGAGAGAGAGAGAGAGAGAGAGATCTGACGAATCATCCAGAGCCCTAAATGCAGAGAGAACAGCTCTCTGTGCCAAGGGAGGAAGGCAAAGAGATAAACTAAAGAGCCGAAGTTTAAAGTTGAGGCAGGAAGCAGCTCAAGAAATACAGCAGAAGACTAAAAATATTTTTGCTGAACTTGGGTTTTCCATTTATTTGATGTATAGAAAAAAAGAGCATGTTGGCATGTAGAGAGGTTTCCCTCTGTCACGCTGGCCATATCTTACCAGACAGTAACATAAGGATTTCCCATACTGATCACCTGAGAAGCTTAATGTCCGACCCAGATTCAGCCTTTTCACTTGTTCTATGAGCGTTCACATATTCCCCACCAGCTGTTATCGCTATGGATAATGAAACAATTTGAATCTGCCCTTAACTCATTCACTTCACACCACTTGGGTGTTGGTGTACCTCTACTTCGTTTTGTACTGTTACACCTTCTTCCTCGCTCCCTTATTGTTGTGTCCTGGAAGGTGACATAAGAAACCTGGAGAGCGAGGAATACAATATGGGCTTCCCAAAGAAACATAGTAGCAGCTGCGAACTAGAGCCTGAACTGGAGTTTTTAAAAATTCATGCAAAAATATAAGTAGGACAGATACTTGGGCAAGTTGTCATAAGATTATTAATGTCCGAAAAGACAGGTCCTTGGTTTAACATCTCTGTCACCCACCTCCAATGGTCTAGTGTCCCTGGTCAACATACGGAAGTGTTGGTTTTGAAATTATTGGCCAGAGACAAGAACGCCACCTACTGGCCCACAGACACCATATGCAAAAGCAACCTGGATTTCCTTGGAGGTCTTTCATACAGGTACTGCCAGTGACAAGATACTGACCAAACTCAGCCTTGCTTGGCTTTTAAGATGTGACAAGATTACTTTGCAGTAAAATGGACATGGTTTATGTTTTCTACAAAAGCTCTATTTTCTTTCACCAGGTAAAAGAAACCACCATTTTGATTAGGATGTAAATATATTGTCATAAGTGTTGATTAAAATAAAAACTAAAAAAACTAGTAAGTCCAAATCATATGAAGGTGTGACAATACCAGTAATAGAACTAGTTTTTCATTTTTGAAAACAAGACTATGCCACTATGCTACAAATGCAGTAACATCAAAGTTTTGCAAAAGAAGTTGTGTTTGGTTAATGACAGGAGACTTGTAGGAAAATAATATATTAATCAAATGAAATGTTTTTGGGAGTGTGTGTACAATAGGAAAGGTCATTTGATTCATAAAACAACTATGAAAAGAATGACTATAACAACAAGTGTCTCTTTGTGCAGTAGCAAAACAATGTTTTGACAATGTCCTCAAAATTCCAAATTCTGGCCATTAGGGGGGGTTATCCCGAATCAACAATAGGGCATACAGTACATGAAAAGGTCTTTAGAACATATAATATTAACAACCTTATTTTTATATAAATGTAAAATATATTTTATGTACTTTGGTGACATTTTCATTAGTCCTAAATGTTAATATTTCAGAAAAAAACACTAGAAAGCCACCACAGATGTTGTTGATTCAGTTACCAGCACTGTGTCAAGAATGCCATCAACTTAACTCAAGCCCTAATTCAACTCATTCAAAAGGCTGCATTAGATCTGCCACTTAAAATGTAGGTTTGTTTCTTAATCAGGTTCAATGGCATACAAAGAAAGGATGAGTCATCTTTTGTTATTAAATACAGTGTTGAGGAATGCAATAGTAAAATATCAGACTTCTTCATCTAAAACATGCCATGTTTTCTGATATATCACAGATTTCACTGAACTGGATTTTTGAAAAAGAAATGCTGATAAACATCTGTTTCTAAAAGTATACTGCAATGACTCATTTTCCTAAATTATGACCAGCATATAAAAAATTAATTCCTGGTACATTTATATATTGATAGATTTATATATCCTGGAAAATGAATATATTGTAATCAGTTGAATTAAAAAAATTGTAGTCTTTAGTTTTTATCAGAGGTGAATCAGACATTTAGTAATCTGCTGTGAAAAATAGTTTCACTTTAATTTACTGTTGTAGATATACTGCAGTTGTTGGATACATTTTTACAGCATTAACTTTTGGAAACCATACTGGTCTCTAATTATGTACAGTAATTTCTTTGTTGGGTCTCTATTATTAAAACTCTCATTTTAAAAATCTGAGAAAATTTAAGAACCATAAACTACAGTATGCATCTAATTAAAATTATTCTTAAAACAATTCTGCAGTGTTCTTGCATCTTACCAATCATTTATATTTTGTTAAACAACAGCCCATCTGAATCTACAGCCAAACAGCAGTAGACAGACTGCAGGTTAGGGTTGTGGAATTATAACTGAAGGGTAGTGGGCTCAAATCTCAAGTGAGATACTACTGTTGTATTCTTGAGCGAGGTACTGTACTTCTCCTATGGATGCAAATGTAGGTCGCTGTGAATAAAAGAGTCATCCAGATAAATAAGTAATAATGTCCTTTCTGGAATTTATGCTCTGTGTTTGAGCAGTCTATGACTGCATAGCCTACACAGAGCAATAAAGAAGTAAACCCTTTGCTATACAGTAGGTGAGTCATTAAGTGGTATCTAACCTAGCTGCATACTGTCCCAGACTCCCAGCACAGTACGTCTGGTTATATTTCTATTGCTTTTTTTTCAAAGCAGTCGTGTTTTCTTTGTCTTCTTTTTATTTATGACGGCGCAAATTGCATTTTGTTATTCAGGAATACTGTCAAACTAAAGCTTCTAGCGCTGTCAAGGTGTCAAGGAGACATGCCCTGCCTGTCTGTGGAACGCCCTGTGGCGGAAGAAAGTCCTCAGTGAGTTTCCGTAGGGACCGCACTGCGGACTGAACCACGCCCACATGCCGGTATCGGAGACAAGCCGAAATGCAGGGGATGAATGAATGATGAAGTATTTCACCGTGTGAGGCAGGCGCAGCTGTATGTTTCAATCACCTTCTAATCTTAAGAGTTCATCTTTTATTTTTTTGCATCATATTGAACAGTGTTCCATTATTCAAGTACCTTAAGTGCATCTCAAAAACACAAATGCGTAACACAATAACCACTGAAACACTGTTCAGACTCAGTTTATCTGCAACAAAGGTGAATGATTATTTACAGTACAGCTTTACATTATGAAATGTATTAAAATGCCCAGTACCCATGCATTTGAAATACCCCTGGGACATATTTTACATTCTAATTAGAATAGATTTTCAGAATTTCATTTTAGAAGAAAAATAATGAAAAACGTGACCAAATTAATCATGTTTGTCTGTTATGATAAAAATAGTTCTTAGAATTAAATCCCTCAGAGTATAAAACACATAGAAAACAAACGTAATGTGAAATGAACAATAACGCAATCTTGAAAGGTAGTTCCAATAGGTAATGCGACAAAGAGCTTATTCAACACGAATTTCGGAAAATACTTAGCGACAGAATACTAGAAACAAAATGCTGAATCATGAATGCGCAGCATCAAGTTAGAGTCGTCATTCGCAACATGTACTAGGATGATTCACGCAGTTTTAATTTATTTGAAAGTCTATTCAATTTCATTTTTGATATAATAGCTGGTAGTTGCACATCACCTAACTGGAAAGAATGCACTATAGGCTGATGCCATCTGTTTGATTTGCGGCACCCGCAGATTTACAGTTACCGAAAGGGAGGGGCTGTGCAGCAGTTTTAACAATACAAAGATAAACAATGAAATAATAACGATATTTAAGAGAAAAGTCAATCGCATAAACTGCAAACGGATCCAAACAGAACTATATACTGAAAATTTTATTAGATGCACAGCAGAGGTTTGTTCAAGGTTACACTGAAATTATCTAAAAAGCAGAAATAACCTCTAAATATAATTTAAAAACCATTTTTTGAGGCGAATCTGCCATTTAGGTTGTTGTGTCTTTAGCAACGCGCAATAAAATAATTTACTTTTTTAACTTTTTTTTAGTATATGAAATATTGAATTGCACACACTCCCTTCTTACCTCTTTCTATATCTGCAATGGCACATCTCAGGTGATCCTCGCTAACAATTTCTCCGATAACCACAAGGAGATAGAATTTATTGTCGAGAAACCGGTGAGAAAGGCTTGAAGATGAAGGAGAAGATATCAAATTGCCACTACAAGTAGGCTCGGTGTCTGCCGTTTCTACTAACGACGCCATCCTCAGCCCCCTGTCCTCCTGAATACGAGAACAGAACAGCTACCACCAGACGGGGAGTAAGCTTGGAAGGAGTGGTTCGCTCTTTTTATACCCCAGACGTTGTGTCATGCTTAGGACCCAGGGAGGAGAGAATGCATTGGCAACCACGGTGCTTTTTTTTTTTCAGAACTGATGTCATCTGCAGCGAATCAAACCCCCCGGAAGCAAATACATGAGAGAACTAAAGGGGTATTCAACCCCCAAATACTGAAATATACTGTATACATCTACTTTTCTCCCTTATAATCATTTTCAATATTGGATTGCATATTGTGGTATTGTCATACACTGTAAATGAAGAGGAAAAACAGCAGCTGTAACAGAAGTGGTAGACATGGTTAATGACTGCATTGTTACCCAATTTGTCGGACCACCTATAAGAGGAAAAGCTTGTACTGATCTCCTCTTTTCAGACAATCAAGACAGACTGGGGTAAACTGAAGTGATAGAACCATTAGGAAACTGTGATACAGTATAGTGTGCTTTGGAGTATACCTTGAAACTGTACTTACGAAGTCCACAACCACATCAGATATTTACAATTTCAGGAAAGCAGACTTTGAAGGGATGAGGCAGATCACATAAGAAGTGAAGTGGGGAAGGACAGGTATGGAATCAGTGAAGAATGGATGGAAAAAATGTAAACAGAGTCTCCTTGAAGCACAAAACAGATCCCAAGAGTGTGTAAGACAAAAGCTAATAAATAGTATTCTGAATGGTTAGAAAAATCAATCAGAAAAACTCTAAGGGAAAGGAATGGACTTTATAAAATAATTAAACATCAGGATCCAGTTAAAGACATGGAGCACAAGGAACTGCAAGTACAGATGAAAAGGGATATTAAAAAAGCCAAGAGAGATATTGAAAGGTATTTTGCAATGGAGGCTAAAATAAATAATAAAAAAAATATTTCAGTACTACAACAGCAAAAGAATCATGATGGGAGAGTAAAATGTATCCCAGTAAACTGTTAGTAAATATAGATATTAAAAGATACAGTAAATGGCTGATGTGCTAATTGAGTATTTCATTCAGGTGTTCACTAGGGAAGAAACCAACAACATGGCTACATGACTCAGGCAGAAGAAGAAAACACTTATTTATTAATAAATTGCCAGGCCCTATACTGACATCAGAAACCATTGACACAAGGCCTTTAACAGTCTCTCAAGACCCTGAACTGAAAAATTGTCCAAGTAGTGCCCATCTACAAGACGGGAGGCAAAACTGACCCAAGTAATTGTAGGCCAATAAGACTGACATCTGTCACATGAAAGGTAATGAAAGCAATTATTAAAACTAGAATCTAGATGTTCACCTATAGTAAATAGAAAGAATTCCTAGGTAACAGTCAATGTGGATTTAGTAAAGGTAGGTCTTTCCTAGTTAGAGGTTTTTGAACTAAGAACAACAATAACAGATAAATGCAGAGCAAACAGTGTCTGATACAATGTATGTGGATTTTCAGAATGCTTTTGATAAAGTGCCTAATAAAAGATGAATTCTCAAATTACAGACAGTAGGCCTGATAAGGGGTGAATGCTCAAATATGGGGGATGCACCTGTAATTAGGGGACTACCACAGGGATTTGTACTGAGACCTCTAGTCAGGTTTGCAGATGAAACCAAAACAGAGAACAGCAAACACCGTAGAAGCACAAATGAAGTTCCAAAATGTCAGCAGTGATATCTCTCTGCAATTCGCAACTGGCGACCCACTGAAGCTAAGCAGGTGTAAGCAGGTGTGATGGTAGACCTCCTGGGAAAGCTAAGGCCACTGCTGGAAGTGTAAGGCATGCAGCACTGTTGTAGTTAATGGACCCTATGCGGAGTTCTGCAAATAGGTCAGAAAAGATGTTAACGAGGAAAGTAATCGGTACTACCAACGCCAAATCGCTAGACGATAAATGAAGTCGAGGATGCGCGAGAGAGAAAGGCGAGGCAAGGCGTTCCTGAGGAACTTCCAATACTGAGCAATGAAATGAGGGTAGGAGAGGGTTTAAATCTGTCGGGATGTGGAGGGTGCAGTAACCGTGAGCTGTCCTGATTGGTTAATGGATCTGAGCGTTTGCAGGGATTGCCTGCAGCTAGTGCTTGATTGGGGCAAGACCGTTTGTGTGTAGGGTTATTCAATTACTTTGGGTAGGCTAGATTAGGAAAGTATTACTGTACATTTTTTCTAAATGTATCCTTTGAGATAAGAGATACATAAATTCAGTCTGAATTGGAAAGAGGATCCCATTGGGACAGTTCATTATGGGATAATCACAAAAAGCAACAATGGGTAATTTTCTTTTCACAGTCAATCAGAGGCTAGTTCATTTAGAAAATGCTGCATGTTCCCCATAATTTTCTACAAAAATTAAAATAGCTTTAAGTCTGTTTTGCCTTTTTCCTGTTTTATTATGAAGTATTTTAATATGACAGAGAACTTTGTGCTTTTAAAAAAGTGTAGTACGAGGGTAAAGTGATGTTGGCATATTCCCGGAGTCACAGACTCTCTGTGGTTATTAAAAATCCCAAAAGTAGGGGTGTAACCCCGGCATCCCAGCCAAATTATCCTTGGCCTTTAATGGCCTCCTAATAATCTATGAATTGGCTTCATCACTCTGTTCTTCTCCCCACTGATAGCTGGTGTGTGTTGACCATTCTGGCGCACTATGGCTGCTGTCGCATCATCCAGATGGGGTTGCTCATTGGTGATGGAGTGGAGTTCCCATTACCTGTAAAGCACAGTGGAGTGTCCAGCAATAAATGAGTGTAAGGAATTATTATTATTATTATTATTATTATTATTATTATTATTATTATTATCCAGAAACTGTCACGATCGTTACTCCTCCTCTTAAGGGTGCTCCAGCCCTTCCTCGTTTCCCCCATTGTTTACACCTCTTCCTTATTCCAGCCCCTCTTTAGTTCCACCTTTAAAGCCAGACGCAGCCATTTGCCCGAGGCTTCTCATTGAATCCCATTTCGTGAGAGCCCGGGGTCCAGGAATATCTGTTCCTGATCCCCTGCCCCGCCGGTCCTGACCCGGTTCTGGTTTTTAATTATTTTGGATCCCCTGGTCTTGGACTCTGCCTCCCGTATTGGACTTCCCTTTTGGATTTATGCTTGGATTATTCGCCCCGGACTCACTTCCCCTGGACACCTGTTCACCTTGGACACGCCCCCCTGTCTCCTGCCCCACTCCTGCATGATATTTTTCCCTATTGTTTCTTCACTTTCCAGATTGTGTCGTCCGCATAGGGGCCAGAAAGAACTGTTCCTGACAGAAACTCCTGTTGAGGTAGCATGAGGGCTCGTCTCAAGCAGTTTTAATGGTCCTGGGTGCTTCTGTCATTCCTAGTAATTTAGTAGAGAGTTAGCTGCATTTAGAATGAAACCAAGTTTTACAAATGCAATTTCCTAATGGACATTCAGTGAAATAAAAGAACAAAGAGTGCCAGTGGGTCTGGTCAGTTATCTGAATTTTTTTTCCTGGCACTTCACCCACACATTTGTGTCCTTTTGAGGAAGGCCCCAAGCTTCTGAAGGAGACCACAAAACCTCCGTAAATTAAGAATCGAAAGGCTTTCCTTAGTGTTTCTTAATCATTTAATTAAAAGATTTTAGATTAGTTTCGGGTCATCGACTGCCTGTATGAGCCCTGAAAAATCTGGATAACAATGCTTGTGCTTATTAAGTGTATCTGATTAATTAATATACAGCACTTTCGACCATCTGCCACACACTGACACATATTAAAAAGTTTAAAATACTGACAGCAAACAGTGCTGTCCTTTATAACTCTTTTATAACTCATGGACACATTCCTGTGGTTGCCAGAGGTGTTATCTGCTACTCCAAAAGCCAAATTTCAGATTGCATAACAACTTGAATATAATTCTGTGTAGTTCACCTCTCCAACCTTTAAACAGTACACTTGTAAAGTAAAAGATGTGTTGGTCTGATTTTTTTTGGTCAGTGGCTTCTAAACAACTCTAACATTGATATTGTTTTCCTTCACGATCTTGAAAGGAATCAACATCTTCTTTATCGTCTTAATAGTTGGCTTCTTCAATCCAGTGTTTTCCATCTTGTATATTACTTATATTTTTGTTAACTACAAGTACTGTAACATGCCATGCGTTCATTAAATGACAACAGCCAGGTGTTTTATGAGTTTTGTCTAAGGTTTTCTGAATTTAATTGCTAGCTATTTTCTTGAATTTTCATTTTCATTATTTTCTAATGCTTTTAACTCTATGATACTGTATTTTCCAAACTTCAAACTCCAAACTAGTTTACCACTACTATAACTATACCATAACCTAGATAATTGAAATCAAATTGAAGAGCAGTGGATCTGACACAGATCCCATGGTGGTTCACTCATTACATCACCCTAATATGAGTATTCACTCCTTATTTTTCTGTTTTCTTACTGCCAATGTCTATGACCTTCAGTTTAAAAATGATCCTTTTAAGCCAAATGTCATCAAAGCCATTTTTGAAAGTTCACATATAAATATAATTTATATGTATATAATACTACATCATAAGCTTTGAGTACTTAGTAGAACTCTAATTGTCTCCTCGTTTAGTTTTATTTTTAACCTTCATAACATCGTATGCAATAGATGTAAGATATATTGATCTATGATAATTTAGATTATCATTATTGATCTAGATCGGTTTGATTTAGACACATCTTAGTGAAAAATGTGCATTAACATTCTATTTCTTTTATCCTTTGACTCATTCTTTGATATCTTCTTTCCAGAGATATGACTCTGCCTCTATACTTTTTAAATATACCTCAAAGTATTTTCTGTTATGATGGTAGTTTCCTAATGGTTCTATCACTCCTGTTTTCCTCATTCTATCTTTATTCTTTGAAAGGTCTGGCCCGTCTACTGTAGTTTAAAACCCTTGATTGATTTAGGTTATTGTGTTTTTGATATGATATGTTTGCAAGGCTCTCCTGGAACACTATGTAACCACAAATGCTAGATTTTACACTTTTATTATCTGGCAGTTTTGGTTCAGTGATTCCAGTGACATCACAGCAAAATTTTACCTCTCTGAAAAAGAATTATTGGATTTTGTTTTCTATGCATCACTCAGGCACTGAAATCCCTGACAGTAGAGATGGTAATACCTGGGTGGTGTGCTGTTTGCATAAAATGTAACAATTTACATGTAGATCAAAATGTTCAAATGTAGCAAAATATGACAATCGTTCAATGCCCTGAATACATTTCCAAGATACTGTATATCGACATAAAAAATAAATTTTTCAGCCTGAAGAAAATCCTGATGACTTTTCTGAAGAAAGAGCAGAAAAAACCATTCCATGCTTAAAGGTGTTCACAACATGTACCTCCTGCAGTATTTCAAATTCCAAAGAACCCACAAAAAGGTCAATTTGATCAGTTCATGCGTATTTTAAAGCTTGTGAGACATTATTTTACTTCCCCGATTTTACAAACGGAGACAAGCACATTTAAAAGACTTAAATTTCACTGGTAATTAACTCCTTAAAAACAAAATAAGGCCATTAATAAAACACATTAGACACTGAATACATGCAAATGTCAATCAATTTAAGGTAAGTGTTTCATGCATGATATGCGTCCGAAAATGCATTTACAAAGCTTGCCTCTAATTTCTTTCCATTTCATCTGTCTTTGAAACCAGATGCTAGTAGAAAGCACAATGTAACAATTTCACTCTTGGTACTCTGCAATTTACAGCAACCACCTACTGAGCCATAGCAACATTAACGGATTTCACACTACAGAGACATGTCTCTCTATTTAACATGGTTTCACCATTAGTCATGACCTCCACCTATTGCTTTGTTAACTAAGAGATTTTGGGCATTATGTGAATAAACATGACTGTTTTCTACTCTCAGAAATTTTAAACACACATTTCAAACACATGAGGCCAGTGGTTTTCCAAAGGTACTTGTGCTTCGAATCACACTTTGAAAACAGCTCTGTAAAAATAATGATAGTGCACTTGAAGATAAACAAGAAGTGGAGAATTAGGACAAAAAGAACCACACAGGCAATAGATCTGTGCTAACATTTTACTTCTGATACATAGCTTTAAAAAGTATGACCTAGCATGTGGAGTCCTGACTTTTTAATACATTACATTTACAAATCCATACATAAATAAACATTAGGAGTGATCAAATTATGTTTATGGTACATATTTTGGTGAAGACATTTCCTCACTTCAAACTTATGAAGTCATGTGTGGAGTTAATCATTTTCCTGCGCTTAGATACACTCATGTCAGATCTTACACAGATAAATTCAGCATTTTAACTTTCCTCTAAATAATAGTTTCAATATTTCATTGATCAGATTTGGGATGCTGTATGACATTTAATCAAAAAGGGCCTTTATCTAGTATTAGTGTTACTAGTATCTAGTCTTTTTCCTGAAGATTTGACGACACCTCTATCCCTATCGGAATTAAAAGGCACAGGGTAAGTACTTTCAACTGATGACACCTGTGCTGAATTGAATCTGTTTTTACGTGTATACTGACAATCAGGATCATTTTTGAAACATGTTGGTAGACACTGCCTCCACTTCATTCTTTTTGTGCTGTTCTTTTTTCTAGAAATCGAGAAAACTTTAGTCTTTACATGGGCCTGGATGGTAATATCTACTGTATGGTCTATTCTGGATCACATGGCTTTGGGATGATCATGTTTAAAACTTTATACACCTTACCTTTAGAAACAGTTTCAGCAGGCAGCAGCTGTTTGTCTATGTCTTGTCTTCACAACCCCTAGCTCCAGCTTTCAATTAACTCAGAATACTCAACACTGCATTTCACTCATGAAATATATCTTTACTGTAAATATCTATTATGATTTATTCTCCAATACATACAATCAACATAATAGAAATGAATTTGATTCCTTGCTGGGATTTTTTATATTTGGTTATTTTTCTCCTCTTTTTTTAAAATGGATTGGACTATATATTAGAATTTATATTTTGGAAATTGTCCTTTTTATCCACTGTTCTAAACAAGTGTGACAGGGCCTAGACAGTGTAGAATTCACTCACGACAGCGGACCCGTTTTTTTGGCATAGTAAAGTTGGCCATTATCGAAGAACTGAAGCTTTCTCTAATTTGAGCTCTAAAGTGTCAAATCCTGGTAGTCTACAGCCCCTATCATAAAGATATTACCTGATATCCCTGAGTATTTCTACTAAACAATAATTCAGATTTTGGTCTCTTGCAGGTGCAGAAACAGGTTTGGCTGGTAAAAACAAAAGTTGGCACTGAGCTGTAATGTAAATGTTGTCATCTCCTAGAATCACTGAAAGCTCTCCTATCTTATCATTTACCTTTCATTTCCATGGATCTTTCTACCACTTGGAGGTAATCTGGGGCACAAGGATTTGCAGGCGTAAATTGAAAAGAGGAGATGGTGGCACAAAGAGCCGCCCGTGAAGGGGGGGGTACTGTCACGACCACCAGTCAGCAGAGATCAACGCATAAGCAAGCTTATCAGTACCAGCAGAGGGTTACTATTAACAAGCACCACTGCACGAGTTAACACACCTGCAATTGCTCTACCGTGCGGCACGCCGGGTTATTTATACTATTCTAACCTCCTTCCTGTTGCTCGGTATTGAGTTCACTTCTTGTTGCTCTGCCTAGCGTTTCTTACCCTTTTGCCTTCCTGGAATTCTGTCTACACCTTTTGCCTTCGGACTTCGGATCTCGTCTCGCCCCTTGGATTGTTTGCTATCTGTGCCTATTTCGGATTTGACCCTGCAGCTCTCTTTTCGACCACGATTCTGTCTCAAATTTGGATTGTTCGCCACCAGTGCCTTTACCGGATCTCGACCTACCTTACGCCTTCGGAGTACGACTCAGCTCCTGGTTTTGCTCTTACTTACCTCCTTACTACTCCTGCATCTGCATCGGATCCTTTTCACCTCCACAGAGCATCGTGACAGAATACCGAGCCTGATTATGGATCCCGCAGACGCACAGACCCTTCGTTCCCTTCTCCCGCAGCATTCCCAAACCATCGCCCAGCTTCAATCTTCTCTCCAACTGCTCACTAACCAGGTCGCCTGGCTTTTTTCTTCCCCTGTTTCGCCAGCTCCCGCACTGATTCCTGTAACGCCTTTTTTGCAAACACCTGCTCCAACCCCCGCGGCCCTGTCCACCACTCCCTCAACCTTACCATTTGTCCTCCTGGAGAAGTATGATGGCAATCCTGCAGGCTGCAGGGGCTTTATTTTTTGCTAGTGCTCCCTGGCTTTTCAGCTGCAGCCTGAGCATTTTCCTACTTCTCGGGAGCAGATCGGATTTGCCCTTTCCTTGCTCACAGGCAAAGCATTGGATTGGGCAGCAGTATTGCTTGCGAGAGGAGATCAGCTGTTCTCTGACTTTCAGCTTTTTGCTGACCATCTCCAGGCGCATTTTCCTCAAAGCAACCCAGATTTGACTTGCCTTCGGCTTTCCTCTCTTCGCCAGGGCGACAGACCACTGCAAGATTATGTGGATGAATTCCAAGCCCTCTCCACGGAGTCTGCCTGGAACCCTGAAGCTTTGGTTTGCCTCTTCTCTAAGGGTCTTTCGGAGGATCTAAAGGACCACCTGGTGCTCATGCCTTTACCGACCTGGTCTCTAGAGGCGGCTATCGCTCAGGTGGTTGAATTGGACACCCGCATTCGGCTTCAGAGAGCGGAGAGACAGCCAGGAAGCAGACCTGTGCGCCCCATGGGTCCTCCCCTCTTGGCGCGCACCCTGCCACATGCACCCCTGTCCTTGGAGGAAAAGGAAAGGCGCCGTCAGGAGGGGCTGTGTCTGTACTGCTCTGCGTCAGGTCACCTGCTCGCTACTTGTCCTTCGAGACCCCCACATGCACCTCGAGCTCCCCCACTGCCTACTGTTAGAGTCAGTAGTGCTGTTTTTTCACAATCCTCTTCAGGTCCTTTATTTCCAGCTGAGATTTCTTGGATGGACACGCACCTTCCCCTTTCGGTTTTGGTGGATTCAGGGGCAGCTGGGAACTTTGTGGATGCCTCTTTTGCTAAGAAGTGGGATTTTCCTCTTGCTCCACTTTCTCCCCCTATCTGCATTCAAACTTTGGATGGGTCACCGATCGCTCCTGGACGCATTTCCTGGCAGACCATTCCCCTATCCCTTACTATTGGTGCCACTCACGTGGAGGACATTTCACTCCTTCTCCTGGATTCCCCTGCTTACCCTGTGATCCTGGGCCTTCCCTGACTCAAGAAGCATGATCCCCACATCTCCTGGGCCAAGAATGAGATCATTGCCTGGAGCCATGCTTGTCGTGACAACTGTTGTCGTCCTCCACTCAAGGTTGCTGCTGCAGTAAACCCCTTGGAAGAGCACTCCATTATCCCCCCCCCCAGTATGCACATTTGAAGCAAGCCTTTGACAAACAGAAAGCTCTATCGCTCCCCCCTCACCGAACCTGCAACTGTGCAATAGATTTGCTTCCTGGAACACTCCCACCCAAAGGACGGATCTACCCTCTCACTCAGGCAGAGAATGAAGCCCTGCAGGATTATATGGAGGCCCTGAATTCTGGTTTTATTCATCCCTCCTCGTCCCCAGCCTGTGCTGGGTTTGTCTTCATAGGGAAGAAGGACGGCTCCTTGAGGCCTTGTATTGACTACAGAGGGCTGAACTCCATTACAATTAAACATCCCTACCCCTTGCCTTTAATCCCAGCCGCTCTGGAGTCCCTACGTGGAGCGTCCATCTTCTCAAAACTAGATCTACTGGGGGCTTCTAATTTAATCAGGATCCGTGAAGGGGATGAGTGGAAGACGGCCTTTATGACCACGCACGGCCACTATGAATATCAGGTTATGCCTTTTGGACTCGCTAATGCCCTGGCGGTCTTCCAATCCTTCATAAATGACATCTTTAGGGACATTATTGGAAAATTTGTTTTGGTATACTTGGACGACATCCCCATTTTTTCCGCCGACCCTCAGGAACATGTCCATCACGTCCAGGAGGTCTTGTCCAGACTCATCGACAACCAGCTCTACGCCAAGCTTGAGAAATTTTTGCATTTTTCATGCTTCTAAGATTCAGTTTCTGGGCTTCATTATTTCTCCCCTTGGAGTCGAGATGGACCTAGCTAAGGTCGAGGCTATCAATGATTGGCCTGTGCCTCGCAATTTAAAGCAAATCCAACGCTTTCTAGGATTTGCCAACTTCTACAGGCGATTCATCCGGAACTTTAGCTCCGTTGTGGCGTCCATCATGGCTCTGACCCGCAACCGACCTAGCCGGGGTAAATGGAATCCGGAGGCTAACCAGGCATTCCTGCGCTTGAAACAACTCTTCAGCTCCACTCCTCTCCTACGGCATCCGGATCCCTACCGGCCTTTCATTGTTGAAGTTGACATCTCTGCCCATGGGGTTGGTGCAGTCCTCTCCCAGCGCCTCGAAGAGGATCGCCTTCCTCATCCATGTGCCTTCTTTTCCAAGAAGCTCTCTCCTGCCGAGGTTAACTACGATGTGGGCAATCGTGAACTCCTAGCTATCAAGCTGGCCCTTGAGGAATGGAGACACTGGCTGGAGGGGGCTCATCACCCCTTTGTCATTATCACGGACCATAAGAACCTGTCCTATATTCAATCTGCCAAGCGCCTCTACTCGCGTCAGGCCCATTGGTCACTTTTCTTCTCTCGTTTCAATTTTGTTATCACCTACACTCCTGGCTCCAAGAATGGGAGGGCTGATGCACTCTCTCGGCTCCATGACCCCCCCAGACCTGGACTACACACCTGAACCGATCATCTCTTCCAAAAGAATTGTGGCAGTGATTCATTGCTCCATTGAAGATCAGGTCAGGCATGCCCTCAACGGAACTACAGTTCCTCTGTGCTGCCCCCCGGATAAGCTTTTCATTCCGAACAACTTGCGTTCTGCTGTCTTGCAGTGGGGGCATGATTCCCGGTTTGCCGGCCACCCTGGATGCAGACGCACTCTGGACCTCCTCACCAGGGACTTTTGGTGGCCTTCCATGCGACCTGATGCAGCAGAGTACGACCGGGCTTGCTTCTCGGTCTGTGCCAGGAGCAAGACTCCGTGCTCTAGGAAGGCTGGCCTCTTTCACCCCCTTCCAATCCCACACCGCCCTTGGTCCCACATAGCTGTTGACTTCATTATGGACCTTCCTAACAGTCAGGGTCATACGGTAATCATGGTGGTCTCCAATCGTTTTTCCAAAGCAGCCCATTTTGTCCCCCTCCCAGCATTGCCCACAGCCGAGGAAATGGCTTCTTTGTTTGTGCAACAGGTCTTTAGGATACATGGTTTGCCTGACGATGTTGTCTCGGACAGGGGACCTCAATTTGTCTCTGCCTTTTGGAAGGCTTTCTGTCAAGCTCTAGGGACCCATGTATCTTTGACTTCTGGTTATCATCCTGACGACAATGGTCAGGTGGAAAGGACCAACCAAAGCCTCTTGACCTTTTTGAGAGCCTTCACCTCCAGCTCACAGGATGATTAGTCATCACTACTTCCCTGAGCAGAATATGCCCACAATTCTCTTACCTCCTCCTCCACAGGTCTCTCTCCCTTCCTCTGTTCATTAGGTTATCAGCCCACTCTCATCCCTGTCACACCTCCAGACACGGCAGTGCCGTCAGTGCAACAATATATTTCCAAACTGCGAAGGACCTGGAGAATGGCGAGGACAGCTCTTATTAAGTCAACCCAGTGCCACGCCAAATTCGCCAACTGACACCGCAGACCAGCCCCTCGTTTTTGGAAAGGACAGTTTGTTTGGTTATCTACACGGAACCTACCTCTACATCAGCCTTTCAAAAAGCTTGGGCCTAGGTATATTGGCCCCTTCCGGATTCTCTCCCGGATCACCACGGTTACCTTCCGCCTTGCTCTCCCCCCTACCCTCAGATTCCACCCCTTATCCCATGTCTCCCCACTGAAACCCTTTTACTGCTCGCCCCTTGCTGCTCCCAAACGTAGCCCGCCACCTCCTCGTCGCATTCAGGGGCGCCCGGCTTATACGGTCCACAAGATCATCGACTCCAGATGGAACCGCGGCACCCTTCAGTATCTAGTCGACTGGGAGGGTTTTGGTGCCGAGGAGAGATCTTGGGTTCCGGAGAAGGATATTTTGGACCCTACACTAATCAGCGACTTTCACAGGCACTATCCTGATCGGCTGTCTCCGGCGTCGGGAGCCGCCCGTGAAGGGGGGGGTACTGTCACGACCACCAGCCAGCAGAGATCAACGCATAAGCGAACTAATCAGCACCAGCAGCGGTTACTATTAACAAGCGCCGCTGCATGAGTTAACACACCTGCAATTGCTCTACCGTGCGGCACGCCGGGTTATTTATACTATTCTAACCTACTTCCCGTTGCTCGGTATTGAGTTCACTTCTTGTTGCTCTGCCTAGCGTTTCTTACCCTTTTGCCTTACTGGAATTCTGTCTACACCTTTTGCCTTAGGGCTTCGGATCTCGTCTCGCCCCTTGGATTGTTTGCTATCTGTGCCTATTTTGGATTTGACCCTGCAGCTCTCTTTTCGACCACGATTCTGTCTCCTATTTTGATTGTTCGCCACCAGTGCCTTTACCGGATCTCAACCTACCTTACGCCTTCGGACTATGACTTAGCTCCTGGTTTTGCTCTGTACGCTTACTTACCTCCTTACTACTCCTGCATCTGCATCGGATCCTTTTCACCTCCACAGAGCACTGTGACACTTGGGTGATCAAATCATTACTGCGAAGTGCCTGTGTCATATACTGTATTTCTAATGTTGCTTAGGGGTCCTTTGGGTTGAGATGTGGAATCCTATTGTGTTGTGTGGTAAAATTTAAATCTTATAATACAGCTTGGTTCAGAAAAGTTAAGTACTCATCATAAGTAATAAAATATGATTGTTATTAATGTACAAATGGAACATCTCAGACTGGAACAATGATAATGAGGATATTTCTCTAGCCTGTAAAACTACTAGCAGTACATCACTATTAAGGTTAGATTCCAAAACTTCAATTTTAATTAAAACCTAAAAATTTCCTAAATTAACTATAAGCCTAAACCTAATCTTATGCTAATAAAAATACCACAGTTCATCAATACAGAGTAACAGAAAACTCTACATTTCCTACAATGTTAGTACTAGCAATTGCCAAAATCCCCAAAAGTTCAGAAATTCTAAATACATTTCAGGTTTTCATTTTATATGTTGTATAACCATGGTTCAGCAGACTGTACAATCTGCTATTGAAAAAACAGGAAATATATCAATTTTATTTTCTGGAAGAATATAGCAAATAAATACAATTGCCAGTTTTACGTTTTTTGTGCAGTTACTGTACATACAGCTGTGTGTTCACTCACGTCCAGTTGGAAACTGTTTTTTTCTCTCTTTTTTATGTGATAGATGTGATAGAATTTACAATAAACTTTTGTCTTAATTCACTGGCTATTTGAATGAAAATGTAGCTAAAGCCTTGGTCTTGGCATTAGATTAAAGGAATTAAGCTAAACCTGATTTGTCTCGTTGATACTTTGTTACTGTTATCCAGATTGTTTTTCAAACATCATAGGGGGAATACATCGTACAGTACTTCCTTAATAATGGCAGAAATGTGGAGGAAATAATACAATTACGAGATCAAAGCCACTGTACATACTTGATTTTCCTTGTTTTCTCCCAAGGCTCTACTGATGAGAAACAGTGGATATTATATTCCAAATTTTATAGATTGAGGCTCTGAAACATCTGAAACTTTTCCTTCTAAAAATGCCTTGACCTTGGTCTACAATACCTACAGGGTATGCACAGCAAAAGACTGCTTTCCAAAATCAACTGTCCTACACCCTTGTAGCTTGCAGAGTACTATTTATTAAGGGCACAACATGATATCAGCTTGACATTTCCATGAAAATGTTTGCAAATAATTTTATTTTTAGTCCTTTAAGAAATTGTCACAATTGTAATCACTCCTCTTAAGGG
Source organism: Lepisosteus oculatus (assembly GCF_040954835.1). NCBI lineage: Eukaryota > Metazoa > Chordata > Actinopteri > Semionotiformes > Lepisosteidae > Lepisosteus > Lepisosteus oculatus. The sequence goes on along the minus strand of NC_090698.1, from coordinate 24,219,333 downwards.
CACTCTGGCTCTTTCGTATTTTGCTGATCATATGCAACTGCCTCCAAACTTGCCCCTCCTTATTTAAGCCTAGCACTCTCACTATTCTGGGCTCAGCATTGGAAGATGGACTCCCGGAAGCCTGCCTCGTTATCCTGTTTTAATTCCCCGTCCCTGTACCGGATCCCGTTGCAGGTTATAACCTTTGTCTTGTTTCGTCTTGGATGGATCACCCGGTTTTAGACTTTGGACTTCGCCACAGATTTCCCCCTGGACTCCTTGGACTTGTCTGCCATGGCCATGCCCCCCAAGCACCAATTCACTGTCATCCGTGTCATCCTGTTTGTCAACCTGCCCTCATCCTTGTCGTCTCCTCCCCGTTGTTCTACTCCACTTACTTCCGGACTATACCATCTGCGTAGGGTTCTGAACTATGCTTCACGGGAGCCTGGACCGGCTCCTGTTACAGAAATTTATTAAATAAGGGGCACAGCTGTCATCCTTCATATTGTTACAATGGCTTTCTAGTACATTTTCCTGAATATGAAGAAAGAGACTCCTTACCACAAAGTTTTTAATGCTATTTTTGTCCCAATTCTCATTGTTTTGTGTTAGTAGTACAGTATCTTTATTTCACTATGAATAACAATGCCCAAGAATTAAGTGTATTGAAAAATGTTTTGGAGTGTTTTAGTCATAATAAAGTTGGTTTCACCAACCTGGCTGAGGGTTAACCTCCTGGGCACAGGATGAGAAAGCTGGTACCCACATGCGGAGTGAGGAGTTACCATGGGGCAGTTGCAAAGGTGGAGATGGGGTGGAGGAGAGATGCAAAAGACACATACATAGGAGAGAAAGAGCTTAAATATAGTATAGTATTCATAGTTTTCATAGTTTTAGCATTAATTTTTTTATCTGGAGGAAATGACATCAGGAATGATTACAGCTTAGCATAGTTAAAGCTATTGAACTTGGTTGTGATCTCTCTCGAACCTTTGTTGTGAACTATATTAAATACAGTTCTTCTTCCTTTGATGTCAGTAACCATGTAGAACTTTAATTACTGTCTGGTAGGCAGTCATAACAATTTTGTAATCTAATTAAAAGATAATCTTAGTTTAAGAGGAGGGTTTGTGTGAAAATCATAAAATTAGTCTGTTTTCCATTTTGATTAAAAATATACTTTTGTCCGAAAATATCCTGTTTTAGCCTTGACAGTACTAGAATAGTACAATAATTCTAGTGGATTTACAGGAGCTTTGTACAGCTTAATCATCACCTCCACAGACAGATCAGCAGTCCTCTAGAACAAGGTCTCAGAGTACATTTAGGTGCACAAAAGCGCAGGTTGTATTTGTGAGATTTTGTCTCAATTTTTTTGTTGTTCTTTCGGGTAATAAAGTAAACCTAAGTATTTTTGCTATGTTTAGATGATGGGTAAATATGAAAAGACTACACATGGCCATACTGTATATCTTTTTTAAGATACTGTATGTGTTTCAGCTTTACCAATTTCTAGATATTAAGATATTAATTCATGGTGTTCCCCCAGGATGCCTTCCCATTTAACATTTCAGGTTTGCATAGAAATGTAGTCATGGCAAAGGAACGGCATTGAAGTTAATTATCTGAAATTGCATGTTAGATCCCTGAACAACTAGCATCCCCTCCCTCTTCTCTTAAGAAACACATTTTCAAAAGAAAAAAAAACGACTAGAGCTGCACAGGGACAGGGGAACAGAAGAAAGCTGAAGAAAAATTGACACACTTTCTAGACCATCAGGAATCTCATTGGCATCAGATGCTTTCAACCCACATTTTTACAAAGCCATTAACATGGCAGGATACTTTTGGGCTTTTCACATCTTCATAAAGAAAGGAAACAGCTCTCATAGATCCACCATATCCCAGAGCCAGTAACCCACTGAATATCACAGCATGCACAGATATGCTGCTTTTCACATTTATGGCAGCTGCAGAGGAACTATTCATAGGATTATTAGGGAATATTGAATCTCTCAAGTGAAGAGCTAATCTCAGAAATAACGTGACTTAGTGTGTAGGAATACTCTTCTACTAAAATACAACATGTACATAAAAATAAAGTACTTTATCACTGAAGAGGGATAGCAGATAGACAGTGCTGGCTTTAGAGCACTGCTTCCAGTCCTGATATGTATTTGTCTACTGTATACTGAAATGTTTTGTTTTTCAAATGTTAGATTTTGAACAACCTGATGTACAGTACACAGTGAAACTAGACAAGCACATTCAAAAAAGGGGACTGGAATAAACTTTAGAAGTCCATCTCTAGTTGAAAACATGACTTCAGAAAGTCTAAGTAAAATGTTGATATACTGAAAATGTTGACTGAAGTTTGTGGTGTACTGAAGATAAAGGTACATTATTCTTCCCAAGTCATTTCCAGTATGTTTTTATTTTTTCCAGGCTTGCTTAGATTTAAAAAGTGATTGCCTTTTGGTAGCACATTTCAGCATCCATACAGTACAGTACATCCACTATTGGTAAGGGTCACACCCAGTCTGTTCTGGATGTGTAGGTACAGTAGCAAGGCCTACACCATGGGAAGCCACAATCCAGAGTTAAACCCAAACAAAAAACCAAACAATTATGAGGCAGCAGTGTCACCATGCCATTGTCTTGTTTGTTTTTTTATCCAGAAAAAAAGTACTGTAATGTTAAAAATATTGAATGTGAACTAAACTCCTTGTCAATGCAAAACCACTCTTGAGTTTCTAGTTTACTCCAATTTAGATACTCTTTACCTTACAATTGCACATGGGACATATGTCTGATTAATTAGTGAACATAATATAAGAGTTTATACTACACTATGGATCCCAAATACATCATTCAGGTGACATAAACGCCTTTGTATGAATTAACTGAATTTAATTTTTTTTTATCTGTACATTGTACTACATAGTAGCACAGATTGAAGTCTACAAATACATTATCTGAATGGTAATTTGAGTTTGCACACAAACAGTGAGCACATAAATAGTGTAGTATTTGGCAAAAAAATGTTTGGAGTGTAAGACTGAAAGAGTCTGTTTGCCTGATGTAACCAGATGTTCTGGTCTGCAGGTGAATGACGTGAGTATATCCATGAGTTTCCAAAGAAAAACAGACATGAAAAGACAAACGTCCTGTGGTGAGTATGTTTAGCTCTTACCATGCTTGTGCTTAAACTTCTTTGTAAGGATTAACCATAATGTTTGTAACTTGCACTTCCAGTAGAGTGCATGCAAGGTTATCATGGCACAAAGGAAGCAGCAGAGAATTTCTGCTTTGTCCTCTTTCTACAACAGCCCCTGTTCAGAGATCATTTTATAAAAACTACCTTTTATATGATGGCTACGTACTGTAACTGAAGATTAAGTAAGTGCTAAATCAGAGATAATCCTCTTCGGCTATCTTCCATGCCATGGAACATTAATTTGTTTGTGACCTCCCATGCTTACAGTATACAGTAGCTAACTATATATGGTGCACTTTAACAACCACATTTTCATAGTTCATAGCAGAACTTGCTTGTTAGGATTAATGGTTGTCAATTAAAACTCAAAGTTGAATTTATGTTTTTGGGATTGTTTATATTGATTGCGAAGGATTAAACCCCACATAGTTATGAATATAATATACAATACCTGTCGTATACATGCATATACTGTATACTGTGCATGTACTGTATGTGTGATCGGACTGTGTCACTTTGAACATGCTCATGTTCATGTATTAACTGAGTGGCTTTAAGTATATTTTTAAGGATGATGTTCTATATCCTACAGTGTTTGCTAATATTCCATTACTTTATGGGAAAAATAATCTGTTCTTGATGAAAAGGAATGGGGAAGCAGTGTAATATTTGAAAGAGTAATGTTTTTCATTAGCTTTCTACTAAGGGATCCCTTGTCATTAACTTAAAAGTGTCTATTGAGAGTGAGTGCATTGTTGAATCAATGATGTCAGGCAAACAAAACCAAAAAGATTATCTAGCATTCCAGTGAATCAGGTTACTTTCATATAGAACCAATATTCTTTCATAATCCTTTAATTAATATAACTCCAGGTAGATCAAAGCATGGGGAACACCAAATTCAAGCTACAGTATTAGCATGACCCTTCATGTATTTCAGTGTTCTGAAAAATATGGAACTTTCTTGTAAAAAAACACACACTTTGCTGTTGAAATATCTTGCTACAATTTAATTACAGATGCATTAATACTTTAATCATACATCAGAAAGACCACCAAAACCAAAATTATTCTGGAGCTAGGATCACACATTCTCCCTTCTCTTAACGACAGACTACTGTTCTTTTAAATTTTCTCCATTCATTGGAAGTTTCATTTCACACCTCTCTGCACCCATTCTGACTTCACACCTCTTGATTGGCCTCTCTTTCTGTCCCCTGCTCCCGCCTCTCACTCCTCCTCCCTCCCAACCTTTGTTCTCCCGCTATTTTACCTTTGCCTACTGCCCTGTCTCTCTCACACCTGAAGAAGGCTCTACAGCCGAAACGTTGTGTTCTCTTTCTTCTTTTTTTTCAGCATGGAATAAACCTATTACTTGTTCCTTTGCAGCCTATGCATGCTGACGCAGCTACCCACCTAAATTAATACTTTAATCAGCAATGACAGGGGTTCCCAAGCAATTGGTACAGTACCAACAATTGGTAAAGGGGCTTCTTGAGAGTGCAGGCTGTGGCCTATAATCCCATCAACACTATTTTGTCATTTGCCCAGTGTGAGAAGAATTCCTCAGGCATTGCATTGCAACCCCAGTGAAGAATTGCTGAGATTGGGTAAGTCCACTCAAGATGCTCAGGTCAGCACACATTTCAAAGGGAAGCAGCATCCTCTCCGTGCTGTCACAACTGGGAGCCTGCCAGACCAGAGGCAGACAGCTCTTTGTAATAATTGTAAAAGCGTTCACTATTAGAATAATGCCATAATAAAAGACCCACATCACTTCTAACTGTTTCAGCTGTTGTAGGTGTAACTTTTGCAGAAAATGTATAACAATGATTTTTCAGAAGCTCTAAGAAACAAAAAGCATTTCATTTGAAATGAACAAAATTAATGATGCATTAATGATGCTACACACTTTTTATGCCACTTAAAACTATCATTAATCTTCCTCACCATTAGATTGACATCATTAGCAGCTTTGAATAGAAGCCACTAGAATAGAAGCCAATAGAATATAATTTTTCCATTGTTCCAGTACATTTTCTGATTGTCAGCCAGGGGCTGGGCCTTGTGCATTTATACATCTTTGAAGTGTTTTATCTATTTCTTTTAGGCTCCATCAGCAGTTAATTTCATTATTGGCAAAGATACAGTAAATAGAAATTGTCCAAAAATAACAAAATAAAAGCATCACATTTCCCTCTTGTGGCTGATTTATGAAGCCCAAATAATGAAGTAGTTTGAGGTTATAATTGTCTGATTGCCTTGAGATGAATAATTATACTTATTAATTATACTGAATAATGCTGAATAATTGTAAACTGGGGTTTATCAACAAGTTAGTATTTTGAGTGAAATGGACTCACCCTATCCTTTTGTCAGGAATCTTTTCTTGGAAAAATGCTGGGAACAGTTTTATTCCTGTGCATGATGTGCATGAGTTAAGAAGCAATGGCAAATAACTTTGCAATGACAGCTGGCCTAAGAATGTGGAGTTAAATGAAAATAGTATACAAATCATTTTTTTATTTTGGAATCCTAGATTGTGAGGCCAGTTCTCCTTAGGACTTGGACCCAATTTTTATTATTCAAAACACACATGAAGAATGATGCATTAAACCATTTAATAAACTTTTTTGTTTTGGTAATCCATTATGTTTTCTTCCATTCTTGCTGCACAAATCTGTTTGTGGGTAAAGACTGATTTTAAAAGGGCCTTTACTGCCTAGAAAATGCTCTGTTCTCACAGTGAACCAGAAATGAAGATGCTGCTTATCTAATGAAATCCAGGCTCACAATCAGAAAATATTTCTTCTGACATCTCAGAATCATCTCTGAAAAGAGACTTAAGAGGTGAGGTATTTCCACAGACTGGGTCTTAAATTATTACCTGCAGCATTTTTCTAGCCAAAGTGCAGATTAGATTAGATTAAATTAGACTACATTGCAGACTGATTTGTACAGTATGTAAATAATTTTACACATTTACCTCAGAGCTGTTCCAAGGAAGAGGAAGCAACTCCACCTATCCATCCATTTTCTAACTGCTTCATCTCATTTGTGGTTGCAGATACACAAGGAAGGATGCACCTTGGATGGGACACCAGTCCATCTCAGGTCACACACAGAAACGGACACATACACAATTGCACCAGGACCAATTTAATCAGATGCCAATTTACCTGCTAATATGTCTTTGTATTGTGATAGAAGAATCAGACTCAAACTCAGAGAGAACATACAAACTCCAAGCACATAGTACCCTAGGTTGGGAATTGAACCCATGGCCCCAGCACTGTTAGGCATCACTGCATCACCAATTTGCCCATGAGGGAACAAATAATAATAATAATAATTGCTTACATTTATATAGGGCTTTTCTGGACACTCCACTCAAAGTGCTTTACAGGTAATGGGGACTCCCCTCCACCACCACCAATGTGCAGCATCCACCATAGTGCACCAGAACACTCACCACACATCAGCGATCAGTGGGGAGGAGAGCAGAGTAATTAAGCCAATTTATAGAGGGCGATTGTTAGGAGGCCATGATTGATAAAGGCCGATGGGAAATTTGGCCAGGACGCCGGGGTACACCCCTACTCTTTTCAAGAAACACCCTGGGATTTTTAATGACCACAGAGAGTCAGGACCTCGTCTCACTTTTACGTCTCATCCGAAGGACGGCGCCTGTTTACAGTATAGTGTCCCCGTCACTACACTGGGGCATTAGGACCCACATGAGCCGCAGGGTGAGCGCCCCCTGCTGGCCCCACTAACACCTCTTCCAGCAGCAACCTTAGTTTTTCCCAGGAGGTCTCCCATTCAGGTACTGACCAGGCTCACACCTGCTTAGCTTCAGTGGGTTGCCAGTTGTGAGTTGCAGGATGATATGGCTGCTGGCGAATGTCAAAGGTAACAATGGCTACTGTTGACCTTAAGGAAGTCACGATTACTAACTACTGGGAAATAACTGTTGAACCAGTCGTCATAATCTAGAGGTACTGATACCTAAGAAAGGCTGAGTCCAGACTGGTATCTGCTTTAAGAAGCTTCACAATGTGAAGTGGTCCCCAGTGGAATGGCCAGTATCCCCCTCTGGTGGAGGTTTCCTGTGTGCTATATAATAAGATTTGTAAGGACTTTCACGTTCCACCTAATCCAGCTCCATAATCTGAGGGGAATATTGCTTTAGATAAAGCCTTGATTTAATCTTCATTCTAGAATTCTACATTGCCTACCATTGGAGTATGATATGGTGAACTGTTTTTGGATTAAACCCCCCCCAGTTTCTTCCTACTGTATATACAGAGCCTGCTGTATCACCTATCACAAAAGGCTAAACAGAAAACTAGATTAGCACAAGATTGTAAGAGCAGCACAAACAAAAGGCAGCCATTCAGACCATCTAGCGCAATTGTTTTATTTTTAATTAACTAAAGATGTTTAAGATTTCAACTGTTTCTTCAAGGACGCCAGGCATCCCTTTCAACAACATGGCAGGGCTGCTCTTTCTAGAGAACAGAAGTGTTTTCTGTGCTCAGTTTTAGATGCACTGATTTACATTGATCTACAATTGAGAATGTGAGGCACTCTTTACACTCTCGGGCCAAGAGATAATCAAAAAGATTTAAAGACTTGAGAAAAAAGCAGCTCAAGTCACATGTTTAATTGAGAGAACTATCTAGCAAATGTTGAAAACATTTTAATTTTATGTTTCTTTGAGACATGGAAATTAGTTTTAATATTCTTAACTGAAAGACATAATTACAGTCTTATTTCCTGAATGCAAACAATCTTATCTCAATCCAGCTTTGTTCACAGACACCCTTTCATCAGAATATAATAAAATCATATAAAGAACATTTTTTATTCTTATTAATCAACCCATATGTAGTTACACTGAGATGCATCACGTGCCTCTGTTTCGACTGTTCTTATCTGTCCTTGGCTTTACTATTACATTCTCGTTACTTTTCTATTACTCACTGTTGTGCTCTTCTCAGAATTTTCTTTAATACAACAAAACTAGCCTGTGCACAGTAACTTTTTGTTCACTACTATACCTGAGTTGTACAGGATTCCCAGTTAGTATCTTAGGAGGTTATTGAAATACATATCCAGACAATTAATAGTCAACAAACAGTTGTTAATAATGCTATATGTACACAGGTATCCATCATTACCCAAGTGATAGAAACATAATTGTTATTCCAAAGCTAAAAATACAGCTGTACAATTTTTTTTAAATTAAATTTTAAAACTGTGTTACTAATGAGGATCACTTATATCCAAATGTCAGATAGAGTTTGAGATTACAATTAGTGCTCATGGGCAACATCTGCCATCCCACAATAAGGTCATGCACATCTTCCATCAAAACACTCTTGAAGAATGTGAATATGAATATGAAGAATATGAAGAATTTCATATTTTGCAAAATCCAGATTATCAACCCTGTGAAAACACATACAGGTGCCAGATTCTACTGGCATCTCAGTTCTGCTTCTTTAGTTACTTGGTTTTCTTTGAAAACTTTTCTTAGGCAGTATGTAATCAGTTGTGTGTTACCTTTGGGTTTTAAATAAATATTTTTCTAACCACTTCAGACCAAAAAACAGACTTTTTTTTAGCAACCTCTGTTTTCACTAAGTGATGCTTCTTAAATGTGAGGTCTCTTTTGGTGTTGATTACTGGAATTATAAAGACAAACTGAATGGCAAATGTAAATACACTGTAAACAGAAACTTTAATAGTAAGCCTTAAAAAAATTACATTAACCCATTTAGAGTTATCAAACAAAATCATCCCCGTTTGTACTGTAATTAAAATGAATTAACCAAAGGAACATGCTGAACAGCTTTGATTGCATTTTCAATTTCCACCAGTTGTAATAAACAGGGTCATCATTTTTTAAAGAACTCAAGATGTGTGATCTTACTTGCTTTTCTTTTTCTTTTTTGCTTTTCAATTGTAGAATGATTATATCTATAAAACAGGTGTACATTTTGAAGCATATTAAATGCTGGAGCAAAATACTTCTTAAAATATTGAGATCAGCTGCCATTTGTTGTGGAAAACCTGTTTTCATATAACCGTCATATAACTCATTAAGTTTATTAAGACAATATTATTTTTTAAGTCTGACAATGTGAGCCATTAATGAGAAAACCAACACTTGTTTGGTTGAATCTCTGACATGAGTTACCCACTACAGACTTAATATACAGTTTGGCAGATGGAATAATAGGAATAGGAATTCAGTTAGCTACTGTAGTTACTGGCCTTTTCTTGACATCTGTTCTAAGATAAATTACACTATAATTCTGTCCAGTATTTTTCTAAGATCCTTGATTCATCTAGGTTACGTTCCTGTTCTTTAAGACTTTACTCTTCAATCAGCCTTTTCCTACTCTTTACTCCCTCTCCCGAGACTTGGGCACAAATGCAAACCTTTGCTGTTGATATGAAAGACGGTAATGACTAAATGTTAGAAAACAAATTAGACGCATGATAGAGCAAACAGCTTTTCTCAACTCTTTCTTTCACTTTACTTTTCTTCAGCGGTCTGGAAATTTTAATCCACGGGGATCATAAACCAAAAACCGCTTCTTAGGCTCTGCTACGTTCCTTCAGTTTCCTTTCCTGAAATTGTAAATCTTTGTTTTGGACCCTGTACAGTGTCTAAATAAACTGTACTTCAAATCACATTATGATTGCAGTTCCCTAATGGTTCTTCCAACTCTTGTTTCTTTATTCTATCATAATTGTTTAAAAAGACTAGTAGATCAATAAAAGCATTCCCCCTAGTAGCTGTTCAGACAAACCAAGTAAGAAATCAATCGTTAGCTGTGTGTACCATATCAATACGGGCTGCCGATGTCTCAGATGATTTTTCTTAGAGTATGTGAGGAAAATTAAATGTCTTCCATAACAGCCATTCTACACATACAGTATAGTTATATACTACATTATTATACTATGTTATATACAGTAGGATTCGATTGTGATATATAGACATATGTGTATTTGAATTTAAATCTGAATTTTTGAGCATTTTATTGGCTGGAAAGGAACAAATAAATCAATTTCTTAAGATTGAAGTATTTTTACTTTTCATAATGTGAACTAATGTGAACCATTGCATAATCCTACCAGTGATCTACCCCTGCAAACACTAGTGGGCACTAGGCAGGATACACCCTGGACATGACGACAGTCACTGGGCATCACTGGACACACACACAGGCACATCCAGTACTTACACTTAGGGCATATTTTCCCAGAAGCCAATTAGCCTACTAGTATGTCTTTGGACTGTGGGAGGAAACCAGAGCACCCAGAGAACACCCACATACATGGGGAGAACATACAAACTCCATGTAGATAGCACTGGAGTTCTGGAATTAAACCCAGGGCTCCATTGTTGTGACCCAGCAGTGTTAACCACTATGTCAATGTGCCACTCACCTTCCACGATAAGTCCGTCCAGTATTTTCCTAAGACCCTTAATTGATCTAGGTTAAGTTCCTGTGCCTGAAAGTTGTTTTTGATTTATAGGGCTACATCTTTACCTCTTCTATCATTCCTGTCTTGCTGAAATGCTCTGCACACTAATGTTGTGTTCGTCATCATCACTCTCTGTTAGACATTTCTGTCAAAGACATAATAATAGCATGCTAATGCAATAGCTTTTATCTCTTGCCATTCATGGGGTGTCTGTTTATTATGAAATGATAATCCATTTATATTTTGCAGTGAGTTGATGCAGGATATAAGCTAAAGTTAAATATATACTACTGTATATGCTCTCTGTTGTATACCAAACGCTTAAAAGGATTCCCTGCCTGAATCATCACTTTGCTTGATGGAGCAAAGTATATGAGGTATCATCATCCACATTTTTCAGTATTGTGATCCTTGATTTCAGCAATTGCTGTATTAGGTACTTAAAACAGGGTGGTGTTTGTACCAATAGCCATAGTGTCAACAGTGAGAAAATCACTAGCCAGGAGGTTATTGGCAAAATACGTGCAGTGATAGCACAATACTGTATGTATGTTCAATAAAGAGTTAATCTTAATTTGAGTCTTTTTATCTTATTTTCAACCTTTATCAACAAATTAATAGTGAAATAATGGAGCGGCTACCTCTTAAGAACCAGTTTGTTTCTTAGTAAATTCATATTGTTTCAGTAGATTCAGACAATGCCCACAACCTAATGGCTGTGCAGTTGTACAAGAGAAAAGAATGTATAAAGTGAACCTTATCTAGGATAAAGGGTGACAACCTGAGCATGAAAGCCAAGGTAATGTGGGTTTAAACCTCAGGGGAATGATTCTAATGCGCATTAGAATCCCCTACTTTTTCTTCTTAAACTCCATGATGCAGTGGCTGCTGAGTTTGTTTAGAATCCTGACAACAGGACACTTACAGATTTTCACAGAAAGCAAAAAATGTATAACAGCCTACCTGATTTGATTTTCTGCATGTCAGAACAGAAAAATATTAGCTCTTCGCTTCAGTATATCTTCAAATAGTGCATGATTCTAAATGGGTTTTGTCACTATGTATTATGAAAAAGATAAGAATGCCCATGCACACAACTTAAGCCCATATTTAATCTATAGTGTCCAGGGCACTAAAAGAAAGACAACTAGGAAAAAATGAGAAAAGCCTACAGTATAAGAGACCTGAACATGAGTGTATGAAAGACATGCTTTGAGTTAAAAAATCAGAATGATGATTTTCTGTAGGATTTGCATTTGCTTTAATTGGCAAACTAGCTGTAACAAAACTCATCTCATAATACCAAATGATAAAAAGGTAAAGTCCATACCTGGATTATTGCAGTCCAGATCTCACCTTGGTTTCTATAGAATTAAGCAGAGAGAAGAGTGTTATCCCCCCCTCCCTTAAAAATGCTGGTCCTCCTTTATTTAGCTGGGCCACACCAAATGAATGGAACATTAATGGCAGAACAAATATCCTTTGACATGCTTTTCCATATCCTGAGAGCATTAAGAAACATTAGGGGTGATGTATTCATTGGTAGGGTTATGAAGTCTGTGGTAGAATGGTTCAAGGTAGGAGGTTTCAGAAGAGGATTAATATTGCTGGAGCAGCTGACACATACTGTATGCACTGTGTAACTTCCAATCATCTATAGCAAAATACATTTTGCATCTCAGAGTGAGTATTACTGCTCCCATGAGATTAGTGAAATCACTATACAATGTTCCATTTCAGACGTGCACATGAATAACCTGGTACAGTGAACTCTGTGAAAGCTGTGGATAAGCCCTAATATTAAAATGCATATTGGCATTACAGGCTGTATGACATTTGCTTTAGAAATATTAACCCAGGAAAACATGCTATTATGATTTTTTTCACCCCAAGAAACATTTTTTCATTTTTGACAAAAAACAACATGTCTTATCCTCCAGCTTTACTGATGATTTCGAGGGACTTTATTCCAGTTCCTGTTCTGTCTTTGCAGCATTTTTACTTCCACCTGAAAAATCTGCTTCATCATAGCTGGAGATTTTCCAATTACCAGTCACACTAGAAGCATACTGAAAGGCCCCTGAAAAGCAGGTGATATGATGTCATCCACTATGACATGGTGTTGGCCGGGCTTGATTGGTGTAAACAGATGGTCTAGGGCATGAGAGCCTTGCATCAGGTCAAAGTACACTTGAGCTGAATAAAACAATCAATATCAATAACAGGTAGTGGTAGAAATATATACATTTTAAAATGTGTACATTGAAAGATGTAAAGGTATTACATAAAGGAGGATAGATCAAGGTGCCTCCAGTCCAGCAGGAATTCCCAGCTACAATCTGACACCTGCACTGCCTGAATCATAACACTGCTGATAGACTTATACTGTGCAAATGGAGGTTTGTAATATGCAAGCTGTAAAGCCCAGTAGTCAGTGTAAGTGACCAGTTTTACAGTATGCTTAGAAATGGGAAAATATTACATGCCATCTAAGGTTTTAGTGAGTACTGCAGCTGCAAGAAGCTTGACGGGTTCAAAATCTTTTGATGATATCTAGAGCGAATGTTTGTCAAATTCTGAGAATTCTGGAAAATGCATTGGTCTCTTATGTGTGAACTCAGAAGTGTAGGGAATTGCAGATGGTACTCAAGTAGAAATCTCCATCCTTTGAAAAGCTAAGAAAATGTTTTATGAGAAGACCCTTTATCCATTTAAAACACTAAATGTGATGGCAGCCAGAGTGTGTTCTTCTTTTGGATTGACTTGGTTCAGGGTGGAGACTTTTTCAACCACTTGCTTGACATCAGATATTTTAGTAGGCAATACCTCCAGGATAGCTTGTGACAGGTTTTCTTGTGGTAGTGATGCCCTATAATTGCAATAGTAATATACAGTTTTACTGCAACCAGAAATGTGTCTGGAGTTTTAAAATACATAGCATTTGTTATGCTGCATTCATTCACAATTTCAAAACAATTACAGTGCCAGGATGTTCTTCTTCCATCCAATGGAGAGTAAATGGTTTTAAAAATAAATGGAGAAAAAACAGCAAGCCCATTATACTATAAAACTGAAGAGCAGTTTGTTTACCTAAGGAAATAAAGTAAGAATTGCCTTTTTTAGTTTTAAGGAAAAACAAATAGTTTGTAAAATCAATACCACAAAACTATTAAAAATATACAAAATCCGTGACTTATAAGCATATATTTTAATATGCTTATATTAAATAAGCATTATGCAGCGATTATGCAGCGACAACATCGATTTCGAGAACCAAGCCCTCGAAATGTACTCATTTTTCATCAACAGAGGATACCCCAGCAGGGCCCTTGCCCGAGCCAAAAACACCCCCCGGACCATCATCGATCAGGAACTCCCGCCGTAACAACCACATTCCTTTGGTGCTTCCTTACCACCCTAACACACTTCCTATCCCCAGGACCATCAACCAGAACTTTTCCATCCTACAGGATGATCCCTCCATTGGGGCCCTCTTTTCTGATCGCCCTATCATCTCATATCGCCGACCACCAAATCTGCGTAACCTCCTTGTTCACAGCTCCCTTGACCGCCCTCAACAACCATCCACACCAGGCACTTTCCCTTGCAACAGAGCTCGCTGTATCACCTGCAAGTACACAGCCACCACCACACTCATTCAAGGCCCCTCAGGACAATTCCGGATCACCCAGACAGCATCTTGTACCTCCAGCAACCTTATTTACTGTATCTCTTGCAGTAAATGTCCAGCCATCTACATTGGAGAAACAGGAAGGAGACTTCAGAGAACACGTCAGGGCTGTAAAGATTAAAGATCTCTCAAAGACGGTTTTCCGAACTCATACATCAGAAAGACCACCGAAACTAAAATTATTCTGCAGCTAGGATCACACATTCTCCCTTCCCTTAACGACAGACTACTGTTCTTTTAAATTTTCTCCATTCATTGGAAGTTTCATTTCACACCTCTCTGCACCCATTCTGACTTCACACCTCTTGATTGGCCTCTTTTTCTGTCCCCTGCTCCCGCCTCTCACTCCTCCTCCCTCCCAACCTTTGTTCTCCCGCTATTTTACCTTTGTCTATTGACCTGTCTCTCTCACACCTGAAGAAGGCTCCACGGCCGAAACGTTGTGTTCTCTTTCTTCTTTTTTTTCAGCATGGAATAAACCTATTACTTGTTCCTTATATTTTAATATGTATTTATGGCTCATTTTGAAGACTATTTCTTCTATAAAGCTAGCAGCAACTTGCATCCTTACTAAGGAATTTTATAATAAATAGACAGTCTGTGGATTCCCATAGACCTCTGTAAATGGTTGTGTAAGAATATGGCCATGCATGAGATGTTGTTGCTGAAGCTTAAAAGATTTCCTTATTGCAGTACCTCAATGAGACAGTGTTCCAAAAGCAAATTAGATGGATGAGTAGGATCTGAGTTGTCATGTCATCTTTTAGATTATATTCCTTTTGTTTGAGCAAGTGAAAAAGGCTATGAGATAAGGACACTCCATTTCCTCAATGTTGCTTAATTATCTTTTGGATATTATTTTTGTTTGGTAAATTTTGTATACATTTTAAATATTTATGACAAACTAATATTGCATAATTGCATAGTATCCAAACTTCACAAAAAAAGCACCCTAGTCTGGATTTGAACCCATGTCCCAGTAGCTCCTACACAGTAGCATTGATCTCCACTCCACTGCACTGCCCTTACTTATAAAAGTGCTTTGCTCATTTCCCACCATCAAGATTATGTTTATCTCTCCATTATCTGCTTTAAGATCAAAAGCTTTGGTTGAAGAATTGCATTTATGACCCATAATTATGAGCTAGCAAGCAAAACGACTTTAATTTTACTTCCATGTGGAGTTGGACTTCCTTCTAAACAGGGCTATCATAAGCCTCATGACGCAGCCCATGGTTTTCATGAAATCCGGGCACATTCACCTGGGGAGTCTAACACCTCCTGGGGCTGTGTGGACTCGCTCAGGCCGATTGTCCCAACCGCCTTCCTCCAATTAATGGATGCTTCTTCCATCAGCCCAGGATATTAAAAATCTGATCTGCCACTGATACAGTGCTCTGTCATTGAGGTACCTTCTGACCAGAGTAGTGCCTGCTTTCCAGAAGAATACTCGGCCTAAATTCTGCCCGGGTATTTCTCTGTCTGTCTCGATCCCGCTGTGCAGTGACACACATCCAACCCTCCTGTCTGTCATAATTCTCCAAGCCTTCACTGGCATCAAGCTTTTGGATTCTTCGGCCTCTCAAAAAGACGTGGCTCTCTCCATCCGCTCGCCGCGTCATAATAGATTATGTTTGCTCTTTTGAAAGTGCTGCATTATTAAAGAAGCCTTTTCAAGCAGCTGTGCAGAGACGTCTCTCAACACCCTGAGCCCTGTCCTTTTTCTGGATGTTCTAGTGTCATAAATAACTCAAATAATATGAGAATGACCCCGCAACCTTCACTACAAACAGCAGACTGGAAACGGATGGATGGAATGTGGGAATGAGCAAAACAAAAAGCAGAACAAATGAAATAAACATTATGGTTTGGTTTCAAACACAGGTTTGTAACATCAGACATATTTTTGAAAAGGAAATTACCCATTGAACATACTTAACAATGGACAACTGTAATCAATGCTAAAGACATCATGCATTTAATAAGATATCTGAATAAGGCAGTAGATGCTTTCAAATAAATTGCTGTCTTAGGCGCATGATGTTTAAGTTTATTTGACCTTTGCAGAATGAAAAATGTCATGGGGAGATGAGACCCACACTTTATTTGTCAAGTCAAAATCTACCTTTGTTAAGAGTCTTATGTGCCTGGTCTGCTTATACAGACTTAGAGGTTATAATGACATTTAACTTCATCTCTTAAAAAATCCATCTATGGCCTTTGTCATAGTGTGCTAAATCATACTTAATTGATCAGTTCTATTAAAATGTTCTATTTTAAAATTTTCTACTTCATATGCTTCATAAGGAGAATTCTTCTGCTATTTGTATAAATGATAAGTTTGTTAAATCCTTAAAACAGTGGTCACCTGCTAATAGAACAAGAGTTAGAAAATGTTTACTCGAGAAGGGTACATTTCTAAAGGGCACAGGAACTTCTGGAAGTGTCTCAGTGGTGAAAAATGCTGATCTTTAGCTGTTGCCACATGAATGGCATGGTGCTCCCTCAAGAGGCACTGTGGTAAATCTGGCAGTGAGGCATTAGGACAAACAATACTCACTTTGTATACATGTCTGACCCTATTGTGTTGCAATAGAATGCCCACTTGATGTGTTTCCATAACCTCCTCTTATACAGTACACACAAACTTAAATTCTCAGATCCTTTTGCAAAAACAAACTGTAAAATAATACATGCCTGGAAAAATAATCAGAAGACATGTTCAACCTTTTAAAGAAACTGTTATTATATGCACTGGTTTTAGAAGTAATGCACAAATCATAAGACATTTCTACGCATGAAAGTCTGATGCCAAACTGTCATGAAATAAAAGTGCCTCCACACTGATTTTTTTTTATGAAACCTACTGCCACTGCTTCTGATCATGGACCTGTGGATGCATTTAAGAGTACATTTGTCTTTCATTATTAGTCATAACAGCCACAGAGATTCATGGATTCACCTCATAAAGAAGCACCTAATAAAAGAATTATATATTCCTAACATAACAGAGACCCCAATAAAGCACTCCCTGTGGTTCCATTCACTTGCAGGAACATCACCCAAGTCAGCCCAGGGATCACAATAACTGTGCACACAGAAGTAATCACATTGGCCTCTCTTGGCCTGTAGTTTAGGTAGGCTGTAGTGACAGCTGTCAGAAAATGTGCTGTGATCAAACAATGGTATGATCTTCACAGCTGTGGTGTCATGTGTGAATAACTACCTTTAGGATGCTAGGGTGCTCAGCAGCACTGTTTCTTTGTTGATAGAGATGCAACAGTTGAAATTTGGAACTCCAAAATTCTAGCTACCACTTTCATGCTTTCTTCTACTGTGCCCAACTGGAATTGTGATTAAGTACAACATATTCACCTTAAAAACGTGAACAGGATATATAGGATATATATATATATCTTCTACCAACTTAGACACAGATGGGAGCATATTAATCACATGCTCATCACCTCAGCAATTGACAAAATCAAAAATAAAATTGGCTAAATATTTTAGTGATTGTTTCTTAGATCATTTTGAGCATTAGTGTTACATACTGTATATTGCAAACTCTGTATACCGTATATACCCTGAATGTATTTCTATATTCTTCATCCCTAATTACATTGGACAAATGTACTCTAAGTCTTGTCAGTGGTACAGGGATGTTTGCACAATTTTGCCTTCATAAAATCTAGCATAAAAATACCAATAACAAACTACTAATCACAAATGACTCCACAATGCTGCCTCAGTGAAGCCAACAACCAGCTACAAAAACATAATTGCAGTTTCTGAGGAAAATCACATAAAGTTCAATAGCACCTAGAGAGATCTGTTGTCTCAACTATTTTAAAAGCCTGACCTACCACTTGTTTTTGCTCACACAGCATTTAGCAGTGCCAGTTTATAGAGTTACTATCATCACTCCAAAATTACGATAATTAGAGGATTCAGGAAGGTCTCTTCTAAACCATAATAGTGGATATAAACAATTTATACTACATTTCTAAGAACCTTGCCAGAACCAAAATCAAATAAGATACATAGAATTATTTTGAAGGGTTGCCATATTTCTCTGGCTATTTTACAAATAATTCAGACTTTCCTTTCTAATTTTAATGGCTGTAGGCAATTTTGGCATCTTCAGCAGTGCTATGCTATAAAATATACATTTAATAAGGCATCAGTAGTGTTATACACTGGGGAAAAAGCTGGTTTGAGTCACCATGTAATGATATTGGATGGCGACCACTACAGGATAAGGTTTATAAATAATCCTTGCTTAATTGGTTAAATATGTTAAGGCATTAAGATTGCATGACACTCTTATAATTGAAGTCTCCATTATTGCCATGTTGTAGCATACTAGAAACTCTAAACATATAAGAAAAATGGTTAAAAATGTATATTTAGGCAGTAGAACAGCAAGACATTTAGCAATGCTGCTTCATAGAACCAGGAGTCTGAGGTTTGACTTCAGCCTCAAGTGTCTGTTTCCCTGTGTTTGTGAGGGTTTTTGCTAGGAAAGGTGGTCAGCTTTCCTCCAATCTCTTAAAGACAGAGGTTTGTTGGGTTTGTGGGCTCATCTGGTTTTCAGTCTGGGTATAGGGCACTTAAATCTTCTGCTTTAAATCCTGCCTGTGCTTCTGGATTAGGTCCAGTTTGCTTTAGCCCTCATAAGGAGAAATGATTTTTTGATACTGGCATGGAAAAAAATAATATTTATGAACAGCAAACTCATTTTTTTTTTGCATTTGTGGTCATGAGATTAATATGAATGATATAATACAATATAATGATATAATACAATACACAATATATATTTACGTAATTCCAGAAATACATTTGATTCACATTAGATTACTTTGAGTTCACCCAGATGACGAAAAGTACTGGAACACATTTATCTAAGTTACTATATGGTTCCATATCTCTTTGAGCTCACCAAACTCTGTGTCATAATGGGAGATGTTTTTCCAAGTCTTTGCTGTAATCTATCAGTTTTTGCCTATTGTTGCTCTGACTGATTTTTCTTCAAACTTTATAATAAAGGGTCAATTTAATTTAGATCTGGAGATCGACTTTGCCAGTTCAATCTTCATGAGCTATTTGGTTGCATGGTGAAGCATTGCCCAGAAAGTATGGAGAACATTGTCTTGTACATAAACAGAAAAACAAAATCTTTCAACTTCAGAATTCATTCTGTTGCCGCTGTATGTTAAAAACAAGTTTGTCTGTTCATACCCAGGCCAGGCCATCGTTCACACATAAAGGGGTGTTATTTTCTTGCTCTTCACTTTAACTTTTCCATCATTTTGATAAAGCTTAATCTTGCAGTAATCTGTCCAGAAAACGTCCCAAAACTCTCCTGGCTCATTGTGGTACTTCTGGGTAAATTCTGATCTGGCTTTTCTGTTCTTGCTGATAAGGAGTAGCCTTTGGAATCTTATGTCTCAGTCTTCTGCAAACTGTGGACTTTGACACCTTTACTTTGCACTCTGAAAGTTGTTTGTAATTTTAGGACTTTCTTTAACAGCTCTGTTTTTCTGTCATCATCTATATATGTTTTTTGGAGTGGACCCAGTTATGACTGATCTGTAACTACTTTAGTTTAATACTTCAGTATTTTCCAAAATGTTGATTTTTATATCTAATTAGGTTAGGTTCGGATTGCGTTTTCCTTTTCTTTTAACAAATTTTCAAATTTGCCTGCATTTCATTAACTCAAAGTTCTAGGGTTTTCATTTTCACTTTCTACTACAGACTCCAAACACAGGTTGATACGATGTTCACAACTCTTTTATGAGTTATTAGGTATTCAACAAAAAACATGACAAACAACAGACACTTTTGTCCCAGTGCTTCTGTTCCTTCAAAATACAAGTTCAAACACAACCAGTTTGTTTAGTTGACTCAAAAGGTTAAACTAAATTAACTGTATTCAAAATAATACATTACTTTACATTACTGTACAGTATGTGATGTACTTACAAACCACTGTGTTTATAAGAAAGTATTATATAGCTTTAGATTTAGTAGTGAAAATATTTTTAGTTTTATGCATTAGTGATATTTTTAAAAGCTTTGTATAGACATACTTTGAATGCTATACTGTATAGTTTTGCATTTGTATTCCATTAAAAATCAAAGCATTAGCATTATGTTCTCTTGAACTCAGCTATGTTCTCAGACTCTTAATATCTGCATTTGATGCTGTGACTTGATTCTATAAGAAAAAATACACCTGATGAATATAAAATAACATTTCCATTTTGTAAGGTAAGAATTTTGTATTTAAATATGTAGGGTTATTTTGTCTCTTCTTTGTCTTCCACATATGAAAGTGGCTTTTGTTTATTCTGGGCATTACCTAGGATATGCAATGAAGGATTCTTTCTAACTCTCAGATTAATTCTAAGCCTCACTGAAAGGCCAAAGGGTCTGACTTCTTTGTAGAATCGCTCTGATTGATAGCTGTAAAAACATGCATTTTCAGTTATGTTGCTCATGGAATTATAGTACTATCTCTGAGTGTCAACTTTAATCTTTGTGTTATCTTTTGTTCATATCAGCAAAAGAATTCCATAGTTCTATGGTGATTTTCTGTAGTATAGAAATTGTGCCAGACATATTTGTTTCTATACAAATCATCCAAAGTCACTCAACAGCATGCAAACGAATGACATGAAATTTAAAAAGATGAGTTAGTATCTAAATTATAGCACGTATTTGGTTTCAAGAAAGCTTATGGGGCTTTCTCGCTAATGACAGTTGGAAAGGAACTTTTTTATGTCATAGTGGCTTTTCTTAGGATTGTTGTTATAAACTTTGAAAATCTTACATTAATACTATAAAACATTACTGTTAAATAATTAATTTAGCATTATCTTCTACATGTGTCATGGAAAACACAATGGCAGTAGTATGAAAGGACAATTTACTGTATCAGGATGTAAGTCTGATAGTCAGAAACAGAAAAGGACTACAGTATGTTGGCTTGAAAACTTAGTTTGCATATTCAAAAATGAGCTCAATTTAAACCTACTCAGTTGTAAAAATTCCAGCTCTCATGTTCCCGTTGTCTGACAGTGCAATTTTAACTAATGGAAGCAGCCTTTGTCTGATATCTGTCCAGGCACTAAGCCAGTTCTCCGCAAAGCACATTAATAAATTTGTATGTGAGCAAGATGTTATTGATGGTTGATTTTATTGCACTTTCCACTGTACTGATTTATGCTCAGCTGAAAAAGCAGAGAGAATGAAAGGCAATCAAATCTATGTTTTCTGCTGTGTACTTGGCACTAGCTTACCCTGAGACAATTTCATGTGGAATTGTTCATTGCCGTGACATGAGAAGCAATCTAAAATAAAGGCAGTAATAACCGTTAATAATAAAATTTACCGCAGTACACACAAAGATATAAGCCAACAGGAACATGTACAGTAACTGGTGTATGCATCTTGAAGACAAATTGATACAGCAGCACATTCTGTGTAGTGTTAGGAAAAAACGTAGGTCTAAGCACCTTAGCTTTTGTAAAATAAAATCTTGTTTTGGAAAAAAACAAAAGGGAAAAAAAGGAATCCTGAAAAGCTGTTGAATCCCAGTCAGTTATGTTGAAGTCAGTTACTGTATGTTGAAAACTCAATTTTCGCTTAATTCCCTTACAATATAACATTAGATGTTTTAGATGCTACTCTGTACCAGTACAGTATAGGGACTATTCAGTAGTGAGCACATGATAATTGTATTGTGTTGATTGTAATGATTCTCTATTTCCAATGAAGTGTTAAAGGAACAAAATAACTTTAAAAACAATCATATTCTACATATTTTCTGTTATTCTTCCCCTTTAAACTAAACATGTGTATTATATAAAGGTGCTATATAAAATAAAGTTTTTTATTATTATTAATATTATTATTCTCAATAATATTATTATTACTATGATTTTGATGTACATAAGTTAAATACAATAAGTACTTGCTTAAGCGTAAAACCCATTACCCTTTCTTTCTCCTGTCTCAACGAAGTAAATAAAATGACTGATAATTGCTTGTTTCAGGGCTGGCTAACAGATTCTAATGAGCTCCTAGAGGCAACAGTGCCCAAGAAGTGCCCTGACTTGAGACAGTTTTACAGTTCTGCTTGACTTCACACTCTTCAGGAGACCGCAATAAAAGTGCATCTCTGTCTTCAGGAGCCAGACAGTGGTCTCTGACAGCCGTAGCTCTGAAATATGGTTTTTCAGCACGGTGATTTTATGGAGGAACTCAAAACGTGCCTTGGAATAGTTACTACTATCTATAAAGAACATTTGTCATGTTGCATTTAGTACTTCTGAATGTAAAATGCATTCATTCAATGTAAATGGCGCTCGGATAAAATACTATATGCGTGGGACACTAATTTACTTTAGACCTTTCATCCATCCTTCCATTTTATAACTGCATTATCCACTACAGGATTGTGGGGGAGGTGGAGTTTAGCCAAGGAAGTAAGGGGCAAAAGGCAGGAGATACCCTAGATGGATGCCAGTCCATCACATACACAAACTGATACAAACACGCACACAATTGCACCTGGGGCAATAAACTAAAAAAATTAACCTTAAACCTTTAAAATGGGTGTTACATAAGGCTCATTTGTATTCAAAAAGAACAAACAAAATCTCACCTCAAGCATTTTGTATTTCAGGTTGTCGATGGTAAATGCGATTGAATATTCCAATTAACCTGTGTCTCCCTTGCATATTGTAACATAAAGACATGTAGCACCTCAGTATCTAGATATGAAAGTGTTGTACAGCATCATAAAATATAATAAGAAGGCATTATGAAACCTATTAAAACGATTAAGCAGAAAATATTTCACTCAGTGAAAAGCCAGTTCAAACGATTGACAGAACCATTATGGTTTTTCTTTTATAGTGTTGAAGTGGGTCTGTTTTTAAGCACTGGGCTTAAAGTTCAAATTTATAGTGCATGAATTGGGACAACTAAGATAGATACTCAATGTATAATCTATCCCACACATTAGGAAGATTTTAATTTTAATGTTTCAACTTAAATGTTTTAGTTTCAAGTTAAAACATCTAGAATCATCCATTGAGCTTCTGTTAGCCAGCAAATTTTCATCAAGGATTGAAATGGTTATATTACAACAGCACTTCTTACATAGTGATCAAATATCTTTATATCAATTATGTCAAGTGTATGTATTTAATAAAATATTGTAAATGCTCATCATGCTTTCATTTTCAGTCCTGGAAAGCAGCATTTACATCTCTGGAGGTCATTCATTGGTAGAATGAATGGTCATAAGATTTAAACAGAAAAAGAAGACAGAGCACTATTTTCGTATGAAATTACTTGACATACTGTATGGTCGCAGGGGAGAAAGTTTATTGTTTATCAAAAGTCAATTCTCTTGCAAATAATTAAAGATGCTTTTATATCCCCTTTAATAGATCTGATGCCAACACTGGCCTTCTGTAGGATTGTAGCTGAAAATTGAGCTGTAGCTGACAGCATATACTGTAGCCATTTTATTGATTCCCCTTTAGTGCTCTGTTAGAAAAGGAAAAGCACTTAATGTACCCCAGCCCTCTGTGATGCACTAAAGGTAAACTAAACACTTTAACCCTGGTGTAGGTCACATGACTGAACCAAAGCTCATAAATTGAGACACAACAATCGTCCTGAGATTTCAGGTCCAAAGAGCAAACACAGTTACTGCCTTTTAAGATTGAAAACTCTTGTGTTTTATACGTTCTTCTTCAGTGATTTTTACATTACAGCTTTCTTTTGTATAAAATAATTGATTGAAAAATTCAAACACCAAAATAAGTAAACATACTCAACCTGTTCATTTCTAAACCTTTCAAAAACTAATTGGTACCAAAACGAGCATTATAATAATCTGTGTGTAACAAATGGAGAATGCATAATCTGTTTATAAATATCATTATCTAATTGAAATATATATTATATTGTATCACACCTTGGGGATTAATTTAGATATCAGACAAGCAGAACCTCTAATGTTCATGCAAATAACCACACCCCTCTGCCTGTTCAATGCCTATAACAAAAGAATCAGCAATTCATCATGACAAATAAAGGTGTAATTCAATATTCAGTTACAATAATTATGTTGTACAATTATAAATATAATTGCAATTGTAATTGCATTTGCACTGATCATTGCCCCTGCATTGCAATTCAGTTTACAGTAATAACTTAAGACAAAAGCAAAGCAGACTTTTGAATTGCAATTGAAATATGCAGGGGGGTGCAAATGTTTATTTCCAAATTCAAATGTGCTATAATCATAAGCAATAAAGAAAACAATGTATACAAACTAACACTGAAAAACATGCAGCCATCTGAAATAAAGAAGTATCATTCACTCTAATGCTATAGCCTGACAAGGAGTACTCTGCATACAGCCACTATTTTCTTTGAGTCTCTTGAGGCAGCAAATCATACATCAAAAATTTATCATTCGCTGCTGGAAAAGTATAACAATATTAAATTTGCAATAATAGTGTTTCACACTTGTATGGTTTCTATTCCTATGAATTTACAGCAGAACAATCAAGATGGACTTATATATTAAATATATATGTGAAAGTGGAATTTTATCACCATTTACTTATATTTCAATATATAATTTTGCCTGTTACATATATGGATAAATTAATTAATTGTAGTTGTTTATTTTGACATAATTAAGCAGTTTTATTTTCTTTGTTTTCCAGCACAATGCTGATAGGATTTTCACCTGAAACATCAGATGACAATACTTAGGTTGTTATAAGAATACAATACATAATATAATGCTTTTGAATATCTCACTTATATTAAGTATTATTGTATTTAGTTGGAATACTACCTTAAAACAGTAAGAGACAAATATTTAAGCATTTGAGTGATCCATTAAGAGCTTCTGTGACAAATTTATTTTCAATTTCACAAAATAAAAAAAATAGAAGTCAAACGATGAGGCCATCTAGCTATGGAGTTTTTTTTGCTCACAAATTACTGGAAACTGATGTGGAGTTGGTACCAGAGGGAAAAGGTCTCAGAGTTGTCTTGTAAGTAATTTCAATGTTGTGGCTAGCAGTCTTGTGTTTCAAAGTTATGAGACAAAGTCATGATCTATCACCCATTAGGTAATGTTCTTACTAAATCTGCTATCGACACCATATTCGGAATGTATACATTTATTTTCTTTTATACATTTACATTTATACTGTACATGTATACAGTACATTTATTGTACCTTACAGAATTGTAAACGTAAATTAGAATAACATGTGATTTGTAAAACCTCACCATAGAATCATGTGTGTTATACTGAACGTTAATGAAGAAAGAAGAGATATATTTAAAACAGCTGTTAAGGCCTGTAGGACTGCACGAGCGCTTTATTTATTGTTCTTCAAGTACCAAATGTCACATGAAAGCCAGCTAAAATACATTCTGAAATATCAGGAACCACAAGAAAGCTAAAAATATCCAGGGCATCAGTCTCCTTCTCTAGTTCAAGTGCCATTGTTCTGCAGAGCATGTAAATGTTTCTCTTACGGAGAGAATTCATTGTGGAAGAAATTGGATGTAGTGTTGATTGACCTGAAAGATGATTGACTAAGGTTATCCCACTAGACTATACAGTATATAGGCCAAGTACAAGGTGGAGTTATAAAACACATAACAATTCAAATTGCAAATAAAAACATTTGTTAAATGATTTCATAGGAAATCAAAGAAAGCGTTGTCAACAGTACTTTAACTGCCATCCCAGGCCATCAGTAAATTTTGAACTTATGATGGCGGATAGCTGATGTAAGGTACTGCAGTTGATTATTAGTGGCAGATGGTAATTAGTAATGGATTAGTTCATGACTGACTTCCAAATCTTAGATGTATGTTGATAAAAACTACATAACGTTTCTTGGTTTATCCTAGCAGTGACAGGTAAATGATAGGACAATCACCTGTTGTCATTATAGATGCCAAGTTCTGGTTTGAATGTAGTATTGGATTCATATTTCTGGCTCAAAGTATGATTGCTTTTGTAATAGATAACTGGTTATAGTTCAGTAATATGGATCATTCAGATATTCCTTAGAAGCACAAATTTCAGCTTCATCTTTGCTTTTCACATGATTGTTGAAGTTCTGATTTTCACATTAATTAATTTGATTTCCTTTAAACTACAGCAACTGAGGATACTGTTTGGTCAGATTTTGATCCAATGTTGAAAAGCTCTCACTCTCAGAATTTATCTATTATTAATTCAACAAGATTCCTTCTCACATATATGTTCAACAGGAGGAAAAAAATGAAAGAATCCCTCAACACAAAAGCTTCTGCATACAGACAAAAAACTATATATAATTTCAGTAAAATGTGCAAATAGTTTTACTGTGTTCTGAACTGACACTTCCCTTAAAGGTTTAAACGTCCCCTTGAAAGACTGAAAAGATTGCTGTGTTTGAAAAAAAAATGTTTTAGCCACACAAGTTATAAAAAAAAAAATTCATTGATTTTGACCTAGACAACACAAAATATGTTTGACAACAGAACAAAACCTAAGCCAAGAGGCAAGTGTCTGAAGGCTCATAAAAAACAGCAAAATTAAATTACTAAAGGACTCCTTTCTGACAGTCGCCACCCTTTTCCCTGACAGGATAGAAGCCTTTTTCACATTAAATCTAATTCTGAGCATAAGATTTGCATAAAAGATGCAAACCGGTGGAGATTTTTATTCTGTGCCATTCCTATAAGCAATTTTGTTTTGCTGGTACAGTACGTACAAGTAATTGTCAGGAAAAATATTTGGTAATTATGGTGCATAAAGATTATTTTTGGCACTCATGATTTATTGTCCTTTGAAAGAACAACATGTTTTATAGTAATATACTCTGCATGTAACAAGGGCACTAAGAAGTGACCCTTTGCTGTCTATAGAATATCGGGGGACAAAGATTCATTTGAAGTAATTTATATTCAGCAGTCTTCAGTGATGTTGTCCTATGGGAGTTGGCTACATGATTTAAATAGACAGGGCATGCTAAGCAACAGCGTCAAGTACAGACCATTATCTCCAGGGAGCTGCTGTGCAGACTGACAATGGAGATGGTAGGATGGCTGCAGTAAAATTTAAAATGTGCTCGTGGGTACCAGGGAAGCGTTTAGTATCAGATAGATACTGATTTGCCACACAAATGACAAAGCTAAAGCTCATTGAGAGCTAAAGGAAACTCGTGAAAAATCCTAAGGGGATTCATTTCAGATTTGGGAAATTGTTTTGTGACATTTCATTTTGTAGTGGTTGATTTTCATCAACATGCATATAATCAGGGGTTAACTCATAATATCAAGGGCAAGCAGACAGATATTACATGGATTCCCTTTCCTCACTCAATGATCTTTGTTGATGATATTGTGCTGCTACTGTATATTCAAAACAAGACCATAAAAATACAGATCACCTACGTCAATATTTTCAATAGGTGGGCTTTCAAATCAATATGTAGAAGACCAAGGCATGTAATTTAATGTCACCCAGAACAAGATATGAGCAAGATAAAAGACAACTTTGCGTGTCTAAGATGCCAGAGTGTTAAAGGGCTCCACACAGAAGCTACAAAACACAGATTGCATTCTGCAAGTTATGAACCATTTGGAAATCCAATTGATACAAGCTTCGAATCCAAGATACACCTGTAATATAGCAATGTGAAACCAGTTCTATAATATTCTTCTATGATAGGAAGAGAATACTGCAGGGTCACAACAGAATTCATGAAGAACTGACATGTAGAATATGTCCTCAGAATCTCTCACATACTTTGTCCAAATTAAATCTCAGGTATTGATCTGTAACAAAAGGTCCACGCTAAGTGCATTTTCCTGGAAATTAATCAGCAAATACAGTAGCAGATGCTTTTAGATGGTTGGCCCATGTACTCAGGATGGCTGAAAGCTATATAACCAAAACTGACCTTAGATCAACTGAGCTAAAGACCTACCAGAATGGTAAGATCTCATTGTGGTCTATGTTCCACATGGATCTAAAGGGATAAGATTTCAAAGAGTGGGCCACTAGAATTTTAATATAAGAAGCAGCATTGCAAGAATGGAGTTACCCTCTTTATTCAGAAGTGCACCTTGAAAAGTATTACAATTGCACAAATTATCAGTACAGGATGTTATCATACTTAATCATAAGTGAACACAGACAAGGAGTCTTCCAGTTACATCAAGGAAGTACACACCAGGTAAGAGCAAAACTGTAAACCCAGGTGCTGAACATCATAAATATAATTCACAACTTCATGTATAAAATCACAATTCATAGAGCCACAGTTTCAAAGTACACTGAATTCAGACAGTTCAAATTTGTGGCAAAGGAAGTTGCCATATTTTCTATTTCTCTGTTTATTGCAACTTTGTGCTAATGTACAGTATTAAAATAATCTGTTTTAAAGAATCCATCTATTCAAACAGATGTAGTGCAGTGAACTGATGTTCATGACTTTTGAAAGGCACTTTTGTCTGAGCTCAAAAAGTGTGAAAGGAAACTGCACATGACAACCACAAGTCAGGACATTGTTTCCACACAGTCGTCTGTGTTTTTCCAGAGGCACTAAAAAAATATCAATGCTCTTGTAAATGTAAAGGAAAGAGCTTGTTCTCTCTCTATGTAAGTTAAAATTAAACACACCAGACCGTTTCTAAATAAGCCAGCTTACGAGCGCAGTGACGTCACCACCCTTCCCTGTGAATAGCAGGGACCGCAGCCGTCGGGCAGAAGGGAGATTTGCCTTTAGCTCTACTGGCTGGGTCCCTGTTGAGTGACACCAGAGGCCCAGGTTCTAGTCCCCAGCAGTGGGGGGCCAACCTGAGGTGGCAGCGGTGAGGGCGCATACCCATGTGAACTGGAGAGCGCTACATTGGTGTCAGAGTGGGATGGGATAGTCCTTCGCCTAGGATGGCGAATTAAGTGGGAAGGGTGTAACGCATATAGCCGACATTGCAGGTTGAACGAGCCGGCTTATCAGTGCGCTGCTGTCACTGCCCTTTCCTGTGAATGGCAGGGACTGCAGCCATCGGGCTGATGGGAGATTTCCCTTTAGCTCAACTGGCTGGGTCCCTGTTGAGTGACACCGGAGGCCTGGATTTGAGTCCCCAGCGTACCTAAGGCAGCAGTGGCGAGGGCACATACCCACGTGAACCCGACAGTGTTACAACATGTATAAGTACTTATACTATCTTTTTTTAAAAAACAAGCTGAATTATATCCATCCACCTATGGATACTATATTGTTAGACATTTCAGGTCACATTCACAGAAAATGTTGAGTGGGATAGTTTCCTTTCCCTTGCGTCACAAAAAGAAGCTGAAATTCTTCTCAAGTGAAATGCAATAAATTGCAAAGTAAATTCCATAATTGGTGAACGTTCTAACTAAATTTATTACATTGATATTGATACTACAGGATACTAAAGGAAAGCGCAAGTTGTCTCAAGACAAACATGGAGAAGCCAGAATTAGTTACAGACTAAAAATCTTAATATCTTTTGTATAATTACTATATTAACATTGTATATTGACTAATATTACTCAAATATTTTTTTTTAAATGGAATTTTTTAGATACCCCCCCAACTTGTAAATTCCAGTTGTTTTATGATGAGGGTCTCTTGCAATGACCCCGGTACCACTGAGAGAACAAGACACAGGGACATACTGATACAACATGTTCACCATCCTCACCTGTCAGAGCTATTTGTCCTTTGATACCATGCAAGCTCCTCTACAGCATCTGAGGTTGCTGGAAGCCAAGAGAACAAATTATTCCTTATGTCTGGAGGGGGGAATACAACTTTGGGATTAGATTCAGTTATTCAATTACTACGAAAGGAAGAGGCAAAAACAACGCACATTGCTAAGTCAAGCTCAACAAGAAAAACTAACATAAAGAAAGAGCAGGTGTCATGTTTCTTCAGGAAAAAGACAAAAAGCTAGCATACTGTTGTAACGTTGCCATAGCCAAAATGTAAATGTAGTGGCTCTCTGAAGGCACCAGTTCTGTAGGGTTTGGGCATTTACTGGGACAATTATTAATTGTAACAGTAAATCACAAAATTGATACTTTTGATGGCTTTAGAATCAAACCATGCGACATAACTCAAACTACGCACACACACAGGTACTAATACACGAGGATACATTTATTAATACATAGAATATGCATATAAAACTAACAGATCTTATCAAGAGGGTTATCAGAATACAAAAGGCATATATTCAGTCTGTTACGAAGTGTTACACATATCAAGAGGACATACGTTCAGTATATCATTCATTTAGACCGTTTCATAAATGAACTTGGTTATAACTTCTACATTAGATACTCAAAACAAGTACATAACTCTTAGGAATTAAATTGATATCAACTGGTTGGGATAACAATTGAATTCTTGAGCTGTAATGCATTGAAGTTGAATACTCATCCAATCTCTGGGGATTCAGATCTTCTGCGGGCACAAAGAAACAGTTGAAGGCTTTTGCTGTCCAATCCGCGCTCTCTGGCTCGGTGCCAGGCTGTGCTGTGCGGCTTGCGACGGTGCGCTGCAGATGCTCACTGGCTGGCTAGTTAGTGTTGGCTTTAACTAGCAAAGTTTGTGCACAGGAGAAAAGATGACTGTGGGTCCCAGCAAGTCAGGAAGAGGACCGGTTCGTTTCTGGTGAAGAGCTAGTTCTGAATAGTGATTCAGCTGTCCACAGTTCTGACCTGTTGATGAGGTCTGCTGCTGGTGCTAACCTCGGGTGGATCCTCTGGTTACTCTCTGGCAACCCCCGCTCTAGACTCTTAGAACAAAGGAAAGTTCTGGCACTCGGACACACTGGCCGTTCCATGGTTGTCCGGGCTGAGTCTCAGGATGGTCAGGAGGCGTGCTGCGAGAATGTCCTGCCCTTGGGAGCCTTCTGCTCCTGGGCCGTCCTGCCCTGGAATTCTCCTTTGAATTCCCTTTAGAACAGTCCACAGAATCCTCCAGAAATCCTCCACTGAATCTCTTCTGAATCTCACTGAATCTCTCAGGCTCTCTGTGTTGCCTGTTTTTACCTGGAGGAACTTCAGCTCGTTGATTGGCTGAAAGTTCCATGGGCATCAGAGTCCCACATGGGTTACTCGGCCCTAGCAGTCCCTGATTGGTTGATCAAGGTGAGATATGAGTCACTTACTCCTGACACTTAGGAATGCAGTCCAGATGTCCATCTGGCACTCCCTAGACAGATAGGCGCCAATAGATGACCATTGATCATGATAGCCAGGCTTAGCTAAGTGCATCCCCCTTTGGGAGCTGTCCTAGGAAACCTTATCAAAGGAACTTTAAATCAGCATGCATGAATAGTTTCTCTGTGGCTGCACCACAGAGATGAACAGAGAGATGAGGCCTCAATTGGGAAGGCTCAGAACACTTAATTATTTCTTATTAATAAGCCTCGCCGCTACACTGTACATACATCCTAACTGTATTTCTTAAACTGACTCACTAGGACCCATGTGCAAATGTAAGTAAGATGGCCCTAAAGGCTTCTTCTCATTTGTATTCTTTCTTGCATTCATAGTGTTTCATCCAGTACAGGGACATAGAGGAGCCAGAACCTTTCTCATCAAGGAGCAGGTTCAATGCAGGATACACCCTGGGCAGGACACCAGTCCACTGCAGGGCAGTCTTTGGTTTCTGTGGGGAATCCAGAGAACCTGGAGGAAACCCTCATGAACACAAGTAGAACATACAAACTAGACACAGGTCTGGAATTGAACTCAAAGCTGACCCCTGTGCCACAGTGCCTCCTTGTAGTATTTTGTATGTTATTGCATTATACAGTACATGAAGAATCTTTACTTTCTAGGGCTGCAACACAGAGCAGTGGTTAGGGGCCTGGTACTAGTGAAGATGGTGGGTTACAGACCCAGTGTCACGCCCTCTGAAGCCAGAGGGCGCTCCTTCTCTGTCCTGTCCCTGGTTTCCGGTCTGTGTCCTTCCGGTCCCTCTCTTTCCCTTGGGCTATATATTTCGGGGTCTTGCACTCTGTCCATGCTCAGCATTGACGATCGGATGTCCTGAGACCCGCCTAGCACCAGGGCACCCCACGTCCACTCCCTGAGGGTATAGGTTTCTATACGGCATTCCTGAACTCTTTGCACTAATGAGCCTTTTTCCCGTCTCGCCGCTACGCATCTGGGTCTTTTTCCGCTCTCCTTCTCCCCACGGTTAGTCCCTTTGGACGTCCGTGACACCCAGGTAAAGTATTTCCTTGAGCAAGGTACTTCATCTGAACTGTTCCAGTGAAACACACAGCTGTAAAAATGAGAACAGATGTATCTGGCTTTGTATAAAATAAGTAAATCATTCTAGCTTGATCTAATGATTTTTGCCACATTATCAGACCATGCTGTGAAGAAAAAAAGACCCTACAAACTATGGAAACTTGTTGCAACCTCAAAATATATTGTATTTCAGTTTCTAGAGGGGGAGACACTCACTGTTTGTAAGGAGAATGAATTCTATTTTTAAAACTGTGAAACATGAAACCACTTGTGACATTGCTGAGCATTTCTGCTAAGTCATTTTGGCAAGGAAAGACAGTATTTATTTTCAATGGCCTGCTCTCCTGTAGAGATGCAAATATTATCTGTAAAGAAGGACAACTCACACTAAAATGTATTTTATACCTTCTAATGAAACCTTTGTTGCTGTTCGTTATTATGTGCTATCTGGAATCTGGAAAGACATAGACATTTTAAATTAATTGAGGTATTATGTTTTAAAAGGTAATGTGTGTGCAAACACATAAGGATTTACAGTAAGTGTATAGGGAAAATATTGAAATGTGCATGTTTCACTTTACAATGTTTTTATTATTTGTCTTGGTTTATGGGCTACCACTATTTAGATGCATATTTTTGAAATATTATTTTCATTTTTCTCCTTTTAACTTACCTCTGTTCTCTAAGAGTTAGAGACATTCATTTTTGAATGACCCTGCGCAATAGATTGTGAAAGTTCAAATACATGCCCTTTATTTACCAAAAGCAAATCTATAAGGTGCTATAATAACTTGAAAGAATAATGTTCACTACCTTTACAGAAATGACCTGAGGGATATCGCATTTCATTATAAAGCAAAAAACTTACACAGTACAGTTTCTAGTGCAGGAAATGGGCTTAGCAGTGATTTCATGATTTGTTGGTCCATTTCTTAATAGATGTGTTTATAAGATTAAGGAGAGGACCTTGAGAACACTATATATGTTTCTAGGATATATACAGCACACACAAAATATGTATCTGACTGTGCTATATAAATTCTGACTTTTTAGGGATTCAGTTCGATTAATAGGAAAAATGTGCTAAGATGTTTTAACAAAGATTTTTTTCTTGGCAGAGATGAAAATGTTATTCTCTGAAAATAAAATTCCGGACAGTTTTAGTCGAGATTTTTTTTCTTGGCTCGGTACAGTAGGAGACACTGTTCCACATGTAGTCATCTAAAAAAACAAGGTGTCTCTGTAGATTTGGCAGGAAGTTAGAAGACTTCGGTAGGGTACCATGCCATTGGCTGCTGCTAAGCATCACTCTCAGTGCAAAGTGGGTCAAAGCAATAGAGTGCTGTTTGAGTAATGTGCACTGCTGACAGACCAGAAGCACTTTATTGAATTAAAATGGTTTCCATTTTAATGTTGAAATATCTAAAACTGTGAAGAAGAATCTCAGAATTAGATATGAAATTGTTTGGCTTTACTGTAAACAAGCATAGCTTATTTCAAAAAACAAAACGCTGCATAGGTCACTGAGATGTATTATATGGTAGTGGGAACAAATTACATATGTAGTGGATTAGTAAAACTGGAAGTACCTTCATCAAGAAAAACAAAACTTATCTAATCTTTCTTAATTTAGTTACTGTACTTGTTTCACTCTCATTAGTATACAGATATTAACTACTATAAACTACTATATACAGTAAATATCAGTGCTGTATTGTTTCCTGATTTTACTTTCAATTAGGGTAGCATAAGAACAACAGCAATTGGAAAATTGGGTTTTCATGTACATCTTTATAAAGACCTGCCGGAAGTTAATAACACACTTCATTTTTTACTGTGTTTCTTTGTGGCCTAAATTACATTATCCTGGTGTCACTGTGTTTTCTCAACAATAATGATGAACAATAACTTCTCTGTATCTGTGACCAAATATAAATATTAACAGGAGTGTAGCCTTTGAATGACAATGCCATGCAATTCACCCCCCTTCTAACAATTTTGTTAAATTCTAAATTATTTACTATATATACTTTCAGCGAATAGAGTCTTGCTCAAACTGAGCAAACACTTTTATGGTTGGAAGAAACTAGATGTAAGCAGAAACTACAAAGAAAAAAATTAGAAACTAAAATACGTTGATTGCATAAGTATTTTTGCTATAGCATACCTAAATTAGTCGAGGTGCACAAAACTACTGCGTCACGTATGTTTACTGTATATTCACCTGTAATATGAAAGTATTCAGACCCCTCCACTTTTTCCAGACTTTGTTGTGTTGTGGACGTATTTCAAAATGGATTGAATTGACTCTCTTTTGCCATCAATCTTCACACAATACCCCATAATGACAACGTGAAAACACGTTTTTAGGATTTTTTGCAAATTGTTTAAAAATAAAAAACAAATAACAAAAATTAAAAACTGTTTTCTTGTTAGGTCAGGCTCTGGCATCCCCTATTAACAGGTACTGGATAGAAAATAGATGGATTAATACAATGTATTCCTGGGTAGTTTCATTCCACATGCAGAAAACAAATTGGGCCAAATTTGTGGAAGAAGTGGTCTGCATATTGAGACCTTTTAATCAACTTTGAAACTTACAGGTTGTAGCAGTAGGGAACTATCAGGTATTAAGGTGATTTAACCAATATAGTATGCTTGGAGGATACAGGAGAGATTTATTTCCTTTGAATTGTGCTTAAAAGGTAGCAAATTGTATACTGCAGTACTTAAATGGTTCCACATTTAGCCATAAATTGCTTATACTAGCAGGAATCTCCACAAAAACAAAATGTGCATAACACTGTTTTTGTCCAAATCATGAACGCTAAATTCGCCTGATGCATGTGGATACAGTACCAGTTAAACTCTCGGTGAACATAATTCATTAAAACCATCAATGGGCTCAAATGTATAATTGCATCCATACTTTGTTCGGTTTCCACTGAGTGAATATACTAACCACTCTTTATTGGAAATATATTCCGATAACTCTTTAACTATAATAATAATATTACTCAGAGATATTTGATATTACCCACAGCACTGGGATGGTCCTTGATTTTATTAGACTACTACACTATAGGAATTTTATTCCTGTATATAATGAACCTTGTTATACAATTAGGTGTAACTCACTAATAAGAATCTGATACTGAGTCATCTCAAAAAAGGATTTTTGTCATGAGATAATGAGAGAGAGAATCTCCCTGTGCATTGTTCTTTCCTGCATGAATATTGTGAAGCATCATTGTAAGAGGTGGGAATAATTTTAAGCTAATAAACACCTGCTTTAAATCATTAAGCTTCCACATAATTTGCCCTGCTCAGCACTTTTAAATGTTAAAATGCATAGAGAAGCCTCTGTATTCCAGTGTATATGATGCTTTGTCCATAATTGGTACTGAAAGCAAGTGAAAAATAAAGTTAAATCAGGAATTCTCACCTTACAAACCAAGACGAAACTAACTACATTTAGACACATGGTAACTAACTTTGCTAGAAGAGGGAACACTTGGACATAAGTTTTAACTACTGCACATTGTCCAGTTCACTGTATAACAATTCAAAAAACTTAAAGCACTGCACGATGTCGTAGATAATACACAGCATTATCAAAAATAAAGAGGGGAGAAAAGCAAAGAAAGGTTTTAGTGTAAAGATAAGTCTTTAAGCAAGTTTGGGGAGGTTGATAGTTAAAGGGTCTCCATTCACAAATTGATTCAAGGAAATTAGTTCCACAGATTACTTACTATATTGTCCCAGATTGGAAATTTTTTCAGGCAGGTAACACATTTTACTATACATTTAACACACAATACATTTAACGGATGTACTGTATGTTGAGAAAGAAAATATATATAGATAAAGTAAATGTACAGTCAACTGTACAAATTGAGCAGGTTGATAGCTATGGGAATAGAAGATGACTTTGTTCTATTACTTTTGAATCTAAGCAGTCTAAATCAACAACCAAATGGAAGAAGATCAAATTCACTGTGCAAGGGGTGGTCATGACAGTCAAATGTTTTATTGGCCTTATGCATTATTTGTTTGACGTGCATTAGTTGTCTGACAGCTGTAGCTGTTGTACACCAATAATTTTGCTGACTACCTTCATTATCCTGTTCAATCTGTTTTAATTGCATGTACAGTACTAAGGTTACCAAGTTAGGCAACCACAGTGAATGTTAGGAAAGATTCAATGCAAGCTCTATAACTAAATATGAGAACTATAATAAAGTTCTAGTACACACATTAAAATAGTGGATTTATCTTAGGAGGAACAATCGCTGTTGGTTCTTCTTCCATATGACATCTATGTCTTCTTCAAAGGTTAGCTTGTGATCAACAACAGTGACAAGATATTTGTAACTGCTGACAATCTCAATTTCTTGCTCTTCAGTGACTGTTGGATTTAAAGCTGGTGGATGCTTTCTATAGTCAATGATGATGTCTTTGGTTTTTGGCACATTGAGCTGAAGGCAGACTCAATGTGTCAAAAGAGGTGTTGCTGCTCAAGACTCTATTTCCAATTGTGCAAAGCCTGGTCTTTGACAGAATAAGAATGACAGAATCAGCAAATCTTGGATTAGGATCTTCTGGAACTAACAATTGAGCGCTATACAGTATTTTGAAGCAGAAGAACTTTGAAAGACTCTAAAGTTCATTGGGAGCTTCTGCAGTTTACAGAGGATTGAGGTTATGGTATATGCTGATGCAGAGTACTTTCATTTAGCAGACAAACTACAGACTTCAGAACAGAAAAATAAGTAATTATAGAAGTCTAATCTTGATTAAACAAGCACATGTATTAATAGTGATGGTGCAGCAGGTTCAGACAAGATGGAGACCTTTGTCTGGACCACTTTGCCCAGAAAGCTATAGAGAACCAGCTGCTGTCAAACTGATGATGAGGTGACAGTTTAAAAACCAGGAAGCACAGGCTTTCTGGGTCAGTTTTTCATCTGCTGTCAGAAGAGGAAAGATCCTCTGTGTGCACCTTTATCAGAGGAAAAATGAGCGACTGAACTTGTTAAAAGGAATTTTAGTGAGTGTTTTGAGAAGAGTCTTGGAGATAGAGAGAAGTTTGTATGAAGAGTCTCAGGGAGAGACTGAGTTTTGTGTCGAGTCTGGGACAGGCCTGTTCTGGAAAAGTGGTAAACAGTTTAGAAGCACAATTTTGATGAGACTTGAAGAAATCGAGTTACTGTAGCTTAAGTTTTTGTTTTAGTGTATTTTGGCTTCTGTTTCCTTGTACTGTAAATAAATTACACCACTTTGTACATTATGGCTGTGTTTGTGTGTGAACTAAAATGCCTAAACATGTCCCAATGAAGTGTACTCATAACAATCCCGCAGTTGCTGTGCAGAGTAAATAGGTTCCTTTTGGTTTTTTAAAAAATATATATTTTAAACATTGTTAACAAATTTTCTGTGTCTTGAAAAGGTTTGTATTTATATAATACTATTTTGAGATTGAATTGATATATTTAAAGGATCATATGTATCTAATGGTTTAGTACATCTTTTGTGTAATGAAATTCAAGAGGATGCAAATTTGTAAGGGAAAATAATTGTTTATTGGATAGATTATAAATAGCAAGGTTCCAAATATGCTGTTTTTCCCTCTTAAGTCTGCAAGTCATGTGAAAATCAATACCTTATAAAATGAAAGAGCTCTCTTACAGAATGTAATGGCTTTTTAGGCACATGACCAACAAAATGCCACATTCGATCCCCATTTTTTTTCTTGTTTTGCTACTAGAACAGTTTATACATCCACATCAGAATTCTTTTTTTGTTGGTCATCTTCATCACTTTAAGGCAGCTCTCAATCAAAGTGAATTTGAGGCACAATTACATTTTTTAAATGCTGACTCAACATAAACATGGAGGCAGACAATATGCTCATCCATACACGATGTTAAGGTTATCCACATTTGCACTGAAAACTGACTGCTTTGAATTTTTTGTGTAAAACATATTGGGGAAAACGTAGGAGCAGATCTAAAGGAATTTAATGAATGTGCCCATTCTTTCCTACTAGGAGACTTCCTAAACCAGACACAAAGAAGAAAAACAAATCATAATTACATTTTTGCTCTTACCTAAATTCCTGATTTGGGTATGAATTTTGGGACTGCACAACTTTCAACATTTTAGAAACGTGTAAAGCGTTCAAATGAGAAAGCCATATGGGTGCTATAACTTTTACTCACATTTTTGTTCTCTTTTAGTCTCAATGTCTGTTGTTATTAAAACCAAAGTTTTTTTTTCCATATACGAGTGATATGAAACATTTATTTATATGAATTGCTATTTAATTTTGTATTTTGTTCTGAGAACTATTATCTATTTGAAATTTAAGTGTGATGGATGTAAGTTTCATAGATACTTAGTTCACACGGTTCAGGTTTGTGCCTGATACTACTTAAGATGTTAATTGTTTTAATACATTAGATTACCAGCTGTGAACAGGTGTGACTTTGAGGAAAAGTCTTATGAAAAAGTTGAGGCTCAAAAGTCTGATAAAGAACTTTAAAATCATAATATTTTGAGTGAAGTATCAATTTTTTTTTCTCACATGTTCTCTGGAATGTGGATATACAGTATAATCCTTTCAAAACTGCTCAGCCTTCTTAATCACTAAAATATTGGTATGTCAGAGCAAATAAATGCATCCCCTTAAAAACAAATAAAGAAAAATCTTGTAGGACTCAAAAACAGAATGAAAATGCAGTTCCCCTAATGTCAGAAGGACCAGTTAATAAATAAAAGGAACCCCTACTTTCTTTGTCAGCATTAAAAAGATAATGCTTTATTTGCACAGTCTGATGATAAAAATTCATGAGAGGTATTCAGTCTGCAACTCCACGCCACTGGTTCAAAACCAAATCAGCAGTAAGAAGGCACTTTGGAAATGACACACACTTCACGTTGAATCTTTATTACAGAAAAAAAAATCAGCCTCGCTCCATCACCATGCTGTCTCCCATTCAATCTCCCTGCATCTTAACCCTACTGGTTCTTATTACTACCTAATAAAAACAAATTAGTTGAGACTACACAAGAGTTCTTGTTCTTGCTCATTTGTTCCTGTAACTAATAATGGTTGATCGAATGGTATTTGGGAAAGTTGAAAGGAAATCATTGATGTTTTTCTATGCTTCCCTTTTTTGAACTAAGCATGCAAAAGCTTCTCAGGCGTACTGTAA
This sequence comes from Lepisosteus oculatus, assembly GCF_040954835.1. Taxonomy (NCBI): domain Eukaryota; kingdom Metazoa; phylum Chordata; class Actinopteri; order Semionotiformes; family Lepisosteidae; genus Lepisosteus; species Lepisosteus oculatus. The sequence goes on along the minus strand of NC_090698.1, from coordinate 24,179,365 downwards.
TGCAGAATCAGCCTATTGAAACCTGGTCGTAACACTTTGCCACACTGAGCTATGCATACAAAATTACACTGATGTTTGTTTTAAATTACCAGCAATGTTAAATTACAAGGAACAGTTGGTTTCGCAACTTGATGCAAACTGTGTTTTTTGTAAACAGCTTTTGACATCCGAGTATATAGTCAACCCTGTGTTCAAACATTTGAAACAAAGATAAAATCTGGAAGATCCTTTGGAAGGAATGTTTCTGATGGTGTGAAAAGAAGGCCGTATCCTTGGAAAGCACTGCTCATGACCATTCATTGATGAAACCGTTTTGGGGATGGCTATTGATAGGCTCTGCAGCATGTTCAGATGTGCTACAGTATATCTAATTTCTCTGCCCACTCAACAAATGTATCCTGTACCCAACTTGCAGGCAAGGAGGAGCTTCATTTAGAAGACGAGCATTAATAGAGCAACATTTCTCATCCTTCAATTCAATCATTGTCAGCCATATTTTTGTTTAAACTAATATAAACGATCTCAGGACATTCGAAATGTTGTGTCAAGAAATAAATATATGTTCCATTAAGTCTGTCCCCCCCATCTAGGCTGATAAAGCCCCTAACTGACTTTACAAAGAATAATTCACATGTATTCCCTACTTAAATTGATTCCGGTAATAATTCTCAATAAATAATCCACATATGCCCCCTTCGGTTTTTCATCTTAATTTGGAATATTCTTTTCCAAACTTCTCATTGGAAAATGGCACTTGTCTTGAACTATTTAAGTAACAGGTTCATATTTTATGTGGCATCACGCGGGAACGTGCCCAGTGTAAAGGCGGAGCTAGAAGGGCAACGCCTCGTCTTTGTAGTCACAGCTGTCCCGGCTTCTAGAGGATGAGCCACAGCTGTGCAGGTCCTATAAAGGCACACTGGACACCTCCCGAAGGGCCGAGCAGGACCACACCTGGAAGGGGGAGTTGCTGACACGGACAGTCCCGGAGGGGATTGCACGTGCTTAAAGGCAGGACCTTTTTGTCTGTCCCCTTACGTATTCTCGCCACGGCAGGTCCACCTTTTTACACCCAATAAGGTTTTGTTTTGTTTTGCCTTACGCACTCTGCTCTACCAGACTGGACCTCACTAATAGTAAGGTCTGGACCTCAATAATGGTAAGTCCAGTTTGGTCACCGCTGTGCTAGTGGTTCTTCATTTTCCCAGGCTGGAACCCGTTAAATAAGGTAACCCCAGCCTTGAGGTCGCGATGCACAACACCTTACTTTTTGCCTTTTTGTTTCATTTTCACTTTTTTTTATATTTATGGTCCCTCACATCGATGCTTCTGTCCCTCAGTTAGGAGTGTTGTCTTTTTACCGGTGCTCGCTGCGGTTCCTCCAACTCCCGCACGGTCACATTTATTATGATAATTGGATGTGAACTATTCACCACAGAATACTACTACTAATAATAAATCCAGCTTTACTGTACATTATTTCACCTTTTGCCTTTTGTTATGTCCAAGAGTTTGTTTTTCTTCACAGCCACTGTAACCATACATTGAATTAGAACTGCACACTAGATATTTGAGAATAATTATATTGTATTGTCAACAAACAACTAAATCGTTCAGACAAAACACAAACTGGCCTGTCAAATTCGCCAAATGAAGTTTCTGATATATGCTTCCACATTTTAATGGTGCACCAAACAATTTTTTCATTTTTTGATTGTTACTCCAGCATAACCAACCTTTTTTCTTCATTTTCAATGACGTTTTAAGGTTTGACAGAAACCCAATTAGTTTTAAAGTCTCAAGTCTTCATTCATGAGCAATTGCTTGTGTAATCATAGCCAAAATGTAATGTAGTGGCTCTCTGAAGGCACCAGTTCTGTAGGGTTTGGGCATTTACTGAGACAATTATTAATTGTAACAGTAAATCACAAAGTTGATTCTTTTGATGGCTTTAGAATCCAACCATGCGACATAACTCAAACTACGCACACACACAGGTACTAATACACGAGGATACATTTATTAATACATAGAATATGCATGTAAAACTAACAGATCTTATCGAGAGGGTTATCAGAATACAAAAGGTATATATTCAGTCAGTTACAAAGTGTTACACATATCAAGAGGACATACGTTCAGTATATCATTCATTAAGACCATTTCGTAAATGAACTTGGTTATAACTTCTACATTAGATACTCAAAACAAGTACATAACTCTTAGGAATTAAATTGATATTAACTGGTTGGGATAACAATTGAATTCTCGAGCTGTAATGCATTGAAGTTGAATACTCATCCAATTTCTGGGGATTCAGATCTCCTGCGGGCACAAAGAAACAGTTGCAGGCTGTTGCTGTCCAATCCGCGCTCTCTGGCTTGGTGCCAGGCTGTGCTGTGCGGCTTGCGACGGCGCGCTGCTGATGCTCACTGACCAGCTAGTTAGTGTTGGCTTTAACTAGCAAAGTTTGTGCACAGGAGAAAAGATGACTGTGGGTCCCAGCAAGTCAGGAAGAGGACCGGTTCGTTCCTGATGAAGAGCTAGTTCTGAATAGTGATTCAGCTTTCCACAGTTCCAACCTGTTCACGAGGCCTGCTGCTGGTGCTAACCTCGGGTGGATCCTCTGGTTACTCTCTGGCAACCTCCGCTCTAGACTCTTAGAACAAAGGAAAGTTCTGGCACTCGGACACACTGGCCGTTCTGTGGTTGTCCAGGCTGAGTCTCAGGATGGTCAGGAGGCGCGCTGCGAGAATGTCCTGCCCTTGGGAGCCTTCTGCTCCTGGGCCGTCCTGCCCTAGAATTCTCCTTTGAATTCCCTTTAGAAAAGTCCACAGAATCCTCCACTGAATCTCTTCTGAATCTTACAGGCTCTCTGTGTTGCCTGTTTTTACCTTGAGGAACTTCAGCTCGTTGATTGGCTGAAAGTTCCATGGGCATCAGAGTCCCACGTGGGTTACTCAGCCCTACCAGTCCTTGATTGGCTGATCAAGGTGAGATATGAGTCACTTACTCCTGACACTTAGGAATGCAGTCCAGATGTCCATCTGGCACTCCCTAGACAGATAGGCGCCAATGGATGACCATTGATCATGATAGCCAGGCTTAGCTAAGTGCATCCCCCTTTGGGAGCTGTCCTAGGAAACCTTAAATCAGCCTGCGTGAATAGTTTCTCTGTGAACAGAGAAATGGGGCCTCATTTGGGAAGGCTCAGAACACTTAATTCTTTCTTATTAATAAGCCTCGCCGCTACACTTGCTTCAAGGCAGGTGTCATCACTGGAATTATTAACAGTACAACAGAGTACTAGCTTTCTAAAATGATCAGGTTTCTATGGGCTTAGATCTTTGGAGCATGTAAATGCTTGTTGTGGGTCCCATATGCTTGTTTTTGAAATCACACCTCCACTATACCAGTCCCAGCACGAGTCACTGCAGCAGTGAGCTGTTTTCCATTCATTGCAGGAAGCCTGGTGCAAGTGGAAAGAAACAATTGAAACACATCCAAGAAACATTACACAGGAAAGTCCTGCTCGAGTGAATGGATTTATATGGAGTGCTGCTGCTCTCTTGTGGCTGAATCTGCTCTGCAATTTGATTCAGGCTTTGGACACAGACATCTCGAAGATGCTTGTGACCAGCTGTTTGTTCCACAGATAAGTGTGTCATTTGGTCAAGTGTTCACTAATTTGCTTGGAAAATTATATCCATCAACACATGTTCACATGTGAAATAATGTGCAAAAAGTGAGAAAATGAAGTACAGGTACTCTTTTCAAATAGATTTATGTAAATTCATTGCTATAGACCTTGAAGAAAACGTATGTATGTTTCAGCACCAGACACTATGTAATACATTTACATTGATATGATACGTAAGGGAGCAAATGAAATGTTATGATATGTTGATGGGTTTGCATGGGTGATCAACAGGCATGAATCCAATTCTATGTCTGGCTGGAATCCCCCAGTTACTCCATGTCTCAGAAAAGCTGGATTCCACTGGAAGACTCCAATCTCTAACCCATTAGTCATCAGAGGCCCTGATTAATCATCTATTATTTCACCCTTCAGAGAAATTGCATCTCTATCTCTGCTTCCCCCTGCTAGTAGTGGGAGCAAAGTTTGTCCTCTTTGGGTAGGTCTGTATAGATAAGTATATCTAGTTGAAAAATTATTAACATTCATTTGCTGTAGCTTGACTTCTAACTGTATAACAATATTCTGTGGTACTGTTTACTTAGTAAAGGGGAGCAACACAGACATTTTGTAGTATTCCTCATGCATGTCATTCCAAATATATAATCTGTACCAATGACCAGTACCAGATGCTTTTACAGGAATCAGCTGAGAATTCAGAACTCAGTGGGGTTCATGATCATTGACTGGCAGAGCTCTAATGCCCTGACTTGGTGCCAAATGGACATCATAAGCTGCCACTTCACACAATAATAAATATCTGTATTGTTTGAGAGGGACCTGTCAGGGGAGCCGGTTCTGACTCCCGTGAAATGCAAAGACCCTATGCGAGACGGTATAATCTGGAAGTGACTGGAGTAGGACATCAGGAAAGACACCGTAGGATCAGGTCGGGGGGTGGTGACAGCAGTGATGTGGTGCATGGGGGGAGTGCAGGCAAAGGAGTCCAAAATGAGGTCCAGTAGGGGAAATCAGGGCACAGACCAAGGTCCAGGTCCAAGATGATCCATCCAAGACCAACACAGGGAACAGGGAACTAGGAATAGTTAAAACCTTGATGGGACAAGGCGCTCTGAGTCCCGCACTCAATAGCTCAGGACACCGTGATGAAGCCTATGCCCTTGGGCCACTCCTGTGCCCAGTGGTAGGCGGGCTTCTGGGCGTCTGTCTTCCAGAGCTGAGCCCAGAACTATGGAGACACCAGGCTTAAATAGGGAAAAGGGAATAACACAGCTGAGACAAAACTGGGAACACAATGAAAAAGGTAGGAGCGCCCTCTAGAGGAGGGATGACGACCATGACAGGACCTTTGCCTGTCTAAGATGAAGGTCACCTTCTATTTCCTGTTTATAATGAATTTTAGATATAATTAATCCAAGATTTTACAATATGGCTTAATAACCAAACTAAACTGTGTGAGCTGTTATTGAATTGAAAGATCTTTTCAATTTTCCTTCCAGTGTTCACGTTAAATTAAATAACGTTAAGAGAATTGTTAGTGAGGATAAATCTAAAAGGCTAGCACAAATAGTAGTGTCTGTAAAGTAGGAGCTGTGAAGCTACTGAGAAAACTCTAGAAAAACCACTGTGACAGGAATAACTATTAAAACACCAAACTGGCTTATTTTGATGGAATATTTATTAACAGAAAATTTAATGCACATAAAATGGGTCATTTCAAATAAATCAGCTTACAATTTGTGCAGCCATTTAATGTATTAATAGTCACATTGCAATTACATTCCATATGGTCTTATCATCCACCGTACATAATATTCCACTTTACCAGGTCTTGTTTCAATTTCAAATTGTAGATGGAAATGTATTAATATTTGTTATTATATTTACATATTATCTATATTTATCACCATAAAGGAAAAAAGTCATCTAAATTTCACTGAGCACTTCTGGTTATACAGTATATTTCATGTAGTAGACATTCTGTTTTGCAATTATTAGGCAGTGTTATATACATAAAATAAGCCATGTAATTGAAGGCATTGCATAGGCAATAGCCAATATTGACCATAGTATTAAAAATGTAAAAACCAGTAGTATTAAATAAGCAAAAATGCTTTAACTAAAATAAGAAGAAATACATACACTCTAATTATAAATAATATAATTTATGAAGCACAAACATTAAAATCAGGTAGCATACTGTTCCTTTCCATGAATATGAAAGAGAAGTATACAATGGAATAGGATTCCTGAATATCCTGCTAGTTTTTTTTCTTGTGTGAAGAAAAGAGTATAGAACACAGGTTTTAAAATTCAAAAAGAACCATAACTTGCAATGTTTCTATTGTTCGTATGTATGAAAAATGTATGAAAAGTATAAGAAAGTTGAGACATTTCTAACAATATTTTACAAATTCAGTATAGCAGGACTGATTTTCTCTGTGTGAAGACAGTAGGAACTTTTTAAATTAATTTACTACATAGCATGCAGTTCTCTCTCAATAATACCACTAGGAAAATAAGGACCAACAGAGTAAACATTTGATCACGTTGAGATGTCTGAGTGATTGATCTGCAGTAGTGCAGTAAAAATGATGTAAAATGGAACAAAACCATAAAGAAAAGCATTGTTACCACAGTAACCAAGGGTTTGTAAGAGAGGATTTGTGTGAGGATTGTCCGAAATATACATATGAAGGGACACATTTTTTAACCATTAACATTGACCTATAGTGTTACACAGTTTGAAACGTGCACATCTGGTCAGTAATAAAAGTTTTCAGTTTGACAATGCAAGTTTAGCTAAAAATGTTTACTTTAAAAAATGTGTTATCATTTGTAGTTCAACACAATGGGACATCATGAAAAGAATATGCATACACCTGCAAGACTGTAGTTTTCAGAATAATTGAAACTACGACCATATATGGTATGTTCCTACATTTCTGGTATATAGTTAATATTTGTGTTTTGAAGTTTAAAAAAAACACTGGGTTGTGCAAATATTTCTCCATACCATAGATATGTTCTATGCTGGATCATAAACTTTTTTGGGGAAACTATACATATAATTATAAATATGGATTAGTATTCTCTTGAATAGCATGTACATCATCATTCAGTGTGAATCAAATGAACAGTATTGGCATTATTTATTATATGACAGTTATAGGACATACAGTAAATGTTTCCAATAATCTATATTATCATCCTTTCTGTAATTCTGTCCACATTTACCAACAGTAAATTTTGCATACAGCTGGGGTTGACTCTTAGGATACCCAAGCAAAGTGCAAATAAAAATGTTTTCTTCATAATTTATAACTCTAAAGCCATGAAGACTATTCAAAGAAATTATCTGATAGGTAAGAACAGAAAGTAGAACAGAGTAGGATCTTCATTTCTCATTTTTCTAAAGGGAAAGGTGCATTAGGTCTTTCTGGCAGTGCACATTTCAGTCCTCCATGCTCACTGAACCCAGTGTTCAGCTATGAGCCTTTCTCCATCTTTATCTCTTATCAATATAAGGCCAACCGACAAACAGCTACTAATAAAAATCCAGCACACCATTTGTTTATTTTATTGTGAAGCCCTGACTGTTCCTTGGGTGTGCAGTAGCAGAGCAGAGGCAGATTATAAATACACTCTGGGTGTTAAAGGCTCTCTCAAAGTACTTAAGAAAAACGTAAGAATTGGTTCTTACCTTCAGCTAAGGAGAAATTGTTAGTAAATGTACTGTATAAGATGGACAGTTTGGTCAAAGAGGAAAATGTACCATTTCTCTCCAGAGAGACTGTGCATGAGGTCAGAATTCAGAACAATACAGTGTATCAACAAGCACAAAAATGTATGTCATTCCTGTAGATATTTACATTTTCTAGATGTAACATGAGAAAATGCTGCAAAGGCTTTAATAAGAGCTAGACAGTGTCAAAGACCATAACTCTTTGTCTTCAATAATGAAGTGAAAATTAGTTCTGCCCTCTTCACAATCAGACATCTGATTGCTGTGGAAGTCAGTTTATACACCACTTTAGACAAATGGCATATCAGTAGTAAGTGTTTTTTTGCCGTTACAAAGGGAAATTGTTATACGGAAAAGGTTGGTATTAAATATGCAGTCTTGTGGTTTTCAATTGTTTCTATCCACATTCTCTGGTGATGAGGACGAAGGATGAAGGGCTGCAACAACAAGAAGATGATTAAGTCTGTGATAATTAATCAACCATTGCAACAATTAAACAATTAATTCATTTTTGGAAGCCTTGGGTAGATCTTTCATAAACGTTTATCAAACAGCTACTAAATATATGCAATATGTTTATACACACATAAGTACATACAGTACAGTACACATAGATATGCAACTCCAATTGTTTAAAATTATAACTTACTGTCTATATCATGCATAACCATTAATTGAACCAGATTCACACAATGTACTGGAATAGGCAAAAGTAATACATGGCAGTGTAATTATAAGAGGAGGTAATACAACAAAAAAAAAAAACTTACATGATCTATTGCCGCACAAAACTATAGGTGGGGTCGTTAACTGTTGAATAAATGCCATCACCTTAAAAAATACAATAGCGTCAATTAAAATTAATTCGGTATTTGTATGTTATTGACTTATCATCAATTTTTTACTTTTATTGCCACACAATTTAAAATACTTAATTGCATAACACAACCCTTTATGGCTGCAACTCCGTATTCTGCTTGTGGGAGAATGAGACATATAGATGAGGACCTCTGACATATCTACCTACAGACAATAACTCAGCAGAACAAGATTTAATAAAATCTTGTCCAAAGATTATTTTTACCCTGCATGTGAAGATTAATAAACATTGTAGAGATATTCTCTGGTTTCTTTAATATTGTATTACAAGTTAAAGCAATTTTCAAATTTGGCAACATAAACATACTCCCTCAACACATTACAGATGGTCTCTATTGTTATTAATGTTATACAGTACCTCTCCCTGCACTTACACCATTTAATTTTTAGGACAGGGATATAAAACATCCCTACTAGGTCACTACCAAGTCCTCTGGAAGCAAACTTCCCGCTAAAATGTGAGTGGAAAAATTGCCATTAATCAGGAAAATTCTTGCAAATTTCCCTTGTCATATTACAATAGTTATACGTATGTCATACACAGTACTGTCCTACTATTATTATAATTGTATACATTTGTATGTATGTAATTACAGTGTGAAGATGTACAGTATAGTGTGTAGAAGTGTAGTGTGTCAAAGAAGTGTAGTGTAAGTTTTATTTTATGTTTATGTTATAAATATACATACATATATATATATAAATCTAAATATACATTGATGCTAAGCATAAGCATTCCCGTATTACATAATGTATTTGTTTATGAATGTGTTAAAATATGCTAAGTTTGGGTTATTTGGTTGTTTCTTATGGATAAATCCAATAGGGGTAAAACAAGGGTACATTTACATCTTTCCATTCCCCATTAACCCTTATATACATTGATTCTTATGGGCAATTTATAAAAAATTGCCAGCATTATTATATTTTTAATTAATTTTTAGTATTAATCCAGATTTGTAGCCTACATTAAGAACTTATGGAAAGGTGTTTATCTGCAAGGCACAGAAACACTGTGTTTTAATTTTACTTACTTTCTGTATCCACAGGGTTAGGCAATGGTCCTCTCCTGAAAAACAGAAAAAATGAAAATGGAAAAAAAACTAGCAGGACAAGTAAAAATAATATTACAACAGGGATTAAAGAATAGACTTTGCAAAGATAAGAGAAAATGACAAGTAGACATGTGTAATTAAGAAAAACAATATAAAGTAGCTTAAATTTAACAGTGAAATCTGTGACATTTGTGTTCTGAATGTATCAATGAAGCTCGCACACTGGGAATTCAGAAAGTGCTTTAGGACAGAGGGTATATTCTTGATTAATACATTTTAAACTGACATTGATTATAGAATGCTTGGGGGTAACGAGTTGGTCCATGTTTTGTATGTTTAATTATTTCATTGTTGACTGGAATCTCAGAACTTGAATAATACAGTCATTAGAAACGACAAACGCCCCACAGAACCATGCTAACCCATTCTTATTTACAACACAGACTCCAGTAAAACACTGGAGATGCTCCTGTGGAATTCATTCTTACCTTCCACCTAGAAACCCTAGGCGACCAACAACAGGAGGCCTCTGACCGCTGTAGAAGTTCTCGTATGGGATGGGAGCTGGATAAAATGAACAAAGCCACCAAAATGAGAGCTATAACTGAGGTTCCTGTATTGGTGGATTTTAATAAATATACCTCTGTCATCAAATACAATAATAATGCTCCTTGTTGAAAGGAGCTATGGTCATTCATTGCAGTGACATACCTGTAGGTATGTAGACATCTTGTAAGAGGACAATTATATTACCTCCAGCATAGGAGACATTCATTAAATGGGGAACAAAAGAACACGGGTTCAGGGGTTCCTGTAGTCCTTATACAATGTCACCTGGGAAACATACTGTACCTGGTGGCTTGTCTCCAGTTCTCCTGAGGTCAATGAAGTACTCAATGTCCTTCTGGATGCTACACTGCTCCAAAGACTTTCTTACTTCTTCATACAGCTGAGTAAAGAGTCACAGGAGATGTATGTGAACAGAAGTACTCAGGATTTTACAACTTAATATAGGGATATCAAAAACTAAGGTGCAAATGTATTGCAGCAAAACAGATACAAACTAATAGTTAATAGCAGTTATATAGACATTTGTATCTCAAAGTATCCCAGAGCACTTTACATACAGGAGGAGACCTACTTATAATAATAGTAATAGTTGCTTACACATATATACCGCTTTTCTGGACACTCCACTCAAAGCACTTTTACAGTTAATGAGAACTCCTCTCCACCACCACCAATCTCCCGCTGGTGGAACACCCAGCTGGGTGTAATGCTCAAGCCTTTATTCACCAACAGTCCCACTACACTGCAAACCAGGTGGTTTCACCAACTGAATTAAGGGTGTATTTTCAGTAATCCAGTTTGTACAAGCCCAGACTGGAATTCGACCAGAACGCTTGAGTTAGGTTACTGTATGTTTCATATCCACTGCAGCAGTAGGTGCAAGTGTCTATTCAATAGTGTCTATTAAATTTTAACAACACAACAAATACCGTAGGATTAATAATTATTCATATAATTACAATCACAATATTACTTGTGATTACTATACAATTATCATTGTAATTTTATAGACCAATACATGCCACAGATTACTCACAAGAGTAATTTAATTTAATTTAATTCCACAGATTTTGGTCTGACAGGTTTTCACCATGCAAAAAGTACAAATAGCTCAATTACACTTTGAACTAAAATACAAATCATTCTTTCTGAACCAGGTAAGTTAAATTCATAATGACATTTTCTGGAAACTTTGTTCTTTTTCAATGGGTATATGACACAGAAACAAATTATTTTAAAAAAGAGACTAAAGAATGAGCCTCACCTCATCGCTGGTGACACACTGCTGAGAAAGATGGTTGAGATGAGTCCATAAAATATTCCGCAGGGCACTTATCCTCTCCACCTCGTAGTTCTCAAATATCTGTAGATATGAGTATGATTAGAACAAAATTTCCTGCAGTTCTGCAAGACTCTTCATTTTCAATTATTCCCGGCTTCCTTTTCAGAGCTGCAGTAAACAGACTAGCAGTCCACTAGGTGGCAATGTTGACTTATCCATTCATTATTATACAACCACAGTTAGGGCAACCCAGAACCCATTCCAGAAGCACACAGGGCTCAAGATGGGACCGCACCCTGGGCATGATTCCAGTCCATGGGCATGCACAAGCATGAGCAGACAGAGACCATTTACAGAGATGTCAATTAACACAGCCAGCATGTCTTAAGAAAAAAGGCAGAGCACCTGGGAAAAGCCTGTGTAGACACAGAGAGAACCTGCAACCTCAAACACAGGCACTTCAACCAAGAATGATAGCAGTACCTTCATCACGCTATGAACAATTAATTCAGGATTCACTGTTCTATATTAAACATTGGAAGCAACTTCAGAGTTAAAATAAAAATGTAGACAATCAGCTGTTTGTTTTGTAATGCAGCTCCCGGTTTTCTGGTTTCCTCTTTTTGTTTTTGAAGTGGAAATTCTTTAAAAACAGCCCAGCAAATTTAGTGTAATTCTAAAATTAACAGATTTGCTTTTAAAAAGAGAAATATGCAAAACGTGTGAGTGCAGGGTAATCAGGATTGAGGTGCAGAAAGAGATGCACTGGCCACAGAAATAATATAGATGTTCTTGTAAGTGATACCCATAACACCCTGTTTAAAAACAACTCAAACATTAATTTCTAAATTGAACCTACTGGAGACCAATAAAAATATTTTGTGGTGGACCCTACCCTCAAACAGGATTGTCCCAAAGGGATTGGCAAACACAAAAACTCCCACTTATTGTATCTAATCAATTACCTAATCAACACCCACTATGTAGCTATGTACAAAGAGTAGAAGCTGTATAGTGTTCTCCAATGGCATGTCAGCTGTAAGTGCAGTCCTTCTTTAAATTTGCCTTCCAACGGTTCACAATGCACACAGGGTAGATTGCACCATGAAGCATAAGAATTTGATCCATGGATTTTTGTCAAAACCGAAGTATAGTCACTGTATTTATGACTAAATGGTGTTTATTGTAGAGATGGGAGAGGTCTTCATTATCCAAATACCAAGATCATTTCTCATTCATAGGAGTGCGGAAGAAGGGCTTTGAGAGCACAAAGAGATGATTACCTCACAAGCTCTCTCATGCTCCTTCTGCCAGTCCTCGCGAATTTTCTCCAGGATGGATACATTCTGACTGTACATTCTGTCTGAAATAATACAGAAGAAAAAGTTTAAGTAACAGGCCATACTACTAGGCAACCTGCTTGCTTTCATCATAGGAATAGTAACACAGATTCTGTCTCTACACAGAAGATAAGAAAAGATTGGCCTGGTAAGTACTTTGATAGGAGAACTCCAAGAAAATCCATGTTGCTCCTACAAGTGGTGTTAGTAGACCAGCAAGGGGCACTCATCCCTCTGGATCTGGATTTCATACCATTTTTCTCAAGAGTAGTGGTTATCCTCTGTTTCCTGACTAAATTCCAATATGTGCTTGAACATTCTAGCCTTCCTAGTGCCTGCCATTAATTTAGTTGGCAAAAGCAATATCCCTCTTCTTCTGATCTGCTGTGCAGTGGGACTGATGGTGCATGAATGTAGCCAGACGAAGTGTGTCTCTTCCCACGTGCTTTGTGATCTATATAAATGTAAGGAATTATTTTTATTATTTTTTCATAAACTAGAATTGATTCAGCTGAAGCACACCTTGGGTGAACTTACAAAGGCTAAAATGTAACCGAAGCAATGAAGCATTGAAGGTGGCATAAGAGTCAGTAAAACACCTGAAAAATTGAATGTATCTTAATTTCTTGTTGCTATTTTTGGAGAACTACTTTATCATAAAAATAGTAATTAAAATTATGTTTTATTGTTATATATAACATCCCTTCTCTTTCACGTTCTGTACTATAGTTTACTTTGCTAGAGTTCCACAGCTGTTGGGACTCATCCAAGGTTTTCTCTAGATAATTCGGAATCAGAAAGATCCCTAAAATAAAAGGTTGTACACTACTCTAGTTTACTGTAATTAAAGCTAAATATTTGTTATATGTTATTTTCACCGGTATTTTAATTTTGCACAAGACTACAATGGCAGGCAAATCCCAGCACCCTGTCCAGGAATGGAACACACCAGATATTCATTAATTTCAACATTTTTTTATTGAGATGAGATTGTAAAATCTATTGTGATGAAAACTGGGAAAGGTACAGTACTCCGCTTACAGGAAATGAGCCCCAGACCCACCCCTATGTATCAACATTTGATACATTATTACATTTCCAAAAAGGTTTGAGTTACATTTAATTAAAACATATCATGCGTGAGTATTAAGTTTGCCCTTATTAATATCCTGAAGTGTGTTATAATGGTTTGTATACTACTGTATACAATGCCTGTTAAATAAATTCAATGTCACAATGTCACTTCTCAGCTCCACAAATAAATTAAAATTTCACTTACCTGCTTCCTCTGCAGCCATTTTTGTTTGCTGAGATTTCAAACTCAGCTAAAAGGTGAAAGAATGATGTTAATATTTTTGTGTGCACATTGTCTGGGTGTTTCTGCAATTAGGTGTGACATTAAGAAATATAATGAGCTAGCATGCATGGTCACAACATTGTCACAATTTGTGTAAAAAAAAACTATTGACTTTTTTGGGTTTTCCAAGATTGTCACAGTCAATATCTTTCGCTTTCAGAATCTACTGCAGCAACACAAATTCTCACAGTGGGATGTCCTGCTTTTGCAATTTTTTTTTCATTCATTGCAATGTTGGAGTTCTTATATTTACAGAATACAGGGGTTGCTTAAGTAAAAATGAGGAAGAAAGAATCAGCCACACAGTTTTACACATGCTTGAAGCACTCTGAGATGTAACCCTTTCATGAGGTCACTGAGTGTAAAATTAGTTTTTATATCTTTCTTTTTATATCTATGCCTTTATCTGCCATTCAAGAGAAATGTATTAAATTAGACCATGAGTAAACATTACATCTGCTATGTAACTATTGGTATTAATAGAAATTTCTTGCTTTCTCTCTTTGCCTAACAAAAAACTTTTCAAATCCCCTTCATCCTCATGGCAGCCTTACCCCCTACTTGAACAGATATCCAGAAATGTTTTGAATCACGTAAATCTCTGCAAATACAAACTCAATGCCTGAATAGGGGAACTTGGTGGTGGTTATTTACTATTTTTACATAACTATTTTTACCATTTCTGATGCAAACAACTAAAACTCGCACCTTATCTAAAACCCCCTGCTGCAATCTAAGATCCCTTAAAGATTTGCAATCTGCAAATTCTAGGCACTTTAAACTTACAAAACATGCAGAAAGATTTTGTCTGGAGATAAGAGATAAGATAAGAGATAAGAGGTCCTACCTTCTCCAGTTGTTTAGCATTGCTTGTATTGGCATTCCGATTCATAGTCTGCTCAGCATCCTCCTTTTCACGGCACTTCTGCTCATAGGTTTTCTTTGTCTTCCAAACAAAAAAGCACACTAATGCAATTTATGTTGTACAGCCAAGACGTATAAGAGAAGACTATTCTATTAAAAGCAAATGATGACTGCCCTAATATAGGTTGATCATGGCACTAAAAAGCAAACCTTACATCCTTCATCAAAATTATTTACTCATCACTACATTATGCTTTTCAAATATTTTGTATTTTAAACACACACTCCTGTTTTGGCTGATGGAAACAGAAGGCGGCAAAGAACTGTACTGTTCCTGTTTTGAACAATTTCATTCAAAATGACTAATCAATTTAAGAAGCACGACAGGCCCATTTTTGGGGGTTACTTGTTCTCCCTCAAGGGCCAGCGAATGAAGGAAAGCCACACTACTGTCCAGTAATGACAAGTCTAGTCATTACTAAAGAGCTTCTTATTCTCTCATGGGCTGTAAATAAAAGAAATGACACTGAAGAAGCTTTCCTTTTTCTAGATGACCAAAAATATTCTATAGTTTTTTGCACTACACATTTATTTTATGTGTTAAATGATGTATTTCTGCTTTGAAAGATCAAATGTAATTTTTTTACCGTAACTTGATACATGGAGCCAGGAACGTTGAGCACAACTAATGACTAGTGCAGCAGAGCTTTAATGCAGCAAAGCTGTTTTTGGTTTCTTTTCCAGCACTTTAGATAGCAGTTGTTCTACACAAATATATTTACACGGGACAGCAAAATTCCTTAAATCAAATTCCCTGGACTGTTTGAAGGGGGAAGAAGCTTCATAAACTCAATACCTAATGTCCAGTTTGATTCTCTATTAGCTCCCTTCCTATAAATCTTACAGAGTTCAAACAGAGTTCAAAACTTACTTCCATTGTTTTCTTGTACTGGGTTGCCTTCTGCTTGTGAAACGCCTCCATATGCTGTTCTACCTAAATGAGAGAATGCTGCAAATTGTTTTATTTTGAAAAAGCAAGAGGTGGACCTGTCTGCTCTAGCAATCACATGCAATAACAAATGTAACAGGACTAAGAGCTTCTGCGACAGAATGAAGACAGAACGGTTAAAGCAATCAGTGCTACTCTATATGGTCAGTCAGCACTTTTACAGAGATATTATCTCTGATATCACGGAGGTGTGACCTATGTAAGGGCCAAATTTAGCAAGTGGAAATGTATGCAATATCACAATACGTAAGATTAAAAGATAAAATACCAAAAAACTCCAATAACTGTACTTAATACTTAATAAAGTATGTAGCAACAGACAATTTATTTTCTGAATATTTTAACTAAACACCTATACTCTCACTCTCATACACAAATACTAAAATCTTATCATGTGCAGTTTTGTATTATGCATTTCACATTTTCATTGGCATTATTTTCCCCCCTTTTAATTTCTTAATAAGTGCGCTATTGCGGCATGGTAATTAGTGCCCCAGATTTCAATGGTCCTGAGTTTGATTCTGACTCTGGGCATCTGTCCATGTTAAATTTGAATGAAAGGTGTCCATTTTGATGCCGGTTCTCCTCATGTTAATGTGACTTTTCTCAACATGCCTTTGTTTCCGGCCATCTCGCAAAAGACTGATTGGCTATGTAAAATTGTTCATCCCTTGTTGTGTGCTCTTACTCTAATACTTAAGCATATGCGCAAAGCTACAATGTATGAGATAATGATTTAATGCTCTAAGTCAGAATCCCCCCTAAAAGTGCCACAATCTGGAATTTGGAGTGCCACAAACATGACTAGGATAACGGTCTTTCTAATAATTCTCTAAACACTGCGTGCTTAGGCTGTGCAGTACTAAATTATTGAGCACAGTTAAAAAAGGGTGTATTAATAAATGTACTGACAGCTGTATACACTAGATATTGCTCAACCATCTGTGTGCTACTTTTTCTTTTAGTTATTTTTTACCATTGTATGCCTTACAGTGCTGATTCAATCTGTATACATTATCATAATTCAAGGTTATTTAACAAATTAATTATAATTTCATGCATCACTTTGTTAACCAATATAATTTTTTTTTCCAATTGATAGTACTGTATATTGGTTCAACTGAATGTCACAAACACTGAAGTCAATTGTAGTTCTTAACATTTGTGTAGGAATTACTTTTCTCAATTATTTGAGCACATCAGTAAGCATATTTAGCATTGTGTTACCTTCTTCCTTGCCTCTTTCTGCCTTTCTCTGAATTCTTCAAGTTTTTTGGCTTCATCTCGCAATGTCTGAGCCAGCTGTATGTGCGATGTACCAACATTTTCAATTTCTAAAAAAGAAGCAAAACACTTGGTCCATGTTTGCAAAAAGAAACAAACTTCCTGAATGTGGACAGTCACATAATAGGATTGGATAGATTGTATTTTGCCTTTTTTGATATAGATATATAAAGTTCATGCATATATGATATGCATTCTGCTTTGACTTTTTATAGTTATGCCCTACTACTATAAAAAGGTACTGGCTACTTGTATCTTTACAGTTCCAGTTATCTCAGCTGTATAGAATAGTATCAAAAATTTGTGTACAAAAAAAACTGGACAATGTCATGTCTATTCTCATATTATTCTGGATAAAATCCTTAGCCAGTTACATCGACATGTAAGTAAATAACGGATGCAGCTATCAAACCAATGAACACAATTGTTGTTTAGTTTCACTTTGTTATTTGAAATGGTGCCACACCCTTTGACACTCCTTTTGACACTCTGAAGCAATTTCAGAGTTTACTCAGATGCAGAGTACTTACGCAACTTGAAAACATCCAGGGATCTCTTAAGTGTGCTGCAAAATAAACAGAATTTTATCAGTCTGCTTCCAAGCTGTGGGTCACACAAAGTGGGTCAGCTTAGCTTTTGTAAAGTCACATTTACTGTGATTTGAAAAGAAGCATGGTTTCTTTAAGAAACAACCACAATAAGAAGAGTAAAAAACACTATCAGGGAGGTGAAGAATTTCTGAGGAAACTGCAGTATCATTTGCTTTCACAGATATGACACAAAGTATTCAAGGAATGTACTATATCAACGTTACATAGAAATGAAGAGATCTTAGTCTGAATCCATTTAATTCACCAGTTAATTTACTTAAATACTGTTTGTTTATTATACATTTTCATTGATATAAATATAGGTAAACCCTATCTGAATGCAGTTTATTCACCTGCATTCTTTACTGCTACTCTCTGGCAGTGAGGGTCTTAAACATGGGATAAATTTCATCTTAAGACAAAAGTCTCTTTTAAAAAATGGTCATCAATTTAATGTTAGAAAAAATGCTAAGAAACAAAGTTGGTATGTAATGCAAATAACAAATTATAGCTTGTGTATTGTGTTACTTATTACAATAGTATACCGACATGCTACAAAATCATTGGTTGTCAGGCCAATGAAATCGTTTTATACCAATGTGTGTACTCTGACACATTAAGTTTGAGTACAGTCTGCAGATACGGATGTCTTTCATTAACCAAAAACTAAAACGGGGCATTCATAAAAAAAATGTTTTAAAAAATCAGCATGAAGAAATCAAGAGGTTTAGTCTTCCTCGCCAAAACTACAATAGGAACAAAGACTTGTTAAGCTTAAATAACACTAGTTCTTACTTCAGTTCACTTAGTCCACAAACCTTCTTGGATAAGTTCAATAAATCTTTGCCATATTTCTCTTCTATTGTAGCCCTGCAAAAAAATAATTGGATAGGTTTTAACAGCTTTCATCTGCATGAAAAAAAAACAAATTTTCAGAATATCTTAAAAAAGTATAAACAGATTCTATTATTTCACTAAGTTTTCATAAGCTACAGAGGCTCCTCAAGAAAATGTATTTCCTACATTTTCTTACTTGCCACTGATGCAAAAAAAAAGTGATCTATTATTGTCTTGTTTGGGTGTAGCATCATACATTCTTAACTACTAACAACAACCTAGCTAAAATCCAACAACAAAAGATTTGACTGATGTTTTATAGACGAATGAGGAACTGTCTAATGCTATAAAAAATTGCAGTATAATATTTTTAAATTTTTCAAAGCAAGACATCATCCAGTCCATAATTCTTTTTGTTTTCTGATGTTATATGTTGTTTTGTTTCTTATTTCATCTCCCGTATGCATAAATCTGGAGGGAACTGTATCCACAGTGTCTTAGAGAAAATATTCACTCCATCCAATGAGGTCCCATCCATCAGTTCATTTTCAAATGAATTTTTCTTCTTCCAGTTCATGGTCACAGGGGAACCGAAGCCTATGCCAGCATGCAATGGGTGCAAGGCAGTATACACTGGACCATCACAGAGCACACAGACACAAACACATACTAGGTCCAGTTTTCCCAGAAGTTAATTAACCTACCAGTATGTCTGTGGAGGCGGAAAAAGGGAGACCACACAAACGGCACACAGATAGCACCCAGGAAATGAACCCAGGGCCCCAGCTAACCAGTGCGCTGCCATGCTGCCCACCATAAGAACATAAGAAGGATTAAAAATGCTCAACTTGTTTGTGCGGTTGTAAGTAATTTATTAGTTTAAGAATCTCTTCAAATACTTTAAAAAGGCCTTTCAGTTAGGTCTTTTGCATGATTTCTGGAGTCCTTTTGACAGGAAACCCTGGGGGGGGGCTCCATCGATGGAAGTTGGGGGGATGTTTTGTGTTTTGCTCTGCTATGAGAAATTGAAGTTCATAGAACATGTTCACAAATGAAATGATCCAGTGGAGTCAGCTGGCGAGTTAGTTTTCCAGTCTCCTGTGACTTGGTATAGAAAAAGATCGCTTCTCCTAATTATGCCTGTTTTGCCCCTCTCTCCAGCAGTAATTCGGATATTGTCGGTTTCTTCTGGGGGGGCACTGATGATTCCAAAGGTGAGGAAGAAGACGCAGTTTTATACCTGAGAGGAAGCTTTTTTCTATTGTTTATTCATACAGACATGTCTTGGAATTGGATGACTAACAAAGGGTTCTGAGGAATGTGGGCCTCTCATACTTAATTAATGTACGTTATTGGAATGTACAGTAACAGGAATGTAGCTGTAGAACAATGACAAATGCTCAGTACAACATGGCCTAACTCTTTGATAGTGTCTCGCTTTGTGTTCATCATTCTTGATCAAAAACAACAGCAGTAACAAAATATGATAGTTTGCAATTCAATGTACAAGGGAAGACATAATCTGTGCAAGAGATATGGTTATTCAATAAATGTCTCTAGAATTGTGGAAATAAGTCTGGGCATCCCTTGAACTCATTAAACCACCACGGGATCTCAGCTAACACTTTCTGTACCTGCAATAAAGTTAGACGAGGTGTCTTTGACAAATAAGTGACAGCGAATAGCATTCTTTGCAATGCATGGTGCCCATAACCATGTCTTTTAGTATAAGTGGATAGTCTGGACACTCTCCAGACAATTGAGCTCCAAGATGTTCTGAACACCCTGAGCGTATTCCTTGAATTACACATACTTTTCTCCCAATTCTAAAAACATATGACCAAAAAAACAGGCACAAAAAACATTTGCCTTATTGTAATGGTATACTGTGAAATAAGGTTAAACCAGTTCATTCGCTGAAGAGATTTGTGAATAGAAGGGTAGTCTGCTAGGAGACAAAAGGAAATGTTACATGTATTTGCATCAACACTTTCCAATTGAAGAGGAAAGAAATAGTATTTTTGGTCACAGATTCCCTTGATTTAAGAGAGCTGGTTTGAGTTAACCCCTCCAAGTCTTTGAAAACTACAAATCAGAAGAGTCATGACAAATACAATTCCTTATAAGTTTCTCATGATTGATAATTTTCAAAATTGCCCTTGAAATCTGCTTCTTAAATGTCTTAACTAATTCTCCAGCCATCTTTACTTTTTCATTCTCCAGCCTACACCTTTCTATTACGCCCCTCTACGTCGCTTTTTTACACAGGAGGTCCAAGAAAGACTCCAGTGATGAAATGTTACTCTTTATTTTTTTCCACTGAATAAACCTCCTGTATGTGTGTTCTTCTGCAACCCCTGCACCTACAGTATGCAGCTCAGCACTCTCATGAAAAAGCTGTACTACATTTAAGATTCTAAGCTGATATGATTTCAGAATGCAGAAGACTAAGGAAAATAGTCAGCCAGGTCTGATTCAAATTCTTGATCCTTTACTATTATACTTACATTTATTTATAAAGTTTCCCTGCGAGTAAACCTAAACCTAGAATAATATTTAGTTCCACTGAGAATCGGCCCAGTGCCAGGAACAAACCTTTGGCATTGCTGTTAAGTGATTATCTTTAATAACTGGATAAATGTAACACTGCAATTAATCAGTTTCAGCCACGGAAAAAGTTTGAACTTGTCACCCTGGCAGCTGACTTTGTCCAAAGGATAAATGAAAAACGTAACAATGTGAGGCTTTGTAATGGAACAAATGGCTACATGTGCTGTAAAAATGTAACAATGCATGTTTGTTAAATAGCAAGGAACATATGGGACTAACAGGATCTTATCACAAATAACAGGAATTATGCTAATAAGAATGCAAAAATGGAAATTAGAGGACAGTATCTTGCTTAGAGCACCCCTTTGAAGAACAGGAAGAAACAAAATACTCTGTACAATGCCATTGTATGTCGTTAGGAAGGCAAAAAAAGTATGGTTCTTACATTTCAAATGATCAATGGAGTTAATACCATTTTTTAACCATACATATCCATCCATTTATTGGTATCCTCTGTTGGGTTCTCTCTCTATATATATATATTTAGCATTTTTTGTTATGTTTGTATAGCTTAATAAGACATTTTACATACTGAATCACCACTATTAATATACAGTATGTACCAGGCATAGGGCAGTCATGATATTCCTCCACAGCTGTTAATAACTTACTGTAAAAGGATTTTATCAGCTCCAAAAAATATTTAATGACATTAAAAGAATCATTTAGGGATATGAGATGGATGAAAATCACTTACATAATATTTCAGATAACTACATTTCTGCTTTCCTCTTAATTCAATAAGTACTAGCTCAGTTGCATTTAGAATCCACCCAAAGAACACATGAATGCAATCAAGATCCGCTGATAGGGAAAAAAAAATCTTTGCTGCATAAATACATTGTTAACCGATGCTTTGCCTTTTCATTTCATTTTAAACTTTACTCTGGTTGTTAAAAATGTTAAATATGGGCTGTGCTTTCGAAACACTTTAGCTTAAGATGTTTAAATCAGGATATTTGGCCTATAAATTTAGTGATGTGGGGCATATATATCTAGAACAAATACAAATACAGACATTCACAATCACCTTATTTTGACATTTTGATATGTGTTGTAATATAAGTTATACTGCAGTGTTCATATACACTACCACAGCAGTAC
The DNA here is from genome assembly GCF_040954835.1 of Lepisosteus oculatus. Classification (NCBI taxonomy): domain Eukaryota; kingdom Metazoa; phylum Chordata; class Actinopteri; order Semionotiformes; family Lepisosteidae; genus Lepisosteus; species Lepisosteus oculatus. The sequence goes on along the minus strand of NC_090698.1, from coordinate 24,157,181 downwards.
AGAGGAACCAGGTGTTACACCATACCATCTGTGGACAGGAAAAACATAATCGAACTGCTTTTCTCTATCAGACACTGTTGACCTTCACCTAGCTTTGATGAAGTCCTCAATTTCCTTGCAGGTTTTCTTTCCATCATTGAGACGCTGAATGATAGTGTCGTACCCTGTAGTGCTGGTGATCTCAGCATTCTGTAAAAAAAAGTAAATGACACAAGTTAAAAGTAGCCAGAGTTTAAAAATGCTTATCCTAATCCTTCTAATCCTTAGTTCCACTATTTGTTTCATTTCCCCTTTGCTATCCACTATTGAAATGTCCAAGATTGAGCACATGTAAAGTGGTTTGGTCTAACAATAGTGTCCACACAGTGTTGCTTTTAACTCTTTTCACCATAATGATGTGTCACGTAATTACATGAGACATAGGGAAGTTGGCATCTGCTGTATGAATCTGTCAGACATTGGGCCTCTTTTAAACTTTTTCTCGACAGAACATTGTATAAAAATTGATGACAATACTGGTCATTTCTTGTTTTAATAACTGACAAACTCCTTCTGACTGACAGTGTTCCTTCAAAGGAGACAAAAGATGCTTATGATTGCTGAGTTTAGTTTTTTAACTTCATAGTACAGGCTCATAATATAGACATATACAGAGCTTTGCCACTAAAACATTTTTATAGTTTTCCTGTCCCTGTACAACTCTTCCACTCTTCAGATGTACAGAAAAAGTCAGTTTTCTGTATGATGAATACGAGGTAAGAAGCAGGCACTGCTGTGTTTGTTGTCTTTTCCATTTCACGCTTAGAGTTGTATCAATGCATATTATCATCTGCAATTACTTCACTATGACAGTCCTTCAAAATCACAGTTAATTTCATAATAACTTCGAAGTGTGAAATGGTGTTTTGTAATCAGCACCTTACTAACTTTCTCAAAAGGTTTGTCCATGAATGTATCACTGTGTATGTTAGGACTCCTATCTGGCAGAGGGATGTTGTTATTGTATAATACACACTGTACATATTGTGCTTTTTATATAAAAGGGCAGACAATCTGAGGAACTTAGCTTCCCCAGGGATTTTGGACAAAAGGGGCCATTTTGGACAAGTTCACACAACACTGTTCAAAAGAAATCTAAGACAACAGAGCAACATAATATTAGGTGAATGGTGTGTCTGAACAAAATTAAGTAATGGAACAGTATTGACAGATATTAGAAATTAGTAATTAGTAAGGGAAGGGGTGTGAACACAATGTCCAGGAGTGTGCAACATAATTTACTGGAAACTGCAGTTTCTTTTTTTTTGAGAAAATATCTTGCCCTCTTACCTGCTGTTTCTTCACAGAAAAAAATACCCAAACTTCTCATAATGAAAATGGAAGACCCAACATTGTCTTTCTCATTTTAACATTGCCTGGGCATCACTAACTCCCGAGTCTTCAACTTAACGAACCAAAAGCAACTTTTAAAAATGATGCATTGGCATAAGAAACTGTGATATTTAAACATGTTGTCCATTATCTGCATTCAAGAAACCAGAAAATCATAAACTGGAGCCTATTTTAACTCTAGCTCATAATTAAAAGAAGAAGGCGAAAAAGAGAAGATGAAAACACCTAAAATGTGGCTTCCGTTTTGTAAGAGTAAGATAATAACAGTGCTCTTACTGCAATCCATGAATGTACGAGAAAAGTGATGTACAGTAGAAGAACACAATGCCTATACATTTTAGTATGTAATTTACATTTCATTTTATATTTAAATGAGGAAGAAATAAAATTAAAAGAGTAAGTTCACAATATCAAATTTGCATAATGATATGAATGTTGGAATTATTGTTGTTTCATTGTTCTGAATGATTTAGACAGGTTACTAATGTCAATAATGAAAAAAGGCATTTAATTTGTGCTTTACAGGAAGATGATGACAGGTTATAACTGAAGAGAATAATTTATCTATATTTTTCCAATATGGTGTGAAACAAACAACACAGTATATATTAAAAATAACAATACAATGTATGTAGATGCATAACACATTACAGTGACTTTACAGAAAGCTAGGAAAATAATGAAATGTCTTAATATAACAAATCTTTCCAGTTTCAAATATTTTTATCTTGGGAAGAACATTTATTATATTCTTCATTTATATGTTTAGGACTGTAGTAACATAGTGCGAAATGACTGTCAGAAACATTCCATTTTCTTCTTCTGAACAGCTACTTCGCTTAACCAGCACTTCAAAGTGATTTGAATAATTTGGAGTCAGACTTCTGTGTTTTGAAGAAAAGGGGACACGTCAGATCATTTCTGGTGCATTTATACTGAAGGTAAAAATCGGGCAATATATTCTTCACATTCTCCGTGTGGGTAAATCTGTGCAAGTGTAAATATATGGTTTTAGAAGATCCGTTAGACGAAATCATGATATCATAACCAGGGCTGAAAAAATCCTTTTAAAAAATCCTACACATGCCCAACAGAGCTGAATTTACTCTACACTGTACAAGCTCTGATGCAAAACAGAACTAGAACATGGAAAATTAACTAGAAAAAATTAGGAAAAAATGGACAAAATGGAGCTTGTATGAGGGTGATGAGTGGAGATAGGATGGAGACCGCATTCCCCAGAGAAAAATGGGGAAAGATCTGCCATCCTCTGTCACCTGTCCAACTGGTGGAACACAACTGATCGGGTGATATTTAAAAACCAGGAAGCTGTGGATTTCAGGTGAGCAGTCATCCTCTGTTATTCACAAGATCAGAGCCAATGAACTGAATGGCAGATGGGCAGACTCATCTACCAGACAAACGATAGAGCAAAACCGATAAAGCAAATTTGACCTTTATTTTTGTTGTATATTATTTATGGAGTGTAGAATTTTCAGAGAGAGACTTTGGGTTCTCAACAGGGAGTTTTGGTGGTGGAGCTGGTAAGCACCTTAGCTATCTGGTCATTTACAGAGAGTGACACCAGAATAAGTAAGGTTTAAGGTTGGAGAAAGTCAAGCTTTTTTGTTTTGCTGAGCTGGAGCTTTTTTATTTAACGGCTACAAATGTGTGTCTGTTTACCAAGTCTAATTAAGAGGCCCGCTATGGTACACCACCCCCGGAATGTCACAGGTTCTATTTTAGTTCAAGTAAGAAATATAAAGCAGCACAGCTACTTTCTGTCATTGTGATAGCATTGACCTGAAATGGCTCAAGCTGCTTAATAAACTGAAAATATTCTCAGTACAGGCATTCTGTATTTCATACACATGGAATCACAAATTAATGTCCATAGACAACTTCATTACAACAACCAGAGCCATAACAATACTACAATTACTACTACTAAACATAAATGTTAGACAAATCATTTATTATCCAGCGGAAAGAACATTTTGAACATTTGGTTAATGTTCATGCCAAATTAAAACAGATATACAGGTGCTTAGAGTGACCTGTTAAAAAGGGATTTGGGTTTAATACAGCAGAATCCTTAAAAAATACTGCACTGCATGAGACTACTGCACCTGAAATGTAGAATTTAGTTCTTTGAGTTCGCATTTTTTTCCCCACAGAAGAATATGCCATAGACCTACACTGTTATTTATGCTGAACTCAATTTTAGTTTTTTAATAGTGACACCTTGCATTTTAGATGAGTTGTACCTGATATCAGTTTGACGTATCATACTGCAGGTATTCCAAATATGAAATTATATGCAATATGTTTGTCTGAAGGAGCATTAGAAACTCCATCTTCTTGAACTCTAAGCCTTTTCCTTATATTGTGATATCAGCCCGATTGACAAGGAATACTTGTGAAGATAATGAAAAATGACCTCTCAGAAAGTGCTATGACACAAGATGCTTTAAAAGCATGCAGAAATGTACTAAATACAGTAAATGTTCCAGAGTAGAAGCAAAAATGTACATCAACACAAAAGTTACAAATCCGTTTCTTTTCAACCTGTCATTGACTGTACTAGAAATTATCTGAACTGAAAAAAATAGTATGTCTTAGCACTTCTGGGCAAAAGGCTCACCACAATTTAACGCTGAGCACGATTTTATAGAACTGACTTTGCAGTGCTGTAGATGCTGCAGAGGATAAGGCTGTGTCTATTAGCAACACTTTTGTGCTTCTGTAATGTCTCCTATGTTTGCTGCAACATGGGGATTCAGTTATGCCTGACAAAAAAAACAATAAACAATGAGGCATATTAGTAGTTTTGAATTTCTAAGTGCCAAAGAAAATGGCCATGTGTTGTGCGAGTTGGAACTAAAACAATAAGAGATAAAGGAAGTCTATTAACATTGTTCGGTGTTGCTTACTGACCAGGTCACTTCCTCTCTATGTTGCTTGAGTTTAACTCATCATGATCAAAAGGCCTGATTCTAGCAGGCAACACTCCACTGTGGCTGCTACTGTTTAACTGACAATGAGGTGACAAGATGAACATGCCTTCGTTGTAAAAAGAGACCACCAATGAGAATTTTCCCATAAATTGCGTGACATGGTTTGTTGAGGACACAGAGTATGCACTCAGTACTCAGACAACCCTTTTGTCTTATTTGGGTTTTATTCATTCACTGTCCATTTTCACATTAGTTTCCATTAGACAGACAGCTGCGATTACCCTGCATTCCAGCAAAATCTCAGGACACAGTGAGTGCTCACTCAAACATTTCTAAGACAAAACAACATTCAAAAGTGGGCTGTTCTGTCCTTAGTCCAGATCTAAATCCTAGATTAATGATTAGGTTTAGAATTTAGAATCAGAACCCCAAATCTAGGTTGATGGGCCTATCCAAAAACCTGGTCATTAACCAGTGACTAAATGTGTCAAGTAGTGCTGAAGAACTTCAGCAACATAAGGTTTGATTAAAATCACTTTCTCTCCCTGATGGTGTGCAACTGTTACAGTACATAACACATACTGTATCCATTATTTATTAATACCTTGAGCTTCAGGTGGTGACAGTAGTTCACAATCAAATATAGCAACTGAAATTAATTGTGCAGTCTCTTGGCCCTAATGAATGATTTACATAACTACTGTAGTACAGAAACAGATTATTATTTTTTTTGCAGAAATTCACATCTTATAATGATGCACATATTGTTTCCATCCAGGTACACATCGAAGTTTTGCAGATGAGTATAAGAGCATATTTGTAACACATATTTGTTTTTAACTTCCTGTTATTGAAGTGCACTAATAGGTCATTTTGTTTTACACACAACACTGTTACTTAGTTTTCAGGTTCAATGCCATTTTCTAAACCTCACTCCTGCTCTCAGTGAATGAGCTCCCACTTGCTGTGCTGATTTGGAAAAGGCTGTTTCATTTTTGAATTTGCAGTTACATATCTAAAGGAAAAAATGCACTTTTTGCCCGTGAGATTACATAGGGGATTGTGATATGTGAGATTAATATGACTTTTATTTTTGTTGTATCCTACATGCAAAACAAAACAGTAAAATACAAAGAATTACAGTACAATTACACATACAGTCTTATGGTCACACTTTAAAAACTTGAAGGTTTACCCTACCTGGCATTAAAAATAGTGATAGATCAAATTGTTGATAAATGTCTGTTTTTATTACTTAATCTATTTTAACATGGCACTTGTTAGTTTAACAAAAAAAGTGCTTAAAACCTTCAGACTAAAAAAAATCAGACTAACGTTCTGCATTCCAGTAGAGAAACTGTATTCTTTACAACTGTATTTTCTACAATTTAGGGGAAAAAAATTAAAGAAAACACATAGGTAAATTAATATATTTTTAAATAGATCTACAGAAATCCGTTGGAGATAACAACATTATTTCAGGTTATCGCTTATAGTTTGTATTTTGAACTCAGTCAAGGTTTATTGTATTCATTTTATTCTAAACAACATGTAAAGAGTACAATACCACAATTACATTTTAAATGTCTCATTCATTTCTAATCTTTCCAGTTCAGATGAGTTAAGGTAAGGCTAAAATTGTAGCTAATGCTAACTTTTTTTCTGAAAGTTAAACAAGAAAACATGTCAGAACTTTTATTAAAAACTAAATGGTTGACTCCACCTAAATCAAATAAAATAACAGCTTCTTAGTTCAAAGCAATTTATCCTTGAATTACATTGTTCCAGACACAGAGATAAATAATGGTTACCTGATGTAGATATCAAGACTGAGATGAAAGTTATTTTTTTTAGATAAAGTACAGTGAGCAGCACAGTACTTTAATATGCAGTTATTAAATACTGGCACAACTTCACGATAAGGCACACTTTTACAGGATCTATATGTTGTGCTCTATTTAAGTAGTAGTTATTCAAGTTTAAATTAATGACAATTTTATTGAACAGAAACAGGAATTGTAGATGAAGCCATCTATACCGAGGCAATACTAACAGAAGGTTTTACTTTTATTGTCTGATTTTGCTTTCTGCGAGTCACACTTCAGAATCTACTGTCACTGTTGAATGCTAGCTTTCCAGATAATATGCCAAAGAATAGTTGTTGATGAAATCTCTTTCTGAACCAGGATTATATAAAGTCCATATCAATTAATGCAATCAGTGTCTTGAATGCATTGAAAATACGACTGTATACTACTGCTTAGTAGGGCCTACACAATGGTTTCCTTTTTAGTATTGCTATGCTATAGCAGGAACACTTTTTCAACATGCCAAATGTGTCCCAAGATTTCATACCTCATACCTTTTGCAAACAGATACAATCAAATGACATTATGGATGGTGATGTATACCTTTAAAGTGTAGATCTCTGATGGTTTTCCAGTGTTTAGCATCCAAATGATCTAAGTTAATTTTTCTGTTACAGTCAACTTAAATAATTGAACTACCACCCAAAATTAGACAATAAAACATCAATTTCTCTCCTCTGTCGTTTAAACCATCAAAGTCAGACATGAATACAGTACCTTCTTGAAATGTTACATACACCACGTTTTAAAAGGTTTTAAAAGGTTTTTCGGTAATTATGATTGTGTTGGGTGTTAACACCCAGGGGCATCAGCTTTCAAAGGACAGGAAGTGTCTTATATTATTTTGACGCACTGTTGCCCACATCTTGTAGTCATCACCAACAAATTGTTCATACTCTTGAAACTTGTGAGGAAAAGGACACAATATATAATATAAAAGAATCCAGCCCTTACATGACTCATCATTGTTTGATATTGTAGATGGTTTCAGACCTGACTATTTAAATAGTGTGTTGCCTGAAGTAACAGATCATTTAAGCAGTGAAGTAAACTTGGTATTTAGAAAATAACTCTAAGGCAGTTGATGACAGACTATTAAAATTTACATCTTCATCTGAAATTACCATATTTTCATAAGATTACATGTTTCTTACCCGGCATGTTTCTTTCTGATTTGTTTTTTTTTACCATTCACTTGCTTGTTTTTACTGTTAGGAACCACAGTCTGTTACGGATACCCTCTTATTTCTTTTGAAGTAAGAAGTGGTATGTTATTATCTTTTTTCAGAGGAACTCAGCATGTACCAATACAAATTTGCAGTTCTTCTTAAGAAGAAAAAATGTCACAAAAAACTTCAGTGATTCTTCCTTCTTTCAAAAGTGACAAGGGAACAATTTACAATATGTACAATTCGACTAAGAGGAACTAACACCCAATTACACACTCAATGCTTACCAATAATTCATGACAGGGTTGAGTCCTGACTAACTGTATTAACACCAGTAAGTTTTACAACCACTCTTAAAAAGCTGAAAATCTGGTGTTTCAGCTCAAATGATTCCATTGTGATAATACATAACCTTTGAGCTTTAAATCCTTACTTCACATGTGGGGCTGACTTTGCCCACTGTACGTGTGAAGATGAAACATGCTTAATACTAATTAGGTTATCAATTCATAAGAGGCAAGAGGGTAAATAAATCTAAGTATTTTGTCATACTCAGTCTTTAAACTTAACATCTTGAAAATCAGCTTTCCTACTATACCATGTGATATCTTTTGGAGGGTTTTAAGAGACAAGGAAGTATTTGTTATCCCTTTGTTAAATTATGAGGATATTGGTTATAATCAGCTAAGTCAGTTATATTTCCAAAATGTATTATATTTTTAATGAAGTCTTATGTCATTCCTTAAACCAATGAGAATGACTGAATTAGTCATTTGAAAAGTTATAATGACTATAATATATTTAGATAGTTCAAATCAAGTGTTGGTAAGTATGCAGGTCGCACACAAAAAAATAGTTATGTGTAGTAGCGTGAGTACTTATTGAATAAATACTGTATATGAAGTACAAAGGCACACTTCATACTAACTACTGATTCTCATTTTATAATCATTCCTGCACTACATAAACTGTAGCAGTTACCAGCAGTCACTACACAGTTATTTAAGTAGTTATTTCTACTTATAAGGAAAAGTATACAAATGGAAAGTGTTTTTTCTTAGAGTTCTGAGAAGTCATAATGTATTTGTCAGCGTCCCTAAAATAAAGAAAGCACGGCCTATAAAGAATAACAGATATGTCCTGATACAAATGAAGTAATTATAGCAGTTTCACAAGAAAACTAAATTACATTCTAACCAGTTCTATTCATTTTCACAGAGAAATCTCAGAATGAAACTAAATAAACAAAATCATTGCCCAGCTCCAAAATGTTAGAAAAAGGCTTGAGCTATATTTAAAAAATGGGGAGGGAACTTCAGGAACAAGAAACATAAATATTGAGCAAATTAGTTTGTTCTGAAGTCCAAATATCAAGGGGAGATTTAAGGACATTTCTCATTCAAGCCATTTAAGTCATTTGTAATGATGTGAATTACTTATATCACTCAATTAAACACATGGCAAAGAGGACCTTTTTCAAGAACTGTAACAAAGAAAACCTCACAGAAAGCACAGCGTGCTATCCAGAAGATGTCTTCATTACATAAATAATTATTCAAGTCACAGCTACAAGTACAAAACACAAGACATTGCTGGTCTGAAATTTCTTCTACTTACAAGAAGAAACTATGAATTGAATATAACTACTAACAACATACTGTAACAGATACTGGATATAGTTACTCAAAAACATTTTAGCACTACAATTCATACATTTTTTTCTTTAGATGGTCCAGTGCAATATACACTCAAAACAAACAATGATATGTAAATAAAAACATTTAAATGACACATAAGTGGAAATAACTAGTGATTAGAGCTGTACAAAAATAACTGAAGTGAAAAGGCTTCAAAGCATCACACTTCTCCTGTTTGTTAGGCAATATGATAATTGTCCATTTGGACTTCAGATAATTAGAGAGCCAGTACAAAGAGCTTATCTGCCAAGATAAAGCAGAAAATTCCCAGAATGGAAGTTCTTATACAAGCACACATGACAGACCTCATCAGACCTTGCATGAGTTCTTCTTTTCCTTATCAATTGCATGCTTACCACAGTTTGTCATTTTCCTGTTATTAACGACCTATCATCTCTCATATCATACTACAAAACTTTCAATTGCACTTCCTCTTTTGGCTACACTGTATATATACCTGAAGAAGGTGGGTCTACCTTGTCTTTCTCACACCTGAAGAAGGCGTTACAGCCGAAACGTTGTGTTTTCTCTCTTCTTTTTTTAGCATGGAATAAACCTACTACTTGTTCCTTTAAAATCTTCATAGTTTTGTGTGTGCAAGTAAACTAAATTCATAAACAAAAACATGAATGGAGGAACAAAACAATAATAATAATACCACCACCAAACATTTAGTTGTGTTGTGTTTTATCACTTTTTTTCTCTTTGATATAGGAACGTTTTTCACAAATTGCTTTTGCAGTCCCCAAACCTGCATGTGTAGGCACGCAAATTTTACAAGGCATGATGCATGAAGTATGTTGCTTAAAAAAAGTAAAGATTCCCATTACAAAGGCAAATTTCAGCGTCTGTCCCTTCATCATGCAAAACAGATTTCCTTTTGCATAGATACAGTACTGTACAACACACAAATTCTTACTGTTCATTTCCGTGCCGAGTCAGCTCTGTTAACAAGAATTGATCCATTTATCCATTTTTTAAAAAGAGCTAAGAATGTAACAAAAGAACATTAGAGGTTACAAACAATCTTGCCGATCTAGTCCATTTGGTAGTCATTGGTTAATTGATCCCAGGATCTCATCCTGCAGTTTTGTTGAAATAAGAGTTCTGGCTTTAACAGCATGGCTGGTTAACCTGTTCCCCACTCGTACAACCCTGAAAAAGACTGTCAAATAATAATAATAATAAATTCTAAATACTGTCACACTTTTAAATTTGTGCTAAATTGAACATGACAAACAGTAGAAAAACATATACAGAAATGAGGAAAATATCACATATTCTGCGAATAGAAATCTGCTTCACCAATTACAAAATTGCTCAACAACCTATTTAGAAGCAAATTCCATTAACTAACCTTCTGTCGTGAATATCACAATCAAGTATCCTTGATTGGCCAGCTGCTACCAGAGTTGCTACAACTGACCTCTTTTTTAATCTTTTCTGTTACACACACACTTTATTTTGTAAACATTTAATTTCTCAAGGGTCTGAGATGGGACCACCTGAAAAAAGCTGAACTCCTCTCCTGCTTCCTGGTCAGGAGTTTGACTTGCCAAAATTGGCTAAAATAATAGCAGTCTATGCCCTAATACAGCAAATGCAAGGTACGAAAACAGAGATGGGAGCCTTGAACCTCCTGAATTCTAGTAAAGGCTGAGATCCTAATGCTCAGACAATAATATTGATTCTCTAAATTGTACTTGGGAGAACAGTGAGCAGAAAATAAAATATTCAATCACATGCAGCAAAACTGGAACAGTATTCAACTTGACAACAGATCAAGACAATTAATAATCAGATTATGAGTTCCACAGAGGACTCTGAACATGATTATCAAGTTAGATTCCTGAACACAGAGATCCCTGAGAGTTTTCCAGATCTGGTACAACGAACGTCTTTCAGTAATTTGGTAAAAATTGTAATTAAGACTTTGATGAGGTACGATTTGAATAGAGAGCATTAATAGGGTAACTTGCCTAGCAGAGTAGAACAACATCCCTTCCATAAGAATATAATTGGTATAAAAGTGTGCAAGCCATCTTTTCTGCAAAATAAAGAGACCTGTAATTGTATCGAGCAGTACATTTTGAATTCCTATACTAGGGTCAGGGGGTGAACTATCCTATATTGGTTTGTTGGGGATCCAGAGCCTATTGTGACAAGAAACAGGCACATGGCAGAGTACACCCTGGACGGGACACCAGTTCATCGCAGGACAGACACAACACACTCACATCCATATCAGGGCCAATTTTTCCCAGAAGCCAATTAGCCCACCAGTATGTTTCTGGACTCTGGAAGGAAACACACACACATGGGGAAAACACACAAATTCCAAACAGACAGCACCAAAGTCCGGAACTAAACCCAAGGAACCAGCACTTTGAGGCAGCAATGCTAACTACTGCGTCACCATGCTACCCAACACCGCAGTATGCTAGTTCTTTTTTATGCACTTTGACAAAGTCCGTTACTTTTTCAAACATTTACATACATTTGCAATACCTTTACTGCCTTTGTCAAACATACAAGATGAGTACTGGTGTTTTTTTGAATTTTTTGATTACTGAACTAGCTACTTAAGAACAAGACTCTATAAACACTTAGGGTTTTAAAACAGTAACACTTTAGTAGGGTCATAGTGAATTCATGAATAAAACCCTCATAATTCATAAGACAAGACAGGAATATTAATACAATGTGAATAAACTCACAATAATAAGAGTAATAATAATAAGTGACCCTCACTAATAATTGATGGTATAGTTTTAATCTGAAGACCTGTATTTGTCAGTTATACATATAGTACTTTATTAATGGCTACTTCATTGTTGATAACTGTTATACACTTAGAAATTGTGATTTAGAGCACCCTTAAAAGTATTACCAAACAATGCCTTCCTGATGATATGTACTTTTTTACATGAGTTAGTACTTTTCTAAATCCGAATAAATACCGTGTGTACCGCATTAGACATATAATTTTCTTTCCAATCTTCAACAATTTTGTTAATATGAATATAATAAAGAAAACAAATCCAATTTGGAAAACAAAACTTACATCTAGCAAACAACATGAAGAAATGAGAACTGAAATCTAAGATGTCCAGTGAAACATGATGACTTTTACTCTTAATGTTTACTTCTATTTAATTTTTTTTTGCAGTCCAAAAGGCTGAGCAACAGCACATCAGTATTCCATCGCTTTACCTTGTAATATTTTGGAACGGTACTTTGTTGATATTTTTAAATTGGCTATTTCGGTAATGCTCAGCAGAACCCATGGAAATTGTTAAATCAGATTCCAGTCCTCATAAATTATAACATGTACAGAACCTGAAGTGGGGTTAAAATGTAGAAGAAATGAGGCCAGAAATATTTGTTCCTTAAAAGTAAAAAAGGGGTCAATAGTGCCTAAACTAGAGAATAAGCCCTATCTCATGTTTACAGAACGTGAAACATTAACTTGTTCAAGATTTCATTGTGTAGTTTCCTTTTCTGTGTAGTGTATTTGATATAATCTTTTAGAGGTTTCAGATTGCTGTATTTGTAAGGTAACTTGTACTACTTAAAGAAGTAGACTGTTAATAAATCTATAGTTGTGAACAGTTATAGAGGTGCTCGAGTAGAAATTATGTTACATAAGAACTGGTAGACACATAACATACTGATAAAAATACTAATGTGTACACATAAACTGTGTTACCACCTTCTAGCCTGAACTCAACATACAGTATGTCAGAAGCAAACCAAAGCTGCACCTGATTTTTGCTGCTTTAAGTAAAGCTGCTGGACTAGGGGGTACAGTAGCACTCTTCCTTTTTGTTCAAAATTTCCAAACCAGTACTCCAAAACTGGTGGACAAGGACACTGTGTGGTAGGTGGTGCTGTCCTTTACATGAGACACTGAACCAAGGTCCAGAGTACTTGCCTTTTAAGATGTCATTGCGGCATTCTTAACATTCCCCTTGAATTTAATTGGCAAAGTCACTTCTCACTTCTCCACCTGACCTGCTGTGCAGTCACACATGGTGGTGCACTTCAGTGAATGAAGGGGGTCCATTCATGCACGTAAAGCATTGTGTGGAAGTGTATTAGGACTCAGTGCGGTGACTGTGTTACAGAAGTGATGTCGTCCCCTTGAAAACTAGATTGTTTCGATTTCTACTCTGGGACACATCTTGGTCTCTTGGGGACGGGGATTGTCAACTGTCCAATCAAATCCAGCTTTAATATAAGATAATCCTTCTGTTTATATAGCGCTTTTCTGGGCACACCACTCAAAGCACTTTCGAGGTAATGAGCACATACCCCCACCACCAATGTGCAGCACCCACCTGCAGCCGTTGTGCACCAGTGCCTCATCACACATCAGCTATCAGTGGGGAGGAGATCAGAGTAATGAAGCCAATTCATAGATGGGGATTATTAGGAGGCCATGACTGGTAAAGGCCAATGAGAAACTTGGCCAGAACACCACGGTAACACCCCTACTCTTTTTGAGAAACACCTTTGGATTTTTAAGGACCACAAAGAGTCAGTTGGTTTTATGTCTCATTCGAAGGATGGCACCCTTTTTCCAGTATAGTAGTAGTAGTGTTACACTATACTGGGGCATTAGGACCCACACAGAGCGCAGGGTGAGCGCCACCTACTGGCCCCACTAACACCTCTTCCAGGAGCAACCTTAGCTTTTCCAGGTCTCCATCCAGATACTGGTCAGGCCCACACCTGCTGAGCTTCAGTGGGCTGCCATTACAAGGTTGAGTTACAGGGTGATATAGCTGCTGAGCACAGCTCCATGCATTACGTATGCAAGATATTTATAATAAAATGTATTATGTCAGATCTAAAGCCATTTACATCACTGTAACTTACCATACCCTGTCAGCAATTACCCTCTTACCATGGTTCTAATGTGAAGTTCCTTAAAGAATCACAATGAGTTAGAGTCTAACCCATCAGATTGAAATTACACGACGGAGGGAGCCAATTGACTTGAACAACATGTGGGAGGAAACTGGAGTTAGCCCACACAAAGCAGTGGTGAACATGCAAACTCCACACACATGGATTTAGACTTCAACCCAAAATTTTGGAGCTGTGAAGCAACAGTACTACCCGCTGTGCAGTCCATGAAAATCCACATGTGTTACAATTGCAAAATAATTAATTCTACTAATTACTATGAAGCAAATGAGCTGCAAAAAATAGGCATGTGAGTGATACATTAAATTTTTCATCAGTAAACGTGAACAGTTAAATGATGAGAATAAAGGCTTGGGTTATACCTAGAAAGTTAATTACTAAGAAAAAGATAAAACATAAATAAAAGACTCGTATGGGCATATTTAGGATTGGAACACTGTTGGATACTGAATATACTGTATAAAATGACCTTTTTAAAGGATGTAAGACAGTTGTGATTTGGTATTACCTAAACCGTGTTTTCCTTTCATGTCTCTCTGCAATAGCCTTGTTGCATATGCGGGTCATAATTTCAAACTCCAGGTCACCTTGTTCGTGAAGTGTAAGGTTTGTGCAATGTGAAGTGAGAAGTGAGCGAGGCGAAGTGAAGAATTTGGTAAAGGATCCTAGAGTGTTGTATCTACCTTTTCCCAATCTACAGTAACATTTCAGCAACTCCAGCAGACAGATTATCTTCTCTCGTTGTGTGCCAGCTCCATAAAGAAAAATATTTTCAAGCTGAATCATTAGCTCCGGGCACAAAACAGAAACAAGCAAGACGGTGAGCAGCAAATTATTTCTATATGCAATTTTAGAGGAGGATGTTAAATAATATCAAATACATATAATCTATATAGAATCTGTGAATAAAAGCGCCAGACTTTTAAATAAAGTCCCACAAAAAGTAATATGGAACAAACACATACGAATATGTTTCAAGCAGGTTAATAGGTTTTGCATATTTACTGAAGAAAATGCATAAAAGCTTTCTTTCGCCGATATCATTAGAAATTAGAAATAATAAATCACAATTTTCTTTTCACCTTCAGTTTCATTAACTGAACGTACGCAGAGGTCAACTGCCAAATCATTTCCCGACTGGTCAACTTGGCAACACATTTTAAAGTGCAATAAAGTGCTTGACAAAAGTATTACAGAATCGACAGTCATTTGGGTTTAAGTAAAGAACATAAATCCACTTACCCAGAAATTGCCTTTAAAGTGTAATTCTTTCATTTTGATTTAGATGTCAAAAGAAAAAGGTAACTCTTGTATCTTTTCATGTATGTGTTTCCTTTTATGTAACAGTAGCCGTTACAGTTCCCTTTTATGTAACAATGCAAAGGGAATAGGATTTTAATATCACAGCCAAGGAAATATTTCTGCTCCGTTTAAGGAGTGAGCTCTTACTGTAGCAGTAGTTCCTCAAACTGTTTTCTTTTTAAACCGTATTTCCGGGTCCTAAAGTCCGTCACAGCAGTAGTTAATAATAGTGATGGCACACCGACACGCAATTTCTTAAATTAGAAACCCATATTCAAAACTCTTGCATACAGTTAGGCTTCACAGTGATTCTCGAGAACAGGTTAAAGCTATTTTTTTCTTAACCAAGTTCTAATTGATCAGATTCAGAGTTTTAAGTACATCTAAGGAATTAATTGTTAATTTTACATAAATGCTGAGCTCCTTGTAGAATTTTTATAGAGAAATTTGAATATAGTTACTTACAAAGAATATGTCCACCCTGTGAGTCAAACAAAACGCATGTTATTTACTCTTGAAGTGTTTCATATTAATAACAGTTAAAGAATGAAGTGTAATACTATTTTTGTAAAAATCTGTTCCATGCCACATCCAAACCTTTACCTCAAAATATTTTTGGTATCAAATCTGAAAATCATAATATATTTATTATTTTACAAAAACAATTTGAGAGTTTATCTGCATTCTACAAGATAATAGTTTTGATGTACTGACAGCAGATGAAGTCAAACGTGACTGGGTAACAAAAAGGTATCAAAGTACACAGTGCTGGCATGACACTGCACTTCTCTATCAAGGTATTGTTACTCCTACTTTCCCATCCCTTACATTTTCCCCATTTATATATCGTTTTTAAATTGTTTCATAATGCAAATAACTGTGCATGTGGGGATATGAAAACAAATGAGAACTTTATAAAGGCTTTTATTGGTAATGTTTTTTTTTCTAGATCACCATAATATCTTCTGTACTGAACAAATAGACTTTTACATTTAAATTCGTGACTTTCCCTTTGGGTCTCTGTTATTTTTTCTCTGTTTCCTGTTCTTCTTCATATATTGTATCAGTAGTTCACTAATGGAAAGGGAATTACATTTTAATATTACATGGAATATAATATTCCAAGAGAGCTGCTGCAAGGGTGAAGATGGAGAGATGAGAGGAGTGTGAGAGAAACACCCAAAGGAATGTCCAGAAGATGAGACAGTGTATATATAGAAGAGAAGAATTAATCAAGATAAGGATCTTCTGTTATACACTCCATGTAGTTTTTTTCCAGAGAAACATAACCCTTAGTGCAATCCTTAATAGTCATGTGTGTCACGGGAGTCGGTCCCGTGTAGTGTGTATTTAGGACCCTATGCAGATGGTATAATACGGAAGTGGCTGGAGCAGGGCTACAGGGAAAACACGGTGAGGAGTAGAAGGGATGGCGAACAGGGGGCGGTGCTGACAGTGATCAGGTGCAATGGGGGAGAGCAGGCAAACAAGTCCAAAAACAATCCAATGTAGGAAATCCGGGAGCAGTCCAAAATCCCAAACCAGGTGATCCATCCAAGACGAGACGAGAGTAAAAACAAGAACAGGATCTGGGACTATGAAGTAAAAAACGGAATGATGAGGCCAGGCGCTCCGAGCCCCGGATTCAGCTAAGTCAGGATTCCAACCAGTGTCACGGATGTTGGAAGGGACGAACCATGGAATGGCAGGAGAACGGAAAAAGACCCTATGAAAGGTGGCGGAACGGGGAGTTAGCCCGGGTTCAGCAGTGCAAAGAGTTCTGGAGTGCCGTATAGAAACCTATGCCCTCAGGCCACAGACAGAGCAGCGACCTGGTGCTAGGTGGGTCTCAGGACATCTGAACGTCAATGCTGAGCGAAACAGAATAAGTGACCCGGAAATATATAACCCCAGAGAGAGAGACACCGGAAAGAGAGGAAACCACAGGAAACTAGGGACAGGACAGAGAAGGAGCCTACAGTACATATAATATTCGGCATTTTTCTACATTAATGTTAATTTGAACGTTTTTTTTCTCTGTGCAACAGCATGGAGAAAATAATGGTAACTTAGAATCGGTGAATGCAAAACAATAGTATACTTTGCACATTTCGCGTGGTAATTACAATCAGGTGATTGAATAATTGGGTAATAAGTAAATAAGTAAAGGCCTGAGTCTGGATAACTTTGTCTTATACAGTATAATGGCTAGAAACTTTGGGAGTTTGATCTGCCCTTAACAAGTTAGTGGAACAACCTCAAATTTCAGTGGACTTAAAAAAACAGAGTAGTTGATGCTGATCAGTCTGGGCAGAGTTATAAAGCAATTTCTATACATTTGGAGCTCTATCCATCAGCTGTCAGACAGATGTCAACAAATGGTGTCGTTACCCAATACCAGTCATCCTGCCAAGATCTTCCCAAGAGCAAGCAGCTAAATAATTTAAGAATCCTAGTGTCACATCTAGGGATCTGCAGGCCTCTCTGTAGCCAGTGTCAGTGTGGCCAAAAAGCTTCCTTCCAACAAAAGAAATTCATTCTGACCATCTAAGCATCGTGTTGGAAAATTCATAGCTTGGGGCTGATTTGTTGCCTCCGGATTCAGACAGCTTGCAATCATCGATGGAACCACGATATCTATATTTATGTTTAGTAAATTAAAGAGCAGAATAACAGGTCATTCATTCGTCAACTGAAGCAGAGCCGAAATAAGGTCATGCAGCAAGAAAATGCCCCTAAACAAACGAGCAATAGCAAAAGAAGAAAGTTTGCATTTTGGATGGGGCATGTCAAAGTATGGATCTAAAACCACAATGAAATGTTAGGGTAGAGTCGGAAGCAAACTCTTCATGCAAAGAAACCATCAAATTTCACTGACCTGAAGCATGTAAGGACAAATGGGCCAACATTCCTGAAAACTGATGCAAGAGACTGATAAAAAGTTGCAGGAAATGTCTAATGTTGCTCAAGGAGGTGCCACCAGTTACTGTGATAACTTACTTATTCACATTAGGATATTTTCTATAAAATAATTTTGTTAATTAAATAATCCACACATTTCTTATGTCTTTGCATTATACATTGATTTCAGGTTATCCATCCATACAGTTTCTAGCTACTTTATCCAATTCAGGGTTGCAGGGCAACCAGAGCCTATCCTGGTAATCAGTGGGTATAAAGCAAGATAAACCCTGAATGGAATACAATTTAATCGTACGGAACACACAGATATAAACATACACACAACGGGGCCAATATTCCTAGAAGCCAGTTAACCCACCAGTATGTTTTGGACTCTGAGAGGAAACCAGAGCACCCAGAAAAACCCCACATGAACATGGAGAGAACTCTCAAATTCCACACAGGTAGCACCCCAGGTCTGGAACTGAACCAAAGGCCCTACCACTGTGAGACAGTAATGCTAACCACTGCACCACCACACTGCCCACGTAATTATGTTAAGTCTAAGAGACTATGAGCCAGACTAGAGGGCTCACAAACCTTTTTCTCCATGGAATTGTAGTATTTCATAGGCTTTTATTGTAACCACTGCTAACATTGCTTGTTAAAAAAATTCCGTAATGCAGTTAAACAAGATATACTCTTTCTAAATCCATGTTATCTGTGAAAATATGATTAAAATGGATATAACACTGTTTTTTTCTAATTAGTATGACCCCAGTCCAGAGTACCTGCTTGTAGATTCTTGTTAAAGTATTGTATAACATCCTTCATTTCTTTAAATACTATAGCAGAAAAAGCTAAAGTACTGTCGGCGCATAGCTGTATCTATACTGATGGAAAAAAGAAATGCAACATCTCCTACTCCACACCTATCCCATCTATGTGGAACAGGCTGAAGAGTGACTCATCCATGAAGAGGATCTGTTGCCACTGCTGATGAGTCCATCGCAGCCTCTGTCTGGCCCAAGCCAGGTGGCTGTCATCTAGGAGATGTGAGCAGAGGGGCTCTAACAGGTCGCCTTCCTCTAAGGCCAGCAGCATGGAGCCTCACTGTCCTGTCACTGACGCAAGCAATGTGTCTGCTGGCAGTTTCAGCAGCAGTGTGGGTGGCAGATCTGAAACGATCTCTCAGATGGACCAGTCTGATGTCTCTCTCCTGCTCTGGTGTGGTCACTCGAGGGCGACCGGATCTTGGATGGTCATCTATCCTGCCCGTCTGCTGAAACCTTCTATTCAGCCGGGACACAGTGGAGCAGCTTACTCCATAGTGTCTGGCAACACTGGCACATGACATGCCTGCTTGCAGCATGCCAATGGCCCTCTCCCTTGCTTCTGGTGACATTCAAGGCATTATGGAATGCACAAAAAACTACTGTGTGTCCTTTTTTCTTGCAGTGACCTAAGTTTTCAATTAAGGCCTTTTTTAAAGGTGACCTCATTGGGTAAAATTACACCTAACGAGCTTTCATGTGATGGGCAAGTTGCAATGCCTCACTGTACAAGCTGTATTGCTGGTCAGAGGGCTTAAAACAAATTGATGACTTTTTTATGAAGGTACATAAGCTATAACTATAGTATTCTCATTCCAGAAAATGTTGTGTTTATTTTTATATTCTTTTAAATTTTTAGGACAGATTTAAGATGAGAATAAATTATTAGCATTAATGTTGGGAAAACCATTTTGCCCTAATTCCTAAGAATAAGTGATACAGTACATGCAGAAAATCTAACAAAGATGACCAATTCAAAATATTCACTCAAGAATACTAATAAGACGTGATGAGAAATCTGCATGTCATGAGGAACTTGAGTAACACCAGTTTTATCATGGACGGTTACTGGTGTAAAGCACATATTAGTTTTACAGTAAATTACCAAGTGTATTGAGCGATGCCTAATGTGATAGATTATGCAGGAGAGGGTGTGTATTCAAAAGAACTGAAAAGCAATGACCAACCTATTTGAGTCCAGGGTGTAATAGGATAGAATAGATATACCTGAACCACAGGACAGCAGGCCTTCCCATGAGTGAAAATGAGAACTGTTCTGTGTCAAAATCTCTGTTGCAATGTTTACAGGAAGTTTACAGGAGAACAACTTTAGTGTTCTCAGGTTAGGAATTGATTAGTTTCTTTTTAAGGTTGTATTATTGAAATAAGGTCCGTTTGTTGAAATTATTTTCATTTGATGACTACTGTCAATGGATATGCTATATTAAAAGGGGAAAATGGTCGTTTATTCTACCATTTATTTAGGAAAGATGTATGATTTTGGAGTGTTTTTTCAGATTATAAAGAAAAAATCTATGGAGACATGCTGATATCTTACTAAATAAAATGATTATTTGATACCAATAAATTAAGAAACACCTACTGAATTATATGCTTTAATTTATTATGCTAAGATAGTTCCCAGCAATGTGGGAAGTTGTTTAACCTTTAACTAAATAACTTTTAGCATATTTAGACATACACAATGTATCTGTATATACTTACCTATTGCATGTACATATACACTCTCACATTGTATGCTGTATGTATTCTGTAAATATTGTATCTGTAAATTCTATAAATATCTGTAAACACTATACACACATAAAGCAACTGTAAACAGACCTAACAAAGCTGAGAAATAAAATAACTGCCGACTTCCTTACAGACAGCTTTACAGAAAGATCATAGTCAGGAAACAGAAAATTAAAGGAAGTTCAGTCATTTTGATACACTTATCCAGACCAATTAATGGAATGTTTTATTTGTATGTTCTTCATGAAGGAATAAGTCTCCGCTGAACCCTGTTTCCATCCAGGGTGAGGACATAGAGGGCGTATATTCCTACAAGTACTTAGGGGTACACCTGGATGATAAGCTGGAGTGGTCTGGTAACACTGACGCCCTGTACAAGAAAGGTCAGAATCGACTATTTTTTAGGAGGCTCAGGTCCTTTGGTGTGTGTGGAACACTGCTACACATTTTTTATGAATCAGTGGTGGCAGCGGCCATCTTCTACGCTGTTGTGTGCTGGGGCAGCAGCATCATGACAAAATATGCAAATAGGCTCAATAAACTCATCAAGAAGGCTGGCTTTGTGTTGGGGATGAGCCTTGACCCCATGGAGGTGGTGGCTGAGAGGAGAATGCTGACCAAGCTCACAGCCATCATGAACAACACCTCTCATCCACTTCATGGGACTGTTACTGGGCAGCGGAGCTCTTTTAGCAACAGACTGCTCCAGCTACGTTGTTCAAGGGAATGTTTCCGCAGGTCTTTCCTCCTGGCGCCTGTCAGGGTGTATAATGCTGCCCTGGGCTAGGACTGTTAGCCCTTCATTTGCTCCTCTATGGACAGCATGTTTGCTCCATTGTACTTTTTGGACAATCAGTCTGTATAAACCTCTGTCTTTTGTTTTATAACTATTCTGATGTCTGTTTTTGCTTGTCTTGGGCTGGACTGCTGTAACACATCAATTTCCCTACGGGATTAATAAAGTATTATCTTTCTCTATCTATCTATATTTAGGTTACCCATTGAAAATGATCAAAATTTTCATCTTGTTCTTATAGAGATAAATGCAGTATATTCATTCCTTGATTTTAGGAAATTACAAAATGTAAAATAACTGTAATTTTAAAGATGTTTTTATGTATGTGTATGCACCTTCAGCTGTAATGCCATGTGTGAAGAAATATACAGTAATTGTAGTTTAGTAAATAGCCCCCTCTACTGGAACATTATTGAATACACCATCAAGACAGTTACAAATTCCCATTTTAAAATTATTAAAAAGAGGCATCTTTTCTAAGCTAATTTTACATCTTTATTAGGCATGCTATATTATACTGTATATGATGTATAATATTTATAACATATATACTGTATATAATATGCAATAATTTTTAACTCAATGTGGGGGGCACGTATTTAGTTCTGCTGAATTGATTCCAGCTCAGCTCCTGGCTTTGGCTCTAGATTGAAATGCCTTCAGTTTGGAGTTCCTACATGCTTGTTTGTATGCCTTTTAGCCAGGAGCTCCAGCTTCCTCCCACATTCCAAAGATATGCTAGGTAGGCTTCTCTAACTGTATGTTTGTGTGCATGCCCTGCAGTGGGACTGGTCCCTTGCTGCTGTGAATTACCAGGAGTAAGTGACTGACAGTATATGGTAATACAGCCCCCTGAAAAGAGGTCTAATCCCTTGCTGGGTTGAATAGGTGCTCTACATCTGTGGTTCAATAATCCATCCTAACCATTCTTGGAAAAGAAGGATGCTCAGCTCATGACGTGAGGGGGGTCCAAAGGCTATCCACACACTCGGGCAGAATGTGTATTAGAAGCTAAAAAAAACAGCAGTTTATAATACAAGTTTCTATTTAAAAAGGTCTAACATTAAAGATAATGCTACACTATGTGTTAATACTTCTGAAGGCAATGTTTTGTTAAAATAGTGCTTTTAGTCCAATTATAATGCTTGAGTTTTGCAGAAATACAGCTGGTCTTTTTTCTATTTTTGCATGGCAGAATAAATGAATATTGATTTTTGACTATCGGGTGGCAACATTATTTTTAGATTCACTTAACATCCGTATAAAATGTTTTTAGCTAGCTATCTGAAAGGAAGAGGGCTGTGGTGTGTACTTAAAACAAATTGTATGTTTTCCCTCATTGCTACCCAGCAGCATGACCTTACTTACATATTACTGATGCTAAGCCAGAGCACTGCCAGTGCTTGAAAGTATTCATTCGAAGTAGCTGTCAATTTGAGCTTAGCAGGAAGTTTACCCTACTACAATTACCTCATGCTAAACTCCCTGCTGTGTTTAACAGAAATGAAATGTTTCAGGTCTAGATCAGCCAAGGGAGTCTCATTGGAACAGTGCGGAAATGGAGTCATAGCAGGTAGTCTGTTGGTCAGTATTTTTTTTAATACACCACGAGCTGAAGAAATAGTCTCACTAAAGGATACCTCTGTCCACAGGTTGCAACTTCCACATTAACCACAATGAGAAGGTTGTGAGATGCACAAGCCTTTACAAATAAGAGTACTTTCAAGCTTGCAGCAAATACATTGAGGTCTTTGGTTTTCAACTAGATGATTTTGGTTTCAAGACTGTGTAAGCGATTATCTCTGCCCTACTGTGGATCACACCACAACTACATGAACAATTAAACAAATTTCAGTCTCGGAGCTGTATTTCATTACCTGAAATTTTTTTCACTTGCTGCACATTAAGGGTTAGGTCTGTGTAAACCAGGAGAGGAATAAAATCTGCCTACTTGGCAAAATGTTATATCAGGTAAATCTATATTACAGAATCTTTTCCCATGAACTCAGAACTTTAAGTCAAACGAACACCAGTTGACAACCGGTTGCTTGGAATGTTGAACTGGCTCTACAAACTCAAGATAGTCGGAAGTACTAACGGATGTGTATCTCCTTCGTGTGATACATATTCAAGTACCACATCAAGACACCAATCCATCTTTATTACTTCAGCTAAAATAACATTTTTATACCTCATTCCAGACTGAACCAACAATTGAATTGTTGTAGAAGTGTTTGAACTGACTGCTCCTGCCAAAGACTCTATATTCCCTAGGTAGGGACTCACATCTACCCGTAGTCACTAATCATGCTACAAAACAAAAAATAAATAAAATAAATTGTCTGGGAGTCATACATCTCATGAGAGGTTTTAATATTTTCCCCCCAAAGCTCCAATGAGAGCATGACCATAATCTTCCAACAGGTTATCAGCAACACATCCAAAATGACATTACAGTACAGTTGCCATTTCTAAATATAACAATAGTGCTAATGACTGGCCAAGTTCCATTACACAACTGCACGATAGTGACCAACTCACTGAAAATTGTTGGGGCCTTGTGAGCTTGTAGCGTTACAAGAATGACATCACTTGTCTAGTTGACTCCCAACATAAAGGGTGAGACATGCATGCTCTTGACAAAAGCATGTAGTGATCACCTCTTCACCCCATTTGCCAAGATGAATGGTAATCTGAGGCAGTTATCTTCAAAGTGGGAGGGTTTGAACAAAAATAATCATCAGGTCTCAGAATCTATACATTACCAAACTAAATAAGCAGGCAAGTGTATTGCATACATACAAGCATATATGCATGTTTAAATTAACATTTTTGCACATGAGAAATTTAAAATGTCCTAGCGATATCAAACCCTCACAAATGGTTATGCAATTTATATCTCAACTCACTACTGCAATTTACTGACTAGCTAGTCAGTAATCACTGAAGAAAAGTTTGAGAACAAAGAACAATTCCTTAAAATATTTTTCAGAATTCATTCAGATGAGGCCTTTTTTAAAGAAAAACCTTCAACATATTTCAGATTAGGGGAAAAAAAGGTATAAAGATGAATAAATTCAAGGTTTTGTACAACACTACTACTGGAAATCCAAACCTGTAAAACACCTTAATTTTTACTTAGTTTACCAATTTTTGTGTGCTGTTACAAGCACCTAATCTTCATTAATGCCATCTACAAGTCTCTTTCTTGCTCTCAAAGTTCTGTCATGTTTATTCTGTTTTGTGCACACTACATTCAATACATTGTGTTCCAATAAAACAAAGATCATCATCCTGGGGTTGGAACACTTTATTCTCCGAGAGAAATAATCTGTACATTGATGAAGTGCTTTCTTAATTGTTAAAGTTCATATAAAGTTAAACTGGAGCACAATGCAAACATTGACAAAACAGCCGACCAGTAAGTAGAACAGGATTTATGCATCAAAGGTGGACAGGAAATTCAGGACAATCTCCTTCAATTTTGCATCTGCCTGTTCTGAGATTTTGCCGTCCGCCCTGACAGGAGAGAGAAAAAATATTTTAGTATTGAATAATAAAATGCCTCACCTCTTTAATATTACATTGTTACAAAAGCCCAAACTTTATGTATACACTTCAGCTATGCAGCTGTACCACACCTGGTTTTAGACAAATAAGCAAGAGCTAGAAAAGTATTTGATTTGAAAGCCAAGCAACCCAACATGGCGATTTCCACCCAGATTTCAGACATTACAATGCCAACTACCTATTTTACAAAGCATAACACCTGAGGGAAAAGTAGTGAAACAAGGTCAAGCAATGGAATTCCATCTTACAAGCTCTCATCCACAGTGTTATTTCAGACATAACTAAATGAAGTTTAGTTCTTTGCCCACCCAGGCCCCATACCTGATTGTGGCCAACAGATCCTGATGCTGGCTGAGGATATGTTGCAGGAAAACCTTCTCAAACTTGGTGATCTTGCTGGGCTCCAGTTTGTCCAGGTGGCCCCTGACACCAGCATAGATAACAGCTACTTGCTCCTCAATGGCCATGGGACCTGAAGTGGGGAAAAAAAATGCATACATTTCTTAAGATGTTCACATAGAAAAATTCCACGTGGCAAATGTTACAAAGGACAAGACTGAGGACTTTATTCCTTCACTGCACTAAGCACTTTAAGAATTTCAGAAAGGCTGATACTTACAGTACTGCCCCTGCTTCAGCAGCTCGGTCAGACGGACACCTCGGTTCAGCAGCTGCTGGGTAGCAGCATCCAAATCTGAACCAAACTGGGCAAAGGCAGCCACTTCACGGTACTGAGCCAGTTCCAGCTTCATGGTTCCTGCCACCTGGTGACAGAATTGCAGACATCAAGACCTCATCTGAATCACTTCACAGAATATCCCATTTTTTCAGGGCCAAGACCAACCTGCTTCATGGCTCTAGTCTGGGCAGCAGATCCTACACGGGACACAGACAGACCGACATTGATGGCAGGGCGGATACCTTTGTAGAACAGCTCTGTTTCCAGGAAGATCTGAAAGGACAAGTTTAAAAGTCACTGTCCCCAAGATTGCAACCAGTTACTCTTAAAGCATTTACTTATGGAAGTCTTAAGAAATGTAGATTCTATTTCAGGATCGAGTAGTAGTGGAAATTCAGGTTTCTTAACCACTTAATTGTAATGTTAGTTACAACTTAATATTTGGAAACTTTACACTACTTACAACAGTAAAGTTTTAATATGCAACTTGTTTCTTCTTAATAAAGGAACTTCCAGAACACTTGGATAGCCTTTTGGAATTTAATTCCAATTGTATCTCCCACACCCCAACACGAATTCTCAAAATATAACCTTAGGAAACCAAACAGAAAAAAGGAATGGTGGGAATGGTTTCAATTATTTTTTTCCCAGCTTTTAAGCTGGAATTAGAATGCGCTCATGATGCACAAATGAGCATTGGTCGCATACTGACCTGGCCATCAGTGATGGAAATGACATTGGTCGGAATGTAGGCAGACACATCACCAGCCTGAGTCTCGATGACAGGCAGGGCAGTGAGGGAGCCACCACCAAAGTTGTCATTCATCTTAGCTGCTCTCTCCAGCAGACGGGAGTGCAGGTAGAACACATCACCGGGGTATGCCTCGCGACCAGGGGGACGACGCAACAGCAGAGACATCTGGCGGTAGGCTACAGCCTGCGAGGAAACAAGCCAGCATTTGAACGTGCAATTTAAACTTTCCTCCTTTCTTCAAAGATATTGGATCAAGAAAAGTCTTAACTATGGTTACAATGGCTCAGACCTTGAAAGCACGTTGATCCATACTCAAATCCATGTGTATTGTTCATTAAATTCAGAGCCCACAGGTACTACTGCTTACTTCATTAAAAATGGTTTTGAGGTATACTTTTGTTTTTGCACGGGACATTTAATATACTATAAGAGAGGAGATCCATACACATAGATCCTTTGCTTACTAACCTGCTTGGACAAGTCATCATAGATGATGAGAGCGTGTTTGCCGTTGTCTCTGAAGTACTCTCCCATGGAGCAGCCAGAGTAAGGAGCCAGGTACTGCAAGGGAGCCGCATCGGAGGCAGTGGCAGATACCACAATGGTGTACTTCATGGCATCTACAAGAGCACAGCTTCAGCTTAAAGCTCATCTCAGAAAAGGTCTCGTCAAACATTCAAATCCTCCCACATCAGAAATAACTCACCAGCATCGGTGAGCCTCTTGACAAGCTGAGCAACAGTGGATCTCTTCTGCCCAATGGCGACATAGATGCAGTACAGCTTCTTTTTCTCATCTGTCCCATCATTGAACCTCTTCTGGTTAATTATGGTGTCAATGGCAATGGCGGTTTTCCTATGTATGAAATTGCAAACTTCATCAATCTTTAAGCAACAAAAGCACTGAAAATAAGTCAGAAATTAAATATAAACTGAAAGAACACCAAGTAGAAACCTTGGCTTCGTGTTCCTAAACCCATAAGTGTGTTACCATTATGGTCCAACGGTACTGGTGCAAGGTGGCTTCCCCCGTATGTAACTGAATGCTATATCTTTAGTATTAGATAACCAAAGGTAAAGGTGTTTTAAACCTTACCCTGTCTGTCGGTCTCCAATGATCAATTCTCGCTGTCCACGTCCAATAGGCACCAGGCTGTCGACAGCCTTGATTCCCGTCTGCATGGGCTCCCGCACAGAGATCCTGGGAATGATACCAGGAGCCTTCAACCCCACTCTCCTGCGAATCTTTGCACCCAGAGGTCCCTGGAGAAGAACACGCAAGAATAACTATAACATGCATCTTTAAAGGATCATTTATATACCTAAAACATTTCTCCAGACATGAAATAAGTCTATGAAGAACCACAAGAGATGGAGATTTAACCTTTAATGAATATTCCTAATGGATTTTAATCTAAAGTATTTACTAGTTATACACAAAACTTTCAAAAGCATGCTTCAGAAAAAAATGGTCTTAGACATAGTGACGATCAACCTGATGTATGGTATCCACTTAATGAGCTAACCAGTAAAAACGGTGAAGGTCATTACCATTCCAGCTTGTACATCTACTTAGAACAGTAAGGTTTTAATATGCAACTCTACACATTGAAGCCAAACATGTACCTTTCCATCAATGGCATTTCCCAAAGCATCAACAACGCGGCCAAGCAGCTCCTCCCCCACGGGCACATCAACAATAGCTCCAGTTCTCTTCACGATGTCACCCTCTTTGATGAGCTTGTCATTACCAAACACTACAACACCAACGTTGTCAGGCTCCAAGTTCAGAGACATACCCTTTAAGCAGGAAAACAAACTTTCAGACAAAAAAGATACAGTGGCAAGACATCCATTTAAATAGACTATTGCCCCACCACTAAATGCGAGAGATTTTGCAGTGAATGTCTTCACTTAGAAAACAGGCTTCTCTAAAGTATTAAAACGATATTTCCTCTATAGGAAAAAAAAGTTGAACTTCAGAGGGTTTGCTGAAAATCTCACACTGATTTTCCAGTCATTACCTTCAGTCCAGAGGAGAATTCCACCATCTCTTCAGCCTGCACATTCCTGAGCCCATACACTCTGGCAATACCATCTCCAATGGACAGCACACGGCCGGTCTCCTGCAGGTCAGCAGTTGTGTCCGCACCCAGGATTTTCTCCTCCAGGATAGAGGATACCTCCGCGGTGCCTAAGGCAATACAAACACGTTTTGTTCTGTCGTGCAGTAACAAGAACAGTGAAGGCTTTGCTCAAACCTAAACTCAAAATCACTGCACAGAACACAGATCTTCACAAGGTGCCTGTGCCCAAGTAGTACAAATCATACTATTCTACAAATCTGACGACAATCCAGATATTCAAAACAGAAGGTGCATTATCCATCTTTCCTTTAATGCTAATGTTTATGTTTATCGGGCAAAAAATGCATTTAAGAGACCGGGGGGTTGTAGGAGTGTGGAAGCCATTGCCATAGTTTGACTTGGGTTTTCCTAAGAAACAAGTAGATGAGATTCAATCCCCAGATCAATTAACTACTAAAAAAAACAAGTGAGCTAAACTGACCAAATGGCCTCCGCTTGTTTGCAACCATTATTTGTAAGACACAGTAACTTCCATTCATCACAAAAACCAAAATAAATTATTTAAAGCCATACAAAACAGCCAAGAGACAGCTATAGTGTACTGTGCAAGATCATTCTTCATCAACACAGCAGTACAGACCTGTCTTCTGTAGCCATGGGGTAGTGGTGTGTAGATTCTTGACACCTACACAAGCAGCAGCTACAGTATTTTTGGAAACCTGAAAAGATAAACAGTTAAACATCAAATTATGTTAGGCTACCTGACGAATGAGAAGAGTTAAATTCATATACCCCGGTAATGCACTATCCAATCCGTAAGCTTAGTCAACGCAGAGGCAAGCGCTAAATCAAAATCTACACCCAACATGTTTAGCTAATTGCAAGTACGGAAGTAGTTCAAATTCCAAGACGAACTTCGGACAATACTATCTGATGAAGCTTTTACAATTGCCTGAAAATAAAACACTGCACATGCTTTCGCTCATTCAAAAACCATACGAAAAGAAAAAAAGACGGGCCCACAACGCCAATGTTTACGTTTCTGTATAAAGTCTTCATCCAAAGAATGTCAATAATCGTTATCAAATGTATTTACAATCTATTAGTTTCCTAAATTTAAACGAAAATGATTTAATAATATCAGATCGTTAGTCCAATGAAGACTGACTATTCGCAATCTGCACTTTTGTTACTTAACTAAGCTACATTTTCCCTAAAATAAACAGCTGTAATTGCGCTTGGACAAATTGTTAATATTTGCACAAGACGTCAAGCCATTAAATGCAGCATCAAGGGCGCATTTTCTGCAAAACGGTGTTCTAAAAGCTGCAGACACCGTGAGGCCCTGACCTTCATAGTTATGACATTCAATGAGACAAGTGAAAATTCAGCTTTTCTGATGGGTTAACAAATGTGAAATCAAATAACGTAAGCGATCAGAAATTAAATGGGGAGGCAGGAATGAACGCAATAACCAAAACGCCTAAACCAAGCAACATGTAGAGGTTTCAAAGTCATGCACTACTCCGTTGGCTACTTCAGGCCCCAAGTACAACATGGCGGCCTTCATAGCTTTACATGTCCTCTCCATTCACTGACATTCAGGATATAGAAGATTACGCATAACCTTAGGAAGATAAACGGATCAGAAACGGGGAAAAACAGAAACTATATTGCTTACAAATCCGGCCCGCCTTGGAAGAGACCGGGCGAGAGCGGCTGCAACACGGACTGACAGCATCTTGCACTACGTTGTCTGGTTTAACCTCCTCCACCGGCCGGCTGTAGCTCGCAGTGCGGAGTGAAGAAGATGGAGGTGTAGCGCCGGGGCTGTATAGGATAGTTACCTATGACCCGGAAGTACTTCTCTGCATGCCCAATTTTATGTATTTTTTCACAAATGGGACAAATCTTTAAAATTCCCGTACGTACTTCATCCAATAATCTAATCATTTCTAGATTATTCTCATATATTATTATTTTTAAATAAGTGATTGACTCCTTTGTCTTCGGGTGTGTCCGTTAGGACACGAAGTCCTGCTTCAGTCACCTTGTGTTTAGGTCGCGAGGGCGGGGAGATGTAGAGATGTTGACAGCTCAGAAGTGGAACCACGTTCGAAATACTTTATCACTTTTAAAGTGCATATTTACTTTATGGTAAATTAAACGATTTCTCAAAAAACAAGGTTCATACGACGTCTGAAGATGTGGAAAATTAGCCTAATATTTGATTAATATAAAATTAATATGTGACTTAATATAAGTAATGTAATATATTATTGCAGTGATCGAGCTGCTATAGATATTTTAATTTATTTTATGGTGGAACAGTACATATTAGCAGGAAAATAACGTACATTTAAATTGCAGTTGTCACACCCAGATTCGAGTTTTTGTGGATACAGTTGCATTTCAATAATTTGGGTTGTATCACATTTCCGAAGTGAGAACGTACACAAAACATGTAATACGTTTATAAGCACTGAAATTAATTTTACGGAGCGCATAAAGCAAGGAAGACTAGCATAACGTTGCTGCCCGATTAACATAAAGTAACCACTTCTTCCAAAATCATTAAGTCAATAAAGCGAATAAAATAAGATATGGATTAAAAGGCATAGATATGTGTTGCGGTGGTGACGGGGTCCACACCCGAATGCAAGTGTAATCAAGTAATACACTTAAAAACAAGAGCAAATGGTTATGCATAGTTTCGCTTAGCGTGTACAATAATACACTTAATATGCACAGTATAAAAATAATTAACAATAACCACTCGGATTACGAGTGAGGACGTTACAGAACATTTATGCTGGTCAAACAATTACTTCCAGACACTAGTGCCAGTCTCATGGGTAGCTATGTGCATATTACAGCTTTGCAAGCTTGCTTGTATCTTGATAGCTCTATGCATCTTCAGAAAAACACTACTCTATAGTTACAGCTTGACTACATCTGTGCAACGACAAAGGTGATCTTTCATTACAGCAATATTAGATTTGCAATGGTGAATACAATAGGCCACTTCTGATTTGGCAATGCTGTGTAAAGCACTGTATATTAACTCAGATTTAAAAAAAGTGATGCTTTTAAAACAGCAATATCACATTTTTAGATGCTGTCTTCAACACTCCTCTTAAATAACGATAAAAAAATGATGTTTTAAACAGTCACAATACAGTGAGATTAATAAAGAAACCAGTGATGTTTCTAATTGATATCTACGAAACTGTTCCATCTCTTGTCCTGCTGGCGGCGCCAGCTCGCTCGCTGCAGCTCCAACAAACTTGAATGCAGCAGAAGTAGAGGACGTTGCTGATTGGGTTGAGATTTCCGAAACACCAATCATTTACATGGGTCTCACATCCGCACAGAAAAGAAACTTCAAGGCGGGAGACCAGGAAATAACAAACTGTCGGTCGTGTTGCATTATTGGAGGTGTTAGCTATAGTGTGTGGGTAGATTTTATAAATTTGTTTTTAGGTTTTACCGAATGTTAATATGTGCGAAAAGACGACCAAGGTATGCAAACCGTCTAATGCGGTGCATGATTAGTATAAATGTATATGTAATGTTGATTCCTTAGCTAAAAAAAAATCTCTTGATTTCGGTGTAGGAGACGTTCATTTATCTTTAATCGGCAATTTAGCTGACATTTTTTCCCCCACTTTCGTTGCAGTTAACATTAATGTAGCAGTCTTTGCTTACGTTTAAAAAAGAAAGCAACGCTACTGTACCAGTTATAAGGGTGTGAAATAAGCAAATAGCTGAATCTGGGAATTTCTGTAGCGCACTTTAAACATCCGAGTTACCCGCTTTTAAATGCAGTTATTTATAAATAAGGTTACATATGGAGTTGTGAATAAAAGAAATAGTTTACATTTGTTATTTGTTTCAATAACTCCAATCACTTAATGTATCGTTAGCAAACAGAAGTTGTTTCCTACTAGGAATTCTAGGAATGATTTGTGTTCTTTCAACCTAGCATTCAAGTTAGCATATACTCTGGTAAAAAAAACGTACTTTCTACACCTTCATCTTAAAATGTCCTATGTTTATGCCTCGTTTAAATACCTTTGAATTACAAATAACAAATTGCTTCATTTAATATCTTAGGTTACCCAGTGGCTCAATAAGATATTTGGGGACCAGCCAGTACCATATTATGAAGTGAACAGTCGGACTATAGACGTACTGTACCAGCTGGCACAGAGCAGTGAGGCCAGATGCAAGGATGAGACTCTGGTTCTAGAGGATCTTAAACAGCAAGCTGCTGAATATAGTGCAGATGGTAAGTACACCAGGTGGAAGTGCAGGAGCTCATGGACGACCTCCTACAGAAACCGTCTGTGGAGTAAGATTTTTACTTGTAGTGGTACAAGGACTACCTACAATATTGTCCTTATTCCATGTTTAGCCATTATTTAATGCATATTTCAAAAGTGGGAATAATATTAATATCTACCTTTTTCAAGGAACAAGGATGTGCATGCGGTATTGTGCATTCCAAGTCAAAATATTAATATTTTGTCTGAAACTAAGAACTTTATGAAGTGCTGTAGAAGTATAATGAATGAATGAATGAATTAAAACAGCAGCAGAAACTTTACTCTAGGTGAAGGGGTAATCGGTTTAAAATAAAATTCTCATTGGCTGAGTCACATTGTGTTTTCCCTCATGATAAAAATAGACATTCTCTTTAACTTTAGTAAGGTAGACCCAGCTAAATATTTTCTACTTAAATCTATAACTCAGTGCTAGCATAGGTTATTTTCTTCAGGGTTGTAAATTTCTGTAATACATGGTTTTAAGTATGGAGAAACAGAATTAGACAGAAACTTTAGATTTTTTGGCAATTCTCTGTTATGTTATAGCAAAGCTGTAGCTGAAGACTTGATAGGACCTCCAGTTAACAATTTGACTTAAGAGTTACAGTAGGCATGTAAGTCAAGTCACAATAATCAAGGAATCCATCTTATGTTAAATGTGTTCTTGTGCATACTCGGCTATCGACAAGTACATTAAATCATCTATAAAACTGTAGTCAGTTTCAATTAATTTAGAACTGTTTACCTTGTCAGGTCCATATTTCCTCATACTTCTTTGTTCTACATTTTCTTCAACTGTCACAATCCTTTATAGCTGTATCTCTGTCAGGACTGTCATTCAGTCACTGTCTTTGCAACAAGTGGGTGTTGAAAAATTAGTCTGGATAAAAAAAATGCAGTCTAGTGCGCCATCATAGTCATATTATGTAGATGTTTATCCTGTAATAGGCTGATAATTTTAAGACTACATTGACTTTACACTTCTAGTTATGTTCTAGTGCTTCTCAGGCATCTTCAACTGAAGTACTGTTTGTGTCCTCGGTACTCTTTATTCTACCATTTTGATTCTTTATGTGATTTTCTTTTTTTTTTTAAATGGACGACCACAAAAAATAACAATAATCATTTAGACATTTTTTGAAGTGTATAGATAGTAGATATAGATAGTCTGCAGTGTATGATTTGGATTTTATTTGTCAATGTTTCTTTTCATGATTTCTCGTCAGTGGGAAATTATGCTTTGCTCAGTTCTGCTGTGAAGCTAAAGTTTTCTTACATATCTCTAAATAGCCTGTCAAGTCTT
Source organism: Lepisosteus oculatus (assembly GCF_040954835.1). NCBI lineage: Eukaryota > Metazoa > Chordata > Actinopteri > Semionotiformes > Lepisosteidae > Lepisosteus > Lepisosteus oculatus. Next base: position 24,122,859 of record NC_090698.1, on the reverse strand, counting down.
GTTTAGTGAATTTCTTTACACCAATTTTCCAGTTCTTATGATGCCCTTTAAAAGTTACCATGGTGAATCTGTAATCTGTCTTGTTTTTCCAGGAAGTTACGTTCAGGATCTGCTGCTCCAGGCAGTGGGGTTGTCTTCCAGCAGCTTGTCTAAAAGGGCCTTTAGTAATCTGAGTGTTCTGGAAGGCAGTGCCGTGGCCCTCAACACCAAAGACACCTCCCTGGCAAGGTACAACTAACATGACCAGAGTGGCACAAAGATCAAATGCAGCACAGCGTGTTTTATTTATTGTGTAACAGAGCTTATTGTCACTGTTGGAATTGTTTGGACAACTGGAATTAAAGACATTTGGCATTGTTGTTGTTAATGCTGTGTCATTAGGAGCCTTTCTGAAAAGTGTTGATGAGCAGGATGATTTGAATGGGCTCCTATAGTCTCTTGTTCTTGTTTCCTAACTGTGCAGGACTGTAAATTGAAAGCAAGGATTAAGTCTGGGTCTATAGATGGGATACATTGTTATCAAAAAGGCTAAGGCACTGATCCATTAAATATATGGTCTGATCTGTACTGATAGTGGAAATGTGCAGGAATATTGTTTTTTCAGAAGGTCATAAGTAAGGGTACGTTTGTCTAGCTACTGGCCCCTAGCCAGCTCAGTATCTTGTAGATTGGCTTACACAGTCTGTGTGCAGTAAAGCCATGTTGGAGACTGATTAATTAGTTAACCATATTATTCACTTTGACTGTGGTAAGGTGCTGAAACTGCTGCTTTTCTGGAAGTATACTGTAGCTCCTGGCAGTGTCTCAGGAAATTCCTATCAGTGTACAGTATTTAGCTGTTGGTTGCTAGGCTATCAGTGGTCATATAAATTCCACCAGTAATTATGGCTTCAGTATTATTAATTCTGATGACTGGTTGTGAATTCTAAAAGCAGGATATACTGCGCAGTACTTCAAAATGGGAGATACGTTTCCTCTTAAAACCAGTCTTTGGTAAGTGATGTAAAATTTGTAAGTGACATGTACTTTGCTCACTACATCTAAATAGACTCTATTGTCTGATCTCCATTTATACAGCCAAGGAAGCTTAAGAGCCTTAAAATGTACGATTCACATAGATTATTATTCAAAGATCAGTCTAATGTGTAGTATTTTGTCCAGGCAATTTCTTTACTTGAATGTTTGAAACATTGTAGCCACTGCTTTTGGAAAAGAAAACCCTGATAAGCAAATATTCCCTTACAAAAATAGGTAGGGCATTTTATTAATTTAGTTTTATTTTGAATTAATGTATTTTCTTTGACTCCACAGCCGATAGAGAGTTTGAGAGATTAAATCTGTTTTTGAGTTACAGGGTGTATAAACTGGGGTTTTTTGGTCAGTTTATTCATTTTAATCAGTTACTTAAATTTTGTGCAGTATTCAAAACGGAGTATCAATCTCACTGTAATGTCAGTATGTCTTTTTTTAAGTTTTGTAGCTGCCATGAATGACCTGACAGCAGAGCTTATGACAGTGGAAAAGAAAAACCGTCAAATGGACCAGGACCTCACCATTCTGAGGAGAAAACTCACTGCTGCTATCGTACAGAGGAAGGCTTTACAGGAGTAAGTGGAATGGCATTTGGTCTACATTGTAGTTAACATTTTGTATTTCCAAAGAGATACCTTCATGCATAGTTATTCACCTATTTTGTGTCTTTCCAATAGCACTGTTTAGCTGTTGTACTTATTCCTGTCTGTTTTATCTTTTCCTTTAGGAAAAGATTCTCATCTCCTGTTTTACCAAGGACATATATTGTTTTTAACACTATTGCATGCCCCTGTACATTCTGTCAAATGTTTCTTTTTTGTTAGGGACCTGACTAAAACTGAAGAATCTGAAGAAGTAGAGAATGCTAGAGCTGAAAACAGACTCCAGAATCTGGACTTTCTCAGAGCAAAATCTGAGGACTTGTCATTTAGAATAAAAACAGCAGAGGTCAGTAGGATTCAAATATAATTTCTCTAGTACAGTATGTGTGGCTAGACACCAGTGAAATTGAAATGATACTACTCCACTGTTTCAGTTAAGGCTTGCTTTCTAAAGTTGATATGAAAGTGTTTTTTAATCACTGCTCTCTCAATTTCTTTTCTGTTTTTTTGTAGTTGTGTTCTGGCTAAACACAGAGGGGAAATGTTTAGGGGATGACAGGGAAAGAGGAAAAACAGGTGTTCATTTATTGAAAGTACTGAGTCAATGTGGTAAAGAAAACAGAGGCCTACGTACTGACTACTCAGAAAAACCCCAGACCGCTAGCAAGTTTTCCATCCTATATAACGCCTCTACAGGTCCACAAGAGAGAGAAATTGGCTTCTAAACCAACAGAATATGACCTACAGTTAAATCTCTCTCTTTACATCTGGATGCTACAAAGTGAATGGGAAACCTATTATCCTTTTCTAAAAATGCAGCTAATCCGGACTCTCATCAAATAAGGGATCCTTAATATAGGACATCAATGTTTCCTAAAAACAAGAGAATGTGAAGCTCTCTTGAACACGATTCAAATACTTAACTCAACTCTGGTCTTAATGGCTGATCGGAACAAGGACTTTCCTCACTTGGCTCTGTCTTTGTCTTGTCCCAAGTCTTCTATCTTTTCTATCTGAACCTGCCTGTTTTACACTGTGTTCCTAATACACTAAGCCCTAAGGTTAACCAGTATAAACTTTATGATTGCTTTGATTCGTGAATCTCAGAGCCCTACATCTCAGCAAACACCACTTTGCTTTGAAGCTCCTGAGAACTGGAAATGTTAACACTAGCCAGGTGCTGACCATGTTTCTTATATTATGACACCTCAATAGCCAATTCCCAATAAACAGTAACAGTGTTTATTATCTTTTTTTATTTATCTATCTTATTTATCTTTTTTGGGGGTCTCCCTACAGGATCAGTTGTCTGCTACTGGGATGGAGCCTTCCTTAACTCACCAGGCAATCGTAGAACTTTCAGAGGTAAAATATTTCACAATTCTTCAAAACTATGTGGAATTTAAAGTTACACATTAATCAACATTTTCATAGACCCTAAGTAGCACAAAACTGCTTAACACTGATATTTGACTGCATTCAGGTTGGTGGCTAATCACTTATTTTATGTTTAGATGTTCATACAGCTTTTGAAAACATTTTTTTCCCCATAAAAGATTAATTCTTAAATTGCATGCAGTAAGCTTTTTAGGTAATTGTTGTACTTTGTTTAAAAACTTAGGTTAGTTGTTAAAAAACATTACAGTACAGATAAGGGCTACATTCTCACATTCGAGTCTTGAATTTGTGTATGTGAAGCACTACAAGGATCGATATTAGGATCCACTATCCTTAGTAGTAGATTATATAAAATATATTATATATTAATTTTATTTGCGACTATGTCCTTATTTCTACATTGCTTTTGCACTCTTGCCTATTTCCTTTTTAAACCTATTTGGGGAAAAAATAAAGATCTTATAGTACAAAACACACTGCCTGTACAAAAAGTTTAAAAGGAAAAAAGAATAAATCATACTAATGATTATTGCGCATGCACGCATACAGACATTTACTGGCATGTTGGAATTTTTCAAATCTGTTAAATTTCCCTTCGCAGAAATTAGCCAAGCTAAAACAAGAGACTGTACCACTGAAAAAGAAGCTGGAGTCCTATCTTGACTTAACACCTGTAAGAAATCATCCTTTCACTCTTGTGTGCGTGAAATCTATATAACATTGGGGGTTTGGATCCTTACTATTTTCAGAATTGCCTAACACATTAAATTGTTTGGTACATAAGGCCACTAGCACAAAGGTTTCTACTACTATAAGGTGCACCTTATCACATGAGAAGCTTTTGTGAATGAGTCCCATGGTTGTTCTAATGACATCATACTTTTTTGTTAATCATGTTAAACTGTGTCAAACATTATGAAAATTATGTGAACAAAACTTGAATGCATTGTGCCTGCCTGTAACTGTATATTAATTAATTAAGCCTAACATGGCTCTCGACAATCTTAACAACTTTCGCCCCATCTCCAACTTACCCTTTCTCTCTAAAATTCTAGAACGTGCTGTCACACTTCAGTTACATAACCACCTCATGACAAACAACCTTTTCGAACCCCTCCAATCTGGCTTCCGTCAACTTCACAGCACAGAAACCGCCCTAGTCAAAGTCACCAACGATCTCCTAATAGCTTCTGATTCTGGTTCTCTTTCCATACTTATCCTTTTTGATTTCAGTGCTGCCTTTGACACTGTTGACCATAACATCTTACTTTCTCGTCTCGAGACTGTGTTTGGAGTCTCTGACACTGCCCTCAAATGGTTTAAGTCTTACCTCACTGATCGCTGTCACTTTGTCTCTCTCAATGGGTACAGGTCTGAAATTGGTCTTGTCAAGTCTGGTGTCCCCCAGGGCTCAATACTGGGCCCCTTGCTCTTCAGCATTTACATGTTCCCACTTGGTCAGCTTTTAAGATCACATGGCCTCAGCTTTCATTTTTATGCTGACGATACTCAAATATACATCCATACCGAACCCGACACTGATGTGGCTGTCTCTATTCTATCTAATTGCATCTCTGACATAAAAATATGGATGACTCAAAACTTCCGTCATCTGATCTGTGACAAGACTGAAGTCATGCTTATTGGTACCCCCCATCAACTTCATAAAGCCAGTCCTGTAACCCTATCTGTAGATGGCTCTGTACTTGAGCTTCAATCAAAATTGAAAAACCTTGGGGTTATATTTGATTCTGGCTTAACATTTGACCCACATGTACAGCATACTGTCAAAACATCTTTTTTTCGCCTTAGAAATATCGCAAGACTACGCCCTATGCTATCATTAACTGTGGCTGAAAAGCTGATCAACATATTTGTATTCTCTCGAATTGACTACTGCAATGCTCTACTCCCTGGGGTATTTAAATCTACTCTGAACAAGCTGCAGTATGTCGAACCTGCAGAATCCTGACCAGGTTTAGTGCAAGTGTTCACATTACTCCTATCCTGGAGTCCTTGCACTGGCTTCCGGTCAAATTCCGCGTAGACTTTAAAACCTTCATGCTCACCTTAAGGCTTTACATGGCTTGGCACCTCAATACCTGTCTGAACTTTTATCGCCCTACTCCCCACCTCCCAACCTCCGCTCTTCAAATTCTGCCCTCCTTACTGTCCCCCAAGCCCGTGTACATTGTATGGGCGACAGGGCCTTCTCCTGCTATGCCCACAGGCTCTGGAACTCTTTGCCCAAGGATATCAGAGAGTCACCTTCTCTAAACTCCTTCAAATCCAGACTCAAAACCTTCTTCTTCAGAAAAGCCTTTACTTAACTGGTTCCATTCTTCACCCCTCTGCTCTTCTCAATACCACCTTCCACGGTCTCCTCTATTGTTACTGTTGTATTGTTGAAATTATAATTGTGTCCTATCTTGTGAAATCTTCTTATTTATTGTTGTAGTCTTCTTATTTATTGTTATTGCCATCCTGTAAAGCACTATGAGAAGCCACCTTTTATATAAAATAAAGTTTTTATTATTATTATTATTATTATTATTATTAATATAATTATTAATTGGTCCATGAAGGACTTGAGAGTGTTAATGTATTTAAATGCAACTATAGAAATATTTTACTAATATATTAATATAATCCACTGATCACACTCTCCTTGTATTTGTCTTCACAGAATCCATCTCTTGCTCAAGTAAAAATTGAAGAAGCTAAAAGAGAACTGGTATGTCTTTGTATCTCTGAGTTACCTGAGGTGCCTAACCTGCTAAAGCTGTTTCTATTTTTTTACTATTTCATGGGAAATTATATTTAATAACAAAAAGTACAAGTCATAAATACAAAGACCATTGAGAGGGATTCAGCTTCTGTGTGTCATGTTGTTGACACCAATAGAGTTCAGCTAATCCACATCTTTTGGATCTTAGTTTATCTTTTTCTAATTTAAGAGATACTGCTTCAAAGTAACACACAAAAGATTATATAGCATGTACGTAATGGCAAATAACATGCAAAAATTAATTTCTTGTTGTGAGTAAAGTATTTGACCACGTTTTCCTTAGTTTCCAACCCTAACCCTGGAGAGCTCTTGTCCAGCAGGTTTTGTAACTAACTATGAAATAATTCCAAAAGACCTGGAACAATTTATTAGGATCAGTTAAAGAAGGGTTTGATCAATTACATGATTTAGAATACAAATCAGAACATCTTTAGCCCTCACAGACCAGAAGTTCCTCATTGAACAGCTTACATGCTTGTTGGATGGGTAACATAAGCAAGTGCTTCTAATCTTTATCTAACAGGTGATTTAGTAGTGAGCCTAATGAGATTATAACTCTCCAGCACTAGGTTTAAAAACCCATGCTTTATAGCTTTTGTGTTGAGTGGCCATTCAAAATACGTGTTGATCACAGGGTTGTCCCACACTTGATATTTATGTATATCACTTGTGTGCATTTAGTAATTAGTGCAATGGTGGGAGATAATTGTATTTTTGTTAGTGGAATGTTTGATGTGCATGTTATTTGGGTAAATATAAGTTTTATGCCAAAAGTTAAATTTGTGGCCTATAAGGTTTTATTACTGTGGATCAGATAGACTGGAGATGCCACATCCTTTCACGTGAACCAGCTGGTTGTGGTGGAAAAGGTCCATCCGCTAAACATTCACAGCAGTGCTAATTGTCATTTATAGAGGGGTGGGCAGTCTATAAATAATCCATAGTGGGCCGTGTTGTTTACTTCATCATTTTTCCCTCACGTTTAGATGTGTAAGTGAGGGCAGTGAGTTTAGAGAAGATAGTATGCCAAAGTGGTTTGAAACATTGCTCATATACAGTAGGTGTTGATACCCCTCACCCCCCTCTTCTTAATAATGACTGTGATATGGAGAAGCTTGCATGTGTACTGGTTCATACGGAATCTTAAAACCATTAATTGAATGTATTATCATGAAATAGCAATACAAGATCAGGACTTTCAGTTACAAAACCTAATTTTAGATGTTAAACATAAGGCAATTCATAAAATGACTTGAATAAAGCATTGCCTAATCAACATTTGATCAACATTGTTGTCAGTGAGCTCAGGTATGCTTGCATGCTGTTCATTGCATCTGTCTAAATTGTTTACGTAGCGTGATGCTGCCTGTACTATCGATTGTTAAGTCTGTGGAAATGTTTAATTGGATTTTATTTCCCCCTTTGTATCTCAGGCTGCCATTGATGCTGAACTTACAATGAAAGTGGACATTGTGAACATTGCACTACCAGAACAACGTGGAAGGCATCTAAAATAACACTTTTTTTTTTCTAAAAAGTATGTTTTTAATGCTTTTTCTATAAAACAGAAAATAAATGTAGTGACATATTTGAAGCTATATTAAATCTTTAGGTCATGATTTGAAGTTTTAGCTGGGCTTAAAGCATACTCTGCTCACACATAGCTCCTTGTCCCAGAAAAGTATACAGACTGTCTTGATGTGTTTTTTTTCTTTCGTACTGCGGACAGGCAAATTTATGTGTATTATCCCATGTCTGAAAGAATGTGATCTGGTAGTAGTAATATCAAATCATAATAGTTTTGCTCAGGCCAGATTTGTAGTATTGGTGAAGAGATGCAGGATGATTCTAAAGTTTCCACCTTTTTATGAGATTAGGCTGAGGGTTATCCCTGGTGAATCCTGCTGGTGACACATTTTATGTGGTTATATTTAGTGTGTAGGTTACTGTACATTTCATTCCACTGAAACTTTGGGATTTGCTCATAAAGCCTGGATGAAATTAGGTTGGTCTGGGCAAATTAAGTTTCCAGACCACTGCCTATTGTTCTTCACATCAATATAGTGCACAGTAATATGTGTACGTCCTGACCCAGAGAGCATTCATTGGTAGTTTGAGAGGAAGTCAAGGCATCTATTCAAACTAAATACGTATTTCTGATTATATGTCATATTGAGTTTCGTATATACTTCTGAATTATCAATACTAAGTATTATTTTAATGTTTCATTTACAACAGTTGGCTGGTAAGATCAAATGTGGGTTGTTATCAGCTTGTACAGTGTACAGTATGTTCCACTTGTCTTTATTGATTCTTTATTATAGTTAGTGATGCCAGCAGCATACTAATGTTTACATTAAACATTTCGTCACATACGTTAAACATTATGTGGAAAAACATGCTTCCTTTCTTAATGGGTGGTTCTTCAACATGCACTGACAATGAACCAATACAACAAATATCATCAAGACAGAAAAATGCAGTCTTGGACTGGCCAAGTCAATTTCCAACTTTAAATACAATTAAGCATGTATTTTACATGATTGGGAAAAAAAAAATTAGTCAGAAGATCTCAGGAATAGGTGGGAACTCAAATGTTTCCTTCATAAAAGGATCTAAAATTATTACGCAGTATTTGGTTACATCATTTTACAGACATCATGCAGTGATTGATTCAAAGCCACATGCAACCAATATTCACTTTTACACTGAAATCTACATAAAGTGAGTGTGTTTCAGAACTAGTTATTACTTGAAATCACTGAGTTGAACCCAAAATGTTTTTGTCCTAATATAGTCACATATATATATACAGTATGAAATATCCAAAAGAAGAAATATGTATTGTACTGTACCTTTTAGTCTGTCTTCTTAATCTAATGCTTACAAATGCAAACTGTAAAGCAATAATGACAGTTTTGGCTTTACTGTCCCAATATTGTGGACATAACTCATGTTTTTGATTCCCTTAGTCTTGCTATAATTGTGCATTCATCATCAAAGTTTTGGTCTAAGAAGATATAAATCCTATTGCAATATATTATTGATTGGTTGCTATGTGTGATCTTGGAACCCTCAAGTACCAGACAGTTTCAGAAAGATATTATTTAAATATAATGCAAGACCCAGGCTATATAATGATGTCTCAGTGTATGACTCAATTACCCAGCTCAACAATTTAATGGTAGATTATCACGTTAGAGGGATATGATTGATGTTAGCATTTTCCATGGAAGTGTTTTCCGTCTGTGTGAGGCCCTTCTGATACTGGGGTTCTGAAATCTCAGTGATCAAGATGGGCACCAATGGATGGACTCAAGTCCTACAGCAAATAAAAATCTTTGAAGATTCAGTCTGTTGGCAGGCTATATTGAGTCGTGGTTTCACTGCTGTGAATCTGCAATTGAGCAATTGCAGGGGATCCCTGCCACTCAAAGTAATCTTAGTTCATCCAGACTTAAGATGGTTGCAGCATTATCACCTTGCTGAAGAGACCTTAATGCTAGAACCATTTTAAGTAACTTTTGAATGTATAACTTTTGAACTTATGCATTTATTTTCTGTTGTATGTTATATGTAGCCTACAAACAAGAATTTCAGCTCAGTTACTGATATTATGAGACAATGCGTGTAATGGTCATAACTTGAAAAGCTAATCAGATCTCATTGTTTGTTTGTTTTTGTTCTGTAATTTTATTAAAAGGAAAAAGCTAATAAACTACTGAACAACATGTGATGAAGCCAACCTTGTTTGGATTAAAAAGGGGTAAAAGGTGTTAGCCAGGTTCTTTATGAGAAAGATAAGTGATTTAGGCAATCTGTATGTTGCTTTGGTTTAAAAATGTAATCTATGGAATTGCTGCTTAGAGCCATATTATACTACCCAGCACTGGTGTAGTATAACCACTGGAGTGGCCAACAATCTGGCTGGTTTTATTGGTTACTGTTAAATTTATGATCAGCAATTTAAAACACTTAGAACAATTTCTTTGTGACCACTTCAGCAGGCTGTTTGGTCCATTAAGTTGTTTGGGGATCATTCCTGTAGTTCTCAATGACCACAGTTGACCATTTCTGACCAGCCAATTAAAATACTAAATTAATTAAATACCCTGTGTTCCACATCTTTACAAATTGACGATTTAAAGGTGACCTATAAAACTTGCTAGGCTAGACTGTGGCTGTCCATGACTCAGGTTGTCCTTTTTCCTGTACTATACGTTTATGTAATGCAGGATTCCCCAGTTCTAAGGGGTAGGTTATGTCTGCAGGTTTTCAATTCAGCTGTGCCCTGAGGGATCTAAATCATCTCAGGTTCTCACATTCTTGACTTTAGTGGGACAGTTTAGCGGCTGCTCCCAGTTCTTCAGTTGTTGCTTCTTTAAAGACTAAAATAATGCTGCTCCTCCAGGACCAACCAGGTTAGTGGTTAGTTTTGTGGCTACCCATTACATAATTACGGGTTTATTTTTCTGAACATTAATAATTAGAGTGTAGTCAAATAGCACTCGCAGATTCTAAAAATTAATTCAGTAAGAGCGAACGAATTTTTGTATGACACAAATACACTGGTTAAATCGGGACGTTTTTAATAATAATCCAATAATTTGGATTTACCCCTCCGCTACGGAAGAGGGCGCATTCGTGTGGCAAGTTGAGGCACCAAGCGCATTGAGGAGGCGTCATAGCCATCCCAACCGGAAATGACGCATTCACTCTGCACAACGGCTGGTGGTGACATTTTAAAATAAGTAGAACAAGATACGGGAGGGAGGTAGTGGCTTTAAATAAATCAGGTTCTAATCTGTTATCTTCTGTATATAGGTAGCCAGTAAAATAGGCGATATAATATGATGTTAAGGAAGTCGGGCACGTAAAGAAATCACACTTTATATCCAGGTGAGTGCTTGCGCTCTTCCATTTTGTATTTTTTTAATCGAGGGAAAGCCATCGAACAAGTGGAACAGCTCGGTGTTTAACTTCCCCCAGCCCCAATCAGGGGTGTGTGTTTAAGACTCCGTACCTTTCCCTCTTTCCTGTGAACTATATCGTGAAACTTGGGTTTCTGCCGTGTGCGACGCGTTTCTGTTTCTAGATGGAAGTTCAGTTGGAAGTGCACAATGATCCGTTGCGCGGTCTGGGAGTAGCGCAGGGTGCAGGGCCGCCTGGCTTGTGTTGCTGAACTGACAGAGGCTTTAAGGGTTGCGCTGAACACTGGAAGATGATATCCTTCCTTGTGTGACACAGTTCAGCCGGCCGGCCGACACGGGGTAGAAGTTCAGTTTCCGAGACGCGCTCTCCTCTCTCAGTTCGGTCTGTGGGTGGGCCTGGGGTTCTGCGGTCTTGACGGACGAGACGCTACCGACACGTCGGGGGTGCAGCAAACGCCGTTTCTCGTCTACACTTTGCGTGAAGGCGAAGGAGCTGACGGAGGAAACCTCCGACCCGTGTTTGTAAAACGGCAAGTCCGGTATCGACCTGACGTTAATCGTAACCAGGGGCGCAGATAAATGCGATCAAATACCTTCCGAGTCGAGCTAAGGGGAGTTTGAATTTAACACCCTGTTGGGATTTTCCCCAGTTGAAAATATTTCCCAAATTAACGTGTCGACAGCAGTTCAAGTAAATTGTAGGATGTGGATATCATCGGTGAGAAAGATCTGTAAGAAAACCAACAGGACCACGGTCGATCTTCAGAGATAAGCAGGGTATTATTATAAGTACAAAAGAGGTGAAATCAGAGCATTTGAAAATAGCCGGGGACAAAGTCACCAAAGGCAGATTTCTTAGGAATTTGTTTAACCAAATAACGATCATGATCAATTTTCAAGGGTGAGTTACTTGTAACTCATAGCCAGCTACAGAAAATTGATTACGGTTTTTAAAGTCACGCTAGTATTCTGCGGAGCTGAATTACCTTTAAAAATGTGAATTTGTAGTTCATCTTAAAATTACGTGGTGATTTTTATTTCAATACTGCCGTTTAACTCATTTAATGACATTCAACCTTGGTAAGCTCGAAACATTACCTCAGATTTTTATTGTTCTGACCTTACTAGTTAGACTAGTTTCATCGGGTTAGGTCAGAAGGGGCGTGTTGCCACTTAAGTGAAATTGGTTTTGTGTGACCGTAGGTGTATACGTGAACTGTTATGATGTAAACATACGGACGAGTAGTGTTTGCGTCAGTGCACATGTAAGGGCTCACAATGCTCCACAAAATGACTTCTTTTGCTTTTAAGCCCGGCTTAATGTATTGTTTTTACAGTTTTGCATCTTGTTTGATTGTGTTTGAATTTTAAAACGCTTTTGAACGTGACGTTCTATTGATATCACGACCACCTGTTCTCTGTACTGTTTATGATTACAGAATTGGTTTGGCATTCATTTTGCTGGTTTTAGACCTCAGTTTTCATTGATAATCGCTGAGACTGCATTTGTATTTTGTAGTCTTTGTGCGCCTGTTTTCGTTCTGAGGAATTTAGTAACCAAGTCACACTGTCTTCATAACCAGAAAAATGTGTTTGCTTTGCGTCTGGGTTTAGGTACTGGCTGCCGATGCGAGTGGTGAATGATTGCATCTTCATGTGCATTGCAGGTACACGCCTGTTCAGTCCTGTTCACGCAGCATTCCCCACTGCTGTATGTTCTGAGACCAGGGAAGTGGTTGGTGGGTTGGGTACTCAATTGAAATGAAGATGGCAGACACGGAGAAGCCGGAAGAGCTTGTGGATCCCGAGACGCCGCCAGAGGGCCCTGTGGAGAGGGCAGCAGCCCAAGAAGTGGCGGAGGACGAGGCCCTGAAGCCCGAGACATCCCCCTCGGAGAAGGAAGGCGACAGCCCCCTCCAGACAGACCCCGGCCTGCTGTCCTCCATGCCCTGCCTCCTGATGGAGCTCCGCAGGGACTCTCCCGAGTCCCAGCAGGCCTCCACCGAGAGCGAGAAGCCTATGTCGGGCCCCGCCTACGAGAGCGACTCCTCCAACCCCTGCATGCTCTCGCCTTCTTCCAGCGGCCACCTGGCCGACTCGGACACGCTCTCCTCGGGGGAAGAGAACGCGGGAGAGGGCGCGGGGGCGTCGGGCCCCGCCGAGGGAGGGGACCCGAGCGGGGGGGCGGGCGGCCAAGCGGCCGCGGGGGCCCGGAAATCGCGGCGGTTGCGGTCGGAGAGCGAGATGTCCACCAGCACCATGGCGGCGAAAAAGAACCGCTGGCAGGCCGCCGCCGCCGCCGGGGGCGACAAGCAGAACGGCCGGCTGGCCAAGGTCAAGGGTCACCGCAGCCAGAAGCACAAGGAGCGGATGCGCCTACTGAGGCAGAAGCGGGAAGCAGCCGCCAGGAAAAAGTACAACCTGCTGCAGGACAGCAGTACGAGCGACAGCGACCTGACTTGCGACTCCAGCACCAGCTCCTCGGACGATGACGAGGAGGTGTCGGGGAGCAGCAAGACAATCACTGCTGACATCCCAGGTATTTCCCAATGTCAAAGTGCTTCTGTGGCAGTTGTCTGGTTCAGGACTGCCTTTACACGAACACTTCCTTTTTTTAATGGCAAAGCAGCACACTGTGCTGATTGTATGAAACCTGTCACGTCTTTGCATTAATTTGCATAGATCTTTTTCTTGGGGCCCTGGACTTAAACAGAAATTGCCCTAAGCGAGTGCTGTTTTCACATTGAGATAAGTTTCCCCTCATATCTTGCTACTGCACATTATATTTATTTAAAGCAAACATGTAGCTTACGTGTTCCCATATTGTGTAAACCCCCAAATTTTAGTAACTAGCATCAGATAAACAATATTCAGATGTGAGGAAAAATGTACAAGACACTGTTGTCTTCCTGGAATTGGTTTAATGTAGTAGTATTCTCCAGGGTATGTAATACACATGCATTAGGGGTGCAGCGAATGAGATTCCCTCACTTCACCATTAGAGCCCTTTCCAATGTATAAAAGGGAATTTGAATGTGATTTTCTTTACATATGATGTTCTATATGTAGTATATCTAAACTCTGGGGGGGTATAAGTTGAGTGTGTTTTTGTATAGCTGTTAGCTGTCTTTGATACAGCTGCATTTATATGCCAAAAACTAATTATTGCAAAAAACAATGGAAAAGATCTATGTATGTGTTCATGAATTCATTCAAAGATAGGTTCACGCACTTTGAGGTATTCATATCTCTTAGAATGAATTAATAAGGGAAAGATTAATGTATTATTACCAGGTTGCATATATTTTTTAACAAATATTTTCTCTTGGTAATCTACTAACAACTTTTTTTTTATTTAAAGTATGACTATCAGACTTGCAGATGGAAATCTGAATACATTCATTTGACCTGTGAATGTTTACTGTAGACACAACCAGCATGGGTTGATGGTTTCAGAAGCATACTAAGGACTTGGTAGTAAATGTTGTAAGTGCCTATGAATAAGAAAAACAACATGCAAGAATAGTAGGCCAAGACTTAAGGTAAAATTTGGGATGACTTTTGAAGAGAAGATATTTTGCTCTGCACTTGCACTTAATGTTGCACTATCATACTTGACAGTTGAATCTGTTATGATGCTGAAGTGGTCTGAAGCAGGTGTACTTAGATATTGATAGTAGCCCTCCCTTTGTAGAAGGAGGAAAAGATTTTCCATCTCCCTTATTTATTGTTACTCCAATAAAAATAGGTTCAAATGTTTACATTTTCATTTCTATAACTGTACTTTGCAAGTAGTTAAATTTCTCAGTATTTGAAAGTAGATACAACATGAAGGGAGCCACTGAGGTTTCATTATTAGCAATAAAAATCCAATTATAAAGCAGGAAATGCAGTCCAGCCAAAGTTGGGCTAGAAAAAAAGTGAGTGAGAAATACTAAAAAAAGTCAGATAAATGATTTACTTTTGGTGAACTGAATATTTGATCATTGTTTGTAATGCATAGGTTTATTATGACAGTGCTTTGAATTTTTTTTTTTATTCATAGCTTTTGAATGATTGGGGAACTTTACAGTCGGTGTTAATTTTACCTCTGGAGTTTGCAGCATGTCGGAGGAGGAAGAGCTTGACAGCGATATGTTTGGAGAATCATGTCTGCCCACCATTTTTCACAGGAGTTTTGTATGCTGAGATGTAAAGTAACAATTTGCACATCTAAATTGGGCCATTAAATTAAAAAAAGAACATTGTTGAAACAAGATTATATAGATTATATAACTGTTAATCCATGGTCATTACTAGAGAATTTACTAAACTGAAGTACTTTCCCAATCAGTTTGTTGATCAGGATAATAGCTTTCTTTCTGTAGCACGGGCAAAATTGTGAAAGTTACTGTCAGTAGCGTGTGGTCCCTCTTGAAAGCAGTGCACACTGTGTATTGATGACATACTTATTACTAGGTTGCTGATGCTGTTTTGTGGAATTCTGTCCCATTTTTGGGTGGAACCTGGTTTGTGCATTTTCACAGGTCTCCGAGCCTTAGATGGACAAAGCATTGTCCCAGCTCTTCCCACAATTGTAATGGGGAAGCAACTGTGCCGACTGGCATAAATAGCACATCCTTATCCGTAATGAAAGTGGTTGTGTGAGCACGAGGATGTATGTTGTTCGTATGGAATGTGCCATGTCGGATGGAGCCCACAAGAATGACAGCAACTGAGGTCCTCGTAATTGATCAGTGTAGTGAAATTGCCATTTATCACTGCGAATGTAGCTGCTAAAGCACTACACACTCCTGCCCAGATATTCACAATTAACCCACTTATCTTTTGGTCTTTTTCTTTTTACACAATTAGCATTTCACATCTGAGCCTCACTTGCTGATTTCTATAAGGCTGGTCACCACAAATGTTTTGTCTCTAACAAGTACTTCTAGAGTTGTTGGCAAGTCCACCTGCTGTGTCTTAGTCTCATTTATTCCTTTCTATGTTTTTTTGTAATTTTTACCGGATTTAACCAACTGTAGCCAGTCCTCTCTCACTAATTGAGGTGGCTTAGTGCCATAAGTTGAAGTAACTTAAATGTAGTCATGAGTTATCAATTAAATTGGTGTTAAATATCCAAACTCCATAAATGTATTTTTTATAACATCGTGCCTAAACCAGTTTATTTTGACGCTCAGTGGAAACAAAATGGTTAAGAAACCTATGCCCATTGAATTTTGCCAGCAATAAGTCATTCCTGAAACACTGTACTTCATGAAAGATGAAGCACACTCACGGCTATAATCTGAAGATATATATAGGAGGAATACAGAAATGATTCAGGATTGTTTCACAGTTGATTGTGTTGTGGGCACTTCCTCCATGTCTCATCACAGCACATGTAACTCTTGTTGAATGGTATGTTGGGGTACAACAAAAGTACCTGAAGTTTATGAATGTAGATGTATTGTCATCCCAACATGGCAGAACTGAACACATTTGTGTTTACCAAGGGAAAATGAAAGCTAGTTTGCAGTACCTGTAATTATATCTGTAAACATGGTTTCTAGCTTGCAGGACCTATTTCACCTCTCTTATCATGGATGAGCAAGGCCGTGCAGCTCCACAGACCTGTCAGGAAAAGGAGGCAAGGCTCTGAGACGGAGTCTCTGCCGTGATTTAAGGATTTCACGCAGGAGCCAAGCTGCACAATGTGTGTGCCAGCTTATAAACATGGAAGGAAGTACTGGAAGGAGAAATGAGCTCCTGAAGTCATTTGCTGCATTATTAAAAGAAGCATTCAACACATGTATTTGAATTGATTCTCATTTGCATTTTTGTTAGTCTCTTTTTTTTTTTGTAACAAAGGACAGACACCCTTTCTTAAGAGGAGCTGCTGTGTACTAAAAGCTAATAAAATGTGTTTGGGTATAACCATAGCATCAATAGCAACCATAAAGGCTCTATACAAGTTTACACATGTTGAAATATAAGCAAAAAGCTTATAATTCAAAGGTTTTTCTGCATGTTGCACATTTTTCTTAAATGCAAAGTTGTCTCCACCTTTTTTTTGTGGATTCTTGTAAGGTGCTACACTTAATATTTTTATTAATAAGCCAATAACTTAGCTCTCATTCTTCAGGCAGCACAGTCAGCACCTGTTCATAGGAACTAGGTCATAAATGTTGTCAATCATATTTATGCCTACTTCATCAGCACTTTTTCCCTACATGAGGAAACCGCAGGAAGCTTGGAACACTATAATATTATTAGTAACTACTGTTATGCTAAGATGGTTGAAGTTCAGTCAATTAAAAAATCTACACATGAATTTATGACCTTTTTTAACTCATTAAGATCTCAGCTAAATGGTCTGAATGTGAGGTGTCAAATCTAATTTTCAATAATAGGTGATCATTTCTTGAAAATTAAAGGCTGAGGAAACCGGCATATACATTGCCTCAAGTATTATAGCCGCAAGTCTGTATTAAATAAATGGATATAAATGTATATGTGTATTCAGTAGTTGGTGGTCTGTTGCATTTAAACCTTGAGGGCAATTAGGTCTAAGGAATTTTGGTTCTAAACCTATTAAGGGTCTTGATTACAGATCGAAACCCATTTCCAGCTATCAATATTTCAGATTTAGGAGCATGACCTTAAGAAATATCAAATGGAATTTATAATTACCATGAGAACTTTAAAGAAAACATTTAAACTGCAGACTGCATTCTAGCTTAGATATTTAGAACAAATCATAGCAAAATCTTGCGTGTATAATTGAAGCAAAATATACATTTTGAATAACTGCTTACAGTGAGTCATACTCTGCAGAATATAGGAGCAAAGCAGAGAAAGGACTGTAGAAGGGATGCCAGCCATCACACAAAAGAATGCATCTGACAGACAATTCCTGGACTCAGATTAACTCAGACAAAATGTCCTGGGATAGGTAAAAACAAGATTACTCACTGAAACACCAGGCTCCCACATGGAAAATTCTATGCATTTTTCAATGATTCTTATTAAAAAGAATATTGACATGGGGAAAGCTGACTGCATCTTTAAAACTCTTAACAGCTCTTACGAAAATGCCCTTTTGTTACAGTTTTATCCAGAATGCACAGCTAATTCTTTGCTAAACGTGTTAGTTTCTTGTAATGGTTATCATACATCTTCTGCCGTGTAAGTGGGTCCTTATCAGTGGGATTGCAACAAAGGAACCTCTGTGTAGTGTTCAAACAGATTAGCCATAGTTGGGTAGAATGCTAGACGGAACATCTTTTGAATACAGGACCCGGCTCCTTCCATAGGTGTTGGGCTCTCGTCCCCAATTGTCATCAAACTGAAATTCATTCACCTACTTTTGACCTTACTCAGATTCCTACTTCTTCAGTAAACCTGAGGTGTTTGTGTTGCGGATGATGTGACGAGTGCTGCCTTATGTGCTGTTTCTTAAGATGCTAAACACCACATCTTGTGGTGAATTTTAAACATACTTTGCGATTCATCATTTACCAATACACTGATTTATGAGGATGCTATCTGCCAAATTGGAATTTAAAATGTTGAACGTTTTCCCCACTACTAGCTATGAATGTAGGTTGGTCATACAGCTTCTTATTCACCATGGAAAAGCACTTTAAGAAGAGAATGGGCATTAACATGTCCTTTAACTTGAAAGATGTGATTTCATCAAATTCAGCATATGAAATTTCCCGATATGGAAATCGGTGTTTAGTACTTGTACTCATCAAACATCGTATTAAACTTAACGTTGGTCATTGATTGAGGCCTTTATCAATCATGGCCTCCTAACAATCCCCCTCTATAAATTGGCTTAATTACTCTGCTCTCCTCCCCACTGATCGCTGATGTGTGGTGAGCGTTCTGGCGCACTATGGCTGCCGTCGCATCATCCAGGTGGGGCTGCACATTGGTGGTGGTGGAGGGGAGTCCCCATGGCCTGTAAAGCGCTTTGAGTGGAGTGTCCAGAAAAGCGCTATATAAATGTAAGCTATTGTTATTATTATAATTATAATTATTCGATTAGTATAAAATCTGTAAAGATTTCAAACAAGTTAGTAACATTGTTGATGTGTTCTGATAATTGGCAAGACTAATGCTTCCTGGTCTCACTTTTCAGTGCACTGGCCCTTAGTTTCCACTTGTGCCGTCTGGTTCATGTTTCACTGCTGATTCTGAAGTCCATTGGGTTGACTTTACCGGTGCCTTTGAGGATTTTGCATACTAGTGTCAGGTCTTGTCTTCTCTATTCAAAGCTGAAATGATTTCATTCTTTCTGCCTGTCAAATTAGGTATTTCTTTGATCTTGGGGAGTGTCCTAGAGTGCCTTCTGCTTTTTCCTCCAGCTGAGTTCTTAATCACAGGCTAATTTCAGTTTTATATTTGGGCCATATTGGTAATTTTCCATTTGCTCTAAAAAGTACAAATGGGATTTGTAATTGGTGTCAACCTTGTACCCATTTCTGAGTTTCAGAACTACAATTATTCAAGTATGTTGTGAGAAAAATGTGCCCTCTACAGAAGGAATAATGCTCATTGTGGATGTATCAAATTCCCACTGTTCATCATTAGTTGATCGATTAGTAAAGTAAGGAACTGGTTAGTCAAAAATAACAGTGAGCAAGTTACATAAAGTTATGTATGCTTAAGTTGCTGGAAACAGTTCCCTTTTGATTGCGAATAATCAGATAGGTCAGGACTGGCTGAAATAAGTTAAGTTCTAACGTGTGAGGTGATCAATTAAGTCACCAGTCAGCATGGGAGATTTCCAGCATTTTTTTATTGAGGTTGAGAATGGATGATTATGTAAATGAAATGGACATGTTTTTTATACATATATAGTTTCTTCTTGTATTGTACCTTCTGTGTGCATTTAAATGTATGAAACATTTCATAATGTCAGATGTAGTTTATAATTGTGAAAAATGTTTTAGATTTTTTTTGATAGAGGGTGGAATATGGAGTAGTGTGGATTTTCGTGCTATTCTGCGCGATTTTAGTAAATATCCTGTCATATACCTCAAGTTTCATCTAGTAATCAGGTGTATTGTGCTTTCCAGAAAAGCTTTGTGTCACAGTAACACTCACTGCGTGGTGACATGGCAGTTGGCACAGCTGCCTCGCAACTTTTGCATCCTGGTTTTGTTTCTTGTCTGGAACTCCTTCTGTGTGGAGTTTGCATGCCCCTCCCCCCCGGTATTTGTGTGGGTTTCCTTTATGTGCTCCTATTTCTTCCCACCTCTTGTGTGCGCTGCAGAGGGTTTGCCCAGGCTCTGAGCCTGGCAGTGATCATCAGAGATTAGCATCTTTCTGAAGATAGATGGGCATTTTCTTTTTCTTACAGTTTTCTTACACTCCATCGTGTTGGGGTGTAAGGAATTGTGATCTGATATTGAGTATAAGCAGAGGCCTTTTTGTTTTGAAAGGAATAATCTTTGTGACATCTTTTTCAATATTTTGACTAATATCTTGAAGTTTGGATTTTTATATGCCTGTTGTATACTAATAGACTATAGTTTTACAATATAAAGTAGTACACATAGGGGATTTGGTTACTGTAAAGAAACACTAGGAAATATAGGAATACTACCGGCAGGGCCCCAGCACTGAGGCGGTAATGCTAACCACTGCTTCAATATACCGCCCATTCTAAGAACATAAAGGTTCCAAATTTAAGGAGACCTTCTGCCCATCAGTCAGCAGATGCTGTCTGCCATGGAATATCAGTATTCCATTCACTAAACTTTAGTCACACTGGTTAAAAGATCAGCCGTCTTCCATTTCCAGTCTTGACCTAATGAAAATGAGCAAGGGTGATGTTAAGATTTGGATTGAAGACTGCATGTTCTGATCTCGTTCTTTTTTTTCCTGTTAGCTTTTTTTAAATAGCTTTATAAAAAAAAATGTTGATCTGTTGCAGGATATGAAATTTAAAACATACAAAAGCAGGAGAATATTATTATTATCATCAGTGTCCTAGTTTAATCAAATATGAATGTTCTTTTTTGACATTCTGGAATTCTGTATTTTGTATTAGAAGGGTCACGCCATTCACAGACACGTCTCGTTTGTTTTTAACAAGGCTATACAGTCAGCTTTCACAATACATGCCAGCTTTACAAATAGCTTATTCAAAAAACATTTCGGGGGGTTCTCTTTCATGCAAGTCTTTTTTTTTGTGTGGCTTTGTCAGTTGAACTGGTAGTCTATCTTGGAACATGTGGGTATCCACTTAAGTACGTAGTTATTTGCATAATTCCAGGTAATATTTCCAGATTAAGTGTTAAATTCTTTACCTAAGAGATCAAATTGGTTTGCTGCATTTCATAACAGTGTGCAGATATTCACAGTTTAAGACTGCTCTTTTTGTAGTAGGATTTCTCTTAATGTAAAAATTTGTTTGAAATGAAGTATAGTTAAGACTACCTTGAGGTTGTACAGAAGTGTTAACAAATTGTTCCATTTCCTTACTTGAGAATTTTGTTCTTTGGTTTCCAAGGCAAATGTTTTTTTCCACTTAATACTTTTCAGTATTACTACATAATTCCTGATGGGAGAAAGTAGTTGTTTTGTCCCATTTACCTTAATTAGTCAAATAAGTTTACTGTAAATGTATTTATACAGCATTTCCATTTTCTACGTTTGACTTCCTTATTGCACATGAAGTAAAACTTTGTGAAACACTGTAGACATAGTGTCGGACTCAGTTCTTGGAGAGTCCAGTGTCTTCTGGTTTTTGGTCCAACCCAAGTTGTGAAATAAGGAATCTATTTTCTTAAACATATATAGCATCTTTAAAGTTCTATTGCAATTTAGGACTTTTAATCAAACATTCACTTAATTAAAAGTATAGTTACCTGTAAAACTCTTGGGAACCAGGTTTGATAAATTATAATTATGCAGTTAATAAAATATTTAGACCCACTATGTAACTGAGAGCTCGGGTATAACAAAAACCAGAATATACTTGGCTCTCCAGGTATTGCATTTGACAGCCTTGCCATAGATGATAAATTAGTTTAATTAGATAAGAGGGTTGGACATTTTGCAAGATCACTGCATGATTTTGTGTTTTGTTCATCAGCATGTAACACCAAGACAAGATGCCCACAAAAGCATATGAACTGCTTTTTAAAAAACTATTTGAATGATTCTTATCGAATGGCCTCAATGTCTTTAAAGCTGGCTTCAGTCGTGCTGAGGGGTCGTCAGGAGTGACCAGTCAAATTCAGGGACTGCTGGACAGTGGGACGTCATGGGACCGGAACTGCATTGGCAACGTCCTGGAAGAAGCAATGAACCGCTTTGCCGTAATGCAGCGGCAGACAGAGGAGAGGTTTCGCATGTGGATGGAAAAACTCACTCGACTAGACACAGATGAAGAGGCTAAGCAGCAGGATGAACCTGGCGAGCCCAAAATTCAAATGATCGGGCAAAGAGTGCCTCCAACCACTCAGTCCAGTGTTTTTATGCAAATGCCTGACAGCCATTTGCACATGCAAGAGTCCTATAGCCCATACATAATGAGTCATCAAAATGTCAACACCGAACCTATCCAGATCCCCTTTAACAACAACCCTCCTGAGAGTATTTCCGAAAATGGAAACCCTGCTGCTGAAGACTTGGTTCACTCAAGCCTTTAAAGACATTTTTTTCTAATTTTTTTAATTTAGACTATTAATCAAGCTCTCTCCAGCTTATGTTAAATTGCCATTCAAATTTTACACAAGAAGTGGGTCCTGATAATTTGTGATTTTGTGCTTTAAAGGCAGGAAATTATTTCAACCAGAAATAGTTCAAAAAATGTATTGGGAAAAGATCAAATACTTTCTACTGCATTTGGTTAAGGGGTTAGGAAGCACTCATAATGTGATGTAGCGACTCAGGTTTTCAGAAGTATGCGGTTCTGTAGAATTCATACCGACTACTAAATCACTGTGAAACCTCTCATTTTTTACAATTATGTTGATTACACTGGTAATTCTAGATATTATTTCATCGTACCAAAACTTGGTCTTTGATCTTATGTTGAACATCTAATATGATGCACAGCGTATAATGTTGTAACATTTAGTTTTTCCTGTGAATAATGATGAGGGACATCTGTAAATTATCAACATTTTTACTGTATATAAGGATGGATTCAGTGCATATTGAATGCAACATGATTGGTTGGCACTAATCATCACACTAAGCAGCAGCAGTGATTGCTGTCTCACTCATTAGAAAATGTATTGATGTCAAATTCTAAATAATGCTGTGTAGGACAATACTTTTCAAAGTAGGCCAACAAGGCTGTGGAAATTAAAAAAAGGTGAAAAAATCATAATAGTGAATGGCACCAAAAGATAGTAAGTTTCCTCACCCAAAGCCAGTATTGACTGGCAAAACAATGCCCTCTTAGGGAGGAGGTAGTAATTACACCTATAATTTGACATTCAGTGACTAAATTGTTTGCTTTAATATATTAAAAGTCCACATTTCTGAACACCCCCTCTTAGACAACATTCAAATGATGAATAAAGCTGTCCAATGCAAAACTGTCATATATCAAACTGTATTACCACAGTGTCACAAAAACATAATTTCAAAGCATCTGTCAACTACTGAAGATGAAGGTAGCAGTCAGGTGTTTTTTATTAGAAGACAATTTTCATTACACTTAATTAACAAGAGGTAGCTAAATTGCAGTAAAATTTGCACCAAGTATGTGCCCAAAGCTGTAATGGTCTTCCAACTGGTTTCATAAATAGTTATTGCAAGTTTAGATGTTCTATTAAAACATCTTCTGAACTGCATTTTCCTACAAATTCTTATCTGTTGTCGGTTATAGGCAGAGCACTTTCTTGACATGTAATTCTCTCTTTCCAAGTTTAAACCATGTGATATGTTTGGCAGTGCACTCCTTTTAAAATGTGAGGTACAATGAATTATAAACTTAAAACACCTACCTTCTTGTTAAATCATATCTAAAAAAAACAAAAGAACCACCATTAGCCTTTTAGCATATTTAGCCTTGAACTCAAATTCCTTGTTATTTACAATAAAAGTACTTTAAGTCAATTTCATATACATTTTCAAGGCTGGATTTTTAAGTTGGTCAATTGTTTTGATTATTTCGAAGTTAACAGAACCATATACTTGATAAAGCATGCATTTGGTTGTTACACAAATGCTGTGTATATGTATTGGATTGTTTTCCATTAAAATATAGAACATAGGGTAGTTGGACGTAGTTATGACTTTTCCTTTAATTTAGAAATATATTTTTTTCTTTTAAATTCTGTTACATAATATTAATTTCTGTACCTATGAAAACTTTTGTGGGCTGTGATAATATAGTATAATAGAATGTAAATGTTATAACCTACCCTATTTTTTTAATATAGATTGCAGCTTTTGGAATCATTTGTTACTATGTATATCTTTGATTAGGCATACTTATTGTTTGTAAGGTAGATGCTGATTTTTTTAAATTTCAGTTTTAAGTGCTTTGCACTTAAAGTACAGTAGTGAACATTGTAAAATTCAAGGGCCTATTGCAATGAATCTGTAGTATGTAAAAAGGAAAATTCAGAGCTGTTTAGAATGCATTACCACTATTTTGGACTTACAATATTGTTGTGCAGTTGGCAGCCTGGTAATGTACTGGGCTACAGTACAATAGAAGAGTGTAAATTTGAGGTTTTAATTGTGAACTGACTGGCAACTACAACTAAACATTAAGGCCATGTACTCTTTGGAAGACTTAACTGACCTTAAAAATAACTGAATTGCTAAAAAGGTGACCATTAACCAGAATGGAGCCTAATTAATTTTTCTCCATTAACAGTATTACTTTTCATCAGTTTAAGATCAGATTTTCTAGTAAGCATGCTATTTATAAGAATTATTCTGGTGGTCAACTGTAAATATTATGCTAAGGTAGATTATAAAATATCAGTTTTGCTTTAACCAATATGAAATAAATAGTTTTCATAGGTCTCAATGAACATTTTTGTATGTGTGGAGTTACCAAAGATCACCTGCCAAATGCAAAAAAGTAAAAAAAAAAATACTGTTTAGTTTTTTAGCTCCAATTTATAAGGGGCAGGCCTTTAAAATGCTCTTTTTGGGGGGGACAATTTAACTTAAATATCTGACATGTTTGCTGTGCCAATTATGCAGTTTTCTGAAACCATAGCAATACATGCACATCTGTATCTTAAGGCATGCAGGCTGAGTAAGGCATGGCTATTGCAAACAATTTTCACAAAGTATATTATGCGAAAGATTACTAAAACAGGGTATTAAAGCCTGCTACATCCGAAGCATGCCCTGAATACCTATAGAAAGTTAAAACTACTTGTATCTGTAACTTTAGCAAAATTGTATCGAATGTGTTCTTTTGTAAACTTTTAAAGCTGCTGCTGATGTAATGAATTTTCTGTTACCAGCCTTTGCACAAATCCATGATGGCAAAATCAGCAGGACTTCCTGAAATGATGCTTCTTTTTCTTCCAGAGATTTTTTGCCATACTGTGCAATGGATAGGAATAATCCATGATATCAATTTCCGTGCATTATTAGAGATGCTTGTGTTGCTGAGTTGCAAACTGTTCTCATGTGTAACTGGGTGAAAATTAGTACCTTTTTATATCATTTGGAAACAAGCATTTCTGATTGCAAAGTATCGATATTTTGCTTATGTAGTACTTGTTTATGTTGAACGTTGTACTATAAAAGCCGTTTATGAAATTAAGCTATGCCTTTTGTTTGCTTGGTTTGGTAATCTCTTCCGTTGATACTGTGCCATTTAATTTCTCAAGGTGTTAAAACAGTGACTGACTTTTGACTGACTTGAAGTTTAGACGTATTTTTAAAATAACACGGTTGCCATTTTTGTCCAGCAGTATTGGGAAGTTTTTATTTTGTTAGCTCCTGCTGTTTGATTTTTTTTCTATTTGTGAAATATTTTTCCTTCATTCATGTATATTAGCTGTAAAATTTAATGTGACTAACTTGAGATTTTCAGAATTTGTTTTGAGTGTTTGTCACCTTGTAAAAAAAGTCATTCTCAAAACCAATAAAGACAAATCTTAACACATTGAGTGCTGACATAATATTTTTGTAATTGCAGAAATTATCTTAAAGAAAAATGTATATACAGACTTTCTTTAACCTGGGAATAGAACCCTCAGCTTGTAGAATTAATTAAGATAAGAATTTCTGTTTTCATGTTCTTATAGAATTTATCTTTATCTTAATGTTAATGTTCTTAAATAATTCTGGGAAATCTCACCTCCACATTGATATTATTGTAACTGGGATAGATATGTTCTAGTGATAAAATCTCAAGTTTTTTGAGGTTCAGATCTGTCAGGATGCAAACTGCGGTGCATTGGAAGCTCAGAGCACATCAGAGAGGGATATGACAGAACTCCCTTAGCTTTTTAAGAAATTTTAAGAAACGTGCAATAATTTTTGTCTGCATTTAATATTAAAGCTTCTAATATCTGTTTCAGTGGAGTTCTTCAGTTCTTGCTACTTGCTCTCTGCTGAGGACATTTTTTGTTCCACCTGTTTTATGCATTGTGACGTAATGTTAAAAGTAGCAAAATCTTTTCTTTGTTGTACATTTCAGATTGAAAGCCTCCTGTATTAAAGATGGGGGAAAGGTGTATACATCTATCAAGTATAATGATGTAGCTGTTCCAGTTACTTTTGCTTTGGGGAAATATTTCACTGTTAAGATATTTTTGTATTGGCAAGTTTAAAGTTGTAAACCAAAGGTGTTTGAAAGTGCAGAAGATACAAGAGTGGAACTACAGAGAGCAAGGTTTTGCTTGCTTTTTACTACTGATGAAGAATTGAAGTAATACCCAAGCACAAGTTTAATAATGGGTAGGTGACCAGTGTATTAATCTGCATGCTTTGTATTGAGAAATTATATATGCATGAATATCATACCATTTACTTAGTAAAATTCTTACTAAATTTTATATATATCCATTTCCTTTAGTACTAACCAGATTAACCTTCAAGCATCTAAATTCTTAAAAGATTCCCTTTTCGTTCTCACTCTGAGCTAGAATTAGTCTCGGTATGAGGATCAGTCAGTATTATACTCTGCTCTCAAGTGGTATTGTATCTTCTGCACTGAAATGAAAAACTTTCTGTTGAGCATGGGTTGTACCTGCTTTGGCTAATATTAAAAATTCATTTTATGTATGTTTTAAAAACCTTTTCATATCCTAAGTTTTTTTAAATATGTAGCTGCTGCTTTTATTTAAAAAAAAACATTTGTGCAGATTTTTAAGCATGAAGTGGAAAGAGGTAAAAGCAACTGCTGCCCGGATGTTTGATTTAAAGCCTGAGAATATTTTTCATAAGTCATGCAGTGCTTGTTTTTCTATTTTGCTTGCCTTCACCTTTGTGACACCCAGTATATCTAGTAAATGGCTGTTGTTTGATAACTTATTTTTATAACAGATTTTTTCCAGTCTGAGAGTATTGTAGTAGGATTAAATTTAAGACCTAGCCAACACTTTTTGGCTACTGCAGTGGCTTAATTGTTGCAGTTAGTAGAATGCTATTATGATTGAACAGATTTTGCCTGTGATTGTTTGCATACATCTTAGATACATTGCCTTGCTAAAGTATTCAGTTGACTGGGAGATGTTTATAGTCAGTTGGGTCTGTAATGCTGGGCATTTAGACCAGAAAGTTCTGATTTGGTTTCTTCTGACCACAACACCTTTTGCCCCATTTTTGCAGGATCACTCAGGTGAATTCCTTGCAAACCCTATGCAGGCTATTAGATGGGTTTTCCACTGGGTTGTGTAGCCAGCTCTGTGGAATGACTGGGATAATGTTGTCCAAAGCACATGTTTTCCAATCTCAGCCACTGAAATATGTACAGTAGCTCATTCGAAGCTTTCAGTAGCCTCACAGTGGCATTGCTAATAGGTTTCCGCCTTGCCTGGCTGCTCAGGTTGGAGAGACATCCTGATCTAGGTAGTGTCTGAGTGATACAATGCTCCTTTCTCTTTTCTTCATGACTGTGCTCATAGAGATTTTCAAAGATACATTTTTTGTATCCTTCTCGTAATATGTTCTTTTCAGTAACACCGTTTGAGGTGCTTTTGAAAGTCTGTTTGAAATTTACTACCTGACTATGGAACCACCATAAGACAAGACGTTTTTATTCTGAAATTGTTTTTTATTCTGTTGCACACAGAAAGAGGCCACCAGATCAGTTGGCTTGTTAAGGCACCTGTATTAATTTAGGTTTTAAACAGAAAAGTTTAAATACTTATGCAATCAAGACCATTTTTCTTTCATATTATTAATTGACCTCTCTTTTTGTTGTTTTTGCATTGAATGTGTGACAAACTGTGGGTTGTCTATATAACACTAATTGCTACATCAGAATGTCATGACTACAAGCTTTAAAGCAACAAAGCACTCAGTGGCAATGAATACTTTTCTAAGGCACTGTACATATTTAAAAAACAATAATGTGTCTTATATTTAATACCTATAAATCCTTTATGAAATATAATTGGTTTAACGTGTTTTAAGACCGAATGATAACCTGAACTTTGACGTACAATATTAATAGAATGGGAGTTAAATGATCTTCTTACTACTTCTGAAAGTCGGGTCTGGGTGTTTTTCAGAACCCGAGTCAAGTCTGAAGTAGATGATTACAGTGATCTGCTTGGCTAAAGTAAAATGTATTATTTTAATTACATATATTGCAAGAAAATGGGTATCATTCAAAGTGATAAAACATGGAGTAATACTGGGATCTTTTGTCATAATGGTGCTGTACTTTATTACACCTTTAATTTTGTTTTTTAGATTTCAAATTTTGAAGTACATTCATTAAAATCAACATAAGGTAATCACAGGTTCAGGTTAAGTAACATTAGTATTTTTTGTTGTGTTCTTACAGATGGGCCTCCTGTAATAGCACACTATGACATTTCTGACACTAATTCTGATCCCGAAGTATTAAGTGTGGACAATCTTCTTGCAGCTGCTGTAGCTCAGGAACTAAAAACTTTCAGACCCCAGGATATGGGAGCAAATTCTTGGGGGAAAAAAGGGCATCTTGGGTCAAGTTCCATAACAGGTTAGTTGTGAAAACTGTATATTAAGTAACACTGTGCTACTACTGAATGTTATGGCTTAAACTATCTTTTCTGGTTTATTCAAAAGGAAATATGTTTTCAGTTGGCAAGAATGGGCAATTTCAGTTCATATAGGTCACAGTCTCTGAAGACTTAGGTTCTGTCCGCAATAGTAACAGAATCCCCTCAGTGTACTATTTCTACCATATAACCTCTCTGTAAAGTAAGACAGTTGCTTTGCTATGTTTTTTGTACTTGGAAATGTTTATTTAAAATGTTTTTATAATAAGAAGTGAAGTATTTATCTTTATTCCTTTAAAATTACTTTAAATTGGTTCATTTGAGGCTTCAGGCCCTGATTGCCTTCCCACACACTGAGTGTGAATCTCTCTGACATCAAGCCTGCTGGAAGACATCCAGCAGGAGGAGAGCATTACTCCTACACAACCCAGTCTTGCTGGCTTGACAAGAAACTTCTAGTCAAACCTTTTCAGTGTGACACAGAACTACTGCTCCTCAAATTCTTGCTTTGCTAATTATGAAACTAAACATTTCAGTTTAGATTATGGTCTCAACAGTACTAACTGAATAAAAACAAAAATAAAATGCATTTGGCTTTAGGGTAATTTATATACTTCATTTTATCTTAAAATACATGTTCTGGTAAAATTCACAACATTTAGTCTAATTCATAGTATACAAAGGCAATAGCAGGATTTTGAGCAAAATGGTTTCTGTCACTTCATGTGTAACATTCCACACAAAGTAACATGTTTCTCTGGGACGAAAGGACAGAGGTGTGTTGTGACTAGTTGTAATGCATTCAGAATGTTGAGATTTTTTTACAATATTCTGGTTTTGTTGGTTCTAAGAATTAGCCTTTTATATTTAATTTACATTTTTTTACAGAAAATGCTGATCTTATGTAAAGTGTTATTCAGATTTATATATGTTATGTAACTGTTTGTTCTGTATACAGTAGGAATTATTGTTTTTCCTGCTAAAATATTGCTGGTGTTACTGGACTGTTAACTTTAAATCAGGGGACTCCAGTCCTGGTCCTGGAAGGCCGTTGTGTCTGCAGGTTTCCCAGTTATCTTTAAAACATCAGCACCTCAAGAGCTGGGAGATGTTTTTAATTTGGTCTAAATAAGCCAATAATGAGCTAATTTAGGTTAAGAGGCCAGATGGAATGAAAACCTATAGACACATTGGCTGTACATGGTTACTTTTTCATAAAATGTTTTGATTGATCTAAATGTATGAATTGGCCCTATGATGGCCTAAGCTAACTGTGATATTTACTGCTTTTACATTTCAGTAGTCAAATAGAGGTTTAGATGCTTCTGTTTGTAGCTGACAAAAACAATAATATACCAATAACTTAGAGTTTTATTTATGATTTATGGTAGTTTGTATTCTAAAGACTATTTAAAAAAAAAACA
This sequence comes from Lepisosteus oculatus, assembly GCF_040954835.1. Classification (NCBI taxonomy): domain Eukaryota; kingdom Metazoa; phylum Chordata; class Actinopteri; order Semionotiformes; family Lepisosteidae; genus Lepisosteus; species Lepisosteus oculatus. The sequence continues at coordinate 24,092,538 of NC_090698.1, read as the reverse complement.
CATTGACAACCTTGGAACAATTTTATTCTCAGTATAGTTACAAACTACTAAGTTGTTTTTTAAAGCTTGCTTATACAGTTTGTATACTTTTCAAAATAAAAAAATGACTGTCATTGTAATATTTTTGGAGAAAATAGAAAGTTTGATTGGTGTGAGATATTTTGTTACCATGTACCTTGAAAAAAGTTAATGACTGAGATAATTAGATCTGGACTATTTTCATTTCAATCTTTATCAATTACATCTTAAGGATGTGGGATCATCAGAGCACAAACATCAATGAACATGTAAAAAATGAAGCCATTTTGAAAAATAATAATGTATTATTAAAGTAGAAGATTTAAGAATTAACCTTCCTCTTATATCTTGTCAAAATGTATTTTTGTATTGCTCTGTACTGTATTTGAAATACGTCTGGTGGTTCTGCAAGAAGAAATGGTTCACCTATAAATTAAGCTTCTCAGTCCAAATAGACTTATACTTATGTAGTAAAAATCAATTTTTACTTTGCGTTTATAAAGTTTCTTCACTGCCGAGATCTCTTTGAAAACACTTTTTTACTGTTTGACTTTAATTGATATGTGTTATTTGAAGATTTGTTTTTTCCCCTCTGTTGCAGGTCACATAGAAGCTGAACTTGCAACTGGCGATCAACAGACCTGTGGTCCACTTCAGATCAAAGAAGAAATCAATATTGCTTCTTCAGACAGTGAAGTAGAAATTGTGGGTGTGCAAGAAAATTCAAGGTACTTGTCATATATTTTTTCACAGAGAGTTCATTCACCACCAGTCAGAACAAAACCAATGGGAAGAAAATGCACTTTGTTGGAGGCTTATAGAAATATGGTGCAATTAGTGCTAACCTAAGTTGTTCTTCATTACCGTGTTGAACATTTTCCTTTCCAGAAAGTAAAACTGTCAGCATTCCAAATGGTCAGGTATTTATATTAATTATGTGAATGAAAACAAATTATTTATTGGAATTTTGTCTGTTTCTTCTGTTGGGTTACAGGCTTGCCTGTACAAGTGGCAAAGCTCTAATAACATAAGCAATTTGCATGTACCATGAAGAAAAGAGACTACCGATATTCATGTGCATGTAGTGTGATTTGTCTGTGGAACATTTGTGTTAAGTGAATTTATTTTTACTTTTTAATTCTATTTTTATTTAAATGATTTACATATCAGACACCCCCTAAATCGGGAGAGGTTTAAGTTGAAACTATTATCAGGGTTTTCAGTTTTAAGTCATTTGTGGTAATTTGATGCAGCCTTCTGTAAATATTTATGTAATCCCACCGTTTGCACTAAAAACCTTGCATAGTTTTTTAAGAACATTTCAAATGTAGGGATATCTGTTCACATTATTACACAAATCCAGTGGTGAAGACTTGATTATTAATTTTGAATGTCTCTTTAAATTCTAATATGCACACATTGTATAGATACACTTATAAAATTGTAAAAAACAAGAGTCCTCAATCTAGTTAATAAGTTTTAGGCTTTACACTGAAGACACTTTCAAAACACTATTTTATTACAACTACATAAATATTTATTAGCACGAACAATGTATTTTTGTTTTAGATTTTTATAAGAATCCTTACATGGACATTTATACCAGCATACGGTACATTTTATACCAACATATACAGAACTTTTTTACACAGAAGTTGCAGTTATGCCTCAGACTGTTTTATTACTGTATAATCATAATGCCCAAAAAATCTCAAGCAGATTTACAGTATTTCTAAAGCTATTGAGTAATATTTTTCCAATAAACCTCTAGTGTTCTACCAAATCACTAAAATAATGTCTCTGACTTGTGACTCAGCACTAGTATTTCACAAGTGTATTATTGGTAATACTTTGTGGTCAACAAGAATCATTTGAGATTAAAATAGTGTCAAGTGGTGTTTTTTATTATTTTTTAATCTTTTGGTTGTTTTAGATGCATCCATCCCAGGGGAGGTGTGATTCAGAGCATTTCATCATGGAAGCACGGGCCAGTTACACAGTACAACAGCACTAGGCAATCTCACCTCTGGACAGCTGTTTCACCCCAACCCAACTGGGCGTCCCCACCAGAAGTGGTTGACCTTACTCTGGATGAGGATGCTAGACGCAAATACTTACTGTGAGAACCAATGCACTGATTAGTCTTCTGAGGTGCACAAGTGAAATCTTAGCTTCACCTTCAGAAGTTCTTCCCTGGTGTTATGGATTACTTGTGGACACTTCCTTTTTTGAGTGCAGTTTATTTTTAACCTAAATATAGCAATATTAATTTTTTTACCTCACTGACTTAGAGGTATGTTTTTAAGTAGGCACTGTTTGTTAAGCTAGCTAAAAAGAGAGAAATATTAAAATAGCTGCATTTTAAAGACAGCAGGGCTTCTAATGAGCTCGGTAACCTGTTTAGAGGACATCTTTCCCCCAACCTGTGAGATTTAATTCTGTCTCACATCCAAGTTGACAATCATGTTGGAGTATTTTAGAAGTTCTTACACTAATAGCTTGTGGCTGATTCTCAGGCAGAATATTTCTTCCATAACGTGCAAATTGCAGTCAGTTCTTGAAAGACAAACATTGGAATTCATAGTAGACTTTAACATATCTTGTTTTAATTTATTATACGTTGATCGTCAGCTGTCAGTTTTTTCATTGTCATGCAGAAATGATCTAAGAATGAGCAGAACATAGTATATTAGTCCTATATTACAACACCAGATTTGATAAAGCTTGCCTTTAGCTGAAAAACATTTCATTGTTTTTTTATAGATAAACTTGCTCAACATGTCACTGAATAGGTTTCCTTTTCCTGGTGGTTTCTTTGGTAAAACATAAAACTGATGTCTCTGAATCATTGAATGTATGAACATCCTAACATGCTTGTTGAACTTTGAACTTACTGTAAGTATAGCTGATTGGAAACAAGTTGTCTTTAAAATGTCAGCTTTAACAATAAGAGGGAGATCTTTCTTATACTTCCCTGAAAGACCTCTTAACAAGAGAGAAGATGCTGTAAATTTCATCAACCTTATCCATCTAAAGTTTACTTAGTGTCATGGCCTGACTGCCTCAGATTGTGCACTATTTATTGTTTCAGAATCATGTGTATTCTGTTGTTAAAGTTTGACTTTTTTTTCTTTAGAAAACATTTAATAATGAATGAGCTTTTCTTGCGTGTAATATCAACAAAGATGAATCAGGAAAATATTAATGTGGGGCTTCAAAATAAGTAGAGTGCATTGTTCTTGTGGCATTTGGCATCTACATCATTCAGTACTCTGCTTAAGAGTTTTCTCTATTTTTACACCCATTTATACAGAACATTTTAAAGGAAAAGAAGTTCTTCTATCCTAATTGTAGTGTAACAAGTTTATTTTTGAATCAAGTATACTGATTTGACTTCAATACTATTGTATACTGTCTTTTGTTCAGATAACATTACTCTTTTGTCATGCCTAAAATATATGGATTAAAAACTTTGAACCGTATAGACAGACGAGTGTTTAAATATCCACATTTTTGGTTGCATAAAGGGAATTCATTAGCCCTCTGTAGTAAAAGTTAAACGTTTACCAAAGTAATATTTCCAGCTCCTACCAGCTATGCTTTAAAATTCAGAGACTAATATTCTATAACCTTTTCATTGTTTTTTTTCCATAAGTGTGTCCTTGAATACCAAATATTAATTTATGAAAAATAAAATTAAGTTAAAGTTTTGAGATTAGGACTGCTCTATTTAAAAATATGCTGGTCTTTTGACCTAGCTGTTTTCATACTCTGCCTTGGACTGAGATGTGTTCTTAGCAAGGGTTATACTATCTTGAATGTGAAAACCACCTTTTTCCAATAAGGTTTTAAATACAGGGAACAGCATCATTAACATTTTGTTCTTCATAATCTTACAGTGATGTAAACTCAAAAGTTGAGGTAACATCTACAGTTTTTTTTATTGGGTCAAGTTTAACCACTGGAAGCAGCTAGCAGTTATTGTTATGTTAATAGCTACGTAGACATTTTATCATGCATGGAAAGACTACAATACCCGTCTGATCTGAATACAATACCTGCAATTTGGAACCACTTCCGGATGCACCAGACTTGTTCAAGGATGGTCAGGGAAGTGCCACTTAGCAAATGCTTGTCACTGTCTTTGATCTTGCTGAAATTACTGTAAAAATGTTAATCCTGATCTAAATGTGAAAGGACCCCCCAGCACTGAGGTTAATTGATGGAAGGAGAGCGAGAGACTAAGCTGGGTAATAACTTTCCCTATTGTTTGTATGGTGTGCTCTTCAGATATGATAGTATGAATAAATTGTAAGAAATCATAGGGAAAACAGATGTTTTAGATGCAGCATGGTGCACATACAGTGTATACAGTTACAATTTACTTTCTTACCTATAATTAATACATTGGTTTTCCTAATGCTCATTTCATGAAATCCTTGCTTATTTTTACTTTCAGTATTTAATTAACTAAAACTGAGTGTTTTTTTCTTGCCTGTGCAAGTCCCTGACTTCCTTGAAATTTTAAGTCTGTAGTATAAAAGTAAACTATTTTAAGAAAAAAAATAAATAGAGTGTATTATTTAAAGACGAAGTATGTGTGGTCTGTTTTAATTACTTTAAAAGCATTCTTTCTTAGTTTGCGTATTACACTTCATGTTTCGGTTCTAGGCTTTACTTTGTTTCCTTGTAGTATTTTAGAAACAAAAGCCACAAATTTTATGCATTTTGTGATGAACTTCCAATTGCACTCTTCTCCCTAAAATATTTGAACTGGTCCACGTCTTAAGATCTGCAGAGGTTTAAAGGCAAACTACAGTCTACCTAGTTTACTTATTCCTATATTCCTCAAGTTTTCCATACAAACACTACAGAATTAAGGTGTACTCATTGCAGAGTCATAACACCTCTACCCTGTATCAATGATTAGCAGATGTTTCCAAATGTTTCTCATCAAAGGTGCCCTGGAAGGTCAAATCAGATTGATTGTAATGAGGTTCAGCATCTAATTATTGGGAGTGTTCCTGTTCCCAGTCAGTATGATAAGCACTTATAATCCTATGTTGGATATTAGAAGCATATGGAATGTATGTTTGAAAAATGTTTGTTTACAGATTAACAATGTGTTTCTCTTGGAGTGAGATGCAGTATTAAAATGGGAGAAACTATCATGAGTGGGAATACTGTATGTTCACTGTCATATTTAAGTGTTTAGATTGCAGACAAGTAAAATCAGTTTGAAGTCAAAACAATTGTCTCAATTTTTACTAGCTTAAAGGGTGTACCTCAGCCCATAGGTCTGTCACAAGTGTAATCATAAGAGCCATCATTTCATCAGCTTTTCCAAGACATCACAGGAAAGGCAAAAAATGCCTTGCTTCAACAAGTGTAGTCACTGCATTTTGATCCCCACTAAAATTAGTCAAATTAAAATCTCCTTTCTGTGACTTGGGTGTCACAGTGGACAGTTCACAAATATTCCTCAAGTTACTAGTCTCTTTGCACACGAAGCAACATGCTCTTAAAAAATACATGACAGAAATTGACAAGACCCAGCAAGAAAAGGAACAGAAATCATGCAAAAAAAATAAAGGAACATATGTGACACATTGTCTCCGAGACAGGAGAGACATTTGATTGGATGTTTGTCAACAGCATCCCCAGTCAGTATCTGAAAAGAAGGCAGAACCTACACTTCTTTCAGTGACCTACATCCATATAAAGACCCTCTGCTGTGAGCTCATCTGAGGAGCAGACAAGGTCATGTCATTGGGAGACCGTCACAACATGTATGTTATACATTGGAAGTGTTCTAATATTATTGTACTGGGCAGAAAGATTTCCGGGTATCTAGATATAATTTGTGTAATGGTTCAAAATCAATAAAATGGATACAAAGTTTGTAAAGACATCAATGAAAATCGCATACAAGTAAAAGTTGTCTTTGTTAAATTATGCAAAAGAGCAATATGCAGGGTATTACACAAATTGTGAGCTTATGCATGCTGTTGTCCATATGCATAGTATTACTGTCAGTAATATAGTATTGCTATTTTCTTTTTTTCTCAACTTGCACTCCTGATTTCACTTTTCTTAACTGGTGTGATACATCCAGTATCAGTCTCCAAATATTCCAGAAAAGGTTAAAAAATGTTAAGTGCAGCACCTTGAGAAAAATGATCAAATTGTTAAAAAAAAGATACCAAATTCAGGAACTGATTTGTGCATCACACATGCATCTCAATTTTATGATTTTAAGGTTAGTACAATTCGAGAAAAGACATTCATTGTAGTATTGTATTGCAATGTAAAATGTGTGACCTAAGTATTAATTTTGATGTCGATTCTTCTCACTGTTCAACAGGGAATGACGCTAATAACAGATATAATAAATACTGCGAAACATTAAAAACTAAACAAACGCTGTTGGTTCCAGCTCTGGTTTTTAATGCCTCTCGGGTCATAGTGTGAGAGAGTGTTGGGGGTGAGTACTGTACGTATGATCTGTCAATTTCATAAAAATTGCCACCAAGGATAGTAGTCCTAATCTTTTTTGTAAACCAGTGGCATCATTTGGGCTAAATTTTGTAATTGCTGAGTCAGGAATAAAACAGAATGAGAGGTAATGAATGGTCCTCACAAAAACACGGAATTGAACAGTGTGTGTGGAGAAGAAAAAAAGGTATCATCTGGTTTAATTCTAAAAAAAGTCAGGCGAGTATCTGAAATGAACAAACTGTATTACATTCCTTGGAGGCTTCAAAAAATATACCTTCCTTGTTTAGAGGAGTGTAGATTAGACAAATTGTGGGCTATGCTATGGCTGGAAATGTATTTTTTAACATACTGTAAGCTGTTGAAATCCTGCTTTTTTGTTTAAAAATGAAAATAATTAATTTTTAAAATAACTATTTGTTAAAACTGTACTTTTTATTTTTCATCAGTTTGAATTATTTTAAATTGTTTTTTTTAGCTGGTCAGTTCAGTACCTGCACAAAGGAACTTAAATCTACATTTTAGAACACAGAAAATATAAATGTCCACTCTTCCATTCTGCAAGTACTTAAAGTCTGGAAACCATAAGAAACCTTACATCCTGCAGTGCAAGTCATGGAACTGAGCCCTCCTGGAGAGAACATGCAGACTCCACATAGACACCCAAAACTAAGATCCTGCAGCTGTGAAGCCACAACACTAACCACTGCAATGCTGCACCACCCAGTACATGGAGTAAATAACAATGGGATTTTTATCTATTTGTTGGATTACTACTAGTAGATTCCAGTCTGTAAAATACAAAGAGGTTCATATTTAATGGTTTTTAACACCAGATATTCAGAAAGACATTTGCTGTGTAAAAGTCAATTTGAAAAAATCCCTTTTTGTTTTGCTGAGGCTGTTTTGTTTTTGTAATACACCCTGCAATAATACAAGCTGTAGCCTAAAAGATACACAGTCATATCCTCCATTAAACTTCCCTGAAACACTAGCATGTTACTGTGAAGGCAGACAAAGACTATGCTACTGGAGTTAGCTAACCTTTTTTGTCATCCAGTAGCTTAGTCCTGTCACACAAGTGGTGTTGGCCACCAGCAAGATCCTGATTCAGAAGAATTGCTTCACATGAGATTTTAAGTTGTATTTTGGTCAGTCAGATTACACATGTTAGCTGTAAGGCAAGGTTTATGCAACCCTTTATGATAAGGATTTATGAAGATCCTGTAATTTTTAACTCCCGGAAGCAAGATGCTTTTAGCCATAGATCAGCTTGCACTGAAAAGCCTGAGAAATGTGTCTGAGCCAAGGACATGACAAGGTTAGTGAGTGTGTAATTGCATTGCTTTTCCACATGATTACGCACAGTGCTGCTTATACTCCCGATTCACTCCTCTGTGAGCTCTGACAGGAGAAGCCAGCTGCTCCATATTCCCTGGTCTGGCTACCAATGCGCGGCAGTCTGTGCTTCCCGTCAACTGCCTTAGTAACAGCAATTGTACATGACACTCTTGAAGGTTGAATCTTGTCAAGGAAGGCCTCTTTGGGCCTTACAGGCAATGAGCTTTGTAATATTTGGCAAGTTCATGGCCCTGAGAAACCATAAACCAGAGGAGGATTCTACCCTTCTTCCACAGGATAGCATTACGTGGTTTGGTTTGCTGAGCAATCCTGTCCTCGTGTTTTTTAGGTCTGGCTGCATTTGTAGTACCCAGATACTGTAAGTGGCATGGAGCAGCCTTAATTATTAAATATTAGTCAAATCATGATTGAGGGCTCACAGTCATACCCGTCTGCCTCCCTTTACCTGCTCCATGCATAAGAGAAGGCACTGGAGGAGTAAACATTCATTCATTTATTAAACAGTGTCCTGAGTGGTTTTGCAGGGTTTCCATTGCATTTTTCATGAATGGTAATCAGGTTGTGTTAGCCCACTTTTTCACCCTGGATTTTTCTGAAGTGTGTTGAAAACCTGAAGGATTGTTTCAGAGACACAGATTAGGGATTTTTGCATATATAAATAATAAGCATTTTGATGTTTGGATTGCAGTTTAAATGGTGCTCCTTTCCAAATTTATCACGCATGTAAAAAAAAAAATTATCGGTAACTTACCACAGTTTTGTCGCCCAGGACAGTCAAATAATTGTGGCTTTACTAATACATACGTCACAATGATAGCTGATGTTTTGAGTGTCTATATGTGTCTTTAACTGTATTAATGTAAGCAAAATAATTACTGAAAAATTCAATTTCTTAATGCTCGCACTGTCATTATATTTCGTCTCATTATGAAGAGTAACATTTCTTCAATGGATAGTTGATAAACCTCCCCTCTAAGAAAGTCACTGAAGATAACCTTCTTATTAATAATACAGAAGTGGTGCATTCAATACAGACATGTGAAGTAACAAATACTCTTCCCTAGAAATAAAATGAGCTTCACCCGCTGGAACATTTTTCCCCTGTGAATGTGCAGGAGCTCTATATTCATAACTCTTCATTCCAGCTTTGTTTGTCCTGTGTGTGACCGTGTGCCATCATGCGTGTTGAATGGAAAACAAAGTGAAAATTCACATTTTAAATTTTAAATAAGATTTTTGTTTATCTTTGGGGTTGATATCAGATCAAGTAAGACTATAAGATTATGTCATCTACAGGAGCTGAATGCCTAAGCATCTGTAGGCAGACCAGAATGCTCTTCGAAGGTGAAAGGCTGGGCGAATTAATGTTTCATAGCCTCCCCTCTCAATGTTCTCTCCATTGTTCTCGCACATGTCTGTCTAGACATGCTATGAAAGGAATGAGGTCAGTGATGAAGAATAAAAGCACCTGGAACTGAGGCAGCAAAGAGTCTTCTTCAATGAAAGACCATGCAGGGCTGCAAGGCCTCTACAAGAAAGAGTTGGAGATAAATCAAATGCATCTTCCAGACAATATAGACACAGTGACATAACACTACCAGAGAGGTTATTGAAAGCGTGTTACAGTTCCGTTTTACTGAAGTAGACTTTTGAGCGCTGCTGTTTTCAGCAATTTCAACAACAGTTGTGTTGTTGCTTTTATGTACAGTATATATATAAGTATTATCCATGTTGTCAAAAATTGTCTTTAATGACATTATTTCATTACTCTCACGTGCATAGATGCATTATAGTATTATAAGTAGGCGTCAGCATGCACAGGCTGCGAAAGGAACAGGTATTGGGTTTATTCCATGCTGAAAAAAGAAATGAAACACCTCAAGAAGGCTCCACAGCCGAAATGTCACGTTTCCTTTCTTTTCAGCATGGAATAAACCGGTTACCTGTTCCCTTATAGTATTATATATGTATTGCTAAAAGAATGTCAGTTAATTTTCCAGAATGCCTTCAAAACACAAAGAGGATATTCATCTGTTGTTTGTTTTCTACCTGTGATATAAGATAAATATTCTTTTTTTTTCAGCTCATAAAGGGGTTTGTTAATATGCGAACTCTTCAGCATACTGCACTGCTGTAGTTCATGTTTAGGCATAATGTACTTTACACGGTCTGTTTGAATAGCAGTCATGCCTTTTAAAATCGAAGTGATTCAATTAGACCTTTGTCAAGGCTGTACAGAACATGCTCATTTAATTATGTCTGTCTTAACAAACCTAGAGTGGAACTGCTGTGCAGTGGGGCTATTTTCTGACCTTCTTCTGTTTGTTTGGAGCTCTCAAGAGTTTTTCCAGACTCCCACATAAACAACTTTGTCTGGTTTGTTAAAATGTCTTTTATTACACAACTTCTTTACAGTGGGAAAACTGGACATCCAGTTAAGCTTTAACTATCTTTACCTTCTTTCACCTCTCTTTCTCACTCTCTTAGCGTGACTTTCATCACAAAGAATGTAAAAAAAATCAATAAAAAATGGTTTACATTGTTACACTGACTTAATCACTTGTGGATTTTTTTTTATCATTAAACTTGTGAATGTTAAGCTATGAAGTACTATTGGTAGTAACCTGGTTGAATGAGCAGCATAGCAGACATGATGTCAGTATACTCCTGTTAGAATGTGAACTGTTTGTACGGTATGCTGAATTGCCAGCTGAAATTGTGTCCTGACCTCCAAGGTGTTCACGCATCTTATTACATGTAGACGATTACTAGAGTAACTGATACACTGGTGTCTGTGGAACATAAGGAAAACAATGCAGAGAAAGCAGTGAGAAAAAGGCAGGCTGAAAAACACGAGAATGAAAGTGGAAAAGAGAATTGCTCTCAGTTACTCAGAAGCTGCTGCCTTCACACATTGAACATTGATTTTTTGGTTAGGCAAGACACTTCCAATCTAAATTGAGTATCAGATTTGTCTGTCTCTCGGTGAAGGTCAATCTCTTGACTGTGCAGTGTGGATCAATCATTGGTCAATCATCTACAGCACAATTGTGATGTCATTTCAGTCCACTTTGTTCATTGCTTCAGTGATTCTCAGCCTTTAGAAGTGTGCATATGCTGATTAAAAATGAGTGCGACAGATATTTCTGCTGATGCTGGAAGTCACTTTTCACACCCTCTGTAGTGTCTGTACACTATTTTGATTATGCCTGTTGGGGATAATGGTGGTTTCTAAGTATTCTAAGATTATTTTTCATGATAAAAAAATTAAGTTGCCATTGAAAACTTAAATTGAAAACAGCTTAAATTGCTTTAATTTGTAAAGTAATGCACAGTAATCTAATTTATTCAAATAATATTATGACAAATTGTTTCATATTCCAGATTGTCTCACAAATTAGACAGCATCCCATTTGAATATTCTTAATGCAGCGTATCTTCATAGTTCAGTTGTCTAATAAAGATCATGTGAATAAACAAATGTAAGTTATTACAGTTAAAGCATTGCTTCTGAGTGGAGAACACCGGAACATTTTTGAAACAAAAATCAGTTTTAATTAAATCTTCCCACTGGGGAACATCATGTCACCAGCAGATTTTATTTTTTAAATTAAATATTTCTCTACATAACACATAATATACTGTAAGCCTGTAAGATAAGTGAAACCTGAACGTGTTAACTGTAGATGACCCTAAAGGTGTCCTTCTACAGGAACAGCTACAGTGTGGGTGGGTGTCTGCATCTCGACTGAAAGTGTTCATGCTGATGTAATGCTCCTTAGATGCTAAACTATTTTAACAATTAGTATTGCCATTAAACAAAAGTCTAGCACAGAAAAAAAGGTTTTAATTCCAAACTATAGATACATTGAATCATTTTATAAATAAAACACTTGATCCTTTTTTGTATTATTTTGTTTTACCAGTTCTCAATTTAACAATTGAGAACAAATTCCAACTTACAATGTGGTGATTTGAAACCAAGACCCTCTAGAATTCTAAATGCCACTCGGTAGAACAAAGATTTTTTTACTGCCCAGCAGTCACATCAATTTTCCATTTGCAAACAAATCCCAGACAGCTCAAGAGAGATGCGTAGCGGCGAGACTGGAAAAAGGCCCGGGCTCATTAGTGCAAAGAGTTCAGGAATGCCGTATAGAAACCTATGCCCTCAGGGAGCGGACGTGGGGCGCCCTGGTGCTCAGGACATCCGAACCTCAATGCTGAGCGAGGACAGAGTGCAAGACCCGGAAATATATAGCCCAAGGGAAAGAGAGGGACAGGAAGGACAGCAGACCGGAAACTAGGGACAGGACAGAGAAGGAGCACCCTCTGGCTGCAGAGGGCGTGACAGCCATAAGATGTTAAACATTATCGTGTTGAGAGATAAAGACATTATGCTGACTGAATTTACTATTCTAGTTCAGAACGCAGGTCTTAAAACATGGTCAACGTAATGCCATGCCATTCACACCAATAATCTGTTTCCTAAGGTAGGCGTTGATGGTCCCAACCCACTATGCTACCAACACAATAATTGTTCTTTTAAATAGACTTATTGTGTGCGCATGCTCTGTCCTTTTGCCAGTTTTGCCGGGTAGTTGAAGTCCATGTTGATGCACTATCAGCGGGCTCTGGTGATATTAAGTCATTTCACCTTTGCTACCCATGTGGAAGCACCTACATCAGATACCAGATGAGCTGTATCTGTATCATCATCATCAGCTGAGATGTATCAACTAGATGATTGTAAGAGGGTTTATAGTTCTTGTAGTTGTGTTAACAGTCATCTACTATCTGTTGTTATGAGAAGGTAAGCAAAGTTGCTCATGGGTAACCCACATACTTAGTTCAGGTGGGTAGCTGAACCACCCACATACTTAGTTGGTCTGGATTGACCACATGTGCTTCTTGTCATTTGAAGTCCAGGGATGTTGAATGGATTAAACTTGAATATGTGTTGCAATGATCCCGTCATTAACAATCCCCTTGTTTCCTCTCTCTTATACAGAGCCAAGTTTTTTTTTTACATTCATGACTGGCAAACACAAGTGTCTTCTACTTTATGCAAAGATCACCATGGCATATTCAAGCTTGCAAATACACACTTCTTACTTCTTACTCCCATCCCACATTTGGTAATTTTCCACTCAGGAGATAACAAATGTTATGTTAATGTTAAATGGATGTGAGCTGTAACTTTCTAGATGAATACCACAGCCTCTCTCAGGTTTCTCAGGTTACTCAGGTTATGTGGTTAGCAGTTCAAATAATATCAATAATGTGTGAAAATATGTATTGAGTTTCAGTATATTTGCTTTATTATTATTTTATTATAATAATTTTACTGGCTTATTTTTTGTGAATAAATTGGCACTTATTTTCATTTTCCATACATACTGTAATTCAAATATGAAACAAGACCCCCATCGCAGTAACTCCTGTCCAACAATGATCGTACTAACATCCAATTGTTCCGCTAATAAAAATTGTACATAAATGAGGCTGAAATACAGAGTACTAGAGATATATCTTTACATTTACAGACCATGTGTGTATCGGCATATCAGCAAAATTCAGAGTGTCCACTGTCTCTCTGGCCAGTCCTATTGCCTACTATTCCAATTTTATGTGATGATACTACAAGAATGAAAGTGCCTAACAAATATTTTTTGTTTAGTACGTAAACCTGTAACACCCATTTCTTTATTTTGTTGGCAAAAGAACAAAACTACAGATTCTAATGACCGATATTAATTTTGAGTAGCCACCCCTATAAAATCAAGACTGTGCAGCAGTGACTTCATCAACAGTTTGACAATCAAAAATTTACACTGGTAATTACAGTAAGTGTTGTTTCATATTTAATACTTTTGTGGCTGTCTAACTGTAAAGATTTTGCACTGCAGGATCCCATTATCTCTCTTCCACTCAGTACTCTGAGGTATTATTAGGAGTTCAGACTGTTGGGATACTGTTAAGATACCTATGTTGCACTTACCTTCACTCACTCCGTGAGGCAAGCGTGATGTACTTACTTCACCTTGAAAAACTTGAACTCTGCAGCTCAACTACAAAATTTTATTCTGCCTGAAAGCCTTTCTTAAACCTCTTTAAGAACTTGCAGATCAACCCAAACATAAGAAAAACCTTGAAAATTGTGGTTTCCATCCTCTGTCCTTTCACTACCTTTTTTATTTCTTTCCTGTTTTTCCTTTATCTCTTTCATCTCTGATTTCTTTTTTCTTTCTTCTCCTCTCTTCCTGTTTTTATATTTTTGTTGGATTTATACAGTTTGTTAAGGTACCACGTCTGTCATGAAATTATGATTGTTCACATTGGCTCATCTATGGTACCATGTAATATTCTTTGTTTTTCCTAAATAAACAATAAACTAATTGAACAACAACAAATGTTCAGGATAAATACACAGGACTGAATTTGAATAACATGTTATTTTTTTGCAACGCCAGCCAAACATTGACCTGTTCAGACATTACATACATTTACAATACATTTGACCATGTTGAACTCTCACTACTATTTTTCTTTCATTTACAGAATGACTTAATTTTGATTTATCGTTTTATATGCAATTATTTTTTGGCCATATTTTAAATCAAGGATTGGTGGCATGACGATTCAGAATGGAAAGCACAATTCTCTCCCCTGCTGTACAACCATCCTCCTAAAATTTACTTAGCAACCAAATCAATTGTTTATCAGTGTCGAAATCCATTACAAGGAGGTATTTGTTTTCCATCCTGTTCCAACTTGAACAAAGAGATATTAAAAACTGAAAAAAACAAATGATGTTTGGCCACTAGAGGACACTCTCTCAGTGTAATACTTTAAACTGTAGGAAGAGTTTACAAATGAGTACGGAATCTCAAGAAGGGTTTCAGATACTGTAGGAGTTCTGTTCTTTAAAAAAAGAATAGAATTCAATAACAAATTCACTCTTGTCTTTTCTTCCACTGAAGGTGTTTGTGTATTTTTCCACAGTCACTGTGTGCGGTTAAAAAATCTTACAGAAGAGAATAGTTCTTTTACAATTCAACAGCTGTGACTTGCTTAGATCACACACTATACCAAAGAAAGTAAGGGCATCACAACCAGGCACTGGCCTAACTAATGGCCAACTATGTCCCCGCAAAGCTGACTATGTCTTTCATCTCAAAATAAGTATTATTTGAATAGATTATTGAAAAAGCTATTTTCAAAAAACATCTGGAATAAAGTAATTAAAGTCTAATTAAGGCTACCCTCTGTCTTTATTAATCTTTCATCAAAAAGGAACTGAACCTCCAATTTTTGAAAGAGCAATTTCCAAAGCCACCTGCTTCTCTTTGTTAATTTCCATTTCCAGTAGGTAATAAATGGCTTCATGAACATTCCAAAACTAAAATTAAAAATAATAATAATACTTGCTATTAACTTATTAAACTTACATAACATTCTTAAACTGAAAAAAGTATCACATTTTAACAAAGAACTAAGAACAGATGCTAAAGTTTCACAGACACACATATAGAATGGGATACCATTACCCAAATATAAACACCATACAGTTCTGATTTCCCATACAATAGTAAGCAGAGGTAGATTTTGTTCTAGAAAGATCTATGCTATGGGATTGTACTTAGAAAACCACGACACGAACCTACAGCAGCAAACAGGAGCACATTGTATCAAGGTGCAAGGAGCTCCAGTAATACATGAACATTGATTCATTCACTTTGGAGTCCTTTGGAGACAACAACAAAGATGAAGAAACAAAGTGTAACTAATACACAACAATGCAGTACAAGCAAATCTTTTGAATGTGGGGAGTCATTTCAGCTCAGTGCTAAGCCTTATAAAATTTCACTGACAATGACTGCATTGAAAGATGATTTCAATTTCCTAAGCATTCATCTTTTCCCATTCTCTGGCTTTTATCACAAAATGAATCTATTCTGTTCCAAAATAATTTAGACTTTTTTTCCATGTTGCAGAATTGATCTGCTTATGTCCACAGATTCCATTGTTTTCAAGTGATGTACATTGACTGAAGTGACTATGTAGAAGATAGCGTAGGGAAGAAGCATTTTCTCTTTTATTCAGTTTCCCTTACTCATCAAAAACTTCATGCAGTTCAACACTTGAAATGCAAAATGTTCAATATGTCATCACAGATGATATTGTTTTTTAAATACATTGAACAGATGTGGTAAAGGTGGTTGTATATGTATATATGTGGTTGTATATGTAATGTAAACATACGGGAAGTAAATGCGTTAGCATTTCGAAATTACATTTCCTGAGTTAGCTTTCTAGGAAATGGTACACAAACAATCAAATACCTGTCTGTTTAAGCTTCAAGTAGATAGTTGATGAACATAATTAAAAAAAAGGTCAAATTTGTGTTCTGAACTTGTTGCTGCTTTTAAAGCAAATTATTTGTTAAGCAGTTCATTTGACAGGCATGCCTGTCATGAAGGTCTTTTGTCACAAAAAGCTTCAGTTTTGTGGCCCATGTTGTATCCTTCAGCCTATTTTGATTTGTTTTCATAGTAGCCACAAACACTCCTGAAGAATTTGATGTTACCTGGGTATTTCTCAGCTCCTGTGCCAGTTACAGACATTCAGGAATGAAGGAGCTCCTGTAAAATAGCCTTCATTAAAAGAAAAAGAAGCAGGTTGCATCACAATATGCAGCAACAGACCCCAGTAAGTGTAGAGATTTCCCCTCAGAGCACAGAGCTTTGCCTGAGGGCTTTATCTGCATTCCATAAATGTGGATCTGAGGTCTAGGGAGGTCACTGAAGACAGAAGTAGCATATTGGAAGCTGACAAGCCTGTTGATGATGTGAAGCACAAAGGAGAAAACTAATATACTATTCAGTGACGACAGACCTGAAAAGGACACATTGTTCCAAACAAAAAAAGGTCTTTGTAAAGATGAAATACATTAAATATTAGTAGGATTTGTCATGTTTTTAGATATTTAATATATACAGTACTGTATATATATTTATGGTCTGCAGTAACGAACGTCGTATTTTGACATGTATATTAGATTTCATAAATGGTTTCTGAGGAGCTCCTAAAATCATTTTAAAAGCAAAGCAGTTTTTTTTAAGTAACCATTCAAGCAGAAAACTTTTTCTTCATTATACATGACAAATTTGGATAATGACTGTGCACCAGTATATTCAGATGTTTAAGCTTTCTGTCTATACTGCACTTTGTTCCACTGATGGCTTCGGTAGGCTTATATTTGTTTGAAGTATAATTTATGAGTCACACAAATTATTCAGTTGATGCTGGGTTTTTTTTGTGGGACATACCTCTCATTGATAACCTCTCTTTTCACAAATGTATTTTAAAAAAATGGTGTAAAACGTCTGAGCGGCTGTGCATTAAGGAGATCTCAGTTTTCTTGCTGTGCTCAGGTTCAGTGAGTACTGCATGTAGGGGTCAGATTTCATTGCTTGCTTCTTCATTGGGTTGTGGGAGCTGATGTAGCAGCAGCTGCTGGGCAGGGCTGTTCAGTGGGGGAGAGTGGCAATAACACAGAAAAGCCTGCAGTCCAGATCCTGAATGCATCACTTGTCTTTCCAATTACAAAATACCCTGAACCAGATATTAATTTAATAACAAAACACTGAAGGTACCTCTACCAAGATTCCAACCATGAGCATGGGAGTAGGGTGGCCATGAAACATGACTTGAAGGGTCCTACAGGTGTACGTACCAAAACTCTCATCACCAGACACTGATCCTTTATTTCCCTTAATACCCCCCAAACCTTTCTTCTACATGTTATATCCCAGAATTCGCTGTGTCATAATGCACATGCTTAGGCACATGACCAATCCAGTATAAATGCAGAGGCATGCAGACAATTTAGGTGCTTTGGAGTAAAACTGGTATAGTTTGCACAATGTGCAAAACTGCTATAATTTAAGTCACCGAGTGCTCTCATGATCCTCTTTTTTCTTGGTTTTCCTTTCATAGAACTAACGTATAATTAGTATTACATCAAGCTTTTAATTCATAAAATTGGAAGTGGCCCTGCTTTCTAATTATGAAGCAATTAAGCTGTTCCATGCTATTTAATTTACTGGTTACTGTAAACACCAGATTTAGTCACAGACTAACAATTTAACAAGAGGCAAAAATGCTTTTAGACATTTTATCTAGACAGATTTAATTTTTGTTTTTACAAGTGGCATCTAGAGAAGTGTTATCTAGTTACTGTGGATTGAAATCCTAATGGAATAAAATTAAATGTAGTTACAAAGTGTAGCTTCGGTTTGTACTGCATCCGCGTGTTACCATAAAAATATTAATTTAGATAATCAACCAGCTTAGCGTTTTAAAAGTCCATTGTTTAAAGTGGATCTGATGGTATCTAATCTTCACCTTTGTGATGGAGAAGGCTGAGGCTTAGTTAAAGCTTCTTCCTTCACTGCAGTAAATCAGACACACCTGCCTTGATTGCCTGATTGGAGGACTCAGGCAGGCAGAAACGGGATCAGCTGACTGGCCCTGTGTTTAATTGGATATTCCTCAGGAGTAGCAGCAGTCAGTATAGTGTATCAGCAGTCAGGAGCAGAGACCAGGGAGCTCTGTCTAAGCTCCTGCAGTTCAGGAGGGAGGGTATGTTTATGGTATTGACTTGCAGGGATTTTAGATAGCACAGGAGTGTTTAACCTCGTTTTCTTAAATGGAGGTTAATTCCACTCTGAAAGCAGAAAAACTGAATGTTTCAGATGTTATACCAGTTCTGGTCCTTCAAGCCCATGTTGCCAAAATATATTTTTTTCTTTTCACCTTTTGCTGTGGATTTAACCTCTACTTGTTCCTCTGTAGCTCACACACTGGCACAGCTCTTTTCTCCCCTCCTGCGCAATTCACAAGTGCAAACGAACAATCATTCTATACAGGTTTTTTATATCAAAAATAACAAAACATTAAAAATATAAAATGGAAGTTGATTAAGCCTTTTTTCCTTTTTAACTTTTGTCATGAATGCTCAGGATGAGACTATCCATAAGAACTGGTTCAGTACTGCATCCATGATTTTGTCAACACATTGCAAGAGGGTTGTATTGTAGGTCATGAAGATATGAAGATCCTTTTCTGGATCATGTTCCCCAGAGAGCACTGGGGAATCACCTGACAACTTCTATCAGCTGGCCAATTGGAGGTAGCCAATTGGTCAGGTAACATTTAATACCAGGGAGTGGGCCTTCCCAGTTGGCCATCGTCCTTCCTAGCTAGCAGAGCCCTGGTGAGCTGCACCTAAGGGAGCAGAAGGAGGCAACCAACCAACCTATGAGCTCCAGGACAAGACACTAGAGTATTTTTAAGAACCTTTGAAAGAGACTATGAAAGAGTTTCAGAAAGACTGAGTTTTTGGGAAGAATTCATTGTTGACAAGAAAAGAATTTGGGAAGCAACATCTAAGCAACTTTGATTCACTGTTAATTTCAAGAAACACGTTTAATGATATTGTTGGATCCACTAGAAACCAACTACCAAACAGATTAGATGGACTGAATGTTCTCCTCTCTTATAGCCTTTATCATATTCTTATGTAGGTTACATATACTGTAACGTGTTTGGTGACTGCTTGTTCTTATGTTACAATGAAGTCCACCAGCCCCCAAAAAACTGAAAACAGTTCCCTTTAAAAGAAAAAAGATTGTGTTTAACTTTAAATTAAACTTAGTTAACAGCAAAACAGCTGGCATGTGGCATAGCATCTGGAGAAATACACTACTGGCCTTGATCAACATTTGTTTGGCAAAGAAAAAAGAGGGGAGGAGGCATATGATACAGGTAATTGCTACCGCTTAGAAAGCAACTGCACAACATGAGTAGATAAGCCATCAAAGCCAGCAGCGGCTCAAGCAAAATTGTCTGTTGTTCGGTTAGAAGAAAGGATCCGCAGGGGAAAGCCCTTTGCTGTCTGTGTGAAATCTGTTCCAACGGAGTATTCACTTTCACCAAGAGAGGCTTACTGTACTTGGGTTTTGGTCTACCCTTTGTCCCTGCATCACTGTCAGTTTCAACTCAACGGTTCTCCTTCCTAGAGCACTTTAGTATCACACAATAGCCTGCTGTTTCTGTCTGTCTCCTTCACTCTCACTCTGTGAGCTGCACTAGCTGAAAAAGAGAAGCTCTACAGAGGGCACAAAGTTGATTCTTCAGCACAGAGTCTTAATCTGTTCTCTGTGTGGCAGGTTTATGTCAGTAACCTTCATACCAATCAAAAGCACTAGTTTTCAGAAACAGCTATGGCTGACCTGAGCTATGAAAGAAAATCCATGACATTCTTCTCTGCCTGGATCTTTTGCTTTGTGTGTCAATATTTTACATGTGAAACCATCTGTTTTGGTTTCCTGACAGTTTTGGATAGTGTTGCCTTATCATCCTTCACTACAATGCTGTCTCTGTGCAAAGGTGGATATTTATATGTGCAAAGAACATTACATGTACATGGATTAGGGATTAAGAAGCATGCATAGAATAATTACACTTGCTTGATTTGCCTTTAAGTGGCTCTGTAGCTTGTGAAGTAGTAGGAGAGACAAGACTTCTGATGTTATTTGGATTCCAGCTCAAAACGTGGTTAAACGTGTTACCCTTGCTGACAGGGTAAGTGATAAATAAATTAACAGGATGAAGGTGTGCCTGATAAGTACTGTAGTACCTACTGGCTTTTGTATTTAATCAGTCTGTGTGTCACTCAGGCTGGGCACAGAAATTAACAGCAAAACTAACATATGGGGCTGGGCTGGTGCCTAATATATCAGCAGCAAATAAACAGCCCCATCTGTTAATATACCAGTATCTCTGCTATTTATCTTATTGTGGTGTATTGGAAAAGACAGACAACATGCTTGTACTGAGCTCAGTGACGTGCAGCAGGTTATTTTACTGACTTCATGTTGTTAGGGTGTTATTAAAAATGCCAGGTATATTTTATTTTGAATCCTGTAAAGTTGCGAAAGAGAATGCATATGCAAACCAATATTACTTAAAATTGCAAGAAGAGAAGTCACCCCTTAAACCTTCTGTCATTTATCTGTTATAAAAAAGAAACAGATTCTCCATGCAGAAACAGACAAGGCTCAGTCATAACGTTACTAAATTTTGCACTGTTTTTATGCTGTATATTTTATTTTACACTACCGGTAGAACATAGTGGGTATGTCCTTAATTGCCACATTGATAATCCTGTTAAGAGTACAGTACATTATTGTACTCCACATTAACAACACCTATGGCTATGGAATCAAGATCTTCTCATATTATATATATTGTTTTATTCCTGTGTTTATTTGTTTCTCATTGTATTTACAGTATTTTATCAACACTTGGACAGAGAAAACTGCAGCAGAGCAAAGAC
The DNA here is from genome assembly GCF_040954835.1 of Lepisosteus oculatus. Lineage (NCBI taxonomy): Eukaryota > Metazoa > Chordata > Actinopteri > Semionotiformes > Lepisosteidae > Lepisosteus > Lepisosteus oculatus. The sequence continues at coordinate 24,071,258 of NC_090698.1, read as the reverse complement.
AGTTGGGGTAATTTTAAAAATCATATTCTATCCTCAGCAGATGAATATCTACACTTTTTAAGAACTTAAAAGAAAGTTAATGTGAATGAAGATTGCAGACTTCATAATGCTCAGAGTAATTCTCAAAACTGAATTATACCTTTTTAACACTACTCCTTACAAAGCCATCCTTTGCTTATTTTATACCACATTGAAATGACCAGGCAACAATAATTTGGAAGTCAGCAGAAACACCTTATTGTAGCATTTCAATTTTGGTTATACCCTTACTAACATCAGTCAACCACAGTTAACAACTGTTCAACTGAACACTACCCTGTTTAATTTTATATCCAACTGACTTTGAATATGATACTGTATATAGACTGTGTACCTTGTTTAGTGCTCATTGCAGATTAAAGCAAAAGTCCCTTCACAAAGCCTATGTCCAGATTAAATATAGAGCACACTTTGTTCCTTCGCAAATTCCAGGAATCCAAGAAATATTGAAAAACAGAATTGCAGATTTGGTTATTGTCAGAATCCTGTCTCAATCAAGTGAACAGAAAATGGTATACAGTAGCATATGATAAAAGGCAACTGAAGAAACTTACTGAAAATCTTAAATGGTAAAACATTTGAAATTAAAAAGCTACATGTTTACCAGAATAATGGATGAAAATCTACATCACTTTGCAATAGAGAGCACTAGACAGTAGCATGCACTTGGTTGGGCTATTGGTGAATTCCTGATAAAGTCAGCAAGATTTTAGTGCTTTTGCTCAATTTCACTGAGGTGTAATAACAATTGATTCATGAGAGCTTATTTGTCTTGAAGTTTTATACACAGTTTGATTTTAAAACCACATACTGTATATGGATGTTTGCCCATTATACCTTCCAGCATGTAGGGACACCAACGTCCTGTTGCTGTAACATTAGTTTTTTCCAGGACTGGATTCTTAGCCTCGTGCCCAGCCTCCAACATGGAGGACCTGGTGCCAGACATGGGACACAAACCCACAGCCCTGAGATTGTGAGCCTCATGCTCTACCAACAGAGCTAGTTGGGGCCTAAATCACATATATGACCAGGAAAAAAATGAATTCAATTTAAAAATAAAAAATTCTTCAGACAGAGGGGTTTTCTGCACAACAACACTTGTAAAAATGCCAAGAGTCTTGTAAAACTAGGGTTTTAAAATTGGTTGTTTAAAGGTTTTAGCAAGTTACTTGTTACCTCAATGTAGGTTATAGACTTAAATTCTTTGGTATAGTACTGACCAGCATCTATATTAAACGTTTGGAATTTTATTATCAAAATACCAATTTATTGTTTTTTTTTTATTTCTGCATTTTACATTTGCTTGATTAAATTATTATTATTAATTGATGTAAATATAAAGTTAACATTGGGACTCAATCCTCACTTCAAATTACCACATAGTAATATACCACATAGTAATTCAAAGCTGTTACTAAATGAACAATATATTTTAAACGTTCCTAAATTACAGCGACATTGCTTAAACGCTGGTAAGACAAAGGACAACAAATACTGGTATTTTCAGTTAACTCTTTCTGTGTGTAGGTGTGTAATTTTTCATCGTTGTAATTTTAATTTCAAATCACAAAAGTAAATGTAGGAGTGGAACGGAGCGCAAAAAAAATAAATTAAGAAATGAAATCGTGCAAAAAAAAAACTGCGTTTAAATTCAGCGAGGAGTGTACTGATGTGTGTATGCGGATAATTTATGATAGTAGGTACTATTTCCATACAAAGAGGAACCCTACGCACAATACAACCACCGGCGAATCTCATTGGCTACCCCGGGTGTCACAGGAAGCCAGGTCTTTAACTCAGGTATCCCGTGATTGGTCCGCTCTCTCTTTGTCTGCGAGGCAGCTGCAGGATCTTCTCCACATTTGAATGTATAGGGGATTGGAAGGGACCCTTTCCATGGGCCATCTGTTATACAGGCTGCAGTACTAACAAAGGTTCCCAGGATGGTTTTAGTGCATGTTGGATATCTGGTTCTTCCTGTTTTTGGCTCTGTAAGAAATAGAGGTATTGTTTTTTTTTCTTCTTCTTTTAACCCGACGTGTAGCTATGTTGCGATTCTTGTTAGGCTTTGAATATAATGTGGTGTAAAATCAAGTTTGCGCAAGATTAGTTTTTATATGCCCGTTTTAGGCGAGTGTAACGTGTGGCACGTTTAACCATCTGCTTGTTGCCTTCCTAATTTGTAAGCTCTGAAAATGGATCTTTGCACAGTTTTTTATGTTATATATAGCTACATGTTTTTCGTAATTTAATATACCAGTCCTAGCGTAACAGTTGTGAGAAATACCGGATTTCTTATAGTCTAAATGTTAGATTTTTTTTATATTGAGGTTTTTATTCAGGAGTTAAGCCATTCAATTTATGTATTTTGAAATACGATGCGTTCACTTTTGGTCTTCTACCTACGTATAATATGCAATTTGTCAAGTGGCTAAAAACACGTAACCGCTTAGCCTGTTGGGGGCAAATTTTATATTATCTTGTTTATGCACCTTAGTAATCCGTTCCACAAACATTCTGGCAATAAACACGGTCTTTGTGTTCTGGTGTTGCAAGTACAAGAACACTTCTTGGCGTCTGAGTAAAATAAAAAGAACAAACCGTACTGTTATGGTTTAAAGTAGCGTAGAAAGTGGCGTTTTTTCGTTGCTTTTGTTGTTCAGGTCAGGCTGAATCGAGCTACAGAATTTGCAGACTAGTCTCCATTATTATGCAGTATCTGTGTTGATTATGTAATAATAATGTGACGTGCCTTAAAAGACATACAGTAGCACCAATGATTTCATTGTGTTTTTATTTCTGTTCTTTTTTCCTGTTTCATAGTATCGAGGCTGGCTCTACATTCTGCATTTATCAGATCTTTGTCCCCCCCTTCATTGTGTAGCTAATGGTCATCTGCTGCTGTGTGGTGTGGCCTCTGCCTGTACTCTGCATTTAGCTGTATTGTGAATCCCTTCTTCCTCATTTACTCCTTCCATCAGAAGACGACATTGGCATTAAAAACGAGAACTCACTCAGTCATGCAGCATATCCTCGTGTAAATCAAGAGACTAAAAAATAACACCTCCTATAGAAAACCTTTTGTCTTTTTTCTGTCAAGTTGCTGTATAGTAAATAACCCATTGTAGCATTAGAAATTAAAACAAATGTCATTGTGTACCTCCCATCCAGTCTTTAAAGACTACATTATGCTGTAAATTCCTATAAAGTGGACACATTTTGCCATAGTTCAAAGCAATATTTCATCAAACACTAGGGTTTGTTACATATTCGTCTCCCCTTTCTCCGACCCTTTGAAGGTGCATTGTACTGATAAATATTTTGTAATTGGCGTTTTCTCCGATTTTTCTCTTGACAAAAAATACTTTATTTTGTGGCAGTTTTGCCTTCGCACGCACAATTTGCATTAATTTGCTTTGAATATTTAAATTTTGCAAACGATTTGAGGCACAGTGCACTGTAATGGTATACTGCACCTGTCACGGAACGCTAAAATGGACAGTCGTTATCTGGGAGGGTTTTCTAAACCCGTTCCTTTGAAATTTAAAGGATTAAGAGACGTGTTTTATGATTACGCATTTCAACAATAAATTTGAATATATTCTAAGGAATATGGGAACCCTTGTCCAGTTCTCAAATTACGAACAAATTATTTGGACTTCACCGAGGCAATACAAAATGCTGTCCACTTCACAGGGATGATTATCCTGCACTGCTATAGAAATCCTCTTTCTTAGATTCAATAATGTCTCTATATTCTTTGGTTGTGGTTCTTTACCTTTTGTTATTGTTTTAGAATTTAATGCATGTTTTTATTTTTATTTTGTTTTACATTGAATAGCAAATTCCAATGTAATCTTTCTGTAGAAAAGATGTACCCTGCTGTACTGTAATGTGCTGTAGCATATACACATTTGCTCATTGGATGCTGCTTTTGTTCTGTTAACCCTATACTGAGCATGGTGGCCCTTGCCTTTGATCGTTTGCATGAAATTATTATTATTACACAGTTCCACGTATACTAATATCTTTCAATAAAGAATATAGTATTTTCCTAACCTTCAGTGTGCTTCTTGCTGATTTCCATTTATTGTCTTACCCTGCTGTGATCAAGACAGCCTATCTCCTTTCTTTTCTCCACTGTGAGGCCTGAATGAGCTCATGTTTACAGTCGTCTGTGGTAGCCGTTTTGAGGCACTGAAAGGTGCAGTAATGTTTAGGAATAATTCAAAACAAATCGGCCTGACTAAGTCTTAACTGCGGGGAAAAACAATAGGAATGTGGATGATATGCTATGGAAGTGATGAAAACAGTTGCCACTCTTAATATTTACCACCACCACCACCCCTATAACATTACATTAGGTTCCTTTTTGTTTGAATATAAACAATTAGAAATATTTAATCTGTTACTGCAAATTTTGATGACAGTCATACAATTTCTCTGTGCATGAATCATCTTCAGCTACAATTGACCAGCCTAATTTCCTATCTGCAATCTCAGAAATGCTGTAATTATAGGACATAATATAGGAATTCTAATTCATATGAGAGTGCTGTTAAATAGTACAGTGTTTGTAACATTAGCCTTAGGTTCATTAGTGTGAAGCTATGCTCCTTTGAAACTGATGGATCATTTCCCTTTGAAGTTTACATTTCTTCCATATTGGTTTTATTAAGGATTACTTGCGCTGCTAGTTATTTCTACTTTGTTTTGAAAATGAATTTGTTTTTAGGCAAAGTGAAAAGGCTGTAAACTGCACCTTTTAGTTTCTCTAACACAACATGGTTATTGATACAAATGCGATGTAGACTTGGCATTTTTTTATCTGAATTCAAGAGACGTTAAGGACATCCTAATAAATGAATGTGACAGAATCCTTATTATATGAATGTTAGGCATTTCAGCTGGAGGAAAAGCAAACGGTTCTTTAATGTTGATAAGTAGAAGGACAGCAAAATACAATTCTTGGATCTCACGGAGTCCTGTACATGATAGATATCACTTATCTCTCAAAAATGAAATTCCGTAAGAAAAGGTTTATTTAACGCACAGCTTTATTCATAAAGCATTCACTACTTTGCTGATCGAGTACATTTCTTTCAATTAACAAGCTTATTACTGTCTAATGCTTTGTGAATGGTGTCCGGTGCATTGCTCTCTGTTATAGTATGATTGTTTTCAGAAAAAAAGAAATATTTGAAAATATTTTTCCCTTGTTTAGAATATTTCCAAAAGGAAATATAGATCATTTTAAAGAAAACCTTTAGCAATATTTTGTATCTGGACAACTGAGATGGGTGCATTTTAAGGCAAACATTGAGATTAAGGCAGGCACATCGGTTGATAACATGTGCCATGCATTTTAAAAAGACAGACAGATTGCTGCTTTAAGAACCCTTTTGTGTCTTGTGCCTATATAATTTATTTTTCATCAAGCACTTGCAAAATTCTTTGTTTTCTTATGACCCAATTTTGTGTGAGAAGATATGTAGAGAGTAATAGTTTACTCATTTACTAAGGGTATAATTCTCAGGGGCACACAAATGTGAAGCTTAAAGCCTCAAATTAAAAAAAAAGTGCTGTACCTATGAGAGCACCTGCTCTGTTTGAAGTCTCCACTGAATTAAATTTTTCCAAGATATATTTAACCCAGTACTGTAAAATTAAAACAAAGCCGTTCCTTGCACAATAAAAAATGGGAAAAGTAAAAACATTCCTTGCCTTTCTAGTCATAAATTTACCAGTGTTCATTTACTAATATCTTTTACAATATCAATTTTCTGTATTGGGTCCTAAAATTGTTTTGTCTTCTGAACTTTGAATTTGGCATTTCATTAGTTTTTACTCCAGAGTTTTCTTTTTTTATGGAAATTAAGATACGCTTGACATGCTCAGGTTAGTTTTATGTATCTTTTTAGATGTATGTGTTCTAGTCAATTTTTTTCCTCATATTAAAAGGAAGGTTGTTTAACAGAAAGAAATTTGAACTAAACATATGTTATAAAGTACTTTTTTTATCATTTTCTTTACTACATTAAGCGCAAATAAGTAATTGGGAAAAAAGCAGGAGTTGAACATGGACCTAGTTTAAATGAGCAAGAATATAATCAATGTTAGTTCAAAAGAAAATCGGTGGTACTGTACATCCTACTATAATACACAACACAATTTAAGTGAGTCCAAACTGTTCCAAAAATTTAGCAGGCCTCTCAAATGACAGTGTAAGGCTTTGTTTGGAAAAAATATGCACTGAATATTGGTGCACCTGTTACTGTCACTGAAATGTGAGCCAGAATCAAAATATACTATTGATTAATCTGATTTCGTATCTCAGCATAGTTTGTACTTTCCTGGTGTTTTGCTGTAATAGAATGTTTCTCAGCAAAATACTTATATTTCCTGCTGTAAGTATTCTAGACATTCCGTCACACAATTTCAGAAGTCTGATGCCTTTTGTTTTTTTACTCAGTCCAGCATTGTTATTTTTCTGTGAAGCTCATCCCATAGATTTTCAGCACGTAAGGTAATAAGGTGAAGTGACTGGCAAATCCAATGCCTTGGTTTCAAAAAGACGTTCTTCTTTCTCAATGAAGTAATTAAGGTTTCATTTGGCTGTGTTAATACTTGCTACCATGCTTGTTTATCCACAAGTCATGTCCTTGAGGGAACTGCATGATGTTGCAGACTTTTTGAGCTACAACAAAACAGCTCTCTACCTTATTGTGAGCAACATTGTGTTCTACTGTAGGTGCTACATAGTATTTTGACAGTCCCTCTCGTTTTTGTGTCTTCTCACGGACTGTTTCCTCCTGGAGCTGAAAAGCTCATGTTTGTTTCCTCTAGCCTTCAAGCTGTTCTTGGTTGCTCTTTTGATTAGTCTTTATGGTTTTGTTCCATGCGCTGTGGGCAATTTCCTGATCTGAACCATTTTATAAACTGCAACTCTCCCCACCATGCTAAAACCTCTTAAGGTGTGTCTTCACTAGTTGTGTGGATAAAGCCATGACATGCAATTAAAAATCCGTAGCAAGCCCATTGGTGGTTGGGGAATGCTTAGCTTTGGACTGTAAAGAGTTCCTTCTCTTAATTGTTTCTTGTATTCATGTTTTTGCTTTGGACATTTATGTGTGCATAGCTAGTTTTTCTGTGTCTTTTAGGGTGCGGCATTCTGCTTTAAAATAACAATGGGAAACATTGTTTTTCTGTCCAACAGCACCCTTTCTTGTGCAGGGTTAATGTATATAAATTGTAATATTTTATCTACTTCCTTGGAGGCTTGTTAACTCTCTGAGAGTACATGTCTCTGTAGTACGCAGCCAGGGATGTCATTTCAAAGGATCAACAACTGGCTCGTGCTGTGGATGCAGTATAAATTTGCGGGTTAAAAGATATCTTTTTAAACGTACGTTCATCATTGATCAAAGATAAATGCTGGGTGCAATGTAAAATGTAGAAAAAAGGGTTTTGGAAATGTAGAGGATAAAACCTTTAAAATAAGAGTTTTGTGTTGGATTTGCTGTCTGGCCATTAGTATGGTTTCTTGCTAACCTATAGAGAAATGGGAAAGCTTAATAAGGAGCAAAAATGTTTCCAAGTAGTTTGGAGAATTTCTAACTTTATTTTCTTCTTTTATACCACAATATTATAATTATTCTCCTGCCACATTTGTTCAGGAATATTTTAAAAGAACTACAAAGCAATAATAAAAGTGTCTAAACAATCTGTAGTCATTTGTGTCAGAACAATCACACTGATGAAATCTCCTTTATATCCGTAAAATCAGCAAACACATCTCATTAAAATAATTAAGGCCAACAGACCATGCATGGCTGCATTGCGACGGGTGTAGGCTTAAGTTATAGATAACCGAACAGAAATATTACACATGTCTACAGCTCTTAATTTTTACTCAAATATGATATTGTTGTTCTTAAATTTTTACAGCATGCATAGACCGGGCAGACACTACGTTTTGAAGGTTTAGCTACTGAAATAAGGTTGCAGATCTTCTCTTTCTTAGTGGTTGTGTAATAGAATGGTGGCATAGTGGGGAGGGTTACAATATAGTATGAGGCAATAAAAATGGTAATTGGAAACAGTATTCATCCGTTGCGTTTTTATTGCCTCTCTCTATATAATACAACAGATCATGAATAGAAGGAAGGCATTTAGTTCAGAAAAAAAAATATTTTTCATTCATTGAGCCACAGTGTAATATTAATATGTTGCCCCTAGTGATTGAATGACAGATATTTGAGTTTTCTCATAATTTTAAGGTCTTTATTAACCAGATATAGGGTTGAACCCTCTCACTTTAGCCTTAAAGATGTTTCAAATGTAACTTTTAGGCTTAGAACTTAGTAAGTCCCACCTGCTGTTGTCATAATCCAAGAACAGAAGTGTGTCTTGTAGCTTTCAGGCTCATATTACATTTTGTTAATTCGTTGCCAATGTGTACATGCACTACATTTATATATGAAATGGAAATGGGGTACTGTATTTCTTTCAGTTATTTAATTATTTGTGTTTTTCTGTGCACATGTAACACAAGGCTTAAAAAAGACGAGACTGAAACAAGCTGTGTTGTAAGCAGGAATCTTTAATGTTTATATATAGCAAAGACTGGCCACACAGTAATTGGTCTGTCTGCTTATTAACTTTTATTAATGGTACCAAAGCAATAATGTCATTCTTATTTTGTTTAACTTGGTTAAGTACAGGTTTGTTTAAATATACCAATATTTTAAATTAATACATAAAATATATCTATTCAGAAGTATTTGATCTAAATACTGTATATACATTAAACACCTGGTAATGTACCCTTTAGCATTTAGATTTTTGTATCTGTTTCTTTTCTTGGGGAAACTCGAGCCTTCTTTATACTACTCAGTAGCTCCATTGTGTTCACATTTCAGATTGTTCTTTTTTGAAAAAAAAATTCTAAACACGACTCGGCATGATTCATTGGTAATGGCCAAAACTATATGAGATGTGTGGTGCACAGCACAGTCCTGCCCAGTTTGTTTGGTAATGAGTAAAATTTGGCATATTTAAGCTTTTGATATGTCACAAAATTATTTATCAAAATATTTTTGTTGACCTTATACATTTAAAACATAAGCATGAAACCTCAGATTAAGGAAGATCTGTGAATTTGAATCTCATATGTTAAATGCTATTAGTGAAATGTCTTGCCGTTTTTTTTTTCACGTTAGCCATCTAAGGAATGCTTGTAAAAGATCATTACTGAAAATCAGTGTCAAAACCAGAATAATCCTGAATAATATGAGACAGAATAAATTATCCTCACAAGCCATATTGGCCTGGGTTTAATCAACTCTGATAGATGTAGGGCTCTACTAAGATCTAATGTCTTGTAACTCACTGGGATTCTGTTGGACTAATGACAGTTACTGTATCTAGCATTGTTTCTGGTGCTGTTGGTATGATTCAGTGTCAACAGCATAGCCAGACTGCTGAGAACCAACTGACTTGGTTCCAACACACAGCCATTCAAATTAAATGAATGCAAACCAGCTCAGCAGCTGGTTGGGAGCTAGTTGTTAATTAGAAGGCCATTGTCTTAATCTTGCAGTTGAGTCAAGACAATCTTCTATTACAATTATCTGTATTTCCCTTTTAATGCTATAAACTTTTGCAAGCAATTGTGGAAGAAATTATATTATTATTATTATTATTATTATTATTATTATTACTACTATGAAAAGACCAAAGCAATCTGTAGAGGTAGAGGCAAACATTAGGCTCCAAAGGTCTTTAGTTTATGAAGCATTGGTTTACAGATTTTGAAACAGTTTCCTACTGTTGTCATGCAGAAATTTAAGGAAATATTTTTGGAGTCTGCACTAGAAAAGATTAAGAGTTCTGTATTGTATGTGAAACATCTTCAGAGTTCTCTTGATCATTACCACAGGGAATACAGAGAGCTTTGTATTAATCCCTGTTATACCATTGCTAACCTATTATTTCCACTGAATGCTGTTTTGCATTACTAAGATTAAAATAGACCAGAGCTGTGAATATGTGGCAGAATGAACCACTGAAATATGATGGTGGCTTTTTATGATCACTTTTCAATTTGACAGGGAACCGCAAAAGGCCCCCAAATAAACTGCACTGCGGAAATCAATTTACCTTAATGGATATTACATAAGAAACACTGAAGAATTGGTGAAATCTGCCGTCACAAAATGGGTTTTCTTTAGTTTTAAAATCACATGCTTAATTTTATTTAAAAAACAAGAAACACGGGGAATATTGTTTGCATAAATTTGGTTAGAATCCTGAGAAAATTTAAGTATATTGCTTAAAAATAATTTATCTTTAAAACTCCTGTTTAAGTAGAAAGATATGTTATATACAATGTATGTATATAGATCTTTATTTTGAACAATTCAAAGCAAAACTTTTTGTAGAAACAAAATTCTACATGTTATATCACTTTGTCTGAGCAGATTCAAGACTGGAATTTACTTATTACTACGTACAATGCCCAGTCAATCTTGAGACATAAATGAAAGGATTCTTTAAATTAACATAATTCTAGGACTGTCTTTTGAGTATCCCTCTGAGATTTTAAAATTAGTAAAGTTTCCATAGTTAACAAAAGTTTTTTTTCTTTTGAAGGTTGCAATAATTGATATTATTGAATAATGCTTGCCTTTTTCTGACATACATAGTTACAGTACTAAAGGTACTGGAATTTGTGATAACATCTAAAATATAATGCTGCATATTAAAAAAAAATCTTAGTTCATCTATATACAGTATGCTTGAGAAGGCAATGGTTTTTTCTTTTTATAATCAGAATCATTTTAGAAAGCACAGCTTAAAAACCATAAGAGACAGTTAAACATCTTGGCACTAACCCAGGACTTTTCACATTTAACAATATTTTAGCCACTGAACTATGGACCTTCCTGCCAAGAACTTGAGTTTTTTTAGATTTAGCAAACAGGAACAGTATGCAATGCTTTTCGGACATCTTCCCATAAAAAGCAAGGCTGACGTATATCTCCCACCAGACTCCATGTTTTTTAGACACATCCTTTAATAAGATCTTTACTTGTTCCTTATTATGACTTAATACTCTCTTTAAAATAATCAGATTTGAAAACATGATTTTTCCTGACAAGTGTGAATTGAGCAGTACTGTGTACCAGTATGCAGGCCTGCTGCTTTCTTCCATGAAAAGAAAGTGACCGGAAAAGCTTGTGTTAAAATGATATTTGAAATCTGAGAGGTATTTAAGAGTGTGGTTACACGGTCAGAGGACTTATGTATGAACTATTATTAGCACTGTTCATTTGATACCTTTGTCTTCCTTCATGTTTTGAACCTTTCTTCAAACTACGTCGACCTTTAAATACGGCTTTCCTTGAATCCTCCAATCATTTACTCATATATCATGCCTTAAAATAAAGTCTTATTTTGTATTCCAGTTAACGAAGCAAATGTATCATCAACCTTGCTTTTCATGGGAAGATGTCAGAAAAGCATTGCGTATTGTTCCTGTTTGCTAAATCTCAAAAACCACAAGTTTTTGAGATTTGAGAAAGAAGCAGAGATCTAATCCTCCTAGTTTAAGAGTTTGAAAGTGCCTCCAATTTAGCTATCACACATCCTTGTTTTGCAAAGAATTAGTAACGTGTTTAAACACATAAAAAGAAGGCTGTGTTACTGGGACATTAGAATAGATGTATCTAATACATTTTATGCAGTGACATTTGACAAAGACTTTCCTTATACATTCCAATCACTAAAACCCAAGACAGCTTCCTTAGAACTGAGATCACAGGAAAACTGGCATGTTTACAGAATTATATCAGATACATCCTCAACAAATTTAAGTGGTGGGTGAGGCAAAATAATTGCAGCTGGAGAAATTTCTGAAAATGTGTTGAGGTTAAAAAAAAAATTAAAGGTTAATATTAAAAGGTTAAAGGCCCATAAGCATAATGTAAAATTCATTTCTTTATTGATTTTCTTAATATAAATTTTAGTTCCCCTTTCAGATCTCTTTAAGTCAAAGCCTTATTTGTTTGTTCACCCTACAAGGAAAACTGAATTTCAGATTTAATTAGCTTTATTGATATATTTGATTTCACTTCAAAATTATTTAATAATTGGTAATTGTAAGCATATGTTGATTCAGTTACGCCAAATTATGGTTCCACTATGTACCACTAGCCATATAGTGGTAAGTTTCCAAAAAGTCACATTTATTTATTTTAATACCCATGTTTTAAAGACATTCATAGCCTTCAAAGATTTGTATTAACTACAATACAACTGATGCTAATTGCAGTGTGACCAGACAAATCATTTTAAAAGATGAATATTTCATTTTGATAAGTGCAAAATAGAAGTGCCTCGTCATAACTTTGTTTTCTGTTATGACACATATCAGATACAACCTTTTTGTTATTCATCTACATTATTTACTAGATTAGGATTGATAACTGGATTTGACTGTTAATTTCCTGTTTGAGAACAAGTCAGATGGATGCATGTTAATGACCACACTGATGTGGCTTCTCGAGTTGTTAAAAAACAGGCTGCTTGAAAACACATTTAAGGAAAAACATTAATGCCAAACCCCCCAATGCAGGCCTTGAAATCATGTTGTTTTTGACTTTTGTAGCCCACGTCGAACGAGGGCTTGTGTAGTGGTTTATGAGAGGCAATGGATGTGTCATACCCCCAGCAGGGTGGGTTTCAGCCAAATGATTGTGAGTACCACTGACGGATGAGGTCAGAGAGAGGCAACAGCATGTTCTGAATTCTCTCAGGGGTAGTTGGGCTGGCAGCCCATCTCTTGCTCATTTATTTTTCTGCTTTTGCTTAGGTGAATGCTGTTAACTAATGAATTTTAACCTTGGGTCACCTTGACAGTCTTTCATGTCCATCCAGTAAATAGGAAGAACCTAACCCCTGTTCTCAGCACACTAGCAGGAGATGGTGCTGCATTTGTTGAGGAACAGAAAAACTGGAATTTCATTTGACTAACGTCTTGAACTTGGAACGTTATAGCTATTGCCTTTTTTGTTATTCTTAGAATTGTATTTATTTTTTAAACAAAAATGCAAGCAAATAAACAATGAAATATAGCGTTATATTATTACAGAATGAAGAAGGAGGCAAGGCTTAATTTGTAACCTGAATCCATATTTTCCTACACCTAATTCCTGCTTTTTGCCTTGACCCATTTTTCAGTCTTCCAGAATATTGCTTAAACTTCATCTTAACCAGTCAATATTTCTTAAATACTCATTATCTTTAATGAAGCTTTTATATTTAAGTTCCAGAACAAGTGTAGGCTGACAAAAATGTTGTGGAAGAAAACACAGTTAATTACATATTAATCTTTTTTTCTTCACGTAAGATGTAGTTGTTAAAGGCTGTACTTGTGAAGCAGAACAGTCACTACAATAAAAACCAGGAGCAGTCATTCAAAAGACAAAATCCATGCCATTTGAAGAGGTAGTACTTTAAACAAAGGAAAAAGCTTTACGAGTCCCCAGTATGGAAGAAATATATTTTAAAGTTAAGTGGAAGCTTAGAATCCACCCAATTACTTACGGAACTGCAAAACAGAAAATGAACAGATATATTAAAATGCCAAAAGATAAAATGTACCTGTGTTATTTATATGCTTGCAAAAGCTTATGAGAGCTTATACAGATAAAGCTAGATAAAGCTAAGAAGAGATTGCTGAATACAAGTGTTCTTAAAATAGACATGATTGCATATCAGTAAATGAGTAGCTGGTCCAGACACATGGCATGACAACTATGTTATTGGTTTATTATGGTGGTTATCTTTTAAACACAGATAATGTCAACATCGTAAAACCTAGCCAGACATTATAGGTGGATATTCTTATTTTAGGGCAATATGCAAAAAGGTTTATTTTTGTCAGTATTCCATTTTTTATGAGATGAAACAGCATGCAAGAATGTATTTTGCACATCCCTTGCCTTGATTTAAGCATTATCTCTTAGGAATGCTTCCTGCCCTGATCTACATAGCTCTTCCTCCAAATGGTATAAATTCCCCTATGTCAAAAGGCTGGTACCCTATTGTGGGAGAACTCGTTGCCTGTTGGATGTTCTAGGGAGTTATGTCACTGTAAACATGCTCACAGATGAACCCTGTTACACTAGTATCACATATTTCTGGAACAGTAACAATACAATTGGTTCACTGAATTTATTGACACTATTGTCATTCTGTTTCCCGAATAGGCCAAGTTAAGCCTCCTACCATGTAACATACAACACATTATTGAAACTTGTTTTTAGTAAAGGTGACATCACTAAAATTAATTAAATAAAATAAATGTTCTGTATTCATTCTATATTCTGGATTCATGCCGTGTACAGAAAACACCAGTATGTTTCCTATTGAATTATAATTGCTGAACACTACGCATATATGAGGTGTTAGTGGGGCCAGCAGGGGGCGCTCACCCTGCGGTCCATGTGGGTCCTAATGCCCCAGTATAGTGACGGGGACACTATACTGTAAATTACCTGTAAAGTGCTTTGAGTGGAGTGTCCAGAAAAGCGCTATATAAGTGTAAGCAATAATATAATAATAATAATAATAATAATATATCATAGAGACTGCTCCTCCATCAGATTTAATCACAGATATATTGTAGGCGTGGCTAAAATACAGTTCAGAAAAACACTACAGCCTGCTTATTGCTATTAACATGCAGTATAGATTGTGAAATAATACATCTAGACCCCTCCTGCTATAAAGTATAGTACCAGTAGTAATCATTTTTGCTTGTCTTTGAGACAAAAACAGCTCTGTGTGTGTTTACATTTATTAAAAGAAAGCAGAGTGATTAAATTAAGGTGTCACTTATTTCAAGGCAGATCTGGGAATGCCATGCAGCACCGGAGAGACATCTATGCAATATTGACTGCATTACCATTACGAAGCATCTTGCAAATATACAGTATGGGTATTACTACATCATTATATTTCAAAGCTGGACTGAGTCATAACAATAACTGACTCTTCGAAATCCTCTTGCTGTCTCTCATTTAATGAGAATTAATCAAAACATTTGTTTTCAAACAAAACGTCAATACCTTTAAAACTAAAAGAAAAACTGATATGACACTAGAGACACATGGTCAACAGGGGTCAAATCCTCCGATAATTTACTATTTAAGAAATGTTTGGGTGAGATCCTGAGATCAATAACCTATCACTTCCAAATGGACTAGATGGCCTGAATGTCATATTTTCTTTTGTAACCATTGGTATTTTACCAAAGCAAATAATTTCTTTTTGGTTTACTCTATACTAAAATTTGGGAAATTTGTTGTGAAAATATGATTATATCAAACTGCCTATTATGTTCCTTTTTATCATGGGGAGGTTATATTTTGTGTTCATTAAGCTTTGTGAAGTCACTGTCAAGGCATACTCTAGCTTTAAGACCAGAGTTGTTCTCGCACAATGTCCAAATTCGAACTTTCAAAATGAATGATGTTCTGCAGCACATTAGGATTGGCTATGCTTGTTTTTTTTACCTTTGCTGAGCTGTGGAGGTGATTTGAATGGCATTTTTCCAGGATCACAATACTTTGTTTCACAAATACAGTTTGGGTACTGCTCCTGGAGATCAAGCTCGCCTGATCACCCTAAACTCTTCTCATTTCACTCTTTATATAGTTCAATGTGTATAGCCCATAAATACAGAACAGTTCAAGGAAAACTGTAGAAAATAGTGAAACATCATTAATTATAGTCCTCTCATTTTCCAAGACTTCTGTCACATTTAAGTATTATTTTATCGTCTATTTAAACTGTAATATTGCATTACCTAAAACATGAGTTATTATTGGGTATTATTACTGCTGTACATCTGGAAGTACTACTATTAATGATTATTCTTTATTTGCTTAGCAGAAGCCAGTATAACAATTAAAAACATTGGTGCAAGACCGTGTCATAGCCGTTGAGGGATGAAGCTGAGAGATTATACTGTAGGTGCTGTCTAAACAGAGTGAGCAGGTGCTCAGGGACTGAACAGTTGGCTTCTGTTGGTTATTCATTCCTCCATCAAGGAGCAAGGGTGGAGAATTAATGGGCTATGGATGTGTGCGAACAGAAGGGGGGAACGGAAAGTCTAATGGGTGAGGAGGAGCAGAGGGGGGAAGAGAGAGTACTGATAGGAAAGAGACTGTGAATAGGCGGGAGCAGAGTGCCTGAGACAAAGGTTGGTGAGAGTTAGGGCTTTGAATTGGATGTGCGTGACAGCAGGGAGACACCGGAAGGACTGGAGTAGTCCTTCATGAGAGCATGAGAAAAGACAAGGAAAGCTGCAGATTTTTTGGATGAGGTGGAGAAGGAGGATGGTGTTGCCAGGGAGGCTGACAAAGAGGGAGTTACAACTCTCTAGGTGGGAGAGTACCAGGGTCTGGACTAGGAAGAGCATTAGAGCCAAGAGATTTGATCTGTTCCATAAAACAATGCCAGCAATTAAAAAAAAATCAGTTGGATCTAAGCTGATAAAATATTTAAAGTGTTTCTCTTTTAACACATTACTAATACTTATGGAGGGGAAACATTGCATTTTATTATCGCATTACTCACAATAACAGTTTGCCAATTCATTTGCTGCTTGAGTGCTAATGGCACAGATATGATCATAAATACTTAATACATAAAAATGTCTTTAACTAAATGGAGACTTACAAAGCATTATTTTACTACAAATTGTTTGTGACTTTCAAGATATAAAATGGAAAAGGACAGTACCTAAATGACTAAGTGAATTTTCATTTTAAGCTTTTCATTACATAAGTTACAATCACTCTGCCTTTTTATGAGGAACCTCTTAAAATTCATTTGTATAATCAAGATAATGTCCAGACCTATTTGCACCGATTTGTGTTTAAATAAATGTAGAATGAATATGTTAAGTGTTACATGTACTCTGCTTCAGGCAATAACAATTCATGTTGATTGTACTACAAGCTAGAAGACAGACTGTTTTAATAAGGCTTGCAAATTCCAGACACACATTCAAAGAGTAACATTTAAAACATTAAAGTATTAACTTATAAAATATACTTTCCCAGTCTACCATGGAACTTCAAATATTAAGGGAATAAGACAGTAGATTCATACACATCTAAATTGGCAACAATTTTGAATATCCTTAAGCATTTTTCATCCAAATGTAGAATTTATTTTTCTGGAAATCTGTTAAAGAAAATATCTGTAATGGCTGATTTTCTGCTTCATTGGTTAATATCAGAGTGCCAATTTTTTGCCATTTTTGAAGGCCTAGTAGTTTTTTCTTTATAACCACTTTATTTTTTACTCCTTGACACACAGTTTAAAGCTGTCGTGTAAGGGAAAGTGTCTTGGAATGTAATAAAGAAAGAAATGGTGCTTAGCAATTTCACAGCTGAAGTACAACATATCAGTCTGTCTATACTGAAGCACTTCAGAAGCTCAGGCACTGGTTAAGACAAATGTGAAATGAGATAAAGCAAGGGATGTGGTATATTTTCTGTTCTGATATCATGTCATTTATTATGTGTGATAAGGACTATATGATGTGTGAATGCACAATACCTGGTGTGTCCATCAATAGTCAGAACACAAGATTGCAAACAATATGTCATAAACAGGCATGTAGACATTGCACACACAAAATTCAATCTGTACTGTAGCTGTCAGATCAGTGAGATTATTTGGCAATGGGTAGAGTTGATGTTCATTAACATACAGTTTTTCCCACTTGTAATTTATTGGGTAAAGAGCGTTTAATGAACCATTAGCAGGGGTGTCTGGTTCCTTAAAACTAGCCAAAGACTTCTGGGCAAACTGTGTGTGCTCAAAAGCAGCACCCTTTGCACCAGGGAAGCCTTTAGACTCCAGTGAATGATATGGTGAACCAGTGCATGATAGTGAACCCAGAACGAAGCAGAAAATCTTGGGTGACCCTCGCCAAGGGGGACAACCATTATTGTACAAAATGTTTGAGGGCCTGTGTTACTGTTGGCGAAACATTGCTGGATTAAAGCTGTATGGTGAGATTACCATCAAGAATAGAAAGTCTGGTCCTAAAGATGACATCAATGCCCAAGGATATCAAAAGTGAAGAATTAGCAAACACCATAGACAGACTTTTATGTTGTCACCACCAGAACAAAGTTATTCTCCCATGCAGAAATTCTTTACACACTTATAAAATCAGATACATATATGGAATTTCCTTGAAATCCCAATGCTTTGCTGATACTCAGCAGACTGTCCTTCATGTTTGTCCACAGTGTATGGTAAGGTTGTCATTGTAGGAGCACATGCATCACATACCAAACCTTTTAGTCTTTAATAACAGTAATTAGGTTTATGGATTTTCAGTGATCAGCTTCATCTGGTATGTCCTAGTACCTCCTTATTGTGACATTTCTTCCCTGCAGCCCTCCTACCTTTAATTCCTTACTGAGCTGTGACATCATTACAGTATGAGTGAAGTCAGTGAACGTTTGTAAGTGTACAAACCATTGCATGTGCATACTCAGAAACACACATCTTATCACACATGTTGTGTTAATATGAACTATACTCTCTGCTTTAGCTGTGGGGATGTAACTTCTCATTATATCATAGTCAATTAAAATTGCATAATTAATATATGCAAAAGAACAAGTAAAAGGTTTATTCCATGCTGAAAAGAGATGAAAGGAAACACAACGTTTTGGCTGTGGAGACTTCTTCGGTGTGGAATAATTTTTAAGTATATATATGACTAATATATGTTGGATATGTGCTGTATTTCTTGAGTGTTTAAAATTCTATCTATGCTACCAGGCTAAATTTGTTTCACATGTATATTATATAATCACGGTGAAGGGCAAATCTTATTAATATAATTATTTTGTTTTCATAATTACATAATTTACTGGCATCACAAAGTTAATCTCTATCTGAGATGGACATTCTAAGAAAAATTGGTCTACTACCTCAAGGAAAATTAGTTTCCTTCTGGAAGTAAAGGATAAGATTTAGTTTTAACCCTTTACAGGCATCTGTTACAATTTCCCTTGACAACATATTTAGAAATTAGACATTAAGAAACATTGTTATGATTATGTACTTCATAGAATTTGTAAGCAACACCACTGGAGATTTGTAATAAGTTGAATCTACTTAAATTCATTCAGCTCGAGCATAAAGGATTCTGGATATGGCTACGGTTCAGGTCTATCAGTGTCAACTGTCTCCCTGTAAGATATTGAATTGCACAGCTACACAATGACAGTAGGAATAGCCATTTGTAAATAAAGGACTGTCTCAAGTCAATCATCAGCTTAAATCTTTCTTCAACAGACCTATAGGAGTCATAGTGAGCCCTGCCTTCTTTACCATCCTTCAGTTATCAGAAAGATTAATATTTTAGAGAGCAGGGCACACAGGCACACAGCCTAACCTGGACATGCGGGTAACAAAATGGAATTGAGAGCACATCCTGGATGGGATGCCTCTCCATCACAGAGCCATGGACAAAGGGGCAATACAGATTTACCAATCAAGCTTTGCCAGTATGGAGGTATCTATTAATGTAAACTCCACACAGACTGATGCCTGAGACTGGTCAATGGAGTTTTGGAAATAACAGTGCTAAGAACCATGTGTCCATTGCACCCCTTCTTTTTAAATGAAAGTAAATTATTAGTACAGTCAGGGTGACTGCACACATATTCCAAAGCACATATTAAAACAAAGACCCACCACATCATTTCAGACAGTACTTTTACACTTTGCTTCTTCCCCTATTATAGATTGAAAAAGAACACACTGGAGCAGAAAAAAACACTGATGTGGGTTATATGGTGGTGGCTGTTCAAGAGACTTGTGAGAATTTTGAAGTGCAGGACTGCATATTTCAAATCCAACAGTGTGCTTTCTGTCTCGATAACTTTAAGATTGATGGAAATATTACTAAATTGAGTAACAGCACACAAGAGGGACACATTTCTTGCTTGTTGTGACTTTTACACTCATGCGGTGGAGTAAAGGGAATTCACAGTGCCAGAGGGGTTTCAAAGGTGTTGATAGTTTACAACTAGAAAGTTAAACAAGAAAAGGAACATAAGAACATAAGAAAGTTTATCAAAGAGAGGAGGAAATTTGGCCCATCTAGCCAATTCCATTCGTAGTGCCTGTTGTTCTCAGTTTTAAATGCACTTCCCCATAGTTTCCACTTCTCCGGTTCATGTCTCACTGTTTATTATGAAGACATCAGCTGGTACGAAGTTGTCAATGCCTCCAAGTCCACTTGTAGTCATCTGTATCTTAGACATAAGCTTCATGTCCTTCAGCCTCTCAGTGTAGGAGATGCCTTTAAGTACTTGAATTTATCTGGTTGCTTTTTATGGACAAATTTTAGAGCAACAATATATTTTTTATAACATTGTGACCAAAATTATACACAGTGTTCTAAATGAGGTATTACTCATGCATTGTACAATTAAACTTCCCTTGACATAAATTGCATACATTCTACAATTTTAACCACATATCCTAAAATTGTTTGCCTTTTTATTACTTGCACACATCGTCTAGAAGATGTAAATAATGCGTCAACATTAAACACCAAAGTCATTTTCATAAGTAGCCCCTTTAAGTTTAGCCTTTCCCATTGTGTATAGTTTTATATAGCCTACATGTAAGTGCACTTACTCTACATTAAATCTCATCTGTGAGGGTGTTTGCCCAGTCTTGAATTTTATCTAAATCTTTTAAAATTTAATTTACTACTTCTATAATGTTTCATAACCATTCTGTTTTGTTACTGTCTGTAAACCTGACTAGTTTAATAACTACAATGCAATTTAAATCTGATATACAGTAAGATATACTGATATACAGTAATTAGAAAGAGCAGTGGTCCTAGTGTAGATCTCTGTGGTACTCCTGTATTGACATCACCCCAATTTGAGCATTCAACTATCATAGTATTCTGTTTTTTATTCACCAAAATGAAGATTCCTCTATGTTTCTCTTATTGTTATCGTGTTTACTCACTGAAAGTGGCCAGGCAGTTCATTAAAGGTTGTTGCTACCTTTTTTTTTGTATACAGGAGGGCATAAATGGCATCATCATATTTTACAGTTATCCTGGGTTTCCTACATTTTGGTGTTGTTGCTCGTCATTGGGTCTAATTTAACAACATGTCTAATTGTATCACAGATTCATATTTCAAACTGATGTGATGATATCCAGTTAGCAGAGGTGGAAAAATGATTTAGGCTGCTAGTGTATATCATAACCATACCAGGCCCTCATAAATATAAAATCATAAGGGCTTCTACAGATAAAATGCGATTGTCCTTTCCATTCAATACACAGCTTGAAACCTGACAAACAAGGATGAACAGCCTTTTCTTTTCTATTATACAAATTTTATTTCCCTGATGTGTAGCAGTAGGAGTGTAATATATATTGTCACATGAATAAATATGATGACTTGGCAAGTAAATGAAATGCCAATGGATAAGCTTTAATGGTTGAATGACCAGGTGTAAATGTTATATTCGTATGGAAGTGAGAACTATCTTAGATGATACCGAGACTCAGTACATTCCTCTCTTGATAAGTAGTCATTTTTAGTATTTACTCATTTCTAGTACTTCAGATTCTAAAATCTGTGAATTGGAGGCTTTCATTTATTACTTAAATCTGTCCTATTCATTGGTAAAGAAAAGCATAGCAGATAAAAACAGGAATTGTATTAATTCGAAAAAGTTGCAGACATAACTGCAAACCCGTGTTAGTTTTTACGGTTTTCAATCAATATCACTCGGCACTCACCCTCCGTTTAAGATGTCTGACAGAACCAGAGTGTTTTAATATGTTTCTCAGGAATTCACTGGGTCTTATAAATTCAGAAGGCAGGAACAGCTGAAGTGGTGAAATGAGTGCTGATGGTGCATCTGTTCATTCCTTGCTAGCATTTGGCAGTAACAGACATTGATTGTTTGACTTAAGACTTATGAGGGGTTCTGCTGAACGAGCTTATAAAAGAATGCCTGCCCTACAATCATACGCATCTTATGAAACACCCCTTGTGAAAAGAGCTCCACAGATAATATTTACAACATAAATTGTTTATTGACCACTCCTAGATTTTTTATTGGTAACTCATTTCACTGTTTATTTTAGGCTTGTGAAGTAGGCTTGAAATAAAGGAGGATATCATGAACTGTACCAATGTTGTGCCACACAAATAAAATCTATTGGTATCTGTAACTTGTACTGGAAAACACTGCAGTCCTCAACAGCATATTTTTTACTGATGCATTAAATGTTGGCACACTGGCTGTGCTCTTTATAAGGACAACAGCATTCGTTGATTGTGTTTAAATCTACTGCCGTTTCCTGAATAAAGAATAATAATGTCTGTTAAAACGTATAAAAATAAATTGCTTTTAGAAATTACACTGCAACTGTCTTGGACAGAGAGCTGGGTGTTAACAGGTCACAGCCCAGTGAGACAGAGGCGAGTGTTGACTCAGCTGGGAGGAAACATTCAACACTCCACTGCAATTAGAAGTGCTGGTGGCTAAGAGATAGACCGTGGTCATACTGTATAGAACACAAATATTTCCTTTAAATTTATCAACATTCAAATATATATTTTAAGGAACCCACCACTGTGTATATATACTGTATATTAAAAACAAATCTATGTTTTAAATACCTAGAAACCTACTGCATCTGCATATTTTTCTCTGCGAAAGGCTAGTAAGCAATATTGGGTTTATTAAATACTCAATTTCAATAACTATAAAATCTTAATAAATTGCTCAGCCAATGAGATTTAACTATTTAACACCAGTTAAATTCCTTAGCTGATGCTGGGGCACAGTTTAAAGCTGATGTTTATGTAGTCGTGTCCTGCATAATTGTGCACTTCATTCTGATCAGATCTTGTTGAGCAGATTCTCATAATCATGCCCAAAGTAAGAATGGAAAAAAATCAGTTTTTCCGCAGTGTATGGTGAAGTATTAAAGCTGGTCTTCTGGAACAAACAATCATTTGGGAATTAATTGCACTTCTCGATAAAAGCTGTAACAGCAGCAACATTCACAAGACACATTGTGTTCGAATCAGCCTCATCTTCTATCCAGCATCTGGCTGTCTGTAAGTGCGAAAAGAATCCACATATTAACATAGTTGTGTTTTAAGTCACCAATATTTAATTTTGAAAAGTTTGAGGTGATATGTTTACTCCTTAAAGAAATATTCCAAAATAATCTACAACAAATTAAGCTTTAAAATTGATTGATGAATTTAAGGTATTGTGATGAGGAATGGTTCAGGAGGATCTTTTTTATACCTCTAAATATAATAAAAGGATTTGTTAAAGGTTTAATAGATTCTAATCTCAATCTGAGTAGATTGTACATGGAGGACAAATGTAGAGTAGCACTATATCTGAGTGCTTCAGTATACTTGATCTGATACTCCAATCAGATACCTCAGCATTTCTTTATTTGTTCGTTTACAGCTCTAAATGCCTGCTTGAGAGAATTATATCCGCTGATCTAAATAAGGTCAGGATGTTTTGCCAAGTGCCTGAAACACAACTTCGTGTAATCATGGTGCTTTAGCAATGCAAAAGTGGGCAAACAGAGCCATATTGAAGAGGAAAAGGGTTATGCTGTCAGTTCTAAAATATCCAATTTTCAATAAATTGCTTTGAAGCCCTAAAGAAATTACAACACCTCCTTAAGAATGAACAAGATGGGGTGTATGATCTTCTCCCCTTATATTTTAATTGTTCTAGAATTGGAGAGGTTTCTACTGAGAGATTTACAAGAGTATGGGATATATGAATAATTCCGTCCAACAAATAGGCATTCCCTTTCCCTCGATCTTGCATCCTCGTGCCACAAGGAAGAACTTTTGTGTTAAAGGACTGTGAGAGATCCCATGGTCTCCACTGCTTGGTTCTGTCTGCCTGAGTGACTCAAAAGGGAGGTGTTGCCTGAGGGAAAAGGAAATGGCTCCTAAGATCACTGGATCTGGTGACAGTCCAAGCGAACTCGAGTTACAGGAAGGTTAGGCAGCAGCTGTGGGGAAAAATTAGGACTCGTATCTCTAAATTGGATGTTTGAAAGGCTTTACAGTAACAGTAGTACAAATAGGCAGTGGCCACATCCTTTGCTGAAAGTCAAGCTCCTGTGGAGGTTAGAAGCTGTCAAGAATGCTTGAAGTCAGATTACCTCAAAGTCAGCCAGTACATCTTCATCTATATCACTATATCTAAATATCTGTGAAATTAATCATAAATCTGTTGCCAGGCTTACATGAATACATCATTAAGGTAGTGAAATTAGATCAAACGTATCTTGCTACCATTTAAATGCTGTACCATTTTTCATTGTAAGCCAGTATCAAATGTAAGGAAACAATGTAAGGATTAGTATTACAATATTATAAAGGATTGGAGATTCAATTTCACGAGTGAGCCCATTCTTACTCCTAATTCCCATAGTTTTTGTAGATGACATGGAGACCACTGAGCACTTAGGATCGTATAGCTGAATAGCAGGCATAGACTAGAGTAAAAAAACAATGGAATTGTAGTACCAGGAAAAAATAAGGAGAAAAGTGAAACAAACTTTAAATTTCAACCCCCCAAGAAGAAAATACTGTATTTTCTTATTAATTTGAATGAGACACCAACCTGTGCACAAATCTAGAAGGATAGAAGTGAGCACTACATTTTTTACATCATGTTTATTTTACTATTACCTGTCCTAAAGATTGTAAAGACCTGCTTTTGCTGGTTAAGTTATCTATTCAATTACGAAGTATACTTTACAGGTTTTATACAGTATAACATGGTGTGAGAGCTTTGTCAGCATACGTTATTCTGGGCACCAATAATGTTCTCTACAAATGTCAGCCCAGCCCACAATGACCTGTCCTACTTAATACTGTTCTTGAATAACTAATGAATTATATATTGCACATATTTTCTTGTGGTGAAAAAAACCCAACATAGATTTATTTAATACCTTTAGTGAGATTTGACTTCACTTTGCAAGATAAAACATGAAATGCCAGCACAAACACGTACAGTAAGTCTAAGATAGGACTTGAATACAGATACAGATTAAGGGTCTATTATTACGCTTAGGAAGGACGTTTCACAATAAGGGACCTTTTAGGTAAAAGAACCTGTTACCTGTTGTATTCAGTTGTTCCATGAGCAAGTTCAGATGTCCAGATTTAAAAAAAAGTAAAGAACTCACCCAGAAGTGTCAGATGGTAGCAGCTCTGCTAAGTATAGAATGGATTTGAGCTGTGTCACATGTCAGAAGTCAGCAAAAGAAGTTTAAATCGATACAAAAATAGACAAGAAGTGAAAAAAGTGGTGAAGAACAATATTTTTCCAGGTCAGTTTTCTTCAAAGATTGAAGATCTAGGTAGACATCTAAACACAGAGATACAGTAGCCAAAAAATAAAAAGAACAAAAGCATGAACTAAAGGTTGCTAAGGAGCTATATACAGTGCCTTGCGAAAGTATTCGGCCCCCTTGAACTTTTCAACCTTTTGCCACATTTCAGGCTTCAAACATAAAGATATAAATTTTTTTATTTTATGTGAAGAATCACCAACAAGTGGGACACAATTGTGAAGTGGAACGAAATCTATTGGATTTTTGAAACTTTTTTAACTAATAAAAAAATGAAAAGTGGGGCGTGCAAAATTATTCGGCCCCCTTGCGTTAATACTTTGTAGAGCCACCTTTTGCTGCGATTACAGCTGCAAGTCGCTTGGGGTATGTCTCTATCAGTTTTGCACATCGAGAGACTGAAATTCTTGCCCATTCTTCCTTGCAAAACAGCTCGAGCTCAGTGAGGTTGGATGGAGAGCGTTTGTGAACAGCAGTTTTCAGCTCTTTCCACAGATTCTCGATTGGATTCAGGTCTGGACTTTGACTTGGCCATTCAAACACCTGGATACGTTTATTTGTGAACCATTCCTTTGTAGATTTTGCTGTATGTTTGGGATCATTGTCTTGTTGGAAGATAAATCTCCGTCCCAGTTGCAGGTCTTTTGCAGACTCCAACAGGTTTTCATCCAGAATGGTCCTGTATTTGGCTGCATCCATCTTCCCCTCAATTTTAACCATCTTTCCTGTCCCTGCTGAAGAAAAGCAGGCCCAAACCATGATGCTGCCACCACCATGTTTGACAGTGGGGATGGTGTGTTGAGGGTGATGAGCTGTGTTGCTTTTACGCCAAACATATCGTTTTGCATTGTGGCCAAAAAGTTCAATTTTGGTTTCATCTGACCAGAGCACCTTCTTCCACATGTTTGGGGTGTCTCCCAGGTGGCTTGTGGCAAACTTTAGACGAGACTTTTTATGGATATCTTTGAGAAATGGCTTTCTTTTTGCCACTCTTCCATAAAGGCCAGATTTGTGCAGTGTAAGACTGATTGTTGTCCTATGGACAGACTCTCCCACCTCAGCTGTAGTTCTCTGCAGTTCATCCAGAGTGATCATGGGCCTCTTGGCTGCATCTCTGATCAGTCTTCTCCTTGTCTGAGCTGAAAGTTTAGAGGGACGGCCAGGTCTTGGTAGATTTGCAGTGGTCTGATACTCCTTCCATTTCAAGATGATCGCTTGCACAGTGCTCCTTGGGATGTTTGAAGCTTGGGAAATCTTTTTGTATCCAAATCCGGCTTTAAACTTCTCCACAACAGTATTACGGACCTGCCTGGTGTGTTCCTTGGTCTTCATGATGCTCTCTGCGCTTTCAACAGAACCTTGAGACTATCACAGAGCAGGTGCATTTATACAGAGACTTGATTACACACAGGTGGATTCTATTTATCACCATCAGTCATTTAGGACAACATTGGATCATTCAGAGATCCTCGCTGAACTTCTGGAGTGAGTTTGCTGCACTGAAAGTAAAGGGGCCGAATAATTTTGCACGCCCCACTTTTCATTTTTTTATTAGTTTAAAAAGTTTCAAAAATCCAATAGATTTCGTTCCACTTCACAATTGTGTCCCACTTGTTGGTGATTCTTCACATAAAATAAAAAAATTATATCTTTATGTTTGAAGCCTGAAATGTGGCAAAAGGTTGAAAAGTTCAAGGGGGCCGAATACTTTCGCAAGGCACTGTAATTCAGCCATAAGACTACTATAATTTACCTCTGTCTGAATGTTTCATACAGTAAAGTAAAATTTTGGTTTCATACAGTAAAGTAAATAAACAGTTTAGATGTTGACACGGCAGGATGTCCAATAAAATTAAATTAAAATGTAATTAAAAAGATTACCCAGGGTAACACTTACAGGTTGACACAAGTGACCGCAAAATATCCGAAGTACACGGAGTTCACTTACTGTTTTGTCGTTCCAGGGGCCCATTTCAATAGGCATCAGCACAGCCATGCTACCTCCTGCCGCCACTTCCACCTGGGCCCTCAGCCTCAGATGTCCACCGAATTCCCTCTCCCCCACCCTGGGCAGTCTCCGCCGGGCATGAGCCCCCATCTGCCCCCTGCACACCAGCACGCCTCTCCGCTTCATCAACCCCTGACCCCCCTGCCAGCCCCGCAGTTTCAAGATGTACCAGGACCCCCTTTCCTACCTCAGGCCTTACACCAGCAATACCTCATCCAGCAGCAGCTACTGGAGGCCCAGCACAGAAGAATCCTTCCCCACTCCAGGTAGCACACATTCTTCTGACTGAGCGCAGGGCCGTTGTCCAGCTCAGGTGTCCGCTATAAAGGAAAGCTACTTTTGGAATTCCAGTCCAAGTAATTATACTGGAACAGCACTGACACTAATGTTTATTACATCGTTTTTTCCTATCATAAAAGATTTACAACACCCAGTGATTCCAAAACACAGAGCCAGCCCTTTTAAATCCTTTTTTTTAGTTCTTTCCTAAGCTTAATTAGCCAATTCAGAATTACAAGCACTGCAGATGATATTAGTAGACTGTTTTGTAAATTACAGCAGTAAATGTATACAAGGCTTACTGAAAAGTATGTGCTTTTTAAAAAATATGGTTATGGGTTTAATTTATGCAACATGAGTGATTGACTTATTTGTACTGTATATGCAGTTTATCACAACACACAAAGGCAATTCAAAAAGCGTTCAGTACGAAAGTAGCTCTTTATAAAAACATGTTATCTTTGTCCCGTTTGCAGACGTACACAAGAGCGAGTCCCTCTTCATCCCCACAGGCTGCGCTCTGGTTATGACTACGCCCCTTCGCTACATGTTCCTCAGCCAATCGGACAGCAGCCAAGATATCTGGCAGAAGGCACTGATTGGTGAGTTAACGTCGAATATAGTCTCTGATAACAATTCATTCTTTTTGCTTATTATGAATTCTGGAACTGCTCCACCATATTTTTTCCCCCCGCACACTTGAAAAATGAAGAAATTGGGATTTTTTTACTTGTAAAATGAAAACCAAATAAACAGTCTGTGGTTCCGCAAATAATGAAGTAAGGTAGAGATGGATTTTAATGATTATTTATGAATTAATTTAGCTTGGTTCAAACTAAATGCTCCTTTATTGTTATACCATAGACCACACCCTAAACCATATTTCACCTAGATTTTTAGGTATCTTCTAACTTTGCAATAGATACAATAATTGTGCTTGTGCTGTTGTGTTCTGACATGAAGACATGAAAAATGATGGATATACCATTTATCAAGTTCTCTTTTTCCCTTAAAGTGACCTGGCAGCAATAAAGGGCTGATCTGTGGCTGAATATCTGTTTCTGTTTTTCCCCCCAGGGATCTCAGTGTCGATGCCGGACTCTCTCACCATCAGTTTCAAGTCCGGCAGCACTATCAACATTACTTGGCATCACCCAGAATGCATCACTTTCCAAGAAACACATCATCGACTCAAGTGGTAAGCTGGCGAACTGTATCTCTCTTCTTTTCAAAGGCCTTACCGTACAGTACAATTCAATTTTTCTATGCAGACACCTTGAATCTGAAAAACAAGGTTTGTTTTATGAACAATTGTAAAAAAAAGAGATCCACTTAAAAAACATGGTGATTCTAAAAACATTTATGAAGAACATTTTTAACTGAACATTTAAACAAGATAAAACAAATAGGGCTGGCATGGTGATGCAGTGGTTAGTGTTGCTGCCCTGGGGCCGTTGGTTCTATTCCTAGGGTGCCATCTGTGTGGAGTTTGTATGTTCTCCCCGTGTTTGCATAGATCTTTTTTGGGTGCTCCTGTTTCCTCCAGCAGTCTAAAGACATACTAGTAGGTTATTTATTAAATTAAATATCTATTACATGTTTCTGGAATCATTTTGAATTAAATGATCATTCATGCCTGGCTGTGATGCACTCAAGTAACTTTTGATATTGTGTTAATTGTCTAGTCACTACAGATCTCCACTTCGTAGTGATTGATGGTAACCTGGCTGCACAGTGGTACATTAATCATTTGCTGCCCTTCCTGTGGCTGCTGATATGACAACATTCTAGTAGTACAACATATTTACTGCTCATTTACCAATGCCTTTCTTGTGCGATGAGAATGTGACGAATGTTAATCGATATAATGAATTTAATTATGTTTTGTCTATGCTACAAAGTGACAGTACACCTGCTATTTAAAGGTTATGTCACTTTCATGATGATAACTTTGTGAAGGATCAAATATCAGAAATTTCACAACCCTCCTCAGTTACGAGGATTGAACCTGGGAGGCAGTGGCAAAGATGGAGTGGCGATATAAAAAATGTGCACAGAGATGCAGTGGACTGGCATCCCATACAGGGTGCCAAGTCCTTTCCAGGATAGGCTCTAGGTCCTATCACAGCCCTGTACTGGATAGAGCAGTTCAGAAAATGGATAGATGGATATGTGTGCAATTTTTTAAATTGTCAAGTTTTAATTCAAAGCTGCAGTCCATCAGAAGACGTTGATGTGATTGAGCTGTTTGGTAGTCTATCATTTGAATTTAACTTCGGTATGTCTAAACTGACATTAAGCCTGACAGATCAACTGACACAAAAATGTTTTGGGTGCAAATCAAAGCCTGTCCACATTCTTGTCTTGCTTTAAGTCAATCTAGAACAAAATATTCAGCAGGTATACCTGACACAGTTACTGTTTGTGATTTTTCAAAGGTTATCCATGAAATCCGAAACTATCCTTATCCACAACTGCACCTGCTTGCCTTGCAAGGACTCAACCCTTCACGACATGCCTCTGCGGTGAGAGAAAGCTATGAGGTGGGATTGATTTCTTTTCTAGGCTACGCCTGTCCCTTTTCATTTTCTGTTTTGTGATGACTAATGAAGGGATTATGAGTAGCTGAGTGCTGTCCTCTATGGCGTTCTTATACTCATGTCAGATGCAACTGAAAGAGGGAGTGAGTTCTTGTAATAACCCTTCCTAAACTGTGGATAATTGAGAAGTTTTTTATTTAAAAGCCATAATTTCAGTTCGTTTCAGTGTATTTAAGAATAAGATGAGGAAACGGAACTTGCCTGATCTATCTAATGCAAGTACCTGGTCTTCCTGCCTTAATTTATCTGAGTCCTTCTAAACACACAGGTCATTATGACTATTTGCTAAGCAGAGACTGTAATCCAGAGCGAGAATATGAAAATAATATATTAGATATAATACAAAATGAGGTGCACGGTATTTTTGGACACACAGTGATATCATCAATGAATATTAACATGGATAATTCTCCCTCACAGATGTCTGTATGGAAGAAGTCACTGACCATGAGATGATAGTTATATATTCTGATGCCACTCTCTCGAGATGCCCAGGCTTAATGCCCTCGTCTTATTAAATTCATAGTCTGTGAATCAGGCCTCTCAATGTGGCAAGTGGAAAAAAAAAAACGTCCCTACTCCCTGACAGAGGTGATGAAGGTGGTGTTGATTGTGTTCGCAAGCAGATATTCTTGTACTTGCTGTGAATAAGTCACACTGGTCTAATCCAGTCCTGTGGTGTTGATTGCAGGAGCTGTTGCAGCTAGAAGACAGGCTGGGAAGTGTGAATCGGGGAGCAGTGCAGACCACCATCGAGAGATATACATTCCCACACAAATACAAGAAGGTAAACTTTGCTTAATGTTCCTTAATGTTTTCATGATAGAAATAAATATGTCTGTTCATATATTAAATCAGATGTCTGTACTGTTTCTTCCTGAGATCATATTTCCAAGTACATTTGATGTTACCTGTATATTTTTATGGGTGAACAGGCTGGTTATTTTCATTGTTCCCCCTCTTGGAGAGCTACTGTACCTTTACACTGCTGTAACTGAATTTCTAGACAGGGTGGAATAAATTTGTTAATGGGTCTGCACAGCTCAGGGTTATCTGATTAGATAAGCCGCCTAGATAGAGTAAAGACACCAGATGGCTTGACAACTTTTAGGTGTATGCACAGCCAATGCTTTACTTAAAGGTAGGTTTAAACAGCAGAAAAGATTAAAGAAGAGATATAGTTGGGATAAAAATGGTCTAATATTAATTTTAGAATGACAGAGTCCTGGAGCAAAAACTTTTGTCATCCTCGCTTACAGTAGATTGTGTGCAGTATATACAAGAATTGCATTTTTATGTATTCTTGTAAACGAGCCAAAGTTTGTTGGTTGTTAAGAACAGTTTAGAGTCTGAGTTTGCCCTGCTAAGAATTATTTCTTTTAATGGGCTTACTTATTCAGATGAAAGTTTCGGTCTACATCTATGTGTTGAGGTTGGTCAATGGTAATATTTATGTGTCTCTGAAGGCCGAGCACACTGTTTCTGGCTCTGGAACTCCTTCTAACTGTATATACCGATCTTATTAATTGTGAGCATTTTATAAACTGTGCCTTAGGTTTGTTTAATAGTCAATTGTTTTTAAGGTATTGCCTATTTATTTCATAATTGAAGAATCTCTGAACATGCTTGTGTTTCCCTGTCTAGTAGGAGGTTTTATTATTTAATTTTTATATTTTGCCTGTGCTGAAGCAGGTGTGAGAACAAATAATACTTAACCTCTGTTAATGTCCCCTTTACATAATACAGTGTTTCATGCCCCAGAGCTAGACGTCTGCTACCCTGAACCTCTTTAGCCCCCTCCCCACACTGATTCACCTTTCCCCTGTTTCTTCTACCATAAAAGAGGGTGGAGATCTACTTCTCAGCCTCCTGTGGTGCAAGTACTCCACATGCTCTCTGTAACTAGCACACCCCTGTCAAGAATTAACGGCAATAAGCCCTTGTGAGCATCTTAACCTTCAGCCAGCTGCTTCCTTCTCTTCTCTCAGAAAAAAGGGCACCACTATCAGAATTCATGCAGGGTCTTTATATATGAATAAGTGGGCAAAATAATAATAGTAATAAATGTCTAAAATACTGGCACATGAGTTTACTGGCAGCAGTGAAACAGCCTGAGTCATTCAGATAGACAGCAATGTCTGGAATGAAATCATTGATATACACCTTCTCATCTGCCAACATATTAATGTACAAACGTGAGACTATCAGAGTTGCTAGGATACACATTTCGAGGGTCACTAAAATCTATTTATCTCCCACCCAGTGTCTGGCAATCCATGTAACATGAAAATTCAATAGAAATGTATGCATTGTCAAATGATTACTTTGACTAAAGCCATTTCACAGCTTCAAGCTAAATCATGGAACTGAAATACACAATATCAATAGCAACTAGGTCTTCATTTTTCTAAACTTATGGCAAACTAAAGAGAATGGAACTTGTGTAAACATATATTGAGATATAGTGCTCAGGTACCTGGAGAAATATCAGAGTCTGCAGTAATGGATTAATGATCCTAAAATGTGGTTAGAAGTAATTAAAGAATTGAATATTAAAGTGGTTAATTGATGTATTCAGTGTCAAATAATAGGGAATTCTCTGGATTAAGACTAACAGGAAACTGAAGAGGACCAAAGACAAGTTTTATATCTCTTTCTCATTTAAAGAATATTGGAATTTGAAGTAGAAAATGCATTCCTGAATATTCAACAGCTATGAATCAACTGCTCAAACTCTACTTAAAGGACATCAGCTCACTTTTTGTTTAATATAACTCAATTAAAAGTTTTGGAAGCAGCATGTTTTACTGTTATCTGAGCATCAAAAAAGAAGCTGACAGATTGAGAATCAAAGCCTTTATTTTAGGTAACACCTATGGCAGTGGTCCACAACCCTGGTTGTAGAGAGATATTGTCTTGCAGGCTTTAAAGAAGGCCTTAAATGACAGAGATCTGGAATACATGTTAACTCCTATTAATTATGCTACTGACTGATCCAATTCTGTCATTCAGAGCTCAGTTGAAATTAAAACCAATAAACACTATGGCTCTCCAGGAACAGAGTAACGAGTTTATTAGAATATAGAAGGTGCAAGTTTCACTTCTACCCCAAAACATGACTGATAGTGGAGCTGAGGAACCCTGAACTCCCAGGCCCCAGGCCCTGTTCATGTGGATATTGCATAGTCAGGTTTTCCATTCTGAAAATGTAAAAGTAATATTTGACGGAACTACAGCATTCAGATCCATGTTTCAAAATGGATGCCCGCAAACACAGCACTGGCTGCTGTATTACAGAAAGAGATAATGTATCTTAACACTGGTTAAATATATTTGATACTCTCAGTATCAGGATAATCAGCCTTTATAAGTACATAATAACATGTTTTTACATGTAGTTTGAATCAATAGTTACTTTTCTTTTTATACCTCACCAGTCTAGACAAACATTAAATAGTTTGACTCATCACTACAACCCTGGCACTAGTTCCAAAGGAAAGAGGACTGGGCACAAGGTCAGCCAATAATCCCACTTCTAAATCTCTTTTTACACACTGATCTCCATAGGATCTCTGTACAGAAAGTTGAATTATTTGGAGTGTTGAGGAGTCTCAGCTGCAGACTCATAGGTATTTAGAACCGGGCCTGGCCAATGTGACTTCACACTACCCCAGTGGTACACAGGAACTCCATAAACAATAGTTTTAGTTTATGTCTCTTGGCTTGAGTTTTTTGTGAAAATTGGAAAATAATACTTAGAAATAAATCTTGATTCTGCTATTTTGCATTATTTGTTACCATTAAAAGACAAAGGTGTACAGGAAAATTAACTACAGGGTAAATGATGCAAACTAAAAAACATAATAGCCACTTAGGTTAAACAAATACTGTACTTTACTGTCTGACTGTTTTGGTAATTTTAATAATTTTATATAAATAAACATGTGATGTGGCATATTACTTGAAGGGTATTCCTTTGTATTTGTATAATTAAAACACCGGGACCAGCTTTACTTTAAATGTCTGAAATGCAGCAAATCAAAACTCAATAGTAACAGGATAGCCAATGATTTTTAAATCTTACAATGTGTATTTTAACTAAGTTAATATAGTCACAGTGTATAGCATACATTACATTCTGAATTTGCTTCCTTTACAGAGAAGACCACAGGAGTTAAAAATAGCTTTGGATGCAGAGGAGGAGTCAGATATTGATGAGAAATGCACAATCTGTCTTTCTATGCTGGAAGATGGAGAGGATGTCAGGTAATTATCTCTACGTATTCTCCACAGTACATATCCATTACTATTGCTTGCAGTTTTCAAACTTTGACTAAAGCCATTTCACAGCTGACTAAAGCCATTTCACAAATTTGGTTTTATTGACATTGGCTTGTTCTGGTAACTGTAATTTATATCAAATTAAATTCAATTTCTAATTCAAACACATGGTTATATATTTAATTTTAATTTAATGTAGCTGTTAATTGAGTAACGGAGTTAGTTAGCTCTCTCTGGTTAGCTCGGTTATGTTGCAAATTGTGAATATACAGTATGCAGGAAAAGGTGGGAACCGATGTTTAAATTAGGAAAACCTCTCACACTGTAAAAGTTTATCAGGATGCTGCAGAACTCATCCTAGGCTCACCCACTGCTGTTTTGTATTTATAGTTTGCTTCTGTGTACTACATTCAAAGTAAAACACCTTATGTTTTCAGAAGCTGTGGGTTTTGATGCATTTTTATATCAGTGGCACCCATGTCTGTATATTTTATCCTGTAGACCTGAAGATGTGGCATACAATTTGTTGCTGGAAAGGAGTCAATTTTGAATAATCGGCAAAAGATTAAATTGCAGACATTGCAATACAATTAAACTTTTTTAAGAAAGATTCCCAGCTTGTAATGTGCTGAAGCGTCCAAAACTGCAGAAAATTAATGTTGTTATTTGAGTGGTGCCAGCAGGACACACATCTCTTTTTCAGCATCTTTTTTTTCATTTTCAGTAAAATCAGTGATCAAAGCTGAGATTAAAAGCATGGGATACTTAAGCGTGGACGATTTAGTGCTTTCTGTCACTTAGCACTTAGCTCATGACACTGGCAATCTATATGTAAGGAGATTTTATTTGTCATTGTGATATGAAACATAAGTAGCTTGACCTTTCTTCTTTTGTCTTTCTTTGGTTTTGTTTGTTTGATAGGAGATTACCCTGCATGCATCTCTTCCATCAAGCCTGCGTGGACCAATGGCTGGCAACCAGCAGGAAGTGCCCTATCTGTCGAGTGGACATCGAAACCCAGCTGACACCTGACAGCTGATGCTTCAGTCAGCCTGGAGTCCGACCCTGCCATTCCCTCGTCCCTCAGGCACATTGCCAAAAGCTTTGAGTCTTCATCACTTACGACCCTGCCTTCTGAGCCAGCTGAAGACAACTGGAACAGCACACTTGTATAATGCAAGGCAGTCTTTAGCCTGCGGTGGGAAGGCGGGATCTAGGTAGCAGTGTTGGGGCCTCACGTCTCTAGGGAGCTGGTTTTCCCAGACAAGACGAGTAGCACACCGCTATGTTTATTAAAGCCATTTCACACTGAAGGTACTACAATCCAGAGCATGCAGTCCTTAACCTGTTAAGGATTTGTACATATACCTCTATATTTCCTGGGGTTTCCTTAAAGAAAACAGAAGATTAAAATAGCCAGTTGCCCTCTTTGCCTAATGAACCTTGGTAGCTACAGTTTCATGATACGTGGTTTACATTTCAAAGCTTCTGTTTAACTCCACTAGGGAATTGCATTAAGCTATCAAATTTCATGTGGCTACAACTTCCTAAACTATTTTATTAGCTTAAGCCTTGTGGTGTTATGGGTTATGTGCAGTCTTCTTGTGAGTGCAGGTATCTGAGTACAGGAACTACTTCAATTCAACCACTACCTGGCAGAAACAGGCATCTGACTGGGCATGAATGCCCATTCACCGAAGAGTTAAAGAATAAATGCCTCATGTACAACAGAAAACATGAGGTGGGGGAAGGTCAGGTGTTTTGTAATGCCCTGAGCATGCAGAATATAAAAGCCAAATACATATTCCTGATTAAAATAGAGCAGAGTTCTTCTGTGATCATGCACAGTACAGAAAGTAGAGAGAGATAGGATGGAGATGGAGTGCCTGCACTTAGTGACTAGTGGTTGTTGTGGTGGTCAGGGCTCAGGCTGTGTTGGTTTATGTCTTTATTTTAATGGTGCCTCTATGGAGTGAAGTGGTGCCATCAAAATGCATGTTTTCATTGTTGGCTTAGGATGTTTTGTTAGCGTGAACTGAAGAGGGATGTCTGTGCATGAATTTGTTATCTGAGCAATGTGATTTTTTTTAGAAAAAAAAAGAAGAAACAACAACAAAAAATATTAGCACGATGTAAAATGACATTACTGACATGGAGTATCCTGTCCTCATCCTGTCATTTTTATGGCCTCTGATGGAACCCTATTTTGATGTATACCTTTTTGCCTAAAGAACAAGCACATGTGATAGATATTGCAACAACCTCTGTATTTTTTTAATATGACAACCATTCAGTGTTTGGAGAGGATGATAAGCTAGTGTGTATAATTTGTATTTTGGTGTATCAGATCTCCCTTTGTGGTTGCTATGCTGTATTGATAGAACAATGTAGAAAGTTCTGTGGTGGAAGCAGTATCCTCTTTATATTTCATGTGGACAGTATTGCTATAGATGATCGCATGATCACCTTAACAAACAGATGAGAGGAAAAAAGAAGCCATTCAATTCATAAACCAAACAAATCTCTGTCTATCTCAATCACACTGAGACTGTGACTGTTTGACAATGAGCGGGGCCGTGGTTCTTGTTTTTAGTTTATTTTTTAAAATATTAATTGCTAGTGATAGGGATACTAAATTCTTTTGTTCTTATTACTTTCAAAAATGCACTGTATTCTGAATTCACTTCAATTTTCTTGGCTCTATATGAGCATCTGTGCCTATCAACTTCTCTCGCTATGCACTCATGTGCTGCCTAGAAACAAACATCAAGGGATCCTTTTTAATATATTTTGTGCTGGATGTTGAGTCTCCATTTGAGAAAGATCTTCATAAAGAGAAGCCAGGCATGATGTCTGATGGATTTCAGGGGAGTAATGGAGCTTTGACCTCAGTTTCACTGGCACTTGCACATCCTCCAAAATAAGGACTGTTTGTAGTGGCCATGTACTCCACTAGTGACAATGTTAAACATGCTACACAGTAAAAACAAGTAGAAATCTGTAAAATACAACTAAGAGTGAGAAATCAACTCAGCTAGACTGAATATCAGGTGGGATAAAGTCACAATAAATTCAAGAGGGTGATTTGTAGAGAAGGTAACTGGCTCCTTCTCTATCTGTAGTTCATATAGACCTTTTGTGTACACCTAATAGGGCATGATTACTCAGAAGTTTATACTTTACTCCTCCTCAGTTCTAATGTTCAGAAAGATTGTGATAATTTTATTTCCAGCTTAAATGTGAACTACTGTAGGTAATACAAAAAAGCAACAAAAAAACTCAAGACAGAATTACTGTAGCATGCTCAGATATGTACTTAATGGACAATGTCGTCATCTGTTGGAGGGCTTTGACTTTGAGGGATAAAGTTTTACATCAAAGAGGAAAAATAATATCTGAGTGACATCTTCAAATGACACCAGTAAAAGCCAGACATTTGAATTTCGAATAAGATTATGTTTGGTGATTGCCATTAGTGTGAAAATAGAGCACCATTCCAGGTCTTGACAGATCTGATCCATTTAGGTAGTATGGTTTTTGAAGTGTAATGCTACTAAAATGATGTATTTAAAGCATGCTGCTAAATATTTCTAATATGCATGTTCTTGTGTTTCACTAAACCAAGGAAATTAACATTGAAAGGCAGGGATCTTAACAAAGTGGCTTGAGATGTGAGTACAGTATTACACACATTACTGAGGTTGTGGAGATCTTACAAATTGTATTCATATCTTTACACAGTCATGTCAGACATCAATTATGTGCTATAGGCTAGAGCTACACTCCTGTGTGATTCAGAACATGCTTTACAGATTCGTTCTTTTTTAAAATAATGGAATATTTCCCACTGCTAAGGAAGACAACATTGTTTCAATACAGTGACTTTCTGTTCTATGAAAGCATGAATTGCTGAAAATTGTGCTCAGCTGTTCACTAGTATAAAGAAAATGGATACTGCATCCCCCAACTCTGTGGAGTTTTCTATGGGAATTTTGATAGTTTACAGGGTGTTGTGAGTTGAAATGCCTTAAGTATTTAACAATCATAATTTATTACTAACTGTAGATATTGTGGGTACTTATTTAATTTTTATAGTTTTTTTGCAATTTTAATTATAATTTATTTATTTAGAAATAACACAAAATGTAAAAAAAAACAATTACCTCATTTTGCATTGTTTATGGGAATGCTTTGCATGTGGTGGTATTTTGCAAAAAAAACAAAACAAAAAAGCTAAAAATAAAGTCACATTTTAATTTAAGAGATCAGGGTGTGTGATGACAAGTGTATTAATGTGGTGCTGTTACTCTTGGATACATTCCATTAAAATGCAATTTTTATGATTCCTTATGCTGTGATCTAGTGGACAAACTGCAATATAGTGGAAATGGTTTTAGTATGTATTCTTTTATTTTTGCACTCTTTGTTCAGCTTGGCTACCCTTCCGTTGGCATATCTGGATTTTTTTCCTGATTTTTGTGTGTGCTTAGCTCACCATTTCATCTTTCAAACCAGGTGTTGTCTTTTGTTTTCTATCCACACAAGTACAATGCATATTCACTCATCCAAAACTGAACAACGCTTAAGTGCCTCAATTTTAGTGGCAAGTAAGATCTCTCCATTTTGTCCAAAAACGGCGATGCTTGCTGTTGGAAAATGTAATCCAGACTTGTTTTTTTTCTACAGCCATATTAGAAGAAATCTGGGATTAAGTGGTTGTTCCAAAAGCAGTCAATGTGCAATCTGCTGTGTGTTGCAAAGCCTGGAGTCTTATGAAACATTTTGTATCTTAAATTATGTTAGAATCTCAACCATGTAGCTCAAGGGAACAGTAATGGAAGCTAGAAAGTATTAGGGGGGGGATTGATAGAAAAACAAAACTGACCTACAGAGGATTCCATATCCAATATCAGATCTTTTGTTTTTTTTTTCATATTCATTGTTTAGATTTTTCAGCTCTTTCCTTCCTGATGTCTTACATCAGTACATATTTGTTGCCAATGTAAAATAAGGAATTCAAGGTACACTTCCAGGTCACAAAAGTACTTCAGCACTGCGAGACATACTTTCCAGCCCAGGGGTGAGGTTTTTTGTAAAGCTGAAGATATCCCTGCACCCAATAATCAATGTCAAATCCTCATGAATTTAAACAAAAGGAAGAACGCACTCTGTACATTTCTATACGTTTTCTAGAGACTACAGATGTCATCGCTCACACTCACTTGCTCACCCCAACCAACCTACACATTCTAAGGACGCTTCTCTTTATTTGATAATTTTTTTGATCTGAGTTGAAAGACAACTGTAAAATCACGACTGAAAATGCTAAGGGAAAGGGTTTTCATTGCAGCTGCTGAAAGGCTAACAAAATGGAAACTAGAAAACGACCATATTTAATTCAGTATGAGACTTGCCTTCTTACATGCTTAACTCAGTGACAACCTGGAAAAGCCAACCATGTGGCAATCTCTTCTGAACATGGGGTCATAAACCACTTAACCATCAAATAATTATCTGAAAATAGACCAAGAATGACACTATTTGTGCAGTATAGCAGAGTCAAGACCACAATGGCATGTATCTCCTGCTTCAGTCCTGCTCCACTGTGTCATTGCTCTCATTACCTAAATAAATCAAAATTTCTCTGAGTGAATAGTATCTGGACTTAGTTTTAAATCTACTGACTCACAGAGTTTAAGAATTTAGCCATAATATTACCTTATTGTAAAAAATAAGTACAGTATCTTAAAGCACAAGCTAATGCATGTTTTTCTCAGGTCTGAATATATACATAACACGTATATTTTAATATACAATATAAATAGATCAGATTTACATTGACTATTACATATGATTACATTTTGCTGCTTTAAAAAAAAATGTGCCAGTGGAAGGGGAGCCTCTATTTTTTTTGTCCAAGGAACTACTGTTTTGCTGTAACTGCGCAAATGTTTTACAAAATAGAATATTTTATAGAAAAAATAGAAATATTTATCATTAATATTAAAGCAATAGCTCATTAATGATGATGAAGAAGTACTAGAAAAGTGTATAATGTGTAAAGTCTTAGTTTCACTTTTGGCGGATTTTGTACTTTATTTATTACTACTACTAATAATTAAAAAAAAATTGCAACGCTAAACCCAAACTGTTTTGTTCATTTTTTTATTTCAAAGCTTGTACATGATCCTTTTTGTATGTGTTTTTTAAATAAATTGCCTAAAATTCAAACCTGTTGAATGCGTTGTATTCAATTAAAACAATTTAATTTTAAAAAGCATAAACTATTAACGAATAGACATACTGCAGTTTGGGTTTTAAAAAACTCCCTTTAACTAGAAACAGTTTTATTTTAATTAACATTGTAAAAAATCAATTGTTAATATGCATTTGTTTTAATTCTTAGGTTATAGCTTTCATGCCTTTTTCTTTTCTCACACAGTTTCCTCTTGGAACAGAAATGTTCCGAGACAGCGAACATAACATCATCACTCCCATTCATACTGGCTTCTCATAGATCTTTCCTTGCTGTTTCCTTTTAAGCGGAGCTCAAATTGCCAAGCTGGATGCTGGTTAGGAAAGGAATTGAGTTAGATTTTTAACTATAATTTTTTTCTCTTGTTAATCTGAGTCTGCTACAGTCAGTTTTAGTTGCATAGCTACAAGCTTTTCTGTATCTATTGAGTATGGCCTTTACTTGATGATGCAAAACTATTTTTCTTTCAATTTTCCTCCTGGAAAAAGTGCTTCTGTGAGGGATACAAGTACATTATACTTTATATCCTTCCATGGACAAAGGGTAATTCTTTAAAAATCAACCTTTTTCTGTGCTCTTCCAGAATCTTCATTTAAAAGAAACAAGAGCTGGCTGTTCAGCTGACTATTTCTAGTTTGCCTTGGAATTTCACCTTTCTCTCATTTTCTGAAGGTTATTACCCTTCTTTGTGATAAGAAAATCTTTTAGATTATTGCTTTAAAGGAATGGACAACGTAATACATGAGTGAAATGTATTTTTGAAGAGAATATGTACTGTATTACTTTATTAATATAAAAAGTGAACGTATAAAGGCACCCAAATGTGCAGATATGTATCTGATATGTTCTTAATTAATTAAAAACAACAGTGTTAATAATCAAACACATCTTAATGTTTTTTTACAACTGTACTGTTTTTGATATTGTATGAGCTTACTATATAGTAAGGTAATCTGTGTATTTTACCAAAATCCTGCACTTAATTAAGCAAAATAATGTTCATATTCTACCTGAATTAAAATTGAAGGTGTTAAGCAGCTTGTTCTAGCATAATTAACCTCAAACTTCTACAAGATACAAAAAATAAAATATCATACACTGTATAGGTAGTCTAAATTATTATTTCTGTTTCATTAGGAAAGTGTCATATTTAGGGAAATGTGCTTGGATTGTGTTCCCTAATTTGAGTTTTGGAATTGTGTTGATATAGCAATGACTGGAACTGCTGGATTAAGTTCATATGTGTTAGGATATATAAAATTCACAGTAAGCCATTTTTAATCTTTTTAAAATTTCAAGTGTTAAAATTTAGATCAGGAAACAAATATGGGTTTTTAATCTAATGCTTTCATTTTGAAGTATTCTTGGAAATTCATCATGAGCCCTAAAAGTATATTGTGCTTTATAACTGATTCCTCAGGTGGTGCTAAGCTCACACACAACTCAAAAGTACATTAAGTATATGTACATTTACTATTTCACTAATTATATATTCTTTTTAAAAGGGAATGCAGTCCCAATTTCTCGGAGCGTTTATTACAGTACGTCTCGGTAACAAACAAAATTGATAGTAATTTTAGTGAATTAAACACAAAATCATAACCTTTGTGAAAGT
This sequence comes from Lepisosteus oculatus, assembly GCF_040954835.1. Taxonomy (NCBI): domain Eukaryota; kingdom Metazoa; phylum Chordata; class Actinopteri; order Semionotiformes; family Lepisosteidae; genus Lepisosteus; species Lepisosteus oculatus. The sequence goes on along the minus strand of NC_090698.1, from coordinate 24,028,676 downwards.
CCTGCATAGTTGCCATTCTGTCACAAATGCCTGGTCTCTCGAGAGTGTTTGCGCGAATTGCGAGCTGAAGCAGACCTTCCTGCTCACTAGTCACTGTAATGAGTGATGTAATGAGAAGTACGATAAGTACACCGATATATAGTTTAGTATAGTTTGTGCAGCAGATATTTTACTGTAGAAATGTTCCAACATGATCTGTCCACAGAGTTAACAAGTAAGCAGTATTTGTCAGATAAACCGTGTGGAAGTAGACATGGTATGATGGTTCAAGATCACTTATATCTGCAACATATTCACAAATATATCATGAAAGTGTCAAATCTCTCTGAAATATTTTTTGTTGCAGGTGGACTGACATTTTATCGCACATGTGTAAAATTGTAATGGTGATTAACGTGTCATCAACAGGTTTGATTAATGTTTTTTTGTGTTTGTGTCTAAATCACGTGCCAGTTCACTGGTCTCAGAGCTATAAATGCCATATGTCATTCCAGGTCATAGCACAAATGTTGTATGGTGCTAAGGTCTGTAGGGTATCTACAGCATGATAATCCTATTCTTATCTAATAGGAAACCTGTTGCTACATGATCGGAGGACATGCTGCTGCTGCTGAAATGTTGTAATTTCAGGATTTGCTTGCAGGAAGGACGGCAGATCAGGTTCCAGCACTTGATCAAAGTGATGATGTGGGGTCAGGTTGCCATTAATCACCTTGAAGTCGACATCTTTTCGTCTGTCGTAGACAACAGTTAGCACATGTTTGTGTACATTTGTGTCACACTCACTAATGTCCATCAGGGAGGTCTACACACCATGATTGATCTGAGGACTGTTCAGTTCCCCACTTAAGGTGGTGCTTTAACAAGCCACTATAGAAAGCAAGACATATCTATTCCTTTCTGCTTTTTTTATCTTGATTTTCAATTACTTGAATTTTAAGCTAAATTGCCTTATCACCTGTGCCCAGTCAGCTCTGTCACCAATGATTTAGTGCTTGAGTATATCATAGTCTTGAATGCCTTAAATGATCAATTAATAAAATGAAGCATTTAACTTATCCAAATTTCACATATTTAATTTTTTTAAAGCAGACATAGTGCAACACGTTTATTTTAATGTTCAGTATATTGCAACATACAGTACAATATATTTCAATGTTGTATGTTCAATAAACCTCTTACATGTGGGAATTGAACACTGCCTTTCTTAGTGTAAAGGGGAACTGCAACACTATTTTTATATTTTGGGGTTTGAAAGAAACAGCATTGATGAGTCCATTTCAAACCACAATAAAAGTAAAATGTACACATTAACTTGTAAAACATCCAATTTAAATCACAAAATAGATTAGATTTCCAGGCATGCACAGTGCCACATTGTGAGATTCAGAATGAGGCAACAAGATGTCTGGTGACATACAGTATTGCAGCCTTATTACATTATAAACAAGCGGGCTTGTGAATACATTGCTTTTAATCCAATAGAAATATTGATTTAGATTTTGAGACGTTTTGCTGACTGTTACATCCCAGTGTGTGGTCTGTGTGTGTTTTTTTTTATGTTCCACACTGCTGACCCTTGAGTGTTCTCCCTTCCCCATTGGCCCACCATTACACCACACTTTCTGTATGACATTGTGATCAATTAGCTTATCAGCCAATCAGAGTGCATCTTATTCAGGATGACTTCGTAGGACCGTTTGACTTCGGTCCTACAGTACTTGGTTTTGGTTATTGCTTCGGCTTTGTTGGTTTGTTGTTTTGCTTTGTGTGTGTGTATTTTTGTATAGCTTCAGCTTTGTTGTTTTGTTGGTTTCTGTTAGTTTGTTTGTACTCTTGTTTGTTTGTGTGTTCATCCTTGTTTTGCCATTACCTTGCTCTAACGTGTTACATGTTCAACTTTTGTGTTCTTTGTACCCTGTTCCTGTTGATTACACTCGTTTTCCCTTATTTGTATTCCTAATTCACTTGTGTTTTTGTGTGAACTTGTGTATAAGGTTAGTTTAGGTTGTTGGGTACATTCTACACACTTAGTTGATTTTGTGTTAGTAACACTAGTTTAGTACGGGTGAGTGCCGTTTGTCTTGTATGGTTTTGGGTAGTCAGTGGAGGTTAGCTAGGGTGTTGAAGACGCCAAAGACCGTGTGTTTCAGGTTTTCTTTTGTAGTCAGGTTATCTTTCCCTCACCTTCTTAGCCAGCTCCGTTTTGTTTGTTTTTTTTTCTTTGGCACCACTCTAGTTCCTTACCCTTGTTATCACGCTTCCTAGTCCCTCACCAGAACCCATCTGCTTCCAAAAGAATTATAATGTTACACCCCTTTACCCCTAGATGCTTGGGGTCGTAAAAATAACAAATACTACTTACTTGTTAAATTTTTTTATGTAGATCATGTTGGAACATTTCTGCGGTGAAATGTCTGCTGCACCACCTACAGTATACGTATTCGCCTGTACATTACATTACAGTGACTAGTGAGCAGGAAGGGCCACATAACAATCTGTGGAACTTGAATGCAAGTTTGTAACAACATGGTGATTTACAGTACTTTCACAAAGTTCACGATTTTGTGCTTCATTGGAAATTTGTAAAATATTTCTATATTGTCACTGAATTTGTTTCATTACCTACTGTAGATTGAATAACTGGTCTGAGAAATTGGGACTGCAATTCCCCTTTAAAAACCATTCAAGTGATCCAGGTTTGGTCCCTGTCCCAAATTCTTTCCCCTAAATGTTTCAAAACATTAAAGATTATTTTAAGTCTTAGTCTGAATTAATTGGGAACACTGAAAGTGAAACACTGTTTACTGTTCAAAAATGCAAAACCTTGTATATACATGTCTGTTTGATTGAAATGTGTCTTCTAATTTATTTTAAGCTTAACTGAGAAGTGAAAATGTATTTAGCAAACAACATTTAACTTTAAAGTTTTATTTTTTAAATGAATATGATTAAGATATTAAAAAGCACCTGAATAGAGTTAACTAGAAGTATTACAAGTACAACCCCATTTCAGGGTTTGTACAGGATACAGGTCTTGTTTGACTTTTCAGGACTACCATTAAGTTGGCAGATACTTTCACTCAAAAGCACTCCTGGTTATTCAAAACATTGCAGCTACAAATATACTGTATATATTAATATGAATATTAATATTAATATTATTATTTTGATGTGCTATTATCTTTGATATATGATATAATACAATATAAGCCTCTCAATCAAGGTGAAAAAAAACCCACAAACACCCCTGGTCTCTAAATAATTTGATAATAATTTTAATTATACTTGGCAAGCTAACATTTTGGCAGCTCTATCAACAGTCACAAAAACATCTACTGCTTTTAATTATAAATAACTAAAATGGATGATATGGCAACAAGACAGCACAATTTAAAGTTTTTCCATGCAAGTCTAGACAATGAATTTGCAACAGAAAAAAGACGATATCATGTTTTAAATATATTCCTAAAATGAGAGACTACTCAATTTTTTAATCTGGGTTTCTCTTTTGTAGTATTTCATTACACAACAAAACATGGTTTTTCACACTTTTTCCCAAACCAAAAAGGGTAACAAAAAAGAATACTTGGCATCTCGTACATGTCTGCATTTAGTGTGATAATGCAAACTAAAAACAACAAAAGCCCAGGGGTACATTTTATGCATGACAAATTACTTTTGCCCCAGCTCATCTAAATCATAATCAATGTCATTTTCCGAAATCTACACACACCATAAACAAACCTCTCTTGTCACATCTAACATATCCTTCCTCCACCCCATCTCTGGCTTTGCTACCTCTTGGTTAGCTCTTCACTATGAAGGGAGGTCTGAGCCTCAAACACATCTAATTCTTGAATCATGTATTTCTTAAGAAATGCTACAGTATTTGTGCATGGATGTTGTGACAGAATCCAGATGTTAATTAATGTCTTTTCAATAAACTCTGTAAAAAAACTTTGGTTCAGTAATATCCACACTGAGAAGCTTCATCCCACATAATGTCTGCTCCTACTTTCTCTTACAGCCATGTCTTTCTTATCACCAAAATCACCATGGTACAATGCAGAGTATCCCGTAAATTCTTTCTTTTTTCTTTTTTAAGTTAGTTTTGTCCCACTTGCTCAACACAGTTTAGGTTCTCTCACATTTTATGAACCAGGATTGGTTGCCTTCACAGCAACTGCCTTTAGATGCCTTTCCAGTCATCAAAAAGATAAAACTGCAAACATTTTATTCATGTTTTTGTTTTTATTGTTAACCAGTTCGGAGTTTAAAGGAGGGTTTTAAGATTTGGAATTACCAAGTGTTTTTCCTTGAATTTGCCAAGAGTCAACCTACTAAGCTAAGGTAGCAACCCTTGGAATGATAGGTAAGGCATGATGACTGTGCTGGTTGTTCTCTGAAACACACACTGTTGGCACCTTCCCCTTCTCATTCGCACTGCGAGCCCACAGAAGGAACTGCAGAGTTTGCACTGTCTGGAGGAGTGATGTGACTCTCATGAAAACCCCTGCAAGCTAACGGTACTGTAAGTCACACTGAGAACCTGTGATGAATGGAGTATAGGGCATAGCCTGTCCTCCAAAAGGAAATGAATTGCTTCATCTTATACAGGAAAATACATAGATTATAAGAGTAGTTCTCAAGTTTTTAATGAGAGAATAACACTGTGGGGCAAACAAACCTGGAGGATCTTAGCAGCAGATTATAAAAGAGAAAATGGAAATGCAGGTACCTTTAGGCCTCTAGACTTTAACTTTTCTATTCTGAACCGTCAGACAATATAGAAATTTCCATTATTATCATTAATTCATTTCTACACATTCATTTAAGCTTTTGTTTTATATATGTTATTTCATCTTAGACTTTGAAACCAACGGCAAATAACTGAAAAGTTTCACATCAGAAAGTGATTTTTTTTCAGTGTTTCATCTTTCATTTTAAGGGAAACAATATTGAATCAAGAAATAATATTGATTTACAGCAGAACAGACTTATGGTGACAGTCTGTAGACTGATTCTCCAGAGCTTGTTAAATTGTGGTAAAAAAAACAAATACAGTGTTTAGGAAAACATGCCAGTTGAAAATGTATCTTATGACTGTATGTCATGTGGTTGGTTTAAAAGTTATGAGTGCTTTTGTTTAAAAATCGTATTTCAGCCATATTCCAATGGCACTGTCTGCAGTGTGCAGTCCACATTTTACAGTCTATGAATGTATACCATTTTATACAGTATATTGTCAGATTACCATTAAAGTAACTTGAAAGTAACTGTTGACTCTGCCTTCAAACATGCCTTTGAAATAATTGCTTAGCTGCCTCCCCAGTGTAAAAAACATACAAAAGCATGAAGCAGTAAAATCTAATATAAAAATTAAAAGCAAATTTCTATTCATGATATGCAGTTACAAAACGTAGCTGAGTTATTCTGTCTTTTTTAAAGTATCAGGGTTCAACAGGGTCTTGCAGAAAAATATTAATATTTAATACAAAATATCTTGAAGCCCTTAAGAATTGTAAGTATTAAGTATAATAAATAATTTTAATTCTGTATCATTCTTCAACCATTTCAAAATACATGCCATCACTGTCTTTATCTCTATGTGGCATAATGTCAATAAAACATTGTTTTTCAATGGAATTAAACCTAATTTATTATTAAATCCTGATAATGATATAAAAGCACAGTAGCAGCAACCCCCTGATGAGTCATACATACTACACGTGGTGGCACAACAGAGTGTATAGGAGTGTAGAACAAAGTGTATAACAGGCAAACCATTAGTTTAAATTTTTATAGATCCCTCTGAGACAGTCATTGAAAAACTAATGAGAACATAAAACATAAGAAGGATGACTAGTGACAGGCCATTTGTCCCATTTACCTTGGTTAGTTAATAGTAGGTAATTGATCTCTCATATTTCTTTAAAGAAGCCAAATTGTACAACATAAAATGCCTTAACCGCCATATTATTGCCATTTTAATATCAATGATTCTATCCATTTTTCAGAAGGCTGTCGGATACATACTGTAATTTTTTTTAAAAGAAAAGGCTCTAAGACTTTCTATCCCATTGATTTCATTAGACATTGGAATAAAACAAGCTTTAGGCCTTTGTATGGGAAAATCCAGAATGCATCTGAGAAAATTGTAAAGGAAACCATCAAAGGGATTTTAGTCATATAATTTTATATAATAAATAATAAAAAAACTGTAAGTTTCTATTAAAGGTCAACATGAGCCTTGAGCTACTGTATATACATTTAGCTTTGATGGAAGTGGGCATTTTCATGTCTATATTCATAGCTATGTCCTACCAAATTATATTAGTGCCCTGATGGCACTGATTTTAAATAATTAATAATAAATGAAAAATAATTAATTTTCAGTCAACACTATATAACAAAAGATGATGGTTTTCGGTAGTTTCTCTTAACATGATGTTATAATAATGTACAGTTACAGAAGAATTACTGGTAGAAATGCAGGCTTAGATTGTACTTATAAAAGATGGGTTACAATTGCCTTGGAAAGGCTTTCATGATTAATTTCACAAAATGCTAAGGTTTTCATGTAGTTTTTGACATCAAGCACAAATCAGACCAGACACAAACACATACTGTGTATTGTACAGTATATCCAGCAATGTGACCCTGAGAATGAGGCAGACATTTATGGCAAAGATGTGAAAGTTCCACTTTTTGTGATTGCCTTTTTCATTCTCTTGTTCAACATCATATTAAAATAAGTGCTCCCCAAAAGAAATTACACCGTCTTTTTTGAAGTGCTCCTGACAATCTGCCTTGCATTGGCAAAAGAGGAGGTGAGAAAAGAGAAAGATATATTTTGAGTATTCCTGACTAAAAGGGTGTGCTTAGCGTTATCATAGAAACAGAAGAAAAATATGAAAATAACCTCTTCAGTATTTGGGATAAATCACTTTATAAGTCTGCCTGTCCGCCCTTTTGGTGTCCAGCCACTTTCCACATAGGAAGATGGTGGTGACACCATTGGCAGTGTTTGTAATCTCCACACGATCCAGCAACCAGCCGGGATTCAAACCAGTATTGTCATGCTCCATTTTCACTTTCAGTAGCTCGCCCAAGTCAAGCATCTCCAGTAGAAAGCGGTCAGTGCGTCCACGCTCAAACAGGTTCCTGAACTTTTGCTTGAGTGCTCGTTTGCCTGAGTCCCCGTTTGAACCATAAATGGTGATGAAGACATTGGCATCAGTCCCTGCATCCTTCTCATCTGCTGTGATCACAATTATCTCATATTTAACAGGTACCAGGCTCCGGGCTTTGCTGGCAAAGCTTTCCATTACTTTCGAACACTCAAAGGTTTTGAAATCATCCCTTTTGGATGAGAGTGGGATTTGTGCATTGCACCGGAACACATACCTAAAGAGTACAATAAAAAAGAGAGAAAATAACAGCATGATATTTAAATAATTCACAAAAATAACATAATCCTGACCTAATTATATATAAGCACATGTAAAGTCTAGACTTTGCTGATTCAGTGTTTGACCATCTTTTATTTTTCCTTTCCTGTTCTCTCACTGCACATTAAGGCTGTGGTTAAAAATATGTCTTAATGCAACACACTGTCTGAGTCAATGAGGACCTCTCACCTTTTGGTGTAATAATGGATTGCCTTCTGGGCATTGACTCAACAGAGTCTAGTAAATCCAGCTTTTTTCTAGTAAATCCAGTAAATTTCTAGTTTTTTTTTTGGCAATTTTGTGGTTTTGAATTTGCAGTGCCTTGAAAAACTGTTTAACTGTCCTGCAAAGTTTTCAGGTATTATTGACATCTGAATTTGTAATCATGACACTTTCAAATAAGACTTTCTATTCAGAATATTTGCAATCGAGTCAAAACTGATAAAGCTAAAAGTGCAGAATAAAGCAGAATTTGGACGATTTCTAACATAAGCAGTTAACCCCTTTGCTACAGGGACATCAAGCCAGAGGGATCATTCACCCCTCATTGTTTTCTATGAACTAATCCTAAATCCAAACCATAGTGTCCCAGATGTCTTCAGACATTTGCTGTAGGTTTTTTCCAGCTGTCCTGATCACATTGTGCTGTACTGACATCACTGACATGATTAAAAAACAATAAAATAACTATCTGGGTGGACACTGTAGCCAAATGATGGTACATCTCAGAATTCACCACTCCAAGATGCCAAATATATATTTTCTGTGAATGACTGAATTCACCAATGTCTTGTTTTCATAGGGGTTAGGATGCACACAATGCATGTGTATCACAATATCCTTTTTCACACAATAAGACAAGTTAATTTCTTAATACCTCTAAGAGCTATTAAAAGTTAATATAAATCGATTTTACCATTTGATGATAATATTAATAGTTATTATTAGTGTTGTAATTGTTTATTAAAAGTTAATTGCCCTGAGAGTTATTTTTCAGGTGTTGAAAGTTATTTGAGGATTTACTGGATGATCTATATAAAGATATCATCATTACAGTACATTTGCCTCTCAGCATAGAAAATACACATTTCTTCCCTGACTGCTCAGATCAGGTATACTCACTTGTTTTGAAGCTCCTTTTCTGTGACAACAATCTCCTGCACGTGCCAGAAAACTTCGTTTTTGGATGAAACTTTTCGGCCATCTTTTGGACAGTGCCCAACACAGATGGTTGCAACGTCACCGATAGTTTTAGAAGGAAAATCAAATCTGTCAGTTGCTCCCCTGAAAGAACAATAACATGCAATGAATACAATAACAGTTAATAGAAAAATCTAATATTTTTTGGAATTTGTACAATTTATTTTTCTTCACAATTAAACCACTACAAAAGGCTTGCAGGTTACGTGAAGGGTTGCACATAACATCTGCTAATAATAAGCAAGAAAGGTAACAAAAAAAACTAAGAAGCTCAAATGCTGAAAAAAAATAGACATAGGATAATACCCCGTGGATAGGGCTAAAGTTGGAAAACCCTTTGATTCAGCTTTTACCCTTTCTGTGTAATTTCATTTGAAAACTGCCAACATTATTTTTTAGTGAGGAATGAAAAAGGCACAGAAAAGTAAGGCTTTCATTAAAAATACCGTTGAAATTTCTTTTTCTTTGAAGAGTTCTCCAGGAGGAATTCTTTAGAACGTCCCTTCTTTCCTTCAAGCACAATCCACACATTCTCTTTCGTTTCGGCGTCATCTGTGTCACAGGTTGTTGTAACAATTTCATATCCTTTCAAAGAAATACAGAATTTATTACTCAGTAAATTAATGGTAACATCTATCCATTTTTTAAAATCATGCTAAGGTTGTTGATTCTGTTGTCCAAGAATCTTAAACAGATATTTTGTGGCTATTAAAATATAACTGAGAACTTAAATGTTGCTCCTCCATTATTTATAACATATTACAGTTTTCATTAACATTATAGTAAATTGTAGTTAAAAACATCTAGCATTTTGATCACCTGAAGAATATTTCCAGTAACCTAACAAGGACAAGCATACAGTATTTGTTCTGAATAATAAAATCATAACTATTCAATATACTGTAACTGAATGAAATCCATAAAATTAAAATTCTTTCATGCACCTTCAAGGATCCATCAGGTGTTTTTTAGAGTTCACAAATATTCCTGAAAGAAATTCCTGCCTTATGATAAGAGCAGGATTAAAACCCTCGTATTAAAGCTATCAAGCCTAGCCTTCATATCTGTGGATGTGGAAGCAAACATAAACTCCACATAGGCAGTTTTCCAAGCCTGGAATTGAACCCAGGTTCTTCTTGTTGTGAGGCCGCAGTACTAACCACCAAACGACAATACAAGTTTAAAATTGCTTTTTTGCTTATAAATTAGCTGAATTAAGCTTAATAATATAAAGTACTGTAGCTTTATATTATGAAGTATAAAGTAGCTAACTTCACATTGACAAGGCAGAGCATTACCTTTATCTGACTTGCAACATTAACAATTGAAGGGGAAAACAAGGGACTTACGAGTTCGTTCGTTGAGGTCTAAAGTGTCGTTATTTGCACAGGCAAGATCTCGAATAACCTGGCCATCATCCTCATCCTTTGCCAGCCAGCGATCACAGGGGAAGCGGAATGTTTTATTTATGACTTCATCTTGTACATCTATGAACTCCAAATGCCAGCCTGCACCAGCACCTGATTGTGATACACAATTTGAAAGAATGTTGTGAAAGCCACTTTTATGTTCTTGAAATACATTTTCTTGGTAATAACATTAGTTTTTATACATCTTGAAATGTATATATAACATACAAATTAAACATACAAATTGAAAAAAAAATGTGTCTACTACTTACTTTTTTACTTTTTTAAGGCACAGTGTATAATGTCTTTTGTGTAATTGATTTGTGTCCTAACTGATTTATACATAAGAGGGGACTCTCTTCAATCAGTGCTGAAGTGTAACACCCGGGAACCGAGTTAGCCCAGATTGTGCAAGATCAGAGTGGAATTGTACTTAGGAGAGATAATGTTACCACACAATTTTAACTAATCAAAAACATTTGCATTCACTTAAACAGCATATGATTGATAGCTCACTCAATCACGTGTCGAAAAAGGACGCTCAGTTGACAGACACATTTTTTTTCAAAAAATAAGTTTAAACATTTGGTATGGTTTTTTTTGTCTCAATAGAAAAAAAATAAGAAGTTTGATTGAAAACAAAACATTGTATAAAAAATAGAAGTGTGAGTTTAGGTTTCATTTTAAGTCTACACTAGCTATTGTTCTTAGCAAGGGGCTGTACTGACTTAGTTTTACCTTTATTATCATGCCATACTCTGATTTTGGATAACTCTCCCAGACTCAGCATGTCAGGAAACTTGAACACGTCCGTTTGCTTGCGCTCAAACTTGTTGCGCTTATTGCTCTCTTTCAGAGCGATGGTTCCTGTGTCCCCATTCTCTCCAAATATGATGAGGAAGACATTAGCGTCAGTACCAGCCCCTACAAGCCAAATTGGAAACATTAAACAAATACATTCAAACATGAAGGTACATTAAACAAATACATTCAAACATTCCCACAAATATTTTTTTTTATTTTATTGCAGAGGTCCATCTTGTTACCTTTCCAGGCTCATACTGTCTGCATTAAGAGAGTTCTGAAATTGGTAACAACAAATTCCATTTAATGTTGAAAGAACTGAAAAACAAATGTAAATACATGTAGCAATCAAAAAACTGAAATGAATGAGCCTGTGATTAACAACATTAGCAACTGGAGAAAAAACTCAGAGAGATCCCCCAGGGACTGGGCTGAGAACCAGTGGTCTAAACATGCCCAGTCCTGGATCTGGATGGGCCTCTTGTGGAAAACCTGTCACAGTTATCTTAGGACACAGCTCGGGTTCAAAACAGGTTGCAAAATAGGGCTCAATGTTCATTCAGAATCTTCAAAAAACCTTATAGTGTTTGTGGGGTGCTTTTGATCTGATTCCTAAACAGTGTTCTCTAGCATGAAGAATGACCAAAATTATCTGTTTCATCTCTACAAAGCTTTCCTCTCTGCTTCACTGATTAGGTAGCTCCATAGTGACCTGAAATGCACAGTACTGTGAGTCTGATTGATGCTAAATAATGAAAATGTTTACTGTGAGTGACAGGCCACAGTGGAGTAATTACCAGAGATGGTGCTTGTACTGTACGTTTCCCTTTACTAAATGACCTGTTCATAGGAGTGCACATGGTACCTTCCTCTGTTGTGTTGTAGTCAGAGAGAAATGATTTGTAAACTAATTTTTCAGTGCTCTAAACTTAGCTCAAAATTAAGAACTATAATGTTGACGCATGGATGGAATCCAATTACTTTTTAAAAACAATATAGCTGTTCATAATTTTAGAAGAGCCTTTGCTGAAAAGTGTCATTATTACCATTTCTCTCTGATAGATAGCTCACACACCAATACATGTCTCTCTATTCAAAAATGTGTAATTGGTAGTTTTCCCACTCTAAAACACATACTTTTTAAAGTGCTACTTACATGCAATATTAAAATGCTTTTTCAATTCCCCCTGTGTGATTTTAAGTGCTCCCTATGGACTGCAATAAGGATACACCACTCTGTCAGCTGACACCCCCACACATCTACCATTATGGACACTTTGTACCTCCTACACAGAGACAGTCTGAAAAGTGTTTGACAGCTCACATATACATGAACAGATGCAGTGTCTAACAAGGAGATATTTCTCATGAAATTAGCCTTTTATTTCTGCAAGGTCAAAGATTACAAGGATGAAAACTACTGTATGTTTCAGTTTCCTACACTGACTACACCATTACTAATGCTATACTTGTTTGTTGATGATTTACCTTTCTTCCTTTCTCTCAGAAAGGCTTCTTAGGTCCATCTGGCTTAAATTAAAACTATGATTGATTCCACATTATAGAGTAATAGATAGCAATGATGGCTGCCTATGTTAGTAAGGGATGGGCATTGTCTGTCTATGGCATGGAGCAATGAATGAAAATGTAAATTTGCTTGACTGCGTCCTGTATAACCTCTTTACAAATCTGTGCACTCCATACTACATTAATTAATAAAAGGAGGAATCAATAGCCAGTCCTATAAACCCTTGGAATCTATATAGAAACAAAATGTAAGATGGATTTTATCACTGTCATCATAAGCATGCTTTGTGCATGGATGAGTAATATTATTGCAATAATTTTATATGATGCTGATCCTACTGACTTTTTTCTTGCTTTGGAAATGAACAGCCATACAGTATCTGCCACTTCAGGCACAGACACTGCTTTTCCTCTGTGGTGCTTGATATAACTGTTCATTTAACACCTGCTCACACACTGAGGATCTGTTTATGCAAATCTGCTTTGGAGGTGCTTTACAAATTGGTCTCTACCTTTAAGTTCATAGTTTCTTCCAGAAGGAAAAATACAATATATTGGGTAACAGTTAAGTTAAAACAAATCGCAAGATATTGTGTATGATTATTATTCACTATTGGAAAACAGTGAGAAATTTGCACATAATGCAATAAGAACAAAATCCAAAGGTTTTCAACACACCAACAGAAAAAAATATGCTTCATCTTGTCACAAAATGTTCTGGAAAAATTTAGCGAAAGCATTAGGCTAAATAATGTACTTGATGTAGTTTTCGTAGCATTGATTAATTTCAAATGGAACACTGAAATGCTTTGTTTGATTTTATTTGCATGAGATCAGATACTTAAAAATGGTGAAAGAAAATCTCGACAGACAGAGGCAAAGAAATTGCTTGAGCTAACAGCTTCTACTCTTAAAATTCATATTAAGCAAATACTTTATGAGGTCTGAGTCATTGAAATTTCAGTTTCATAGAAACACATTAGACCTATTCTTACCTTGAGGCTAATTAATTCAATTATAGTGTTCACACCATATTTTTTCAGTTTAACTTCCTGGATTGGGATTTCTTCCTATATTATACCTACCTTTTCTATTTTTTAGCTTGTTATTAAATCCATTAACAAAAACACTTCAACCAGCACTTAAATTATAGCACTTAATTAATGCCAGTGATGAGAGCATGATTACATAATTGTTGTTTTAGCCGGTGTCTATATTTGTATGTATTCATGTACTTTTTTTTTCTGTCTACAGTAAATTAAATTCAAACCCATGTACATGTTGCAATAAATTAATGATTTATTCATGTTTTAAGGCTTTAATTTGATACATCCATGATAGGAATAGCATGATGGAACAGAAAAATGCAATGAGTTAGTGAGCAAAGAAACATAAAAATTAGCATAGGTTGCTACACTTGTGAAATGAGTGCCAGCACTGAAAGTATAATGGAAGAGACATGGATTCAAAGAGCCTAAGACAAGGATCCACAGAGGGACCTTAGAGAGGTCTTTCTGCAACAGCTGGGTAACAAGAGCTGATGACAATGATGAGGACGGCTTAAACAGGTATGGAACGCTCCAATCCTGTTGAGGCCAATCTTCATGAATTTGATATTGGAAACTGGACTTTATTCTTTTCTCATTACTGGTTATTGCTAACATGTATGAATAAAGAACCACTAACCATATTTCTTGGTTACTATGTGCGGGTTCTGCAATGGCGTCAAATTTCAACCATGCCTTACTGTAAACACAATCCATCTACTTGCTTTTAAAGAAACAACATTGCACGTGTAATGTTGTTGCTCTTGCAGTTAAGAACCAGACCCCTGCCATGGTGTGGCCAGTCGCTGGATAGAAACCATATTTGAGACATATGGACATTTTTGATTAAAGCCTGCTAAAATGGACCCCAGTATAATGCCATTCATGTTTTCACAGATTTAATAGCAGTAATTTTTACATGCTAATTTATTTGAATTCTGTCAAAGCTCAATTGTTTACATGAAGCTGTCATTTTTTTCAATCAAATCTCACTAAACTTACTGCTTTTGTGACTGAAAACTGTCAAAGGGATATTTTCAAGGTTTCACTGTCACATTAGAACTTAAAACTAAATTAATCAAGAAGCTCCAGATCCTTTGCTTACAGAGCAATTCACAAACCTCACTGATTTGCTTTAAGGCTGCAAACAACCAGCCGCTTTCCCCACTTATTTTTTCCAGAGAATAATTATCACTTTCTGAACATAACAGACTACAAATAACATGAAAAACATGGTGCTCCTAACTTGGAAAGCTGTAGTAATTAATCAGACTCCCTAATCTAAACTGCAGTGTCACAGGGTGTTGGCATTCATACATATATACAGTAAATGTTGCCATTCATTGAATATTAATATGTATTCTACATCTGATTTTGTGGTGCAATTTTCATTGTTACAATAACTTTTAGTTTTGATTAAAATGTATCTGCAAGTAAATGCAAAAGCTATTCAGTTGCTTTTTTGTTTTTTATTTGATTGCTAATTCTGCTGCTTTTGTATCTTTTTTCTTGAATTTCCTGAATAATGTAGAATAATGATCACAACTTTATGGTATTTTGATCAGTCAAATATTTAATTACATCACATATATGATGACATCTTGCCCATCTGTTGCTAGGGTTTATAAACACTTTCTTTGTTCTTCTCTAGTGACCAACATTTGAAAAAGAAAGTGCTTTTGTTATTTTGTTTGTATCATACCACACGCTGATCCATTGAAATCCTGCAGACAAGCCAGGAGAAGAAATTCCTCATACTGAACAGGCAGATATTTCCCTGTCTGCAACATTTTGGTGGTGAAACCCTGACAATAAGTCCTTGTTTTTTATTATCTCCAATGAAACTAAATGGATGAGTCCCAACTTGCACATCTCCTGGCTCAACTAAGGGAACATATCAGGCTACCCTGGGGGAAGATAGCCTGATGTGCTTGGTCAAAAAAGTGGTTCACTCCCAGGTTGTTGTCAGGAAGGTGCAACTCCATCATCTTTGACAATATCCATGGTGTTACTAATATTTTTGATGCACAAACAGCAGTTATTAAATATGGTGATATTGACTCTAGACGTTAATAGAGCCAGTGTGAAATGCCAGTAACTGCAAGATATATGCTGACTGCTTGCAGGACCATGCGTCTTCCATCCCACCCAATTTTCTTCCAAACCTGACTGTCCTGAGACTGAGTTGACTTGGTTTGAGTCAATCACAGAACAAGAGCTATGGATGCAAGGACAAGATGCTTTTGCCACTAACATACTCGGTGCATGTACTGTAGCTTCTGTCTCTCACAAGTCAATGACATAATTGTAGTGATAACAATGGTGAAGATTTCAGCCTCACAATGCCACATTTTGCTGGCACTCATTTCTTGCTCAGTAACTGCCTAAACAGACAGGAGTTCTAACATTTAATACAATCTCTCTCATATAATGTTCATAACAGGTTAATGTTACATCATTAACAATGGGGAGTGTAAATGTGCTGTTTTCAAAAGTGCTGCAGATTTGACTAATTACTAAACTAAAAGTGCCTTAAGTGTAACAGACAATTCTGTGAGATAAAGGCTGTTTTCTACAGATTACTAAATTCCCCAAACCTCGGTGAAAATTCAAAGCCTTATCCCTCTCCCAGCAGTCTGGATGAAAGTAAAGCCTATCTCATACCCAGTAGCTCCTTAGAGGAGGGGCTCCAAGTTTTGTACTGTATTCACCTCCCCAGAACCCACAATATAAACATATTCAGTAAAGACGGCTGCAGTCAAGAAGTACCAGAAACGTTTTCAGCTACACATAGGAAATCAACAGAGTATCCAGCCAAACTGGTTCAATGAAAAGCTCTTATAATTAAAATGTAAAGTTTTTTAGTCATTATTTTATTTATATTTTTTGATTGTATTTTTTGTGGTTTTTGACTCCTATTGACCCTTATTTTCTGTGAGGCCATCCATTGTGCTAGTACTGACAAACGGAGAGACTCGGATGTTTGATGCACTGTTAAATTGAAATGGAATTATATGTATTCCAGCTGGGGAGGAGATAAGATGAATAAGGATATCATCTATCCAGAAGGAATGAATGGGCTATTCTGGAATAACCTAATATTTACAGTTATAGCTTCTATTTTCTATTCTTATTAATAATAGAATACTGTATATTGTAATATTTTATTCTATATTGCAAAGAAGTTTCAATGTGAAAAACCAAAGCTCCTCTAGATCAAATATTCTCTTTGTATTCCTCCTTTCTAGCCTTTACCTAACTTACAAAATTAATTCTGATCTACAGAACACTGCAAGGCAACACTAGATGAGGAATGTTATACCACTGCAAAGACATTAAAATGAATACATGAATCACTTACTAACCAAAATGCAATTTTGCTGACGATTACGAAACACCCAAACATTTTCCAGCCTGATATAATTATTATCAAATCATTGGTAAAACCCTATAATTGTAATAAAAGTATCTTTATTCAGTACTTTTAATTATTTTTAATCTCTGCCATATCAAAAGAGAAATAAATTAACTTTGATCTCCTGTTTCTTATAGTTGATATTAGAACACTGTTCAAGATGGGGTGTTAAATCCCTGTTAACACCCCAGGGGTCCTGTTAAATGGGGTGAGGGAGACACTTCACTGTATGCTGCATTTTAAGATTCTGTACATTCCCTGAGCTACCAATTAGCCACAAAACAAGTAAACTGACAGTTACCTAGTTACTGATCATTTTTACTCATTCACTCTTTGACTGCCATGTATTATGCTCTTGGTGTTTTAGAAAACTATACTGGGTTTTTAGCATGGCTCTCGGCACAAGGAGAAAATGTTTTTTTGGGGGATTTTCTAATTACACGTCTGCATTGCAGGATGTACCTGCAAAGCATTTTTAATGCTTCAGATGACAACTGATTAGCATCTCTACCGACTGATGAGAAATTGCAGAAGGCAACTTCTTTAATTATATAATCAGGGGCGGCTCGTGGGTATATAAATTGGTGGAACACAAATGTGGATGAGAGGATTGATGTATATTTTCTTTTTTTCTTGGTGATGAATAATTTGTCATAGAAGAATAAAGGTGCAAGCTTTTTTTAGTATTCACCTTTGACAAACTCAGGTATAACAATAGAATCATGTGAAAACAAGCTATATTCCCATAGGAATGCTTAAATGTGTATTGCATTATTATTTGTCAACATGGATAACTTACAGCAACTTCACATGTCACTGCTTCTTCATGTAAGAAAGGCATTTTTGGAAGACATCCATGGCAACTACAAAAAGTACTAAACTAATTAACAAGTGGAATAATTTATTCAGGAACCATGCATAAAGGCAAAAGCCAGTGTGTTTAAAGTACAATTGGGGATGTGGAGCTTTTGTACTCTGGAGAATTTCTTACTCTTCGGAGAATGAATTACTAGCAGTTAGATGTTGTCTTTTAAAAATGAATTAAAAGACACAGCAGAAAATTTCAAATTAAGAAATCTTATCTAAGATGGCAAAAAAAAATCCAAGCCCTTAAAATGGATACATGAGAATAAGTAAAACTGCAATAAGATGGTTAGGCTTATCCTTTTTCTTAAGAATGGTCAATTACTTTTCATGATACAACTATCCTGGTATTGTATAAGCCTGTAGAGTCATGACTTTATGTAATGGCTTCATGTCCTCACTGCAGACATGTCACGATTATAGTCCCCCCTCCTTAAGGGTGCTCCAGCCCTTTCACTTGAGACTTTATTCTGTGCACCTGTTTCCTATTCCCAGCCCACCTTAAAAGCCAGGCGCTGACGCTCATCCGGGCTCTGCATCTGGTTTCCGTACCGTGCGAGTCTGGGACCTGGAAGCGCCCGGTCCCATTAAGGTTTTAATCTCGGTTCCCATTCCTGTTCCCTGTCTGCCGGTTCCGACCCGGCCTTTGTTTTTTAATTCCTTGTTCTGATGGATCTCCTGGTTTTAGACTTACCCATTTGTTTGGATTCTCTCTAAGGATTACTCTTTTGGATTGTTCGCCTCGGCCACACCTCCCCCCGTGCACCAGCGCACCTTGGACACGCCCACCTGTCTTCAGCCCCGTATTCCTGCGTTTCCCTAGTGTTTCCCAACTTCTTCGGATTGTGTTGTCCGCATAGGGTCCGGAAAGAACTGTTCATTACAAGACACTGCAGTTGGTACCCCTATTTACCCAGATTGCTCAAGTCCACCCTTCTTTATGAATAGGAAAGCACATTAAAGGGGTTGTGCTCTTTAGGTAGTTTAATGGTACCGAAATCAGGATGAGCTCTGGTATGGTTTTTCCTTTTGAAGAACTGTATACACCCAGCAAATGAGGAAGTGCAGACTGGCTCTTTGTCCCACATACCCACTGAGCTGGTCATCTTTTAACATCCTATAAGCTAAGTGCTAACATATTGTATAAGATGCCAGAGCTGTAGTCACCTGGTATTTCCTAGGACTCAAGAGAGCCCTAACTGACAAATCCCAACCCTACCGCCAGCTCTGAACCAATTGTGAGTCACTTCTAGGAGAATTCCAGTCATGTAGTGACTAGAGCCAGACTTCATCCTGCACCAATGTCACAAACCAGGTTTTGAACAACAGCTATCCGGGGCTTTACTGTTCACACTGGAAAAGCAGGTTGAGAAACTAAAAAAAAATGTTTCCTTGAATCGATATCAAAGAAAAAGGAATATGAGCATCCTCACTCCCCTGGAAACTAACCTGCTAGCACATATGATGTCTCTGTAATGTGCAGTAACACATTAGACAAAGACCCTAGTGCAAGGGGCTGCTTTAATCCCAAGCTGAAGAAATAAGGCACATGAATGAGTGTTAATAACTGCTGTGCTAATGCCATTACTTCAATGCAGTGTTTAGGAGACAGACCCTGTCACCCAGTGGTGTGCAAGTAGAGGAGTGCATGGTTGTGTGTCTGATTGTGTACTCATAGCTAATTTTCCTATGAAACTGTCTGAAATACAATTTGAAAATGATGTTTAGCATCTTTAAAAGGGGCAAGATCTTTGTTGTTGTCTTTTGCGATTTCATTCTACATTTTCTTCCACTTTTGTCTGTGGTGGGGCAATGAGCTGCCCCTCCATACGATCATGTACAGTAAGGGCCGAGAGGACAGTTTGGATGTAGTGCAAGAAGAATAAAAAAAACTCCTGAAATTGTAAGGAACACCTGGATCTCATTAAATACATAGAAAAAAAAGCTTTTACCAATGCTAGGAAAACATTTTCAGGCTTAATTGTATTGCATGTGGAGGAACACAGATGATAGTTGACAGGTGTTTTTTCTTTGCAGGGAAAACAAAGTGGTGCAACAAATCTGTGTGATAAGAAAGGCAGCAAGGAAAACTTACCATTTACTTAACATTTAACATTTAACAAACTTAACATTTTTATCCCTGATAAGTTTAATTCTTAACTGCCTCAACTTTAGCACTACCTTCTAAATATCTTCCTGAAAATCAGGTCAGTACATACAATTTGCATTTAAAACCCCTAAAAACAGAAGGAAATGGATATGTACTCGCGCTCTTCAGACGAAATTGAAAGGAGGACACCATCAAAAATAATCTGTGACCCACTGTTATCTCTTCCTCGTTTTTAAATCTTTCTCTAAACCTGTAAATTTATTGCATTTCATCACAGATGCTTCCGAGATAAATCTGCAGGAGTCTGTTACTGCAAATTAATTATCTTTTTTATCACAGAATACAGCGCAGTTTAATTATTTGCAGCAAGGGATACTTGTCAGGAGATTGAAAGTCCTACCTGATACATCACTGGTTTTCACTTGTATGGTGTAGGTTGTTTTCTCCACTAATTGCTCTTCATCCACCACAGCTGCTAGCTCACATACAGTCGTCCTCTTAGGTCCCTTTGTCTTGGAGAGCCACTCATTGTAGGTGAAAACTGACACTTCTTCTGTGCTCATATTCCGTAAAATGATCTGCAGAACAGCCAGAATTAAGTCAAACTTACTGTGAACCCCACCCTTGATATCCATTTAGTCTCAGCAGCCTAAAGTTTGCCTGTGAAGAGAGGTGTGCCACATTATTTATAATGAGCTGATCTAAAAAGTTTAAACATTCCACAATCATTTTCTTTTTAAAAACATTTCTTATTGGACCAGAAAGTAAAGTGAACTGTTGTAAACTGCACACCACAAAACAAGGTACATATAAGCAGCAAAAAACAAGCTCTGTAATATAAAATACATTTTTTGTTGTTGATTTTTTAATGTGTAAATATGTATTATAATATTTTCTCAGTCTGTGTTATACAAATGATTTTCTCCCCTATATGCCATTAAAATCACAGCCTTTTGGTAAGCCTTTTTAAAAAAGGAAAGGATTTGAAAAAAACATATTAGAATGGTAAGGACATACAGTAGGGGTGTAAGATGTTCTGGAACCCACTGGTTAGGCCGTGTGCTTTTTATGCCACAACAATCAGATGCTTTCCTATTTACATTACCCATTACTGGTATTCACACACATTTCAAATAATCTGTTTAAAAAATAAATTACTTAATGTATTTTCATGCCATGAAGAGGTTAGTACTTTAAATCTTTATCTACATACAAGATTCTGCTGCTACTGCTAAGAGAAGTTAAGCAAATAGATCTGAAAAAAACAACAACACTGTTGTGCCAACATGATTGGAATCTTAATGATCACAGAAGCTTCAGTTTGAGATCTCCATGTGTATTACAAGGGCTGAAAAGAAATGAATGACCACCCTGAGCACCCTGTTGTACTGTGATGATAAACGTCTGACTTTCAGTCTCATGTTAACTGTCAAATGACAGTTTTTATGTTTCAATAAAAGTCTTGTGGTCTAGATGATTAAAAGATCAATTGTTGCAGGTTGTATGTGTGCTTCCATTTCTCTCTCCACAAAGAGTCTTTGTCTGAAATGTCCTGCAACATATTTCAATCATTTAAACTTTGTGTACAAAACATTTTCGGTCTTTTATTTTGTATACAACAGCTCAGCCTTCTCTTAATCCAAGAGACTGTGATATAAAAAAATGGTTCAGAAAGGATTTGATGGAAAATCTGGAACAAATGGTTAATTAGAGGGCTGATGGCTTAATCCAGTCTCCGGTCTAATCCTCTGTGTTTACTTAGGACCATCTGTTCAGATATCCTATATTGTAATTGTTGATGAAAATATGCAGTATCTAAATTAAAATGGAAATAATTTTGTGTTGTGGAAGTAATTCTGTACAAACGTTTAGACTGCAAAAGCTGAACACAGTGTTTAAAGCATAGTATTATGTTTAGCATATAGTATGTGTTGATACTGGAAACTTTACAAACCACATGAAATAATCCATGAAAAACCTAAACTAGTAAATCCACTGCCAGCTGAAGGTGTCTTCTTTATCCCCTTTAACAGTCTACCTTTGTAAATAAGCTATAAGAGTATCTATAGCACATCTTGCCTCTAGAGCCACAGACTATACCACTATAGACCACTATACATTAGGTTCATTCATTCATCCCTGTCTTGCCCCTCCTAGACAATCTGTCACCGTCTGCTGAGAACAATGGATTAATTCCAATTAGTGGTTTGAAATACACAAAAAAAATAGTTGTCCAGATGCATTGATCACACTGTTAGACTATGAGATGGTTCACTTCACAGAACATGAATGTCTTTTTAGAGTTGTGCAATAATAAACACAGCCAAGATGGACCCCAACAACATTTTAGGTGTTTCTGTCTTTTATTTTCTTTAAAATTCTACTTGTTTTTTTGCGATGAATAATGAACATAAGGTTTAAGAAATCAACCCGGCGTAAACACATCAAACCATAAGCACACACAAATGCTGGGGAGCTGAGTCTCTTGAGCTCCATTAAGTCAGATCATTAGTCTGGTTTAAAGGAAAATGAATTACCAGCTTAGACCTGGAAAACTAGAACTTGTACAGTATGTAACTAATATTATTAATGATTTTTCAATAGCATTGATAATTACATTTATTCTGCTACATAATCCTTTCCACTGAGTAGTTTAATAAATATTGTAAACCTTAAGTCATTAGACATTAGGGGGTAGGTTAATTGCTAAATGTGACTTTAGAGAGCAATTTTATTACCAAATTAAAATTATAATTTTCACTAAAGAAGTATGACCTCTTAGATCTTCTTTATTTCACAATGACAAAATCAATTTGTAATGACTACCTAATGTAAAGAAAACCAGAAAATCTTTCCCTAAGGACTCTTAAAGGAAGGTCCTTTTTATTGTGCATCTTGAGCTGACAAAATATCTGTGCTTTGGATAAACTGAATTTATATCAATAACTGGACTTACGACTGTACCAGAAAGAAAAGCAAAAAAAAAAGTCCTGGAATACTATAAAATGATTTTTTTAACAGGAGGTGCTTTTCCACAGTGTCAGTTTCAAATGGGTCAGATTTGGTTGGTTCTATTTGAAATGAGGTGAAATGAGGAATCTGGATCACATACACTAGATACAACTCCAAAATTAATTTCTTTGGTTTTTATCCTCCTGTCTAGACTCTAGTTATTCATAACACATTACTCTCTAGACCTAGGTTATTCATAAAAAAATTTCAGATGAGGTTAGATAGATCTAGAAAATTAAACATGTACTCAAACAATTAGCTGCATAATGTGTAGGTAATTTGGCAAACATAAATATTAAGCTTTTATATTTAGCCTTTTAAAAATATTGCTATTTACTGACCACTGCTTCGCTCAAATCAATCTGGAACAGTTTAGGAGAGTAGGGCTTAAGAGAGATAAAGATTGTGGGAGAGTATTTTTGCTGTAATCTAGTGATGCACGGGCACTAAGGGATTTGCAATTTGAATATTACTAAACCACAGACACTTCATTTTTCTGGGCTTTGCTTTCTGTGATCTTCATCTTCTATTATGTGATGCAGTGAACAGTTCAGTCCACATGTTTGAGTGGCAGCTTTTGAGCACATGTTGTTAACAAAGCGATGAATGCAATCTTCCCAACAGACTTTGTTATACAATTTGGCACCCCAAATATATAAAAATATGTTGAACACAGCAATGATTGTTTTACTTTTTCTCAAAGTCTGATTTGACCTATCTGACTTGTACATTTTTTAATTTACTGTATCATGTATATTTTGATTTTGTTTTAAATAAAAGTAAACGTGTTGTTGCAGATAATAATATTAAGTAAGGGAACAAGTAATACTGTAGGTTTATTTCACGCTGAAAAGAGAAGAGAGAAAACACAACGTTTCGGCTGTGAAGCCTTCTTCAGGTGTGTCTAGTATTAAGTACTTCCATTCAGCAATAATTTTGTTGTTGCAAAGTCTTTTGGAGTATATAGAATAGCCAATAGCATGAAGCCTTCACTAGTTAATGTGACAGTGCTCAAATGTTCATGAAAAAGATATCAGTGACAACCTTATCCAAGAACCAGTCTGGACGACTTCCACTGCCATCAGTGCGAACCCTGATTTTTTTTATGGGTGCAATGTCATCTATTTCCACATTGAAGACATCTTCTTGACCTCTCTCAAACCTAGAAAATACCAATGTGTTAACATTACTAATAAACTGTATATCATATAGCACAAAATGTAATAGAAAAACGTCTTCTATTAAAAGTATTTTGAGTATATTTCTTTGATTCATCTTTTGATATTACTTTGAGTTACTGTATATGGAATGTACTGTATAGATTTTATACATAACATAGATAATGTCCATCCATTTTCTAATTCCTTCTTCCAGTTTAGGGTTGTGGGCAGCCTATCCCAGCACACAATGGGCACAAGACAGGATACACCCTAGACAGGACAGCAGTTCATTGCAGGGCACACACAGACACAACACACACACCTACACCAGGACAAGTTTTCTCAGAAGCCAGTTAACCTACTAGAATGCCTTTGGACTGTGGGAGGAAACCCATGCGGAGAACATACAAACTCTATACAGATAGCACCCCAGGTCAGGAATTGATCCCTGGGCTTCATGTGGGATAACTACTATGCCACTGTGCTGCCCCATAGACAATATCTAGTATATATAATAAATAAACTGTTTGAAACCATGCCCATAATTTGAATTTAAAATGAATCTAAAATGTAATAGCTGATTTTCCAAAAGGAAATATTTCGTGGTGAGGATAATGATATTTGTGGCATTAACATGCAAACACTTGTTGCAATATTGAAATAAAAAGGAGGCACCTGTCTTCATTCTTCTGTAAGAGCATCTCTTCTGTGCTTCCACTGGCCCCAAAAACTGCCATAAAAATGTTGGCATCAGTCCCTGCATTCTGAGTGTCTCCAGTGACAACTGTTACTTCATATAAAACCTGGAAAACAGAAAGAATTATAAACCATGTCTCACTCATAATGATTTAATTGGTTTAATACAATGTTCCTCAGCGAACATCCTGAGGCTGACCCAAGAAAGAAACTGTGCGTAGAGTATTAGAACATAAGAATGTTTTTAGGAGTTAATTATTTCGTACAAGTAGTAATAGTATTGTCTTTGACAACATACCGTAGTTGTGTATCTTGTTACAGCTAAAACGTACTTCTTGTTTTGAGTTTTAAATCAATTTTTTGTCTGTATGTATTGTTTTTGAAGTTATGATTCTGAAGAGGGTTGGGTTTACTTTACTGATTTTTAATGGAGAATTGTTGCATTTTAAGGCTTACATCCAAATAAATCAAATTAATGTTGGATGAAACATTCCTACACCTCTCCAAGTTTCCACATCGTGGTCCCTATAACATCACACAAGGGGTGTAAGTGCATATCAAAGTCACATGAAAATGTCAGGCTGGAATACTTTGTTTTGTCATTAAATTTGTGAAAAAATGTATGAATGCAATAGAATTTGGAAATTACAATTATTCTTACAGTTTCTTTTGAGGCAATTTAGCGTGAAAAGCAAGACCAAAAACCACACCAAAAAGAAACTAAAAAAAACAACTTGCTGTTTGTTTTTAATCTAGGTTATTTATGTAAGTGGGAATAGTAATGTCATCCATGTGATATGGAGAGCAAATATCTCCCAGTGAAAGATCTCTGTGACCACATGACCTCTTCTCTGGGACATCTTAGTGCTGTTCTTGACAACCCTTGGCTTTAAAATATTTCCCATCTGAGAGAGGGTTTTTGTACATTTGGAATTTTGAAGAGTGGCAGTGCAAAGGATGCCAGCAATTTAGTTTCATTTGAGAAGATTGTGGACAGAAACATGGCCTGAGTCATGCCTCCTGCTCTCTGATGGGTTTTTAAAATGGACTTTTGGAGAAAAGAAGGTGCTTTTCTTTCTTTCTAGGTCTTCATATGTCTGAATCTTGGAGGGATAAACCATATTTCATGCCTAAGGCTCATAGTGGGAAGACTTTGAATACATCTGTAAGCAGCTGACCTTGTGGGAAATGTTGATGCTTTCTGCGTCGAGAACGCTGAAGATGCGGGCTGTAAGACCGTCTCCTCTATCTTTCGCAAGCCAGCATTTGCACGGGAAAATGTACATGATGCCTTTTGTCGGCACAGCAATGGATAGCTCATCCACCAGCCAGCAGCTTTCTGGAGTGGCCCCGTCATGACCCAGCTGTGATCAGAAACGAGAGGAAAATTTGTGCATAAATCACATGTTGTTCTACTTCCTTATGGAAAAAGCTTGGTTGTGCAAAATACTTCTAACAAGTTGAAATGCGATACTCTACTGTCTGCTCTAGAACACGTCAAGCAAGTAGAATATAATATAGAGCTATAGAACACATCAATAAAACCATTATGATTGGGTACCTATTTCTCAGAGCCCTTTAGCTTCAAATGTTTCATACATAGTCTTGTTAGAGCTAGTGTATTATACATTTTCTGTACATTGATAAAGAGATCTAAAAGTATTTTCTCTTTGAAACATCTTATAGAGCTGGAAGACATTGATGGTTTCAAAACACATTAATTTCTTGTGTTTTGATAACTAGGCCTAAGTGTTGTTAAGACTGTGATGTATTTCATAATCTGAGCCCCTCTTCAATAGTTAAATGTGTGTAGATTCATACAAAGCAGAAACAAAAATACTTTTCTTGCTCATAAATAAAAAACACCAATCAGCTTTATTCAAAGAGTTGTGAAATGCTCACAGCTGAAAGCCAGAATGTGAAAAAGAATTGGTAGTTCTAAAATAAAAAAATAAAATATGGAAATAGAGTTTTTTATCCATGGCCATAATACAGTGGTTACTCTATACATTAAGCCATCAAATGTTTAATTTGGTATTGGTTGGTGTTGGTGCATCTGACGTAAACTGTGACTTGAGTGTGCTATCAAGCTGTCAAGCACTTTATAAACCTTCTTAACATTCTTTCAAAGCCTGACACAATTACCCTGCTATACAATAGCTCTGGTACTGGTATGTTCTTTAACTTGCCATCGACAAGAAACTGAATTGTCCTTTTGCAATAAATGCAAACATCACAACACAATTTTAAAATGGAAAGATGAGGGGACAAATAAGTAGGGCACAATCTGCCATACCCATATCTCATGATTTATTTATTTATTCCCATAACTGTCACTTCACACAGTTATTTCACATCAACGCTGTCTAATGAGACACTGATCTGTCTTCTGCATTGCTAGCAGTCAGAGAAGGCTCTATTCATTTGCTATTCATTTGCCTTTCCTGTTTTTTTGCTGATCAAATCCCTGTCAACTGACAGATACTCCCCTCCCTTTAGGTCTGCATATGACGTGCAGTGGTGGCAGGAATGTGTTTCAAACTCTAGAGCTATATGGCTGCTCAGATGCAACTCAGTATAATGGAAGTAAATCACTGTGCCTCAGTCACAGCGAATTACTCCAGCTATGGAAGTTTCTTGCAGGTATATCAATTTGTCTTCTTGAGTGGATTTAGAAACTGATGACATTTCTGACCATCGAGCACCGTGTGGCAGGCTTGGGCTCCGTAATTCCTTTACTTTCAAATCATGCTAATTTCTTCATTTTGGAATTATCATTTATGAAGTAGGAAATATTATAGTCTTCTTGGTGACTATTTAGAGGTAACTGATATTAAAGCCACTGCACACTCACAAAAATATGATCTAACATGTCGCCATTACAACCTAATGTAATGTAAGTTAGATATTTTTGTGAGTGTGCAGTGGTTTTAATATCTCCCACTGACTGATTGACATGGCTGAAGATCAGTCTTTTCCTGCAGTAGCCAAATGGATCAGATTGTGGCTAAATAAAGTGTGTGAATTCAAAACCAATTTCTGAAACAAACAAAATCAGACAATAGTGTTCCTCAGGACAACATCACCGGGCACTACCCCAGCCACCAGTTGTGACCATAATGGCTGGTATGCATGAAACAGAGCTGCATGAAGCTGATCAGAATCCTCTGTCAATGACCACAGCAAAATATGTCCCATAGACCCACAATCAATCACTCAACACTTCACAGTTCTCAGAAGAGCTCAATACACATTAGAAACATACCGTGAAACTTCCATTCTTAGAGGCAATGTTAATGTCTCTCAGCACATGTAGGTAACATTCCGATCTTGTGTTTAAAAGCCCTGCCAAACTCAATTCCATACCTCAACCTTTGTGATTTCCCCCACATCAGTTCCTTGCACCTCGAATTTCTCCATGGTCCCTGCAGCGAAGCACTTTTTGCCATCAGAGAGATCGAGCCAAATGCGTGCGGTTTTAGCCTGCTGGGGGCCCATGATGATAATATAGGCCCGGCTGGTGGTGCTGGCATCCCGCTCTGTTCCAGTCGAGATGGTTATGTGGTAAGGGATAGCTGAAAAGAAGAGCACAACAGCTGGATTCTTTAGTAATGAACCACACTTTTAAAAGGGACAAGAAGCCATCTAACTACTTTCCAGACTTTTCAAACTAGAGAGGAATGTGCTATTATCTTTTATAAATTTGCCTACTAGGCAAGCTGGTGTCAGGTCTAATTTTCTGACTTGAATATTTAGCCTTATTTATTTCTTTTCTTTCTGTCCATGATTTATTGCAATTGGCACTTGAACTCAACCACCCTTCATAAGAATGATGAATAAATAAAATTGTGGTGACTGATTTAGGCAATACATTGCAGAAAGCAACTTGATCTCATCTTATATCTAAACCCTGGAGCATTAAATCTGCTGCACATCACACTTTCATCATGCTTTCATCTCTTGGGCTGGAAAATGATTCCTTCCCTCCCTCCTCTTCTTCCTCATAACAATGTTTAAGAGTCTCTTAAATTAAGAGTCTCTGATGTCAGTTAAGACATGTTAATCTTATGTATAACCTTATACATGAAGAAAAAAGAAAGGGCTGACATTTTACAAATCTTTAAATTGCTAAATATCTTAAAACAGTGTACCACATGATGGAAATTCTGGTGGAGAAATGGGCCCCTCTAGTACCCCGAACATAAATATTTAGGTATGGATTAATATCTTTAGCTCTTAAGTGTTTTTAAAATATTAAATAATAAAGTAAATGATCGGTTTACAATTACTATTTATGTATACACTGCTAAACTCACCACTGTGTTTTTGCATTATGTTATAAAATAAAACAAAATATTTTTTAACACAGTCTGCATTCTGATGTATCAATATCACAGTGTGGTGTATTTCTGTGCACCCAAATTGACGCTGTGAGCTGTGTTATAAATGCTTTGTCTAAATTAACTACTATTATTTTATTATTGCTTCTTATGTTTTCTGTACCCATATTAATATACTTGCATCATGTTGGCTAACTATACAGTATTTTAGAATGAAGAATGGAGATCCAACATTGAATTAATGCAAAATATCACTATGCATTAAAGGTTGAGACTGCTATTTGTTTCCAGCCTAAAGTGTTTCTACATGAATGCTTTAGTACATCCACAGATACATGCATCAGAAAGTATCAATACAGGTCCCTTTCTTTGAACTGGCAGAAAAAATGTATTTATGTGGCTCAGTAGAAACTACATGTATATGCTGAGAAATATTTTTAATATTGACAATGTGACTTATATTTTTATATACTTATAAAAAGCATTCTGAATTGCAGCTTGGTATAGCTTATGCTTGATTTTAGTTTTGCTCTGGATTTGCCCTTCAATTTCAGTTTCATAAACCTTTATAATCTCATTACATTCTTTATTTTGCAGGAGATAACACAAATCCCTTACTTGGCCCCTCCTCAAGGGCCTCATCTAGGGAGTTCTTCCCCTTGTTTTTCTTGTTCATGTTGCTATCCAGACTCTTCATACTGACTGAGGAACCTTTCAGACTCTTCTTTGAGCTGTGAAGACTTGTTCTTTCCCCATCATAGCCCTGCAAGTAAGCCAATATTGACTACAGTCCATTGTAAGTTAAATTTAAAAAGTACTACCATTATAATAAGACAGAAAATATCAAGCAGGAGAAACCCACTCAGGCTGACCATGACATGAATGTAACCTTGGAAATGAAGCACACAATAATCAATTTAAAGCTACATAGCAATGGGATACAAGTCACAATTTAACCACATTTTAATTTTATGCTACACAGTAGTGATTTACAGAAGTGGTCTCAGACTGCCTGTATGTGTTATGTTCAACAGGGCTCATTCGTACTGTGCCTGTTACAGGAGGTGACATCATTCCCTTGGAACACGGAAAGTGCTGAATTTTCCTATGGTGAAGACTGCACTTATTCCATACGACTTTCTAACAAGACTAGGAGACACAGAGATACTTGACAAATGTAATTTTTAGTAACTGCCTTCATTGTCTCATGTAAAATGTCCTGTTAATGTTCTGGATTCCATACTCGTGGAATAAAATGTAATTGTAATACTTTAATTGAACTACAAAATCACCTTTCTCTACATAAGTGCAACATAACATACTTATTACTAATATAATAGACTTCTGTAAAATAATAATAATCCTGGAATTTTAGGAGGTCATGATTGGTAAAGGCCAATGAGAAATTTGGCCAGGACACTGGGACACTCCTACTTTTTTCCAGAAGTGCCCTAGGATTTTTAATGACCACAGTGAGTCAAGACCTCGGCTTTACGTCTCATCTGAAGGACGGCGTGTTTTTACAGTACAGTGTCCCCGTCACTACATTGAGGCATGAGGACCCACAAAGACTGCAGGGTGAGCGCCCCCCGCTGGCCCCACTAACACCTCTTCCAGTAGCAACCTTAGTTTTTCCCAGGAGGTCTCTCATCCAGGTACTGATCAGGCTCATATCTGCTTAAGTTCAGTGGGTTACAAGTTGTGAGCCGCATGGTGATATACTTTAGCTGATTAAACTACTGTATATCATAGAAAAAAATAAAAAGAATAAAAGAATATTGAAATCTCCTCAAATAAACTAAATCACTTACAATTTATGTAACTAATAAACAGCCACTAAACTAAAATACTTATTTCTAATTACAACTCAGAGGGGGCTTATATTTTTCATTAGTTGAAATGTGTTTTATGAAGTCTAAATGACAAATTTAGCATGTAAACTCTCCATGCAATACAAAAAGAATGACTGTCATGTCCAAAACCATCTGGTACCTTCACATAGAAAGTTCTTTCTATGCGTTTGTCTTCCTTTTTCTTGGAGAGCCACCTTTCACAGAGAAATAAATATGTTTCTTCCGTGTCTACATCCACAATCTCCACCTGCTCCAGGTACCAATCAGCATTCATCATGGTGTTGTCATGGCGGATTTTTATTTTATAGACCTGGCCCAGGTCCACTGCTTCAATCGTGAACTTATCAACCTGGAAGTCAGAGTGAACCCATTATATATCAAGAAGAAGGGCATCCTGCAAATTTGCAACAGAACAAGCAGAAGCCCAATCAATTTACAGAGGCGAGGCTGTAAGTCAATTTATGCTACCTAATTCATAGTTGTAAGTGATTGTGTATGATCAAAAGTGTATTTCAAAGTCTGCGTTTACATATACATAGAAAAATATACTGTCATCAGTTGTTTAACATTTTGATTCTCTTTTGATAAATAAATAATTGATTTTACTTTGTAGATTATTTATAATATAAGGCATCATTAACTTTAGTAACATAACTTAAAAAATAACAGAAGGACATTTAGTCTCTATTATGTAAATTTACTGAATTTGACAGCGGCGGGTAAAAAGGATGTCATTATTTTTATCTGTTCTGGGCCACATTATCAAGCCGTGCTCTGGAAAATTCAGATATGTGTCCCATAATTTGAAAAATGCTACAGCAGATTTTCAATATGCTGTAGGATTGCTATTGTGTTTAGAGTCAAGTCACACGTGTGCCTTAAAAGTAACTAGTTTAATATCCCCAGGGATAGGCACAGCTGTTTAACAGTTGTCTTTATTGAGTCATAAGGGAAAGACAACTGCAGACAAACTGAAATGAATCTTGTCACAGTCTTACACTAGCATGTAGTAAAATAATTAATTTGTTACAGCACCACAACACAATTTGACTGCAGTACTTGCACTACAGCACAGCTACTTTTTTAATATATTGAACTAACCAACAATGTCTTTTACTCTGGGCACAATCTGAACACTACAAATGCAACAGTTAAATGGATAAAAAGGAAAAAAAACAATTACTGCATATGTTAAGCAGTACATAACATATAGGAGAAAGAATGAAAAAAAAAGCATGGTATGATACTTGATTGGATCACACTAAGGTCTTGTTACATGGACAGTTTGATCAAAGGAACTCAGATATAAAAAGCATTATCTTCTAAATTATTTAAAATGCATTGGTGACTGGATATTTCAAGTATCTTACACAGAATGCAACCATTCAGAAAACAGAATGGTAAAATACAGCATTAATTGAATAATAGAATAAAATGATGATTTGATAAAATATTTGGAGATATATAGTTAACAGCCACTAAAATAAATCATTTTACAGCTTAAGCCATGTGTTAATCCTTTATTAGGCTGCTAATATGGTTAACAGATGATAGATAACCACTGTAGGAAGCCCAGCTAGGTAATTAAACCTTAGTGTCAGTAAGAATAAATCATGCATCCCCTACATGTTTCACTATTAAGGCGTGCACTGCACATGTATCCGTTATTTAACATTACCCAACAAGCTGTATTTCAATGCTAAAGTAGTAATAAATGTCTTACTTAATATTTAATAATACAGTGACTGCATAAAACAAATTCTAATGACATTTGTACTGTAGCATCAATTTAATTTAATTACAGGCATTAGTGATTCATGTATTCAAATGTATTTGCAATGTTAATTCTGATAATTCCAATGTATTTACGGTATAAACACTCTCATAAGACTCTGTGATAAAGTCCAATATATGCTAATCAGGGTTTACCTCGAAAGGGCAGCTCCAATATTTTAAAGGACATCTACAATTGTCTTTGGCTTCAGCTCATACTTTCTGAATTGTTTGAGTCGGAAATGTTTCACTGTGCCGGAAATGTGGGTGTACAACAGTACTCCTTCAACGTACCTGACCTCTTTCGAACTTGTTTGAGTTTGAGTCAGACTTGCTGAGCTTCCGCTCTCCAGTGTCTCCCAAGTCTCCGTAGATGGTGAGGAAAACATTGGCATCTGTTCCAGCCCCATACACATCGCCCGTGATCACAGTCACCTTGTATGTGTGAGCTGAGGACCAGACATTGACATACAGTACTATCATCCAGGCGCCTGCCTTTCATTTGTAAGGTACAAGACTTTGGCAAATGTCTTGAGACTTTTGTATATGTTATTGGCATTTCTTAGAAATTTTATGTATTGCAGGACAAAAAAAATGTCAGGTCTTCAACACATTATAGATACCCTCTATAATTATAAGAAACAGGATTAATATTCAGATCATCAATTCGGTTCATCAATCCCTTGAAAGGTCTCTTTGTTCTTCTGTCAGTCATGTATTAGCCACTGCGAAGCTCACAGACCTGAGCTCATGAGTCTACCTGAGACTCAAAGCTGAGTTTCTTATATTTTAAATATTATATTGCAGGTGCTGTTTAAGCCTCCAGTATACTCAAGAAGTGAAAGGAAAGGAATTACATTTGTTCTGATTTAGTTGTTTGTGCTGTTAGGGGACAATTCCAATTTTCAAAGATTTTATTTTTCATGTGTGAAAATGGCACATACTTTCCAGGGCGTCTTCTACCGTAGTCTCCATGGTTTTTAGCGTTCCATCCCTCTGGAGCTTCTCCTGGATGATATCCGAAGGCACCAGCTCCCGCACGGTCTCCCCGTCATCCTCGGACTTTGCCAGCCAGCGCTCACAGGGGAAGATGACTGTTTCTGAGCCCTTCCGTGGAGAAACACAACAAACAAAAGAGAGAGTTCCCCTTACTTGCAGTGGAAACATCTGTCCTGCACAAAAATCACCAAACATCCGAAGCGCCGTCAGATTTTATGCAAGATGTCTACCCGTAGACAAAAGTACCATGAAGTGGTTGTTAGTGGTGCTGTATTATCTTACCACCTTGCTTCACCAACTGTTCTGAGACCTAATAGAAAATTTAATGAGGCTGTCATAGAAGTAGGGGCAGCTTGGTGGTTCAATGGTTAGAATTGCTGCCTTGTAGTTGCAACCCTGGGTTCAATTCTGGACAATTCAATTAAAAAACACACTTGTAGGTTCATTGGCTTTTGGGATAATTGGTCCGGTGTGCGTGTGTGTGTTTGTGGACTGGGGTCCCATCCAGGGTGTAGCGTGCCTTGAATAGGCTCTGGCTCCCCAGCAACCCTGAATTGGATGAGGTTAGAAAATGAACGGATGGGTAGATGTTACACATATAAATTAACTCATCAATTTAACACTTACTGTAATTGAGGTGATCATTTCTATGACAAAATTGAGAAAACATTAGAGTATAGCGTTTTTTATGTACAATGATGGTTGGAACAGCTTGTCATTGAAAACTGCTGGGCGTTATGAACTTTCTCACTATGTGAATATTAGGTATTAACACTGCAGCAACTGATAACCTTGCTTCTTTTTTTAAATATAATTTGGGTAATTGTCTTCGTATGTGTATTATCTCTGTAATCATACTGATAAATGCCAGCAGCTGTGAGCAGAAGGCTTTGAGAATTGTTTTTTATTGCTTGCTGTTTTGCAAGTGTATGAATAATGAATGATAATGGATGTGTTTGTGAGTTCTTATTAATTTCCATAACAAAGACTCCCAAAAACACGGTTCTTGTTTTTACTGAATGTACTGAATAAAGGAATATGTTATTTATACTAGGTTAGAACATTAGGCAAACAATTAAAAATATGGCAGGTATATTAGTTTGTGGCTCCTTTAATCAAAGTAAGACATGACATTCCCAGTCATGCTAGTTCTCTATTAATCCAGAATCAGA
Source organism: Lepisosteus oculatus (assembly GCF_040954835.1). Lineage (NCBI taxonomy): Eukaryota > Metazoa > Chordata > Actinopteri > Semionotiformes > Lepisosteidae > Lepisosteus > Lepisosteus oculatus. Next base: position 23,993,842 of record NC_090698.1, on the reverse strand, counting down.
GTTATCAGTCACCCAAAGTCTGATCTGTCTCTGTGTATGGGAGAACATTGTACATAGAAATGCTAATATGAGATACCTTTCCTTTTCGCAGAAGCCTCCTGATTTCCACTCTGTCCAAGTGCCACCCAGAGTTTATTCCCTTGTCATTATGTCCAATTCGGATCTTCTCAATAACATCGCCAATATCTTCAAGCTGCAATTACAATGAATACAATCAAGTTGCCATATACTCCCAACATATACTGATGCCTTAATTATTTATTTTAAAGTCAAGAAATGTATAAAGTCTTCTTTAAGCACTTTTGTCTGAAATATAATTTTTTCTAGTCATATGGTTTGGTATGACACATCATACAAAACCCAAAAAAGGGTTTTGAACCTGAATCAATAATGAGGAAACTTAGCAGCTATAGTGAACAGTAACACAAAAGTGAAGGATTGAAATACAACCAAAATTATTTAAAACTGTGTAAACCATCAAAACAAATCACTAAACAATTTGGTTATTGAAAAGAAAGACAAAAAACAACAGCACCATCTATAGTTAACAACAGAATCCTTCTCATTGGAAGTGATAGCAGCTTCATTTCACATCATTCTACTGCAGTAACTTTCCCTTATAAAGAATAGTTTCAAACAAACTGAGAAGTGCAAAGCACAAAGGGAGGTTAGCATGAGAAACAAGCTGAGTCTGTGCCACTCAACCACAATAGCTCGTAGGTTGACACTCTTAAAAACAGGAGCACAAAATTCTAAGATGTAAGGCTGAGTTTACCTCAACAATAAATTTGTCAGCAGAATCTCTCTCAAAGTACATTCGCCTTTCTCTCTTATTGACGCAGAGAGATTTTTGCTGAGTACAGACACCATCTCTCCCATAGAGAACAATGAAGACATCGGCATCAGTACCAGCTCCAAAGATGTCACTTGTAAATGTTGTAATCTCATAAGGCACAACTGAAAATAACAAAAAAAACTATTACTGCATATCACGATGCGAAACCCTGCAGACATCAAAATGTATAGCTTGTATAAGTGCTTACATACTGTATACAGTACAGTATGTGCGCCACATGTTTCCTTTTAATTAATTCTGTGTTAAGTCCTTTTCTAATAGGGCATTTATGAAAACACAGAGGATTGTGTTGTCTCTGAAATATAAAAGCATGGAAAGGTGGTCTGTGCTTGAAAGCTGAGGGAAGTAGACAACGTTGGTCTACTATAATAAACACTGAACTGCTCTGTGACTTCTTGCATCCCTGCTGTGCATGAGTTGGCTGATCACAGAATAAGGCAAAACAATAAGGTACTGTACCATAGGTATATTCACAAGCAATCAAAATTATGATGTATTTTAAAATGGCCTATTAGAAATTGTATTGAATAGCAGAGTGCCTCAACTCGGTTATTTATTAAATCTAAAAGGCTTTGAATTACATTTTGGTAAAGTTATTTTCCTAGATGTAGAGCAGGGATCTGCAGCCCCGGTCCTAGGGAATACCCATCTAAGACATTTTTTATATCACCATTAAATCCGTTATTTAGATTATATATCAGCTAATTAATCCAATATAATTAATATAGAGAATTTTTCCATTTTTTTTAATTTAATGGGCAATTTGTTATATTAAACAATGTAAAGGTCATTCAGGACTAATACCAAAGCACTCCTTAGAACTCCTGTAAGACTGGTATGGGGTTGTGAAGGAACATGGATGGAGATCTGATGAATTCTCCAGTTTTGAAAAACATAAACAACAAGAAAATAGTGCCATTTTCTTAGTGGTTACTAACGTTTTTCATCATTTACTGTATCTTTTTTTCTAACAAAGCAGCATCTTATATGCCAGCATGATATCAGGAAGGGGAACTGGAGAAGGTGTCAACAATATTAGTAACCATGTTTACCACTGAAAGTCATAAACTCGCAAGCCTTATATGTTAAAAATAGTTGGCCTAGACAGTCACACTGTGTTCGGGCCTTACAGGGGACGTATTCCTCTGTCTGAAGGTCAGCTGGATAGAGGTCTCTTTCAATCGCCCCATCATCCTCTGATTTGTCCAGCCAGCGGCCACAAGGGAACCGCAGCCTCTGACCAAGGGAAGGAGCGTCAATTTCCACCCAGTCCAGGAACCAACCTGCGGAGCCCCCTGTACCAGTGAGGGTACCAGGGGTTGGAAACAGACAGACAGACAGCCCAGGGAGACATTACACCTAAAACAGAGTCACAGAACTGGCAATACACACTCGCATCATGGAGTCACAGACTGCCAGCAAGGGTTTAAATTACGAACTACATGTAGACTGTGATGGACTAGACAGATTTTAGATGGGCAGAAAGACAAAAACAGGATACAAACAGATGACACAAATGGAGCTCTGAATAGATACATAATAATACAAGCAAATAAATGAAATAAGAATCTATAGGTAACACAAGCTGCCAATATGAAGGGATATAACTGTTAATCCTTCATGTTTGCCAGTCATTAACATTATTTGGTCCCCTCTGCATATCCAAAAATCTAAAAAGCTGTTGTTTTTGTATTACAAAATACAGGTCTATCAGAATTAACTAGAATTTTAAATCAAAATGGCTACAAGGTCAGTAGACAATTGCCACAGGAATGTGTTTCTGCAAATAGACTGAAAACAGTAGAATGCCGCAATCCATACAGCTTTGTACACTGAAGTGGGTTTTAAGAACAATGCCCTGAACATATGTACAATGAGAGAGTCACATAAAAAAAAGTTTATTTTATTTTTCTGTAGATTGATTATTTGTGCATTGAAATTGATTGTATTGTTCACCTTACCTGAATTGTCATGACCAATTCTCAGTTTTTTCAACATTCCAATATCTACCGCCTCCACAGTAAACTCATCAATCTGTCCTTTTTCAAACTTATTCTTGTGAGTCTTAGAGGCTTTGAGGTTTATTATTCCTGTTAAAGAAATTATTTTTAAAAGAGAGTAAAAATATTAGTCTTCAGTATTGCTGTTTTGGATTCCCGATGTAAAGGTAGGGACTGAGGAAATAAATAAATACCTCATGTTTTCAAATATAAAATTCCTAAAGAAAATTCTCCAGCAGCATTAAATTGCAAACTGACACTGAGGAAGGTCATGAAAAGACTTAGTCACAAAGTTAATAAAACTGTTCAAATAGTCCTTTCTTGTAAGAATTAAAAAAAATAAGCAGAAGTAAAATGCACTGTATATTTCTGTTGTTATTAAAAAATAGCTACAAGCTATTATTATTTTATACTCAAGCAAGATTTCTAAGGGCTCTTCACATTTGGTATAATGTGTTTACAGAGATTGCACTGTAAATGCCTACCTGTGTCATCCTTTTCTCCATACAGTATAGCAAAGACATTGGCATCTGTTCCAGCATGTTTCTTCTCCCCAGTTTTAACTCTTATGGTGTAAGTAGTAGACTGAGCTGAAAAATAAAATAACAAATCAACCGGGACCTTCGAATTAAAAAATACTAGTTTTTGAACACTTTTCTAAACACAAACTCATAATATTCTGGTAGAAAATCAATCTTTTGTCTGTGTCAGTATATGCTGTAAAAAAACATACCACTGCAAATAGGACGGTGAATTTGGTCTCAAAATGGGAGATAGAACTAAACGTTTTGAGTCTTGAACAGGGAATATTAGGAGTCGTCCTTATACTAGTATTCAGCATCTTCAAAGGCATTGACAAAATCAAACCAGCACACTTTGAAGTGAACCATGTACTGTATCACAGGTGGACCCTATGTGGAAGTGAATTAAAACCAAGAACAGAAAGCACTTCTTCATCCAAAAGGTTATGGGAGTACGGAACAAGCTACCCAGGCGTGCTCTAGAAGGTGATACCCAGGCTTTTCTCAAGAAGCTACTGGATGAGATCCGTGGCTTAATTAACCAATAAGAAAAAAAATAGTGAGACAAGCCAAATGGCCTCCTGTCATGTGTAAACTGTTTTGAGTTTTAATCTCATTTGTTCTTACTGTATATATGTTTTCTTAACTGAGTTATCAGCAACATTTGTAAACAAATTGCTCACTAAGTAAAGCAATTTCCTTCCTTTCTGCAAAGGAACAGGTAAAGGTTCATTCCATGCTGAGAGATAAAAAAAAAATAAAACCTCTATTTTTGGCCTGGGGGGCCTTCTTTAGGTGTGCTCCTCTCATTACTCTATGTTAACTAAGGACCTACCTTTCTGTTCCAGTCCCAGTGTGGCCTGAGACTGCTCATCGCTGTCTGAATTCTTCTTCATAAACGCTTCATCCACTGGCACCAGCTCACGAGCTATTTGACCGTCATCTTCGTCAATTGCCAGCCAACGCTGACACGGAAAGTAGTATCTGTGGTCAAATCAATACAAACCGTAGGATCAAACCATTCAAACCTGTCTTCTGTCAGATGAGGCTACTATACGTCCAAACCGGACTTTTGTTTTCAAATTGCATACACATAAAGCAAGCACAAAGTGAATGTCTCTTTCACTACAGATGGTAATTTAAAATTCCACAAGGGGAAGTACATAGAAATGTTTTTGAAAGCAATGTGTATTTTTACCAGTCATTATTTATTATATTACCCACATAAACTGTGTGAACAGAACATTAATGGAACATATTATCCCTCTCGTGAAAATGTTAGTTTCGATCCCATTTAGCACTTTCTGCTACCTCACAAGTATGAAATTGTGAAACTGAGTGATGATATATGCAGGGTGATCTGTGAATTGCTTAACTGAGCTATAGGAGGAAAATCCCTCAGTTTGATGTGCAATGTCCGTGCCAGTCTTGCCTTCTTTAATGCATGAGCTGAGGAAGGACACAGGAGGTATGGATCATTTCCATGCAGGCTCCTGACTGTATATAACTTAATGAAATTCTAATTCAAATAGTTTCCCAAGTGATTAAATGTTATTACTTCCAAAACCAATCTGTAAACCTTAGTTTAAATTTGTTTCTCAAAATGAATTAATATGAATCTTTTTTGTATTTAATTTACAAGATATACTTTATATTAATTTAATCATTTCAAACAAAAGATAAATAAATCCATACTATTTTGAGAGACAATAAAATTCCAATTATTCAAGAGTCTGAAGATTAAAGCTTCTCTTTTCTGGAAGGTGGCTACTTGTTTTAATAGTTCAGGTGGGTAGCTGCATCAGCATGCGTAGGCTGCAAAGGAACAAGTAATAGGTTTATTCCAAGCTGAAAAAAAGAAGAAAGAGAACACAACGTTTTGGCCATGGAGCCTTCTTCAGGTGTGATCACCTGATCACCTTCAGGTGTGATCACGTTCAGGTTGACACACCTGAAGAAGGCTCCACGGCCGAAACGTTGTGTTCTCTTTCTTTTTTTTTTCAGCATGGAATAAACCTATTACTTGTTCCTTTGCTACTTGTTTTAATGGTTATGATGGACATTAGGGACCCCATAGGTGGATCTCCCTGTCATTGTGAACTGTTTAATCCAACTCATACCCCAAGTAATAGAACATGCAAATAAAATAGTGTTTATATAAGCAATTCAGGAGGTTTAAATCAAAGTATGTTTATTACTCTTTTGAAACAGTTAGGAAACGACTTTCCTGGGTTTTACATCTTGAATAATCCAACTCCAATATGCACACTTAATCTAATTCAAACATACTGCATTTCAACGGCAAGATCTGCAGTTATCACCTTTTGCCACCAGAGGACGCCGTAAGACTGAGCATTACCATCGACGCAATCCGGGTGTTTTCACCTCAATGTAACATCTTTTTACAGAAATCGAATTTCATATGCATTGTTTTTTGCATTCCATATGCCATGTTTAATAGTTTCACAGCTCTTTAACTGTTGCTCACAGAATGGAGAAACAATATATTTGTTACAATTCTTATTATCAAAAATGTTGTTTTTTTTAGATTAGAAAATGTTTTTTGTAAATAAATAAAATGGTAATGCAAAAAGGAATAAGGCTTTAAGGCTTCTTCAATGTCTTTTATGCATTTTCTGAATCCACTAGAACATTCCTATACAGATGCCAAACTGTACCATAAGAGTCATGCAAGACTAACAGGCCTGCTCAAAGGTTTCAATGAGACATTCAGTAGAAACCTCATGGCATTTTCAAGGGGAATTATGTCTGACAAGCTTCTCTGAACTGTCACAGATTTGCTGTGCTACTCTTTGATCTGAAGAGATCTGTGATGATGAAAAATGTAAGAGCTGAATTGTTGTTTTCATCTCTGCAAATACATGTTCTTGCTTCTCCATAGCTAATGTGGGTTGCAGAATCTAAAGAGAAAGTTACTCTACAAAGAGCATCAGTAAGTGACATAATCAAGAAATAATCAGCAATTGACACTACGAACAGAAGCAGTTAAATTGGGCAATCTATGAGGTTTTTACTTTAATGGCTAAAAAAGATTGATATATCGACCAAAAGTGCTTTTTAACAAACAAAAGATGTGCTCATCTGAGGGAGGCATCTTCTTCAAGCTGAGTAGTAGACGCATAAATGTACAGTAGTTTAATAACTCAAGCCTTGATAACTCTATGTCATTTTATAGACTGCTTCATTCAGGTCTTGGACAGAACAGACACATTTCTTCTAGGAATTCTACGTATCGCCAGTGACTGAGTGACTGATGAATTTGTTATCTTCCCAAATTTAGAGTCTTGGTCCTCTGTCATAATGAGGCATGAAAAAGGCTGAAAATCCAGGTATAAAATATAACATTTTACCTTAATTAGCAGAAAATGCTTAGAAGTCTTTGACTGTCCACACACCCTGTATCTGTCAAGATTATGTGTCATGATGCAGCATTATAGCCAAAGTAAGGGACAGACCACATTCCCCCACAAAATATATCAAATACATGTCAGATACATAAACCCGGAACAATTTCACTGGGGTGAAAGAAGTGTGAATGAAAAATTAAAAAAAGAAAACTGAACCATTAGCATTCAAAAATATGAGTTTTTCTCAGCCAAGCTGATTGTGTAACAGGAGCAGAAAAAACATGAAGTCAGTCATCCTTGTCTGAGGTACACAAGAACTTTGAGCTTGCATTTGACTGTCAGGAAACTCAGAAAGTAGTATCAAGTTGAAGACAGTCAAGAAACTAATTTTCATTGCATCGCCAAGATTGTTAATGTACTGTAGGGCTCCACCATTGAGTTATAGCACTGGAAGCCTCCCTTGGTACAATTCAAGAACATTTATCCTGTAGTCCAATTGATGGGGGGAAGGAAAGCTTCTATAGGGTATTACCATTCTCACCTATGGAAAGAGACATGATCCAAGGTGGCAGTGAGCTATCTTAAGATGACTGCCCCCAGAAAAGAAATTGTTCTATGATTTGTTCTATGATGGTTCTGGCAACCCCTAAAATACACCCTCATAACATTTGCTTTTACTGTTATTAAATATTATAAGGCTTTGCAGATACATGACACTGAAACTGTTGGGTACTTCTTCAGTCTCTTATCAAGGTATGGTTAGATCTCACTTAACTATGGCAGTTCTCAGACGTGGGCCTGCAGTACTCACGTTGTGTCATCTTTGCAGTCTGTGATTTCAACTCGGTCCAAAAACCAGGCGGAATGAGCCTGCGAATTGTCGTGGCGAATTCGCAGCTTCTTCAGTGGACCCATATCAATCGCACTGATTGAAAATATATCCTCCTGTAGGTTACAAACAGGAGTGGCCATCAAGCACAGCTTACAGTAGGTACGCTGTGTCCTGCAAGTGGTTCGCTTAGAATTGTGCTTTAATTTCCATATGAAGCAGGGAACATTGATAGAGGAAATTGGAACCAGTGATCCTTTATTTAATGCAGCTAGGCAAACCTTCCTATTAATGGACTGAAGTACTATAGAGCTGAAAAAACAATTTAAACAGCAAGCAATACAGTAATCAAAAACGATCTTTAAAAAGGGTTTTGTAAACACATTTTGCTCTGCCATTTACAGTACGTTACACATTCATCTTACATCATGTTTGTTGATAAATAAAATGCAGAGATGTCAATGAGATTCACTGTGTAAAAACAGGATGTATCCATTAATCCATTCAATTCATACAAGAACCTTCTTTTCTCCAAGCCTGAAATGGGTTAAACTACTATGTAATGGAAGTCTTCTTTGCCTGGAGTGTGCCTGCAGGTGTATTTAAATATATACAACAAAAGTGAATGCAGCAACAGACATACAAATCTCTACATCATGCAAGATTTCATAGCTCCAAAAAGAGCTTTTTAAGTAAAAAAAAACACAGTATTTAGTATGGCCCAACAAATCTAGGTCTGCTTAGAAAACACTCCATTATTAATGTACAGGGAACACCAATGAGTAACAGTACACAAGGCAGAAATAGAATTCCTAAGAATCACTGGAGATGAACTACCTCATTGTCAGGCTTCCTTCTCTTTTTTGCAAGCACAGCCACTTACCTGACACAGGAAATAAAAAAACACTTTGGCACAGCTATTGACATGTGTTACAATACTTTGTGGGAAATGTAAACCACAGGAGGAGTCCGTTCTTACCTGTCCTTTCTCAAACTTATTGAGGTTATTCGACTTTTTCAGGTGACGTTCTCCTGTGTCTCCCATTTCTCCATAAATATTTATGTAAACATTGGAATCTGTCCCAGCGCCCCACATGTTCCCAGTGAAGACATGCACTTCATAGGTGTTCTCTGTTAAAAAAGATAATAGCCCAGCGTGTTCTGCCACAATCAATTTAAAAACTGCGGTCCAGTCCAGTTTCTAACACAACTAAGTTGTACTAGACTTTCTTTCTTCAGCTTGTGAATATGTGGACGTGCAATCAAATGTTTGAAAGAAGACATAATGAGGATATGGACGCCACAGTGCGGCCTTGTAGTTCTGGGACCCTGGGTTAAATTTTGAGTTTGTCTGTTCTTCATGCATGTTTTCCATCTGGGTACTCCAGTTCCCATAGTCTAAAAACATACTGGTAGGTTAACTGGCTTCTGGGAAAATTGGCCCTAGTAGAAGTGTGTGCATGTCTTTGTGTATGTCTGTGTGTGCCCTGTTATAGACTGGCATTCTGTCATGGCTGTACCCCATCTTGAACCCATTGCTTGTTGAGATAGGATCTAGTTCTCCTGTGACCCAGAATTCAATGAAGTGGTGAGAAAATGGATGGATAATGATATAATATATAATGAGGGTGCTTGCACTCTCCATTTCAAACATTTTGTGTTCTGTACTACTTGTATGATTTCATTGTGTTTCATTTTCGAATGACCTTGGAAAAGCATGCCAACCCTGCAGTCCGATCCATGATTGTTTCACAACTTTAAGAATCACTTTTTAGGAAATGGGGCAAAACAGTTAGCTGAATTCAGTAGATACTATTAGATAGATTAGGATTACTGTTAGTGCGAACTCCAAAAAAAAAAAAAGAAGAAAAATCTCTCTCGTAGAAGTGGAGTTCAACAGCCACAATGATTGACGAGAGACTATTTACCTTCCAGGTTTCCATCATCGTCTGGTAACAGCTCCACCACAAGTTGCCCATCTTCCTCACTCCTGGCCAGCCAGCGCTGGCAGGTAAAGGTATAGGTCTCCACCACTTCCTCTGGGATGGCCTCCTCTTCTTCCTCTTCCTCCCCCTTCTTCTTTTTCTTCTTCTTTTTGTCCTTTTTGTCCTCCTTCGGCACTGTAGACATGGTGAGCCTCTTGATGACAACAGATTCCAGGTACCAACCATCTCCAATGCCAGTGCCATCGTGGCCAATACGGATTTTGAAGATCTTTCCTACCTCAAAAGCCTCAATCTACATTAGAAACAAGAGTTACAAAAGGTGTTTTTTCACTGGATGTAAAATTCTGTCTTGCATATTTCAGTATAAAGACAACAAGTCTTTGAGCATCACTACTTCAACTAAAGACACATTCAAAATAAAATCCCAAAATATGAACTTGAAAACTTGAAAGTAATCTTAAGAGATTTACTACTAAATATTTATGTTGTCCATATGCTAGTGAGGTGAAACTACTTCTTCTGTTTATGGGTAATTGGCTAATGGGTCTTTAAGTTAACAAGGCTTTTATTAAAACCACTAAAGAAGAGGTCTACAAAATACTTTCTTTACTGTGTCCAAAGTTAAAACTCATGATCGAGACTCCTTGTGTTTTATTGCTGTGATGCACTCTGAAGTCTTAGAGTGACTTAACAATACAACAGACCATGTTGTTAGGCTTCTATTCAATGCTCCTTTCTACTTTACTATATCTTACATTGCTTTAGACAATTATTTTTATTCTGGACTTGGGGTAACCATACTTCTCCAATATGCTGCAACTGCAGTGTGGAATGGCAAAAAGCCTTCAGTTTCAATTTTCTTTAGTTCTTGATGTGTGAAGTAATACATTTGAACAGGCTAGTCTTAATTAGTGATTTTTTAATCCTCCAATTAATCATCTTATTAATGGGTTGTAACACAAAAAACTATGAAGTGTCCTACAGATGTGACCTCAAAATATATTTTGATTCCAGCATGCTAACACCCAGAATTAGACAGAGGCTTTTTAAATAATAAAAGGAAACATTTTACAAGAAAATAAAAAATGAGTGCAAAGATGTATTGTAAGAAGGAAACTGAAGGACTACAAGCACCTTAAATATCTCGGTTGTACCCCTTTCAAAGTTATTAGATCTGCTTTTGAGGTAGATGAGCTCCGTCTTTCCACTGTCCCCATACATCTGGATGAAGACGTTGGCATTAGTGCCAGCAGCAAATTTGTCACCAGTGAGCACCTTTATTTCATAATTAATCACTACAGAACAAAAACAGAAATGCAAGGGTGTTATTTGGTAAGACAAAATAGAAAAGCTTAGACATTTCCATATCACATCTCAAGTATTGTTTTTTACTTCTTCAACATAAGGAGTTAAAGTGTAAACATGAGTTAAAAGGTTCCTCTGTACATTTTTCAATGTCCATAATCTCGCTGGGGTAGATCTCTATCTCCACTTTCCCATCTGCCTCATCCTTGCAGAGCCAGCGGTGACTGGGGAACATGTACTGCTTGCCATGGGCTGGCACCTTGATCTGAACACTGTCCAGGAACCAGCCAGCTCGCAGACCTTCATTGTTGTGTCCAATGAGGAGTCGGTTGATCTGTTAACAGATAAAGAATTATTTAACTGCTGAGGTAATGGTCAAACCAAGTTATTTTCTTAAAAGGTTCAAAGGTTAATACTGCTGAGGCAAATGTACAGTATCATACTAAAAGTGAAGTTAAAAAAGTATTTTCTGACGGCAAATGAGATTTAATTATTGAGTACCCCACTAAAATATGTTTTTAAGGTTGGATTTAATTGAAATGGACTGGATTTTAATCCTTTAGGTTATTTACCATGAATTGCTGCATTTTGGATTGTTTTGTACTGTAATCTGGAGCTGCCACCTACTGTTGCAAATCAGTTTCAATAAAATCATCAGCAAAATAAACAAATGACCACATTGGTGCTTAAGTGATATCCATTTTGAATACTATTTTATGATGCAAGTCATTTATCCATTTATCCATCCTTCCATCCATTTTGTAACCACTTTATCCAATTCATGGTGGCGGGGGAGCCAGAGCAAGCCATGAGCGCAAGGCAGGATATAACCAGAATGGGATGCCAGTCCATCACATTGCACACACTAACAAGACAGTTTTCTCAGATGTCAATTATCAGTGAGAAGAAAACCCAAGCACCCCACCAAGAGGTTACCCACATAAACACAGGAAGAACATACAAACTCCAAGCAGGTAGCACACCAGGTCCAGAACTGAATCCAGGACCACATAGCTGCAAAGCAGCCATGCTAATTATTGTGCCACCATGCCATCTGTAAGTCAACATATTGTCATTGGAATGTTGAAATTCTTATGAATTTAGGAATTACTGATTGATGTATGAAAATGCATGTTCTATTATGAATTAAAAAAACAAAAATGCCTTACTCTTCCAATATCAAAGGTCTCAATAGTGAAAACATCGACTCGTCCAGTTTCGAAATAATTTTGTAGGTTGTTGTCGGAAACCTCCAGGACCATTTTGCTTGTATCTCCCTTCTCACCATACAGCTTGACGTAGACCTTTGAGTCTGAGCTGGCACCACTGATGTTGCCTGTCTTCACTGCAATGTGGTAACTGATGTCTGGAAATAGTAAAAACCAAAGCAAAGTAAATGACTTCCTTACTGCATGGTGATTATCAGTGTGTATCTCCGGAAGAATAACAGTCTTCAGAAAACAAATCCTATCATATTGTTTGTGAAACAACAAACAGTTCCCCAGGTACAGTAGGTGTGGTTAAGAAATGACAGCCTTTCTGAAAATGTATTAGCACATTTCTCAGCATCAAAACTGTGGTGCATCATTAAATAAACAACCTTTCCTGACTGTTCATGGGAAAATAAGGTCATGGTGACTCACTGTGAAGCATCTTTGCATCTCCAGATGGTACTAACTCACGCACTATCTGACCATCATCTTCATTCCTGTCAAGCCACCTGAAAAATCAAATGGTGCATTTAGTGTATTTTTCCTGCAGATAAAGAACAGGACACCTTATATGACACATTTTAACAATATTTTACATTTCAGAAAAAAAATCTAAGGACTGAAATTTGTATTAATTGCATGCAATACCAAAACAAAACCTAAACTATGTTATTGCTATTGTGGAGATTCCACAGTATTAACTTTTAATTAGTGTTAATTTTGTCTTGCCTGTAGCAGGGAAATTCAGTGGCTTCTGTCTCTGGTTTCCCCTCCTCCCTCACCACCACTTTGTCCAGGAACCAGCCACAGCCTCCTCCTCTGCCATCATGACCAATCCTCACCCTCCTCACACGCTTCAAGGACACTGCCTCTATCAGAAACTCATCTGCCTGTGAAGGACACCCAGAATGTCGAACAAGAGGACATATCAAACACCCAGTCCACTTCAGGGTGCTTCTGTTAGAGATGGGGTGAGGGAGGTGTTTGGTAAAAGTTCCAATGTTGAAATTTGAGCTGCATTATTAGCTGCATTTATTAGAATTTGTAACTGCTGTTGTGGTGTTTTATCTGTGCTTCTCAGGAACATTAGTGTATCTTCACTGAGGGATTTTTATCACATTTGATTCTTCTTCCTAAGAGTAATTAACTTTGCAACACCAAAAGGGTAGTGCCAAATATACCATTGGGGTCTCACTGATTAAGAGGCACAAGTACAGAGGATATCATCACTTTGACAGGGCTGAATTGCATTAATAATTAAAAAAATAAATAAAACAGAATACAACCCAGGCCTAAATCTAAATAAAATTCTAGATGGTCCAGAGTGAATGGGGACCTATGTCACTACTCTAAAAATGCATCACTAACCTGGAGAGAACGTCTCTAACCTGGGGATTCCTTATAAAGTAGATCATAATTTCCTAGAATAACAGAATGGTAAAATGACAGAACTGTCTTAGTTCTGTCAATCGAATAATTAACACCCAGGGAGTCTATTTACATTTATTAAAGGCCCTTTAGCCTCTGACACCATGTCAGTTGCTACTGCAGTTCCTTCAGAGACCAGCCTACCACCGATGTTTTCTGGATTCTGAGTAGATTCCACATCTGCTCATACCAAGTGAACAACCTGAAGCGTGAGACTCACAGTGAAGCCGGAAATCTCACTTGTAAGCAAACAGCTTTGCAAAAGCATCTTAAAATGACTTTGCCACAAGTTGAAATAAGAGTTCTCATACTCACATTTCCCTTCTCAAACTTATTGACGTTGTTCTTGCTGGTGTACAACACCCGTTCTCCAGTGTCTCCAAGTTCCCCCAATAGGCATAGGAAGACACTGGCGTCAGTGCCACTCCCGCTGACATTCCCCGTGCAGATTGTGATTCTGTACTTAACAACTAGGAAACAAGACATGGTCTGTTCAATAAAAGGACTTAATCTACATGAAGACATTGTTTAAAATCAGCACGTCAGTTGTAAATTATGCTGTATTTTAATTCAGGAGGCCCTAATACGCGGTATTTATCCAATCTAAACAATATCTCTTAATATGTCTAAGATGAGGGTGGTTTTGCTGTTAAATGTTTCCTTTTTATTCTTTTACAAAGAAAAGGTCATGACATTCATTGTAGCAGTTTTAGAGTTTGGATTGTAGACATGATGCTAAAACAAATGTTATGATTTTTTTGCACACGTTATGTCATTTGCACATGTGACTAAATCATTATGAATCAGCAACATGAAATTGATTATAATGTTTTGTGTAGCTGTTGTGAAGGAGTTATGAATCCATTATGCAGGAATATTCAAATAAGTTACTTGATGTTTTGTACAAATACAGTTGTAATCTACACCAGGGATTTCCATTTCTGAATGACTACAGACGGGCTGGTTTTAATTCCATCCAAGCTTAATTACCTAATCAAAGCCTTATTAGAGCTTACAAGTTTCTTGAATGGAATATTTGCAAGTTCTATTTTCTACTTTGGAATTTAATTTGAATGATGAAATGCAAGTTCTTAAAGGTGATCTCCAACATGTTTGAAAACAGTTCCAGAATTCAGAATTCTACTAAAAATTGTGCAACTGAGACCTTAACTGGAACACAAACCAGCAGGTATGTTACAGTATATCCTCCAGGCCCAGGATTTGGATCCTCTGGTCCACATCACAAAATACATTTTCACCTCATAACAGGTTGATTTTGGAAGAAAAGTACCGTGATACATTGATTAAATAATCAATTTGAAAATGTGAAATTTGAGAATTTGAAAAATTCTGTTGCCGGTAGACTTCACTTTCTCACTTTAGAGTATGTCCAATGCCTAAACCCTTCTATGACTGAAAGAATTCAAAATACAAATAAATAAAATACATTCTTGTTCTCTTACTTGAAAGAGGATCTTTGACGATTTCACCCTGAGCAGGCAGCTCTCTGATTATCTCATTGTCGTCTTCATTGACGTCCAGCCAGCGGCCACAGTTAAATGTGTACTTCTCCTTTGTCAACGTCTTCATTAATGTGACCTTTATTAAAACACAATTCATTGCAATTTGAACTGATATGCACTATATGACTATCAGTCCTCCTTCACATGAACACTATCAAAGGGTGAAACACTGCTATTTTCTAAGTTCCTTATGCTGTACATGGTTGCGGGGGAGCCTAAACCACCGAGCAACAAGCTCAAGGTATGACACAAGGTATGAGAATGTACATGTGAACACAGTGAAAACATATGAAAATTCCCAAATCCCAGTGTTCAAAAGGTCTTTGTGAACTTTTTACAGTATGCAGTCTTTTATAAGGTTGACATGTAGGACTAGTGTGAACTGGAATGGAAGAATGCTGGACACAAGGGCTATTGTGTTATTCTATACATATACAGAATATACAGTGTTATACAGGAATGAGTGTGACAAAACTAAGTAAACTAACCAATACCAATTGTATTGAATAAGTGATCATTGGCAAATAGGGAAGAGGAAGATGAGCGTGATCCTGGAATGCTGCCAATCGGAATAGACAGGGAAGCGTGGTACTGTAGATAACAGAAAATATTTAAGGAGTGTTCTGGTTTAATCGCTTTGAGAAAAATACACCGAGCATCTCCTTGTGTTTCACTCCTATGCATGTGAAATAAATACTTCATTTAACTTCTGAGATGGACACTGAATGTCTTTTAAGGGGAAGTAGGAAAATTCCTCCAACACCAGGAATGGAGTGCAGAAGTACAGTGCAGGGGGGCCCAGCACTGTAAGACATCATTAATAACCACTGAGCCACCATGCCAGCCAGTCCCATTTCAATAACAACCTAATTAAACCAAGACAACACCTACAAGAAATGTTTTGCTCTAATGTTATGGATCAATTTAATATTAATTTAGTTAATATTCTGTATATGTGAGTTAAGAAATAAAGGTAATGTAAATTGATCTTAACTTGAAGAAGCATAATGAGAAAAAAGTTAATTTTATACTTCAATATCTTAGAAAGTGAAGTAAAATGCAACATCTTAAGAAAGTGATTTCTTCTCTGTTATACAGGGTCAACGCATTTCAACAATAAAACTTAATAGTGTCACGATCGCGACCCCTCCTCTTAAGGGCACTCCAGCCCTTCCTTGTTTGCCTCATTCCCCGCACTTGTTCCTTGTTCCAGCCCCTTTTCAGTTCCCCCTTAAAAGCCAGACGCTGACGCTATTCAAGGCTCTGCATTGGTTCCCGCATCAACCTGTTAAGGTTTAAGTTTCTGTTCCTGTTCCTGTTCCCGTTCCCCCTGCTGGTCCCGACCCGGTTCTGGTTTATAATCATCTGTCTCGGATGGATCGCCTGGCCTTGGACTTTTGCCCTGTTTGGATTTCCCTTTTGACTCATCCCTGGATTGTTTGCCTTGGCCACACCTCCCCCGACCACCAGCACTCCATGGACACGCCCCCCGTTTTCATTCCCGTATCCTGCATGCCTTTTTCCCAGTGTTTCCTCACTCTTCCCTGGATTGTGTCGTCTGCATAGGGTCCGGAAAGAACTCTCCCTGACAAATAGTGTGTAGTAATATTGAAAAGTAGTGAAATTGATGATTTAACAGTTTCTTTTCTCACATAAACACATTTTCACATTGTGTTGCTCGCAATGTTTAAAATACATGGCATAATATTTTTTTCCTACCTTGCTCAGATGCCAACCAGCAAATGGGTGTCGTTTCTCGTGCCAAATTCTAATTTTAAACAAAGTTCCTAAATCAGGTAGCTCAATCTGCAAGGTTAAAAAAGACAGTAATTTGACAGTTCGGTAACCAACAAAGAGGATACATACTCTAATCCCCAGAAAATATAAAAAAAACATGTTATGGAAGGGATTTCCTCATTAAAAATTTAAATGTGTTACTGAACTTACCATAAATTTATCGACTTGTCCAGCTTCAAAGTTGTCTGAATTATTATCTAGTCTCATTTCATCGGACTTCCCCTTTTCTCCATAAATCTGCAGGAAGACGTTGGCATCTGTTCCTGCACCTTTCAGATCACTGGTCCAGATCCACAGGGACCAGGGGTGTTCTTCACCGGTCAAAGAAAAGATCGAGATATTCTATCAGAGGAGGGAACACTGCTCTAAGAGAGATTCACTTTATTATCTAGGTTCCAGAACGTTTTAAAATTTAACTGCACTTTGGAAAGCCAGTGATGCAATCTAATGCTTTTAAAATTAAAAGACTTGAAATGCACCCACAATGGAAAAATAAAACTTAATCTTTTTAGAATATAATCTGTTTCTAGTTCTTATTAAAAAAAATATCACATGAATGTGTAAGGCAAAAAAGTCAACCTTACTTTCCTCTGCATTCTGATGTCTTATACAGGAGAATAGGAATCATTACTATTTATTATATTACATCACAAGTGTTCCTTGTGATACAATAAGCAATCAGTGCTCCTCCTAAGACTTATCGAATTTGGTAGTATTTACTGTATGATGAAAAATTGGCTGGTTAACTTTTGATAAGTACAGTAAGATCCTTCTTCATGTCTCTGTATGAAAGCCATAGAAATAGACATACTTTTCTGCCTCTTTTGACGAAGTGACACCATTTCATAAAGCTCCCTCTCAATCAGCCCATCTCCCTCTTCTTCATCCAGCCATTTGCTGCAAGGAAATGTCTGCTCGACACCAGTAAAGGGGCAGTATACCACCACCTGTAACATCATATGGCATACAGGAAAATGACTTGTGGTTTCAGACAAGTAAGCAGTTAAGTAACAATTGCAAGCGATTGTTTAAGGCATCTCAGAAACTTTCCAGAATGCTGTTCTGATGAACAAACAGAACAACAAACAGAAACAAATGTTCTGCTTTTCAATCTGATTGGAATATTTGGAAAACAACGAAATCCTTCTAACTTAATGAAAATACAAGGTACAAAAATATTAGTATAAAAAATCTGTTTCTGCCTTTAATGACTCCTTTTTA
This sequence comes from Lepisosteus oculatus, assembly GCF_040954835.1. NCBI lineage: Eukaryota > Metazoa > Chordata > Actinopteri > Semionotiformes > Lepisosteidae > Lepisosteus > Lepisosteus oculatus. The sequence continues at coordinate 23,975,837 of NC_090698.1, read as the reverse complement.
AAAAATGACAATTATTGAAAATAATCAATTTCCAATTACGTTAAAGACAGATGGCACTCTAAAGTGTTAAGACTAGAGATGTTCATAGAGCACCATGTTAGCACTGTGCACCTGAACCTGAATATTAGGGGGAAAAAAAGAAATAAAATAAACAAATAATCTGTCATCTCCCACCTTTTCGCAGTACCACCCTGCGCTGACCCCACAGTTGTCATGGCCAATGGTGACCCTGCTGAGCGGACTGAGGAGAGCAGCGATCTCAACGTTGAAAATGTCTGTGAGCCCCCGTTCAAACTGGCCCCCCTCCAGGAATATCTTGCCACTGTTCTTCAGTCCCTTGGAGCCATGTAGGATAATATGAACCTTGGAGTTTGTGCCAGCACCTCTGACATTCCCAGTCACCACAGAGACATTGTAGACAATACCTACAGGATCCAGTTACCAAGCACAGTCAGATTCATTTCTGTGAGAGTGTTCATATCAGTGCAACACTCTAGCCTTGATTCAAGGCCGCAGGATCTTTTTTACTTAATAGAACATACAGTAGATTACTAAAATATAACTTGATTTGTTATACAACTCCTTAAAAGGGTAAGTTCCCCAACTAGTAAAAATCCTCTGTACATACACAAATACACCTGATGTTTTTCTTCTTAATCTGATGACAAGATTAAAAATATTAGTTTAATTTTCCATTTGATATTTAATATCCAATCTAGTTGAACATGCAGTATTTTCCATTACAACTATTTATGTTGGGTCTCCCAAAAAATCTACAGCTACCTAGACAGGCACATTCTTAGTATTTTTAGTTTGTTTCTTAGTATTTTAACTCAACAAGTTCATGTTCAGGCTGGCAATGTCTTTGATAACGAGTCCATGTATAACTTAAAACGGTTTCAATTTCATTTCCTCCTAATTCTTAAAATACACTGTATTACAGGACTCAACAAAGGTAGTCATTATTTCGTTTTTTTTAATTTGTATATCTCAATGCAGGACAAATTAAGAGGAGGTGTCATTTATACCTGTGGGTTGTGTGCCTCCCACTAAAATGTCTCTTTGAATTTTCCCATCATCCTCATCTATTGCAAACCAGCGGTTCACTGGGAACTCATACACTGCCTTATTTCCCAGGTCATCCACTATCACCTGAAGAAAAAGATGCATTGAAGAAGTGTTAGATCTAAAAATATTAAATTCCAAGACATGAAGAAAGTGGTCAATCAAACTATCATTATCTTGTGAATCCCCGCACCACCTGATTTCAAACTACCATGATAGGGTTTAATCAATTTGGACTTGCTTTTGTCTCTTTAACAATTTTAAGGACATAAGAATGTAAGGTTCCAAATGAGAAGCATTACTAACCCATTTGGTTGCTAGTAGCTTATTAATTTGATTCATCCAGAATTGAAAACTTAAGCTATCATTATCTTGAAAACTAGGGACAATACAATTGCTATACAGTAAAAGAAGCATTCTGTATAACCCATTCTGGTCACTGTGCTACCTTTGTGTTCTCTTCTCGACATGCATCCCTTACTATCAACTACAAAACAACTGTTTTGGCAATAAAGTAATGAATACGTGGCAACAGACCTGCTGGGAATCATTGAAACCTGCTGGCAATTTTCTAGTTAACTATTATTGTTGCCATACTTTTTATCCATCACTCCATTGGTATCCATTGGTAATCAAAATTACCAATTTGATTTCTAACCTCTGTTTGATACTGTACCCTGGAATTATATAGTATTCCAGGGTATTCCATTTTGTTGACTGTTTAAATATCAAGTACTATCAGTATCAAGTAATCTCCAAAATCCTCAGAGGTCCCAGTTCATATTATAACATGTTCATAACAGAGAGATATCAAAACTCTTAAGTCATAACAGTCTCTAGAAACACCTTGATCCAAAAAATACCACAGATGTCTTCTGTGTATGAACGAGTAGTACCGTATGTGCACAGTGCCTGTCTATAATGGCCTTCTGTTGTATAGATTAAATTGGAAAGACAAATGAAAAGCCCCTTTCTGAAAAAAGAGAGGTAAAATTATTTTACCTACTCCAAATACACACCAAATAATAATTAATAATTCCTTATATAGCACTTTTCTGGATACTACAGTCTTTGACAGCCCATCTTGTCCAGTATCTGTGGTACAGAGAGAAGAGTGCCCCCTACTGGTCCACCAATGCTACGTCTTGCAGCAACTAGATTTTCCTTAGGGATCTTACATTCAAGCACTAATCATACCACGGTTTGTTTAGTTTCTGAGTTCTAAACAAGTAACCATTTATCTGAACTAAAACTGCATTAACTTCTGAAAATCAACTGAAACCTATGTTATCATCTGCTGCAGTGGGAGTAATACTAAATTAGTAAAAGCTGCCAACAAGGTGTTGTTTGTGTAGCATTCCTACTATTTAATTTCACTTACATTTATTAACATTTATGACAGCGTGCTAAGGTGGTAAGCAAAGGCCTGTTGGAAGATTTGTGTGAAAATAAAGATGAAGATTTTGAAATGAGCCATTTTGAAGACTACCAATTCCTCTCTACCACCATCTTTACTACTGACAAAATAACAGTCAATAAATCACAAAGTAGCATTATCCTCATCAAGATCAACCTATGGTTTTATTTCAATGAACTATTTTTTCCAGCAGCATTTAAGCACATTGATATGTACAAAAATGTACAAAAGCATTAAGACAACTCTGACGGGGGATTAGGTTGTAATAATCAACTCACACAACTCCTACAGGGAGATTTTCACACATTTATTCTCCACTTGTCATGGCTTAATGCTTAATTCATGTGAGCTTCATTAATAAGGAACAAGGTCATAAGATACCAAGAGTTAAAGAGCAAGAATAGGCTAGAGGAAAACTGAGTCCCTGACTGGGAGCACATGAGGATGAAATATTATACTGTTGCTAAGAACATAAAAATAGTTACAAACTAGACACCATTTGTCTCATCCAGCCTGATTTCATAGTTAGTGGCTTATTGATCCAAGAATTTTATTTAGCTATTTCTTGAAAAAGGCCATGGTAAAGGTTTCAATTGTTTGACAACTTTCAAATTCCCAAGGAAAATTCAAGAAACAGCAGATTCTTCTATAAATAAGCTATTATCATCCAAACACATGGAATGACCTCCTCTCATTTGTAACTTTCTCATGCTTTGTGATAAAGGACTGTATGAAATGAACAGGTATGAAACGAAACAGACTTTTGTCATCCTACAAGTATGACATACATACTGTACAGTATTACATAAACAGTAAGCAGAGAGTGGCATGAGATGGTGCATTCTGACATCTCTTCATGTCTGAGGATATTGCACTGGAAAAGGAACATTCATACTGTACATGACCAGGACTGTGCAATTCCATCCAGTTCATCATACCTTCCAAGATAACACTGCGGTTAGTGGGTGCTCACAGTTTTTGAAGTTTCCAAATATCCCAGGGCATGTCAGCAAAATGAATTCCAAATACAGACCTCAGGTAAAGCATTGGCCACCCTTAAAAGCAACTGTATCTTCCTCAACCACTTCTTTAGATCCCAGAGACATAGAGAATATCCAATACATTTATTCTGTATTGCCTGCTTAGTTGTATCACAACACTTACTTACGAAAACCTACCTACAGTATGAGCTATGATAAAGTGGAGCAACATAGTACAGTATCAGTACCAGATTTTCCAAATTAGCTAAAATAAATTGAAAGCTATACAAGTCATGATGGATTCTGTCACACAATTAAACTAGCCTAAAAGGCACCTGATACATTATCAAAATCAGACATTATAATAAGAATGCAAAGAATAGCAAGGAGAAGGTGTGTGATGAGTGTGATGAGGAGGAGGAGAAGAACAGTGGTTAATTTTGAAAAGATAATCCATTAATACAAAACCAAACAAAACAACATAAGGTAGCACTTAACTGATATTATTATGCCAATTACAAAACGTCATACCTTATCAAGACACCAGCCAGCAGAGGAGCCTTTGTTGTTGTGGCCAATGGTAATCTTCCTCAGACGACCCAGATTAGGGGCTTCAATGGTGAATTTGTCCTCACTTCCCCTTTCAAAGTTGTCTTTGTCATTGTCAAGCCTTCTTTCACCTTGACATAATTAATTCACAACAAATTTATTAATGCACATACAATATATCACTGGATTCCCAGTATACGGTATACTTCAAGAGAACAAAATACAGAGTAAGAGGCCAAGATAACAAAATACAATACCTGTTACTTGCATTTATTTTATACTCAGCTAATTCAACCAGATTAAGCGGGCTAGATGGCGTTGTTTCCTTGCAACCTTTCTTATTTTCACTAAATAAGTCCCTAGTTCACATGCTTAATTCATAGCTAAACAATGTATGGCTTTTTTAAGACTTCTGTTTTTAGATGATTCAAAACAATATACAGGTTACTTATCTCGCCATTTACAGATCGATGCATTCCACATTTCCAATGGAACGTGATGTACAAATACAGATCACTTTGCCCCCTTTTCATAATCCCTACCTATTTTTTTCTTTCATCCTCCCCACCACTTCATACAGTATTTTGTCTGTCTCTTTCTTCCACACACCAGAAAAAGTGTAGTAGACTAGAACTAACTATACTTGTTCAACACAGTAACTACAAACTATAACATTACAGTTGTAAAGTCTTTTCTGACAGGTTTTGAGACACAAATTGGATGAATTCAGGATTCATTATCCATCTCGTATAACAAACTAAGTCATGCTAAGCTGCCTATTGATGTAAACAACTTTTTCAATGCTTTAAAAGAAATAAAATTAGTAATAAATGGTTACCTGTATCTCCATTCTCCCCAAAAATATTAATGAAGACATCTGCATCAGTTCCACTGCCCTTCACATCTGCAGTGAATACGCTGACAATATATTTGTTAACTGAAATTTCAAAAGAGAAATTCTATATCACTTTAACTGAATAAGTAATGATGGTGACATTACATGCATGTTGAATTGTAGTGATAAAGGCAAAATAACAATTCTTAATATAATTAACATAGACATAAGTGTGATTCTAAAAGCTTAATTTCTCCTTTGTTCTGTGTTGGAAAATTGACAGTGCCTTTGTTTTGTGTAGTAAACTGCTGGGAGTCTGTAGCTATCGATTTATAAATTATCTTTAGCTATCTAATGAGTAAACAATACCATGTGCCTAAATCATCAAAAGGCTTCTTGCTCCAAAAGTTCAGAATATGTACATTATGTATAACTAAAAACTTTTTCAATTGACTAAAACAAATATTGCACAGTACAAACACAATAGTCCATGAATCATTACAACTTGAATCTCACCTGTTCTGGCTCTTTAAGAAATACTAACCTACATGTATTAGTGTACAAACTCCACTGCACCTAATCATTATGAAATACACATTTTGAACAGCTGTTGTTAAATTATTTCTTAATTTGCTCTTCATTTGCCAGTTAAATTCAAATTCTCCAAGCAGTGTTTTAAATTGCAGTGCATTGAGAAAAACATTAGAATAGCAGAATAAAAGTTAGAAAGGTCTTTCACTCCTGAAAGATGATACACTTTTCTTGTAATTAATTGTTAAGACGTAAGTTTACACTACCGCGAGTGACTGCTCTTTTGTCACTGAGAATCTTGTGTACTATTGTTGTGTACTATTGTTGCTATGATACAAGTGACATTTGTCATCAGTATTTGTTCAGGGTGTCTGTGACAACATGATCAGTGCTGATACAAGTGTTCAACATACGGCGAAGTAAAAAGTATTTAGAACTTGAATAAAAGAAAGGTACTGCACTTTAAAATCAGTCTGCCCGTTTTAATTGAAACTTGTTTTGTAATTAAAAAGATGAATGTAACCAATATTTACTTTTGATTTGGAGGCAGATCTGTTGAAAATTCAGCCATCAGAACTTACTTGCCACTTCTGTTTCCCCAGGTCTACTGGTGCAAGTAAAGCTACAACAATTTTGAAAACTATGAGTGGATTAAAACAGGCTATTTTTAGCCTCTACATACATATTATGAACAATTATCCAATAATGATGATCACAAGCAGAAAAAAAGATTCTGGCTGTACAGATTGGAACTGGACATATTGAATTATTTCTGTGATCATTACAATTGCAGTGCACATCTGCAGGACTGATAGGTTTTTGATATGTTGTATGGTATCCCTGTGGAAGGCTAATTTGGCAGCATATGCTAGAATCTCCATTTTTTTAAAATCTTTGAGAGATTTTACTATTATGTAAGAAGATATTATGTGAACCCTATTTTACCTTTGAACATTGATACTGTTAATGCTATATCCATAATTGAAAATCAATTATATAGCATTTACAAACTTATAAATAAAAAAAATAACATGCATGCTAATGGGTCACTTTGAGTCAACTTGAGTAACACACCACACATTACACAACTGCAATACAATTTGTCTCTTAAATGTAAAGGGTTTGCACAACAGAACATGAAAGAATAAACCTACGTTTTGGTACATCCATAGGGTTCAGGCTGCCCAACAGATCTCGTACAAAAAGCCCATCTCCCTCCTCTCTGCTGAGCCAGTTGTTGCAGGCAAAGTAAAAGCGCAGGTGGGGTCTGTTCATATCGGTGACCACCACCCTGTCCAGGAACCAGCTAGCGTTCATTCCGGTGTTGTCATGCTCAATCCTGCCAGAGACAGGTCCATTTTCATTACAGCCTCACAGGCAATGTGTGCAAGAGGAGTTCATAAAGTCAATAAATACAGTATGTACATTTAACTGGGACAAAAATATAATTGCCTAGACATAAATACATATGACCTGTCATTTTCACATGCATTATCAAATTATTGACTATAAAAACATGCACAGATATCCACTTTAGTGCGTTGTGCTGTGATACCTAAAGGATAAAGACCAGTTACTTTATTTTTTTGTGTTTTATGGGTTAAAGATATTTGGCAAAAAAATAACTGTTTCCATTATGTGAGGTTTTGAGTTGAGCACACAATTTATACACTGAAGATCACCTGACTTTGAACAGATGGTGGTTATATCTAGGTGACTTGATGTAACAGAGGATATGGAGTAAAATGTACATTTGAAAGCTCTCATCAGAATGATGACTTAATATTTATTTTTAAGACAGGCTTTTCTGCTTAATTTTGGTTTTATACTGTAGCATATAAAATTCAATTCATTTTCCACATCAAATAAATTTATAAAATATGGTTTAAGCCAGTTTGCAGTAGAAAACATAATATTAAAAACTAGAGTTTCTTTAGTATTCTAGGTATTTCACATTACAATACTCAATCATAATGTGATACCAATAAATATGTTTTAAACAATCATAACAATAGTTCTGACCTATTCATTGCATTTAAAGATTTTACAAAACACATAAATTTGGTCTTGTGCAATATTGTACAAGTTATACCAAATCATAGAATGCTACAATGAAAATCCTAGCTTCCATACATACATAATAAAGTACTCTCATACAGTGTATGTGTACACGTACAGTATATATGCTTTCTGTTTGTTAATGTTTAATGCTGTGTGTCTTGAGTCCCAAAAAGAGATGACCCCATCTAAAAGCGATGTTGTTGAAAAGCACCAATGTTTAAGAAATGTTTTTAGCAAACAATAAAACTGCCATCCCTTTTATTTTATTAAGCATAATTCTGGACAGAGAAAATAAAGAAATACCCATGAGCACATGAATATGGTACTTGATGAAGGCTTGATTACCACAGTGTACATGCTCATGTATAGTATATTTATCCATTATAAGAAGATCCCTTATTCGTGGCAAGGGTCACAGCAAATCAGATCCTATCCAAGACAGATAGGGTGCATGGTGGGACCACATCTTTTAAGAGTTGCCAGTGCATGACAGGATATACTGTACATACACAGACACACGGGGACAATCAGGAGACACCGATTAACTTACCCAACATGTCTGGGAGGAAACCAAAACACCCAGCTGCAACAACCCATACTGATCTATACTTTATATGAACCATGAAATTAAAAAAAAAAATGCTATAGCTGTCTTAGCCTTTTTCTTTGTCTTGGGTTTTTACCTTACGGATAATATGTAATATATTAAGATGATACTAGTCGCCCTTCAGCCACAGTCCAGAATTAGTGCTCAGTACTTTTTTATTTCTAATTTATTTCACATTTGTGAGAGTGCTGTTGATTTTGTTTTAATGGAATACCTTAATTTTTTTATAGGCCCAACATTATTGGTTTTGATTCTGAAAACATCAGTTTTGTTCTTCTCAAAAGCTGTCCTGCTCCTGTAAAAGAAATAAAGACACTACATCTTATTTCAGGTGAATACACAGTTTTAAAACCAATTACAAGGCACACAGAACTGACAAGACCATTTGAGCTGAAAGCTATCGTAGACGCAGTATATATGAAACCTGAGGGAGCTACTTGGGACATGTGAATACTATACCAGGCTCTTCCAAGGTAGCAAAGCCTTGAACAATTCTATGGCCAAAGCTGTAGGTATAGACAATGATTCTCTTTTTTAGAAGGGAATTCCTGTCTGCTGAGAATTAGTTATGCTGTTACAACAATGGGTGATGGGCTATCCGTTGACATTGAGCAAGATACATGATGAGGACTTGGAAGACAAGGACATTTAATACTGAATCCCAACTGTCAATGCTGCAGCATCATTAAAACAAAGTCCATTTTATTTCACATACAGTATATATAGTTATTATTGTTGTATAGTTTGTAAGCTGCCCTGGATAAGGGAGTCAGTTGAACAAATAATAAAGGGTGTGATGTATTCCAAAAGGATAAGGATTTAATTTATTCCATCTACACAAATAATAAAGCACATAATATATTCCAAACAAATACAAAAAAGTACATAAACACAATTACAAATATTGAAATCTGCTGAAAACCAACATGCAAACTTTGGAAATAATGCAACTTAAACACGGTTTTTGTCAAATTGCATTTAAATTCCAAAATGTTGCATTTTTTCCAATTGCCATCCAGAGTGAATGCATCAAGAAAAACAATACAGGCCTGGACTTACCTGGTCCTCTATACTAGTCTTCGGTCATGGATGCATGAATTTACATTTAGTTTTAAAAGCTACTGTATGTACCCCGTTTAACTGAGAGAGACAGAACTCTTCCAGAAAGCCCATCAGTTCAGAAGTGTTTGCTTTATCTCTGTTCTGTTATTACACAGAGTCATTACCCAGCTAATAAGAATATAATACAGCATCTGACAATCTTTCAGGAAAATGTCTTTTTTAATATAAAACATAATGTAATTACTAAATGACTGTATGTACAAAATCAAAATACCATAGCAACATAATTCTTACCCTTCCCATGTTTATTGAAGTTTGCATTATTTTTTTTTTATTTCATAATTTGTTTTTGAAGTTCGATTTTTTATACTGAGACCATCAAATCCCAACAACTGCAGTACTGTACGTACGGAATATCAATACCATGTGTAGTATGTTAATGTCTCTCAGTATAACATTAAATATAAATGTGTGTTAAGTATAAACAGGGACTGAGTAGAAAGCATTTAAAGACGTCATTTATTACTCAAAAAATATTTTCAAAGGCTTTCCAAAATAATTCTGATGCAAAGGTGCTGTATGTCTGTATCTAAAATGCAAAATTGGTTAATATGACTTTCTGTAGTGTACAATGTCCTCACAGGCAATTCACTTTTGTGTTGTCTGAAAAGAAAATGAATATGAAAATGAAAATGAAAGCTCTAAACTGTTTAGAACATGGATTAGGGAAAATGTTATCTTGTCAAAACATTTTGATTTTGGAGTATTTGTTTAGAGGCATGTTCTACACTTTGGCTCCTATATCTTTATTGTACTGATGTGATAATGCTGTATTTATATATTTTATGTCTTAGTGGTAAAAAAATTAAATTAAGATTTCTATTATTAATGCAGCCTTCTGATATAAAGCTTCTTAAAGACACACAGCATATGTACAGCACTACCATCACATTTCAGGCAACTAATAATAATTTTACTGTTTTGCAGAATGATATTACAGAAATTGAAAAAATATTAATTTCCAAATGTACATTTGGAAATTAATATTTTTTCAATTTCTGTAATATCATTCCGCAAAACAGTAAAAGTATTATTAGTTGCCTGAAATGTGATGGTAAACACAAAAAGTAGCTTAAACTCAAAAACAATCCAAATTATGGAAAATTCACAATTACATTACAAAAACAATTTTGCATTTAATCTCTATTCCTAACATACTGTACATTATGTTGATCTGGAAGAGTTTTGTCAACAGAAATTTATTTTGTATGTATACATAAAGCTGTAAATTATTCTACAGCACCTACTGTACCATTTCACAAAACAAAACCATTCACAAGAAACCAGTTTGGAGTGTAACATTTTAACAAAATACATGAAATTTTATCCTTTTTATCATGGAAACAAATTGATTTTTGTCAATTCTCTATTAAAGAAAACATACTGTATACAGTAGTGCAAATGGTTAAGAACAATTTGTACCACAGTACTGAGAAGGGTCTTGCAATTACTTATAGATGTTATCTCATTTAGCTAAAATTACACTGAAAAATGGGGACTGTTTCTGCAGTAAATTGGTAATTAATCCTTTCCAGAAGATGTCTAAAAAGTACTGTATAAAACAAACTAGGATCTAAAAACAAACAGAATTTTGCCTTTGCAGCATTATGCAACATTTATTCTTAATATTTATTTAACTATTTGATGACAGAATTTAGCAATCGTGTTGCATGAAAAAGAACTGTTCCATGGTAGTAATCAAGGATATATTTTGATTCTATTCAGTGGCCAGAAATGAAGCCCACTTGTACCTTTTTTTGTCTTACAGCTATAATATGATAAACTGGTATAAAAATTCATGTATTTTCAATTCTTGAGAGTACACATGGCATTTTATCCTCTTATCCATGATACTAACTACACGGAAACAGGTATAAAATGCCATGCATGACAAATTCATTGAAGGCTTTAATTTCTCAAGAAACAAACCCAAGTGTTTGGAAATTGCATAATGTTAGTCTTTTTTTTCATTTCTTTTAAATGAAAAAAACAGACCTAAAACACTATGAATTTCCAGACTACTTAAGTACTGTATATTAAATCTGTTCATCATCGGTACATAACTGCATACATGCTATTCTATTCTTTTACCATGTACACAATACTAAAGCCTTAACACAATTGGAATATCGTGCATTTAGAATACATGTACTGTACACACTCTTATCATTGCTGCTATTCTAACAAACTGATACAATATCTGTATATATGTTAGTTAAGTATTTTCATTAATACTATTATTTCTTATAGTACACCAGGCACAACATATGCGTTTACAGAATGTTTAAATCAAGCTTGACTAAAGAAATAGGGAGAGAGAAGGTAAGAAAAAAATATGCTGTAAATACTACTGTAGGTTTAACTATTTAAAACCTATTTCAATAATTGTTTTGAAGTCTACATATAGTATATATACAACATAAGACATGATGCTTTCAAAAATTGCAAAGGAATCAAATATGTTTTTGATCATGTTTAAATAATGTTGAAATTACTTTTCATTCTTTGAAACCATAAAAAAGCTTTAGTAAGCTACTTAATTGCGTCATCTTCTGGAATTGTCTCAAAATGGAGAATTCTTTTAAGAAAGATAGATTATATCACTGAAAGCAAAGTATTTAGGATTATAAGAATAATAATGATAATGACAGTGATGATCATTATTTTAGAAATGTTAATCACCATTTTCCTGACTCACCACTACACATCTACACTAACCTGGGAGAAATGAAGACAACACAGAGTGCCACAAGCACAATAATTAATAGCTCATCTTCAATGGAAGAAACATTTACACACAAAAATGTTTTGGTCTTGGTTCCACTTTGTTTCTAGTGTTACCTGACTAACACGTTGTACTCCTATAATTAGTGCATGGTAAAAGATTCTAGAATAACATGCAATTCTAATATACAATATAATTTCAACTTGGCAACACAAGACATTTACATAGTCCTACATCAACTCCCTTTTCACTTCCACCATATACAGACCAATATAAGAATACCTCTTTTCTGTGCTGTAGGTTTGGAGAGAAATAAAAAGATTAACTGTTATAATTTCATAATATACATTAAAAAAGGTTTTAGAAAAAAATATTGAAATCCAAAATGTTTTATGAAACATAAACATGTAACAAACATGTTTAGAAAGTTATTCTAAGTTGATTCAATCCAAAAATTAAGACTTTTGAAGACATGTTATTTAAAAAACAAGAAATCATATAATCATAACCACATTTTCAGAGTGACATTTTAATTTTTAGAAAATTTCTGAAGCTAAATAAAATGTTTTTCACTCATACCTCTCTATTTTCACATCCTGTCTGTGCCTTTTTTAAAAACTACACTAGGATAATTTTTAAGATATGAGAAGTTTAAAGTTGGAAAATGTTTTTTTCAGTTCCTGTCCTGAATTCAAGAATAGAAGTCTGATTAAATTGATTAAAAATATTTAAAAATAGCTGACATGCTGTACAGCTGCCTGTAAACAATATCATAACAGCATGACTGTCTAATTAAAAAATATTTTTCCCCTTTATTTGAGAAATTTCTCACAGATGCTAAAATTGATCACATGATGGGTTTTGTATTTGTATTGATTGCTTCTCATTAAATGAGAAAACTCAGAAATAACATCACAATTCCTGAAACATTTTATAGTGGCAAAATAATGACAGCTCACTTACTTGCTGGCAAGGTGGACTTTAGGAGTAATACCATACTCTCCAAAGAGAGTGACAAATACATTGGCATCAGTTCCTGCTCCTCTGACATCTCCAGTGACTGTGACGACTTCATAAACTGTATAGGGAGAAAGAGACAGTGTGTAGAAAATGTCTTTATCTAAAACTGAGGACTGCACACCTGGCAGATAAAATGAGTGTGCTTCAAATGAAACCCACAAAAACTATTACAGGTATGTTATTCTGTATTCCATCTGAAATGCCTTTTGATTATACTGGAATCTATCCATTTTCAATAACTGTCGCGGCCTGTAGAGGAATGTAGTCTAACTTGGCTCAAGGTAGTATACACCCTGTATACAGTGTCCATTGCACAACAAACACAGTCAAGTGATGGACAATTTAGATGTACCAGTTAACCCAGATCACATAAATGTGCACTGTAAGAAAAAAAACTGAACACCTGGTAAAAAATCATGGGACCACAAGGAGAACCACAAGGAGAACATGCAAACTCTACACATAAAGCACTCTAGCTAGAATTGTTCTCAGCACCCAAGAGCCCTGAAAAATTAATGCTTACTGCCATGCCACTATACTGCCCTATACTGGAATCATATATATTGTAATGACAATTCTAGAAATAATGTGGATTACAGAAGTTAAAGTTCCTATTTACCGTAAAAAAACATTTTTCTAAAAAATATCTCCTTTCAAATTGCTTCATTTTCAACAGTCTTCACCTAGAGTGTTGATAAAGTTATTAACTTGGGTAATTAATTCATGTACTTATGTACTGTTTCTGCAGCACTTTACTTTTAAGTGTTGTTTTTTTATTTTGAGATATGTATGTAGGAAAACATACTGTAGATCTCTTCTGTCTTTTGAACAGATTACATACAGCATGTAGTATTTTCAGGTGATTTTGGAGATCAACACAGAATTATGCTTAACATGCAAAACCCCAGCTCTATTTAATAGAAGGCATGGATCTGATTGAAACTACAATAAATTCAGCAGCAACAACTACTGTAAAATATGGCTTGGTAATGTGGTAGTTACATAATGCATTTAAGATGAAGTATGACTCCCACTGAAGTTTCTTTACCTGACATAAAGTGTTTTATTGTCATATACAGTATCTCCACCATAATTACTTAATATAAAGCATGGAGCATCATGCATCTTTAAATCCCAGGTCATACTCCTAATGGTTTGACTTTGAAAGTATTGTATATGGTGATGTGAGAGAAGCAAACTCTTATTTCTTTATGATGAAGTCTTGTAAAATAGGAAAAACATCATAACAGTATAGTGATTTGTTCAACCCTTATTTATTCATCCATTTATTTATCATGATTTTCCAAAACAAATAACAATGTCCTGTTGGAACACTAGCCTGGTCCAGTAAGTGTGATGATATATAAAATGTGCAGATCAGACTGAAATATATAATTTTTTACACAGCAATAAAAAATGAACATATTTATATCAGACATAAATGAATATCAAAGTATAGAAAAATGAAAACTCATTAGAATATGAAACTATGTAGTCTCATGAAGGACAAAATGCTTTCAAGCAGACAAAATATTGACAATTTATGGGATTGTATGCCATATATACTGCATGCTCACAATAAATGTTAAATTTGCTGTTAAATTTCAGTGCCATTAAAAGTCAATTATGCTCACTATATGATGCTGTCAGACGTTAAACTACAAACACTTCTCAGTGTGCTGTTGACCTCTGTCCATTCAGTCAGGATTGTGGCTGCACGCTGTATGATCCTTTAGCCATTTAAGATTAATCAGTTATAGGCATAGATCAATGTTATGCAGGAAAGATCATCTGCTGTGTGCTAGTCTCCAGGTCAAGTGAAGGACATGAATCCTCAGTTATCATTATTATTTAAAGATTAGATCCTAGGTTGTACTGATTAGCAGGTTAGTCAGATTGGGACATTTTAATTATTGCTATGAAAAGCAGAGAATGTCATTTCATATAACAAAGGTTTCTCTGAAGCTCCAAAATTGTACCAGTACCAGCAATAGTACTAGCAAAATGGTCACAGTCTAGTTGACACCATGGAGTCTCAATATTAAGGTTACTTCTGTAAAATGTAATGGGATGACCATGACTGGTGTTCTCTAATGGTCGACTCAGGACACTAAGTGCCAAACACTGCCAGAGCTGGCAAGAGTTATTTTGGCTTGCTGCCTTATAGAGACCTATGACTCCTGTAACCTGCAGGACGATCATTAGCTTTCACTACCATTTCACCACACGTCAGACCTCCAATAGATCTGCTGTTGGCCTTTTGAGCTCACAGTGCGAAGAGATGTTAGTGGGCAAACTGGACACAATTGGAAAGACACGGGCACATGTCTTCCTCCCTCCCATACTCACTTATGGGTTACAGGAGTGAACAAAGATGCCTGAGATGATGAGGTGTCAGTACCAGAAGTAAAGTGTGGGGGTAATTTAGATTTTTTCCTTTCGAAGCAAACTCTTTTACAGCTCTGTTTTTTTAAATGGTAGTGATCTGATCAAAATTAAAATAATCATAATGCCCTTAACAGAATTAACTGTGTTCCATTCTTACAGAAAATACATTGTAATAAAGCAATATGTTTTAAATATATGGACATGGTGTTAGAATACATTCTAAATGACATAAAAGCAGTTGTGATGCTACTGAAAACCTTTCCAAGCAATGCAGCACACATTAGCTAAATTACCCTGATTGCTTCTTTCAGTATTCTATAAGGTCTAAAACATATTGTAACACTCCGGGGTTCACATGGGCTCCCTCGCCACTGCCGCCTCAGGTCGGCCCCCCACCGTCGGGGACTCAAGTCAGGCCTCTGGCATCACTCAACAGGGAGCCAGCCAGTTGAGCTAAAGGGAAATCTCCCATCAGCCCGGCGGCTGCGGTACCTGCTATTCATAGGGAAGGGCGGTGACGTCACCACGCAGGTAATCCGGCTCTCGCAAGCAATGGAGGCCGTATGCATTACAATATTAAAAACCATATAATGCATCAACAACAAATTCAAATAAATCGGTTCTATCAAACACCACCTACTTGATGTACAGGGTAAAATATTCTTTCTTTCAAATGTATAATTTGCATGACAATGTAAATGAACTATGATGTCCTGTAGATGCAAATTTGAAACAATTGAATGTAGTTTATTGTTAGTGTCCATATTAGGTATATTTGGTAGTTATTGGTAATGTCCCTTGTGTAATATAGGGCACAACATAAATATATATGCCAAATAAATAATGTAGCCATCTCCTTTGACTTAAGATGGACTAGGAGTCAACACTTGATAGGCAGCTTTGCAACTGTGGAACACAAGACTCACATTCACCAAGATATAATCTGTTGCATTATTGAAACTAAATCTAGAATCACCTCATTATATGGCATGGTATCCCTTACAAAATAAGAGCAGGTATGCTGCAACCATTTCCATTCTTAGTAAGCTTATTTTATTGCAGGCTTATGCAATTTTACTGTACGAAATGACCATGCTCATACTAACAGTAATATACAGTAGCGCTGTATTGCAGAGAAGCTCCAGCTAATCCATGTATATCAGTTGCTACAGCCTGCTGTCATCCCTGTACAGTTTCAAGAGTTCTTCCTTATAAAACAACCCCCTTTTGCTTTATTGACAATGGTGTTCACTTGCTCTGCAGGAACAGTCATTTCCCATGGTGAAGTACTATGCAAAAGGAATATTTTAGCAGTTTGACAACTAGATACTATCAAGAACTATTAAATGTTGCCTTCGACTGCTGGAAAGTATTGCGTTGAAGAATCAAACATTTCTACACATCTTGTAACCTAGCGATGTGTAACAAATGTTGATGCAGGGTGAGTAGGTTCTTTGGTGTCACGACCAGTTTCGTTTTAAGATATTGAATTACTGCTTCTGCACCAATGTCATCTCCTCTGAACACCAGGACCTGCATTTCAAGGCTGTAGCTCTATAATTAGCAACATTGCTCTGGTTATTTGTGTTCATAACTAAACAATATTCAGTCACTTCAGGGGTGTAAGCCCTACCTGCAAACACTTCTCATACAGATGACAATACAACATAAAACATTTTTTATCCATAATTATTGTTATAAGTAATGATTGTATTTTGAATACTAAAGTATTAACTAGATTTACTACATAAATGCTCTATATATATTTCAAGAAGCTATACAGACAGAATTTTTCTTTAATGAAATAAAGCTTTCTATTTTTCCCAATGTAATCTAAGATTAATACTGTATATAGTACATAGGTTGAAAGTACTATATATTTACAAGATGACATTGTGTGTTTTTCTCTCTGAAGTTTCTCTCCAGATATAGCACAATCCTAAAGGAGTCTTTTCTGAATTTTTTAATTGAATTTCTTGTTTGATAGATAAAATTATGCACATCTAGTTATATATTATATCTAGTTATTTATTATACTTATATTATCTTATATTAAAATAACATATTTTATATCATTTAATATAATAGTAACGTATTTCATTCACATTTTTCAGATTCATGTTGAAATTGACATCCATCAAGCCTACTGCTATGCAATAATTCACTTTCAGTAAATATCAGGAAAACAACTATCCCCCTTAACTTTTCTCTCTCTGTAGAGTAGTTCTTTGCACATTATTTCATTAGTAATAATTAAAAGGGAAACAAAAGTCATAAACAGAAATATGAAAGAATGAAAACATATATCAGTAAACAATCTATGACTACAAGGAAAAAGAAAGGTAGCAAAAAGAAAATGTACATTAATTACTCCTTTAACTAACTTTAGAAAAGGGGACTACTATCTATTATTAAACATCTGTATTAGACGTACTTTTAAATATGAGAAATAGAAATATGAAATTTATACCACAAACAGAAACAAAAATTAAACATCCCATTCTCATTCTCTGAAACATTGCATTTTGGCGAGACTATCAACAGTGAAAATAATGTTTTTTCCTGCAAATTTCTGATTCAATTGTGTCCACTGTTATACATCATAATGCTGGAAGCTATAAAATAGCATTAGAGCATTTATTTTCCCTTAAAAATAATAACATACAACAGCAAACTGCCTAGAGCACTTTGGTTAATGCATTTTTTGTTTTTGCATTTATGTAGAGTGTGTCTTTTTATCATTAGAAAAAAAAACATTTAAATCCGCTCTAAAATTACATGGGTGAAAAAAATTGAAAAAATATGAATTTATAGATGTTATAAATGAACAAAATTAAGTACAAAAGCAATAATTCGTTGTTGTTCATGGAATACATTTGCAACAAGGCATACAATTATATACAGCATCAACCGGATAAAAGGTGTTCAACTTCCTAGAACATGAAATGAGTATCTACCCCAACAATACTACTTATTTGCAATTCAACTGACGTAAGATGTGACAAGATGTTAAGTCATGTTTTTACATTCCACTGATCATTTTAAAGTTTGCCAAAGAGTACAGAAAAGACAGTATAAGAAAACGTTTAAGCACAGATTTCAGCTGGCCTGTGAAATTCCTTCCAGCACCTTCATTCACTGTAGCCTTTGTGGTGGGCTACCCATGTGGAACATATGAAGGTATTATTCAAATGCAGTCATACAAGCTCATCCAGGCTTACTCTGAGTATACAAAGGGAACCCATGCGTTCATAAATTAGTGCAGCTTTACCTTTTTTCTTGTGGTACTCATCTTCATACCCATCAGAGGATTCTGTGTGGTAGTTTTTCAACTCATTTTCATAGATCTCATTATAATCAATCTGCTTTTTGGACTTTTTGCCTTTCCCTTTCTTTTTATCGGCCTTCTCTTCATCACTGTCTGCTGAGCCTTTCTTGGATTTCTTGCCCTTTTTCTTCTTTTTGGAATCCTCTTCCTCCTCCTCCTCCTCCTCCTCCGGTATTGCCTCTTCATCTTCTGCTTCCTTCTTCTTGTGCTTCTTGCCACCTTCCTTGGACTTCTTGTCTTTGGCTCCCATGTCTTTTTTATCCCTGGAGGATGACTTTGTCTTCTTCTCTTTGCCTTCTTTTATCTCTTCTTTTTCACTGGACCGGACGGAATGTTTTGTTTTCTTCTTCTTGTCTTTTGCCTTTGTATCATTGTTGTTCTTCTCTTTTCGACTCTTGATTCCATTGTCTACCACGCAGCCATCGTCTTCTGGGTCTTCCTTGGACTTCTTCTTTTCCTTCAATTTCCCATTAACCTCAGCCTTTTTCTGGTACTTGATCTCATCTGCTGCTGTGGTGTCGAGACCCTCTTTACTCTTGGACTTCTTCCCCTCTGTGGCTTCGCCGTTGGCGGTAGTTTTACCTTTGCTTTTCGGTTTGGCTTGCGCTTCCTCTAAATCATCATCCCCTTCTTCAGTTTCCTCTGTTCTCTGGGTTTTTTTCTTTTTGGGGGACATCTTTTATTTATTTACTTCCTTGACCTCTTGATCTTTCTCCGTTTCGTAACCGATTCCCCTGTTTCCAGCGTAAGACAATTCATTTGACCTACGACACCAAAGCCACCTGCAACAACGAAGGAGCAAACTGATGTACATGGGCCTTGGCTTGTGCCATGTTACGACAGGGCAGATTGGCCAGTCGAGGCTTCTGTCTCATGTGCTTTCCTCCCATAGCTGTGGGAGCCAACAGGGACCTCATGAAAAATTACTATGCTTGCCAGGGTCACATGACCAGAAGAGAAAGCCGAGTGAAAAAGGAGACTTGCCAGGTTAACTTATCTTACAGCCTTTGCAGTCCTTCATTATTAATGGTGTTAGGATCGCTTTACAGACAAGGGAAGTCTCAGTTTTACCTGTATATTCTGGCCAATCCACATAATATGAAAACAATGCCCAGTCTTGATAGCAGACACTTTACTAGATCTGTAGCAATACATTGATTATATACCAGCTGAAAGAGTCATACTAATTCCTTTCTTTAAAAAACCTTACATTCATAAAACTGTTGATAGTGTTCAGATTTACAGAGTTCTGTTGCGTACATGACACAATCCTTTATGACCTCCTGTGAAGACCTTCTTGTCGCGGGCATTTTTTTAGTAGCAATTAAGAAAATTAAAATGAGATAGTAAATAGGTTCATGTAACAATGTCCAATCTGTTAATTTGTTAACACAAAATAAGTTACATTTACTCGAGCTAGCTATACTTTATTTCAAAGTGTGTAATTATCAGTATCCAAAATGGGTGCCACAATAAAGCTTTTTCATAAAATAAAAACAGAATAAAAACTCGTTTTTTATTCAAATTTCATTGTGATCAATATGTCCATGTTCAGAAAACCTTTGCAGAAATTAAGCTGTCAGCATAAGCAGGATGAAGGCTTCAGAAAACACCTTGAAATAGTTTTTTATCATACTGGAAAAAAACTGCATAATTAAAATACACACTGGATACTTTGTATTAGAAATCACTGAATCAATAAATTATATTTTTCAGTGCAGCTCTGCATAAAGAGGTAGCAAAACTATTCTTGTTTTGAACTCATTATTTAGTGAGCCTGAAGGGTTTGAACATGGTGACATCTACTGTTAGATTTCAGACAAACCATCCCTGGACGTTTGTGAAAGACTGTGACACCTACTGATCTCAACCAACAGGTGATCCTAAGGAAACCATGAGAAAATCCTCACATTTGTATACAGTAAGCCTGAATCAAGATGTTTGGTTTTCTAGTGGGCACTTTATCAAAATATTTTTTTTCTGATTTTCCTAATCATTGCTGTAATGCTTTGAACCTCCAAAGATGTTTGATTTCAGAATCTGCCACAGTTTTCTAAAAGCATTCCAAAACTATAAAAAGAAATTATTCGGGCTCTTAAAGGGGAACTGCAATGTTATTTTCAGCATTATTTGGGGGTTAGAAAGAATCAGCATTGATGAGTGCATTTCAAACCCCAATAAAAGTAAAATGTACACAGTCATTTGTAAACCCTCCAATTTACTGTACATCACAAAATACTTCTAGGTGTGCATAGCGCAATGATCCGGAATTCAGAACGAGGCAACAAAACTTCCAGTGACAAGGTGCGGCCTTATCACATTGTAAACAAACAAGCTTGTGAATGCTTCTCTTTTAATCCAATAGAAATATTGATGTCAATTTCTAGATGGATTTGCCTACAAAGAAATCTCCAATGTTTGGAAAATATTATTCCTCTGATGTTTTGGAGCAGTTTTTATTACATAAAGTACTGGGACTGCTTGTATGGAATGGCAGTCTGGAATGGCTGGTTAATGTGAATCCTACTATAAAACTCAACTATATCATTCAAGCAATTCCAAGCAAGTTAGATTTCTATAGGTGTAAAATATTCAGCCTGGCTCTATAGCAGACTGGGTAAGTATGGATCTCCAGGTATGCTCAGCCCAGTTATAGACTGACATTAAAACTAAGAAAATTTTTTTTAAAAATAAAAAAGTGTTTCATTTACTTCTAGATAAATAGATCATCACGAGGAGTCTTGGCACCACATTAACACATTTACAAAAAGTTTCAATAGCCATGATGTATCTGAGTGGGGTTCAAATTTCCAAGAAATATAATACAAACACTTCCTTTCATATGCAAATATTATTGAGGGAAAACAGTTGCAGCAATCTGATATAAGCTTGTACATGGAAATGCGGTTTCAGGTTCTGTGTTTTAATTAGAAGGGGCAAGAACAATAACCTCTGCAAAGACCTCTGTAAACTTGTCTGCAGTCCAGGCGTAATCCTCCACTGTTTTAGGGAAGACAGTTAATTAAACACATGGGGATGACTGAAATTGCCCTCTTTCATAATAGTTGTGGCACTTGAGAAGCCAGGCAGAATTTCTAAGCCTGGTTTCTCAAGGGATGGCTAACAATCATAAACAGCAGCAAAATCACAATGCTTTCAAAAAGCATGAAGGGTCACAGCAGAATTATCTAGCTTGCCCTGGCCATTAACATAGCTCATGGGCTGTTCAATTCTTGCATTGCAACACTGACATTGCAACACTGTGTCGACAGAGAAAGCTGGCAGAAAACTACAATTTGAAAAATCTCCTTTGCCAAGGAGCTCTTGAAACTAAAAGATCCAAACAACTGCAATGTAATGACAACTACTGTATGTTCAATGGAGAGAGAGAAAAAACTCTTCATTTGTAACAGGAATGACTTTTTCATGAGAATGAGGGCATAGTAAAACCACCAAAAAACACTCACTATCTGTAGCTGGGTTTCTTAAAACAATATGTATGCACTCCTGTTTGAAGCCTAGAAAGAGGGGCCACAGTGCTTGTCGGGGCTGCAGAACCCTGCTATCTACAGTACTATCTACTGCCTGTCATAGAGAAAACAAATTCTCTGGTACCTCCAAGGTGATGACCAGGTGATGACATTCTGGCTCTGGCTGGGTCAACCCAGGTGACATGATCGTGGAACATCACTGCTTTTTGAGGAAAGGTTTGAGAAATGTGGCCTACTGCACCAGTGAGCAGCATGTTTACATTGTGGCCTGAAACGTGCAATTAATAGACAGGCGGACAAATACTGCAAGGCTGCCATCGCAGGATCAGGGCTCAGGCAGTGCAGGCACAGGTTGTGTGTGTCTTTGGCTGGAAATTTATATATGGAAGAATATGGCTGAGGTACCATATTCA
Organism: Lepisosteus oculatus; assembly: GCF_040954835.1. Classification (NCBI taxonomy): domain Eukaryota; kingdom Metazoa; phylum Chordata; class Actinopteri; order Semionotiformes; family Lepisosteidae; genus Lepisosteus; species Lepisosteus oculatus. The sequence goes on along the minus strand of NC_090698.1, from coordinate 23,953,305 downwards.
GGTGTGGATGGTCTGAGAAGGTGGTGGTTGGAGCCTCCATTCCCATCATCTAGTTGGAACTGGGCTCCAGCCATGGCAAACAGTTCCAAAGAACAGGGCATAAGCACTCATTCAGTGTCGCCACTAGAGGGTACAAGAAACCCAGCAGCTGAATAGGAGGGGTGGTGGGGTGTCATGGTCTGATTCCACAGGAGCAGAGCTGCCACCATCTGTTAACTGGGGGCTAAGACAGACCTCCAATTTCACAGTGGGATAGTACAAGGCTAGCAAATATCTTCAGACACATCCTGGGAGAGCCCCTCAAGGTAGAGATCCATATTAAGACTTTCAAAATCGGCAGCAGAAAGCTCAGTGTCAGGGGAGAGAATTGTCAAGCAAAAAAATAATACACGAAAACAGTCACATGAAACTCTTTTCAGTTTGATGTTTTGGGAGTATAGTGTTGTTGGAGACTGGAAAAAGCTACTCAGACATGCTGTTGAAACTGATACTTTAAAACTGCTTCATTTGTTTCTGTAGATTAAACAAAATGAGTAGGCTTTAAAACCTATCAGGTATTATTATAAATATTATTAGATTATTATATGTTCTTGTGACTATTATTTGCCCATAATAATAATCATTTAAAAACTTAAAATCAGGTGGCAACACAATACGTTGCAGGACAGTTAACAAACTACGATAACAGAGATGGAATTACAACTATAAAAGCTTACAATGGTAGAACATTTTATTAATATTATTTTGTACAGTGCAAACAATTGTTTAAAAAGTTATTGTATTATTAAAGTTTAAAGTTATTAAATTATTTGAGGTTAAATAGCATTAGAACTGCCTCTTATTACAATCCTGTCTCCAATTATTTTAAGAAGCATACTCACAAGTATAAAGATACAATGTCAGAGTCAGAATTGTAGAAACACAAGAAATATTATCATCAACCATGTATTTAAAAGGGAAAAAAGTGTTTAAATACAGGTATTTCAGTGGAATCTCTTAAATATGTTTAGATCTTTCCAGGTAGTTTAAATAAATTGTATAAAATTAATCACGTCTAAAAAGATTTTATAAAAGTTAGAGACCAAAATCTGAAAACAAGTGAAAATGTTTCCTTAGCGCAAACATACAGTTCAAAGCATCCCTTAATTCATGTATAAATTGGAAATAAAAAATGCAAGAATACAGTATAGAAAGCTTTTAAAAGCCAACAGCTCAATCTCATAGTTAGCTAGTTAAACAAGTTCTAAGATATACAGTATATATTCTTAGTATTAATAGTGCATATTTTATTTACTGCTTATGGAATTTTAAAACCTACCAGTATGAGAACTTGTTATCTTGAAACTTCTTCTCCAGCACATTTTAGTCAGTTTTTCTTGCTTGTTGCTCTATAGTGTTAAGTTAAGCCTTCTTTAGAGCCGTGCGTCTCTTTCTAACACCAGGCAGCGATCCTAAAAGTTGAATATTATAGCCTGAGCCACGCAACTGTCTGTGACGTACCAATTACCTCATGGGAAAGACAAGAGAAGTAAATACTAGATGGAGGGCACAGCACCTTTGCTCTTTTACAGTTACGGTCAGGCAATGAAGAACCTTCTGTTTGCAATCAGGCCTGTTTAAAAAATGATGAGTGCTGTGAAGGAACATGAAAAGAAAGAAAAAGTGAAGACAGAGCTACAGTATGTAAGCACAACTGTGATCAAAGCACCAAAAGCTGCAATACGTAAGTTTGATTCTAAAACCAATTTTGCTATTTTAATCCTTGGATTCTTCAAGGATTCAGTTGGAATTCCCAGAGTTATAAACGATACAGAAAATGTAAATGATATACTGTAAATAAGAATTGAAATGTGTTAATGATACAGTAAATGTAAATGTTGTATACACAAATATATGTATTATTTTTTTTAATTAAAAGACCATGGTTATACTTTAAAATTGTTATTAGATTTTTCTACAGCCTTTTCTTCAAATTAATATAATTGTTGTTAATTTAAACTAAAGATGCCACCTTTATATAAAATTATTAAAACATTGTTCTTTAAATCGAATGGTAATTAGAAAAAAAGTACAGTACTTTGGGTATAGCTGGGATACCCAGCATAGTAAAGAGGAATTATCTGTAATAACATATGTTTATAGAACTGGAAAATAGTTAAATATATGAATATACTTTTCTGATGTTGCAATCTATTTCTGTTGTCTACACATATCTATCATTTTTAATTGTTATATTTTCATTTATCATCACAGTGGTAAATTGTTTCATTATTATTACAGTAAATAATTAAACCTGAAGAGATAACAAATACCTGAACTATGCTCCTATCCCAGCATTCTTGATCAAAAGGATCAATACACTATGATGCAGTATCTTTGGAAAGCATCTCGAGCAACACTGGAAACCTACAGCAGGTTTAGTAAGCACGCAGCTGAAAAATACGTACCTATTTATAGAGCTGAGTATCATGTTGTACAGACAATCAGATTGCCCCACACTGACTAGATTAGTATTGGTTTAAGTTCTGTCAGGAAGCCCCTTGCTGTAATGCAACACTACTGAGGGATACCATCTCGTCAGGAGTCAAATTTTCCATTTATGCCGTAACACATCAATCAACTGTCATGTCCTTTTGTGGTTGTGAATCCAAGTGTTCCATTTTCTAGAATGATGTAATGCTGCACAGGAATCTCCAAGACAGGCACACCAGATTGAAAACTCACTCAATTCATTTGAGCACTTGAAAAGAATAAGATAATACCTTCAATACTAATGTGTTAGTAAATGAAAAAATATGTCAGCTTTGGTTTTTAAAAGTTCAGAACATGGGCAATTAATGAATTTTGTAAAGTGGTTCTAAGGTAATCCAAGAGGAATGACAATGAAAACCAAAAGTATGTCATTCATGAGTAATAAAACACACACGATTATAATGAGCTCTTTAAAATATAGGGTACTTTGCTATACTATGCTGTATATCATCATGAATTTCTCTTTGCATGTGCAATACACTCTTATTATTGATGTTGTCTAGGTTATGAGTATAACCAATTTACCTAATGGTTCCACTAGTGTTTTCTACTTTTATTACAATTTTGATAATAAACATAGTTCAGATTGGGTGACAAGAAACCAAACTTGTCACATCAATCAGAATTTTCAAAAACTTGATCAAAAACCCATGTTGCAGTAGCTGCTTCATTACCTTTACCACATTGTAAGGTTTATCTCATCATTTATATAATTTGCTCCACTCTAAAAGAGGACTACAAAACACATATCTACCGCATTTGTAATAGTCATGAGTGTAAAAGTAAACAGCTAATACAATATGTCAGTAAAAGCCTATAGTACCTTCCATTTTTCCTTTATAAAGAGGAAAAATATTGAGTGAGAACAATTGAATAATGTCAGCAGTATATGCCATTGATTTAATTGCATTCCATATGTTGACATCTCTGAAAATTGAATAAGCACACAAATCTGCGGCTGATTTTTACAAACATTGTTCTCTTTAGCACATTAGGTGAAATTGCATATTTCCTTTTTTAAAAGATATTTGCACATACAGTAGAACATGGAATGCTCATAACATTGCATGTTCAGCAAGGAACTATATATTGTATTTTTGCTGTATTGTCAGTTATAATTTTTTGGTGTAGACATCTATAATTGTTCATATGCTTGCATAATTCAAGTTCAAGTTCATTCAAGTAAATATATCTGTTCACTTGTCTCAGAGCAAGCCATCATTTTAATGTTTCTGTTGTAGCCTTTACTTTCATTCTGTTTCCATGGGGTTTGTTGTGCTTTTTGTTATTGGTTTCATGATGCCAGAAGGCTGTACATTTGACAGACAGGAATGCTCAGAAACCAGCTTCTCTTATGAACGCTTGTGTCTTGCTGACTCATATCTCTTCAGAAATTCAGAAGGAGGTCAAATTGTAATCTTGTACTTCTCCCCTCTGACATACAAATTCTCTGTGCCCACGACTCTGCATCAATCTTTTCTAGCACTTGGCATTGGTCTTGTCTTGTCGAAGACAGACGGTCCTTGCACTCAGTGTTGCCAGGCTTGTCTTTGCACATTCGTGTTCTCCAAGCCAGGGCTTGATTTGCTTTCTCGCCACTTCTGGTATAAGCAGCTCTACAAGATCAAATTCTCTACCTGAAACAACTGGTTCTCTTCACATGCCAGGCTGTCTGCTCTTTTCTTTCAGTACACCTTATGTTGTCAACCCTCCCTGGAACTCAGGAGCTACTAATGTATGTCTTCTCCATAGGTCCCTTCTGCTGGATCACAAGAATGTTCATGTGAATCTCAAGTTCTTGCATTTCCACATGTTGACAAATGCATCTTCTCTTCCATTGTGAACAGAATGGGGACTGTTTTTTTGTCCATTGACCTCAAGGACATACACTTCTTCATCTCCACTGCATAGAGCCACTATTTTCCACTGCACCAAGGACAGTTGTGGCTTTCAGTATTGTGTCCTGCTAATTCAGGCACTCTTTAATGCCCAGATGTCTTGCAAAATGCATGCAGCAATCTGGCCCCTCTCTTTTTGAAGAGCCTGTGAATCGTCAACTCTATGTCCAGTCTTAAATGATAGCACATCCTCCATCAGTTGATGGAATTTGGCTGTACTGTATGTTCGAAGATCTCCGTTTAGAAATAACACAGACTTCACCCTACACACCTGTCTGCTTCTAGTTTGTGAATGTTATGATATGTGCTAAAGTTTCTGTTCACAAAAGCTGGGGCATGCTGCATTCCCAAGAGGTAATGACTTCATTACAACTTAAAGGAAACAAGACTATCCTAACCCCAGAACTTTCGAAAGAAATGTAGTCATTACTCTTCTATGTTGCTGACATTAGGTTATTTGTTGTCAAAAAGTCAAGATGAGTTTTTCCTGTTAGTCTAACAGGGAGAGGGAGGAGTATGATGACATCCAAATGGACAACTCTGTCATACAGCCAGATGTTCAGGATGGAGAGCAGTTATGAAATAGTTTTAAACTAGGGTTAGGAAATGTAATTTAAGACTGTTAAGTCATTTCTAGATCCTAAGTAGGAAAATATCTTTTCACTGTAATATTGTTTATTACAGTTTATATTTTATTTAAACCTGGTGAAAGTTTATCAAAGCTGTACAATGTTGCCAAAGTGTTGAACAGTAGTGTTATTACAGGTTAATATGGATGTTATTTTATAGTATTTATTTAAAATAATTAGTGTTGGATACTCATTGTTCAAATGCCATAGCAGCTGGCAAATGTTGAAAAAAGTGTTTCTTAGTATCTGTTAAAGGTAATGATAAAAATTAGATGCTGTCAAGTACTAGCATAAGCATGATATGATGGTAAATATAAGAGAACTGAAGAGATCATTGGACATTTTTTTCAGATGTAACATGACACCTATCATAGGGGTAAACTTAGTAAGAGTATCATTAATGTAAATAAGGAAACCACGCTCTGTGTACGAGACACGGAACATCTTCAAATGACTGGTGAAATTAAAGGAAGTATTCACAGAGGTGTAGCTTTTCTAAAGATCAGAGGTTAGTCGCAGTCAAGCTCTACAGTCAAGTACAATACTGGAAAGTGGTTTCAGTTTTCTGAGGTGTATTCCTTCAGACACAATCACTAAGAAAGCTGATACAATATGAACCAACAAGGCAAATATAAAGTCATTCTCTCCAGTATTTACATTCCACCCTACAAATTGCCATTTCACTTAATCTGTAATCTCATAATGAATCATACAGGACTATATTATTTTATTATTTATAGAAATATGAAATACAATTTTATTGTTCAAAGAATCGTGAAACTGGTGAAATAAAATGGCAGATTATTGTTATACAGAAGTGGAAATTCAACTAAAAGACAGAATGGAAATCTAGAGGGCATTTGCAAATGATCTACTTATTTTCAATACTCAAGTTATTCACGTGAGGTGGTCTGTAAATTCCCATCACAAATTTCCATTTGTACAGATAATGATCAATATGCATTTTACTATAAAAGCAAGAAAATTCTATAAAAATAAAATATAGAATTGGGGCTTCTTCTGTTTATTTTAAGCTTTGTTTTTTGACTGGTTACGTGCATTACAGTATTTTATGTTCAGAAAATTTAAAATGCCATAGTAAACTGGCTACTCTCGGCATGAGATACAAAATGTTGCACTCTGCAGCTTGCAATTGCTAAAAATGTACTTATATTAGAAATGCCAAAATTAAACCTTTTGAGAACATTCAAGTCTAAAGCTCAGCCAGATGTCAATCAGTTTCCTACACTTGTAAAGTACAATCGTGTGTGCTGCTATGATGCTAGCACACACGACTGAGAGAGTGGCAATAAAATCCACATCATACTAAAAATACATACACTGACTTAGTGAAATTTGTACTTTTTACCCACAAAAAATATATATTAGCCTTTTGGTTTACCAGCAAACCCTCACTCAAAAAAATGTAAATTTCCCACTGAGACTAAAGTCTCAATATTGCAATATTGGTCATAAGAGTGATGCACACAAGACATTAAGTTAATGGCTTTTAACTTATATACTGTACAACAAATATACCCGTAGGTACATTATGAATACTCATTTTAACAGCACAGTGGTTTCTCCTGCATCTGTTGGTGTGAGGAAAGTGGTAATGTGACTGCAAAAGTGTACCTCCATGAAATGGGCAGGGCAGACAGTGCCACTACTGAATAAATAAAGAGGTATTTCATCTATAAATACCTATAATCTGAAATAAAGTATGAATCCAAAAATCTGCTAAATATCTGGATGCATGTACCACATTGAATTGAAAGCACATTAGAAAGAGAAAAAGGAAGGAGACATGGCACTGGGAAGAAGTGCTGGGAGCTGGAAGTGTTAGCTGACCTGTGCGCTTGGGATGGGGGTGCGGTGGCAGATCCAGGTCTCTGCTGCCCGCTGGAGTAAAGATTCGGCCCAGCTGGCAGTCCGTGTGAAACAGGGACAGCCAGCTCTGGCAGGGGAAACTCCAGCTCTTGTCTCTCACTGTGTTGGTGACAGACACCTCCTCCACAAACCAAGCCTGATCCTTCTGCAGGCCATCGTGCTTAAAGAAAGAGGAGAATTTGTGTTCATGATACTATTTTGGCCCATAAAACAAATACTGGACCACTCATACATTTTTAGTAACCTATTGTATGGATACAGGTATGGGGCAACAGTACCCATTTATTAGTCTTTCACACTTATTCTGTTGTAGTATTTTCACACAGCAGTCCCCTGTTTTAATTACTTCAACATTCAGAACTTCAGTAGAAATCAGTTCTAGAAGAGGGTGGGAGAAGGTTTTTTAATTTTGAAATTGGAAATATGTTTTGTGTTTATGTTTTTATAGTATCGTTAAGATTTGTTCTCATAAAATAATTTAAAAATGATAAATGATTTTAATTAAGCAGACAGGCATAAAAGGGTTTCCAGTAGAGAAAACTGGAATAAACATTGGTTGGAATGAATGCACTACAAATTGTACTGGGAAACAGTGCATAGACAGCTGTTCATCCATTCCGTTTCTATGAATACAAACTAATAAAACCAGCTAATTCAGTGAATGTGCAATATTCCCTTGACACATTTTAATGCACAGGAAATGTGATCGTTTCTATAGTAACTCATCAATAGTGAGCACGGACTATTACATAAATTGACAACAGATTCATAAACATATTTGCTTGCTTCTAACCAACAAGTAAAAACTGCAGCATTTGAATAAAACAGGGAGTAAAATAAACAGCACTGGAGTTTTTCTCTCGAGTTGCTAAAATGATAGCAGCTTAAAAGCTGTGACCTCTTACTGTATATAGATGCATGAATGAGAAATAATTTATTCAATTACCTCCAGAAAAATGCTCTTGATATCTCCAATGTCTGGCCCAAACAAATTGAACGTGTGGCAGGATCCCGCAGCGAACTGGAAAGAGCTGGTGTGACTAGATTTGTTGGAGCCAGAGTGTTTAAAAAGTCTCTTCTTATTGAATTTACCTTTGGAGCCTTTCATACGTATATATACCTAAAAGGTAAAGCAAAAGACATTTTGAAGCATTTGATTTTTTACACATATTTTTTGTAAGTAATTTATTCATAACTCTTTTTGTGTCAAAAATCCTAACAAAAAATCGTAAAAAACACAAGGAGCAGATTTCATTTCATAGGAAACAAAGGTGAGAGCTGTTTATCGCAGCTTCGGCCTCTTGGCATTACCCGGGCATCTGTGCCGGCATGTTTCATGTCTGCAGTCTTCACTGTTACTTTGTAAAGCACTTTGCCCTCCTTGGTGGACCCTGAACTGGAGATGCCATGCCGATAGTTTGGTACAGGTGCGCTCTTTGGGCGCCTGGCCTGCAAGACAAACACCAGCTGAAGTCTGAATGCCCATGTTAGTTTATGAAGTGATCACCAAAACTGCTTTCTACCAAAACTATTTATTTAAATTCTCCTGTCTGCACTTTTCAAGAGATCACAGATTGTCATTAGAGCTCTGGATCGTGAAATCACAATCTTAGTTCACAGCCATAGAAAATATGAAAATTTCGTTCAATACCTATCTTTAGGTCCATGAATTACTTTAATACTCCTTTACAATTTTTACATTATACTATATAATGTTTTTTTTTAATCTGAAAAAAGACAAATATAGTCTTGAAGACTACTTGGCACTTCTATGTGTCTGAATTTTAATGGTTACTATTATTATTTTACCCTGTGAAATACTATATGTTTGATTGCTTTGTAAACCAAGTCTAATTGAGATTCATTTGAAGACCGAAAAAGATACTGTACATGTTAACTGTAATTCTAAGGTTCTATTGAGATGTCTTATCTGACAGGTTTTCCTGATCTCCTCAATTTGATTATGAGGCCGACCATACAGTGATAATTATTTACCGTTACATTATAAAGAATAGTATAATTAATTAAATGTATTTTTGTTCATTCTGAGGGCTTATTGGTGCATCTCCATTTTAACATTGTACAATATTCTGTATTGTAAAATGTAAAGTTGAGATATACAGTATTCAGTATGTATAGTTGTGAACAGATAGGGAATTTGTGTAATCATTTAATTCAATCATTTAATTAGCCCAACTCTTCAATTAGTTGAATTAGAACAAATGTTAATCATTGGTAACATTAAAGGAAAACTATAATACTTACAGAAAGAGGAGGTCTAGGAGCAAGCTCATAGCCAAACTTCCGAGCATAGTAATTAAAAAGATGAGGATCACTGAAAGAACTGTACTGGGGCAGAATGTCCATTTGTCCAATTTTTTTATCGTACCCACTGAAACCTGCACTCATTGTTCGTTCTGGTGAAAGAAAGGCCACACAACTGAAGTGAATATGCTAGTAAATCAGAAACAGAGTAATATGGTAACTATCACACACCAGAACTACAAATCATCTTGGAAATCACATGCATTTTCTGCATGATAAAGGAGTGTCCCCTGAAAAATGCAATGGTCATTTTTCTAAAAGGACATCTCTGGTAAGGGTCAAGACAAAGCTCACCCCAGTATAGCATAGGACACAAGAAGGAATTAAGAACATAAACTATTCTCCCTTTGGATGGAACATCCTACACAGAATTCCCTGCAGGGCCTTGGAAAGTAGCCAATCAAATCTAGCCAGAATTAGGCTGGGAAGTGGGAGAAAACTAGAGAAAACCAACATGAATATGTGGGGGGCATGCATACTCCACACAAGACATACTGCATACTTAAAACCAAACTCAAACCTGGGAATCTGGGACTGTGAGGCAACAGTACTGCCATACACTGTAACTCATTTTCCAAATGTGTCCCTTTAATGAGTGGAAACTACTTTCTTCCTTATCTCATGAACAACCGCATGTCCAATCCACGAGGCTTAATCCAGCAAAACGGCAGTAATTCAGTACAAGTAGGATTGTGAAGAGACTTAAAAAGAATCTGCACGCTGTTAAATGATAGCTTTGCCCCACTGGTAGGTGGAAAGCAGCCGCAGGGCGTATTCTTACTACTCATTTCTGCTGCAGCATAAGCAGCAAATCACACTCACCAGCAAAAGGAGCCCTCCTGCTCAACAAGGACGGCTTTGGCCTGGGATTCAGGCTCACTCTAAACTTCCTATGGGGCTTCGACCAAGCTTCCATTTTCACCCGAGGATCATTCCAGCCTGGCTTCCCACTCGGCACTGAGACATCTCTGAAGTGGAAGCCTTAATGATATCAAGACAAGCAAATACAGCTTTGAACTCTGTCAGGTATTTAAAGCTTGGCAAGGCAGTTCTGAGTATATCCAATTCAAAACCGGTTTACAATGGCAACTTTCGAGATCGAAGAAGAATCTGACAGTTTTAAAGCAATATGCACTTGGAAGGTTCATTCTAAATAAAGAACTTTAGATTTAAGACATCTTCTCTTATTTGTATTTGTAGTGTCTGTTCTTTAGACTGTTCACTGCGGTGGACTCCACATCTGGATATACACTTCTGCCAGCACTTAGGTTTTATTGGAGTCTTGAATCAGCATGTGAAGATCACATTATTCTTTAACCTAAAATTGATTTAATTCTTCAACAGAGCGCAGCTGGAACGAAATCAAGAAGATCCCATGGCTCTCCAGGACCAGGATTGGAGTCTATGGCTTTATTTTTCCTGCATCAGTAACCTTTAACTGAAGAGTAAATACTGTGGATAAAGAGGAAATGCTGGGGATTCGCCCGATGGCAGAATGTGAAACTTTGAGGGTGGGTGGTGTTATCAATACTGAGAGAAAATAAGAATAGAACAAAAAAGTTCTAAACATTTGTTAAGAGTCAAAAACATTTAAAGTAAAATAAAATGTCTTCTATTACTGTAGAAAGCAAAATCATTAGTAGATCTCTTTTGTCTATAATGTTGCGAGAAAAACTGTATTAGAATAACAATAAACCAATTCAAAGTTATACATCATTTAGCCATATGTGACTGTGTATTAACTATTAACTGGTATCAAGTGCTTTCTATTGCAAAGAAATATCTGAACAAAATGGTTATGTCAGTTAGATATCTGTATGTTGTTAATTATTCTTTGAGAAAGCATTTATTTTACATGTATAAGATGATATTTGCCTAACTGACTTTGAATAAGGCTGGAAATGTACTGTATTCTGCACAACATAGAAAAATGCTTCTGTTTGAAATTACTTTTTGTTTCCTATTTTTGTAGGGAATATTTTTCCAATTACAATTTCGGAAGCTGGATAATTATAAGTATCAAGAACGACACAGGGGTATAGTTAAAAAAAAGGAAAAAAAATGTAATGTTTGGTAATAACAAAGTTTACCTGGAGGAAGAAAGATGTTGAGAAAATTTTGCACAGGAGAAAAAAAGGCTTTTGCAGTTACCATGTTAAAAGCACACATATTTTCAAAACATTTCTTTTACTTTTTCACTCTTGAATGATTCTTCATATTTTATGTATACAGTAGCACAAAACCTCGATGCTTCATGGTACTAAAACCATCTCACAAAGTTCTCATCTATTTTAAACCTAATGACTTTCACCATAGCAACATGCAATTTCTGTGAAACAGTCATTCCATCCAGAATAGTAAATGCTGCTGTAATATCACAGAATTATTGTGCGTTAAGGGATAAAAGCATTGAGATACAATGTGAAGATAGAGGAAGTATAAATTTGTATGAATAATGTGAGTGTTTTTATGATCAATTTTAGAATCCAGGATTGTTATCCAACTGCATTACATCTTCCTGCAGAATCCTGCTCACCAATCTTTGGCTGATAAGTAAGGCCATCAGGGATCAAACATATAGGGAAAAATCAATATGAAGGGTCATTTTTGTCATTAATAGTGCAGTGTGTAGTAGAAATCGTGTTACTGAAGCAGTCAAAGTCATTTGTTCACAACATAGTAGCACAAACTAAAATGCTGTACATAGATGGTTGACCCACCATTGGAGATCATCCTTATATAACAGTGACTAATCAATAACATTCGTCTTTGAGTTTTTGTTTAGTCGTAAAGGTGTCAACTCATGTGGTTGGAGAATGACTGAAGTATAATACAAATTTATTTAATACAAAATCTTATGTGTAAACTGTACAAATGGTACAGTATAAAAAGTGATGGACAAGTGTGTTGGGCAGTTAACAAAAGTCTGGGCAACTGAGGACATTCTGGCCAGGACTGATGGATGGGTACACGAAGACCATGCAACAGTAGACTATATAGACAAGAAGCAAGTAATAGGTTTATTCCATGCTGAAAAGAGAAGAAAGAAAAAACAATGTTTCGGCCGTAAAGACTCCACTGCCAAAACATTGTTTCTTCTTTCTTCTCCTTTCAGCATGGGATAAACTTATTACTTGTTCCTTTGCAGCCTACACATGCTGACACAGCTACCCACCTGAACTATATAGACAAGATACCTGCTCTCACAAGATGATGAGAATATTCTGGGACTTGAAACTTGAAAGGTGTGATAGCGCATGCCCACACACAGTGAGCACTTTAACATTGTGCATTTTAACATCTTGATTTTGATTTGTTACCCCACCCACATTCTACAGTACAGATTTTGCATCATCAGATTTTCATTTTTGGCCCCACGATGCTCAGAAAATCAGCTGTGATGATAATGAGGAGGTGCAGGCCTAGCTCGGGGCCCAAGCAACTTTCACCTAGCTTGTGAAGTGATAGAAGAAGGTAGTGTGAAGGTGTGCTAGGGGCACAGTTAAAAACATGAAGCATAGTTGGTGGATATTTTGAATGGTTTTACTTTTTGACCTTTTACAATGCCATCTTTGATTCTGAATAATTAACACAAGCTGAAGATGGCAATCAGCAGAAAATTACCATTTTTCTCCAGTCAAGAAAATAAATATATTGTTAAAAATAACATATTTTAATTATCTATTGTAGTGACAGGAGATTAAGTATTGACAAAGTTGCATTTATATTTCTGCTGATAGCAATGCTGGTTTAACATGAAGAATAGTGTAATAAACACAGTACTAAATACAGCATTGTGTAATGTAGGTTCACATCTGTCAGCACGTTTTGTGAAGTCAACTTTGTAGAATACACGTTATAAAAATAAATTTGTTAAAACATACAAGCGATAAAGATATCATGAGAAATTTCAGCAGCCAGCCAATGTTACTTACTAACCTGTTGCAGGGCCAATGCGTGGCACAGATAACTGAGAATTCTGATGGTGAAGAATTCCACTCATTAACTGGGAGTTATGGTGGTTACACTGTGTCAGCATTTTAAACTTCTATAAAACAGAAAAAAAGACATTATTATACCAAGGCACTGCTGAAAATGCATAATCCATACACATTACTTTATATTTGCAGAGTAGTGCCCTGTTCTGTGTGGCATGGTTGTACTATGGTTCAGTTCCCTGGGTGCTATCCTGGTGTGGTGTTTGTATGTTCTCCCTGTGTTCATATGGAGTGTGGGGTGTTCCAATTTTCTCCTACAGTCCAAAAACCTTACCGGTAGTTTAAATGCCCTCTAGGAAAAATTACCCTACATGTGAGTGTGTGAGAATGACATGGGGCATTAAAATCATGTACACCCTGTGTAAGCCTTCAGTCCTGAAAGTATTGCCATTAGCTTGGATACAGCATTCAAATGGCATAACACAGGCTACAGCTGCCAAATCCTGGTCCAGGAACTCTGAGTTTCTAGGGCCTTTCTTGTATTTTGAGCAATGAAGCAAGTGATTTGGTCGATTAAGCAGTTTAGATATGCTTCGAAATGAAAATAGCAGCACACTGTAATGCTTAAGACCCACAGTTGGCTATTCTTGACTTAATTAGACTAATTTATAAATTGATCAAAGCTCACATATGTTCCAAATTATGATTTAAAGCATGGCATTTAAGACTTGCTTAAACAAAGCATTTGTGGCCGCCCCTGGCAAAGGTTGGCAGGGACATTGCACAGAGACCGCAGCCTTGCTCCTCTATCCACTTCTTTAAGGGGCAAAAATGAAGACACTGAAGCTGAAGATATTCTGTTTTTGTTTTTTGTTTTGATATTTCTGTTAATGTACTTTGCAAAGCTACCATGCTTCTAAAATATTGCAACACACTATGAAAACACTAGTTAATTTCATAGGTGATACTCTATCTTACTATAAGCTGCTATTCTCATATTTTCTCTCTAGCAATGTGGATTCTGAACACCCATGGCTTAAGCCCTTCTGCATCTAATCTGGTTTGTGTAAAGACATACAGTACATAGAACTGTGACTGAGTGACAATGAAAACGTAAAATGAACTACCCACTAAAAAACAACAAATGTATTTATCAGGCCAAATAATGAGGGCAGTGTAATCAGATTGTTGCCTATAGAGGCAAGGCATTTAGGGAGTTGACATTGCTTTAAGAATCTGATTGCTATTTAAAGTTATTTCAGTGGTAGCATGAGCAGCATTCTGGAAATGTTTACTGACAAAGCATTAAAGAATATTTTTGATTTTGTTGAGATCAGAGCTTACTATACCTAAGCAATCCTACAGAACATGAACACAATAGATCACAAACATCTAGCATCAAGAAAGAAGCAAAAGTCCAATGCACTTTCTTTTAAACACATGCAAACACCGAGAGGTAGAGGAAATGTTACTTTCCTGTTTTAATTATCTAGACAAATAACAATAAAATACAACAATGCAACAAATACAATGTGAGCATCATAATATATGGAGTGATTCGGTTGCGTAACAACGTGATCCCTTGATTATCAGCCTTTCATACTCAATAAATAGGTAAACGTCCCCTTTGCAGAATACCGTACAATACAAAAATTTACAATACTTCAAATGTTTTAAAGCTTTGGGATATAACAACAAAGGGCCTTGTCAACCATCAAGTGTAAATGAAGAGTGGGGACATAAAGTTAAGAGCAAAGAATGGAAGAGAGTAAACCAATAACCTTAGAGTATGGTATTGAATATGGTATTGAATGAAAGCAGAAGGATTTTAAAATCAACTTCAAATCTGAGAGGAAGCCAGTAAAAGGACTCCAAAGCAGGAATGAAGTGATCACTTGTGTACAAACTAGTCAGGATTCTAGGTACTGAATTCTGAACATACAGTACTGTATTGTGTCCTGTTAAGATTGTTCATTGCTGTATTGTGATATTGAAATTATTTGAAAAAGTATTATAACTATAAATACTATTACCCCTCATTCTATCTTTTGAGCAGTATGAAAGTGAAAAATGTACATTTGACACTTGAATGCCCAGCCTTGGTATTGACACTGTCATCAGAAAGTAACATCAGTAAATTTTTACATAACACTTACTTTTCTGAAATACCCCATTCTCAACAAACAGATTTCAAAACCTTATATTTGGGAACTGAATGTAACTCTGTAAGACATATGTTTCCACAAATCCATTAAAAAACTGCAGAATTATGAACATGAAGTAGAAGTTGCAAAAATGAAACTAAATTAAAGTCACTCCCAAACACTCCCAAAAGGTTGTGGAAATCAAGAACAAGCAATAGTATGCAGCCATGTTGCTTAAGCCAAGAATAAGGCTTCTTTCAAGAAACTGCTGGATGACAATTCACAACCAAGTGGGCTAGATGGGCCATACTGTATGTTCCACTCTGGTTTGTAGCCTTTCTAATGTTTTGATGTTCACCCTTCTCCCTCAAATTCACTGTCCTAGGGCTCCCTAGTAACTCAACCAGTAAATAAATGTTCAACTTCAAAACAAGTTGATAACTAAGACTCACATATCCTCAGATCGTGTCTGGGTCTGGTTTAATGTAACTGGGTGTCTCTGACCAGGAGTTCCAAAAGTTCAACTGCTTTAGTAACACTGCTAGGGGTAAGGCTAGGAGCTCTGCTCAAAGTAAATCAGCCTTCCATGTGACTTCCCAGGAGCCTCAGTGATCAGGCTCTCAATCTCTCAGTGATGTCAGTAAGGGATCAGCCTCTCCTCTTGCACTGAATCACCTGTACATCACTGTGGAGCTTGACAATGTGTCAAAAGACAGAAGGCTGAAGCCATTAGGTAAAGATACAATTAGTGGTTTCAAATTGAGAAGCAACAGAATTTACATTGTTGATTTTTATTTTATTTAAAAGGCTAAAAAAATCATCATAGTCCTTACAAAGCCTTTCATGTTCTACTTATGGGACAGATAAATGTCAGGATCCCTCTTTTTGTGATAACAAAAGTGCTTATGAATGCTCTTTAAACATGTACATCAGTACTGGACACGTTGGCATACAGTATTCCTTGCAATTAATCTGACGTGATTCCTGCAAAACTAAGGAGTGAAAAGTCTACTGGAAAATAACCAGTTTGCTAGTGTGTCAGAAGTTTTGATTGTCAAGGTTTACTGTAGCTAAATGGCTACAATACATATCAAGGCACTAGCCACTGTGGATAATAATCCATATGGGACAATGATTATATTACACAAGGAAAAATGGCAGCAGCACAGAGACTGCTGCTAAACACCCAGACCACTGCTGATGTTCTGAGCATGTAAATTGTCCAGAAATCATGAAGAACAATGTGATTATTATACTGTATGTTTTTTGTAAGTTAGATTTAAACTGAATTAAAAATCTCTTCTGTAAACAAAATCTGTTTGTTAATGAAAAGATTCTGAAGTCTTGATAATTAAACGCCTACAAAATAAACCAAAAAAAAAAGTAATCATACTGTATGCACTGCCACAACAAATACAGACACGATGAACAACACTCAGATATAAAATTTAACAGAGAAATCATATTATGGAATCTATTGGGGTTTTTTTTTCTGTATCTAACCACGTGTGTCATGGGCAGACGCTTTATATTTTACAGAACTTTTAATTCTCCCCAGTTTTCCAGTTTAAGATACTGCACCAAATCAAATGATTCAAGTGCTATCTACAGTACACGTGTAATTGAAACCTTATTGCGATTCGTTCTGTCTTCTGGAACATTGAAGTAAATACTAAATAATTATCCAACATCTTACGACTTACCTAAAATAATTATTCCACTGTTGTAGATATTATTTCCCTAGATAGCAAAGGAATTGGTTATTTATCCATTTAAAAGGTCATCTAAATTAGAAGCCGAAGATTGCCGGTCTGTAATGTTTGTATTCCACGCCTGCGGTTGTTCAGGACGCTTTCTGTTTCTATGTGAGCTGGGCGTGGAAGCTTTATGATATTATTAGTTTAACAATGAGATTTAAATATAGGTCGGATTCACAGAAACCTGCTGTAGTCATAGAGCCGTATTATTTGTGAAATGTAATCTTTGTTATTATTTTGTTTCTCTCCCTTCGATTTCTCATTTCGTATACTATCTACTGTACTGTATACAGTATAAAGTAAATTATAAGCGACATGAAATCAAAAGTGCTGTATTTAGATGTATTATCAAAACCTAATTCCTGGTGGATAAGGGTTGCAACAAACGGCTGGACTACAGTATATCAAGCATGATATGAAGTCTCCCTCAATGCACACATACACAATTCAGAGGCACCCACAAAATTTACACGTCTTATGGAAGAGGGAGGGAAAGGAGAGCAATTGAGGTAAGCACGGGTGAGCACGAGAATTTTCACACGGATTCTATCCTGGTACAAATACTTAACCAAGGAGTCGAGAGTGATGAGCGATCAACGCACCCGAGCTACTTTATTAAAAGTAAAAAACGAAAAAAGACCTTAAAAGAAAACTAATATTTACGTTTACAGCATAAAGGTTTCCAGATTAGTTGATTAGCCTTCTCCAAAAATACTTGTCTGCTATTTTTCTGCTTGTTAAACGGACAAAACCTGGCACTTGTATAGAACATTGCACTGACCGGTTACAAAGTAGAGAGTTAAATGTTCTATTATCTCTAGTATTTTATCGGATGCTTAGATAAACTGAATAACAGATACCGTGTAAAGAAAAACAACTGTATTTATCAGTATCAACAGATAAAAAACAAACAAACATGGTTTTGGATCTTAGGTGAAGCACAAAGTACAGTATTTCTTCTTTTACATTTCTTCAGGAATGAGTGGTGCTTTTGTGATCAGTTGTAAGCTACACACCCTAACATTTAAACGTTCAATAACAATCACGAAATATATCAGGAGATTCTACTTGTGATGCTGTACAGATAACGTACTGTACATCAGCCCTAGTCTACAGTATATTTATAGAATATGATAATGTCTTGTCCTCTTTAGATACAAAGAACAGAAGTACCTCACAACCCAAAATTACTTCAGGGTATTCAGAATGTCTGTTTTAGATTGCATTATGAAGTCGGAGTTCAATTGCCATAGTCGTGCATGTTTCTGCGACAATCGCAGCTTTACTCTTGTATGGTGGACTTTCGATCACGGTTGCTTCTGGGTTCACTTCTGTAAAACCCCACTCCTGAGACACTCACGAAGGCTACCGCACCAACATTTCTGCAGGAGGTCTACGATGTGTAGCAAAGGGGGATGATGACATTTCTGTTACGCGGTCTGAGCCCTCTACACATTAAAAGCTTTGAGGGTAATAAAATGAGCGAGGTTCACATTCGGAGAAATACTAAGCACAAATGACTAATCTATCCTTTAAACAGTTTCCCACTCTGTTCATTTTGTTAATCCCTGTTCCTGAAGATACACTGCAACCATTCAATTATTTCCAGTCATCATTTGCTTTGATTAGCTTCAAGAAAAAAAAAAGAACTGAATTCACTTTGAGGACATAGCTCATGGAATTAATTCGCTGCATAGATGACAATTCGAGTGTAATGGGAAATTAGGATTTTTCCATCCATGATCATAACTACACTTATTACTGATTAGTGTCACAGCAACCCATAGTCAATCCCAAAGCTAGAATCTTACGGTACCATCATCCAACCACCAGGGGGCGTCGAATCGACAGGCACCTACCTCAGCCAGGGAAGATTCAGACTACCTACAGTAGACCTCGTCAACCAATCTCAGCACCTCTTCACCACCACGCCTCCCCTTCCCAACCTACTTTAGCCAAGCTCTCTGTCCCTTCCCTGTTCCCTATTAGGTTTTATTGTGAGAGTTGTAGGCTTTGCTTCCCTTTTTGCCTTTGGATTCTAGCCTTGCTTTTGACCATGACTTTTGGAATCTCACTCAGGTTATTATTGCTTTAAGACGTCTTAGCTATTGACTTACTACTTCTTTTGAGTTTGTTTTTGGATATCCCCTGTTTAACTCTGTTTTCCTCCTCTGGAGTTCCCTGGATCTGCATAGGGTCCATTCCTTACTATTTCCCTAACATAGTTAGGAGTCCACTTACAGGGATGAAGTTGTACAGCTGCTTAGGTGGTGTCATAGCAATAACCTGGACTTGAACATAAAGAAAACGAAACAGCTAATAGTGGAGTTTCGGAGACACAGGCCATACACTCACAGCCCACTCAGTATTGATGGAACGGAAGTGGAAACAGTCACCAGCTTTAGGTTTTTGGGAATTCACATCTCTAAAGATCCAACCTGGACTGTGAACACTGACTCTATCATGAAGAAGGCTCAGCAGCGCCTTTATTTCTTGAGGTGCCTCAAGCGATGGGGGATGCCAATACATGTGTTGGTGAACTTCTACCGCTGCACCATCGAGAGCGTCCTCACCAACGGGATCACCGTGTGGTATGGCAACACCTCTTCGCGAAAAAGAAAGGCACTGCAGAGAATGGTCAATATGGCCCAGAAGATCATCGGCTGCGGTCTCACCGAGATTAAACAGCTCTATGAGGACCGCTGCCCCACTAATCTCGGCAAGAGATATAAGAGCATACGGACACTTACCACTAGATTCTTCAATAGCTTCTATCCACAATCAGTGAGACTGGCGAACACATTTAGCCATCCCCCTCGGATCACACCTACACCATCAACATCTACCTCTTTATGAGTTCTTATCTATTGGACTGTTTACACGTCTGTGTTGTTTACATTCAAACTGTCTACATGTTTACTTGCACATTGTCTATTGTTTGTTTGTACATTGTCTTGATGCACTGTTTGCACTTTGTCTTGTTTTTTACACTTGTTTTACAATCGAGAGACTTTCTGTAAGTAAGAATTCCATTGTACCAGTACCGGTTACATATGGCAATAAAGTTCAAGTTCAACATAGAATGCTAGTAGGGACAGCACCCCTTAGTTGCAAGCTAGTCCATAGCTGAGTACACACACATGCACTTAGATACCAGAGACCCATTAACCTAGCTGACATGTCTTTCAGTTGTCCTAAATAAGGATCAAAATGTCTCATTTTAAACAATGCATGTTTCTTCAACCACTTGGTGATGTTATGTAAAATGTGTATGTAGAATTGCATGCCAAGAAAATAAACTTATAAATAACCTGCCTTGATTCATGAATCTATATGCATGTCTATATTAAAAATATCAAACAAGCACACCACTGTGTAGCAGAAGATGACCTTTTTTTATGAAAATTGTCTGTTTATAATCTCACCAGAGTTAATCATTTTATTGTTACCATTGAAATGGAGTATAAGAGACAACAAATAAAGATTCCAGATACTGAGGACAGACATCTGGCATCCAAATGCACATCCATGCACCCAGAGACATTTTAGAAACCCCAGTTTGACTAATCAGCATATGTTTGGAAAGTGGGAGTAACTGAAGCACCCAGAAAAATGGGCTAACTGTTCATTTGTCAAAATGGCTAGGACATGCAAACTCCACACAAACAGAGCTCCAGTCCAGAATCAAACCCCCAGAGCAACATCACCTGTCACAACACCAAGCTGCCAGCCTTAATTTTCTTTTATTTTCATGCATTGATGATACTCAAAAAACCACTCTATGGGCAGAATATCTTAAATAACCCTTATTTATTCAGCCAGAAGACTGTGAGGCAAGTTGCTGGTGTTTTGCATACAGAGTATGTAATTGCTTAATATATTTTCAAATAAAAGAAGCAAAGAAAATCAGGTTGCATAAAAATGAAAGTTATTTGGAGTTTAATAATGATTATGGAAACAAATTAATGGCAAGCATAATTGTAATTATCCTTGTTCACACATTGATAATTTCTAACATTGGCAGCAAGCACCTGTAAAGGAATGAAGGAAAAATATGAATCAGGAGACAATGGACAACTGAGTACCAGTGAATCCAAAACTGGTATATAGTCACCAAAAGTTTTGACTTATTAAGCTTCCAAAAAAGATAAAAGAACATCCTTACATAATTGCAATGTTTGTTTACAGTTGTGTATTTGTGAATGCATGTGTATCAGAAACGTCAGGACTACATATATCCTTGAGTATGATACATAAAGGTCTGTTATAATAATATGACTCTTTTTACTAGAGAAACTGAATAGTAAAACCATTATTATAATTGAGTTATTACTGTATATGGACAGGGTATACATGCTGTTGAAAAACTTTCGTGATACGTCTCTATAAAAATAAGAGAATCGCTGTACTAATCCAAAAAAAAAGGAGAAAAGAGGTCCCAAAATTTAAAAGTTTATTTACATATATGTCATCAAGATTTAATTTGGATTTATATTATACAACCAGATCTTGTACTTTACTGACCACACTGTACTGTGGCA
This sequence comes from Lepisosteus oculatus, assembly GCF_040954835.1. Classification (NCBI taxonomy): domain Eukaryota; kingdom Metazoa; phylum Chordata; class Actinopteri; order Semionotiformes; family Lepisosteidae; genus Lepisosteus; species Lepisosteus oculatus. The sequence goes on along the minus strand of NC_090698.1, from coordinate 23,931,651 downwards.
CTTTCCTATACATTCAGCACAGCAGAACTACACAAACACAGACTTCACAGATTCAGACAGCACTCTGCATAAATTGAGTGAGAACAACTACAAACAGAATTACATTATAAGTATTAAACCTTTCTACAAGGAAACCTAGGGCATATTATATACTATATATGGGAATCACTGGAGTGTATAGGTATCTTTGTAAAATAAAAGATGCAAGTATACACACATTTCGTATATTTAAAATGTTGCTACATTATCTAAAAACACATAGAAGTGTTAAAAAAAATGACAGTGAGTAATCTGCCCTGCTAAAAATCCTGCATGTTTATGTAACAGACTATTTGAATAGATATCAGGCCATTTTCTAGACAGTGTTAAAATCTAACCATGAGAAAAGGATTTGTGAGTATGGAATCATTTAAGCTGTTTCTGGAGAAAACATTTGTGGTAATTTTTAAGTGTCTTTAAGTGTTTCCTCTAGAGCTCACCATATGATATGCTCATCATTATACAAACATGTCAATATACACTTAAAAGTCACATCTTTCCTTAATGCATGTCAATTCTTAGGGCATTCCCCCTAATTTACAAAAATGAACTCAACTTTTTACAACTCAGTAGTGGTTTTGAGCATAATCACAGATGATTATATTAACTGACTGCAACAGAGAGCCTTTATCCAGTGTACAATTCCACTGCTACATCCACTTGTTAGTCATTATATACTTGAAATAACATTAAAATTCAATCCCTGAGTCCAAATAATGCTGCTGTGGATATACTGTGTTCAAATATTTTAACCAATTTCTTATATATGTAATTTAATTACCATATGAATGAAACATAATTTGCTGTAATATATTATACTGTACATACTGTAGCATGTCAGTGTAGCAAATTGTCTACACATGTAGAATAATAATAATATTTCTTCCTTTTTTGTGTATTTTTCTATGGAGTTTAGGCTGAATATTAGACACCCAACATTTTGGTGCTTTATATGAAAATAGAAGAATATTGAACCCCACTTTACAGTGAGAAGGTCAGAAATGCTTCTTATTGTAGTCCAGACTTGTCAGTTGCTTCTATCTGACAATCTTAAGCAAGAAGGAAGTGAACATTTCTTCAAACTGGTCATGTGCCTGTGCTTTTCAAATATTTAGAAACACTTGTTAGTAAAGTGTCTGATCCATACTACTACAATATATAGAAAGCTGAGGAAAGGACATTTTTTAAGTCAATTCAAAAATACAAAATAAAGATCTTATAGAATATGAATTAATAAACAATTATTGAACAGATGTTGCTAGATATTTTTCCTTAAGATGGTAACTTTTTACCATACAGTATATTTTTGTGTGCATTCATAATGACTCAGAATTAAGCTTGGCAAGGGCAGAATTAAAAAAGAATATTCTCCAAAATGGCTTACAGCAGTATTTGTTTCAGAGGTCAGTGCATGATCAGCAGTGGACATTATAAGGTAAAATAATATCATTAAAAATAAAAATACTTCCACTGGGAGAGGCAGCAAAGGATCAATTAATAAAATTAATACAAAAATAAATAAAAATATACAAAAATGTGGGTAACTGTTTAATGATTTAAGTACATTTGTAAAGCACAACTGATGCGCAACTTCATTGAAAGCAAAAAAAACCCACAACCCTTTCTCTTCTTTAACATAATATGATAGTAATTTACACTGAATAATAAATCAATTAAGTGACCTAAACTTTATAATTTATATATGCAGGCTGGGAAAACTATATCATTTTCATTACTGTCATTGCTGTGTCCATAATATTTATTATTGACCTTTCATTTCAAGATGCAAAGTTGGGACTTCCAGCATTATGCACAGTTTTTCCATTAAGCTTGTGTAGATAGATCTATTTTGCAGTCCTAGTTTAAAGCTTTAAGCACTGGTATTTGATACTATAGACCTGGAGGGGTAGCCTCCAAGGAACAAATGTGGATAATGGCCTTCATGAGATGCTGCCCCACAAAAAAACTTCAATCATACATTTTCTAAATTTGATGAGTGTCTTACTCTTAAGTAAATTGATATTGCCAGTTCCTGTCTCCACTCTGTTGTTAAAAAAAAATTAACAAAACTGATAGAATACTCAGAATTGACACATACAGAGATTTAATTGTACAGGCAATATCTGTTGAAGAACAAAAACATTTCAAAGCTGATCAAATCTAACAAGGATAAATTTTAGCATAGCTTTAGAAAAAAAGATTTAAGCATTTTTGAATACTTAGTGCACTGAAAATGTGCCCAATACTTTAAAAATCAAAAGATAATTCAATTATTATTTGAATATTAATATTTTTACTTTGTTGTGCAAGCAATTTACTCTTAAAGTAAATAAGTTAAAGTGATCATTTATTTATATATAAATAGATATTAAAACATTATACTGAAATGTAATATTTTCAAAGTATATACAAAAGTATGATTTTTCACAAATGTATTGAAATATATACTGTATGTAATTCAGAGAGTAGCCCTTTCTAAGACATGACCACCTTTCTTTTTATTTTGAATCATATTCAATTTTATACATGTTAGTTTATAACCTGAGTTTCAGGTTCAGTTATCAGTTTATTATAGTTTGCTTAGACATTAGTTCATTTACAATGAGTACATAAAAGTATAAGTACAATAACACAATAAATCAATACCCTAAAACTATTTATGGACAGAACAAGTGTCTTAGATTATTAAAGAACATGTGTTTCAAAATAAAAGCTTGCTTTTACATGCATTAAATAATATCAGTTGCAGAAGTGTGCTGGTAGTTTGACTTTAGTCCCTTGTTTTGGAAAAGTACAGAGAAGTTGACAGAGAGACTGCTGATCAAACCACATATGTATAATTTCCTTTTCCAGTTTTTAAAGAAATGCTTATTATTCATGTTTCCTGTATGTAGTCATATCACAGTATATTTAATTAAAATGCCCATTCGTATTTCTGTAACAATTGCATTGATTTAATATTTCATATCTATGCAATTAAAGCATCACAGGTGTATATATTCAATGATTCAATTCAATTTCCAGCAATAAAAATAGTAATTGAAATCAATTTGTGTGTAGTTTTAAATCCTTATTCTCTGGCTGATTATAAACATTACTCAGCCTCTCAGATTACTAAAAAGCCCTTGGTGAAGCAGTAGTAATCCTTTTGCTAACAATGAAAGTCTGTTTTAGTTGGGCAAGTATTTTGTGCTATTTTTCCATCTGTGACTTCTTAAATAAAATAACATGCAGTAGAAATATTTATAGAAAATCCAATGTTATTATTTTATTTCTGTGTAATCATTTGTGTAATATTTAGCACTTACCAATAACAGTACAGTAACAGTTTTGTTGTTTCACAGAGCAAGTAGAATGGATATAATGTTATTGTTTCTTCTTAGAACACCAAACGATTATTTTGGATTAGGTTTTCATGAATGTCTGCCAATGTACTTCTTAAAAATATCTATGTTTACACACACATAATGAACTTCATTACTTAAGTGTTTCTGACTTGCTGCACACACTGTATGAAATCAAATTTTTTAATTGAACATTTTAAAATTCTGTGCGTGAAAAAGTGCTGATTAACTTAATTTTTGGACGGTCTTAATTGTTATTAATTTGTGATTATTCATGTAAAGATGAATATTGAGAAAATGGGTCTCAGAACTGTGATGGAAGTCATCAATGTAGCAAGTAGCATTTTATTCTGTTATTTTGCATTTTATTCTGTTATTTTGTTGCAGGTAATGGCTGTTTGAGAAAATCATTTTCTAAGAAGATAATCAGCCTCAAAAGTCTATGATCTGAGATTTGATTTGAGTGTCATGTAAGGTGAGTTTACAGTAAAGTCAGTGCTTTCTTGTGTGTAGGGTTTGATAAATGACAACTCTTGCAATATTCTAAAATGTGCACAGTAATTCTTACAAATGTTTGTCTGCACAGAAAAGTGTGCGTGCATACATAGATAAATCGGTCATATATTTAAGACATTTGACATTTCACTCAAAATATCCAATTATAGGCACGCAAACACAATTATTGTGCTCTATTTTTAAAAATAGCAGATATCTGCAGAGTCACGTTTTGAGGAATACAGCCTCACGCTGCTGTCGAAAAAATTATCTTCCTTGAACACTGATTAAATAAAGTCTTGATATTTTACCTAAAATACAGAAAGGAAACATCAACAAAGGCGAGCAACATGACATCACCTGCAGGGGCTGGTGTGTACCTGCAGGATGCCCCTGCTGTGCAGATGCAGGAAGCTAAAGATCTCATTGGGCATGGAATGGAACCCAGGCCGAGGCTTGACGTTGTCATAGTAATGGTGAGTGATGAAGATTCCGGAAGGGTTCATGGGGAAGGCCCAGAAGCCGTAGAGGTGCACCTCCTCGCAGAGCTCCAAGGCTGCTGTGACCAGCATCAGTCCGCTGCTTAGCCGCTTTGCACGCACCCCCTGCATCATCCAGAAACGCTGCACATTGATGAGGTACTGGGGGTGAAAGTAGAACACGGACTTCTGGGAGTCGAAATCGTCTAGGACGTACTTGACCCGGAAGGAGACGTCTGTATTGCGAGTATTATAAAAGGCTGGCAGCACTATAGATGCATTCTCATAAGCTTGCAGCACTTCGTAGAAGGGTCTCCTCCATTTCTCCAGCTTCTGAAACCTGACAAAGAGTGGAAGACAAAGTTTAATATGGCAACTTTGGACTTTTCAACATTTTACATGCTATAAAATGTGATGCAGAATAACCATGACTGTTTTTTATTTTCCGGATTTATGTACATAACATGCAGCACACCAATAAATCAGTTTTTATACATCTGTTTATTGCATATGATTTCCTATTTAGTGTGTAAAACAGCCAACGGTTTTTAATAAGCCATTTTCATTAGATTTGCCCCTTCAGTAAGTCTATAAATTGCATACATCCATGAAAATTGAGCAGAATTTGAATACATGAATAGCAAAACACTTTGTATTATAAACTATACTGTAGCTGCATTTGAAGTTTTAATTACACAGATGTCTGGGCTCCACATAATCATGCTGAAAAGAATCTCTTCAGTGAATGCATGCACAGGCCCAGACTATAGCTTTTATGCTTCCATCAGATTAAAATTTGCTAGATTTTATAAATCTGCATTTTTATAACTGTTACTTTGTTAATAGCAAACCAGTGTACCGTTTTTAAAGATAGGCAGAGAAGAGGCTTTTCTTTTAATCAAGCTGTCATGGAAATCATTGTTATTCAGTTTATTTGGTTTGCTAATTTTACTAGTTTAGGTAATTTTAGGAAAAAAAAAGACTATAATTTAAAGAATGGTCCACTTATATGGCCTTGTGGAAAAATACTGTGGTAATATTGATAGAATATTTATAGAAATGCATGACTGGGATATTTTTTTATATACTGTATACCCATAGTTTTTAATTTTAATTATAAAGAAGATCCATTCCCATACATACAAAAAAGTTTAAGCCAACACTTTCATTGACAAAACTATTACAAAACTCTTGGTAGGTTAAGTTTTAGTAATTGATATTTAAAATATTGTAAAATATTTGTATAATTAATCATATATTGTTGTAAATACAATACGCAGCTAAGTACTGACAGATTATTTATTTCAACCTGTGTTTCACAACATGCATTTAAAACAGTTTTGGGGGTTAGGGGGTTGTTTTGTGACAGTCTCCAATCTGTTTTATTTTTCCTGAATCATCATTCATCAAACCATATTTCTAAGTAAATAACAAGAGATTAATAATGAGAGCTTTTTAACAAGCTCTTCACATTTTGTCAATTCCTAATGTGAGAAGAAACAAGAAGCCTACATTTTGGTAAACTGTAGAACACGTACTGTAGCTTTGGTCCTAGCCAAAAGCCAACACGATCTGTCTGTATTTTAGCTGTAATCCAGTTTTTATGCGTGTAAATTACACATTTCAATCAACAATTAGTTTAACTTCCACGAGGATAAACATGATTGACCTGAACATGATTTCTGTATAATGCAATAATGTTCTACAATCCACCAAATGCCCTTTCATTGTAAAAAGGTTTTTGCTTTCAGAATAGGTCAAACTGAAAACACTGAGCATCAAACATAGCTCATGTAAAGGGAAGTTATGTTTTTCCAATTATAGACCAAGTCCATCACTTTGATTTTAAGTCAGTTTCAATCAAATCAATCAGACAAGAACAGCAAATGTGACGAGCAGGAGTTGAACTCCAAGGTGTTTGGAGGCATGCTTAAAAATACCTACTTGAAGATAAGGCTTTAAAATCATAATAGACAATTCAGATGTTTATATAAACATATGTACTATTAATGCATGAAACAATTTTATATTCAAAAACAAACTATCTTTAGTTGTGTTTTTTCCTTTTTTCCAGAAGAAGCCTTGAAAATAATCCACCAGAGCCATCTGTGAGTCAAATCTTCAATTTGAACATTTCTGTCTGAAGCATTCTGTCTGAAATGATAAACCATGAGGTCTTATGTGGTACAACACTGTAAAAGCAGACTTTTTGATGCCACTAGTAGTGCGAGTGCTAGCTAAATATGAACTCAATGTATCTGAAAATATACAGAAAACCTTAAAACAATATACTGTATGAGACTACACCAACAGAAAGACATCAAACAGATACATCTCAGAAATTCTTCCTCTACTATGTCTTGATTAAATTACTCCCACAGATACAATACTTTAATAATAATGCTGATTTACAACAGAGTTATCTCTGTCGAAAACAAAAGGTATTTATATCTGGCAAGGATAGTGATGAGATAGCCTCTAAGACATGATAGTATGTATAACTTATTTACTGTGAGAGCCACTAAAAGGGTTGAAAGGGTGTGATCAATACAGTATGTTACTGACATTGATTGGGATTTCATTCACAGTGTCTGTTACTGTTTAATTGTAGTCTATCCCTACACTTAACTGGTTTCTGCTATGTTGTCAGTCCTCAGTACTAGATTGTGTTTCTTTTTTCTCAAGACAGGCTTTTTGTGTGAGCTTGACAATTACCCCAAGGTAAAACCACTGAAGTACACCATGGGATCAAAGTAGGAATAAGCTCAAAATGCCATGTATATGTTTGTTCAAAATTTTTTTTTTGCTATTTCAAATTCAGTACTCTTATTAAATAATTGAACACAAATTTCAGCTACACAATGTTCTTACAGTATGCTTAGAAATTTAGATTCCACATTACATGTATGGAAATTAGCTGGATTTGATTTTTATGTCCCAGACATAAATGTATCACAATACACAAATTTATTCTCATATCACTACTTTTTAACTTCACAATATGATTTTTCCAGGTAATATTCTTTACTCTAAGGTCCACATTTGTAGTCCATTATGTAAAAACTGATTTTTTCTGGCAATGTAAAATTTTACTGATGAATTGGGAGAGAAGGTAGTCAGATGTATGGCTTAGTCAGTCCAAGATTTTAAAGAAAACTGGAGTTATAAAAGTTATAAACAGGAACACTAAAAAGGTAGGATTAAAAAGTTTTTGTCAATCTGAAATATGTTGCTTGGCATATACCATCTTGTCACTGTGTCAAAGCAGATCTTTATTGTCCTGAGAAACTTTAATAAAGGGCATAAACTTTCCTTATAGATCCTTCAGCATTTTGTACAGTTTTATAGCATACGTTATGTGATAACATCAGATGCTTTAGTACTGTTACATAACAGTTGAGCCAATAGATGAGAAACAAACTGAATAACAGCCAGACCATCAACACTAGGCACTAATGAGTGCCAGCATTATGTGTATGATGGTGGCCATAACAGTATATTTGCAGAATTGTATTTATTTGATGATATGCCACAACCAGCCATATACAATATCAGTTTTGGTACCTCGATTTATGAGGAAACACAAATTAATAACTACTATAAATAAAAATAATCTACAGTATATTTAGTACTGGAACTAAAGAAGAATAGTGCTTCAAAATATAGGTTTTTGTATGGGTAGCTAACTATTCTTGAAAAAGTTAAAGCAGACTTTGACGGTATACAGTATTACTTAGGAGATAGCAGTACTCTAATTCTGCAGATTGAACATTTTCACTTGTAAAAGAATAGAATGGTAAAACAGAGTACACACAAGCATGAAACTGTAATGTCCAGTGTTCTGAGACTCTGAGTTTCCCCAATCAGCAACAATTAGATTGAGAAATGTTTCTTCTCTAATTTGTCCTTTTCAAGCTGTGAAGTGTTGGGATAGTAGTTTCTAATTACAATTATGATAATGGGAATTAAAATAGATACACTGCCTTGCTTGTAAGGAAAATTATTAGGTCATTATTTGGGCTAAAAGTAATTTCAAGGATAGACTGACCTGCGTGTTACAGTAGAAGCTTTATTCTGCATCTCCAAATACAAAGAAAACATCCACTGGGACTTTCTAAACCCTTAAGACGGGCCCCCTGGGCATATTTCCATGTTAAATAACAAGTACAGAAACTAAAATCCAATTAACTTTATCAGTATACTGTAAGATAATCATTTCCATTGTATTATATTTTAATATTTTACATAAAATATCTCCATATTCCTGAAGAAAATACTGGTCTATAATCATAAAGAGATCTACCCTTTGCTTCTTATTAGAACACCTCTTCTTAACTCACTCACTATCTCCTGGGATAGTGCGTCATTGGTTATGCTTGTTTTTTTTTAGAAAAATACATTTTTCTATTGCCTTAACATGCGTCATTTTCTTTGCTTTCATTACCATTATATTTTCTAATATACTTTATAAAAGGTCGTTCTACAGAATAGCATCATAATCACAAATAGGGAACTCAAGCATGGTAAAAGCTCAATATAGCACAGTTGGGTTGTTTTAAGATCAGAATTGTAATTTTGCTAACAGATGTGGCAGCAGGAGCTCAACAGGGTGCAGAATGAGAGAGATGGAGTGTCTCCAATGCACAGGCACTGTGACTACGAACAGATGTCCCCAAATATCCCAAATTTGTCTGAGGAATCATTTTGTGTTAGACAGCAGTCAGGAAATAACTACAAAGTAAATCACCATATGCAGTAAATAACCATTACACACATTCCAGACAACTATATTTTCTATTGTAGGGGGAGGTATTTATGGTATTGAAAAATTGAAGGAATATTAAAAATGACACAGTTTAAATACCCTTGCTCAATCTACTTCATCTATCTAGTTTTCTTTACAGAATTGGCAGCGGGAATGTGGATCACGCTGCCCAGCCATGTTGTTGAACCTGACACCCTGGAGGAAATCATTTCGTCAGAAAAAAACACACAAATGAGCTGGATGACAAGAATTCCACTCTCTTCTTTGCAACTATTAATTTGTTATGGTATTTTAGACATTGTAAATCCCTTTGTATGAAAATTAAAATGAATATGATTGAGAAAATATCCAATATGTTTTTACCATAGAATTATAGAATTATCATATAGAACTTGAATGATATAGCCAGGCATTTCACTGGGAGAGAACACCCCATAGCCTGTTTCTTTGATACAGAAATAGATAACTGCTTAATCAAGCATGAGTAGGACATACACATACTGCTGTCTTGGCTGCAGATATGCCTCACAATATTAATTAATGTATAGTGGGGCATTAGAACGCTAAGGAAACGGACACATTTCAAAGTTATGGCAAATTCTAATAATATTTGTTACATAAACCCTTTCATGATCCATTATATAAAGGCATGTTGAAACAAAGGAGGCAAATATACACCAACTAACAGAGTATATAATACAAAATTAATAGCTAGAAAAGTGAGTACAGGTTCTGATAAGGGTTAGGAGACTATTCCACAGCTTTGGAGCAAAATAATAAAATTATAGGGAGTTAACAGTTGATGTAGTCGGAGCTAAACCAGCCACGTGGCAAAGGCTGAGAAGGAGTAGTTCGAATTTTATTAACAACCCAGTGCAAGGAAGCTGCAATGGCTCATGCAGTATATTTTAGATATAGGTAATATCTGAGCAGCTACATTCTCCGCACATATTGAACTTTTCTGCCTCAGATTGGGATAGATGTAGATATGTACATTGTTACAAAAAGTATACAGTACAGTACCTTCACAACATTCTTAACTTCCTGCCTCCTGACATTAGAACTTGAAAATAAATTTGGGCGTCATCAATCATCAGCATGGAAATGAAAATTCATACCATACTTCCAAGAATCCAACTGAAGATACTGAAAAATGAGACCTTCTTGGCCCTGTGGGGCACCTGACATGATCACATTTGTTACAGAGGAACAATGACCACTAATCTATTCAGCAAGAAAGAATGATCAACAGTCTCACAGGCAGCACTGATGTCCAGTAGGGCAAGAATGTGAGTAAGAACAGAGTCAGCAACAGATCATTATTATCCCCAACAAGAGCTGACAGTGTCCTGTGCATCGATCTGAACTGTAAACTGTAAGCTGAAGTGACTCATACAGCTAATTTGCAAATGAGTGATCTTGTAATTAAACAACAATAGCTCTTTTTAGAAACTTTGCCAAAAATTGTTAGCTATTGGTCTTCAACCGCTTAGTATGCCGAAGTTCCGCTTTTTTAAAAGAAGAATAATAATTGCAAGATCTGAGGGGTACATTCCCAAGTGTTAAAAATTCCTTGATAATATGTCTGTCAATGGAACAAAAAATTGCAAAATATGAACACGGCAAAACACAGACAATAAGTTGAACTGAACATGTGGTGGCTTTCATTTTAGTGACAGTTTCTGCTTTTTTCAACTTTGAGTGTCAGTATTTATCGATTTAACAATGTCCTCAAATATGAGAATTTAGCTATAATTCGGGCATCTCAGTCATAAAGAACTTAAAGAATGTTCCCACACTTCCAAGTGCTGGTGCAAAACATGATTCTTGGAATCAAATGGACGCTTCAAAACTAATGAACTGATACAAAACTGTAAAAACTGTAAATGTATTTTATGTTCAAATTCACCATACAAACCTGCCTTGAAATGTTCTAATTCAGTTACCATAGAAACATTGTAGGTTAATCTCTAACCTACAAGATCATACAGTCTGAATAATAAATATGAGATGGAAAGAGATATAAATTTTATATTCATCTTCCTTTTTTGACTTGAGGCTGAGTGACAAATAAAAAAGAGGGAAGAGAGAATCAGTACTGAAGTTAACAGTGTTTTCCAGGTGATGCACCTCCATATCATTCAAAAGTGAATGTAAGATACATTATTTTTTTGTCCTACTTGTATGGCTAACTTCGTATTAAAAAACAGGTGCAAGTACTACACTTTAAACCAAAGAGTTTTATGCTTTAATCTGGAATTGATCTATTGATGAATCATATTTTTATGGAACCACATGTGTTCTACTGAGCTATAAATATTATTTTTTTAAACATCTACATACATTTTATACTTGAAATAGTTCATGATAATTGAATGACCCTCAGTGTACTGTGCCTTTCACATACACTATTTACCTGAAATCACCAAAGAGTCACTCTTTTAGTGAAGGAGCACACATTTTGCTGAATTTTGTTACCTCTCTCAACTCCAAAGCCAAGTAATCATAGTCTGCAGTTTAACTGAACCTTAGTGATTGTACAACCCTTTCCATATCCTAGAAATTAAATATATCCACATGCATTAAAAAAATTCCCCTTTCACACCACCATCAAGTATTAAACATCACTTGCTGTTTTTACCCATTAGAGAGAAAATATATTAAAAAAATTAATCTGAGATAGTAGGGGCACTTGTTCAGCATTCAAGTTCAGTTCTATAGTCTGGGCTGTCATTTGCTGATGGTCCATAACTGGCCAAAGGTTTGACATTTTTTAGCCAGTGGTGTAAAAATCTTTATGGATATAAGCATTTGCAGAATTATCAAACTAGACATACATCCTGCACAAGATAAAAAGTTTAGAACCGTTTTACTGTGCTTTTGACACATGCAAGACTTTTCATAGAAGGATACCTTCAAAAGAAGAATTGAACAACTGGAAGAGGTGTTAGTGGGGCCAACGGGGGGTACTCACCCTGTGGTCCATGTGGGTCCTAATGCCCCAATATAGTGATGGGGACACTATACTGTAAACAGGCGCTGTCCTTCGGATGAGACGTAAAACCGAGGTCCACTCTGTGGTAATTAAAAATCCCAGGGAGTTTCTCCAAAAGAGTAGGGGTGTAACCTTGGCGTCCTGGCCAAATTTCCCATTGGCCCTTACCAATCATGGCCTCCTAATAATCCCCATCTATGAACTGCCTTCATCAATCTGTTCTCCTCCCCACTAATAGCTGATGTGTGGTGAGCATTCTGGCGCACTATGGCTGCCTTCGCATCATCCAGGTGGATGCTGCACATTGGTGTTGGTGGAGGGGAGTCCCCATTACCTGTGCTTTGAGTGGAGTGCCCAGAAAAGTGTTATTAATTAATTATTATTAATTATTTACCTTTCAGTGATTATGCTTGGGTTTATTGTCACAATGCCTGTCTTGTACCCAACATCCACTGCATATTTCTCTGAGATGGGTGGTATGTTGCACCTTTGAAAGAAAAGATAGAGAAAACATTCTCATTTGAACTGAACACCTTTCACATGAATGCAGTACTGGTAAGGAAATGTAGAAAATGTGAACCTGACATATTGTTGTGAAAAAGACTTCCTTGCCCTATCACAACCATTTGAATCAGATTGTGATTTAATGGTAATACTGTAACTGGCTGCAGTTCACTACAAAGAAACCTATATTAGACATACCTGTATGATTTCTCCTTTCATGAGTAAGAATAAATAAAAAAAGAATAAGATGCAATTCGCATGAAACCCATTCCTGTTAAACATGCATTTATTACAGATGTTACACTTACTATTATTATTTTTATTTGTATTATTATTATTATTATTTTATCATTATTTATTATTATTATATTACTATTTCTTATCTCTGTTGAATTCATTCTGTTTCTCCCTCTTGGATATCATGTGTCATTAAATACAGCAAAATAATATTCTACTCGGATAAGGCTTTGATCTTAAGAACAGCAATTCAAATTAATTTAAATTACCTAAAGACAAAGTCTGCTGAATCAATCTCTTTCCCACACTTGCTGTTCTTTATGATTCCCCCATTACCAATCACTGCACATCGCTTGAACTGGGACCTTGTGTATGGCATATCCTATAGGAGAAAAATGAAAAAAAGAACAGCTTTACTTCTAAAGTTTTAAAATTTCATGCACAGCCCACTCCATCGCCAGTGTAGAGCAGCAGTAAGAGTCCTCGATTTCTGCCTGCGAGGTTATGGGCTCATATCTGGGGTAGAGACTCTGTTGCTGCACTACTACTCTGAACATATTCCTCCAGAAAACACAGCTATACTGAACAATGACAGCGCACAGCTCTTAAGCTGCACCAGAGTTAGCTAAAAAACTCACATCCATACTATAAAGTGGTGCTGATTTTTTTACTTAAATACGCTAAACAAATAAAACTATGAAGCTGTAGGAGCCACTTACTGTATTTTTTCAAACACTGGAATTTATTTCCATCTTGCCTAGATATGTAAATCCATTCATCCATATTTTCAACCTCCAACGAAATAGGATCAAATAATGTGCTTTGGTTTTTAGTTGCTATGTCTGTCAGAAAGAGATGAGGACCACACATTCACATCCCCCAGGACTTCTTTTCATAATAGCAACTGAATTCTAATATCAAGTTCAAGTACCAGCACTTGGTACAGCAGGTGTAAAGTGCAATAAAGAGTTGTCTGCATTGTGTTGACTTGGGGCTCTACAGATGACTCAGCATGGCTTAATTACTACTGTTTGTGGCACATAGAATGGCTTGGATTTCCATTATCAGTTAGTGGGCTTCAGCACTTTAGACTGAACCTTTTACAAGATGAACCGCATTGATGCCCTTGACAATTGGGCATTTGTTCTGCTATTTACGAAAGTATGTATAGAGCTTGACATACTGTAAATGGGCAAAGACATGCTTTGGTATAAGCAGTCTAGCAATTTTTCAATCTTACATATAAGTTCAGTTCAGAAGTTAATGTAGATTACTGCTGTTCTGGACACTGAAGAGGAATGCATATCAAAGAAATCGAGAGTACTGCATGCAGTACCAGTAAAGATTTGCTGTTCCTTAAAAATCTGAAAAAGACGAATCAGCCTAGATTGAATGATCTTGGATTAGATCAGAAGTAATGAAATTTCACACCAGCCAATGAAGTCCCAGCAAATGTTTCATTAATGTCAGAAGTCACTCATTCCTGGGTAAAATGGGTACTCCACAATAAAGTCCACCATAATTAAGCATGCTTTTAATATCTATTAATATCTAATAATATGTCCTCAACATACAGATAGGTTTGAAAGTAAAAAAAAAAACATTTTAAATTGGAGTAAACTCATATTGTTATACTTATGAATAAATCAATGTTTTTTTACCAGTCTTGAAGGGATTATTTTCTTTGAGTTGAATGGACTTCCAAGCTTCTGATTTACGTCTACCTACTGTCTCATTAAACAAAAGCAATGAATACTTCAGACATTGCACTAACAAACAGAAAGAGGTGGTCATGCAAGCCTAGGTGATGGATTGCATATCAAATGACAGTAGTCTATTTTACTGGTTCTAATAAAAATAAAACTTGCACTTATGTGATGCTATTAACACAAAAAAAGGTTTCTGGGTTTAGTATTTTTGTGTAAGGATGCCACTTACGTTTGGAAACATTTTGAATATCTCTGAGCTGATGTGTAAGATTCCGCTGGTGTCCACCTCGTACCGAAGCTTGGTTCCTGAGGGGGTGTTTCGCTTGGTAGTAAACAGAAAGGAAGGAGCATTGCAGCAACGAGACAGGGAAGTCCTGCAAAGGAAAAAGAAACCTAAACTAATAGAGCAAGGACCATTTCAAATGACTATGCCGTAACACTGATCAGTGATTAGATTAGCAATCAGTGTCATTGAAAGTCTACTATAATGATGACTATTAATCCACCCATTTTCTAACTGCTTTATCCAATAAAGGGTAGAGGACGAGACTCGGCCTCAATACAGGATACACCCTGGCCAGTCCATTGTAGGGTATAGACACAAAAAAGCACACACTCACAGCAGGGCCAATTTTACCCAGAAGCCAAAGAAACTACCAGTATGTGTTTTGACTGTGGGAGAAAACCAAACTAAACATAGTTCTAAAGGAGAACTTAAAAACGCCACGCAGGCAGCACCCCAGGAAGTGAACCCAGTGTTGCGGGATCCACTACCGAAGAGCCCCGCATCGGATCCCAATACTCCGCAGTCAGCCCATCTCTGACACATCTGGTACCACTGGTATAGCATCAGAAACATTGCAGACATTTGATATAGAAATTAAAAAAAAAGATTAGCTGAAGAAGATTAGAGAAGAAGGTCATACAGAAGAGAAAACAGACCCTTTGTACTGACTGTTGAAATATTTTGATCAGCCACTGGGTGAGAATGATATTAAAACGACAACGTGGAGGTGCAACAGTCCGAGTTGAATGCGAGATCCAGAAAATAATGGTAAAGGAACACAGATCATACTGTTCAAATAAATGTCACGAAACCCAAGTTTTTTATAGATTCCCATGTAATGAAATATCTGATTGACATTTTCCAGAATACAAAAGGGGGGGTATAGTTCATCAGAATCTTCAACTTTTCCAAAACCTTGTTAATTCATGACATATTACTAATTAATTACATAGACAATTTGTTTAAATCCAGTATTTTTATATCTGAGTTTAATACCCATACTGGCCTACAGCATTATAATGGGTCTTTGCCTCTTTATGAAAAGCTGTATAAAAAAGACAGTTCACAAAAAGAGTTAAATAAGAGTTAAAGAGTTAACCTACTCACAACCCGCCAGTAACAGCTCAAGCAGAACACCACCTAAACTAGGACATCTCTGCTTCTGTGTAAATTGAGCAGCTGCTTTTATCTCTTTTATAGTTACATTATATGACCAACTCAAAGCTCAGCTTTTTTAGAGTTCAGCTGATGCAATAACAGTTAATGTGTCCTTGACATAGACCAATACTGTACCAAAAACAGATGTATAGCAGTATAATAGAAATGTCTTGGCAAACCTAAATTAACTGTACAGGTTTATTATATGTGTTTCCCTTGATCCACTCAAACAGAAGCCAAATAGCTGGGTTTCAGTCTTAATGAAAATAGCCTACTTGGGTATTCAGCGTGTCTATAGTAGAAATGTTTTGTCCAGTGGGGTATAGGAATTCTGGACTGATACTGGTAACAATTTTAAATTCACTTTTCACATTAGCCAGCCCTTTACTAATTTGGAAGTTATATATTGTGATTTATATTTTTTGCAAATACAGTATTGCAGTTTCAAACCAAATAATCCTCTTGTGTTTTTTGTCCACATTAGAAATACAGTACAATCAGCATACGAGCTCATTACAAAACATTTAGTAACCCCACATAATGAATTAAGAGTCATTTCAGGATTATTGCTAATCTCAAAATAATCTTCCCAAATCTCTCAGAGGTGCTTTAAAAAGTCTTCATTCTGACATAAGAAAAAAGTTAAAAAGGCAGCAAATGATTCCTGGAATGAAGTCACGTGAGTACAGAATCAGGCATGATATTAGTCAAAAGTAAAATAACTCATAATGTAATCTACTGTCACAGTGATCAGCAAAATCAAGCCTAAAAAACGAACCTACACTGACCCCACAGCCAGTAAGTACAGTAATTATAGCCAACAATAAACCAATCTGATTTCCTATTTGCAAAGTGATTACTGTATTAGGCAAGCTAATGAGTCTGTTGCTTAGAGATACTTACTTAAAAGCATTGGCCTCTGTTTTGTTAAGCTCCCATTTACACACCTGTAGACTCCTCCATCTATCAAACAGCTCAGATGTCTTCACCCTGATTGATAAAGGAATGATGCAATGGTCAGTAGATTTTGTTACAAATGAATGTACAGTAATTCATTCATAGTGGTTAGTTACGCCAGAATCATGGATTGTTTATCCCCCAGAGAAAGAGTGGAAACCAAACAGGACAGAGGAGAATGAATGCATTAAGATAAAAATTATCTGATGACTGAGAGAAGAGTTTACCTGGTAATCAAATATGACGTTTTTTTTACTTTAATATTCTTTGATAATCTCTGCTACAATTTTACGTTTTAACAGCTTCTATACTTAAAGATAAATCACACAGATTTTTCTTGATGTAAATATGTGCTTTATACAGTATGTATGGAGGAAAGCATGATGTATTAGTGTGCATGTATTGAAAGTTTTTACTTTGGTAAAACATATTGACAATTTTAATTCACTGTCATTTAGTCTGCGGGCATATTTGGTAAATACTCACATAGAAAGAACCTTCACATTAATGATCTCCTGCCTGAGCTCCCTGCACGTTGTGGAGTTAAAATCATAAGGGCCTTCGTAAAACTCAAAGTACCTGCACAAAAAAAGAACAAGAAAAGCCCAACTTTTAAGATATTAAAAACAATTGATAATACTTCACCACAGTTCTCTTAATGATTTTCTACATTGATTCTCAACACTTCCATTTTTTTATTTTAGCAATTTCGCCAATTCTACAAATGCAACATCAAATAAATTCAAGATTCAAAATATTAGACAGAATAAAGTTAAATTCAGTCAGAAACAGAGGGACTTTTCCATTTTATACCCTCTTTACAACCTCGGTTTTTAGTAACTGATTATTTCTCAACTCATCTTTTAATGCTATAGCAGTTCTTGTTCCATATGGGGCAAATATGGACCTGTGATGTACTCTCTAGTATATCCACTTATTTCAGCCTTTCATTGTCTAACTCACTGTGAGCTCCACACTGCCTTATGAGAGATATACTGGAGCAGTGATAACGGAAGCAGCAAGTTTTCAACTTACCTTACTGTATGTTTTCAAGAGAATGGCAAGACCTAGGAAAGTGTGTTTAAATTTCAAGGAAACCTTGGTCAAACTGAGGAAAGCCCTCTCCCTGGAAAATCCTAGCCACAACTAATGACAAGGTCCAGGCATAAACAAGTGACAATTGGACCCCAGGGTTCAGAATGTGCTCCAGGAAAAATCACTTTACTAGTTGATCCACTCAGGGATACACATTTCATCTTTCTTAAAGATGTTTCTCCACAGACTAACAAAGTTACATGAGACATTGAACTATGCAAATAGTCTGCTCCAAAGTGTCAGAGATGTTGTAAATGATGACTAAAGAGTGTTACTCAGTTCAATCTGTAAAATAACTGGCACGTCAGTTTCACTAATTCATGGAAGATGATGATGACTGTGAAAAGATCTGGTGATACAATAAATGCCTTTGAACCCAGGATGATGCAAATAGTCTTGAATGAAGCTTGTCATGTGTGGGTGAACGAAATTGCATGGAAACATGATGGGATTATGAGGTTGAGGTTTGTGTTACAATACAAATGTGTATATGTATTAATATAATGTTATGAAGTGAGATTATAATTGACAACTCTCACTGTGCACTGTGCAACACCACTACAAAACCAGTGTCATTCCTTTCCAGAGTTCTGATCAAAGATTTTGAGCTTCTCTTGTATGCACATACAGCATGTTATATGAGACACAGAATGTGAAACACCTCCATTTACCAGTATCTAGGAGACTGTTGTAAACATTGATGAGCAAACATTCATGCAGCAAAGCTATGATAAGTTTTTAAACAAGAGGGTGCTTTATGTCTGTAATCAGGTTGCTGGATCTTCCTGATGCCCAACGGTGCTAGCAGCCGTAGAGGTTGACGTGCAGCTTAATACCTGAGCCCCGTCACACACTTGTCATCGAATTGATACACATGGATAAAAGTGCATGGATTTGTTCATGAATACTTCCTATCAGGTGGCAGCATTACTTTAGTATTGTTATGATGGATGGGATAAATGCCCTTGCAAATTCTTGTTGCAAAATTCAGCTTTCTTCGATTGAAATGTGGGATGGTTGTGGTTGAAAATGGTTGTATATTTTATACAATTTGCATAACACCTTTTCATGTGAAGACTCAAAAGAACATAACATTTGTTTTTGAACATTTCATAATAAAGTACAAACAGGTGACATAAGGCCGACTGTTTTCTTCAGGCATATCACATAGTCTAACATGTTAACTGCTTAGCATTGTCCAATAGGGATGAAGACATGCTAAGTTCCTTAAGTGTTTCAGAAGTATACTTTACATATACTGTATATACACATCTATTATAATGTCACCTAGTATTTTAAAACCTAATTATTATTTTAATAAAAGAGAAAGTTTAACTCAAACAGGCAAACATAGTTTTCATATTCTATACTGCATATATTTTACACTGTACTTGTTCACTTCTGTTTTACAGCAGCCAAAACTGACATTCTTGTTCCTGAACAATGAAAGGCACAGAAAGTTATGCAAAGATTTGACAAACATATTTCTCTTGCTTTTTTTCTGCAGCTATATGGTTTTCAGATTCAAGTGTCTCTTGAATAAATTACAAAACACGTGTCTTTATATTATTAAGTTATAAAACCTCAAAATAATGCAACCCCTTGCCCATAAATTTATCCTAAAAAGATAATCCATTTAATTTGCCTTACAAAAATCCTCTGGTAACCCATAAGCCCTTAATTGTACATCTTAATTTAAATTTAACTAAAGTAAAAAAAGAAATGTAACATGTCTCCCTTTAATAATAAATCAGGTAATAGTATGTCTTCTGAAAAACAAGTAAAGTTTTGTGGATACCAGACATTTTCCCATAGTGCTGTGAGAGATTTTTATGTCAAATAAAAAATAGCCTTTTCCCTAGACACAAAACGTACATATTAAAACATATTGAAATCTTAATCTGAAATCTCAAATGAATGATTGCATGTAAAGTGTAAATTGACACTGTCAGAACATCATTTTACTGTTGAAGAAGGACTCATTGTGTTTAATGACTCACTGGATGTTTCCCTGCATTGCATTTTTTTCCCCTGGCTCAGAGGCCAGCTCCTCTCACATGTGTGCTGAGGAAGCCTCATTTGTCCATCCATCCATTTTCTGACCGTTTCATCCAATTCAGGGTTGCAGGGGAGCCAGAGCAAGCAATGGAGTTCACAAGGCGGGGTTCACAAGTCCATCACAGGACAGACACAAACACAGACAGGTATACATTGGCACCCCAGCGCCAATTTTCCCAAAAGCCAATTAACCTACCTTTATGTCTTAGGACTGTGGGAGGAAACCAGACCACCAAGAGAAAGCCAACAAGAACAAAAGAAGAACATACAAACTCCATGCAGATAGCACCCCAGGTCTGGAATTGAATCCAGGGCCTCAATACTACAGGGCAGCAATGCTAACCACTGCACCACCATGATACCTGGGATTTCCCCATTTATATCGAATCATTTTCCTCAAAACTTACACTGATTTTTCATAGAAAATAGTGACAAAATTACTGGCATTCCCATTGTAAATATGCAAAGTATTTAGCAATAGGTGTTTTTCTCTAGAAATGATTCCATGTGCTCGTATCTAAGAAATAACAGCTGTTCAAACCTACAATATTTCTTTTTAAAAGTGTCTAGTAAAAATGACACCAGAATGAAAAAACAGCATGAAAATGAATAGCTGTGTAACCATATAAATTTTATGTGAGTGCTGCAATATTTAAATGGGTTTGTAATGGATAATAGTATTGATCCTTTCTGGCTGTAGAAAATGCCTGGCTCACTGACACACACTGTGTGAAGGGTTGCAATGCAGATGTACTGAACAAGGTAATGGTTTCAGAGGAGATAAAGAAGCACTGATATTCAGCTTCAGATGTACATTCTGGGGATTAAATTTCAGGTTATTGCCACTTCATCCCATCAGAATTGAAGGCAGTGGGTCTTTTCTGTTGAACTATATACAAAGGTAAAGAGTTCTGTCTAGAACAAAAATAACTCTTTATTTCTACATAGAACATGGGTCTCTAAATTTGCAATGATTGTTGGCCTTAAACACAAACAGCCTAAATATAATTTAGAATGGAACAACTACCTCCTATTTGTTAGCATTCAAATGTTGGACATCATAATATTACTAAAACTGTTCTTAGTAATGAAAGATACAAACTTAGAAATGTTAATGCTTTTTCTTTAAAAAGCTTGTACCTCTGAAGAACAACAGTATGTAAAATTTACTGAATCAGGTTTCCTTTCAGAAATGTACTGTAGTACAAATGATGTAAAACATTCAAGCAAGTCCATTAAATTGTGTCTCTTACAATAGCACAGACACATTGTTGATGTGATTTACTGAGTTTAATTAACCACTGGGCAAAGTACACTGTACTGTACATACACATTTATTTTAATGTTTAATTATGTCATTTGTAACTATGCTTACATAATAAATACACAACCCTTTTGCTATAGAGAAATCCTAAACACCTAGAAAAATATTAATACAGGTAATAAGAACTTTAATATTTATTCTGTTATTCATTTTGAGAGGATTCTGAGAGGATCTTTGTGCTGGCCCTTGTTTATTGGAAAGGAACACACTGTTTCAAATGCTGCACATACAGAACTATTATTTATGTTGATACTACTTATTTTTCATAACACATACTGTGTATAAATGTGTATTTTATATTTTCTTCTACTCCAATAGAACTGTCTAGATTCCCGATTTTATCAGAGTAGCTGTTTATGATGTTTATGAAGCACAATGTTCTAGGACTAAGTCGAGATACTGTAACTACAGTATACGGTATATTGCTCCTGCAAATAATGAAGTGGTGGCACTGTGGTTGCCGATTCAAATCTCATGGCCAGCAGAGGAATGCTACTCCGTTGGACCCCTGAGCAAGGCCCTTAACCCCAGCTGCCATATAAATGGCTGACCCTGCACTCTGACCCCAAAAAGCTTCTCTCTCCTTGACTGTGTGCCTGTGTGTCTCATGGAGAGCAAGCTGGGGTATGCGAAAAGACAAATTCGTAATGCAAGAAATTGTATATGGCTAATAAAGTGATCTTATCTTATAAGGATCCCCTAAGAAAAAAAATAAACATTACACATGGTCCGCCCAGCTTTCTAAAGTCTGTGTCATTAATACAACAGTGCTTATACACAGTCACACCTTCTTCTGCCTATTGATATGATGTAACTAGTGAGTTGTAAGACTGAAGAATGTTTCCTGGAACACTTGAATGTAAGTGAACATGGTGAACTGCAGTTTTATAGTAGACATTCTCTTTCTAGTTATTAGAAATTCAAAATACAGTATACAGACCATTCCTGCTCTAGGAGCAACCTATTCCTCTGTCACATCAAACAATTGTCATAACACATTGGTAATTAGCTGGAGGAAGGCTACACAGGCAAATGTCAATAGCAACGATCAGGCCTATAGCCCTGAATCCACAAGTTGTCCAAGGTCTGTCTGCAGAACCTGAAGGTATGTGGAGATGACAATGTCACTAGATGAACAAGGCCTGTTCCACAGAACAGAGCTGTCACGCCCCACACTCTCCCTCACAAACGACGTTACAGTCCCGGAACCTCTGCTTCCCAATCTCATCCCTGATTGACCCCAGCACATTCTCACATGCATCAGATTCCTCAAATTCTCACTCCCTAACCAATCATCCAATCACACCCCTTTCCTTTCAGTATTTAAACCCCCCTTCGCACACATTCCCATGCTCACTATTGAGAAGCCTTTCTTAGTATTCTCCAGTGTGCATTTCCTAACCTTTTGACTGATCTCCCGTTACGAATCTTCTGCTTCTGCCTCTTGACCTCGCCTTCTGGATTTTGTCTTTTGAATTGTTTTTGAATATCTCTCGTTACCGGACCCTCTGCCTCCCTTATCGACCCAGCCTTTGGATTTTGTCTTTTGGATTGTCCCTTTGCTACTCTGCGTCCTGTGGGATTCCGGTCACGCATAAGGATCCTCCTATTCCACGTATAGGTTCCCTGACAGAATAGTGAGCCATATTAAAATGGATCCAGCGGACCAGAGTCAACTTTCTATTCTCCTCGAACACTCCCGGAACCTGGACCTGCTAACTACGGCAGTCCAGCAACTAGCTGACCACTTTGCACTTCCACCATCTCCCCCACCTGCAGCTCCTGCTCCTGCACCCCCGCTTCAAACACAAACTAATCTTCTACCCCCTCCCCTCCCGGAAAAATTTGATGGCGACTCCTCCAGTTGTCAGGGCTTTCTGACTCAATGTCAGATGGCTTTCCACATCCGCCCAGACTGCTTCCCCACCGATGGAGAAAGAATTGCTTTTATGGTATCTTGCCTCTCTGGACGAGCTCTTGAATGGGCTGGACATCTCCTCTCTCGAAACGCTCCTGAGACTGCCAACTTCCACCTTTTTCAGACAGCTCCACAATCTGCCTTTGGGCAGTTGCACTCTCACCACCTCATTGTTGCACGCCTCACTTCCCTTACTCAAGGATCTCGCTCTTTTCAGGACTATTCTTCCGAATTCCGTTTTCTGGCTGCTCAACTCGCTTGGGATCACAATGCCCTGATTCACTACTTCCGCCTCGGATTATCTGATGAACTCAAGGATCACGTTGTGCACCTGCCCCTGGACTTCCCATCACTTGACTCCTTCATTTCTCGAGTTTTTGAACTAGAGCTCAGGCTTCAACAGCGAAGGTCGGACAATCGAACCCCTCCCTCACCCTCCCAACTGCCTTCCTTCCATAGACTGACCTCTGAGGAGAGAGATTGCCGACTTCGTGAGGGGCGATGCCTTTTACTGCGGTTCCCCTGATCACCTCCGAGCCGCCTGCCCCGGTTGCCCTCCTCGCTCCTATCCACCCGCTGTTATGGCCAGTGTCACTTCTTCCTCTCCAAGATCCGGACTCTTTCTCCCAGCCACCCTGTCATGGACTACTGGACAGACCTCTCTCTCTCTGCTTTTGTTGACTCGGGCTCCGAAGAGAACTTCCTAGACTCTGGACTCGCTTCGTCCTGGAATATTCCCCGGTTGCCAGTCACCCAGCTTCTCACTCTTGATGGCTCCCCCCTCTCCCCTGGTCTGGTGAAGTGGCAGACCTCCTTCCCTCACTCTTCGCATCGGCGCCACCCACCAGGAAGTCATTCGGTTCTTTCTCATTCAATCCCCTTCTCACCCATTGGTTCTTGGTTTCCCGTGGTTACAGATTCACAACCCACACATCTCCTGGTCACAAAGGGAACTCACAGCCTGGGGTTCCCATTGCCTTTTGCATTGTTGTCAGCTTCCTCAGAAAGTTTCCGTCTCCTGCATATCTCAAGATAACCTCCCCAATATCCCTTCCCAGTACTCGGATCTACACCTAGAACAGTAAACAGAAGGCCCTATCCCTACCGCCTCATCGCCCATCTGACTGTCCTATAGACCTAATTCCAGGGGTTCTGCCCCCTAAGTGCCATGTCTATTCACTCTCCAACGAGGAGACTCAGGCTATGGAAGATTATATCCAGGAGTCCTTGGAATCTGGTTTCATCCGCCCCTCTTCCTCACCTGCTTGCGCCGGTTTCTTCTTTGTTAAAAAGAAAGACGGCTCTCTCAGACCCTGCATTGATTATCGGGGTCTGAATAACATAACTATCAAGAACAGTTATCCCCTTCCTCTGATTTCATCAGCTTTGGAATCACTCCGGGGCGCCACTATTTTTTCTAAATTGGATCTCCGCAGTGCTTATAATTTGATCCGCATTCGGGAGGGTGACAAATGGAAGACGGCATTCATTACTACCCATGGTCATTATGAATACCAAATAATGCCGTTTGGACTGGTTAATGCTCCTGCTGTCTTTCAGGGGTTCATGAATGACATCTTTAGGGATATTTTGCACAAATATGCCCTGGTATACCTGGATGATATTCTAATCTTTTCCCGAAGTCCCCAGGAGCATGTCTCTCATGTGCGCGAGGTTCTTCATCATTTGATTCAGAAGAAACTCTACGCCAAATTGGAAAAGTGTACTTTCCATGTTACCAGAATCCACTTCCTTGGCTACATCCTCTCACCCCTGGGCATTGAAATTGACCCTGCCAAGACTGAATCCATACAGAACTGGCCACCCCCCCAGAATTTAAAACAAATTCAATGCTTCCTGGGATTTTCCAATTTTTACCGCCGTTTAATTAGGAATTTCAGCTCTGTCGTCTCCCCCATTACAGCCCTGACCCGAAAAGGTCCTGAGGGAAATGGACTCCTGAGGCAGACCAAGCTTTCCTTCATCTCAAGAGACTGTTCACCACAGCCCCCCTCCTCCATCACCCACACCCCAACCTTCCATTCATTCTCGAGGTGGATGCCTCAGCCAACGGAGTCGGTGCCATATTATCTCAACGTCATGGAGAGAAGGGTATCCTCCACCCCTGCGCCTTTTTCTCCAAAAAATTGTCCCAGGCCGAGACTAATTATGATGTTGGAGACCGAGAACTACTGGCTATCAAACTCGCCCTGGAGGAATGGAGACACTGGTTGGAGGGGGCCCTACACCCTTTTACTATTCTTACGGATCATAAAAATCTCTCTTACCTACAAACTGCCAAACGTTTGAATCCACGCCAGGCCCGCTGGTCACTTTTCTTTTCTAGGTTCCATTTTTTTCATTACTTATACACCGGGATCCAAGAACATAAAGGGTGACGCCCTATCTCGCCTCCATGATCCTCCTGGCTTTTTGGACCCTCCTGAACCTATTATACCCCCTGAGAGAATTGTGGCTGCAATTAGATGGGACCTGGAGAGCCAAATCAAACATGCACTTCACAACCAAACCGTTCCCCCCCAATGTCCTCCAGACAGACTCTTTGTTCCTGACACCATACGCTCCACTGTTCTTCGCTGGGGTCATGACTCACTATTTGCAGGTCACCCCGGTGTCAAACGGACCTTGGAATTCATCTCTAGACATTTCTGGTGGCCTTCTATGAGGACTGATGTTACTGGGTACGTGCAGGCCTGTCCCATCTGTGCCATGACCAAATCCTCCCATCTTAAGAAGCCCGGTTTACTCCAACCACTCCCAACCCCTAGAAGACCTTGGTCACACATCTCAGTGGACTTTCTTACAGATCTTCCTGAGAGTCAAGGCAAAACTACTATTATGGTTGTGGTAGATAGATTCTTGAAGTCGGCTCATTTCATTCCTCTTCCTGCCCTTCCATCTGCTCAAGACATGGCTGACCTCTTCATTCTTCATGTCTTCAGACTTCACGGCATTCCTGAGGATATCGTATCAGATCGAGGACCTCAATTCATTTCAAGATTCTGGAGAACTTTTTGCAAATCTCTTGGGACTTCCACATCTCTCACGTCTGGTTATCATCCTGAATCCAATGGACTGACGGAAAAAAACAACCAGGACCTTCTTACTTACCTTCGATCTTACGTCTCTGCTTCTCAAGATGACTGGGTCTCTCTCCTCCCCTGGGCTGAGTATGCCCATAACTCTCTCTCTTCCTTCACCACTGGGATGTCTCCCTTCTATTGCTCTCTAGGATACCAACACTCTCTTCTCCAGGACTCTATCCCCGATTCAGATATTCCCTGCCTCCAGACGCGCCTCACTTTCCTCAAGAGGATTTGGAGACAAGCCACATCCGCCCTCCTGAAGACCTCCTTGCGGCAGAAGACCACCGCTGACCGTCATCAATGACCTGTGCCCAGACTACAACGAGGACAGTTTGTCTAGCTGTCTACTAGAAACTTACCCCTTAGACAGCCTTCACATAAGTTGGGACCCCGTAATATTGGACCTTTTCGCATCCTCTCCCAGCTTACTCCTGTAACCTATCGTCTTGCTCTTCCTCCAACTCTCAGGGTGCACCCCTCCTTCCATGTCCCTCTCCTGAAACCCTACCATAGATCCCCCCCCCTCTCCCGGCCTTGGCCACCTCCACCCCCACCACGACTCATTGATGGTCTACCTTCCTACACGGTCAATAAGGTCTTGGATGCTCGCTGTCTCCGAGGTCGCCGACAATTTCTAGTCGACTGGGTGGGCTATGGTCCTGAGGAACGTTCCTGGGTCTGTGAGAAAGATATTTTGGATCGCAGCCTCATCGATAACTTCGTTCGTACTCGCTCTCTGGGGTCGTCAGGGGCCGACCCTAAAGGGGGGGGTACTGTCACGCCCCACACTCTCCCTCGCAAACGACGTTACATTCCCGGAACCTCTGCTTCCCAATCTCATCCCTGATTGAACCCAGCACATTCTCACATGCATCAGATTCCTCAAATTCTCACTCCCTAACCAATCATCCAATCACACCCCTTTCCTTTCAGTATTTAAACCCCCTTCGCACACCTTCCCATGCTCACTATTGAGAAGCCTTTCTTAGTATTCTCCAGTGCGCGTTTCCTAACCTTTTGACTGATCTCCCGTTGCGAATCTTCTGCTTCTGCCTCTTGACCTCGCCTTCTGGATTTTGTCTTTTGAATTGTTTTTGAATATCTCTCGTTACCGGACCCTCTGCCTCTCTTATCGACCCAGCCTTTGGATTTTGTCTTTTGGATTGTCCCTTTGCTACTCTGCGTCCTGTGGGATTCCGGTCACGCATAAGGATCCTCCTATTCCACGTATAGGTTCCCTGACAGGAGCCTATCACAATGAGCACATCGAGCAGAATAGCTTCAAGGAAAGGGAAAGAGGTACTCTGTAGGTTTGTTGGATTGCTTTGTTTGGATGTCTAAATAGGTCAGCTTATCGAAAAGGAAGACAGTGTGTTTATGGGTAGGCAGTATGTACTCCAACTCCCCAAAGTGGATCCGGTGAGATAAAAGCAAGGGCAATGAATGTACCGACCGTGTAAAGGTCAGTAGTGCAGTCTTCAAAACTGACCATGTCCTAGGAAGAGTATTCAAGATCCTACTCTGGTACTTCTGTACCAGTGGCCCCTGACTGAGACGACAAAATCACAAGTTTCCTATCAGAAAGCCAGTCCAATGTACAGCAAATACTTTCATTTGGTTTCTTTCTATCAATTCAGGTACTAAAGGATGTTCCTTTAAAATTACATATAATTTTAAGATCTCTTTATCTCCAGCTTTCAGAGGCTAAGAAAAGGGCAACAGTCAAAACCTCAATAAAGGATGTTCCTTTAAAATTACATATAATTTTAAGATCTCTTTATCTCCAGCTTTCAGAGGCTAAGAAAAGGGCAACAGTCAAAACCTCAATAAATTATTACCATTCTACTGAATGGGTGTCCATGCTCTATTTGCAAATTTGCAAAGCATGAAATTCACAGCTTTGGAATTCCATCTTTTTTCACAAATGCTTGCTATCCTAACACAAGATGCAAAACTGTATGTTTAATAAGGGGGAAAGTCCAGTTTAGATAGGCATTTTCATCTTTTTCTTAATCTTTCTCCATCCTCCACTTTCAGGAAGAATACAATTAACTGCAAAAGTATCAATTGCTTAGATGACTCCCAGGTACATAAGTTTAACCTGCTTTGTACAGAAAAGCAATATGAGGTGAGCTTTAAATGCAGGAATGAATGGCAGTGAGAGACAGAAAGAAGAATTCATATAGAAAAATATTTTTTATTTTTTTTAGTTCTTCAAAAAATGAAGAACAAATTAAGAAGGGAATCAGGGGCTTTAATAATAAGATAATAAATGCTACTTTATTATCTCACTATATTATATTATCTCACTTTATAGTGAGAAAATATACAGCATAGTGCAACTACCTCTAACAACAGGGTAACAGAACAGATTCAGAAATTCTCCCTGATATAAAGCATAAAAACTCGATTTGAAAAGTATCGCAATGGACTAATGTTGTCCCAAAGACTGCATGCTTGCCTATGTGTATTTGTTGTTGGGGTTTTTTTGTACAATGAGAGCTCAGTGTGGAGAGTTAGTACAAGAACTCCGGTTTTTCTCTCTATTATTAAATGGGAGCACTCCAGCTCTCTTAAGACAGTGACACTTCTTTGGCTGGTTAAGGTGATATGTGGTTTAAGTATCCTCTGTATCTGTTGTGAGGGGGACAGACGTCAGTGGAGTGTGTAGTGCTATTGCTACAAATAAAATATCTAAGCCTTGTGCTGAGAAACCAGGACTTGCAATAACAACAATGCTATTTTAATTATTCTGTGGACATTTGTCTTCCAACTGGAATCATTTGTGAACACTAATTGTGATGCTCATTGAACTGCTTGCTAAGCTGATATTCCAATCATAAATATACAGTATGTCATTGAGTATTATGCAATTGAATTTAACTATTGATACTCTAAAAGGGAAAGGGGAGGAGTGGAAGAACTTCAATAACACATGCAAGGTGCCCATAGCTCTTCTCTCTCTCAATCACTCTCTTTTTCAAAAGTACAGTCATTTAATTTGGAAAGGTACCTTTTTTTTCCATTTCTGGCAGGCTTCTGTGCTCCTTCATCCGTGAAATTAATGGTCCCGGTCCAATTTGTCGATTCGTCTCCATTGTGCCGGCTAAACTGTAGCCCACTAATAAGAAAATGAGTCAGTTGGTATTTGATTTATTTACGTTTATGTTTTTAAAAACCCCCCATACATACAGTGATTCATTTTTTTTAAATGTAAAGATTTCTTCTCCATCTTATTTGACATGTTTAAATTGTTTTTTATAAACGTATTTTCAGATATGAAGGTGAGAGCTTTCAAAAACACATTTAAAAAATGGAAAGCTATCCGTATTTCTATCGCGCAATACATTTGTGTCAACCCAAACAAAATGACAGCAGAAACTGCTGCACAATCATTGGCAATTCAAATAGTTACAAATAACAAAAATCATAAATTGGAGGTTTTTTGTATGTATTTTCAAACATTTTATGGCAGCACTGAAGCTCCCTTGGAAATGATGGGAGATCTGAGTGAAGACAGAAGGACAGACTGACCAGAAAAGAGAAAGATCAAGAGAATCAGAGATGAGATGGACTTCATGTACCAGAGCATGTGTGACTCAAAATACAAACAGGACATGGACAACACAGGCACCATAGCTGAAATTATTGTTCTATGTAATACATCTGGGATTTTAAAATAGAAGGTTATGACTGTATTTAGAGATGATGCTCTGCTGCTTTAGTAATTAACTCATGAATATTTTGTTTTTTTGAATTTTTACAATTCTGGGATCCACAATCAAGCACTGCAAAGAGATTGCACATGTCTGCATACTTCTACTTTATGGACTTTTGCCCAACAGTCTCCAAACAAAAATTCATGACATTACTCAACCTGAGTAAAAACAATTCTTTAATTTTGAGATGCTTTGTAGGAATGTGATATGTGTCTGGGCCATGGTCACAAGGGGAAAAAAAGGATTTCTGATACAATTATGAATTGAATACGATCAAATCCCATATGTAAAGATTTATATAAGTACATAAAAATTCATATTGTTCCACAACGCATGATTACCTATGATATATTTTCATTAATTTCATCCTGTTTAGCTAATTTTTTACTTTTATCTTGAAATGACATTGCTGGTCCTTCCAAAGACAATGACAAGTTACAACCTACAGTATACATCATGATGACCTTATACACTGTAGGTTTCAGAATTATTATTTAGAGAGTGCTGTAATGATGACAAAAAATACCATGTAAAGACTAAAGAAAATGGCTTTTAGATGACGCAGGTTTTTTTCTTTACCTTCTCTGATAGTGAATTTGCTGATGACATTTATTGCCAGTAATGTATTACATATCTTCACCTAACATCTTAATGCATTTGGTCCATATGCATTAAGTTCAAATTTAATTAGAAATGTACATTTATCCATAGATTCCTCAAACCATTATGTCAATAGGCAGAAACAGCCTGGTATAATTTGAAATTTCACATTAAGCAATTTCTGAAACATTTTCGTATAATTTAGGATGCAATTTTCTAAATCACCAACAACTGATCTTTAAACAACTGAGTTAAATTAAGTAGAACAGTTGTATTTCTTGAGTGCTATTTTGTTAGAGGAAAAAAAGCACTTACAGTATGCTGTCAACAAATCAACATGGTTTAAATGAATTATTAACAGGCTTGCTTTTCGTACATTATGTTACAACTGCAGAGAGAACGCAAAATGCTTCAGAAACAGTAGTAAAGAAAATATGCTGTTCTGGAACTGGTAAAGGTTTATTCTATGCTGAAAAGAAAACAAAATTTCAGCTTTGGAGCCGTCTTCAGGTGTCTTCAAAAAAATGTTGTGTCTATTTTCTTTTCCTTTCAGTGTGGAATAAATCTTTACTTGTTCCTTTGCAGCCTACACATGCTGATGCAGCTTCCTACTTGAATATACTCAGTAAAATACATTACTGATATTCTGTAATTCTAGAATTTAAATATTGCACATTTTTAAAAGTATCCATAAAATACCCAAGAATCTGAAAGAGTAAACGTAGATGAGTCAATGCTTTTTGGAAGTCTAAATATAGGTTGTATATGTAAAGGAACAGGTAGAGGGTTATTTCAGGCTGAAAGGAAAAGAAAAGAAACACATTTCAGCTGTGGAGCCTTCTTTGGGTGTCTTTAAAAAATGTTTCTTTTTTAGCGTGTAATAAACCTTTATGTTACTTTACAGCCTATGCAGGCTGATTCAGCTACTGTACCTATGCAAAATACCTGAATATGCACTGTTTTACTTTTTACTGTACTGTTTTACATTACTGCTTTTACTTGTTTAAAGAACTTATCTTTATGTCTGTTTAAAGTAAGTTATATAGAACCTACCTTTTATTAAAGCATGAAACTTAAACAAATGACTCCTAAAATGTAAGAATAAATGAGAGGAAATGTATACAGTATGTATTTCAGACAGTAAAGCTCAGTTGAGCTCATTATTCACTTGCTTTATTGGTCACCTACACCCCATCTTAAACTACACCAGATGCGAAGGGAGTTTATAGTGCAATGGTCAATCTGACTGAAATGAAGACACTGATATGGTCTGAGTATAGTTTTTCTTGTTTTTAAGTTATATAAAATGGCTTCAGATTTGGGTCGTGAGCTATGGCAAGTTACATATTGCTTTTCACCTTTGGGAGAGTTCAGAGACAACAAAATGGACATTGTTCGACAGAGCATCGCATGCCTACATGTGTTCCATAGTATCATCTGATTGTATCATATTAATGCATCCATGCTTTCTAATGCAGTACAAGACAGTTTTACATTTGAATATTTAGATGGGTTGGAAGTCACAAGTAAGGACAGTTCCACTGTGTCTTTCTGCTGTCCACTTGGTTACATTTCAGCTAAATTAAATTCTGAGTTCTGAAACTAACTACTTGGTAGCTGAAATGAGACAGATTGGACAGCAGAAGATGAAACAGATACTCACAGTTGGAGGTTTTGATCTCATCATCTTCACCAGGGAAGATTCTCTAATTTTTCAATTGTATGGACTTTTCATAATTTTTTCAGAATACAAAAATGAAAACTATAGGTATATAATAAATTAATTGCTTATCCTTCTATCTATTATCTATAGATAATACATTGCTTTTGACTCTACTATAAACCATTTTAAGAAAAATATGTTTTTTGAGACAGGCATAAATGCCAAAAGGTATGTTGGCAACTCGCTTATTGATTTGTACCTTGCTACTGAAAGAATGTTATAAATGTTATAAAAGCTAACAAACTGCTTGTCTTTTAGCTTCCTAACTGCTTATATCCCTGGCAAGAGGAAACATACAGTACCAGGGGGCATCTATAGGTCAGTGGAAAAGTACAGCTCATGTCTTAAATGTAGTAAAAAGGGAAGTCGAATGTCTTGTTTTGTGAATGTAAGCAATAATGAAAGTTTTAACAAGAAGTTGTTTTCCGCTACCCAAGCTTGACTAAAAAACTA
Source organism: Lepisosteus oculatus (assembly GCF_040954835.1). Taxonomy (NCBI): domain Eukaryota; kingdom Metazoa; phylum Chordata; class Actinopteri; order Semionotiformes; family Lepisosteidae; genus Lepisosteus; species Lepisosteus oculatus. Next base: position 23,898,686 of record NC_090698.1, on the reverse strand, counting down.
ATGGTTCGTTTTAGGGATTAGGTAATCTATGTTAAAGGTAGGAAGCTTCTCTGTTACTGTGTATAAAAAGCGCTGGGTAACGCTGGGTAACGTCTTTCAGAGAGATCAGCTTTTGCAGGTTGATCTCCCGTATGCATACAAATAAACAGCTCTTCTTTCACCAACAATTGGACTCTGACATTTTAATGTTTCTTCAGTAAATTTTGATTATTCTAACATTTTCCAACAGACATATTTTATAATAATAAACATCAATTAAGCATTCAATGGATAGATCTTTATTATTTCAATATAGAACATAAAATGAGCATATTTGCCTCTCTCTCCTCAACCTGTATTGGTTAAATATTGCATATATTGATAATTGTTAATATATATTTTTCTATGAGCAATACTTCATTTTGAATAAAACACTGTTTATAATACAAAGGAACAAGTAATAGGTTTATTCCATGCTGAAAAAAAAGAAGAAAGAGAACACAACGTTTCGGCCGTGGAGCCTTCTTCACCATGTTTTGTATTTTTCCAAATTAAACTGAATGATGGTTAATGTGACAATCACTCCACACTGCAGAAACTACACTTTAATTTGAACAAATCAATTTTCAAATCTGGAACACTTCAATATCCAGGCAATCCAGGAGCTTGAGTTCATGCTGACCTTACCAGATTACCACCTACAGAGGAATTTAATTCATGGTTAACGTGTTTATTGCAAACACATAGATATCATTGGAAGTTATTTGTCCAGAGAAAAGGACAAATTTCTGCATGGTTGGAGTATATTTTGCATTTTAATGCACTGAAAGTACAAAAGATTTCATTTTCAACAAATACAACAAAAACTATCAAATATGTATTCTGAAGCTCATACATATGCAGAAGTAAGATGAATACTAATCTTTCTACATCTTAAATTTCGTAAACATCCATTCATCCATCTTCTAACAATTTCTTGAGCCCATCCCAGCATGCAACTGGCACAAGGCAGGATACACTCTGGATGGGCCACCAGACCACCATAAGGCAGAGACATGCACACACTCACTCCTTGGGCCAATTTTCCCAGAAGCAAATTAGCCTAGCAGTTTATCAACAAAGGGAGAACATACAAAGTCTGCACAGATAGCACCCCCAGATTTAGAATTGAACCCAGGGCCCCAGTGCTGCTAGCCAGCAATGCTAAACAGTGTGCCACCATGCCACCATTTCATAAAAATGTTAAATAATAATATTAGTGGCATTATGAGAAAGCAGATCTATGGTGGTCAAAGTCATTTTTTTCAGTCATGATTCATGCTTCAAATGTACCTTGAACATACAGTATAGTTTTAGATAATACAATCTAATGGTAGACTCCGCTGAGCAGAGAAGATTTATAACAGAACACAGAAAACATGCCTACACATGGTTTTTCTATACTAGCTGTTTTCTAACACATTCAGTCTTATAACATAAGCAATACATTCTCACTACTCAAACAATAACACAAAAGCATACTGTACATAGTACCTACAGGGCCCTTCATTTCCTACAACAAACCCTGAAAATAACATGGATTATATTGTGAAGAGCAATATAGTGAAAATGTGTTTATCATGTGCAGGGCAATGTAGTGGAAATGTACATCTCATTTGTGATATCAGTGACATCTTTATGAATGCAACACTCATTGCTGAGCTCTGACTACTCAAAAGCATTGCGAAAGGTATGAACATGTTTCTGTAAAGAAAAAAGAAACATCAAACAATTGCAATGTCATTTTTTTAACTTTGTTTTCTTGTTTGGTTTATTCCAATAAAACACATCTATTATAAAGTCAATTTGCATTTATGAAAAAATTGAGTCTGGCACTTGCTACAAGAGAGAAAGACAGAGACACAGAGACAGACACAGATAACAGTTGTGATGCAGCTGCCAAAAAAATAAAATTATCTGTAATTTCAAATGATTCTTGGCATTTGTTCTTGTTCAATTAGATAACATTTTAAAACATGATACAGCACTTAAGTACATATAATAAACAGCAAACTGTCTTTCTTCTTGAATGGTTCTTTTAATTTAAACACTTTCATACATACAGTAATATGAATAGACCTGCAGGTTGTTAAGAGCCAGAGAAGCCAATTCTTCTAAGCAGTGCAATATTCTTCCCTGTTGTACCACTTAACAAACTGAGTCAAGGTCGTAGAAATCACAGTTGCCGCCTAACCCCCCTGGGAGAATATTAGATTTACAGAGAAATCTAAAATTAAGCAAGCACTTAAGAATAATACAGTACAGTACGTGTGAGAAACAGATTATAGTTTTCATTCTCATAAAAACATTCCAAGGTATATCACTATTCAAAGACCTACAGTCCATTATCTCACACCTGAATCTCATTGACTGAATTTGTGACATTGGCAGTTATGTGTTCAGTTCCTTACTAAACATCGACTTGTACATCAAAGAGATGTTATTGAGATGCCCTTTTTCAGCTTTCTGTGGAAAATGATACAGTATATCCACCTTTGCTACCAATATATAACTGGCTGTTTAAGTGGGGCTCTGTAGTGCCATCACCTCTTAAAGAGGAGACAAAATGAGTAGAAAAGCCTGCATTACATGTTCTAAGCAAAAGCTTCTTAATTGGCTCAAACAAACATATCTTCCTCGGTGGCTTAATGTGGCAAATGATTTGTTCATTTGTAAATTAATTTGAAGCTGCATTTTCCTTCTTAAACATACAAATGCACACACTGTGCACCATTTTCAAAAGGCTAAGTATCTCAAAATGGAATGAAGCCCAGTAAATATTATACTGAGAAATGCATCCCAGAAACACAGATTGATTCCCTTCCTACATTGTTAGAGTCACCAATTAAATTAATACTGTACTATCAGGGCCTTTTTGAAAGAAAAAAAAACACTATGCAGTATAACCTTTATTTAATGAAAATTTCAAGCTGTTCTTTGACACACACTTTTAAAATACAGTATAATGACAACACACATACTCTAAGAGATACCTTCAACATAATTTGTCCAACAAAGCAAGCCTACAAGGAGCTTACGAGAATCAATAAGATATCTACTCAACAGTAAAACTGTGAAAGACAAATACTATAACCTACAGTTGTCTGAGAGAACACTCTCTTATTAGCATCTGTGACAATAGAAACAGTTAATATGAAAACAAGGCAATTCATTGTTCAGTAAACAAAGTCAAATTTCTATCAGATTACCATCCCACAAACCACAAAAATACTTTTTATACTGTGAACAGAATATTCACTAGTCTAATGGACGGTAAATCACTATAAACATTCATGACCATTGTCTAACAGAATGAGGTCCTGTGCAGAAAGCAGTCAATGAGGATGACTATTTACTCCACAATCTCAAAAGAAAAAACTTGAGCCTATTACCACAAACCTACCGGAAAAAAGTAACAGCTTCATAATAAATTGTCTCCTTTATATTAAGAAATCCCTGCTGAAATGATGTAATTTGAAGCATTAACTCTACAGTTCCTGTACAGTAGATCAAAGCCCAAAAGGAATTAGAAATTGTGTCCTTGAGAGACTTGTGGTAAAATAAATGTTGCTGATTGTTAGTGTTAAAGTTCAGGATAGAAAACTGAGTAGTGTCAATGCCAGAAATGGTCAACCCTATTCCTGAAAAGCCATAATCTAGCCATCTTTATACTGTAGGCTAGTCTAACTTTAATCTTCTAATCTTCAATTTCCATATACTGTACTTGAAACACTTTTATTTTAACCACTTAACCAGGTGATTTGTTATGTAGTTTAGAGATGTAATCACACTATTGTGATCACAATGATTACGTTTGACTTACTAGAACCAATGTATTTACAAAACATCCATTTGTTCCAAGTCCTTAAAAATGTGTTATAAGATTGACATATAACCCCTGCTAGATAGCGCCTATAGATCTAGTGTTGACCAACCCTGACCTACGGTATGTCTTACTTTTCTAACCTTTCTCCCACCATCCAAAGTATGTTGAAGAATTGCAGGACTCTTTTTTAACTGAACCTTTTAATTACCAAATGAGCAAGTTTTAATCATCTGAAAAAAGGAGGAAGAATGCCTTAATGTTTTCATAATAACAATTTTCAACAATGAGACAAATAGCCGGCACTCATATTTATATGAAAAGTATAAAAAGAATCCATGGCTAGGACTATAAAACTGACATTTTTTCATTTCAACCTATCATATGACATGGAAGGCAGTAACAACATAGTACATAATGTTGTGTGAATCACAAAATATTTACAGAACTTTTCCTGTATTATTAAAATTCCCTAGCCAATTTTTAAATAACAATGAAAGACAATTACCAACATTCCAAGGGCTCAGTGTATCAATGCTTCATTTATAAATACGTGCTACTGTTCAAGCGATTTAAAATACCACAAATAACAAAAATAAAATAATAATTGAAAATAAAACAGAGGAAATTAACCTCTGCTCAACTGATACAAATTAGGGTGTCCAAATGGAAAATAATCCGTTATAGACATGGTTTTCCGCTTTCTTTCAAGGAATATCTTGGTAAACTCCTCGATGCATAAACCATCTTTACTATACACTATATTAGCCAAATGGAACACATGTTTAACTCGACTGCTGATGTTTCTAACTTAAATTAATATAAAACCCAAAGTCGAAAATATTTTTATTTTACGTATGGCTACCCAATCCTAAATGAAATGACATAAACTGTAATCGCACACTGTATTAAAAAAATCAAAGGAATAAGCGCTATTATAGATCACAGGAGATCATATCCTGTGTAAACCTATATACTTACTAATTAGTATTCTATTTTCTACAATATTTTTATACCACATATTTTTATTTTAATAATAATACATGTGTTAAACCAATTATATGTTCAAAGACGGATTTAAACCAATCCATGTAAAACAAATGTATACATAGGTTTATTATAACCTAACCTTAATACTGTGGATGCTTATGAATACACTGATACACATTGTAATTTGAAAAGGCACCACCTTAATTCTCCCCCCAAAATAAAGTTTAATATCGTTTCGGGATGTCTTTTTTCGCGTCATTTCGATCAAACCTGGCTAACTTTTAAAAAAGGATAGGCTCAACGTACCTCTTTAAGTAGTTTTTCCCATAAATGATCTGTTGTAATAAAGTAACCAGTCCAAATGCACAAATAAAAATAAAACAAAGCGATCTGTTTCCTAGCAAATCTCTCCCGGAAGGGTCCGAGTATCCCATTGTTTCCTCTGGAATCCAGTGATTTAAGATAACAACCATAAAATAAGCGTCTATTTTATGTGACCCAAACGCGACACAATCAGACTTGGTCACTCATATTTGCCCAGTGTAGCGTTCAGGACGGCATTGCCTTAACTTCACTATACTGTACGTCAACAGCAAATGTGCTTACTGGCCACAAAAGCAATTATTGCTGTTTTCTATGTATATCTTCCGAAGCGCTCGTAGTGAGACCAAAAAAATCCGTCCCCATTGAGACGGCAAACCAAAGAAATTGAAATCTCGTTACATTAGGTTCTCAAATTGTAAAGCCCCACTCATCTTGTACACTGTCAAATGATGTCTGGTAGGTAGGCAAATGCAAAGGAGAACCTCGGCTCGATCACTGCATTACAGCTTCTCCCAGCAGTCTGCGAGAGGAACGCAGCCAGTTCCAATTTTGTTCAGTGATCCAAACAGAAGGTATTGGCTTCCAGACGTGACTGGGATTCACTATTGCGAGTCAAAGAAGACCGTGTGGGTTGCGTCTAATAAGCAAGCGCCTTTTTTACCGCATTTCATTGTACATTTACACGAACATAACTATTAGCTCTCTGTAGTAAGATAGGAATGACGATAGGTTTGGATAGCATGAGTGTTTTTGAAGACAGCACAGTTCATTTAGCCTGCTCAAGTCATCGGTGAAAACAAGGTCACAATTGCATCCCTTCAAGGACAGCTGGTAGCTCCGCCTGCATACTGATTTACTGCACACAATACATACAGTATATACTGTACTGTATATAGGCAACAATGAGTAATCGCTATTCTTTTCAATGTATTTAATTTTTGATTTTGTTTAATTTTTTTTTCAGATGAAATGACAAAAGCTAAAAACAAATTACCCTGTGAAATATGAAATATTTAACAATTTCTTACGAAAACAAAGATTATAACGCTGCCCTCACCAAGTGAGAAAGGTGTGACAACAGAATCAGGAATAGATGCCCTACTGTACAAACTCAGGAAGACAGTCAAGATATTCCCGAAAACCTTGAACCAAAAAAGGCTTTCGCAATATACAACAGCTTTTTAAAGCATCAATGTCACATCTCATTATTCCCAATTCACAGTGTTATTGAGTTCAATAAGTATTCTATTTTCAGACTAAAGTACTTTGTCCAATCTCCAGGGGTACAAGGAATTGTCCCATTTTGGTTAATCTAATGTCATTTTGCAGATGATGAACATTTTGGCCTCTTTGTACATCTTTGAATGTCCAATTTAATTTTGCCCTTTTTTCCTGTTCTCCATTTGTTACATGCCGTAAAGCTCTGTATGTGTATTTATTTGCAGCTTTTCAATGACACAACTTTGTAGCATGTTTGTTTGTTGTTTTACCTCTGACATTTACACAGATGGCAATTGTAAAGCCATCCAAGTCAGGAAGCTATGCATCCTGAATCTTCTGTTTCATTGGCAGAATTAACCAGCTCCTGTGAAGAGACATTCTTCTTCTTTATTTTTATTTTTACATTCTTATTTTTATACTACATTTTTATATTCAATGACTATGAATATGAATAAATTATCCGTCCTTCGGATGAGACGTAAAACCGAGGTCCTGACTCTCTGTGGTCATTAAAAATCCCAGGGCGTTTCTCGAAAAGAGTAGGGGTGTAACCCCGGCGTCCTGGCCAAATTTCCCATTGGCCTTAACCAATCATGGCCTCCTAATAATCCCCCTCTATGAATTGGCTACATTACTCTGCTCTCCTCCCCACTAATAGCTGATGTGTGGTGAGCGTTCTGGCGCACTATGGCTGCCGTCGCATCATCCAGGTGGATGCTGCACATTGGTGGTGGTGGATGGGAGACCCCATTACCTGTAAAGCGCTTTGAGTGGAGTGTCCAGAAAAGCGCTATATAAGTGTAAGCAATTATTATTATTATTATTATTATAAAAGCTTCATGGTGATTCATATTTTTATCAGGTGTGCCGAAGTGTAGCAGGCACCTCGTTCATCTGTCAAATCTTCTATTTTAAAATCTTTTTAAATCCCTTCATCCCTAAGATATTATTTGATTTCTTAGCATTTAATGAAATTAAGGGTGTTTATTTTTCAGTGAGCCCAAAATTGTTTTCCTAATATTGCAAAGCTGATTTGTACTGCATTGGATATTTTCTGATATGGACATGTATACATTATAAAATGTGAAAGGAACATTTTAGCAACAGTTATTTGAAAGACTTGAAATGGTGCATATAAAAGGTATAAATTCAGACTTATTTTCATTGATCTTTATGTGAGACTATGTGAGACACCACATTTGTTTTAAACTAGCTACATTGTACAGTATATATAATTTATTAGGAACAAGTAATAGATTTATTCCATGCTGAAAAGAGAAGAAATAAAACCCTGAAGAAGGCTACATGGCTGAAACGTTTTGTTTTCTTTCTTCTCTTTTCAGCATGGAATAGACCTATTACATGTTCCTTTGCAGTCTACACATGCTAAAGCAGTTACCCTACTGAACTATATAAATTATTGCTTAATATGTTTACATCTAGTAATGTATTCGTTAATTTGCTACTGTATGTTATTGCCATTTTATTATGTTTTCATAAAAATGACTTATAATAACATGCATCGATCAAAATATCCTAGGTTCTTCTTAGCCTTCTTTCAAGTAAATTTTGGTTCCTAATTAATTTGGACAGTTCCAAAAGAGCTTCAAGTATTAGGTTTATTCCATGCTGAAAAAAAGAAGAGAGAAAACACAATGTTTCGTCCGTGGAGCCTTCTTCAGGTGTGAGAGACACAAGGCAGTAGGCAAAGGTAATGTAGCAGGAGAACAAAGGTTGGGAGGGAGGAGGAGTGAGAGGCGGGAGCAGGGGACAGAAAGAGAGGCCAATCAAGAGGTGTGAAGTCAGAATGGGTGTAGAGTGGTGTGAAATGAAACTTCCAATGAATAGAGAGAATTTAGAAAAAAAGTAGTCTGTCGTTAAGAGAAGGGGGAATGTGTGATCCTAGCTGCAGAATACGTTTTGTTTTGGTAGTCTTTCTGATGTATGAGTTCGGAAAACCGTCTTTGAGAACACAGATGGAGAGATTAGAGTGGTCGTGGCTGCCAGAGGTGAAATGAGAAACAATGGGCTTGGAGAGATCTTTAATCTTCACAGCCCTGACATGTTCTCTGAAGCGGTCTCCTAGTCTCCTTCCTGTTTCTCCAATGTAGATGGCTGGGCATTTACTGCAAGAGATACAGTAAATAAGGTTGCTGGAGGTTCAAGATACCCTCTGGGTGATGCGGAATTGTCCTGAGGGGCCTTGAATGAGTGTGGTGTTGGATGTATAATGTATTTGCAGGTGAGACAGCGAGCTCTTTTGCAAGGGAAAGTGCCTGGTGTGGATGGTTGCTGAGGGCGGTCAAGGGAGCTGTGAACAAGAAGGTTGTGCAGATTAGGTGCTCAGCGATATGAGATGATGGGGCGGTCACAAAAGAGGGCCCCAGTGGAGGGATCATCCTGTAGGATGGAAAAGTTGTCGTTAATAGTCCTGGGGATAGGAAGTGTGTTAGGGTGGTAGGGAAGCACCAAAGGAATGCGGTTGTTACGGCAGGAGTTCCTGATTGGGTTGATGGTCCGAGGGGTGTTTTTGGCTCGGGCAAGGGCCCTGTCAATAACACTGCTGGGGTGTCCTCTGTTGAAGGAAAAAGGAGTACATTTTGAGGGCTTGGTTCTCTAAGTCGATGTTGTTGCTGCATAATCGTCCTAGCCGAAGGAACTGTGAAAAGGGGAGAGAGTTTTAAGTGTGTTTGGGGTGAAATAAGCTGTACATGAGATAGCTGTGTGAATCTGTGGGTTTGTAATAAACTGAAGTGGAGAGTCGGGGGTAGCTGATGGAGAAGTTGATGTCTAGAAACGAAAGAGCAGTGGAAAATATGTTAACTGTATATTTGAGGAACAGGTGGAAGTTGGTGAAATGGTGCAGGAAGCACTCAAGCTGATCGTTGGAGCATGTGGCGGCACCGACGCAGTCATCAATATAACGCTTGTAGAGGTCAGGGACATAGCCAGTGTAGGAAGCGAAGAAGCGTTCTTCTACCCAGCTTACAAAAATATTGGCATAGCTGGGTCCCATTCTGGTGCCCATGGCAACTCCACTCACCTGCTGGTAAAAAAGATTATTGAAAGAGAATGCGTTCAGTGTGAGGACCAATTCTGCAAGGCGTACCAGGGGGTGGGTGGATCAAGCACTGTGCGTTTGTGCAGCGTGTGCTTGAGGGCTGTAAGGCCATCATTATGGGGAAAAAGTTGGAGCGTGTGGTTGGTGTCTTACAAATGGTGTCTACAATCAACAATTCTTTTATTATTCTTTGGCCAGAGTCAAATCGAAACTTCAGCATATTCACTGATCGCCAACAGAAAATGTATTGCCTGATACATTTCTGAAACTTTCTTTGTGCCAAATGTTTTTGCATTTATGCTTTATGAAATGTAAAATCACAAAATTGTGGGTCTGAAATTGAGATTGGCAGATGTGCCAAAGGTTCAGAAACGCTTCATTTATTTTGGTCTATCTAAGTAAAAATGTAATACACATTGTGTTATAAGCAGAACCCCTGATGACAAATTAATTACTGTTATATAAAAACCTTTCTCAAATTAAGGAAGACATTCATTTTACTGCCGTTAGTTTTCAGTACTATATAACTGTACTTTAGTATTTTTTTAAAAAATTAATGACACATTCTCACAAGCACATTAGTTTTATTAATTTCTGTTTATATGTAATCAGGGCCAGCCCCAGCTGTTTGGGGGCCCTGTGCAAGATCTTGAAAATGTTGACCCTCCACATTGCAATTTGCACATTCACTACTATTCACTACTATCGGCTCCCACCCCAACCTTATTTTACTAGGCACTGTAGAATAATTAAATAAATGAATCACATAACTAGAAAACTTGTATTAACCGGCTTTGGAGAACATATAATAAATAACTTACAAACAAGAAGAAAAAGCACACCTTTTACAAACATGACGCTTTTTAATATTAAAAGTAATAACATGAAAAATAAATCTGTTAACTTTCTAGTAAAACACTTCAGTATTTCTACATGTCGAGCTAGAAAATGTGGCTTGTTTACTGTTCACTACTTACATGGATCTGATCGACTTAAAACTAAATGAAATACAAAAACATTATTACAATGACTTGATTTGGCATGCCTCAGTTTTTACATCACTTATCCTGCTCTTCTTTTCTCAGTGCTGGATAGGCACATCCTTTTGCAGGACAATGTGCGTTTACCAGTTGCAACTACCTAATTTTAATTCAAGACTATTACAACATTCTGAAGTTTGCAACACAAGGAAAAGGTCACTAGTAATGTTTCATTACACGTTAGATGTAAAGAAAGAGTAATTAAACTAATCATAAGATTTTCTACTTTCTGAAATTAAACAAACAGCATTTGGTGTAGCAGCAGCTGAAATCACACTGATTGTCAGTTTACAGAGAAGAAGACGGTGAAAAAAACCACTACAGTACATTTACAATAATATTATCATTTATAACTGTATTTTACAGCCTAGATTAGCACAGCGGCAACAGAAAGAGCCACTGGAGGGGATATTTTCGCTCCAGTTTGTGAATGTGCTGATGAAAAAAAACTGTTCTGTTGCACGTTCAAGTGGCCCCTGGTGTCTGTGGGGCCCCAGGCGGTTGCCTTGTTCTCTTAAGCCAAGGGCCAGCCCTGAATGTATTTAAACCAGTGTGAACTCTCTGAATGAGCATGCCTGTTCATGGTCTTTTTACAATTGGCACAGCTTAAACATAATCATCTTAAACAAATTCAGGTGATGACCCTACTTGTAATTATTACAGGAATTGAATTTTTGATCCACATGATGCATTCTCACAGCAGACAACTTGTGCATTTCTAACAGTGGCCAAAAATCAATCTTAAATGTAATCAGAAGAATACAAAAATGCATGTTTCACATTACATTAACAGGAGTGCGAATTAACTTGAGATTTGAGTCTGAACTATTCAGAATTTGTAGCAGTGTAAACTGGCACTGTAAATTACTGTATCCCCACCACACAAACATGCATGTGTGTCTCCATTTATTTCAAACATTTGTACTAAACGGTACAACAAAATTTAGGCTACATTACATTTAAATCATGCTTGACTTCATTACAGAATATCCAATACAATATGTTTGTATGAAACATCTATTCTATAATTTTATGCAATTCAAGCTTTCAATCTGCAGTTAGAAAAAAAATGATAACATGCCTTTTCACTTTTCTTACTTTCTCTTTTCACAAGTATCATGTTTTTCATAGGAGATAAAACTAGCTTCTTTTAACAGGAGTATCCAATATGTACAGTAAACCTTATTAAGCTTCATAGTCTTTGCTTAAGGCAGATCATGTGTCTGTTTCTTTGCACATTAACTCTCTCCGGGGGTAGAATGTCCCTGACAATGATATTTCTAAAAGGCTTATTGCTACTATACTCTTTTTCTTTAGGAGAAACAACCCTTCTGTTTCCACCTCTTTCCATTTGCTGTGCTCAAATTTGAGGTTATAAATAAGTGTTTAATTTAGTTTACAAATATGTTTTATAAATCAATAAAGATAGCTTTAAATGAATGTATGTATGTATACATACAGTATATAATAGCATAATTAGCCATTTGAACCTTACATATTCTTGCAACTGTATGTACAATTCTTCTTCTGGCTAAAAATTGTATTGGTATATAAAGAACGGTTTACCTTTAGAAAACATAATGATGATATTTTTATATACCGCATGCAAAAATAAATCCCTTCTCATTACTAAATCTACACATGCTTTCATTAATCCAGTCACTGATTATAACCTCTGCTCTCAGGTCCTTTCACTACTGCTTCATCACTTTGCCCACAAGATATATTTAATGTAAAAGCTGCAGCTCTCTGGAAACAAGAAGGGAGGCAAAATATTCTAAACTGATATAAGCATATCGCTTAAAATGTAAGTTTAGGGCTTATTACTTTCATACTTATTCATACATTATTATGACTAATTCTGTCATTATTTGGATAAATAAAAAAAAACTTTATTTTTTCCAAACCAAAATCATAACAAAATGATATGTCTCCACTCCGGATACCTGTTTATGTGATACTATGCACATGTTTAAATAAAAAATAAAAAAAATAAAAAAAGGATTTCATATGAAGATACACAGGGTGTATTTGTAAGAATTCACATTTGTGTTCTCAGTGAATCTGTTATTCATGTCTCAAAATGGGACCTTTGAGGGTTATACTGGAGATGTTGTCTTCTTACATAAAAGAGCAACACCTCTATATCTCTGCAGGGCTGTGCTATGCTTCTCTTTGTGCTGAACCTCAGTGACTCATTTGGCAAAGAGGTTTGCTACAAGCTTGTATTCAATCTAGTCCTACTGACTTTGTGCATTAAAACACAAGCCATGTACAAAAGCAGTGCCAGTGACAGTAAATACACATTGGAGCAAAGCGGCAGCCATGACATGGATTGTGACCTTTGCTGCTTCAGTGAAATGGCTTAAAGTTTTCTGAGACTGATAGTTTGTAAGAATTTCCGACTGTTAGATGCCAAGTTCTGAATTGTCTGCAGTACAATTATGTTCAAAGGGCGTGTATTTTGAGTTACTGTTTTAAACAACTTATACAGGTATGTGCATTGTTTTTGCAGGTTAACTAACTGGGCTAAGGGGACCTGTTTGGGGGAAGGGAAAGGAAAATGAAAGGGTCCACAAAAATATTGCATGCAAATGAGAAGACTTTGCTGCAGCTTTAAAAGCTGAAATAATGAGCAAATTATAGAGGTACTGTATGTGAGGATTGTTGGTTTATTTCTGAATAAAAGTCTTTTTTGTAAATCAACCTTGTCTAATCAACTCACAGTACAATATTATGGTATTAAGGAGCAGTCTATTTAAAAATACACTCATATACAGTATACTGTATATATATTACTCTATAATCTTTCTCTTACTTTTCTAGGCAGCCATGCATATTTCAACAATTTTATTATTAAGTTGGCTGATGTTTAATTGTGTATTTAAAGAAATATGTATACAATGTGAGAAAGCACTTTATTAGGAAGCAATTTATTCTGTATTGGTATTGGGCCACACAGTTGTCATTGCACTCAGGGGTGATACTTCACAGGTCCATGGCCCTTGGTTCAATTCTGACAACGGGAAACTGTCTGTGTGGAGCTGGTGTATTCTCCAGGTGTCCCAGGTTCAGTCCACCTCCCACACACAAGCTGGCTAAGATCGATTGGCCACGCTTAACTGTTCCTGAGTTAGGGTCCTGTGACTAGGGTCCCATGTGCATTTAATTCTGCCTTGGACCCCGCATCAACCCTGCATCTGGCATGCTGCAACCCTCACCAGGAAAGTGTCTTACCAACAATGATGGATGGATGATTGGACATGGTGCTTAATAAGCAGTTCTAGAGAAGATACAATAAACTTGACAGTGCCCTAGTTAAGCTAAAACTGGGGCATTACATTACATATTCTGTGCTCCATGCCTCAGAAAGCATTTCCTTGTTGATGCCTCATAAAAGGTCTCCAGAAGGGCAACTGGTGCTAAAGGGCTTGTAGGACAAAAAACAGAATTAACTAGATCTGTACAGACACTAGCAACAGGACCTGAGGGAAGACGTGGCTGACATTGACCTCCAGCTATTATGTGTTGAACAATGGTCAGTGCTGGAAATATGGATTAATTAATTTTATATCTGACACAAAGTTTATTTCTTACAAAGAAACAAAGTACATACGCTCTAGGATTTGTGTAGCTTGACTGGTCTTTAAAATGGATTTGAAAGAATGTGTTCCACCATATGTTGTGCTTCAAAGGTTATTCAGGTCAGTAGTCTCCAACCCTGTTGTTGGGGAGCTCCAGTCTTTTGGGACGGTGATTAGTAGTTCATGATTATCTTAACTAATTAAACAATGGTCAATAAGGTCTGGTGGCTGTGAAGCCAATTGCAATGAAAATCAGAAAATTCAGTCCAGGATCAGCACTGAAAACCCTGTGTTTATGATAACAGTTAACATTATTTTATATTACACTTTATATATATAATTATTATTATTATTATTATTATTATTATTATTATTATTATATAAACCAGTTTGTGTCCTTTGCACAAAACCTAAGTTCTCATGTTAATATTTTCTTGGGAGAAGTTAGGATTGATTTTTGTTCATAAAGTGCTTTCAAACTTTTCTTGAGTGTGTTCATCAAAGTAACTTTTCAAAATACCCTATGAAATCTGTAGTAAGGTAATCTTGAATAATGTGATTTAGCGGATATTTATGTTGGTGTATGTACAAAAGAGAAGGTTCTGGCCTAGAAATTGTCTTAGAGGGAATTGTAGCCGGCTATCTTTTAGCAATGGACACTGCCATCTGGAGGAACTTTACTGTATATTAATTTCACTTGCATATAGAACAGTTACAAATGAGAGGAGACCATTTGACCCATCTAGTCCTTTTAGATGTTAAAATCCAGCACTTCCTTGAAAGAAACTAGGGCATCAGCTAGGTAACTTGTTCCATACTCCCACAAACTTAAGGGTGAAGAAGTACCTCCTGTTTTCAGTTGTAAAAGCACTTCCACTTTTCTTTCCACTTGTGAACTTTCTTCTTTTTCATGTTTCGTTGGTCATGCAGAAGAAGTCTGCTGGGACTTGTCTTCAGTCGTGTCTTGGTTTGGCACTGCTATGTTATGTCTTTGAGGATTTTGATTCCTTGTATTAGGTCCCCTTGTAGTTTTCTCTGTTCAAGATTAAACAAGATCATGTCCTTCATCAAGTCAATTTAGCACATTAATTTCCTCAATCTGTTTTCTCTATTGTGGTCAACAAAATTGTACACAGTTTACTAAGTGAGGCCTTACTAATGTACTACACAATTTTATAGCATCTTTTAAAATAAATGTTATACTTTAAAATACATCTCCTAACATTTTATTTGACTTTTTTGTTCTTTCAAATTGCTAAGAAGATGGAACAATATAAATGTTCCTTTCTGTTTCTCTCTTAACATTTCTAATATGTCCTTTTTATCAGTGCTTGCAATTCATAGTACTTCTTTTAAATATATTTGCTGTTTCCTTATCATTTTATAAAGTGCTTTATTTTATTAAGTGAACTATGGAACCTGTTGGGATACCATTTTTATCTTGATTTACTTTTTTTGGATAAGTTTGTTCAGTACTTCAAATCCCATTAAACTATTCACATCCATTCTATACAGAATCAATATTCATTATATCTAATTTTACTTCGTTTCATTTCTTCGAAGTCTGCTTTCATGGAACTGTGAACTTTGGAGCCAAGCGCAAGATAAGTATGCTTTCCGCATTGGCAAGACGTTTGGGCTGTATTTCTGCTCATAAAGCCTGACCTGCTTTTAAATTCTTAATGTTGGTATAGTTTTGGTCATATGTCTATTAAAAATAGACTTTAAAGTGTAATTAATATAGATCAAAAGTACGTTATGCAACGTTTTAAACAAACGCTTTTCTTACAAATATCTAACATTAATAGCACTGAATAGTAAATAACAGACTTGAAAAAGTTGGTTCCGAGTTTCCACCGGAAGAAAACGGAATTGATTTAGTGGAACACCAGACTCTTTTCCGGTCTCTATCGTGTCAGCCTCTGGAGGAAGATGGTGAGTGTTTCACGGCTGCCTTATAAAGGATCTTATAACATCGAAAATTTGGGTTGTTGTTTGTCTCTGAAATTGTAACAATGTGCTAGTGTAAGACGTATATATGCATTTTTAAGTAATATTTCGTAGGATGATGTCGAATTTACGTTTTTAAGCCTTTCTTCTTGAACATGTTTTTTATAGTGTTTTCACTGGCTTTCAAGAAAACGAACAAAATTGCAACCATTTAGAATGTATTTTAATTACATTGCCAAAGCGCTCAATTTATATCTATTATATAATACACATACAAATTAAGCGAAAACGTGAAGTGGTAGCGTTATATAAAAAGTTCCAACGGGGTTGGCTCCGTAGGCCTTGATGCATGTCTTAATTATTAAAAATCTTAATCATAAACTTAATACGTTGTGGAATGTAAACGTTATTACACTGTGGTGGCACTTAATAGTAGTATTACGAAAATGTAATGCCAGTGGCTAATATTTCATTGTGAGCTGCATTATTGTGCTTTGGAAATGTTTCGGAAAAGTGTGCAGATGATCAATATACGAAACAGTCGCGATGTGTAATAACACTTCTGTACATTTTCTTCGGGGAACGTTTTCTGACAAAAAGAACTTGATTGAAGCGCGAAGTGTCTTGTCAGTGATGTTTTTTAAAAAAATGTCTGAACTTATGAAAATACACTGATTCCACGTCTTAACTGAGACGAGACCTTCACTTTTCAGGAGGTGGTTTTTGATGCTACAGTCCCAAGTGGAACTGACTTTTTTTTTGTATTTGGCTTTTTGCTTTGTAGACGAAGGGAACATCGTCATTCGGGAAGCGTCGCAACAAGACGCACACACTGTGTCGCCGGTGTGGCTCCAAGGCCTATCATCTCCAGAAGTCCACTTGCGGAAAATGTGGATACCCAGCCAAGCGCAAGAGAAAGTGTAAGTGTGCTTGCCCCCATTGGCAAGAAGCAAGGGCGGTATTTCTGTCCGGAAAGCTTGTATTGCAAGAACATGGCTGGAAGTGCATGTTTCCAACCCATTCCTGTTAATCAGTTTTATGGTGTTATAATATACGTCTTTCACTCGAGAGCATGCTCAAGGCAGTGATGTACAAAAATGTCAAATGTGAAATTAAAAGAAACCTGATCGAAATTGATGACCGTTAAGAACGGGTAAGTTCTGAGACGAGGTTTAAAGACATCAGCAGAGGATGTGTTTTAAACATGAAGTGTAAAGCACTTGTAATACAGCTACTACTGAAAAGGCTCAGCCCCCCCCAGCATGCTTGAGTGTGTAGTCTTGGGAACGTTCAGGAGCCTGGAGCCAGCAGAATAGAGTGTGGGAGCTGTGGAGATAGTAACTTTTCAAGGTGCACAGGAGACAGATTCGTGTAGTGCCTGGTAGGTCAACAAGAGAATTGTAAAGTCAATCCCGTAAAGAGGCTGGTAACCACTGCAGGTTTTTCAGCACCGAAGGAATATGTTTGTCTTTTCTAGGCTTGGTCAGCACTGATGCAGCACAGTTCTGGACATATAGTTCCTCAAATAAGTTTTTAGGTGATCCAGCTAGCAAAGCTTTGCAGTAGTCTAGTCTTGATGAAAGCATTAACTCTTTGGGTTGGAAGTGCTTTTTTTTACCCTATTCCTCCTAAACAATGCTCACACTGCAGGTGGTTGAGCATCTATACCTGGTGAAGTCTACTTGGGAAGTCTAGTCCAGATTCCCTTCTAAGATGTTGGAAATCTGCAGGGCTGATTCTTTTTTAATAGATAGATAGATACTTTATTGATCCCGTGAGGGAAATTGCAGTGCAACAGCAGCTTAACACACACAACACAGCCACAGTGTAACGAATTATATAATAGTACAATACATGCAATACAAGAGTTACTCGCAGTCTGGACACACAAGTGCAAACTAGAACAGAACAGTACACAGAAAATCGTATCACACGTATGAATATAAATAAAGATGTAACCATAGATATAAATATCAATGTATTGCACAGGTCCCTGGCATATATTGCACAAAAGTGGTTGTAAACGGGAAAAAGAAAGAGAACAGGTGTAGCAGTAGATGTGTATATGCGTTTAGTCCAGAAACAGGTCACTGTCGATGTTGCCCCTGCCAAGACGCAAAGTGGATGCGTTGTACAGTCTTATGGCAGACGGCAAGAATGACCTCCTGTAGCGCTCCCTGTCGCACCGTGGATGAATCAGTCTATTGCTGAACGTGCTCTTCATTCCTGCAAGCCTGTCATAGAGGGGATGGGAGAAGTTGTCCATGATGGCCTCTAGTTATATGTACATTAACAATTTGACATAAATCAGCTGTAATCTTTCACGTATCACCCTGTTTGAGTCTAGCGAGAGAACCAGTTATCCAGCCTCTGTAAAACCATTCTGGATTCTCTTTGTCCCTTTTGCACAACTGCCATTTGACAGGATAGTTCGTCAATTGCTGGTGATGGGAACGCCACCTTAATCAAAGCTGGCTGTACAGCTCATTTGAAGAGACGGACGCTGGAAAGGAGTACATTGTCTTCACATTGTCCTACGTTGTATCTTGAAAAAATTGTTTCATGGGGTTAAGAGTAGATATTAAGACCTTTGGAAAATTTCCTCTTATCTTGCAGACAACTGGAGTGCCAAGGCCAAGAGGCGCAATACCACTGGAACAGGACGCATGAGGCATCTGAAGGTTGTGTACCGCAGGTTCAGGTGAGGATTGTTTGCTTTTAAAATGAGAACAAGGGTGACATCAAGCACAGAGTGGTTCCGAAGAAGCATGTTCTGCTAAATTTTTAAGTGGGTCATGTTAATTGTTCAGTAGCTATCAGGAATTTTAACACGAAAATTTAACATGGTAGTTAAATTGTAAATGTAATTCCGTTTGAAGTAGCCTTATAATCTGCACTTTGCTAGATGGTTTAAAACGACAATCATCTGCTGGAGCTGATATTTTAAATACTAAATCTAGCTTTTAAGTCCAGTTTAAAAGAAATACTTCTCACAACCAGTAGTGTTTTCATATTGCTAGCTATGGATAAACTGGAAAAATAGCAGACAGTTACTGTTAATCGAGGCATCTAGGGCTTTGTTGATGGTAAGGCATCTAATTTGCTTATCACTAAATTTCTTAAGTATGAGTTGCAAACTAAACATTTAAGAAGACCTGTGGAGTTGCATAGGTTTCATTTTGTGAGAAATTAATTTGTTTATCTTGCATAACAAGTGATTGTGCTGTAGATAGAAAGTAAGAGCTTGCTGTAGGTTTGTGACATCTGAGAGGTCAAGCTTCTGCTGTCAAGAAAAGAGCAGGATAAGAATGAAACAAATGTAAGTCAGTATACAGAATTGCAGAGCAGCCATTCATTTCCATCACTGATGATTGTTGATCACTGGCCATATTTTAATGCATAGATTTTACTTTTTGGTGGCATCATGTTTTATGCCTTAGTCAATTTAATGTAGGAAATGTAACAATTAGAAGTTGCAAGATTTTATGCATTCACTTAGACTTAAGGGTCAGTTTTAAAGCATGATGGATATGTATGTAGAATCTTGACCCTTTTCCTGTTCTTTTGCCAATCAGATGCAAACTTTTTATGACATGTAGCTAAAAAGCTATAAGTGGTTGAGTAACATTTTACCATTTTTATCGCACTAAACATAGTACTAAACATACTAGTACTCTTTTACGAACATGTTACTGATGACATTTCATGTGCGTATCTGTCCCGTGACTTTTTGTTGCAAAAAAATAACTTAAGACCGCTGCAGTTCTAAACAGCTTATCAATGATGTCCAAAAATAAATGTCTGAACAAATGACTTTACTGTGATTTCAGATTTTTACTGAGGTAAGCTGTAATAGTCTGCATGTGTAATCACATTGGCTTGTTGAGACTTGGCCACAGCTCTTGTCTTTAAGAGAGGTAGGCTACTGGGTTTAAGGCCGGGGACATGCACATTGCTCCGCCTGGTGTCACTTTGTAATGTGACGCGGTTATCTGAGACACTGGAGCAGCATCTTGCTTTACATCTAAGTGGCACTTATGATTTCTTGCAAAGAAATATCTCAAGCACTGCTGGATAATTATCTAAGCTTATAACCCTATATATACATTAAGCCATTATTTCACATCTAGTAATACTTAATTCCCTGTTGTAACTGTTGAAGTTAATACTTAAAAAAAATATACTTTCATGTTAATTCAGCTCTTCCATTATGTTTTGATATTTGCTTCATGATAGTAAAACATCTTCTGTTGGTTAGTTTCTGATTCAGTGTATAGTCATGTTTCTCTTCTAGGAGAATACGTACAGTTGAAGGTTGAAAAAGTAGGTTTTCCTCTAGAAAGGAACTTGATATCTGGATTTTGGTTAAAGTGTTGCTGTACATCTCAAGGAGCAGAGTGCAGCAATACCCTTAGAAGTTACAAAATATGAGGAATAAAGTAAATTAGGTTTTCATCATAAGAGAAAGTCATAGAACACTAAAGGTCTTGAGGATTTTTGCAGTGATGCTAATGTGTGCCAACTTTGTAGTAACATTATGCTGTGCTGTTTTCTTTCAGAAACGGATTCCGCGAGGGAACAACCCCAAAACCTAAAAGAGCTGCAGTAGCAGCTTCCAGCTCCAGTTAGACAGACTGTTTAAAATAAATATGCTGTTTCAAAGTGATTGTGTTGTTTTTTTCTTCTCTGGTTACAAAGAGGAAACTCAATGGGGATTCATGATTATCAGTAAATATTATGAGTAAATTGGGCTATAGATCTTGAAAATCTTGAATTTGTAAATAGCCCTCTTTATGAATATGTCCTTAAGGAGTAGGCAACAATGAATGATTCTCTGATAACGGTTACTATATTGTGCCATGGTGTAGGCAAAAATGACATTGAGATGAGTGTCCAGAAACAAGCTTTACAAGTGTGAGGAATTATTACGACATACAAAGGCATCGATTCGACAATAATTCAGCTTCCCAATCAACAAATTTCAAGTCTATTACTTCTGATTGGATTGATAAAAATGTGCTTTTCTATTAGATGCATTGAAGATTCCTTAAGGAAATAGAGCAGCAGACAAAAATGCAAGAACCCAAGTGCATTTTGTGACGCATTTGGTTTTGGGCCAGATTGAGCCTGTAACTGAGGGAGTATTCAAACTGTTAAGGCAATTGGCTTTTGCAAGATCATCAGTGAAGCATATCCTGGACCACAAAATGAAACGCATCCAAGGTTCAGGCTAGGAGGTACATCATAATTGGTTGTTAAGACTTAATATGAGCTGTTTGGCTGTGATGGTGAATCTGATGACAACATTCTTAAAACTAGGAGTTTCTGGGAACTACTAGCAGTTAAAGCTGGAGGAGGGAAATGTCTTCATGTTTTGTGTAGTTTCTGTTCTTAAAGGAACAAAGACATTTCCTGGACTGGTAATGAGGGTTTTAAAATTTTATTTTAAAGGTCTGACCTCACTAATACTTATAAAATAGTTTCCATCTTTAACCCATTTTTTCTTATGAAAAGCAAAGAAAAATGGGTGAAGGGGAGACAAAAATTTGCTTTCATAGCTTCTGCATGAGCAAAGAATGATCTACCCATACATAAAACACATTTCTGTAAATAATAAATAAGTGTGATTTAATGCTGTATCAGTCTTCACCTACCTGACTATTTTGGCTGCAGGTAGACCTATGAATGTCACACTAGAAGATTGCTAGGGGTTTGGAAATTTTCATTAAGAAGGGGCAGTCCTGAACAGCTCTGCACCAGTTGTTTCTGAAAGTACAAAAAACCCACGGTCATGGAAATCCTGGATACGTTATGGAAAATGACATTTTATTTTCCACGCCTGGAAAGATTTTGAAAAATGATAAGTTTTGGAAAAGTCAAGGATTTTTTTTTAATTGACCCAATATGATCATGGCTGTATCATATAATTTTGTTCACAAGTTATGGAAAAATGACATTTTATTTTCCACGCCTGGAAAGATTTTGAAAAATGATAAGTTTTGGAAAAGTCAAGGATTTATTTTTAATTGACCCAATATGATCATGGCTGTATCATATAATTTTGTTCACAAGTTAGCACACTTTTAAAAAGAGGATGTGGCGTTGCTGTTGCTAACATTATGCATTATAGTGTTGCATCAGACCCTCTCGCAGGATTTTTATAGTTAAAAGTTAAACAATTAAAACCGAAAATATAAAGCCATCTTATTTACAGAAATCGTATATACAGAAATGTTTTTCCACACGGTGGAAATTTTGTCTTTCACTGGAAGAAAGGTGAATTTCAATATTACCTAACTGATCCAAATACAAATATGAGAAAATGTGTTTTCAGTGATCTCTGGTTAGCAGATGAAAAATACAAGCTCCACAAAGATGAAGACCCAGGACGTGCGAGATGTAAATTATGCAGAAAAAAAGTCAATGAAAAGTTTTGGAACTTTGTTGGTAAAAATGAGTGGGAACCCTGATAAAACCACTGTCACACTCTTATAAGGTAGGAGATGCACCCTTAAAGGTGACATCACAGAAAATGCAGAGGGTGGGTTAGCATCAGATCCTGCATGGAGTGCAGCTCGTTGTCATCCGTCACAAAGGCTTAAAGTCTGTAGCTATCACGCCTTGTTAACAGGCCGGGACATATTTCTGAGTTGCCTTTTATTCAAAAACTTGAACACTGTGGCAGTTCAGATACAACATCACCTTTCTCTCTGTACCTTTTCAGTCAGCTCACATGTAGATTTGGTGATTCTGGCCTTCTCTCTCAGGAGATCAGGCTCTTTACAGTACTTACAGTATACCATATACTGTGGTATACAACATACAGTGGTCCAGCGCCATGTCTGTGGAGCTCATTAATTAAACCATCAGACTGCGACAGTCAGCGTTTTCAAATTTCTATTAAAGCTAATTTTTTCACAAAAGCTTCTGATGTGTAATTCAGTCTTATTCTTCCTTTCACTAAATTAATTTGCTGTGCTTTTTCTTTTTCACTTTCTTCTTCTGTTCTAGTTTGTTGTACAGCGCTTTCAGTCCTAATAAGCAGTCAAAATACTGAATTAAAAAATAAGTGTATATATATGTCCCACCTCAATTAAGAAAACGCGCAAAAGATTAAAGATTCACTTCTCATTTATATAAATTCGTACAATTATACTTATATATAAGAAAACAAATATTGTATATATTTGAGTATTGTAATATGAAATGTCTGCTCTGTTCTCAGTGCAGGTGCTCTCAAAACTGTTAAACACCAACGCAAAAGTGTTGCCCAACTTCAAGCCGCTTGAAATTCGAGGGCTATGTAAAAAAATAACACCATTGCCTCTCTTCTTACGTCACTTCCGACGTCGTGCACTTCCGTTTTCCTGTTTATGCAGCGTCATGTCCGTCTGCCTGCAGCAGCGCAGGTAGGGCTTCTGCGGGAAGATGGCGACGGATAAACAGAAGCATGAAGGGAGAGTGAAGATTGGACACTACATTCTTGGGGATACGCTTGGTGTAGGAACCTTTGGAAAAGTTAAAAGTAAGTGTGATGATGTGATGGTCAGGATATCTGGATGGGAAAGGCGGTTAAAACAGGAAGGCAGTAGTCAGCTGTCCTATGTGCACTGAGAAGAGTTGCTGAACAACATTGCATGTTGCAATTTGCAGTATCTGTTGCTGTGCATGTTCACTTCAAACTCCCAGAAGAAAATAGCACCGTTTTCATGTGCATGTTGGCGGAGTTGTGTGTTGATTGATTACTGCTCTTTTTGCCTGTCCTCTAATGAAATGTTAGCTTGCTAAGTGGCTGATGTCTCAGCCTTGTGAAGTCAGTAATGGCTAATTTATGTCATTTTTAGTCGAACGTTCCCAATCGTTAAAACAGTGTCAGTGACAAAACTAAGCTGTGATTTGTAAGCCACGCCACTCCTCAAGTTAAAATTGTTTTTAGTTTTGGCTAGATGCGTAACTTAAATTTAATAAACTTTTGAACCCTTTTAATTTCTGTAGGTGTTTTAGAGGTTGTTAATTTCATGTTATCTTAAAAATAATCAAAATGTGGTGTGAGCAGTTGCGGTAGCATCTTTGTGTCACTCTGTAACGGAAAATATTGATTTCTAATGGAAAATACAGGTGCAGAAGCCGAAGAAGAAGTTTGACATCTAACGCGGTTTTTAATGATTTTTTTTTACAGACGGTGTAGACTGTTATAACCTCTTTAATTTTTGCAGTCGAAATCAAAGTTAAGTATGATTAAACTAGCACTGCATAGGGTATTCACATTAGACTTGATTATAATTCGTGGTTATTTGCAAGTTGATGAAAATTTCAAAGAATACCGTTATAAAGTCTACTTTGGATTCCAGCATTCACTTTTGATGTTAAGTTTTATGCCAAATAATAAGGAGTTGGAATATTGATGGTTCTTGAAATGTTTAAGCGACACGACCATCTCTGGTTCACTAGGTTATTAAAAGTTTAATTGAAAAATATATTAAAGATAATCTTTACTTTTATTAATATAGACAAACTATTAAAGGATAACATTACAGGAGCGTCTAGTTGATATTTACAATCTTGAATTTCCATGAAAGCTTTCAAAAACTACATGAGAGGTCTAAATGAATAAATGTTCTTTGAATGAAGATTTCATATATGACAATGCTAAGGCTAATGAAATAAAAATCAGTCTGGAACTTTCAGTCTTATGCAATGTAAGTTTTCTCAGTTCATTTACTATTAAAACTTAATATAAATAGAATATGAATCACTCTCTTCTGAAAGGTTTATAACCAAGTCTTTGCTTTCTGCAATGGTGGAGAAGTTGCATTTTCTGTTGTTTGTAAACCTCATTTGTGCCAACATTGCATTCTATAAAACCAACTCTCAATTTACATATAACAACTTTTTGAATATTTCAAATGAATATTGTCTGGACTACCAAAAGCGTTTCTAGGTTATGCTGTTACAGTTGGGGTCTATAGACCTGGTTTTTATTTAATGTAAATCTTGATTATGAATTGAGCTGGACATGGGTACATTATTGAGCAAAAAGTCAGTTTTTATGTTCAGTTATTAAATTCTCTATACATGTCCTTGACAGCAAAAGGTTTCTATTTTCAAGTAACTGAGATGGCAAAATGTACTCAGCACTTAAAATTCTTATCTTAGTGAAGGCCTGTGTGTAATGTATGCAGCAAGCATTGAATTGCTCTGCAGTGCTTTGACTTACTACCTGTCCAGTGTAGTTGTCCAGTGAACTGGAACGCTTTGTTGATTCTCTCTTATTTATGTATGACTTTGGGGGCTATATCTAATGTTTCCAAGGCAACCCTGAGCCATTGGCAGTTCCATGGCTACCCTGAGACATTGTTAATCACAACTTTATCTGTTAGTTTCAGTGTTGTGTCTCACGGCTCGTAAAAGGTATATTTTCTTCTAGTTTATGTGTTGAAAACTGTAGTTGCATGTGGAGTTGTTCAAATTGTAGAAACCGAGTCTTTGTCCTGTATTTGTTTCAGTGAAGTCTATTTTTATTTTACCCCAGAGCACAACCCTGCAGAATATTACTTACTTTCAAAATTAGGCTTAAATGTGTGACAGTTAATTTTCAGTGTTTTTTTTACAAATTATTATGACTTAATCATTAAAACTGGTAGATTTGAAAGAATGAAATGAGGCTAGGCTAATGGGTTGTTTTCAGGAAAGATGGCCTTCGGTTTTTCTGCTTGTGTTCTACTGGCAGTTTTTGCATCCTTATGTCATATAGTTTTAGATATTTAAGACCAAGTCTTACTTATATTTATGTTTTTCCTGTACGCTGTTTTGAAGAGGCAACATTACTGTGCGATGTTAGCAGTTATTCTAACAGCAGAAATGGAAGGCCACCCAACATAATCAACAGAGAAGCATTAACTTGTGCTGCTGCTGATGATTTGTGAAAACTGAGGTGCTCTTTAATCCCAAGTAGCCTACTGGCTTTGGTTTAAAAGCAATCGGCCTGAATACTAGAACATTCTCATTACGTAAAACTTTCTCAAGCACTTATATTAAACACGTTAATTAGCATATAACAAGCAACTTAATTATAATTTAGGGTGGGAAACCTAAGTAGAGCTTAGTCATAATGAATATGCACTGTTTCAAAATGTTTTATACTGTATATAGCCTATGTTTTTGGAGAATTACATATTGCATTCCCCTACTCTGCTCACACTATCACTTGAATCCTTATGAATTGTGCGCATTAACCTAAATGATTAATCCAAGGAAGATTTATCATGGTCTTGGGGATTGCATCATCACCTAGTCATTATTAAAAAGTAATCACAATAGGGTTTTTGTATTCCTTTAAAGAATATCTGTTTTGCTTACCAAGGACAGCTGAAAGACTGAAGATAATGCTTCTGACTGTTTTTTATGCTGTAAGTTGTGGTGTACAATGTACTACTACAGTTAGCTTGTGCTACAGCATTAAGATTTACAAAGGGACTTTTAACAAAAGTTTTTGGACAGGATAATTGGTTTCTGGGAAAATTGATATGAGTGTGTGCATCTGTGTCTGGTCTGCGATGGACTGGTGTCCCGTCCAGGGTGGATTTAGGCTCCTTCCTGTTGATTGTGGATGGATCAAAGTGTTAGGCAGTTTAGTGGGGCATTATCCAACAACATGAAAGAGTCCAACACCTTTTTTACCTTTACCTTTTTGAATAGTAATGATCAACCTGACTGCTTTGTAACCTGTACTCAAAGGTTACAGTAGACGTTTTTGTGTTTTGCAATCTCCATGGCTCCATGACAAACCTCTGGACATCTTTGGGTATTGGCCTGTGTATAGTAGGTTGTGTATTAGTTTACTTCCTCATTAGGGTGAAAAACGTGTTTGTTTTTACTTTTTGTCCAGACAGGAAATCTGCTTTGCAGGCAGATAACAGACAATACAAAACACACAATAGATTTAACACAACATTAACCAATTTACTAATAAGAATTGTACATGTATGATGATAAAGGAAAAAGAAATATAAATATACAATCAATTGTCCAAATTAAGTAGGTTAATGGCTGTGGGAATAAAGGATAACTGTTGCACTACTTTTAATCTAAATGGACACCCAGATGAAAGGAGCTCAGATGCATTGTTGTAAGGGGTGGTCATGACGATGATTATATTGGCCTTCTGCACTGTTTGTTTGACGTAGATGTCTGACAGCTCTAGCTGTTGTGCACCAGTGATTTTGCCGGCTCCTTTCACAATCCTGCTCAGTCTGTTTTTATTGTGTGCATTAAGGTTACCAAAGCAGGGTTCCGCAGTGAATGTTAGAACAACATGCATTAAGCAACACCTTAGTATTACTGAGACCTTCACATTATATAAGGTGCTATGTTTTAACAATGAACTAGATTAACAGTGGACCAAATTAACTGCTGCTGTAGTCAGTGTAAAACTCTTTAAAGTGACAGTATTTAAGATATGACATCCACCTCCTTCCTAAGTAGACTGCATAGGCTTGTGGTAACCATCAAATCAACCAAGTAACTAGCACTGTCTTTGTTAATACATTTTTTACATGTAAAAATTTATTTCTGCAGAAGAGTATTGGTAATTGGCTTAGTTTACTTGTGGAGGTGTTGTCTACAAGAAGACAGTTGTTTTCTGATTATATTTCTCATTTAATATTTTGTGTTGCACCCTTAATGGCCTGACATCGGTATGCACTTTACAGTAGAGATTACAAATCAGCAGAAGCATTGGTAGACGGAACATGTTGAGGCACAGAAAGTAAAAAGTGGTTGTATAGGAAGCACTAGCTTGAAATGTTTCAAAATTGTTTTGAAGACCTTGAATGGAGAGAGATTATCAGTTAGGCTGTTGCACAGTTTTGGTGTGTTTGTGTTGAAAAGTCCTATAGCCCAGTGTGGTGGCTTGTCATGGGGACATTCAGCGAGCAGAGCTCTTGAGAGTGTAGATCAGGAAATCTTTAAGGTAGAAAGAAGTGATTGTTTTAATACTTTTTGTTGATTAGGAGCCAAAGCAGAAAGGCGAGAGCAGGAGTGATATTCATGTGAAACCTATCTGGCTAAGATTCTAGAGGCTGGGTTTTGAACATAATGAAGTCTAATAGTGCCCTTGGAAGCACTAGCAGGATGTGCATTGCAGTAGGTCTGATAACCCACTTTGCTTGCTGTTTAAGCATTTAAAGCTCAGCATACACAAGAAGATGTGTTTTCAGTTTTATGCTGAATTGTTCCCCTGTATGCCTGCTGTTTTTGTGGTTTAACGTCTTCTGCTTTGACAGATGTTTTGCTTTTGGCCGATCAGGAGAGACTGAGTGCGAGTTCATCAGTCACGTGACAAGATGGTGATTTCTTCATAAGATGTCATGATTTGGAATCCGGTTCCATTTTGTGTTTTTAGTTCAAATGGTATTGAACAAAATACAGCGCATAGTACAGTTTACCGCAGTAAGGATTTCATCTGCTCTGAAGGATGCTGCAGGAATGTTAATATCGGTTGAAATTTCTCAGTGACATTTTCTGCAATTTTGTTTTTTGACAAGACGGGTTTCCAGAGTTGTGTTGTGTCATGTATATGCTAGGTTTACAAATGAACTTTATGCTCATTAAAATGCTCATTTCACTCTGTTGTGGAGCAAAGTGAAATGAGTGTCGTCGATCAATCTCTGTTGGTTTCATGTATTGCAGTATTCACACCTATCCAGCGGCAGTTGTGGAAAAAAGTTCAAAAGGCTGCAATGCTGAGTCATAGATGTTCTGGACTGATTTGGTTTTTTTTTTGTTATTTTATAGGAGCCACTAAAACCTAAACTACAGTGCATTTTTTTTTTACACTTGCAGCAGCACCAGTTGTGTGGCACAAAAACAAATGAGGGCAGGGATGTGAATACACAGTACATTTTAAAGAATTTATTGGCTAATTGAAAGCACTTATGTTTTTTGACTAGGCTTTACCTCAGCATTCTTTCACTCTTTATGGAGTTTCTCTTTAGAACCATTAAGCATACAAAGACAATATAAACAGTTTCAAGCTTTCTCTAAACTATTTTCCTAAAGTTCTTTTTTTTACATGATCTAATAAGGAGATATAAAATGTAATTACTGAATAGAACAGTAAAACATAGGTATTTAAATTTTCATTTGAGACTTTCCTCTCAAGTTAAGAATGCAAGAATGTCAGAGTTGGATTTATCCAGCTCCTTTGGTTTTTAAATATCTTTGAATCTCATCCAGCCCTTTCTTGAGATCAACCAAGATATCGGCTTCAACAGTATGGCCCGGCAGCCTGTTCCATACTTCCAGAATGATGTGTAAGAGAGCTTAGTGTTTTCTGTAATTCAAGAAAAGCAAGCAGTCTGATATTTCTAGGAGACTGACTTTTTGTTCTAAAATGAACATTCTAAAGTACTTTTATTCAATCAAAAGTACTTCAATAATTAACTATTTTTTGAGGTGAAGAAAATGTACTTTTAATACTTCATTTAATTTTGGTTATTTGAGAAACCTGTAAATACTTATTAAATAACTTATTTAAAAGTGAATTAATTGATCTATAATCAAGATTGTTAATGGTTTAATTTTTTAATTTATGCACAGAGTGAGTTTGGTCTTCAGGTAAAGATTATGCTTTAAAAGCTCGTTTTAAAAATGGGAAATTATGAATTATATGCTTTCTGCTACCTTAAGCAGATTCTGGTTATATGCTGCTTGGCAGCACACTGCTGTGTTGGTAGAATTCTGCTTGTGTTGAACCGCTTGAATCATTAGAGCCTGTTGAGTGCCATATGCTTTGTCTTAGACAATGTAGGACTGGAAAATTGTAAACAAAGCCTCTTCAATTGCATGCTTAAATGAGCACAGATTGGAATACAGATTTAGCCAACATGTTTTCCTGTTACTTGATTTGTTGTATTCTTTTTGGATTATTGTGTTAAGTGCAAGCATTCTGTTTAAAATTTTAGTTTGTTTCTCGTGTGGCTGTTTTTTGGGGTCTCTGAAGTATGTTAGATTGCCAATCTTGAAGAGCACATGAATCGGCAATGATGCACTTTTTTGGTTAACAGGTGAATTTCCATGGCTGTTTGACAAATGTCCATTGTACACTAGTTTTCAAGTGTGGAGCCGCATCAGTGTGTGCTGGCTATAATAGGATACAGCTGAAGAAGACTCCACAACCGAAACATTGTTCCTTCTTTCTTAATGGAATTAACCCTTACTTGTTTCTGTGGTGTACTAATGCCAGAATACTGTATCGATTATATTTTACTGCAACTGCTGTCCATGATTTGGACCTTAAAGAAAAGAACACTGTGTTGCCAGAGGAGGTTAACTTTGTAAGTAATTAAAATACCCTAGAACTAGAAACTTTTCTTTCTGCGCTAGTTTTTAATTTTGAAATCTGATCCAAGTTTCTGGTTGCATAGATTGTCAAAGAAGGGTTATTTTATTTGAATTGTTCAGTTACAGTGATTTACATGATTAAAACTGGTGATACTTGTTTTACAGTACTTGTCTCTGGTGTGGCACCTGTCACTTTGCTCTGTTATCAGTAAATTCTGTATCTGATCTTCCCCAATGCTAGGATAGGGGTCACAGTGGTGAGTCGGGTATTGTGATTGGCCCTTCCATGTTTTTAGTGAAGGAGGAATAACTGCAAATTCTGTTGACCAAAAACATTTTTCTTGTTCATCTCGGAAGCAAATATTAACTTTTGTTTTCAATTTGGTTATGTAATCCGAGTCCTCACCTGAGGTGAGTGAACCATAATAAATGCCGCTTTCTGAATGTTTGCAGAATTTTAGTGCCAGTTAATGTATATTTGAATACTGCTGATGAGGGCACATATTATGAATTTGGAATCCCCCTTGTTTGGACTTGAAGTTGGCGTGAGGTTGTTTCCTTGTTTAGCCTATAAGCAAAGTTCTAGGCAAGTCCTGCTAGATTCAGCATCTCAGTCAGAAGATGTCACCTTTTGTGGAAATGCCTGGACTGCTTCCTTCCACAGAGCTAAGATCCATTTATCCATTTTCTTACCACTTCTTCCAATACACATTCGTGGTGAAGCTGTAGCCTATCCTAGCAAGCAATGGCTGCAAGGTGGCATGCACCCTGGATGGAACACCAGTCCATTGCAAGGCAGACAGACAGACATTTACACCTGGGGCCAGTTTTCGCAGAAACCAATTAACTTATCAGTGTGTTTTTGTAATGTGGGGTTGCCAAACCCCACACTCGGGGTCCCAGAACTGCAAGGCAGCACTGCTAACCACTGCACCACTGTGTGGCCGCTGAGCTTAGACTTATTTTTTCTTTTTCTTCTCTTTTTTTCTGATCACAGAGATGTTTTTTTTTACCAAAACACTTAGTGTTGTACTCAAAAACATGAAACAAAAACAGATTTTGTATAAATACATGTATAGTTAGAGGTTTATGTTTGATCACCCAGTGATCCTTTTTCCCTCCCTCTCAGTTGGACAGCATGAACTGACAAAGCACCAAGTGGCTGTAAAGATTCTCAACCGGCAGAAAATCCGTAGCCTGGATGTCGTGGGAAAGATTCGAAGGGAAATCCAGAATCTCAAGCTATTCAGACATCCGCATATAATTAAACTGTAAGTCCTGCATTGTATTACCTAATCATTAGCTAAAACAATGTTTAACATCGTGAGAGTGGTTTTTCAGTTTCCACTTAAAATAGTTCGCTTGTGAGATCTTTTTTTATTGAGTTACAGTTAATGTAAACCAAAATGAGTTTAGTTAAACTAGCTTTTCCCTGGTTATTCCTTCTCAGGTGACTAGATTCCAAAGTTGTTTTTAACAGAGAAAACAGAAATTCTCCCAAATTAAAAGCGGTTTATGATAAAACAAGTAACTGAATTACTTGTAAGACACTCTTACAGCTACCCAAACAAACTCTGCTTCTTTTTCCATTCTGTCTTAAATTATGTTTAAATTGGTTTGTACCATATTTTTTCATTTGGTTTATACCTCACCTGATGAAAATTAACTTCACTTTCAATGTTAATGAATTAATTCTGTAGGGTTTAGTGTAATAAACGTTCTTTTGGTGTATTCATAACTGTATACTATAGTTTTAACACTTAACCAAATGTTTTTAGGCAAATGTTTTGCTTTTTCAAATACTTCCTATATACTGTAGTATACTATAAAGTTTTAAAATTGTGAATATTATATGTGAAGTCAGTGTAAAAAGTAGAAAACCTTTAATGTTACAGGTATCAAGTAATTAGCACACCAACAGATATTTTCATGGTGATGGAATATGTTTCTGGTGGAGAGCTGTTTGACTACATCTGTAAAAATGGGAAGGTAAGAGAAATCACACCACATATCATTTTCTGTATGATATATTGCCATGAAATACTCTTTGTGAGGCCTTTATTATGTGACTTTTTAAACTTTTAACATAGACATTTGTATATATATATATTTGCTGCATGGCTTGTGGTATAAGTTCTAGAATGTACTATACCATCAGGTACTAATGTTGATGTAATAAATTTTATGTTAAGATTTGCAGTTACAATGACTTTATTTCATTATAAGCTATTTGGAGTCCTGTATTTTACAATCTGAACTAAACTTTAAAGCAAAAGAAAAATCACACCTTTCATTTACATTTTGGCATCATTGCATCCCTAATAGTGTTTCTTACCCTTTTCCCAATCTCAGTACACTTGCTTTAATACGTTGTAATGTATTCCACTCCCCACATCTATTATCATTTAAATAAAATATAGATGTGCATGTATTTCTTTAGAAATCCCTTCACATATAATGCTTTCCAGTTCACAAGGCCTTAAAAACAGCATTGCCAACTTATCAAGCACACTAAGAAAAGAAAATAAGGAACTACATGTAGTCTTTAAGTTTAAATCTTTGATGATGCTAAGGATGTTGCTGATTATATTAAGTGACAATTTCAATTTTGTGTTCACAAAAGAAGGAATAGACAACATGTTGGCTAAGAAAAGACACTTCCATGTTAATTAATTTTAGCATAAAGACAGAAGTGTCACAGGTACTGGAAGCATTTAAGATGAATATATTTCCAGGGCTTGATGGCATTCTGTTAATTGCACTTGAAAAAACAAGGTGTTATTTATAGGTCTTTAAAAAAAGGTCTTCGACCAGTGTCTCAAAGTGGTTAATACCTACTGATTTGAACATTGCTAATGAAGTATTCATCAATAAAAAGGGTGACAAGACTGAACCAAATAATCATATCATTGACATTTTAAGTTGAAGCACAGAATAAATTTATCCAAAAAGAGTAATATTGATTCTACTATTCTATTCTCTGGCATATTTGAGAAAAGAATATGCGATTAAAAATTGTGGTATAGAATTAAAGTAAAAATCACATTTTAACACAATTGGTCAAGTACTTTAGACATGTTTGCAGTGAAGTGTTTTTTTCTACTTGTCCAGTGTAACACCTGCTGCACTAATTCAGAATACTAAAACAGTCTTGGATTTTTTCTCTACAGGTGAAAAAGTGACCATTTTGTTAGTCTTTATCAGCACAAGTATATTTAGATATTTTTGTATGGTTTTCAATCTAATTGGGAGACGGTATAATTTGTGGTTCCCAATCTTGTTACTTGTGATCGTAGCTTGATGAGAAGGAGAGCAGACGGCTCTTTCAGCAGATCATCTCTGCAGTGGATTACTGCCATAGACACATGGTGGTGCACAGAGACCTCAAACCAGAGAATGTGTTGCTGGACGCACAAATGAATGCAAAAATCGCAGATTTTGGTAAGCAGCCAGAACCTTTGCTGAGAATCCGAGAAAGCACTATTTCCTGTAATGTTAACGCTGTCCTTTACAAGAAGACATTTTTTTTACCCCTGTTGTCTGTTATTTGTAATATTTCTTAGATTTTTCTAAGATTTCTACGATACGCCTGTTGATCTACGTAAACTAGTTCAAAAGTATGTAGAAGCAATGCTTTTCAAAAGTATTGTCCAAGCAAACTGTTGATAGGACTTCTATGTACTGAATTGTATCAAAGCAAATAATTTAATTCCTCTAGATTTTCAACATTTAAACTCAGAAAAGCAGACCTAAATGCTCTGTTTTCAAGCATGTTTAAAATTAAACTTTGCAATGAGGTCAAGTGAGGTAGCCCACTTTAATGTATTAATCTGTGTAACCCAATGGGAAGCTGGAATATCTGAGAACAGATCAATATGTCACTTAGTACAGTATTTGACAGTACTTAACAATGCTCTGTGTTCTGTTATATTACAAATTAGTGCTCTATGAACACTTTTTAGGTTCATCTAGCAAATACTTTATCATCTATGGAGTTTACTTATTTCACTGAGGACTTTGGCTGTACCTGAACAATATTCATATGCCATTAAGTGTGCAGCAGACAGAGCATACAGATGGGAAAATAAACCAAAATAGAGGACGAGATACAGGGACACAACCCCTTGCGTAAGCAGCTGGTTTAGTCGGTTTCCATGGCTTCTACATTTGAAACTGCATGTACTAAAATCTTTTGTGCACAGTTGCCAAATCTGGTTGCACAATGAAAACCAAGTATGCTCAAATTCTGTGGTTGCCAAATTAGTGGTTACTGTACAACATACAGCTATTTTAGAATCCAGTTTTCTTCCCTACATATTTTATATTTTGTTAATGGTTTTGACATGTTATATTCTAATTATTTGTCACTCATTCAAGGCAACCTTTTAACTTATTTTTATTATCTTTTATTAAATACAGGTCATTTCCTTGTAGAAAATGTAGTGTAAAAAGAGAAATGTCAGTGGAGAATTGACACTTCTGGGGAATGATTTTATTTAAATTGCACAATTTAAGTGTTAAGAACAAAGTTACATACGTTTGAAGATTTTATTTTGTTGTTGCAAGGCTCTTCATATAATGTAGATTTGTCACCTCTTTTTTCATTGGTTTAAAATGTTATACAGTTTATAGAATGCTTTATACAATTAAATTAGGGTGTTTGTATGTGAATTGTCGTAGTTTATTATTTTCTTCTTCCTGGTGTTTGCGCTTGCAGGTCTGTCAAACATGATGTCTGATGGTGAATTTTTGAGAACTAGCTGTGGTTCTCCTAACTATGCTGCTCCAGAAGTCATTTCAGGAAGGTATTGCTCAAGTTTCTTTGTTATTTCTGTGGTGTAAATAGATTTTGGCAGCAGAACGTGATCCCTACATGGAAAGAACACAAATATAAAATTAACTTAAGGATGAAACAAGGAGGAAAGTGTCTGTGAATTTCCATTTCATCATTTATGGCTTGTGGTCTTTGTTTTTGTGTGCATCTTAAATTGTTTCAGCTGGTTCCACTTTTTTGATTAGTGGCAAATTGCTGGAATAAAAACGGGTCTACATAGTACAAAAGCATTACTTTGAGTGAATTGGGACAGGGCTCTTTGGTTTCATTCAGTGTGATTAATAAAGCTTAAGTAATGGAAGGTAATGTGTGCTATAACCATGTTGCATTTCAAACTCAAACTGTTATGCATTTGTACTGCAGATTGATTAGATTGAATTATTTGAAGTCTGTTTTTTGTACATAACTGTTTTTGATATATCCTATCAGAGGAATACATATGGAAGCAACATATAGCAATAATCATCCTCTTTCAGGTTGTATGCTGGTCCAGAGGTAGATATCTGGAGCAGTGGTGTAATTCTTTACGCCCTGCTCTGTGGGACACTCCCATTTGATGATGATCACGTGCCAACGTTGTTCAAGAAGATCTGCGATGGCATCTTCTACACGCCACAGTACTTGAACCCCTCTGTAATCAGCCTTCTGAAGCACATGTTGCAAGTGGATCCTATGAAAAGGGCAACCATTAAGGACATTCGGTAAGTACATTATGAATGCTGGAGTGTCACTGTGCAACAGTTGTCCATTGAGATGCGGGGTTATTCATTGAGAAGAACCTTAATGTCATGCTAAGTAGGGATTTTTTTTTAGTTTAATCAAATGTGTTACGAGTTTTTTTTAATTAGTTGTCATCATATATAAAAGCCAAGGTTCACATTACCACTAAAAATATTTTAAAAAACTTTTCTATCTCCTGTCTTGCAGCGAAGATGAATGGTTCAAACAGGACCTCCCTAAATACTTGTTTCCTGAAGACCCGGCCTATAGCAACACCATGATTGATGATGAGGCTCTGAAGGAGGTCTGTGAGAAATTTGAATGTGCTGAAGAGGAGGTTCTGAGCTGCTTGTACAGTCGGAATCACCAGGACCCTCTGGCTGTGGCCTATCACCTCATTATAGACAATCGCAGGATCATGGATGAGGCCAAGGACTTCTACTTGGCCAGTAGTCCTCCTGACTCATTCCTGGATGAGCACCACTTAGCAGCAGCGAAGCCTCACCCAGAACGAGTACCTTTCTTGGTTGCAGAAGTGCCACCGAGGTCACGCCACACACTGGATGAGCTAAACCCACAGAAGTCAAAGCACCAGGGTGTGCGCAGAGCTAAATGGCATCTGGGTATCAGAAGTCAGAGTCGGCCCACTGACATCATGGCAGAAGTTTGCAGAGCAATGAAGCAACTAGACTACGAGTGGAAGGTATATGATAGAAATGCAGCTCTACACACTTTCTAGTCCTTTGGTGTTTTATTTGCCAATCCAGCTGTACATCCTTTCTAAAACATTAACAAGATTTCTTCAGTATTTAATTTGATAAAAATGATGGTATTTGTTTTAAATGAGTTTGCATTTTTCATTGCAGAATTTAATGTTTTTTTTTATCTAGACCATAATGAAAATGAAATAGTATTCATGAAGAAAATATTGTTGAAAACACTGAACAGTGATGTTTTACTATTCTTTAAAATTTAGAAATTAACACAATGGCAACAAAGTGTTTGTGTGTATGTCGGATTTTGATGCATTTAAAATGTCACTAATATAGACTTCATAAAATCAGTTGAACTGGAACATATTTAAAAGGAATACTTTTAATCGAAACACTCGAAATGACAACTTCTATAGATGAAAGAACACAAATCTTAATCAGAAGCGGTTAAGAAAAATCTAAAACTAAAATGTTGATTGCTCATCCCCTTTACTGTGGCATTCAACTGAATGTCGTTCAGTCAGAAAGTGAATTTCAAACAAAGATTCAACCACAAACAACAGGAGCATTTAAAAATATGCGAGACATAAAACTGTAGAAAAGCGCAGATCAGGAGAAGGGGCATTAAAAAAAAAAGACACTGGATATCTCTGAGCATGGTGAAGTTGATCATGTAATGGAAGGAGTATAGATAGCCTAGATAAGGATATCCCTCCAGATGTTCAGCCAGGTGGAGAGGAAACTGGAGGAATCTCGCCAATAAGGTCAATAGTGATTGTGAAAGAGGTGAGAGAAAACATCCATGAGTCAGCAATTTCTCAGTCACTCTGCAAAGCTGCCTGTATGGCAGACTGGAATCTCAAATCCCACATGGAGTTTGAATTTTTCAACAAAACATATAAGTGATACAAATATGTGGCAAAGGTTTTTGTAGTCAGAGGAAACAAAATTAGGACTTTTTGGCTTAAATTCAAAACGTACATTTAAATATACAATTTAAAATGGTTTTATATCATTTGAAATGCAACAAAATGGGAGATCATGAAGAGGGAGTGAATACTTTTGCAAGGCATTGAGAGGCATTAATACAATAAGCATTAAAGCCATTCAAACAGGTTTTTATCATACTCTTTGCTTAATGAGCACATTACAATTGTTCACTCTTTTGTAATAGCCAGTAGCCATATCACCCTGCAACTCACAACTGGCAACACACTGAAGCTCAGCAGGTGTGAGCTTGGTCAGTAACTGGATGCGAGACCTCCTGGGAAAAACTAAGGTTGCAGCTGGAAGAGGTGTTAGTGGGGGCAGCAGGGGGTGTTCACCCTGCAGTCTATGTGGGTCCTAATGCTCCAATATAGTGACCGTCCTTCGGATGAGACATAAAACCGAGTTCCTGACTCTTTGTGGTCATTAGAAATCCCAGGGTGTTTTTCTTTAAGAGTAGGAGTGTAAGCCCGGTGTCCTGGCCAAATTCCCCATTGGCCTTTACCAATCATGGCCTCCTGATAACCCCCATATATGAATTGGCTTTATTACTCTGCTCTCCTCCCCATTGATAGCTGATGTGTGGTGAGCGTTCTGGCGCACTATGGCTGCCGTTGCATCATCCAGGTGGATGCTGCATATTGGTGGTGGTGGAGGGGAGTTCCCATTACCTGTAAAGTGCTTTGAGTGGTGTGTCCAGAAAAGCACCATATAAGTGTCAGCAATTCATTAATTAATTAATAACAAATGAAAGTCCAGTGTAATTGTTGCGTTTTGCAGTGTGGAGCCAAGATGTGGGTCAGTTAACTGTGATCTATATTGGGATTTGTTGCAATTGAACAGTTTAAATATTTGGAGATTGAATGAGACCAGCTGTGATTCTTCTGGGTCTTTATCATAGTGAATGACAGTGGCTGTAACACAAGAACCAGTGTGATCTCTGTCTCTTTGTAGTCAGAGAACTGAGGCTAAATTTCACTCGCAGGGTGCTCCTCCATTTGTTGTACTTGTCAGCCTCCTTTTCCACTACCTCCAAGTATCTGTGCATAGGGATATGATCAAACACTTTGCTCCTCTTTTGATCTGGACACAGACTTTGAAAGTTTTGACATTCCATAATAGTTTTGTACCAGCATGTTTAAGTTTCGGGAAATAATTTCGGGACATAATTCCCTGTCCCCTGCATTTCCAGAAAAATGCTGACTTACCTGCCACACTGGCTGCAACACCGCACCAAAGGACATTTGCCAAGTATACCCTGGTGCTTGGTGCTTCCTACCGATATCTCATGCACTCTTTTCCTTATTACTCCCTAGGTTGTGAACCCATATTATCTTCGTGTGCGAAGAAAGAACCCAGTGACGGGAATGTATACCAAGATGAGTCTTCAGCTCTACCAGGTTGATAGCAGGACCTACCTCCTAGACTTCCGTAGCATCGATGGTATGTGAATAACAGCAGGGAGGTTTTTTATTACAATTATCTGCAGTGTTTAATATACATTTTTAGATGCGTCTGAAGACTCTCTTTTGTTTTCAGCATGACTCAGGCAAACGCTTCTAGCTAGTACGTTTTCAGTTTAACGCTACATAACATGAGAAGATGTTGACCTTGTGTAGACAGATTTAAAAAATATTGCCAAATGAAGAAAACATTAAAAAGTAGTTATTGTTCATCAACATTAAGATTTTCTCTGAAAAGGTTCAGGAAGAAGAAAGTTTCAAAGGTAGTTGAAGGTCTTGGTGGAAGTGACCTGGACAGATTCCGTAGCTAGGGTGAGGATATTAATGTTGGCACAGTTATTAACTGTTCACATTCTTAGTCATTAAAGAGTCAATACTTTTATTAATTGGACTTGTTGCTTTATATATATTTATGACATTTTTTCTAAAAGAACTGTGAACATGCAATAGGCAATGGAGTTCTCAATTTTCTCCTGAGGTTTAGTAGTCTTCACTTGCCAACTTGTCTGTGGACGGTTGTCGGCACTTCACCATGACCGAGTACATGCAAGAAAACCTATGTCAAGTGTGTGAGCAACAGTTGCTTTTTTAGTAATCTAAATGTGCCAATCTCCTTAACAAATGCATGAGTGGAAAAATATATATTTCTTGTTCCACAACATCCTTTATCATAATGTGGACGTGGGAGGCATCACCTGGAATAAGGCTCACTTTCTACATAGATCTCTTCCTGTTGCTACTTGGAATAAAAATATTTGTCCTCGAAAACCGGGTTAATAAGCAATTCTAAACTCTCCTGTCATCCTTCCCGTGTTAGATGAAGTGACAGAGGTGAAATCTGGGACAGCTACCCCTCACCGCTCAGGCTCTGTCGGGAACTACCGGACGTCTCTGAAGAATGAGGTGGAGGGGGACTCTCTCTCTAAGGGGGACCCAC
This sequence comes from Lepisosteus oculatus, assembly GCF_040954835.1. Classification (NCBI taxonomy): domain Eukaryota; kingdom Metazoa; phylum Chordata; class Actinopteri; order Semionotiformes; family Lepisosteidae; genus Lepisosteus; species Lepisosteus oculatus. The sequence goes on along the minus strand of NC_090698.1, from coordinate 23,858,678 downwards.
CTGCCCGAGGCTCGGATGGCTCTCTGACATCATCGCTGACATCATCAGCGGACTCCACAAGTGGGGACACTGTTCCAAGACCAGGGAGCCATACTATAGAGTTTTTTGAGATGTGTGCTAATCTCATAAAAATACTTGCACGATAATTTTTGGCATTAGCCTTTGAGTGTCTTTATAGCAATAAGCATGCAACGATTCATGGCTTAATGCTTCCCACATGGATGGAGACCTTTAATGGAACTTAATGAAGTTAGCTCCTGTGAAAGGGCTTGCTTGGGGAGGGAACATTAACAGTGATTGCTAAGCCACTTTATAGTAAATTAGGAGTTTTTAAAATTAATTTTCATTCTTGTTGTTCATTTAGTTGAATTGTGTAACCCCCAAATTCATTTGACTTTTTCCACCCTTGCATTGGCACAATGAGGAGCATAATCTAACTGTACTGTGTTCAGTGATGTTAAATCCCTGTTTATTTTATAAAATAATTTGCCTGCAGGAGCTCTAGAATTAAATGCAGGAAGCAAATTTGCACACGTTCCTACCTGCTGCTCTAGTATCTCGATTGGAAGACTAGAATACCAGTGCCCAACTTGCACAATGTGCTGTATGCATTTTGCAGAAGAATGCATAAAATAGAATTTCACTGGGGAAGAACACAATTGTGCAATTCTCCACAAAACATTTCTTTTGCTCTGGTATAACTTAAGGACTGATTTTTAAAAATTCAACTTAATTCATTCGTTTGCCATTTTGTAATAGATGTTTCTTAATTTGCATATGTATGTCCCCAAATTTTTTATATATGATGAATGCAAATTTGAATCTGGATATATTTATCACTGCTTTATGTGGGGATCCTAGATACTGTTGAAATTATGGATTATAGTGTATATGGACTTTGGAATTGTGATTTTTTTTTTAAATTTAGCATATTTTTAATTATATAACTGGATTTCCCATTTTAATCCATTTACTTTTTTGTTTGAAAGTCTTCACTTTTTATTTCAGTCTTATAAAAATTTTTGGTCAGCTTTTTTTCATTAGGGTAAAATCAAAGGATATACCAATGTGAGCATTAAAATAGGTTGATTATTTTACCCAATATTCCATGTTTCATAATATTGTTAAAATTTCAGTCTGTACAGTGGAGTTTGACAGGTATTTGCTAAATTCAGGCATGGCTAAATCATTTTCATAGACTGCTTCCAAGAAGTTAACTTTGAAAAAGATCAATTAAGCCATTTTTGCTTGAATTGTAAAATTTGTCACTATCAGGTTTAAATATTGATGCCCATTTATCTAGTTTATTTTACCTTAGGTTTAATCATTAAAGATTTGGTTTGATATGAGCATTTGAACTATATTACTTATTGGTATTTACAACATTTTCAGGCAAACTGTGATATATAACTTCAGAATTCTGTAGGTTTTCTTACCTTGGGTAGCCCAGACTTCACTTTTGGGAAATTCAGAGTTTCGTTTTACTTTCTTTCACTTTTTTAGTTTAAATTCTGGAAGAAAAGACATTGAAAGATGCTGTGGTTCAGACTGCCTGTGCTTCCAGTGTGCCAATCTTCTAGCATTGAACTGAACTACCATTATTCGTCATAGAAAGGCTATAGATGGTAGCTTCACAGAAGAACATTTCTGAAAAGAAAATGCACTGAATACAGGCTTAACAGTTTTGTTAATAGAACAGTTTTAAAACAAGCGATACTGATATTTTCTCAGAGTGTTCCTACCTAAAGATAGATTTTATGATGGCAGGAGAAGGAACCAATGATGTAACATGCCCACTCTTAAGCTTAGTAGCACTTGATTTAGAGTTCAGTAACAACTGTGCACGCATTGTCTTCTTATTAAACTGATGCCAAAAACACGTTTTTAGAAATTGATCATTCAGATTTGTGTTTTTTAAACATTTTGTTTTAATATCCACTAAATTCATTAGGTGTCTAAGGTGCATATAAAGTGAAAGTGTTTTATTGGCTCTCCTGCAGTGGTGAGAAAGCAGCAGCTACTTAGGACAGCCATTTAATAATTACAGGTCTGCATAGCAGCTGCCTTATTGTTAATACAAACTGTTGATCAGATATGTATCAGTGGAAGGGGAAGTAAAGTGTTCATTCCCAGAATTCAATGGGGCTGAAAGTGATCTATATTAATTCTTACATCCAGAAATGGCCACAGGTACTCAATTGGTATAATTTTTCTTGCTTGAAGTTTTTGTTATATATCCACCGTAATTTAAATATTTGAGAGATTTTTTTAAACATTTGGTTACTTCAAAATACAAAGCATTGATAATTCTCCCCGACTTTACATTTTTTAATTTAAAAGGATTTTGTTTTTTTAAAGGTATAACTTGCCCTCTTAAGAGAACTACTTGATTTGAATTGAATTTCTTTACAGCATGGTATTTTCCCTTTTTACCTTTGTACGATGGCAGTGTTTTAAATGGATTAATTCAGAAAGGGGACCAGTTACATAAGCATTATCTGGACTCTGTATGTGTCTTAATTGCTTTCATGAATTTTAATGTAAAGGGACCCTACATGTTTGCCCAATGTAAGTTTTACTTTACAGTGTTTAAAATCATATGTACAAGAACTGCCTAATAAACATAAATTGCACAAACCTTCCACAGTTGGTTTTCTTGTTTTCTTCATTCAAATAATTTAAATATGTAGCTTCAGTTAATGTAGGTACCCAAACTCCGTTCGGAAGAGGTTTTTAGTGTCCAAAAAGAATACATTGAAAACAAAGCACTACTAGATTTTTCTTTAAAATGATGTCATAAATCCTGAGTGACTATTAGTAATTTTATGTTTTAACTTTGGTTTTTAATCAGTGTCCCTGTCTTATAATGAGGTTGCCATTATTTGCAATTCTATTATTGTGTTATTGTGTTAAGTATTTTAAGCATAAAAATATTTAAATATCCAGAAATGTAACACCCACCATATCAGTTCACATAGTTTCAGTTGTTTTCTGGACCTGGATCGCTATTCACATTACAGTTGCAGTCCGAAATTTGAAGAGAAAAAATAACACGTTCTAAATACTAACCTCTTACATTTTGTTTCTAAAAGAAACCGATAATAAGTGAATCCAAAGGGTAGTGCTTATTTTAATCCTAACCCTAAAAAGCACACTTTTTCCAAACAGAACGTTTTAAATGAAAATTGTCAAACAAATTGTAAGAGCGGATACATTTGCAGTACTTTAAACTTCAACTTTATTGGATTACAGCCTTTTTTTGATTCACTTAAGCAATTTTCTATTCGTTTACTGGGAGGTTTTGAGATGACGATCCTGAAAAGCCAAATTTTTACACGAGGCTGACGTTGTTTTATTCGCCAGTTTCTTATTCGCTTTTTTCGTTCCACCTTAAATGCTGATGCAGTGATGTTATGTCGTCTTTTGCCTGTGGGTGGCTCTCTTCGGTTAGTACTAATCTCGATGGAATACTGTAGACATCCTCAGTGAAAGGGAATATCCAAATAAGTAGTGACTGTCCAGATTGTATTTTTGTATGGAATATGTTTCAGAAAATCGCAAACCAATTTTAAAAACTCACAATTACACGAACTTACACTGAGAAAAGGTGATTGCACTTTCTGCTTATTGTATTACTATGGCCCTCCCCCCGGTTATAAAAATCTCACAATTCTGACACCGAGGTGAGAGCGGAAATGTACAGCACTGTCAAAATCCTGAAGTACAAGAAAATTTACTGTACCATTTTTAAATATGACCCTCTGAACATGGCATGTGAGGATTTATAGTCAAAAAAATAACGCACTTTCTGCTTATTTGCTTTGTCCCTCCTTCCTCATTCCCAAAACATCTTAATATTCTCTCACTAAGGTAAGAGAGACAAAGGCACTCATCATGTACATTTGTAATTACAACACTGTTGTGACATTCTGAACATGGCATGTTCAAGTACATAGAAAATCGAGATCAGGACAAGCTAATTGCAGTTCATAGTGATTTGTCATTGTCTTTCTGAATGGAAAAAAAAATATTTTTTTAGTGATTACGACACTTCAATGTGACATAAAATATGCTTCAATGCCAGAATAAACAATCATAGAAAATATGCCCACAGTGGACATTCATAATTGTGATTATAGGAATGTTATAGATCAGCTATAGGCGAAAGGCGACATAACATCACACCTGAAGAAGGCTCCACGGCCGAAACGTTGTGTTCTCTTACTTCTTTTATTTCAGCATGGAATAAACCTATTACTTGTTCCTTTGCAGCCTACGCATGCTGACGCAGCTACCCACCTGAACTATAACATCACAACAGCAGCATTTAAGGTGGAACGAAATACGCGAATAAGCCAACTTCAGCCTCGTACATTTTACCTGCGTTTGAGTGAGGGTTAGTTTTCCTGCAAAACACAGATATTGAATGATCACGAGAAAATATTTTAGTTTGAATTTGAAATGTATGAAAAGTGATGTTTTGCTGTTACTTTAAATTTTATTTCGGACCTAAATTGCTATTTACACTGCATTTTTAACGGTAGCTGCACTGTAGTAGATTTAGCGCTGTGCACGTAGCTGTGGTATAAACTCGGTCTGTGGCTCGCAGCCAGAAGGGGGCAGAGTGGAACTTCCAGTTCCATGACGGACGTTATCTTGGGCCTGAAACCTGGACTAGAGAGCATTTTGCCGAGAGGCGTTTTCTGCAGTAATAACATTAACCATCAGGCTGAGGATGTTTTATTGTACGCACACAAAATTACTGTTAAACATCCCATTTATTCGCACCCTTTGCCTTCTTATGTATTCTAAGACCTAAAAAGAAATTGTCACTTTAAGAAGGTTTCACACTAGGTAGTACTGCCGGGGTAAGAGGGAAAAGTTCAGAGTTCAGGAAACAAAACATCCCTATAATTGTTGTGAGTATTTTTGTGTAATTACGTTCATTTGAATGCAGGTTTTATTTGCAGTTAAAACGGTGTCACGGTTTCTGCTTTTTTTAATAGATTAACAACCATTTGACTCGTAAAATACTTTAGATACGTAATGAGTTTTCCATTCCTTTTGTTCTAACAATATCACATTTGTGACTGAGATCATACGGTGTTTTTGTTGTTACAGTTTAAGCCCAATATGTTTTGTTTAGAACTTTATTACTTAATTGCAGCGCTGTGGGGAATTATATGTGGTTTTAACAGAATAAAACGCGATCTAATGTTTTTCGATCTTATTAGCACACTATCATTTTATCAATTAAATGTGAATTCACCAGATATTAGTTTTTAAAAATACCGTATTTAAGGAAGATCACATGGCGAATATATCTCAAGCAATAGGAAGCTTTCACAAGCTGGCGTCTCTAAATTTCCTACTTGTCTCAAATGGTTAAGCAGTTTCTGACTTCTCCTGGCGCAGAATGGCTGTCATGTCGCCTTGGTGTAGATAAAGTGGGCTACACACATTATGTAGAGAGTTCAGGGATTTTCAAATGCAAGGAGTATAAATAATGACTAGAGCAATCCGACTATGTTGGAATTATCCACCTTCATGTCTGAGTGTATTTTCCGTCGGACACTAGTTAACACTGTCACTGTCCAGCTATGTTATTTTCATTTTATATAGTGTTCGTATTGTTTGTCTTCTTACAGCCTTGATGTAAGGATATTGGCAGGGTTCATCACATTAAATATTCTTTAAATGCCAAATTGTAAATGTTCACTTGATGTTCTCAAGTGACTTCTGATTTAAAAAAGATTGTTAGTAGCTCCTAATGTGTTAGCTGACAAAAGTATCACTATGCTTTTAACCTAAACCTAATGCCATGTTTTTCACTCTAAAAATCACAGAGGGTCTGATTTCCACTTCTTTTCTTATTACACTTCATAAATTAATTAACACTGTTTACATTTGCAGGATGGAATGATGCATGTAGCCCTATTTCCACAGTGAAGAGAGAAAACAAGTTAACTGTAAAATGCCCCTGGTTTTGACTTTTGCAGCAATAGCATGTTCTTTCGGTATGTCCATTAGGGCTCACAAGCGGTAGTTTGTGTCAAAGTTGTGGAATCTTGCACACAGAGGCTGCAATAAAAGTATCGGTTTAACTGACATCGTGTGTTGAATGAGTGAAGTCTACTAAATGACACCCCTAAACCCTGCAATGCACTAGTCCAGTCCTTAAAACCTGCTTAATACCTCCTTGACTTTTGCCTACCCATAATCCCTTGGACATCATAATTCCATGAGCTCTCTTCACCACTATTTGACGTGTACTGGAGTGTGCTCCGCACCAAGCTGTTGAGCTGGTGGTTGTGTCATGAGACTTAGAAAACTCTACAATAATTCAACAACACAGCAATAATGCCACAATAATTCTGTCTATTGCCTCTTCATTTTAAAATCTGTGTTTTTAATTGAAAATATAAGACTGTTAAGGAATTGAAGCAACATAAGGATGAGAGCCTGCAATTTACCGTCCTTTGGAAACGGTCGAGATCCGCTTTGAGTTTGAATTCAAGTTGTTGAGGGAATGCTGAGCTACCTGTTGTCCTGACAGAATGGCTTCTTTTGGCTGGAAGAGGAAAGCTGGCGAGAAGGTGTCCAAGGCGGCGGTCCAGCTCTTCGAAGCTGAGGCCCCCGAAGAGGTGAGCGTTGATACCGGGGTGGACTGGCTCCATGCCATCAAACGACGTCGCGAAGTCCTGCTGGAGGACTGTGCCGCCAAGAGCAAGAGGCTGAAGGACGAAGGAGCCCTCTTGGCTGAGCAAGGCAGGTTAGTCTCCATCAAGGATTGTAAGTGCAGCCTTAGTGAGTGCGTTTACTGTTTGAAAACGTCCAACATTACATCATCTTACTCTTTTAAAAAGTAAAAATGCTCTGGTGACCCCTGAAACATCAACCAAAACCATTACAAATAAGGGTTAAAAGATTGATTCCATTGCTCATTGCTACACAAAACTCTGATATTAAGTTGGTTAACAGAAGACTAATATCCACTTGTAATTAAGCTGATATTAATCTGCTGATACGTGATGATCCAGCAAAGGTATGTATACAATGTGGTTTTTAATCATGATTTGCAAAAATACAGATTTTTTGCTTTTTGTCATAGTTTTTTAAATTCGGGCCAAGGTTACAGATTATGGAGCTAGAATGAAAAAATATAATAGCCTTTTAATTTTCAAGTGTCTTATGATGTAGTTTTGTGGACTGTTTTATTAAGAATGGGATTTTAATTTAAAATTTCACAATCGTGTACTGCATTACTTCCGTATTTGAAGGTTGTGGAGCAGTTGTTTCTTTTACCAGTGACAAACCCCAGTGTGTCTCCCAGTATCTTCAGGATCCAACAAATGATCCACTCAAAACATATCCAATGTAATTTGTCAAGTTCGGTGGTTTATACCACTTTGTTTTGTGAACAAGTGGTTCATGAAGGTTTTGAAAAACTTAAATGATGTCTTTTTTGGCGAGAAAGGAGACTTGGAAGAATCTCAAGGCTTAATTAGCAGGATGACCGTAAGTGATTTAGGATCTCATGAATGCAGTAACTGAAGCTTGTAAAACCTTTTACAAGATATGTTTACTGTAAGTCTGTGGTGGAGATTAAGTGGTTGCTTCATCACATTAATAACCCGAGTTTGACTTGGTCAGGACCACAGAATAAAGCAATACAATTTTGGAAGGCTTTTGATCTGATTTCATTGTTTGTCTGGAACAGTAATAACATATAAGACTGTTAAATGATTCCTCCCTTGGAGCTGAGAAATGATCACATGAATGGCCATCAGAGGTCAAGAGTACTCATGGTTTTTGGAAACATTGCAACCAGCTGGTAGGTTCTAAAGATGTACAGAGCCATGCAAACGTATTCACCACTTTGTAGTGATTTTCCATTTTGTTGAATTACAAACAATGTATACATATTGTTAAAGTGAATATTTAAATCCAAAATAGACTCTTCAAACTGCACACTTTTATAGGTGAAAACATTATAAGGAATAAAGGATATAAGGAAAACCGTGAAGAAAATTGCATGACATGATTTTAGAATTAATTTGCAGTCTTAATGAAAATACAGTACTTTGAAAGATTTGTGTACATCATAGTTTTCTGATACCCTTCTGATACATCATAGATTCTGAGACCCTTGATTCTACTCTAAATGTCTGATCCTCAGTGTTCTTTTATTACGCATAGAGTAGTGCTCCTCTTCTCTGTCTTTCCTATCTCTGAGAAACAGTATATATCCAGGCTGCAGTCATCTCCAATTTCATTACCTCCTGAAGTAGAAGCTTCTATCTCACATTTTGTTTCTAGATCTCCTGGCATTATATTTATAATATATACAGTTAATTTCCTGGTTCTTTGCTTTTCCCTTGGCTTCTCTTCTTGAAATATTTTAGCATTTTTTGTCGTGTGGATGGTCAAGGAAAACAACATAGAAGTATAACTAGCTGCAAGTATAACACCTCACATGAACGCTATTGATTTAATTACCTGCAGTGGCCAAAAAGTGTCAGTGCAGATTGAGTTTAACAAGCAGTTTATCAGGTAAATAATCAAGACAGTTTAAGAGATTTTTAATTAATAATAATAATTGCTTACACTTATATAGCGCTTTTCTGGACGCTCCACTCAAAGCGCTTTACAGGTAATGGGGACTCCCCTCCACCACCACCAATGTGCAGCATCCACCGGGTGATGTCCGATGTTTGATGATGCCTAGATTGTTATTCCTGTCTACCTTCTTGCCATGAATGTTCACAGACCTTTGAATATGTCTTACTAATGAGCAGTTAATTAAACTGCAAAAGTGGTGTGTTGACATCTTGTAATTTAGTTTCAAAATACAACATCGTAAATCATTGTAAAATTGAGATTTCATGCCTTTCGAGCTTTTTATAATATGTCTTAATCATAACTGTAGCCTTTTTATTAGACCTCAGTTTAGAGGAATTGGAAAACTGTGATTCATGTACTTTAAAGTGTTTATTTCAAGCCTTTTCAAGCTATTAAAATAGTTTACTCTACACCAAGTAAGATGATTGCTTAATGAACTGTATTCACATGGTCTGCACATTTATAGTTGCTGGAATGCAGTAGTCATTTTTATTTATATTATCGCAAAACTCTTGCCTGTAAATGTTTGAGAAACTGCACTGTACTAATGTGTATTATGTTTGATTATAAAACCAGTGTTTTTCATTCATGTGCCAGCTCTGTAGTGTTACACTTACCTTAATATTCCTCAGATGCATGTTTGGTTAGGATTTACTATAGTTTGTTTTGTAAATAAAAATTTGTATTTAAATTTGTAGTTACAGCCTGCAAAGTTATTGGCGCAATGTATCATACTTCCAACAGAGGGAGACATTGTTCAGCCTAATACACACCTAATATAAATTGGTCAAAAATATGCCATCTTGAAAAATCAAAAGGTATTGACAGGTGAGGGCAGATCTTTGCATTACTTTTCAAAAATGATTTTATATTATCAGTGCATATTTTTGTTTTTGCAATTATGATCAAATTATTTTTGGTTACTTTATTTAGTCATACATCATACTTAGAAGCCTGAAGTTATTATCCCTAAGGCTAAAGGGGATGAGCACTATGTTAGTGTAAACAGTTTTTAATGAAGAAAGAGACTTAATTAAAGGATAAAGGTAGCCAGAAAAGGATGTGAAGTGGGGAAGACATTTGAGTGAATACATAAGTGTGTGTCTGCAGATTGTGAAGTGAATGTTTTGAAACTGTACAGCTCTTGCACTAAAAGTTTGTATTATAAGTCTTGTTGTTGTGTGGGGCAGTTTGTAATTGTTGAATGCCAACATTTTGGGGTTGTGATTAATATCAAGCGTTTTTTATTCAAAAAAGAGAATTGTTGCTTTGATTGTAAGGTTTTGTCCATCTTTTAATATTTTTCATGGTGATTCACTGGAAAACAGGTTACAAGTGAAATGATCTAACTAAAAAATTCAAGCTGTGACTTAGAGATTGGAGTTGGGATCTGTGTAAGCATGTGAGCTGCAAAAGAACAATTTCAGGTTAATTCCACGCTGATAAGGTTAAAGAGGCAAGAAAGAATTTGTAAGGGTCTCCTTACCAACTCTCTTTGCTTCATACTCCTGTTCTCCCCTTTATATACCTTATACTTGAACAGGACTCCACAGATAAAAACATTTTCTTCTTATTTTTTCCCGTTTTCAGCATAAATTTAGCTATCACTACTTATCAAGGACTGAATATGGAGATATTCAAATATTGAAAATGAATGCTTTCTTGAATTGTTATTTTGTTTTCATATACACAGTTGGGTTTTGGCCTTTGCGAGAGTTCAGTGCAGAGAACTCTTACAAATAACCCAATTCACATAGAATCATGTGCACCATCATACCCTCACATTTGTTGGGGGGTAGGCTGTGTGACAGACTGGTATCCCATCCAGATGGGGGAGTCTTGTGCTCCCCCTTCACTTAACCCTGTTGAAACCTGCATAAGTTCTGGGTGATGGGCCATAGTGGCTGAGATATTGAACTATGTACAGTATCAGCAGTACAAAACAGTGTTATATGGATATTTCTTTTCACGTGTGAAACAGTAGATACGCTGAAGAGTATTACAGTATGTGCACACCAGGATTACTTGTTTAAGATTCTCCAAGTGATTGTTCATTTTCACACGTTTGTCAGAAGGGACATAGATAAAAGAAAGGCCTGACACTTGTGACATTGCAATACAGTGCATCATTAAATCTCTCACATGGTTAATATAATGGTTCCATTCAGAGTAACACTGTGACTACATCACCCCATAGGCAGATCAAATGGTGTGAGTACAGAAATTCACAACTACACAGTGGATAATAGTATCTTGTTTGATGTCTGTGTTTGATAAAAGTGAGTTGTCAATGACCTACATGCTCCACTGCTTGCCTCTGGGTGTGTAGACTGTGTGAATATATATTACAGCAAATATTGTAAGCTTTCAAAGTAAACTGCATGTTTATTTGTGTTAATCATATAAAATTTACTACTTTTCCTACTTTTGTATTACTCTCATTTGTAAACACCTCCGCATTGTCATCATAGAATTGTCAGATGTCTGTGTAAGATAGAATGAGCTTACTGTACACTGCTGGTTTATCTTAAAGGAACAGTCCTAAGCTGAATGTTTTCCTGTAGTCAATAGGTCATATTTTAACTCAAGTCCAATAATTCAAGCTTCTATAAGCTGATAAAGTCCTTATAGGTTGAAGCATGCAAATGGAATTATTCAAAACAGAATGGTGCTGCAACACAATACTGTAACTGCTTTAGTACTCATACTGCTGTAGCTCAGTGCTCACTTACATTCTCAGATAACAGTTGAATTTCACAGCATGTGGCCAGAAACTATCCATACTGGAAGTGTTTCATCACCAGCGTGGTTGTTTCCCGATGTAGTATCATAGTCAAATCTGGTGCCCAGTCTGTTTTGTGTAAAAATGTATATAATTGCTGCCTACTAGTTACCTACATCTGGAAAAAATCTGTGAATTTTCTTTAAAAAAAATATTGTAGTGAGATATTTAATTGGTGTAAACACTAAATTCATACCAATCATGTGTGTTTAAGAGTCTGAAAATTATAATAATAAACATTATTTTATATAGTGCCACAAGCAAAAGATCCTACAAGGATTGCCTGTCTTTCCTGTCTTTTACTTTAATGTTTCCGGAAGCTAAGATGCCAAGAACTAAGATCGGGTGTGTACTTTGCAGGGGCTGGCATAGTGAAATCAGATGATAAAAAAGATTGTTGCGTAAAACCTGACAAATGAATCACTTGTTTTTATCAGAGCACACAGGTGTGCTTTGTAGGAGTGGCTCTTATATACAGTTCTGCCTGTGAGAGAAACTTATCACTTAGAGATGCAATAAATTCAAGTTATTATCAGGAAAATTATGAGTGTTTTGTAGCAGGTGCACTGACTTTTTAATGCTGATTAACAGTGGGCTATCCTTGTAATGCCCAAAACCTTTTTGATTTCTAGATTCACACAATTTTTAATCTGAACTAGACCAGTTAGAAACTAAGATGATTTAGATCTCAAATTCTGTGTGTGCACGCATTGCTTAAAAAAGAGCAGCATATAACAATATGAAATATTAGTACTTCTTAGAATATAAAATATATATGATGGATAGTGTACAGTAGGTCTCTCTTCAGAATCTTTTAAATGAAAGCAGTTCCTTTGAACATTTTATGACCTTATAAAAAGCTTTCAGAAAACTTTATATATCATGTCATCTGTTTGTGTTATCAGGTATTCTTATTGCCTATTGAAAGAATTCTAGTAGCATAGTTAATCTTTAATTTCCTAATTTCAGTTTGTCCGTTTCTGAAAATGCTATAATTTTCGTATTATGTATTAGCCCAACCCTTTCCTTAATTTCACCGGTAACAAGCAAAAAGTATTGATTTACAGTTTCCTACAGTAGTTGTAGCAGCAATACTACGCCAATGCTTAGAATTCAGTGTTTGGAAAGATTATAATAATCTTTTTCCTGACGTGAATGGAAAATAAACCCAGGAATTGCTTAACTCCTTGGAATCATATTCATGGCCATACTGCTGAGATGAAGACTCTGACAGGATGTCCAACTTTTCAATGCCAAACCAGAACACTGTAAATTGGGCCCACCCTGACATGTCCAATCATGTAGTGCCTAAATTGACATCCGCCAGTCACACCCGCCCAAGAGGGAGACAAAAGCTGGGCTCAGACCCCTACCGGAGATCACCTGTTATAAATTCACTGACAGGCCCAGAGTGATCCTGCAGTCAGGAGCGTGCCATGTGGGGATGCCCACCATAAGTGATGGTGTCACGACCAATCACCACCTACTCATGGTGACCCAAGCCTTAAAGGTGCTGCACAAACGGTTGTGATGCTCTCCTAGATCCTGGCAGATTGACAACGAACTAATGACGTGACTGCGACCACCACAGTCGGAACCTCAACAGCAAGAAACAGAGCCAAAAGCAAAAGACTTCCATGGCAACAAGAGAAGTTTTGTGCTGCTATAATTTGTCCCTAAATAATATGGTTGGTCATTTGTCAACACCAATGAATAGCATCGAATATTCAGCATAGTAGCTATGAAATACAGGTGAATGGATTTTTCTAAAACTAGTAGAAATTTCCTAACACATTAGGGGCATCACTGATGTTTTCTGTTGTAAAAGTCTGCATGAAATATTCATTTACTTTAGGTACTATTTTCTTTTCTTCTTCTATTATTTATTCCATGTGCTGTTCACTTCTACTTCACACTTCGGCCTCTGTTTCATTCGTCTCTGCCTTATTTCTTCAGTTTCTTTTTCTAAAATTATAAACCCAAATTTTACATCGGATATTTAAACTGAACATCACATTACTGTAATTATATCCTGGTGATTCTATCTTAGCTTTTCCTCAAGCAGTGATTATTTGAAAAGAATGAAGAACATCCTCTCTAGTAGTTGCAAACTGGGTTAAGAAATTATAATAATTATTAACCATTTCAGCCTTATCAGTTTCAATGTCTGTGTTTTCCATCACACTGTCCAAATTTACAATTGGAAAGTTAAATTCCCAGTAATCTAAAGTTGCTTTTGCTGCCAATCATCCTGGTATCATCATACAGTTAAGTTACTTGTATCTATGTTTCCATTAAGCTGTCTATACCTTTAGTTAAGCCCTTAGAATTTTCATTTTAGAGTTTAATCCGTATAGATTCTGCTTATGCCATCTTATGTCTTGTCCTCTGGAATTTTTCCTTTTACTTTTAACAGTGAGGTAGGAATGGATGTTTTTGTTTTAAGTTTATTCTTTGAGTTATGCTGTGCTTTCCTGATTCTGTTAGAATTGGTGTGTTTTGAGCACTCTGCCTCCTCAGTTCCCTAATCTAAATACCCCTCATGTATGAGCTTTCTCAAAATGTACAGTAGGCTACCCTCCATTCCATTGTAACTCACAATGCTTAAAAATGGCAGTGTGTAGTGAATGCAGAAAGAAAACCTGTACTTAAAGTTAAGAATTAAATATGAGGTGGAAGTATTTTACCATACATAGGTGGTACATGTATACACTACTGCTTTTAGTATGGAGAATTCAGATGTGGTTTTGTCTTGTGCCACTGAGCTTCAAAAAGGTTACGAGAAAGTTCTTGTATCCAAAATCCAGTGTTGTTTTTAAAATATTTGTGAATGGAAAGTAGTTCCGAAGATATTCTTACCAATAAAAAGGTATGCTATTCCATATCAGGTAAAAGTAGGATTAATACAATATTGAATTTAAGATTGTAAACACTTTAGTTAAAAATAAGCACTTTCTGACTGTGTATTTTGATAGTTTTGTTCACCTCAAATCTTCTGAAATTATTTTAGTAACTTTTTAAACCTTTCCCTGTGTTTTGAGTTAATTGCTGTTTGTTTTTTTAACATTAATGACAGGGCTATTTAATGTTATACTCTTATAACAAATTTTAAAAAAGTACTATTAGGACTATTATAACTGAACATGAATTAACGGTCTAACTTACTGTATAATTAATTCAGCATTCATTTTTGTTGTTGCCTATAATATCTACAAATGTACTTACAGATAACATGCTACCCTTCTAACTTAGGTGCTAGTATTTTTTTACATTTTAACTTAGTGATTTAAGATTAGAGATAATTTTTCAAGTATTCTCAGAAACAAGAAATAGTTAAATAGTTTTCATAGTTAAAGGAAGCAAAACGCATGTCATTATATTTTTAAATGTGTATTAATTAGAGTCAGTATTGTTTAATTACATCTAAATTATACTGGCCACTGTTTCTAGCCCTTCTTCCACAACTAGTGGTGCTAAACCGGAATGAGATTTGTGGTACAGGCGCATTTACTGACAGAAATACACTGGATATCTGCCATAATTGATTGATTTAAGAAAAACAATGGGGTTAAAGCAAACGCAAGTGGTCTTTTTTTCATTTTGCTAAGACCAGGGAGATTTTACACATCATAATGCCGATGGCCATATTGCCTTGGAAATCTGGGGTGAGGGTCAGTGTTTTGGAATTCCATGGCAGTTAATGAGACAGTGTGAATAAATATCATTTCATAGTTTCCTCTCGTAATTATTTGCAAAAATTATTATTCTTGAATTTCTCTTCATGGGCCTAGAATGGATCAAACCTTCACACACCAGTTGGAAACAGCAGATGTGCCATTTAAATGCAGTTTCCTGTTGTGTGAGCTTTCTTTTTGTTTACCCGATCAATTATTGTCTACAATTCGCAATTGATCTTCAGTCAATGCTTTTATTTAACCAGGTCTGCCTTGTTTTTGCCGGGCTGGAATGTAGCATGTGGATTGTCCCCGACTTACATTTCAAAATGTTATTTTATTTTATTTTTTTATTTTTAGTTCAGCTTTTTAGTTTTAAATTGTACTGTTTTTTTAGGTCAGTGATTTGAAATGACAAAAGCTGACAACTGCGAAAAATGTCATTTTGTCATTTTAAACTGGTTCGATTTCTTATGCGCTTTCTTCTAATTTTTTTTAATAATTCAAGGAAAAGCAAAGCACACCGTGGTTAAAATATGATTCTGTTTGGAGTTTGGATGAAGAGTTGTAAATATTTTCAAGCTTTTCAGTTTATTTCTATACTTTGCTATTAGTTTGATAAGAATTAAGGGAAATCTTGAATTACAGTCGCTGCACTACTTAAGATCAAATACCATTACATGGCTTTATCAATAATTTCCTTTACTTCCCACTTTGCCTAAATATCAACTCTTGTTTAGATGTAGCAAGTGAATGTAGTGGAAGATTTATTTTATAAATATTATTCTAGACTTTCTGTAACTTTATGTATATACTTTAATGCTTAAATGAGTAACTGACACTTTATAGTATTGCCATAAAGTCAGAGATCGTCAGTAGTTTTACTCAACAATGTAAAGTCCAGTGAGCAAGTTTTTGGGATCTGGCTCTGGACTGAGTACATACAGTACTGTTTTTAAACATAATGAGTGAGCTCTTTCTAGTAAAAGTAAAGTGCAGATAGTTAATTCTTCCATGTTCATAAAATCACACTGACCTTCAGAGTATAGACCATAAATCTATCAGGAATTGCCTAAAACAAATTGCCTTCCTTCATCTGCAGGAAATTCACGAAGAACTAATTTGACTTTTACCCTGACACTGTTAATATTTAATTGATCAATAAATATTGCTAATACACATTTTTGTTATTTATCTAGATTATAAATGAATGTTGCACACCACATCTATAAAATGTTTTTTAACATCTGAAGACATCCTACAGTAATGGTATATACTTACTGATTTGCTAGTACCCACAAATATGATAAAAACCAGCCACTCTCTTAATAGTGTAATATTGACATAATGCTATTAATGACATTCTTCCTTCCCATAACAAAATTAAATTACTGAGCCATTGGAGTGCTTATTGTGACCATATGATCCACATTCATGCATAATAAAAATGATTGTCAACATTGACACATCTAAAACAAAATATAATCTTAGTGGTTCACGACCGTGGCCTAGGGGAACAAGTGCGTCTTCTGTTTTCTTTTCTCCACCTGAGTTGTCAATCGCAAGCTTTTGATTTTTTATTCAGAATGCATTTTAAACGTGCTTTAAGCTCTTTAGAGATCAGATAATTTATATGAACCTTTTACCACTTTTTGAGTTTCATTCAGGTGTGACAGCTAAAATGTGATGAACTTAACCTGTACAGATGGCAAGAAAAAGCTCATTGTGGGACCCTCTTGTGTTGTGTTGCAATATAGCCTTCTTGTGTTAGATACATTGCCATTCCTACCTATGGAAATTAATCAGTTGGCACCAGAGATTAAGAGTCAGCAGAAATCAGGTTGATTGAGATCCATTTTCTTAAAAGTATATGCATAAGAAACCTATGTGCAAAAAAATTATTGGAAAGGAAATAGAACCAGACAAATAAAAGTGAATTGTTATTATGCGTTTAAACCACAAAACAATTATGTATGTCTAGAGGATTAAATAGAGTGAATTGTTAAAAAGTGATGTCTTAAATTAAGTATTTTGGCAAGAGGAGGTTGGTAACAGAGATCCAGCATGTGAGAGAAACTTTTACAGCTGCAGTACATACAGTATCTAATTTGACTTCATAGTCATAATTTTGTGACTGATTCGTAATGTCAGAAACACTAATATTTCTTGGTGCAGTTCTGTGTAAGGACATTCATTTTTTTAATGTTTGTTTTTCCAATATAACTTGGAAGACAGAAGAGTGAGTTGTCCCCCTCCCATTTCGGTCTTTCCACATATAAGTAATTTGTTCTGCTTGCTTTAATTTTTTTGACATAAGGCACAGGGACAGTTGGCACCACTTTGCTGAAGGAAGTCATTAATAGATCATTGGCTTAATCTGTTAATGTCCAGTTACTGGTATATGCATTTATATCATCAGTGCTTCCAGCTGGTGAACTTTCAACTTGTCTCAGCCCACTCATTACCCATGGACAGGAGTGCCAGTGCCTGATGAATGAGAGATTTAAAGGAGTTTAAACTGTCATGTTTAAAATAGCTTGTCAATTTCATGATCATATTCTTGCAATTAAAGTGAAATTGTGAAGTGATTGTCTTGCTATTTAAAGTCATGACAAAGAGCAAAAGCAACATTGTCAACAAAACCACGTTGAATGGAAAATGTGATGATGTTTTTGTATTTTATTAACAATTTACTATTTCAATTATTATCTTTAGAGGAAAGCCATATGATAGACATACCATGTTATAATAAACACAGACCTAAAATGGCACTATACAATGAATAGCTCTACCATGTAAAAGGATAGTTTGGGTATTTTAATTTACTTTTGGAGGAACTTTGTAATTGTGAGGAAAACTGAAAAAGAGTACTGTGGAGAATTCGCCCCCCATTTTTGTTCCTGAAAATGTATTAAGTTCAAGTTTAAAAATCTTTTTAAGACTAAACTAAACCAAAAGTTGCAAGTGACAGAAGCTCCTTTAGGGTGACAGTTTTGGAAATATAGTAGTAATTATTTGCTTACAGATTCTAAATACATTTTGTTTACTTGTTTACTTATCCTGTTAAGCTTACTGTTTTATACCAAATGGTTGTTTTTTATATACAGCATAAAGTGTTTTAGGGAAGGCTTCTGAAGATTCTTTGCAAAAATGAGTACAATTTTGGTTGCCAAGTTACAAAGGAAGAGCTGCATCTGCACAACCTCATAGCAAATATAATTTTAGACAGCCATATCACCCTGCAGCTCAACTGGCAACCCATTGAAGCTAAGCAGGTGTAAGCCTGATGGGGACACTATACTGTAAACAGGTGCCGTCCTTCGGATGAGACGTAAAACCGAGGTCCTGACTCTCTCTGGTCATTAAAAATCCCAGGGCGCTTCTCGAAAGGAGTAGGGGTATAACCCTGGTGTCCTGGCCAAATTTCCCATTGGCCCTTACCAATCATGGCCTCCTAATAATCCCCATCTATGAATTTGCTTCATTACTCTCTGCTCTCCTCCCCACTAATAGCTGATGTGTGGTGAGTGTTCTGGTGCACTATGACTGCCGTTGCATCATCCAGGTGGATGCTGCACATTGGTGGTGGTGGAGGGGAGTCCCCATTACCTGTAAAGCGCTTTGAGTGGAGTGTCCAGAAAAGCGCTATATAAGTGCAAGCAATTATTATTATTATTATTATTATTATTATTATTATTATTATTTATTTTTAACATAAACGGTATCCATCTTCACTTCCCACTTTGTGTGAATTATGGTCTAGATTTAGTAGTGTCACTCTCAGCAAGTGTTGCTATCAGAATTAGAAAGGAAACTGACAATATTTTCATACATTTTGATTTGAAGGACATATTCCCTTGAATTTTTGTAGTTTTCTTTTTTTAGATACACTTCCTATCATTTGCATTTATAGCAACTGCGCTGTTTCCAGTTACCAATTCATATTTTTGCCATGAAAAATAACTGTCTTCACTTTCAGTTTTGACTAAATGCTCTGTCTTGGTTTAGATTTAGCAGTAAGCATCCATCCATTTTCTAACCACTTCTTCTAATTCAGGGTTGTGGGGGAGCCAGAGCCTATCCCGGCGAGCAGCGGGCACAACGCAGGGTACACCCTGGATGGGACGCAAATCTGTCGCAGGACACACACAGACACAGACATGCACAGACTCACACCAAGGCCAGTTTTTCCAGAAGCCAGTTATGCTAACAGTATGTCTATGGACTGTGGGAGGAAACCAGAACCCAGAGGAAACCCAGTACACAGAAAGAACACACACAAACCCCAGAACGGAACCCAGGTTCCCAGCACCCAGGTTCCCAGCATTGCTAACCACTTCCACCTATTTACAGTGGTCCTAGAAAGAATTTTCTTAATTTCTGCATAAATTTGACCTAAAATATTAATAATGCTCCTGGGGAGAGTAACAATGATGTTCAATTTTCTCCATTTGTACCCTATCTGCCTTACAGTGGATTGGTGAAGCCCAAAGTCTTTAGAAATCATTTTGTAACCTTTTCCAGCCTCACCAACTCTTTTTCTGAGGTCCTCAGAAGTGTCTTTTGAACAAGGCATGGCATGCGTTCACAAACCTATGTGGTAACGACCAGACTTTGGTAGTGAAGACTCAGGTTATATTTTTTAAATAGGGCAGGGCCACCGAAACTCACACCTCATTGTCATCCCATTGATTGACACTCCTGACTCTAATTATCCCCTTAACTGAACTGATAATCCTAGAGGTTCACATGCTTTTTCCTTAAAGACATTTAAGGTTGGATCATTTTGATCAATAAATGAATGAAAAAAAGTATATCCCTTTGTGTGTTATTTGTTTAATTGGGTTCTTCTTATCTATTTTTATGACTTAGATGAAGATCTGATCACATTTTAGGTCAAAGTTATGCAGAAATTCAGACAGTTCTAAAGGGTTCACAAACTTTCTAGCACTTTCTATTGTAAGCAATATCTTTCTAAACAGCTAAAATTGAATAAATGCTGTAAAAACAGCTTGTCTCAGAGAGTTGTAAAGATGTGTAGACATAAAAGCCTGCGGTACTTCCTTAACTCTCCTTACAGCGTGGGATTTGGGAGAATATTGACCACTATCAAATGGGCTAAGTGGGCCAAATGGCCTTTCGTTTATATCCTAATGCCCTTATGTTCTTTCTAACAGATGGGCTATGTAACTGGGAATCCTGACAAAACTCCTACTCCAGCAACCAACTCACTCTTACTCTTTATTTATAGACCATCCTGGGAGTGTTGTAAAAGATGAGGTTAGAGGCATTTTTTTTGTTGGTGGGAGCCAGTGCCAAATATCTGCCAACAGAGTCTTTATTTCTTCAAAGAAGCATCCCTTTTGTTACCCCCCACGCACAAAAAAAATACCCAGTCCCAAAATCTCAGTGGCAGAAATATTTTCAGTTTCATTTACATAAATTCCTAGAAACAGAAACTCATCACTGACTTGGGATTCTAAGTAGTGGTGGATGTTACAAAAATATATTGCTGCTCTCAAATCATTTTAAAGGAAATTAATTAGATTAGGGGTTGTTGGTTTTTAGAGTGAGCTACCGTTATGGATTGAAGTAGTCTGTGATCTGTATCATTTTATTGCAGTTTTATGTTTTTTTCCTCAGCCGCTGATAAAGCATTGGCAGATCAGGTTGTTGGAAGTTAAGTGTTTCCGCAGGGATTGTATAGTATGTACATGCCCAGCGCCTGATTGGGCAAGAGTCAGTCCACATTTCTTTTGCATAAGTAAAATTTGTACAAGAAGCAGGAGTCTGTTTTGATGATATTTATATGGAAAGTTGGCAGTGTTGGTTTGCACAGGAGGTTTGAAACAATTTTACAACTTGAAAAAAATGAACGATATACAATATGTATAATCTCTGTGTAAAACTATTCGGGCAGTTTAAGAAAAAAACTGCGCAAACTGAAATGAAACAAAATGTTCCTGTAAAGGCAAAAATAAAAGCAGATGATTTTGATGCAATCATTGCTCCTTCTATAATTGATATAGGGTCACCGCCTTCAAGAGAAAAAAAAACAAGCTTAAACCATGACATAACCTTTAACATATTAACACAAATGGATTTTTGATTTTTGAAATATGAAATGAGCTAACTACTCATTATCTAGCAATTATTGTAAAGCACTGATGTAGGTCAGTTTGCTTTATTGTACTAGAGATTAGATAAACAATATGAAAAAATAATGTAGAAAAATATTTCTACATATTAATAGAGTATAATCTGTATAAAGATCTGTATAAACCTATGCACATTTTGCACATATTCTATTGTTTTTTACAGTGACTATGATCATCATATTTTGCACAACCCTATGTATTAATTTTTTTTATTTATTTTATATTTATTTTGTATAATTTTTCAGCAATTCTGATTTCTGTTTTTGCTTGTCTTCGGCTGGGCTGCTATAACACATCAGTTTCCCTTGGGATCAATAAAGTCTTATCTATCTAAATCTTTTACATTGCCATTATACATGTTCGGCCAGTCAAAACTTAGATATTTGTGCACTGTCTGCACATACAAAGGTCATTATTTGCCTTAGTCAAACGAACAATAAAGTGACACACCAACAGTTTAAACAAACTGTTGTGGAAGATTAGAGCAGCCTTAGTTCTGTGCTCATGAGCTTTCCTTTTTTGTACAGCAGATTGTCTTTCTGTTTAACTGCTTTACAAGAGTAATGCATTTTCTTATTTACTTGACGTGAGTTTAGTTAAAGCCTCCATGTGTCTGCCTGTTCTTCAGCCTTGAAAATAAATTTATGAACACCACTGTAACCGTTTGTTGAATTATATTTCTGTTTTTGATACAGATAGGAATTTCCTTATGGTAACTCTTCAGATTTACAGCACCCAAAACACTGTGATGTAATTCCTCATTCAACTTAGCAATTAAATTCAGTACATAATAGTTTATCTTGTCTCAAGGCTGTGATTTATGAATACTCTCTTCTGTGTGTAAGCTAGCTCCAGTACTAAAAACATATTCATCATTGAAACAAAATGCAAGAAAACATAAAAAGCCACAAAATAAAGAGATACCAATTCATTGGTTTCAAGTACTTCCTTGATTTAAGGAGAAAAATTGCAAAACAAATGTCAGTAAAGGTATGAATCATATAGCAAGAACATCAAGGTTTAAATTTGGAAATGACTTCAATCTGGTATAATCAGCACGTTTGTATAGCAATATTCACACATCTACTGAAGCAAGAACACTGTGTCTGAAATGGCATTTCCGGTCCTTGTTTTGACGAGACAGTACAAATTAATGGTGAGTTCACTGCGTTCACTTTGAATCTTTACAGGAAAGACTCGCAAGGGTTTGTACTAGAACAGTTAATATCACTTTATTAGGAGCTGATTATAATCTCATGGCCTGTGATATGTTAGACAAATGTTGACAGAGGAAGAGGGTGGAGAGAGTTATTGTGCCATAAAAACTAATTAGAATGGCCTTTTCGTTTTATTAATCTATTGTTCTTTATGTAGGTGTGGGAATTGATTAGCCATTAACGTGGGTTAGTGTGTTTTCAAATGTGTGTTTAAACTTTTTATCTAATTTGAATTGTTTGCTTTTTTTACGTTGATTTCAGAACATTTTATTTTTCAAAGAGAACAAAATACAGAAGTCAAGAAAACCATGGCTAATACACTGTATGTTTGTATGCAGTAATTATCTCTATATTAAACTAAGTATAAGTAAATACACAACCACAATCTTTACAAAGAACATTTTGGATATATCTAGAAAACATAATTCGTATCTAAATATTTAACTAATTTAAAAACAAGTTGGGGTTCCACCTTAATCAATATCAATGTAAATACGTTAATCAAAGAAACAGCCAATGGACCTGCAGCTCATTCTAGGCAAAACCATGATATGGGGGAAAAGGGTTTTGGTTGGAAACTTTCATAGAGAATTGGTTGATGAAGTATATCTTCATATTTTTAACATTCAATTGGGCTCATGTCAGGAAATTGGCTTTGCTTCCTTTTTGTTTATGTGTTATTTGTACTAAGATGGCACTCCTTGAATGGATGTGTAGTTCCTCTGTAGGTTTCTGATGAGCAAAGGACACCATAACCATATAATGGCCCAAAACTTGCTCCATGACAAAGAGAGTCAGAGCATCAGAACTCTCCTAGGACTAGGCTGTGCAATTAAAATGAAGCCATTTCAGCACACACAGGCTTGACTATTCTTTGTGAAAGCATTCCAATGAAACCTGTTCTTGGAACATATTTGTTCTGCACTGGAAATGGGTTGCAATCCTGAAGACCAGCAATATCCAGACAATACGTAAGCATGGTTTTCTTCGTAATGCAATAATTTAACCCTTTCTTTGTCCTACTAGAAATATCTGTGCCAGCCATTCATGGTTTTTACTATAATGCTGTTATTCCAATTATTAATATATACATACTGATCACAAACTAAAACAGCTTATTTTAAACATTACCATTAAGGACACGTTAATTCATTGGATTTTATAGTAGAATTTATATTTAGATTTTCTTCTTATCAGCCTAGATAATGCAAATAAACCAGCATATCACATCAAAAATGTAGAAGTAAGATTAGATAAGGGCCTCATTGTTTCAGATGGGTTTGGTTGTTGAAGTGACTTTGTTCAGCCTCTGGATATTTGTTTTCCATGAGATTATTTAATAATGAATCAAAGCTGAGTAAGACCAGCTGTGAGGATTCAGTGGAACAGTTTTGAAGCTAATTTCATACTTGGCATATTCCATTCTGGGAAGAGTGATAGCTGAAAACAAGAACTGTGTTACTCTAGATTAAAAACAGGTATCGCTTAGTAAGAAGGGTTAATCGCACGGTCATTGTCTTTGCATTTGGAGTCCAAGTAATGATCATGTTGAATATGTTTCTCTCTCACTAGAGCTGACTAACAGACTTCAAGGAAAAGCAATTGGGTAATAATTATCCTCAAAGTATAAAAACATGTGCCTTAAACTGCATTATGCAGTGTTTATTATAGTGCTAGTTGATGATCTAAATCGAAATATTTCTGATACCCCTGTATTTTAAGAGGTACAACACAACAAAAAAACACATTTCAGTGCTTTCTAACCAAATCTATGTTGATGTTCTTTTATTTTATACTTTTAAATCAGTTTTAGTGAAATGTGTAAAATATGCGCTAAAGGACACAGTTTTGGAATGTGTTGCAGATCAGAAGATCAAACATTTGTAAAAAAACATTCTGAAAGGCATTAAGCATAGTACATATGAGGTTATACAAGAAACTAACCAAGCTTTAGCATGTTTTACAGCTGTTGACTGTGACTTCACAACAGTACTTTAAGAATCATTGCTGTTCCCCATTGACCTTGGTTTATTACATATTTAAAGTAGTATACTTTTTTTTATGAATATATTTTGCAATATAACACATTTTTCTAAGATAAAGGATTTTTCCTTTTTTAAACCTATGTTTTCATCCCTGTGACAACTGTTTCAATACAAATGAAAACCAGTGTCTTCAGGGCAGTAACACACAATCTTTCAAAGGTTGGTTTTCCTGTTCATTCATTTATTTTTATCATTTTGTGCAGCACCTAAAAGTGCAATTGTAATATTCATTTGGGGATCTTTACGCTATTACGCTATCCTCATAACACTAAGAATTTGGTATTAGAATTGTTGCAAAATAAAAATTCTAAGGCATGCAAAATATTCCTAACAGCAAATGATTTCCATGTTAGGATTTTTTATTAAACAATTAGGAAATGATGTAATTATCTAGAGAGATTTGAAACAATATATTGTGCAGGCTCCATCAAAAAGCTAGGCAATTCAACCCTACACCCCTTCAACATAATTTATTTTCCATCTTTTTTGGCAAAAGGAAAATACATCAACATGTTTCTGCAATCAAACCTTCATCAGTACAACTAGTTATAATAAGAAAAAAAAGTCCCAGTCCTGGTCTTGAAGCACCACACATACCTGCTTGTTTTCCAGCCAAGCTTAATTACCTAACGTCTTAATTGACCTAACAAGTTGCTTGGTTGCAATGCTTGCAAATTTATTTTTAACTCATATATTTGGAATTTTATTTTACATATGAAATACAGTAGTTAAAAGGAAATCTGAAACATATTATAGAGCTGAAAACACTCAAACAGTTCAAATTAATCCTATTATTATGATGGGTTCAATTGTGTAGCTGAGAGTTGACTGGAAGAAAAAACTGCAGGTGTGTAGTTTGGATGTGATTGAGAACTCCTGGCTTGGACTGCACAGAAAGTGTGACCCTTTCTGCTTACTCAAGGTTGAAAAGACCTTTTCAGTGTAACACTGCAACAGACTGCAACAGACTGCAACAGACTGCAACAAACTGCAACAAACTGCTTTATCAGAATGATCTTTGAAAAAGCCTCTGTGGAGTTTCTCTGCAAAGTTGTGGAAACCACAGCAGAATGCATGAATCATAAAGTTAATAAATTACTTTTAATTGTTATTTTAGTGCATCGAAAACTAACATTTTTGCTCTCCAAATTCATTCCATGGGAATGTTACTGCAGTAAATAGTATATATATATATTTCTGAATAAGGCTCCACAGCCGAAGGTTGTGTTTTCTTTGTTCTTTTTTCAGCTTGGAATAAACCTATTACTTGTTCCTATATATATTTCTGAAATATACTATGGCAAACCTGTCCAGTTTACACTATAGCCAAGAAAATTTTATTTCCCTTTGGTATAGATATGTAATTAATCAATGGCAATACCGTATATATACTGTATATATATATACCGTATTGCAATGTATATATACAAGAATCATGTATGAGCTCCTTTTTTTAAAGAGAAATATAATTTGTATTCATTTTTTATTTTAAATCTGGGGGACTATCCATCTCAAAACCCTCTACACTGCACAAGAACCCCCTCAGGACCCTCAGAAATGCGAATTCATCTCATTTGTGGATCGCTGGCCTTCCACTTCTACTCCAGAAAAAACTCCTGTAAAAGAAAACTGCATTGCTGTTACGGGTTATGCTTTTTTTCTCCTGGTACTGTTTGAATCATCTGGAGCCTTTGATTTTCAGAACATTGATTCCAGTTGGCTTCAGATTAGGAATGTTGGTTTGGAAAACTGCATTGTGTTGGTTCAACACATTTTTTATTGTATTGATCATATTGAGCGTTTCTCTTTCATCTGGGACAGAGTTCCTGGTCTTCATTACGAAATTAGTTTTACGGTAAATTATAGGAGTGTTGGAACTGAATATCAAATGGAGTGGACAGATCTGCCACTAGAAGGGAGTGGGATGACAAGCTGTCTTGCTAGTAAAAATGATTATGCATTTTATTTTTGTTTATTAATGGTGGTTGCTTGTCAACATGAGTTGCAGAACATCGGGTTTTGTATTTCCTGCTGCACTGGGTAGCACTTGAAAGCCAATTGGGATTACAACATAATTGGAAACTTTCCTACCTTCTGTAAAAAACAAACACTTGTTTTTATGCGTCATAATAAAACTAAAAGCCACACAGACATGAGTCAGGGCAGCGTACTTGTTGAAGGATATGATCATTATTACATCCCTGATCAGATGTGTAGGAGTCAAAATGGTGCCACCGAGTAGTCCTGAGAAGCTCACCTGAAAACATTGCCAATTAGTTTATGAAACAGTCTGATGCTGATTAAACAAATCCCTAATTTTAAACTCGGATTGCTCAACTTGTGTAACTCTTATTTGTGCGTCGCATGTAGAAATTAAAAGATTTTGGGGATCAGTCTTGCCTTTGCAGTTGATTAAACTGAAAATTCTAGTGACATAAGATAAGAAACACAGGATACGCTTTTTATCAAGTCTGTACTAAACATAGACAGTGTTAATCCTTCTAAAGCTCTGCAGTGGTTATGTGAATATTATAAACACATAAAACATTATATATCCAGAACTGTTAGAGTAATTTGTGTCATTTTGTATTTTATAACAAGAATGACAGTCATATATAAATTTACCTGAAATAATTAAAAATGTTATTGTTTGCCAAATTCTGGAGAACCTGATATAAACAAGCAACCTACTGTTGGAGTAGTCCCTAGTCTTTAAAAGCATGTGTAACATTCTTGAAACATTAATGTTCCAGGGATTGTTAATTTTATAAAATATACCAGCAGATTTTGCACTGACCATGATTATTTGAAAGGTAAATTCAGAATATAAGTGCCATTTATTGTATGTTATATGACAACAAGATTACAGGGTCATTCCATATGAAATCTATAAATATGTCTGTTTTTGACATCTCCCCCTTTGCTTTTATAAAAAAAATCCATAAATATTTGCCTAAGGGAGAATAATTGGACTATTATTTCTGGATCCAAATGATTAACCATTCAGAAAACAGAGGTGTTCAAAGGTGACCCATTTTGGACTCACACCTTACTATCAGACATCCTTATCCTCATCACTGGTAAACATAGACAGCTGATTTTGGTATTGTTTTAAAGCTTATGAACAGAGTTGTCAAACCCATGTGTAATTCATGTTTAAATATAGTCACGAAAATATTGCCCTAAATGACTTGTTCACGTCTGCAATCGTATGAATTTGCAGAGGTTATTATAATAGTTGTTTATGTAGATTTATATTAGATTTGTAAAAACAGATGTAGGATTCATTATTCAAATTTCCTTTTAAGCTCTTCATTTTCATGTTTACAAACAAGGTAAATTCAGAAAATTTATGTTAACTATTCTAGTGAATCCAACATCAGATTTTCTGAAGATGTAATTTTCCTTGTGATTTTTGGTAATATTCAGTAATTGTATAGTACATAATTATAAGGGTAAGGAATTACTTAGTGCATGTACATTCTGTTGTGGTTTTACAAACATCTACAAATCACAGGTGATGCTCACCAGAACAGTGTGTTTTGTGAAAAGGAACTTCACTTGGAGTTGATAGTTTGAAGTCATTCTACAGATCTGTGGTTTGATTTCATTTGTAGCACACACAAAATGTTGATTTAAGGTCTCATTGCTTTCACTCTAGCTGATAATAACTGATTTTTATTGACAGGAAGTTATGTTCGGTGATAAGAACCAGAATAAAGAGTGTTGTGCGTCAGATGCATCTAATTTTCCAAGTCTGTGTTAAGCAAATTTAATAAATAGGCCATGATGGGGGAAAAACAATGTTCAAAATATTTGTGTACATTCAAAACATCTGGTTTATTACAAAATGAGTCACCCTCTGATAGCTGCCGGATAGCAAAAACGTGACAGTTTTACTTATTTAGTATGTTAAACCTTTAATTTCACAGGTGGTTTTAAATTTTTGTTGCATCTTGTTGGTTTCAAACTTAGTTCCTTTTCTAAGTTTGTCCATTTCTGTTTTTGTTTTTGTATGTTTTTACTAAAATATTATCGCTGTCTGTGAAACCAGCTCATAATGCTGTAATTTAGTTTAATCTAAAAATCTGTAAAAATAAAAAAATAATGGAAAACCTTTTTTAGCATTGGGTGTTTTCTGGCATTGCAAAAAAAACATTTTTGTGTTTTTTTTTAATTATTTGTCTCCTCTTGAAATAAGGGGATAAATAAATAATTTTCCAAAGTGCTTGCAATAATACAACATTTGCTTTCACATACCATCAGACTGGTTGTGTATTGGAAACTTAAAAAAAACAGTGGCAGCAAAGGATTTTTATTGTGAATTGGCCAGATCCTTTCAGTCAAACTTGCAGCTTGTATGTTGGCTGTCTACACCAGGAGATTTCCTGGAAAATATTTTTTTCATGGTGAATCTTGTGAAGCACTTTGCTATCACGATGTACAGTAGCTCTCCATATTCAATACCTTATAAGTATCCTTCTATGATAAGTGCTTGTTTATGATTTTGTCAAGAACTTTCTTTAAGATCACTGTAAAATAAAACCCATTTCAAAACTCACAATGGCCATTTTTTCTTTCTATAAAGGCAAATGAGTTGTGTGTAAATCAAACATTGTTTAAATCCATGCTGAAAGTGGGTGGCTTAGCAAACTTCATAATTCAAGGGGCGATGGTGAGATTTTCTTTTGTTTTCCACAGAACTGTGAAACAAAATTAGCTCATGAGTACAAATTTAGACACACATGAAGACGGTGGTGGCTGATTGTTTCTTAAGGATTCAATCAGATTTGTGTGTGTAATACAACTAAACAAGTACAATAAATACCATCAGTACCTTCAAATTGAAAGTTTGTCAGAACAATTTTTAGAAAATTATCAAAATTCCCTATACCTTGGAGCATACATTGACAAGCACACATTAATAACAAAATACTTAAGAGTATTGTTTGAAATAATGTAGAGGTACTGTATGTAGGGTTTTTCTACATTAACACCTACTTATTTAGGATTTAAGAATGTAATTGAAAACACACATTTTTTATTGGGTGAATTCCATTACAACAATGCCACTTACATCCATGAATACAGGGAAGAGGCTGGAATGCAGGTAGCTGTTCCCTCATAATCAGTATATTAGTTTACATTGGCATGTGTGATTAAAATTGGAAGTTGAAAGTTTATCTTCCTCTTTTAAAAGAATAATGCCCTTTTTTATGAGCTTCCCCTCTATTTGCAGCTGTTTCCCATCATTCTTCATTTTTTACACTACTACCATGTCTAGGTGATTAATGTGTTAATTGATTAAAAACAATTCAATTTTCTCTTAGTGTTTCATTGCATGTACTGCATCTTATACTAAATATCAAGTTTCCTTAAGTTCCTAAGGTACTTTCTGATGACATGTGTCTATGTGTTGTAAAATTCATCACTATAGTAAAAGCTTCAAATCATTTCAAATAAGGGTCACTTTTCAATGTTCTGGAGGGAAAGTGGCCTGTGTACTGTATTGTGAATATCTTTTTTTTATCCCAATGCAGGCACTGGGAAGCAATCAGAAGGTGGGAGGAAGCAATCCAGTTAACTCCAGAAGATGCTTGTCTTTATGAGATGAAATCACAGGTATATTTTTTAACAAGTAGACCAAGACTTACAGTCATACATCTCTAAAACTGATTGGCTCACTTCTTTTAGATGCTTCTCCAGAGCTCCTATCTTACTGTCTTGCTGACAGTCGTCTTTGTTTCCAGTCTTATTTTCTTTTGTTCACCCTACTCCTTCAGCATGTAAGTCCATTTGGTGCACTATTGAAACAATCTGTCCTTCTCAGCTTTGGGTGGTAGTCCAACCGTTGTCCTGGGACATAATAATAATAATAATAATAATAATAATAATAATCGCTTACACTTATATAGCCCTTTTCTGGACACTCCACTCAAAGCGCTTAACAGGTAATGGGGACTCCCCTCCACCACCACCAATGTGCAGCATATGCCCATCATACTCCTTCTAGCAGTACAGTTTTGGACCACAGGAGCTTATTCCTGTTTTTGCATGGCTGAGGTTTGCAAAACCACCTGAATAAACCAGAGGATTTCTGGAATAATGTCCACTGAACAAATGAGACCAAAGTGGAGTTGTTTGGCCATAATGCAAAATGACATGTTTGGCAAAACCAAACACTGCATATCACCACATAAGAACCGTCAAGCATGGTGGTGGAGGGGTGATGATTTGGGCCTACCCTGTAGCCACAGGACCTGGACACTTTACAATCATTGCGCCTACTGTGAATTCTTCTCTATACCAGGGCATTCTAGAGGAAAATGTGAGACTATCTGTCTAACAGCTAAAGCTTACCTTCGAAAGTGGATCATGCTACAGGACAATAGTCCAAAACACACCAGTAAATTTATAACTGAATGGCTGAAAAAGAAAAGGATCAGGATTTTGGAATGGCCAAATCAAAGTCCAGACCTTAACCCCATTGAGATGCTGTGTGGGGACCTAAAGAGAACTGTGCATAAACAAATGTCCTTAAACATCACCAATCTGAAGCAGTTTTGTAAGGACAAGTGGGCCTGAATTCCTCCTAGGCAATGTGAGAGACAGATAAACTATTACAGGAAATGTTTACTTCAAGGTATTGCTGCTAAACGGAGTTCCACATGTTACTGAATCATGGGGTGGACCTACTTTTTCACACAAGACTACTGAATGTTAGTTTTTCTTTGTTTAATAAATAATGACAAAGTAAAATTGATTAGATGTATCTACTGTTCATGCTTCTTCAGGTGTGAAGAAGTCTCCACAGCCGAAACGTTGTGTTTCCTTTCTTCTCTTTTCAGCATGGAATAAACCTTTACTTTTCCTTTGCAGACTGCGTGTGCTGACGCAGCTACCAATTGAACTGCTATATATATGTAGGTCAGTTTAATTAAATAAAGGTTTAGAGTAGGACTGTCTGGTTTCCTGTTCCTTATTGCCTTTATTGTAAATCAAAACTCTTTCATAGTGATGCTTGCTTCAATTTATTTTTAGAATACATTAAAATGTTCTTCTGCGTAACTTTAAATACTGTACATATTGTAAATTTCACAATAAGTGTTTAGCTTGCAGTCCAAAACCATAGTCTCATGCCGAGTTCTTCATTTCATTCCTGAGGACATAACAAAACTTGAGGAGTGTGCTGTTTTATTTTAAACAAACATGCTTAGAACAACATTGTTATGACGTGTTCAGACAAGTGAAGTTAAGAGCATGTGCATCATTTTGAAAAATACCAACAAGCATACAACCCAGCTGAAGTAAAATAGTGCATTCATAATCACACTAAGATTTGCCACAATTTGAAGTATCTTGTAACAATTATAATACTACAAACAAATTTTGTGCTCAGCCATTTATCTGACAGATTCAAACAAATAAGTGAGTTTCAGAATGAGAATTGTTTTACCTCTTCCTTTAGAGATACAGTAAGTCAGTTATACATTTCTTATATCCTAACAACAGGAAATGCAGACCCTAAGCTCAGTGTTCAGCACTGATGCTACTTAAGCAGTCTGACTGCAACAGCAGTCTAGTTTAGTAATTTCTCTGTTATTTGCTGTCTAGAGTGAAACCAGATAGAGATTTGAGCATTTGATTTAGAGAGTTATTGGTATGTCGCTTTGAGAAAATAAAAATACCAGACTTTAGCATTAATCATAATATAAGTGTTATTTATATAGCAATAAATTGATCTTGTATACTAGTAGCAGTGTAATAAAAGTTGTTTACTTATTGCAGTTATTTAATCTGTAGTATAAAATTAATTATATTGTTTTTTAATGGCACCAGTTGGTGTCAGATCTGTAGAATTTGAGAACAGTATGTAGTTGTCATAGTCCTTCTTTTACCACACACGTTTACTAAAAGAACACTTTATCACTATGGACAAGAGAACATTAGTGAGGTAAAACCCTGTCTGGAATGGTGTATTGCAGGGCAGGATCACATTTTATGGAGAGTCAAGAATATGGACAAACCATATAAGGACAGGAAGAGGGTTATAGCCAAATACGCAGTCTATTAGCAGGAGGTATGCCAGACCTTGCTTTTGTTGAAATTAAACGAGACGGATGAATCAGTAACAGTTGTAAATGCCAGCTGAATTGATGGACTTTAGCATATG
This sequence comes from Lepisosteus oculatus, assembly GCF_040954835.1. NCBI lineage: Eukaryota > Metazoa > Chordata > Actinopteri > Semionotiformes > Lepisosteidae > Lepisosteus > Lepisosteus oculatus. The sequence goes on along the minus strand of NC_090698.1, from coordinate 23,826,007 downwards.
GCAGTTCTTGGTTGCATTCTGAAACTGTATCTTTCTAGTGCTGTTTCCCGTTCATTACCTACATTTTGGGAAATGTCAGAACAGACTGTACAGAACACTTTGGTCCGTTGTTTTAATTCTCTTCAGATTCCAAACAACAAAAGGAAGTTAAGATCTCTTTAAGTGACTGGATTTTAAAAGCAGTTGTGGCTAATTGTTAACATTGAAATGGCTGTCGGTATGAACTACTGTAAACATACATGCATTGTGCTCGGTGTTATGCAAGGTTTTAGTGCCCTTCTGCACAAAAGGTTGATATCAGAATTATTTACTTAGAATCCATGGTAAAAATGAACCACTAAACAGAGCTGTGAGAAAGTATTTTTCTGATTTTCTGCATTATTGCATATTTGTTACAGTGAATGTTATCAGATCTTCAACTTAAAACTATTAGACCCTAAGTGAACAAAAAACACAAAATTTTGATAGTTATTGGCTTTAATTATTAAAGGACGTTATGCAGCACCCAGTACTCTGTGTGAAAAAGTAATTACTGGACTCAGTAACTGGTTACGCCACCTTTAGCAGCAATAACTACAGTCAGACATTTCCTGTAGTTATAGATCAGTCTCTCACAGAGCTGTGGAGGATTTGTGGCCCACTCCTCCATGCAGAACTGCTTCAGCTCATGACATTTGTGGGTTGTGGAACATGAACTGCTCTTTTCATGTGCAGCCACAACATCTCAATAGGGTTTATGCCTGAACTTTGACTAGGCCATTCCAAAACTAAGTTTCCTGTTCTTCAACCATTCTGATGTAGAATTCTCTGATCCAGGGCAGAATTCATGGTTCCTTCAATGATGGCGAGTAGTAAGGATGCACCAAAGCATCCTTAAACCATGATGCTACCACCACCATGCTTGACTATTGGTATGAGGTTCTTGTTGTGGAATGCAGTGTTTGGCTTCTGCCAGTCATGAGAGGGCCCATGTCAGCCAAAACGTTTGACTCATTTGTACATGGAACATTGTTCCAGAACTCTCGAGGATCATTCAGATGCCTTTTGGCAAACCTGAGGTGAGCACTTATGATCTTTGGATGGGATGCTGTAAGGTTCTTTTTGACTTCCTGGACAATTGCTTTTGGAGAGAATTGGGCAGGATGGACACTCCGGGGAAGATTCACTACTGTCCCAAACTTTCTACATTTGAACCATTTGGCTCTGGCTGTGCCTTAGAAGTGGATCTGTAACCCTTTCTAGACTGGTAGACATTAACAGCTTTTTTTCTGGAGGCTTTCGGGCATTTCATTTGATCGTGGCATGATGTGCGCTTAGAACCTGTGTGCTGACCTTCATTCTGATGCTAAGGGTCAAAGTTAATCAGATTTATAGTGGGCGGGGCTGGCATAAAACAGGCCTGATTGTTAACCAAAGTATTCAAACAGCTGACCCTAACTATTTCTTTAATTGGGTGGAGTTCACTTGGGGGCAGTAACGTTTTCACTATTGAAGATTGCATGTTTGATTACCTTGCACACCAAACAGATGAAAGAAGCGTGAAACTGTGGTGTCATTTTCTCCTGGACTGTTTTTTATTTCACTATAACCCACAAAAACATATGACTACATTCACCAGGAAAAATGTGCAAATACGCAGAAAATCAGACAGTGGGCAAATACCTTTTCACTGTATTGTATAAATCAGGATTTCATTTGAGAAACTTTTTAAAATTTTCATTATATTTGATCATTCTTTTTAATAGGGTATACAATAACTGCACAGTATTTTGATTTCAGGTATTGCTTTCATGTCTTCATTGAAAATACAATATTTAGGATTGTATTTCATGGCCACGATTCCATGTTTACACTACAATATAAAGAATACGTTAAACCACTGCTTGTGAAAAAAGAATAAAATGTAGGGCGGTATATAGACTAGCAATGATAATTATTTTTTAACTTTATTTTTCCTCCTTAACACTGATAATGTGATGCCTGCAGGTGTCATTACTGAGGAAAAAAAAACATGTGTTAATTGCTTTTTTTTCCCTCATACTTCATGTGGAAGAGTTTACATTCCTCTAAATTCACAATGTTTTGCTTGAGAAACTAAAAAACAAAAACAATTAAACTTATATTACACAACAGCCAGCCTAGAAATATCTGGAAAAAGCAATAAATCTGTACCTATATCTGATTTCAAAGATTTTTACATATAAATCATATAAATGAATACATATTCATTTTCCCTGATTGAGACTGTACCCAACCTCAATTTACCGTTAATGGTTATGATTTTGAAAATAAGCTCAGTTGTCAATCTGCAGATAGTGGAGACCAAAGCAGTACTGCCAGACTAATGTTTCTGTTTTAAAGCCTCTTTCCTCATAGTGGGAAGTGTGTGCTGTGGTTCAGATCTTCTTTTGTGCACACTCTCTCCTCCAGGTGCTGACCTTCTTAAAGGAAGTATTCCCTGCGGTACAGGCAGCAGAGATGGCCGTACGCCTCAGCCCCCGCTGGTGGGAGTCCTGGCAGACTCTGGGACGGGCACAGCTCAGTCTGGGAGAAGTGGATCTGGTGAGCTCATGTTGGAATCTTAAAGCTACACGATCAGATTAGCATTGATTAACATTGAACATATCAAAAAGTAGGTATTTGCGAGGCGAATTTCTGAGTGCATGCCCAGATTTATTTCAGCAGTGAAGTCCCGATTTCTCAGACTCACAGTGTCAGATTTTTAATAATAATAATAATAATAATAATAATAATAATTATTATTATTATTATTGCTTACACTTATATAAAGCTTTTCTGAACACTCCACTCAAAGCACTTTACAGGTAATGGGGACTCCCCTCCACCAATGTGCAGCATCCACCTGGATGATGCGACGGCAGCCATAGTGCACCAGAACGCTTACCACACATCAGCTATCAGTGGGGAGGAGAGAAGAGTAATGAAGCAAATTCATAGATGGGGATTATTAGGAGGCCATGATTGGTAAGGGCCAATGGAAAATTTGCCGGGGTTACACCCCTACTCTTCGAGAAACGCCCTGGGATTTTTAATGACCACAGAGATTCAGGACCTCGGTTTTACGTCTCATCCGAAGGACGGCGACTGTATACAGTACAGTGTCCCCGTCACTTTACTGGGGCATTAGGACCCACCTGGACTGCAGGGTGAGCGACCCCTGCTGGCCCCACTGAACCATGTCTTTGAGTTATGTGGTATTAGTATAACAAGCTCAGCAGAGAGGTGATGGGTTAAAAAGCGAGACAAGAACACATCGATTAAAAAAAAACTGTCAGGAGTCTGTGACACTGGGAAATATCAGTTCCCAAACCACCTAGAATTATACCAGAAATAATTTGTCTTATTTGAGCTGTCTGTTTCATTAGAAGCACAGTTAAAAAACAGCAGAATGCCTAGTAATTCAAATTCACATCTAAGTTTTTGTTATCTATGAAATATGGCAGGTTTGAAAAAATGTACAAGCACATACTGTATACATACAAGACTAATGAGGCACTGGAAGCCAGGAGATGTGTGATTAATTATAGCCTGGTCACTGAAATACATAATATCTTTGCATAGTTTTCTCCATATAATTACCATATGTTTTTAGCTTTGTTCCAAACTTCGCATTACAGTGAATATCTCCCTCACAAACCAGTGCTTTAAAGTCTCCGACCCTTAAATAATAATTTAAAAAGAGTTTAAAAAGTTAGCTAACATCTCGAAATGAACTAGCCAAGGAGACTAGAAAGTGAATAAATCCAAAGATGATGACAAAAATTAACACAGTTTAAGCTGTTTTCTCCATATATAGGGACCACGAGCTAAAAACTGTGCTGAATGCAACAAACTCCATTACCAATATGAGATAACAAAATTAGGAGATCCCTGAAATAACACATTATGGGGAAAAAAACTGCCAATTAATTTATATTAGAATACTGTAAGGTTTTCCAAATTGACCCATTTCAAATAGCATTGAAATCCCAGCTGCCTTGGACTGCACATCTAAGACACATGGATTTATTTGACTTTCAAAAAAAACCTCAGAGAAAATTAGGGCAATAGACATTTCACAGTTCTAAATCTGCTGCACTCTGAAAAAAGTCAAAGGTACATCTAGCACTACAGTACATCTGCACCTGAAGTTCATTTGCTATAAACCATTCATATATCTAATGGAGATTGTTACAAAATCAGAATGAATAAAATAAATGATTAGTCCAGATAAGCAGGTATTATAGAGAGCTTAACTAAGAGTATGTTCTACATTCTAGAGTGGCAGCATTGTTTTGCTGACTTTTTGAGAGATACTTTGTAATATTTTATCATAATCAAGTACTGACAATCGTGCATTTTGTTATGCAGGACCTTTTTTCTTTGTTTTCAGTATTGTCTTCCTTGGAAGTTGCAGTTCATTGAAACGCACAGCTTGAAAACAAGATCAAGAGATAACTTAAAGCACGTTGCTTATCTTTTAGTCTTTTAGAGTGCAGTCATGTAATTCAGTGCATTAAGCAATTCTTCGAATATTCACCAAAATAACCCATGTGCGGTAGTGTTCTGAATCACGGCTTTTACACTGATACTTCTACTCTTCTTTTAGAGCCAACAGTCTTCAGTTCCTGTTAAGCACATTGAGATAAGCAAAATGAAAAAGAGTTTTAAAAATATGTATTAGTCAAACACTTTTGTAACCTTAGATTTTAATAACAGAGCTTCAGTCCACATCTGTAATAAAGTCGAGAGATTTTTGTAAAATTGTGTTTTGCCAGCATATTATATAATGTGATATCTGACCTAGTTAACTGATACCTAACTACTTACTGAAAATTCCTGGAATCTTGTTCTAAAAGTAATTAGTAGCATTGTCTTCTGTGGAAATGAGTACATGTGAACCATGGAAATGGATATGTATTTCAACAGTGGTAACAGGTTGGCCTTTTCCAGCACAGAAGCTCACACTGGCTTGTAAAATAAGCACACAGGTCAGATCTCAGTCAGCACTTGCTTCTCTTGAGATTGCCTGAGAACTTCACAGTCCACAGCTGAAGGTTCCCATTGCAACTCTAGTTAAAATATTCCATGAGCCACCATTAAAAAAAGAATACCTAGATTCTCCATGGGGTTGTGTAATTAAATGTAAGTGTAAGTAAATGGCTGACTCTTACCTTAATGCTTTTTCCTTTTCTCAGTAACAACTCTTGAATCATCTTCTAATGAATTCCAACTGATGTACTTTCTTAATCTGATTGAATGCATCTCCTTAATGACATTCAACTTGACATGCTTTTACTTCTTATCATCTTCTTCATGCCATATTTGTTTTTTTATTATGCATGTATTTTCAGTAACAGTGTTATACTTATAGAATCCAGTGAGCCAGATTAACCTCATTGGCACAAGGCAGAACTACTCCCTGCAAGGGATGCCAGACCATGTCAGGACAGTGTTTGGTTATTTATTTGTACAAGAAAAAAATTGCAAGCAATGGAAAATATGGTTAACGTATATTTTCTGGAACTGTGTTTTGACCATAATTATTAAAAAAGGCCAAATTTGTGCCCATTAATGAGAAGACACTCAATTCAAGGTTTTATGCTTTATGATGAGTAATGCATCATAAAAATATTAAAATATGACATGTGTATCATATTATTTGCATAAATCTCGATGTGTCAAAACAGACCTACTGTCAAGAGAAATATTGTTGTGAGTAATTGGACCTGTAGGTTATTGCACAGTTTATTCCTGATAATTCAGTATTTTGTTGTGCAGGAGTTTTCAAATAGTTTTGAGTGTCATTTTAAATAAACCATTTTGCAGTGGCTGAGTGTCATCCTCAGTACAGTTGCCTACATTTACCCTTATGTCTTTTTGAAACACATATTTCTTCCTGCATGAGCTACAGTATACATCTCTTTTTAAGAGCACAACTGCTCCTAGCTTTTTTTTTTTGGAGTCATAATTATATTACATGGTTATTTCATCATAGCCATACGCCATTCTTCAAAATTGTAATTTTCAGTAATAAAGTATGCAGCAGTGCATATTGACGTAACTGTCTTGGCATGACTCTAGATTTTCTGATTTTTATTAGACTAAAGTATTTGCCCAAACGGTTTAGTGTTTTGAAAGAGATATTGCTTGTATAAATGTTTATTGCCATAACTGTCAGTGAGTTTTACCAATCTGTGAATTACTTAGAATTTACTCTCGCCAAATGAGAAAAAGTAATTTGGCCCGTCTGGTTAATTGATCTGAGGATCTCAACCAGCTGCTTCTTGAATGAAGCCAGGCTGTCAGATTAGACGATATTCTGTTGATTCCCCACACTGTCTAGAAAATCTACATAAACAACTAAGTCTTTTTCAAAGATAGCTTATGGAAGCAAAATGTTTCCATTAAATGCCGTCTGTCATGTGTTTGCCCAGTTGTGAATCCTGTCAAAATATATTTTTCCGTTTCCATTACAGTGTTTACTAATCCTCCTATTTTGGCATCATCTGCAAATTTGACTAGTTTACTAGCCATCACAAACTTGGGATCATTCCTTTGAATAAGAAAGAGCAGTGTTCCTAATACAGATCCCCGTGGTCCTCCAGTAACGTTGATACATAATGGCTTCATAATCCGTTCATAACTGCTACACAAATGCTATAAATGATGCTAAAGAAAATGTCATGACCTCTTATGCACGTTGTGTCATTTGCACATGTCCTTATAAGCAATATGCATGTGATTATAACGTCTTGTGTAGCAGTTCCGAAGGGATTATGCTGCAGCATTCAACGGAAGCATTTGCTCTGCTGAGCTTCCAGATTTTTTGCATGGAAGTAACTGCTTTGGCGATGTGATGTTAGGTGGTGCTGTAAAAACACTCTGTCTCTGTTGACAGCCTGAGACAAGCTCCTTTCTCTCTCAATGTTCCCTATGTTAGAACATTGGTGATTACCGGTGTGAACCTCTATTAATGTGAGATTAGCTAGTTCCTTCAACTCATCTGTGATGGAGTGCTCTGTTTGTTCCTGCTGCTCCTTCAGTAGTGATTGTATTTTTCAAGGAGGATTTAGATTTCATAGCAGGTTTTACAAATACAGTCAAGAACTATATGTTCATATCCAGTCTGGCTCTCCACCTGTTATTCATATATAATCTTTTCTCACCTTTAGCACACAATGGCTTCCACTGGGTCTCCAGTACTGAAATAAAAATGTACATGAAAGTGATTCTGACTCTTTGGACCTTTACTTCAGTTCTGCTTCCTGCTAAAATGCTGATTTTTTATTTTCCTATTTTGTTTTGTAAAACAACATGTCCTTTGAAGAGTCTGTGTAACACTAATCCAAGTTTTAAAAGTGCCACAAATAAATATATAAAAATAAATATTCCTCTTCCCTAATGATAGGGATGCTTTAATTGTTTCTGTGTAACTACTCAAAGACGTTCTGAGAACTTTATACAAAGATCTGTCATATTTAGGTTCACCAGTGTAGTGTAGACCCAGTCTGGGTGAAACTGGTACAATTTGATTTCAAGGTGTGTCAGCAGTTTATGCCATCATTTTATAAAGTTTTATGAATTTTATAAATTCATTTTCACGATTTAGCACAACCTTTACATACATTTTTATCATTTTTATTTGATGCATAATGAAAATCATTTTGTAGTCTTCTTCTTTGGCAACTGCTGTTAGCTGAAATGAAAGGTAATATGAGCCCATTCAGGACCAAACCTTTTCTGCACAGCTGTTAATATTTTCATTTTTTGTAGGTTTTTATTACAGCTTGTGCTGTTAAAATCCAAGGTGAAAACGGGTGTGTGTATTTAACTCCTTGCCTTTCCTGGTTGACAATTTCTGTTGCGAACAAGGTGTTAGAAAATGTAACCAAAACAACTGTCTGCAATAAATGAAGACCAGGTCTAGTCACATTTTGGCCTATGAGGCTGTTGTGGCAAAACTGCTTCTGAGATTTATAAGAAACACCATAGCTTTGATAGGAAATAACAAGCAGGCATACGCTGCAGTCCTCGAGATCTGAGTCTGTCTACAATTGCTGTGACATTTTTTTTTTAGTTTGCGGACAGGCAAAACCGAAAAAAGCTTTTGAGCTTTTTGTAGTGTATGATTAATTTCTGAATGATTTCAGTCTATTGCTGAACACTGTGATAATGACAATTGCAGTGTGATGCTGCTTCAGCAAAAGATAATGTTCTGTGTTGTTTTTTTAAGTAAAATAACTGCAGTGTAACCGGGTTGTTTCACTTCTAAAATTCTGAACAAACCACTCTCGCACTAAAATGCACATATAGTGTGTCACATAAGTCTTACATTTCTACACAGCTTAGACATCACTTTCTGTTTAAACATTAATTTGTTTTTCCTTTTAAAAAAAAAGTCTTGAAATTTACCTTACAATACTGGAAGATGATTAATAAATAATGCCTTAAGCAATTTGCAAAGGAATTTTATTTGGTTCTTTGTTCATCTTTGGTTGCTAATATCAGGATCTGCCTTGAATATGATTTAAAAATGTTATTTGTGCTTATTCAGCTTTTGGCTGACACTTATGGCTGGGGGCAGTTTGTATAAAGTCTGCTCCTGTTGCATCTTGTTCATATCTAACACATCTCGATGTGGTTTAAAAGTATTTTCCCAGTAACTTTTTGGCAATCATTGCGTGCTGTTTTCCATAGACATAATGAACATACATTTCAAAATCTAAAAGGTGTAAAATCACTCAAGTTTTAAAAATGTAAATTTTTTATTGAAAATGGGTAGTGCCCATTTGTTTTTCAGACATATATATATATATTACACAATTATCCTCACTTAAATTGAACAGTGTGTGATAATCCTTGATGGAGCTTTAGTTATTCTCTATGGAAAGGTAAGTTAGACATGGCTGAACTTATTTCTGAAAAGTATTTATCTGCTCTGTGAATTACAGGTTTAAAATGCCATTTTACCCTACTTAAAACTTTATAAAAGAAGACAGCCTGTTTCGTTAAGTGTACACCACAAATATGTACTGAATTTTAATTTTATACTCCTCTCCAGTTACCACAAATGTTCATCCAATAGCCATGCGGGTATCTTGGAAGCCAGATAAGATCTTGCAGTTGTTTTTCAGTACTGTTTTTCTTTTTTTGGTTTTATGCTTCCTAGATCAGCAAAGCTGTAACTTGGACACTTTACAGTTTTAAATATTTTTCTTTACACAAAGCCATTTTGCTCTGCCGTTTAAAAAAAAAAGACAGACTTACATTTTAAGTATCTCTTGCTACCCAAACCTTTATGCCTCCCAAACAATACATTTCATTAAGATAAATTTTTTTCTGTAAAACATCTGAATTTCTGTCGAGAAACAGAACATATAAGGAACTAAACCATGCTAGAAAATCAATTTTTATCTTTCAGGGAATGCTTCAAAAAGTGCAGAAGCTCACTTCAGGAAGACCTTTAGGCACCACTTAAGTTCTTCTAATACTATTATGTTTGTCCTGTACTTGTACTGTGATATTAAAAATGCTGTCATCCAAACACGTAACTGGGCCGTCATATGCATATGACTTTGTGATACTTTCATCTGCCTTTGAGACAATGAGTTTTAGCCATGGTTGTAGATGCATAGATGCACAAACACACATGTACACTGTGTTTGGGTTATTTTACTTCAGCATTTTTCCAACCGTTTATTTGATAACGTGCCCTCATTGACTGTACAGCAATGGATTAAAAAATAACTTTAATATTTTGTTTGAAATACTAAAAAACTGAATGTTTTTCTCACAGAACCATGAATTTGCTGTCTTAAATGTACTACTGTACTGTATGTGCTCATCCAAATCTGATTGAGCGATCAGTTCTGTTGATATATTGGAAATTGGCCTTGGAAACAATGCATGCATGCAGTCTTTCTCATAGATGTTATCAAAAGTGATCTTTTTGTGTTTTTTCCTTTAACATAAGTGTTTTTTGTTATTAGAAAACCACCCTGCATACCTATTTCCAGTCTGTCATGACTGCTTTCAACTTCCATACTGAGCTCTCTTTTAGTACTGGATGTATAAATTGATCCTTTTCTGCAGGTAATTAGTTTAGACGCCACTGTAATAGTAACTCAAATGCTCTCAAATGCTATGCTTGGAAAAGCAGTGAACCTATTATTAAAAGCAATTCATTATTTAACTCCAGAAATATTTGGTATGGGATTTCCTAAGAATGAGATCATTTTAGCTCTCATGACTCAGGTACATAAAGATTTGATAGCTTTTTAATATTGAGCGACAAGTTAAGAATGCACAAATCCCGACGTTTGCTGCATTAACTTTTAATTACACTGTAATGTGTAGGTTTAAGTATGTTGTTCTTACTGATTTTGAGAAGAACTTAACAACTGAAATGACAGGTGAGGGGTGTCTCCCACCTCACAGGCAGTGAAGAGCTTCCAGATCGCGATTCACCTCTTTCCTACGGACCGCTCCCTCTGGGAAGAGGACCTGTCCTGGGCCATGAAGCTCCAGAAGCAGCGCAGAGCCATCGAGGAGCAGGCCAGGCTGGAAGAGGAGACTGCCAAGCAGTTGCTTGCTGCTCCAGAACTGATCCCAGACTACGATTTTGAGAGCGATGAGGTGGTGGCTGCCTGTGCTGCCGTAGCTGAGAGGCAAAAGGAGTATGAGAAACTCAAGAACAAAACTGTCTTTGTTTCCGAGTCTGGCACTGTTGAAACTGTCTGTGAGAGTAAGGACAGTAGTACAGTGCCTTCTCATCAGCTGTTTGTCAAAGCACGTTGACTGTGACCTCTTTTATCCAGGTCAAAAGGATTAACTGTATTGATTGTACTGATTTACTTTTTTCTTAATATTAAGTTTTATTAAATTGTTGCAAATTAATGTTGTAATTTATGCATACTTCTCGTGATTTTGAACTGCTGACAGGAATAGTCCAGTTATATTTGAGGTGTTTTTAAAGAAGGTTTTCACATATATGTACTTATTTCCCTGGGATTGAAAGAAGTATAGAAGAGCTGGCTAAAGCAGGCGAAGGTAGCCACATTATGGGACTGAAAAGGGAAAGTTTTGTGTTGTCCGTTGATTCAACTTTCTTTTTAGTTGCTTCTTAATCTATGCCCCAAATTTGGTGTCCCCAGTTGCTGTTCAGCTTGACTCATCAAATTCATTTTTGTTCATACAGGAGGAATCCAAACTATCACATACTCGCTCTGAGAACCATTGTTAAGAAAGTCCCTTTTTTTTTGCTGTCTGGTCCCAGGGTGAGTAAAGCAGACATTTTGTACCAGCTAGAGGTCAAACACAGTTGCAACAGACAGCTCTGAATCTAAGAGATATCAAGCTGGAAAAGGAATTAATATTTCACAGCAAAGTGAAGATTCTCCTGATGACCTTACTCCAGCAGCCATGACAACACTCAGTGACACACTGTTTTGCATCATCACTAAGGCGTGATGCTACTCAGGTAGTTCCAAAGTTTAGGACTCATCTTGTTCTCCAACAAGGCCACTTACTTGCCACTCAGAAGCTAACTACTAATTTTGATTTCCAAAATTTGAATTGTACTATGATTTTTATTTTTCAAAAACTCAAAAAAGCCTACATGTGTATTATGCTTAGCTGACTATATCACATATCTTTTGTATCGGTCTGTTTCATAATAATTCACTGTGCTTATATCATGAAAATCAGGTATCATGGTGCTGCTACAATGGTTTCTCTAACCAGGACTGTTCATCATATTGTATTTTGTTTTAACAATGCACTTTGTAGATAATTTGCTTTTACTTGTTCCTAAAGAGAAATGTCTCAGTAGCTGAAAAGTCAGCAAACTTTGATGATCACACTGTTTTTAACTAGACAGAAACTTGTAATGCAAAAAACACATATAGGATTTAAAACGGATTGTTGATTATTCTATATGAAAACAAGTAAATTTCAATAAATATGAAAATTTTTTATTTTGATTGTTTCACAGACTTGTGTTCATAAGCTAGACATTTTGAATACCCTTCACAGAAGAATACCTTCTTCAGATGCTAATCTGTATGATTTTTTTTACTCATTTGAAATACAATCAGTCAGTTTTCAGTTTCATCAATGTGAGCAAGAAATTTCAGGTCCCTGGCACATCTGCTTAGTGTATCAGTTGCAGATGGAAACATCTGATTTATATCAGTGCAGAAAAACATTTATTTTTTCTATTTCTGTATTTAAGACCATCTGATAATGTTTCTTTATTAGCCCTATACAATTTCTTGCATTAGGAATTCATCTTTTCACATAACCCAGCTTTTCACCATTGAGACACAGACAGGGAAAGAAGCTTGGGGTCAGTGCGCAGGGTCTGCCATCGTACGGCACCCCTGGAGCAGTTAGGGTTAAGGGCCTTGCTCAGGGGCCCAATGGAGTAGGATTCCGCTGCCGGCTGTGGGATTTGAACCAGCAACCTTCCAGTCACAGGCGCAGATCCTTAGCCACAGAGCCACTGCTCTGCCCATATCTGTATTTATGAGGTGGGTAGCTGCGTCAGCATGCGTAGGCTGCAAAGGAACAAGTAATAGTGTCACCTGAAGAAGGCTCCACGGCCGAAACATTGTGTTCTCTTTCTTCTTTTTTTCAGCATGGAATAAACCTATTACTTGTTCCTCTGTATATATGAGTTAATATTTCAAGACTTTGACATAAGATAAGATCACTTTATTAACCATACACAATTTCTTGCATTAAGAATTTGTCTTTTCACATATCCCAGCTTGCTCTCTGTGAGACACACAGACAGGGACAGAGAATCTTGGGATCAGTGCACAGCCATTTATATGGCGCCCCTGCAGCAGTTGGGGTTAATGGCCTTGCTCAGGTGCCCAACGGCTTAGGATTCCTTTGCCATGGAATTTGAACTGGCAACCTTCTAGCCACAGGCGCAGATCCTTAGCCACAGTGCCTCCACTCTGCCCCTCATGGGCTTGATTTCAGCAAAAAACTACATTAGGGCTGAGATCATCATCACCGGTTTGACAGTTTTGAAAAGAGTTGGAGCTTTAACTCTGTTGTCTTGACTAAGTTCCAGTCTTGTACAATCTGTCCTCCCTAAGAAGTTCTTCCTTAATTCAATAGTTAAAACAGTTTCTCACTTCTCTACCAGATCTGGTATGTAGTGGGGCTGTTGGTGATCATATGTAATATGGTTGCTGCACATCACATAGGTGGCTGCTACATGTCAGAGGTTATTACATACAGTATAGCGTTACATACATTATAGGGTTCATTGCCTACATGTAAAGTACTATGATATTTGACAATATTACCTAATAACAGTAGTAACTCTGCTTTAATGCTCTTTTAGAAATCAGATTCTGAACTTCTTAGAAACGTTTGTTTTCGGAATAGGTTGGCTGTGAACTAGATGTCTCTAATAACATGTTTGAATTGTGGGTTTTAATACTCTCCAAAAATCACTTTTGATGTAATTACCCTCCGAACAATTTGGTCTGCATACTTTAAGGGTTGGAACAGTTTGGCTCAGGCTACATCAGTGAACTGTTAACCCCATATACGCCTACACATTGTGCTCTTTGGACTCCTGACTCCAGGTTCTGAGAACTGGGGATCCAGGAGTTTTGCTCTGATATGTTCCTCATCATATACTTATAAAGCACCATGGAAGGTGCTCTATAAATAAAGATTATTATTAGTTTATCATTTTTAGAAGGTTAGGTTTTGTGGTTTGCAAATAACTTGGAGAAAATAAGGAAGATTTATGTTGTACAAAATCTAAAACAATGTTATGTATATATGGTTAAACCCACAGAAGACATCCATCAAAAAAGCTAAATGCTGAATGCTTGGGAAGAATACAGTATACACAGTAATAAAATGCAGTATTGCGGCACACAAGATATGAGGATTGAACAGTGTGCCAGCAGTATGCAGTAGCAGTCAGAATGTTAACTGAAGACAAGTTTTGTTTTTCTTCATTGAAATATGACATTTAACATCCAGATAACATCCAGTACTGAGACAGGAACAAGTCTTTAAGATGTACTTTTAAAAAAAATATTTATGTCACATTGACCCTCACAATTTAGGTCTAGTTAAAACCGTCAGACATTTTATTTGGCCATTCACAAAAATAATACTAACATTTTTATTTGAAACACTATATCTAAGAGATGTTATACATGGAAGGACCGAGAGGAATGAATCAGCTAATCCATTTTCTTCAAAGTCATGTTATTCGCTTTCAGATTATGGATGATAACCCTGCTGTGGGGACTGCTGGTGCATAATGGCTGCTGTGCTGTAACAAAGGTCAGTGTTTCCTGTGGATTCTGCTGGATGAGAAGCACTTTACAAATGTAATGAATTTATTATTATTTCTTGTGAAGCCACTCAGAAGTCCAGTCATTGAGTTCCATTGGCCATTATGAAGCCAGTCATCTAGAAATGTGTGGACTTTCCAGAGGGCAGTGTGTCTTTTCCATGTTCTGCTAATGTCCTCCACCTTCTTACCTCTTAAATACAGCAAGATACTGTACATCTGTAGTTGTACCATCTGTACCACGCTGAAAAGAGAAGAGAGTAAACACAATGTTGTGGCTGTGAAGCCTTCTTCAGGTGTGAGAAAGACAAGGCAGACAGCAAAGATTAAATAGCACAGAAGAACAAAAGTTGGGAGAGGGGAGGAGGCAGGGAGGCCACTCAAGAAGTGCAAAGTGGAGAGGGTTGAAGAAAGGTGTGAAGTCAAAACCTGCATGAGAATAGAGAAGATTACACGAAAATAAGTTGGTCACTGAGAGAAGGGGGATGGTGTGAATGAGTTTCGTTTCTGTTGTTCTTCTGCTATGGGAGTTGAGAAACCCTTCTTTGAGAACAGAGACAGAGAGATCAGTGTGATCATGGTCATCTGAGGTGAAATGAGAAACTATGGGCTTGGAGAAATCTTAAATCTTATATAAAAATAATATATATAAAAATAAAGTATATAAAAGTATATAAAAATAAACCTTATATATTTAAATATATTTATCGTTTGGTCAATTGTACTAGCTGATGAAGGTTTCTGTAAGAAATGTAGTGTTGGATGTAGTGCTTTACATTTGTAAAGTGCTTCTCATCCAGCACTACATTAGTGCATGTGTGTCATGCCCAGGCTGTTTATTTAGAAATGTGGTGAAAGTGCTCTTGCACTTGAAAAATTCCATCATATTGATCACAGTGAAGTTGTCTTGATTTTCATTATAATCATTGGTAAAGCTTTGGAATAGGAGAACTCAGGAAGGCATGTATTACTATTTTACTATTGAAACACAGCTAGCTGAGTTCTTATTAATATGTAAAACTCACCTTGTTAGAGATACATAAATGAAGAGTTGGTTATATACTGTGGGTGAAAGGTCCAAAGTACCTAACCAGCCTTTAGTCTCTCCATCATGTGTTAAATGCTAGTATATTCAGGGATGACTAACACATCACTTTTATGGTACTCCTATGTTAATATACAGTTGTCAGACCTTGATGGATGCTAATCATTCGGTTGGAAACAATGAGGCTTGTGCACATTTTCCTCCAAATATTGCTATTTTGCTTCATATTCATGCTCCAAAACCAAACTACAGCTCATCATGTGCAGTGACGTTGCCATTTGGAAAGAATGATGTGGCTTTCTCTGACTGTCCTTCCAGGTAGCTCACCACAGCAGCCTTTTTGCAGCAAGATGGGGCTGCACTGACTCAGTCAGGTCCAGCAAACCTCAGCGATGCTTAAAATTTCTGCTCTCAACTAATGACTTGAACTAGTTTCAACTCTGTCACCACACTTTGAGTGACAGAGTGTGACCCATCTTGCTGGGTGTCCCTTCCAACTAGTGATGTGAAGTTGGCGTCTTACAGTTACAGGGTGGACAATAATCATTCTTCAGACAGTGGGAACAGTCCTGATTGTTTTTTTGTTCTTTTTCTAGTTTTCTACAATGTAGAATTTGACATTCTAGGCTGCTTTGCAGGTTCAAATATAATGTGACAGCTGAGTGTGTTTCTACACATGTTGTATATCTGCAATGTCCCAGTGATGACTAGAGCATGGCTTGGAGTGCCAAGCTGGAATGCACATTTATAAATACTCACATGTACCTATTTTAATCAAATGTATCAACTAATTGTTGAGAGCAGCACGGTGCTGCAGTGATTAGCATTGCTGCCTTGCAATCCTGGGGCCCTGGGTTCAAATCATGGGGTGCTATCTGTGTGGAGTTGTTATGTTCTCCCCACGTTTGTGTGGATTTCTTCTGGGTGTTATAATTTCCTCCCACAGTCCAAAGACATGCTGGTAGGTTAACTGGCTTCTGGGAAAATTGGCCCTGGAGTGTTTATGTCTGTGTCTGTGTCTGCCTTGCGATGGATTGGTGTCATCTCCAGAGTGTTTCCTGCCTTATATCCAGGGCCAGATTTTGGTGTTCGTAGGATGTGATTGATGGAGCGAGTCGACTGACCATAACTTCGATACTTCTAGTTTCTAGAACAGCCGCTAGATAGCGTATGATTATTGATTTGGAGCACCTAGAGTCGATTGCAAACATGTTGTTTCAGCTTGTTTTTTGTTTGTCATTAGTGTTTTCCTCCTTTCGTAGGCCCTAGGCACTATGTCTACAGTGTCTAATGGGAAATCTGGCACTGCTTACATCCGTTGCTTTCCAGGATAAGTTATAGCTCCCCCACTACCCAGAATTCTACGAAGTAGGTAGAAAATTGGTGGATAGAATTGATTGTTAATTAAAATGCTGAACAAACCAGTGGGTATCATTAAAGTTATTAATGAGTACAAAGAATTTTTAGACATCTAGACATTCAGTGACTGTATAAATCTAAACATTTTCATGGAATGCTCTTGTACTGTACAATATACAGTATTATATTATAATCGAAAAATCAAATCTTTTGCTATCAACCAATCTGAACATGGGATATTTTCAATCTTTAATTTCTGTTCCTGGAGCTCCTGAAAGAGGATTTATTGACCCTAACACTGTACAGTACATGAACGAAGAAGATGTTGCTGCATTTGTATTCAAGAAGCAAGTAGAACGGTTAATAAAAAAGTACAAACTGTTCAGTCCTGCATTATTAAGTATAATTCCAAGGACCATTAACTTGACATCTGATGCTGCAAAACGTTTTTTCAGAGCTCTTCCTAATTTAGCAATATATTGTAAAAGTAAAAAGCAAAAAAGTAAATATGTACACTCTATTACAATAAATTGTTGCATCTCTGAGTTGTGGGCCATTTAAAAAATAACTCAAACCTACTTTTTGCCTCAGAACTCCTTCCTATTATATAAGAAATATGCCCATATACAGTATATTAATTTTGTTTTTATATTGAAAACGTTTTTTTTTTATTTTAAAACCTTTCAAACAACATTTGTAATTATAAGAAACTGATACATATTGCTTTTTAGTCAACACATTTTTATTATCTTTATGTATATTTGCTTGGGTTTTAAACATTTGGTTATCCCATCATGGACTAGCTGTCTGTACATGTCTCAGTTCATTAAACAAATGTCCAACACTCAGAATTAATTGCCAGTTTGAAATGGAATGCATTACCTCCCATTAACAGAATATTTCCTGGCATTGTGACTTCCTTTGCTACCATCCATGCAGATATTAATCAACAGACTCGCATCTTATTTCCTGTACAAATAGCTAATTGTACACATGGACCTTTTGCTTTGCTTAGGCAATCTGTATGTTCTTTTTATGAAGCATGAACATCACTGTTTGTAGGTGTCACATTCAATCTCCTATACACTTCAAAACTACAGAAATGTGTAAATTCTACAGCTGGTGAATTCGTTGGTGTGTATCATTCTGTGGCTTTGCTGTTGCCATCATCTGCGTAACCATTCAGTTTCATTACTGTTAGTTTTGGGGCAAAACTACTGCTCTAGCAATTATTGAATACAGCTGCACCTAATTGTTAACTACAGTTTATTGTTGACTACAGTATATTTACATGTTACTCACAAGTCATGAAACTGTAATATCCATGTCGTTTTTTCTCACAATCTTCTGTTGATCTACCACTTATCATTTTAAAATAGTCTGTTTAAGGTTAAAAAAAAATTAAAGGGCTTTCATTTTATGTGAATAACACAGAGCCTGGACATAAACCCAGTGAAACATAGTTGTGGACCTGTGTTGATTAAATTGTAATTGTTCCACTGATATGACCACCCTGAAGGAAGAACCTACAGTGTTAGGTTTTTCCTACTATAATGTGTAAACCACAAGTATGTGTGATTTGGAATGTTTTGTTCTATCTGCCAACTACTGTATATACAGTACCTAAAATACATAAAATGTGATGTATGGATCATTCAATCCAGTACAAAAGGAGGCCGCCAAAGTGCAGATAACCACATTTAAGCTTGAAAAAGCAAAACTATATTCATTGTAATCAAGAGCAAAGTGTTACAACAGCAGTTATATTTCTCTTTGTACAGTGTTGGAAATAATTAACAATGGGATTGCACAATAAAATGGTGAGTGATACTTGCAAACCACATGAGTAGTGGCTTAGTTTCAAGTTCTGATCCACTGTGCTTTCCATAAAAAATCCCCCTGGGGCAGCTTGGCTGGGATGTCACGTGGGAATGAGATTTTTCTCACAACATATCTTGATAAAGTTACACTGCAATACACTGAACATGAAAATATGTCTTAGCTTTGTGGATTGCGGGCACTGAATCTTTGTTCTGGTATGTCTCTCTGGCAATAATCATATTACCAAATACAACAGCTGGTAACCTACAATACACCTTCGTTGAGCAATACAAAGCACAAAATGTGTCTCTAAAATCCAAACTAAGATCGACTAGAATATTCATAAGAGTATATTCTAGACATTTTTTGTCACCACATTGCTTGAAATATTTCCATCGTTTTTTTAGTATTTAATAAGTTGGTCATTAACATCTGTTCTAATGTCTTACTCATCCATCTACAGAGTATCATTGTAGTTTTTTTTTTGTGGCTTAGGAACTACGTGATTATTATGTGACTGGAATTGTCCCTTTTGGTCTCAAGAAATTGAATATCAGTATTAAAACACCAGAAAAGTCCCAATCAAGACAAGGGTATTCCTCTTATCTGGCTTGTTTTATTGTTGGTAGCTCATCGATCAGAGGATTACATTCGTCAGCTTCTTGAAAGAAGCCAGAGTGTTGTCTTCAACAACATGACTGGATAGCTTTTGCCATACACCCACAACCCTTTGTTGTACAAAAGTGACTCCTGTTCTCAATTCTAAATGCCTTTCTGCATAATTTCCACTATTTCCTGTGGTTTGTGAGGTAAACATTCTAGAGATGTCACTAGTACACACCAATAGCTTCTACCCACAAGCAGTGCGATTGTCGAACACATTTGGCCATGCCCCTCAGACCACACCTACACCATCTAACTCATTATGATTTCTTATTTATTGCAGTCCCTGTTAAGATCTGCATTGTTTACATTCAAACTGTTTACTTTTTTACTTGTACATTGTCTACTGTTTGTCTGTATATTGTCTTGATGCACTGTCTGCACTTTGTGTTTTTACACTTTTTTAACAATCGATAGACTTTCTGTAATTAAGAATTCCATTGTACCAATACATGTACCATTACATATGGCAATAAAGTTCAGGTTCAAGTTCGTTTTGTTCTGTCACTAGGTGATTGTGACCAAGATTCCCCAAACAGCAGTACACACCTGACTAAGAGTTGGTACGAGTCACCAGGGTCATCTTTACTTTCTGGCGAATTAACAGCTCCCATTATTTGCTAGGCACCTGTGATGACATCAGCACCATTGTTCCAATCACTACAAACTCTCATGTTGGGCACTATGGAGCTTGTAGCATGCCAAATGACAAAATGGATCTGCAGGTAGGCATGTCTGAGGAACATATCTATGTGTCCTAAACTGCATGATTATGGAAGTCACTGTCACTGTGCCAATCCAAACTGGGTGGATATATAATAAAATGATTTTTGTCAATTTGTTTTTAACAAAAAGAAAAACAATTTTTCTGGACATCAAATAGCAATTTTATTTCCCAGTTTTTAAATTTATTTAAAATATCCCAGCTATTTTGCTCATGTTACCAAAACAACCAGGTTGCGGTGTCAACCACCTCTTTTGTATGGGCGACAGGGCCTTCTCCTGCTATGCCCCCAAGCTCTGGAACTCTTTGCCCAAGGATATAAGAGAGTCACTTTCTCTAAACTCCTTCAAATCCAGACTCAAAACGTTCTTCTTCAGAAAAGCCTTTACTTAACTGGTTCCATTCTTCACCCCTCTGCTCTTCTTAATACCACCTTCCACAGTCTCCTCTATTGTTATTGTTGTATTGTTGTAATTATAATTGTGTCCTGTCTTGTGAAATCTTCTTATTTATTGTTGTAGTCTTCTTATTTATTGTTATTGTCATCCTGTAAAGCGCTATGAGAAGCCACCTTTAAAGGCGCTATATAAAATAAAGTTTATTATTATTATTATTATTATTATTATTATTATTATTATTATTATTTTCACACTGCAATGGGAAAGAGTGGTATGCCCAAAGATGCTAACGAGGCTGCAACTTTTGAATGCATTATTTCTCAACTGCCACTGTAATTACGTACCTTAGTTTTCAAATTATGGTGAAGCAGTGATGTTCATCAGAAAAAACAAAAAGGAGAATGGGCATGATCACAGCTAGTCCTGCGCACTTTCACCGCTGTTCTAGACAGCACAGGCTTTACACTACAGCCAGCAGCCAAGAGAAGGATTACCCAGAGGAATTATTCGATTTTGATACCTAACACCGCTAGTGCTGACACAGCCCTTGGCTAAATAACCTTATCAGTGTATTTTGTGCATTTCAGTCCATCTATTTTCTAACAGTTTTATCCAATAAAGGGGCACCTGGAATCAGGAACCTTTCTCTCTCTGCAAGCAGCAAGCACAAGGCAGAAGATACCCTAGTCATTCACAGGACACGCATAGACACAAACATGCACACACCCACACTAGGGCCCACTTTCCCAGAAGCCAATTGACCTACCAGTATGTCTTTGGAATGTGGGAGGAAACCGAAGTACCCAGAGGAAATCAACATGAACAACAAGAGAAACAAAAGAAAATACAAACATCACACGTACAGTATTGCACCCCAGAAACTGTACTTAGGGCCCTTGTGGGACGAGGCAGCGGCAGTAACCAATGTGCCAACTTGCCACCTATTTTTTGTTTTTATTTGCTGATCTTTCAAACTGAATTATGTTTATAGTAGCTACTCTAATGTATGCCCCATGGCATACATTTTCTAGGTTTCTACAAAGATTCTTATACGTAAATCAAAGATAGGAACTCTGTATTTTTCTACATTTGCTTAGACAATGCACAGTATACCAACATGCAATGCAAAGTGACAATATTCTCTTGAAGGCAATCATGTAATAAGTACTTATGTCATTTTAGTCACCAATCTGAATTAATAAACACTCAAACAAGAATATCCTGATGTAAGAAAAAATGTTATGTTACTATTGTTTCTGAATTTGTGACACTAGCATAGTTAGCACAACTGTATGGATTTCATGGAATGACATATTATGGTGCAAGAGCTTTGTGCACGTCCCAGCCCTATAAAAACTGCACTTTAATGAGTTGTATGTGCAAGTTCATCTTGTACAAATTAAAGTTGAGCTTTAATGAGTTGTACATGCAAGATGCCACTACTGACCGTGGAAAAGAAACCACGCACTTGGGATGGGGAATACTGGAATGTCAAACTCTACTCCCACAAATACAGAGAGAACAACAGTCATTTTTTTTTTTACAGAAACACTTTATCTTCTATACACATTTATTATTCTGATATGCTCTAATGCTAATGCTAATTGTTTTCATCCTCATGGTTCTCTAACGCTGTACCTTTATTGTATCATTATCACTCATAATTGTTCCCAGGAACCACAAAATTCAAGCCATGGATTTAATTTTGGTTTTTGTAATGTCTGCAAAATCCCAAGAAAGCTCAAGTGCTTTCTTGTAAGATTGTCTCCCCAACAAAGCTCAGGTGTAACAAGAGGTAAAACATTAACAATTGCTATTACTTCGTGCTGTACACAGTACTGTTTATGTAACTTGCTGTGGTTGAAATAAAGTGTGATTAAAACCCTGAAATTGCTACAGGTTGCTAGAAGGTAGAGCAGGCCCGATTCTGATGGGTTGATCTATTTACATTTATGGGAGTTGGGTCATTTTGTTTGACAGCATCATCCTCAAACATAGAGATGTTTCAGGTCTTGTAGCATCATGGGGCAGCTCCCGAGTATTTGTGAGACATCTGTTTCATAGACTTCCATCATCTACCACTGTGCAAGGTGATGGTCATTCCTGTCACTGGATGGCAGTAACCCCCTCATGACTTCATGGCTTCAGTTAGGCCACAGCCAATTCATACCAGTGTGGACTAGTTTAGTTTAGTGTACCAGCTAATTTTTGCTGATTGAATTCATGAACTGAGTAAATCATTTGCCTAAAGAACCTTCATGCACTATTTAAATGTTTCACCAACAGAACTGTGCATCTTTCACAAATAAAAACTAACAGAGCTTCTCACACACCCAACGTTTGGGAAGCTAAATTAAAATTGTAAACAGGTACTGTAGCAGACAGAGTCTCTGCTTATCTCCTGCTAAATCTTAAAATCACTGTTTCAAGGAAATGCTAAAAATCACTAGTGAGAAATGAAAAGCATGTTTATGACACATTTTTGTTTCTTTCACGTATTTTTATTAATTTCAAAAATATGTTATAGTTAACTGTACATCAATAAATTTTATGACTTAATATAAGCAAGGCAGCAATGACTTTAATAAAAATACAGAAATACTTGAAAAAATATGTACAAAACTCAAAATAGCTTCAAACACTCTAAATAGTTAAATGGCCACCCCTTTCTGGTTTGAATGAAATCATGCACCAGGATTGCAGTATTGATAAAAAACAACTTCTGCTCAGCCTTGAAGACTTTCACAAGACATGATACCATACAGTAAGTCACATTGAAATAGCAGACTGCTAAATCTTTTCAGATGATTAGTTCATTTAGTTAGAGAAGATATTCTTAGGATGCCTTTTTTATATGTGTTGTCCACCAATTTGAATACTGTTTTGTTTGGCTTTTTGTCTTACTATTTGGTTTCCAATAATTTAGTACTAAAATCACAATTAAATATTGCAATTTTCCTGTCTGATTTTAGATATCGTTACATGAAGTATTTGATTGGCAATGGAAAATGAAATAATGAACTGTGATTACTTCATATTTGAAAGCATTGCACTTTTATTAAAAGCCTTACTTAAACCTTCTCACAGAGAAGAGATTTTCTTGCACCTTGACTAAAATAAATTAACAAAAAAATGAAAAAAATCACATTTTTGTTTCCAATACGACACACATTTCTTTACATCAAATGGCATGCGGTGGAAGCCAGAGGTGAACAGTTTAAGTGGAATTTAAAAAACATGTGCTGAACATTGTTAAAAAAATACATTCCTATCTCAGGTACACATGCTTAAAGTGAGGGTGTGATAAAGTTTTTTTTCCACAAATGACATTTTCTAAGTGCTGTTTTTACTGCGTTAACTAGTATGTTTGCAGTTTTTTTGCATTCAACATCAACACTAACCCAAAAAAACTTCTGTATTACACAAGGAACTCTGAATATGTTGAATCTTAAACATACCAGACAAGATTTAGAGTGAATAATTCTGTGCTCTTCATCACTCAGGCTCAATCTCGTACACAAACTTTCATTTGCACTGAATCTCAGTTCGAGCTGTGTTTTTGTATTCATAACAAATTCAGTTATGTATAACTTGAAATTATATTCACATTTTAGTCTTAACAGCCACAGAGAAATGGGATTCCTTTACAGCTCTTCATAAAGGCCATTTTGTGACAGTTATGTGCAGGAGAGGGCCATAATCACATCTTCATCAAAAGCTGCCTAAAAGTCATCTTAGGATGGAATATGAAATTCATGGAGCTATATACATTTTTCCTGCAAATTTAATGTTTCAGCTGTAAAAGTCACATGCAGAGCCTGGTCCTTTTGATACGTAGGTGACCGGTTCATATTCGAAGGGCTCAAGCAGCCAGATTGCTTTACTAAATTGCTGCATTCTAAATCCTGCTCATGTGAAGAATCGGAGCTCCGCAAGTTTCTAAAAGAAGACCGGTCAACAGAGTTGCCTGAGTCCAACCTTCCTTGTCCTGTCCTAAAACTCCCAATGAAGTTCTCTCCATTTTCTGGGAGGTACAATAAAGTTTGGGAAGTACTGCTGACTTCCCTTAGCTCCCGAGACACAAGGGATGGTGAATCACGGGAGAGCACTGATGACCTCTGTCCATCTATGCAGTGGAAGTTGCCTCCTGTCCGCCTTCTTCGCCCACCAATCCTACAGAACAGGCACTTGATCTTCTCAATGAGCTTCAGGACAACAGCTTTGCGCAACAGAATGTAGATCCAGGGATCCAAGATGGGATTCACCGATGCAATGCGAATTGCTTGGAGATCGAGATTGTTTTCAATCTTCGTTTCCACTTGAGGCTGGTACAGCTGGTTAATAAACACTTGCACCTGCAACACACAAATGAATAATTCTGATTTAGTCCATGTCAGCACAGGTTACAGAGAGTCACTAATTACCAAAACTAAAATAATCCATCATTCCATTTTGAAACTGCCTCTTCCAATTCAGAGACTCTCCAAGCAAGAAACAGGCACAAGCCTGCATACAACCTAGGACAGGAAGCCAGTCCATCGTAGGACACACACAGACAAAGACATGAGCGCACTCACACCTAGGGCCAATTTCCCCAGAAGCTAATTAACCTGCTAGTATGTTTATGGACTATGGGAGGAAACCTACGTAAACAGAAGGAAAACGTATAAACTCCGTGCAGAAATCAACCCGGGCCCCAGTGCTGTGAGGCAGCAATGCAAACCACTAGTGTGACCGTCGCGGTTCCGCACGGTCTCGTGCCCTCCGCAGCTCCACCCCTCCGATTCGTCCGACAACACCTAGGCCACAAACCCGGGTCTCCGGCCTAACGCAACAGGGAGCCAGCCGCATGAGCTAAAGGAGACCTCAATCAGCCTAGGCAGCTGAGGTCCCTGCTACGCGCAGGGAGGACAGTGACGTCACCCGCCCAACCTAGCTCCGCTACACTGTGCCACCCAGCTAAAACAATGCATTTTAATTCCCTGCAACTTAATTGTTATAATTTCAAGAGAGGATACAACTGGAACTTTAAGGACAGGAATGGAAGCTACACGGAAGTGTATTTAATCCTGAGAACAGATGGCACGTCATTTACACAATGCGGAAGACTGTGGAAGTCTGGATCAAGCTGCCTAGTCATGTTGTTGAAGCTGATACCCTCGCTTGACCCTGAAACAACTGGAAGAGATTTTTGGATCTTGAAAACAAACAAGTTAGATGGGCCAAATGGCCTCCTCTCATAACTGTTTGTTATTTAATTATTTTTCATTTATTGTGTAAGTTTATGTTACAAAACTACAATCACTACAATATACATACATATCCTCCATTCTGATATCATGCAGATATTAACGGTGTGAATAAATAATTTTACATTGCAAAAGAATCTGCAAAATAATATTTTTGAATGCTGTTAATAATGTCATTTTCAACAACAGAATTTGTTATTTGCCTTGTATCTTTGATCAACAAAAATATGTAATTCACAAAGGCGGGTAAAGAGACACTATAAAGAGAACATGCCCTTTATTGCTGTCTGCATTTACATATACTGTAGGAACAATTAATGACACCCCAAGAAGCTGGGTAGCACACAGGAAACCCTTTCTGTCCATCCATCCATCCATTTTTTAATTGCTTCTTCCAACTGGGTCACGGGGGAGGCAGAGTCTATCCTAGCAAGCAATGGGCACAAGACAGGTTACACCCTGGATGGGATGCCCTTCCTTCGAATACAAGTAAAACCTTTAGATGTACTTCTGTCAATGATTTAAATGTGACTCACATGCTCACTAGAAAAAAAAAGATTTCCAACCGTATTATCTTCACCTAAGAATCAAATACAGAGGCAGGAGTACCAAATGCTAATGACAAGGGAGAGCAGTTTGTTACTCTCTGTGATGTCTTTACCCTTTTCAGGGGACAGGCATTGAAAGCACGAGAAGATTAGTCACGACCACAATTAGTTCGGTTTCTATGACGCATTTCTGTAGGCATTTTACGTATTAAGAGTTTCCAAGTTTGAAACTAGCGAAGACCTCATTAGATTGTCCTGTAGGTGGCAGACCTAATCAGTCCTTCAAAGATAGCTATGCTGCATACTTCAACCTTGATCTACGTGATTTTAAAATAGTGTACAGTACGTACGGTATATAGGTTCCGCAAATAAACTGTAAATGCAATGACACGATTGAATTGTTTACAATTACGCAAGACAGCGCTATCGACAAGGGGTTCATTAGGTTACCGTCTTTACCAATCGAACATCGTTTTATGGAAAACATCTAATTCTGTATTATTATATAAAATGTACACCAGTATATAATTTATGTTACTGAGGTGCATCTATTAATAAACTACATAACTTACACCCTTGCACATACTGTACTTTGTGCACGTTTGTCCATCAAATGCTGGCATTGCAGTCCGAATGTGGACTTGTTCAGTTATTTCAATTCCAAGCTTCTAGACTTTGTTACAACGCACCAAACGACATGGCGCTTGAAATCAAGTTTATGACAAATGAATACATATGAACAGTGATTATTGATTATCACTCTAATCGGTTATTTCTAAATAATTGAAATATTTCCAAAAACAATAAGACGATTTTTTTTAGACTTACTGAGTCACTAAATCAATAGATCCGTACAATACCTTTTGCCCTTAAAGGAATTGTGCTCCATGAAAGAATAGAGCGAATAGTAATGGATGTTTAGGAATTATTGCACTATAATCATTGTACAACTACAGCTTTTTTTGTTTAACGATTCAGCTGTTGCTGCACAATGTTATCTCGCAAACTCATGAGTGATTACGATAGAATTTACAGGTAGGTATCCGGATGCGGCACTTGTATTACACACAAAAACCTATAACCCAGGTTACAGGTTAAAGAACGGACGTTTTAAAAGACACATAGTCTCCCACCACTACAGATAAAAAAGTATCAGCTTTATATCGTTCTTTGTGTAGGTTAAATAGATGGTTATGACTAAAACAGAAGAAGGTGAAGACTACAAAAAATCTATACCTAAACAAAGTTTCGGATGTCTCGGTCATAATAATTGAGAAATCGTTTATCTCTTGCATGCTAAACAGTTAAATAGAAAACTACCATGGGAACTTACAACCAGCGGTATCGAACAGATGAGGATTACCACAGATGTGGCTATAAGCAAGATGACCATTTGGATTTCTGCTCCAGCCAGACGCCCAAAACTCCTTCTCCTCCGAAGGTCTGCAATCCTGCCTTGATCCGTGCCAAGCGATGTCCTCCTAACAAACTTTCTGTGCATCCTGATAAGGGCTCCGCACACCAGGATATTACAGACCACCGTGGCCAAGATGAGAAAAGAACTGTATCCCGCGTACATGTAGGAGAACGCTGCGTGTATGCTCTTATTACTTCTCCAGTCAATGAAGCACCAGGTGCAGGGGTACTGCATCTTTACGTGTCCCAAGCCCATGCTGGGCAAGGCGCAAAACAGGATGTTCGAAAAATAAATGGCAAAGAGAGTTAAGCCTGCGAGTTTTTTGTCCACATAATGGTTATAGAAGTACGCATGGTTGATAGCCATGTACCTTTCAATCGACATGGCACAGATTATGCTGAGACCTGACAGCGAAAAGAAGAGCAGAATGAACCCGGAGTACTGGCACAGAGGGTCACCACCCGGCCAGGATCCTTTCACGTATGTGGCAATGGTGACAGGGCTAACGAGCATTGTCCCCAGGAGGTCAGTCACAGCCAGACCACAGACTAGCGTGTAGAAAGTTGTCTCTTTCTGCTCCTTGCGGGATTTGCAAAGCACGACGATTGCGATCACATTCCCAACGACCCCAAAAATAAACATTATAGCAGGAATTGTTGGGTCCTTGGGGAAAGTTTTCGGACATTCGCTGCTGCCATTCATCCTTTCTTTTTTTGCGGAAACAATGTTTAATAATTAAAAAGAAAAATCCCGGAATTTCCAATTCAAGCTAAAGGGAAAGTGTTATTTTGTAAAAATCCTCCGTTTTAATTCACATGCGTTATCTTCCAACATCTCCCTCGGATGAAGACACAATGAAAGAAGTTTCCTTTTTAATTTAATTAAAGCGTTATTTTCACCAGATTTCACCTTTCGTCGTTAAACGTCATTTGTCTTTGGAGTCGAAGTTCTGCACAATTGAGCCCCGCAGCACTCTGTATCTCAGGATCACTTGATTTCAGTGCGATGACTCATTCCCCCCACTGTTTATGTCAAAGTGGGTTTTATTAATTTTATAAAAAATATATATTTATTTACCCTCCGGTGTATCCGCGTCTTCCAAACATGTGGCTCACTGATATACAATAAAAAATTGAGCTCTTCAAAGTTCCCCTTTGGAGCTCGAGTTGTGTGTGACTCCGCCTTTTTGTACTTTTGTGAACCAGTAATATTTCCGCACTTTTCACTCACTGTACAATCCCTCGAGATAAGCGTTTACAAGTCATAAATTACAGTAATGATAAAGTCTATCTGCTAGGTGAGCTGAGACATACGGGCTCAAAGTTTGAAGGAAAAACATGGTTAGAGTAGCGCTATGTGTCAGAACGCAGGCTGTCAAGAAAGAAATAGAGTTAGTTGAAAAGTAGGAAGAGTACAAAGTTATCGTCTCTCAATATGTCACACTTGAAGATGTCACCGCAGTAAAACATTGTGTTCTTTCTACTTTTCGGCGTGGACCAGATCCTCTGCTTGTCCAGATTGTAAAAAGACAGTTTTTACCATCTGCGCTAAGCGTACGAATTCGTGCTAACGAATGGTACAGTATTACATAGGACTATATAAATGAGAGAGATTAATCGTTTGAATAGCGCAGAAAATCCTTAACACCAGAAAGTTCTGCTTGCATAAAACACCGCCTTTAGATACTTTGAGTTGAGTTAAATGTGATCTATGAAAAAGTGTCTAGAATTACAGATAATCTCAGAGCCTGGTATGAAACATGATGTGTAAACAGAGAAATAGACTATGCAGATTCTTTAAAAAGAGTAATAACAAATTATATTTATTTCTGGTATTTTTGGAAGCAACGTGGTCTTTTTCCAAAAATATAAAGCTTTCTTTGTTAAAAAATACTCATAACACCCTCTTCAGGTTTCAAAATGAGATACTGTACATGTGCATCATCGGTGAGTGACAGAAGTGACAGTTTGACATGGGGAATAAAATGAGTACAATATAATTATTCATAAACTATAATGAAATCTCCTTTCGTTGATGGCATACATCTTTTAAAAATATTTATGTTGTTTAATTTTTTTTAGAGGGAATATGGTGCATGTTTATTATTTAAAAAGAGTGGCATTGGCAGTCATATAAAAATTTGTAGATTCAGAGAGAAAAAATGATATACTGGTAGGAATCCCTAATTCTGTTAATGGCTCATTGACGCAGTCAAATACATAACAGCTGTCATCTACTTATATATCCCAGGTTTATTCAGATGAACACACAAACAGTTTAGCCTAGACCTAGACAATGATACTCCAGCATCATTTCAGAATACAGAAAACAAAATCTGCAACACTGAAGTATCTGATTGTAAATGGCGTTGCAAAATAATGTTTTAAATGGTTTCTTCACCATACAACTATGTAATCACAGTCTATGAAAACCTCTCAGAATTACTTGCATGTGTGTCTCCAGTTAAGTCTGACTATAGTCATCCAGGTGGATGCTGCACACTGGTGGTGCTGGAGGGGAGTCCCCATTACCTGTAAAGCACTTTGAGTGGAGTGTCCAGAAAAGCGCTATATAAGTGTAAGCAATTATTATTATTATTATTATTATTATTATTATTATTATTATTATTATTATTATTATTATTATTATAATGTGCTAAAAAAGTCTCAGGCTAAATCTATTGTCCGTATACTTTCTTTAAATTTTGGATGAACTATCAACTTTTACACCTGTCGCTGTTTTACAACATTTTCACTTTGTGTGTAGGCCTAAAACGTTCAGAGAAAAAACAATCTCTTTCTATTGTTGTAGCCTAAGGAGGTATTAAAAATAATAATTATAAAGTAGTGCATTTAGCCGGGAAAAGTCTTTTTGTTGGATTAATTAAAGGTTTCCTACATTCACATGGTATCACAAAGTAAAGTTACTATGAGGAACATATTAAAAATTACAACAACCACTCACGTTCAAAGCAGTGAAGCATGCAAAGAAAATATTTTGAAGTTAGGGTTGACCACTACTTTTACAATGCTTTTGAGTATTATTCCTGGTTACTTTAGGATGTGTGCTGTTCCAGCATAAATAACACTGTACACAAACAAACAACATAACTGAAGATGTTTCCACTTTAGTGGAAAAAAACAGACCAAGAACGCTTACATTTTTTCCCACATAGAATTAAACCACAGCCTGAGCTTGATTTGTACTGCTGTATAACAGAAAATAATACACAAACAATAAGTTTAAACCTTAACCTATAGATAACTGATCAATTTTATAGACCTGAACTGAATTCACATAGAAATACAGGTTTCAACAGACTATAGAGAATTGAGATATTTCTACGGAAATCTTTGTATTTCCAAATAAGACGTCTTGAAAAGCCTTATATAGTAAGAAAGGTCTTAAGGGCATCTCAGCTTCTTTTCATGTTCTGAGGTTGAGTTGATTACATAGGATTCAGCTATCACTACATTTACATAAGGAAATAAAGATCATTTCTGTTCATTATGCCAGTTTGGCTTGGCAAGTTTAAAAACAATCACCCTGAGACAGATGCATTTTTATGTTTATAACCCATTTAAACATAGCTTCAGAATTTGAAAAGTCTGTACAGAAATAGAATATGGAAACAAGCAAAGACGCCAAATACCAAAGTAATGTTATGTCTCACGTTCTCTGAAAATCATGCCCAATATTTTTATTTGTGCAAAAACAGATTTGCTGGAATTCAATACACGATTTTGAAAATTAATCTGAAACAGCCTGGTCTGGGGTAAGCAGAGCAGGTATTTTAAAATTTCTAATGTATAAAATGAAAAAATGTACAATATTAAATAAATGAAAAAGGACATTTTGTGTTTGCATGCGACAAAATAAAATGCTAGAGAGAGAAGTGGTCATATGCTTGTGCCTGAGTCATTATGACAACTTAAATAAGGCCCCAGAGAGTTGCTGAGCAGTGTCATTCAACTTAACAGTTCCTAAAATCATTTATGACCGGGTTACATTGAGGATTATATCACATGAAAGGTAACCTTTAAAGTTAGTAGTGAGGGTCATATCTCATGAGAGAAAACCTTTAAAGGGCTACAACAGGAAATAAATCATTGATCTACTGTACATCACATTGTTAGTAATTCTGACACATAGAGACATCAGCTCAAGGCTTGGTTCACCTTTATCATATCCATCTAATTCACAGTATATATTAGAGTCATATCATGCAGTTTAAACAAAAAGGTTTGAATACCTTTTTTAATTGGCAGTGATATAGTGATTACTTTTCTAATGCAATTGTAAAATATAATAATAATAATTAATAATTGCTTACACTTATATAACACTTTTCTGGACACTCCACTCAAAGCGCTTTACAGGTAATGGGGACTCCCCTCCACCACTAGCAATGTGCAGCATCCACCTGGACGGCAGCCATAGTGTACCAGAACGCTCACCACACATCAGCTATCAGTGGGGAGGAGAGTAGAGTTATGTATCCAATTCATAGAGGGGGATTATTAGGAGGCTATGATTGGTAAGGGCCAATGGGAAATTTGGCCAGGACACCGGGGGTTACACCCTTACTCTTTTCGAGAAGCACCCTGGGATTTTTAATGACCACAGAGAGTCAGGACCTCGGTGTTACATCTCATCCGAAG
The DNA here is from genome assembly GCF_040954835.1 of Lepisosteus oculatus. NCBI lineage: Eukaryota > Metazoa > Chordata > Actinopteri > Semionotiformes > Lepisosteidae > Lepisosteus > Lepisosteus oculatus. The sequence continues at coordinate 23,793,784 of NC_090698.1, read as the reverse complement.
GACAACACCTGTTTACAGTACAGTGTCCCCATCACTATACTGGGGCATTAGGACCCACATGGACTGTAGGGTGAGTTGGGACTGTACACCTCTTCCAGCAGCAACCTTAGTTTTTCCCAGGAGGTCTCCCATCCAGGTACTGAGCAGGCTCACACCTGCTTAGCTTCAGAGGGTTGCCAGGAGTGAGTCGCAGGGTGATATGGCTGCTGGCTTAATATGGTAAAGATGCATACAGAGAAGGGCATGTTCGGACCTCTTTCTTCCTTTTATGATTTTTTATGAGTGACTGCACGTTAAGAAACTAGTTTATTGAAACTTTTAGTATTAGATCTTGGACACCTTGGATAGCTTCTGCCTTGCAGCTGTTGGGTATTGGGTTCAATTCAGGACTAGGTTGTTACTGTGTAGAGCTTGCATGTTCTTTCGCTATTTGTGTGGGGTTTTCCTTCCTCTGGTTTCCTCCTACAGTACTTTATATAGTGCTTAAGTTTATTGGTGTGTCTAAATTATTCTTTTGTGTATGAGTTTGTAATGGACTGGTGTCCCATCTAAGGAGCACACTTGAAACCTGTGCGTTGTATAAGCTCTGAGATGCTTACCAGGAAAAAGCATCTTTTTAGTAATGGAATATTGGCTCAAAATTAAACAAACTCATACAGAAATGTATGCACAGTTACTGCAAAAGAAATCAAAGTATTTTTTTGTGTAAGCTTTCAATAATAAAGAAAATAATTATTTTTTAATTATTATTTGTACACAGCAGTTAAACATATTCTAGAATTATATGTTCCAGTCCTTCTACATAAACACTTCCAGCATCTATTCACAGCTTTGGGTTGCTTAACATTCCTGCACTTTAAAAATGGCAATACTTAAATGCATTTTTCCCGGTAATCAAATGCTAAATTCCTGATAGAATCCTTTTTGACCCACGGCATGTTTTTACCAACAATTAAGCAGGGAACATGTTGCTACCTATCAACGCTGTTGTATACAGGTAATATTGAATTGGTATGTGACTATTTCACCATTTGTTCCATTTTTTCTTAGTAAATTGAACTGTGTGACTGAAGTTGCTCTCTGACAAAAGTGAAGCAAATGTAGACATTGAAATAACAATAATAAGCTAAGCATTGTAAAGATATTAATAAAGGCAGCAATACTGTTGTAGAATGCACTTTTAGCTGCTTTGTGGTTGTGATTTATTTTTGTTCAATGTTTGCTTTTTACATAAGCTTAAAGCACCAATGCTTTCATTCCAAATTAGCTATATTAGCGTACTTTAGACTGAACTGTCTATACTTTTCAGGCTTAATTTTTGTATTGCAAATTTAAAGGTTCTGTCAATAGGATTCTCTCTGTCAACCATCCAAAAAAATACTGCCTTTTCCAAGTTAAAATTTTCACAGCATATAAAAACATGTAATGTACATTAGGATCTCTTGCCCAATCCTGTTTAAAACTTTTCTTCATTTTTGAAATATGAGCATTGTCTGTTTTGTTGAAGTTTTTGAAGAATTACGTTTAAATTGTTTTTACATGTTAGAAATTTGTCAGTTATTGGTGATCTATTGAACCTGGTGGATTTGGCCTCTCCAGATGTAGGCTTGGTGAGCTGGCTACAGTTATACAGTATACCCTTTGTTAAATAAATAACACTATATGAAACATGGAGACACCGCATTTCTAAAAATACACCGCATTTCTTTTCTACATATAAGCTTCATAGCTCTGGGGCCCTGGGTTCAATTCTGGACCTGGTTTGCTATCTAGCTTGTATGTTCTCCCCTTGTTTGTGTAGGTTTGATCCAGGTATGCAGGTTTCCTCCCACATTCCAAAAACATACTGGTACTATAGTTTGATTGGCTTCTGGGAAAATTAGTGGGAGTGTAGGTGTAATTCTGTGTTTATGTTTTCCCTGCGATGGACTGGTGTCCTATCCAGGGAGTAGCCTGCCTTGTACCAGGTGCTTGCTGGGATAGGCTTCAGCTCCCCTGTGACCCTGCAACCCTGAATTGCAAGACGCTGTAAGATAATGGTAACTATGCTAAATATGCAGAGGATATTATTAGCTGGGTCAACAGAAGCAAAAAAGAAGTCTTATGGAGCCTGGTAAAGACTGGCCTACCCCTAGTCTACATCTACAGTAGATACTATTTTTTGGATGTTGTACTTATAATGAAGAGTAAGTTGAGTTTGGGTAGTCCTAATCTCAGTAGCATAAGTGCCTGGATTTTTGCAGCCTCTGCAGTACTTATCATTCTGTGATCAGTTATTAATTTTATATTTTGTCTCAATCATGAGCCTCCACATCTTTTGTACTTTTCCAAATTGCAATGAAAATTGTTTAAAATAGCAGACAAGTTAGGTGAATTAATTTCGAGGAGGAAAAGCAGCCATATCACCCTGCAACTCACAACTAGCAACCCACTGAAGCTAAGCAGGTGTGAGCCTGGTCAGTACCTGGATGGCAGACCTCCTGGGAAAAACTAAGGTTGCTGCTGGAAGAGGTGTTAGTGAGGCCCGCAGGTTTTGCTTTCAGGTCTGCAATACCATAAACAACCACATCTCCCAAGTTACTTATGAAACTGGCTGGACTGAGAGCATATCTTGCAAAGCCTATTAAGTGTACTGTATGTAGTCCAAAACTATCCAGAGTTGCAATATGATAAAATGAAACTATCACTTCTGTTTTTCAAGTGCTGAAAGTATGAATCTGAAAGCTTTAACTTCTAGCCTATTTTTGTGTTATTTTTAAGATACATAACTCTTAACTGTGTTTCCTGACACCACACAATATATTACAATAAATTTGTTGTGTAACAGAAAACAAAAAGTAAGATTTCAACAACCATGGAAATAATATATTTCATTTTATTTTATTGGGCTAGAAATCTGAAATGTTAAATATGAGCTCTGAAAATGGTATTTGTTATAACAGTTTATGCCACATTAGTAATATTTTTACTACTTTATAACAAGTGAAATATTTGGTCTTTATTGTTCTGTAAAAGCCAGCTACAAAAGAAGCTCTTTTTCTAATGCACAGCAAATTGCAATCTTTTTTATTCTTTTCAGAACTGATTGCATACATTTGTATATTGAATTTTGTATCGAACCTTCATCATACAGACCACGTAAATTAAACTGATGTTTGTGTTTCTGATTAATGGTTGAAGTGTGCAAAAGAGGAAAATATGACTGTGGCCTGTCGAGTACATTTTTTGTTCTTGCTCAGAAACCTTTGAACATTCTGATGCAGTTGTGGTTTTCTTACCAAAACACACTGTATGCTGCTTCTGCAGGCTCAATTCTATAAAAGCTCAAGACACTAGTAAAGATTATCTGATAGCAGTCCACTAGTCTAAGTAAGCAAAAGTAACGAAAAAAGAAATAAAAAATGCAAAATTATGTGTTCTGCCAAACCAGAAGTCACATTGGTCACAAGTATTTCAAGATGCCTGTATTTCTTCCTTGTATTTCTTTTCTTTCTCTAAATCAATCCTTACTTCATGCATGTTGAGCTTCACCACAGGGTAAGAAACTGCGATCTGCATGAAAGAAGATATACTGTAGTGCTTTAACACCTTTGCACTGAAACCAACATGCACTTTTTGCATAAACCAAAATGTTTCAGAAACCACACCTGTGCAAGCCAAGAAGCATCAAACAAGACAAGCAGAATTTTTGTTTTTGTGTGCAGGTGATTACATCAGTATTGTTTCATGCTTTTTAAAGGCTAGCAGGCACTTGAAAATAATTTATAAATATCATGACCACTGAGCTGGTACTGGTAGCAAGTTACGCTAATTTGTTTTTTAAAGAAAATGTCTGTGGTTTTTCCTGGATTTCCTGGTTCTCCTTATTTCTTTACTCTCATGGTGCTCTGTATGTGCTGGAATCTTCTTCTGTAGATCACTGTTCCCAATCCTGGTCCTGGTGACCCATACACCTACTCATTTTCATTCCATCTCAGCTTCATTAAATAATTGAAGCCTTCCCAAATCTGAGTGGTTGCTTCACTTGATTATTTGCATTTTGTTTCTAGTTACAAGTTTATTTCAAATTAATAACAAATCAAATTAATCTTATTATTTAGTCAATGGTTTCATTGGTTAACTGAGGGCTTGGTTGAACCAGAAACTCAGCAGGTGTGTGGCTCACCAGGACCAGGATTGGCAACCACTGTCCTAGACCTTCTCCAAAAGTTAAGTTGAACCTTTGTCTGGGATTCTGCTGACTGAATTCCAATAATTCCTTGTATTTTGCTTGGTTGCAGTTTATCCACCAGATATGTTTCACAGATGGGGAAGGTCATTATAGTTTACATCATAGTCCCCTGATCAATTAACACACTTCTGCCACTATTTCACAAGGTTATGCATGCTCTCATAACAAATTATGTTGGTTGGGAGCTATTCTTGCAGACTTCGTTCTCTCACTCAGGTTCCGACCACAGAGAGATCCCCTTCATTGAGCAAAACAATAGGAAGTCTGACTGTGTAAGACATGAACTAATAGATGGGTGGAACAGTTCAAAACCGACCTCCTGCACACCGTGTATTAAAGCCTCAACCATACATGGGTGAGTGAAGTCATTTTGCTATGCAACAAAAAAACATTGACTTTTGCTTCATAGCTTCATAGCACTGGGGAAGTCATTGTTACAGATGTGTTTGTGTTGCTCAGTGAGACTTTTTTGGCACCCATCTAGTATAAGCCTTAGAGAGATTCATACTCAAACTCAAACTTTTGTGCATTATGGTACGTCATTACCATAAAACCTGCAGTAATGTTGGCAGGCATCGAGCGCAGCCTATTGGCAGAAGTCTGTGCTTTCTGTTTTGGTGTTTGTAGATTATAGAATGATCTCAGATACTGTACCTGTAATCAGATCTTGCAGATCTTTCAGCACATCTTAAACCTAATTTTTATACTCTAGCTAGGAATTACAGTATGTTTACATACCTTTCTTTGTGTTTGATTTTTTTTATTGTACATCCTATTAAGATGATTTACCAGGAATGGGACTATATCAAATAAAGGTTACATTGTTGTTCCTACTGTTGGCTTAGCAGCTATAGCTTACTTCTAATGCAAGAGAACAATGCAACCTGCCTGTCCTGGACATGTGATTTGGCATTTCTGCAATAATATCACATGAGTGCATCACAGACAATGGTGACTGATAAATTTATCAGAATTGATAAAAGACATTTCAATACCATATCTGTATACTATATATTAAAACATACAACATAAATATGTATTTCTTGTGGTCATTTTTATTAAATTGTCAGTAAAGTTCTTGACTTCAGATTTATCTGAATAATATGTTGCTTTTTGATGTAAATTGTCACAAAATCTGGGATCTACCCCTATTAAAATATAATCTACCCATAATATTTTTAAGCGCTCAGTCCTGTAACAGAAAAACAAGACAAAAAAATATTTACATCCCATTACTGACTAGAAGATAAATTACTAAAATATTTTCTTTCATAAACAAGGTTTCCTTTCTTTTCACGTCTTTTCCTCCTTGACATGTTAATACACTGCAATACGTGTAATGTAGTACTTCCACCATCTTGGCTCAAAACCCTGGTCTTATGGTGTGGCCTTGAGCCAAGATGACCACAAGCTAATTGAAACTTGCTGCCGAATGAGACACAGCTGGGCTGATTGAGTCTAGAGCGCTCAGAGGGAATGGAATGCCATGGGAGGGTAAAAATCAGCCAGGATAGGTCCTCTGAGAGTTACCCACAGTACTGAGTGATTAGGAGGCTTATACGTCCAGCTGGGAAGGAGCAAGATTGTAGGCCCAGCAAGTTTTGGTTAGAAGTAGATTTGACTGAGTGAGCCATAGGGAAGTTTGAGGATGTTGCTGTGTATGGAATGTTTTTCTGTGTGTAGCCTGTTTGTCAATGGACTGATGGTAAGGAACTGCACTGCTGGAGTATGGGAATAGTTTAAATGGGAATGACCAGAGTTGATTGGAGGAGTTGGCATGTAGGATGTGTGAGGCCTGGCAAAGAAGCATTGTATTTTCTCACAAGACAAGGTGGAGCAAGAGTCTAGATTGTACAGGTTGAATCATTAATGCCTGGTGTTGTCTGAGCTGAAGCTGAATAGGGACAAACTGACTGTATCAGGGATGCTGTGGTTTGGTATGGAGAACTTCACAATGACTGAACAAGATCAGCTGGGAGAAGAACAGTGATATGGGGGATTTAGGTAGAGTAGCAGAAAAGAGACTGTAAACTGCATGCCACAGAGCAAGACTGAAAAATCTACAACTATGGATGTAAGTTAGGAGAGAGTACTGAGTACCAAGGGGTCAGAATGTCTTCTGTACTGCTTAGTACAAAAGACCAAGAGGCTCCACTAAGTGTGATGAATTGAGTGGTATATGTGAAATGGAGCAGAACAGGTCATGATAGTGGTGATTAAGGTCTAGTAACAAAGTAAGAGTTGGCACTGTTGCAATATTGGTTACAGGGGAGCTGGAACTTTTAAACTGAAGCAGTGTTGAGTAAAGAACACTGAGGTTGTGGTTAAAATCAGGTTAAAATGTGATGCTTACAAAAAGTCAAGTAAAATCAATGAGTGCCAAAAAGCATCCAATCCATGCTCGTTTACATTGTAAAGGCTTACCACATGAAATAACCATTTCTAAGAAGAAAGACAATGAGTCCATGAGAGAAGACTAGGTATAGCTGGAAGAATATACTGTATTCCAAAGGGGGTTCTATGGTATTTAATATGGGAGCTAAAGGTATTGCAGAACCCAAAACAGAGGGGAGAGAACTACAGAACAGTAGGATGGCTCAGGCATTGAAATTGCTTTCACACCTGTTAACTTGGCTAAAGGCATCATGTCTGTCCTAACAGTCATGCAGAAAATTAATTGTTACATGGTCTTCCATGTGATGAAGATAAAACAGACAGTTCCAGCCTTGTACATTATGTCCTGAGCATAGAAATGTTTTTTTCTGTTCGTTCCATGATGGTACAAACACAAAAACAAATCACAGCATGAAAGTGTTTGTGGTCTAGAAAATCTGTATTGACCTCAGAGTCCTGCACATTTTGTTTCTGTATTTCAGCTGAACACACACTGTTTTTTTTTTTAAATCTTTCAGATGTGGCATAATGGGGCAGTGGGTGGTATTGCTGCCTTGCAGCACTGGGGCTCTTGGTTCAATTCCTGGGGTGTTATCTGTGTGGAGTTTGTATGCTCTCCCTGTGTTTGTGTGGGTTTCTTCCATATGCTCTGAGTTCTTCCCACAGTCAAAAGACATTCTGGAAAGATTTGAACCTAGGACCCCAGCACATTGGGAGAGCAATGTCAATTACTGTTCTACCCTGCTGCCCAAAACTGTATGTTAATGTTACAATAACTAATTGTAGCACCCACCTAAGTGCAACGTGGCAACCATTTTGTTCCAACAGCCACAGTACACAGAGGTTAAGGTAGACAATTCAGAAATTGATTCACCAATTGAATGTTTGGGGGAACTTTAGAAAGGTCAGATTGTATAAGGCTAGAGTACAATGCTGCCTGGATGTTGGGGTTAACACAATTGCTCTTTCAAAAAGTGCTTTATGATGTATGAATGGCACATATAGAGCAATAAAAGATGATTAGAAAGTCTGGTCTTGGAGCACATTGATGAAGAAGCACAGTGTGTGTTTTAATTGTGTGTGTGGAATTGGTATTAATGCAGCATAAGCTAATAATGAGAAGAAAAGCTGAAATGCTTTCTGGTGTGAGGTAGTGAGAGATGAGATTGTCCTGCAATATACATTTCAGCCATATAACAAGCTGCTGCATTCATTATTTTACAACTGACATGAAGTAAAAAGTAGTGCTTCATATCATGTGCAGATGTAAAAAATATGCAAATGTGTATATATGGTATATGCACAAAAAAGCATGCTTTATCTCTCTATCCTAAACTTAGCACTTGCTAAAATCCTATGGCTATGGTATTTTTAATCAAAAAGTAAGAAGCAGCAGGAACTGATATAAATATCAGATACAGTAAGAGACTACATTGACAGAAGGTAAAATACTTATTAAAAGGCATTCCATTGTGTGCAGGATTAAGACTCTGTCTGGGATTCTAATATTTTTTCGTGATGAATTGTGAATTGTGATGGCCTTGTATTCTTTGTGTAGTCTATAAGTGCCTGTTTCTGTTCACTTTCCCTTATCTCCTTTACAGCTCAAATTGAGTATTTTAAGTGTCCTCTTTATGCCTAAAATGGCACTTGTACCTTTTCCATTTTTTTTCCTGCAGTTGACTCTTGCTTAGTTTTTATTCCTGTGGAATGTTTTTTTTTTTGACAGGTCTATGATTAAAAAAACGTGGAGTTGAACACCAAATTTCATGCCAAGACTCGGGTTCTGGCAAAATCAATTAGATCAGACATGTGGAATTTTGTTTATAGTGCGATATAACCTCTGCAATCTTAGAGTAGCCATTTCTGTGCAGAAAGAAGTGTTCCAATGCATTTTCACAGGAACTCCGTGTACAATTCTGTAAGAATGGTCACAGATTGTTCTCTAAGATGGTCCCAGCATCACATAGTACATTAAAGGAGACATCATTTCAGTGTAACCCCTGCCAGAGGAGGGTTTATAAAACACTGACTATAGGTGTGTGAATAAATAACTTTTGTGTTCTCTGGACTTGAATTATTTATTATTACTTTGCTGTGTGTGCACGGACATTATAATATAACATCTTTAAAACTTTTTTTAGCATAACATTTTCTGTCCTTATTGCTTAAAGACATGATCATTTAAGACATGCTATATCTTTCACAATGTGTATGGTTACTTGCTTTAAGTGCCTTGGGGCAACCTTGTTGCGAAAGGTGCTATATAAAAATTAATTGAATATTGGACATAACTGCTTGACATAAACATTTTTAATAGCTTTATAGAAATCTGTGAAAGTGGTTGTAATCGTGCTACTGTTTATTTTAACGTGTGAATTGTATGCTGTGGAAAAAATAGGACTTCATCACAAATCATTATACCTCAAAACATTAAAATCTAATATTAGTAATAATAGTGGCAATAGTTAGAAATATTTTATTTCTAAAAGGTTTATTGTAAATGTTTCTTGTTTTGTTATTCTGTAGCTTATGTTTCATAAAAAGAAAGGAAGCTAGTTTTACATGTACAACTTATTTGACTCAGACTGTGGAGACTATTATAGTATTATAGCATAAATGTTCCCGTAAAGAGCAGATGTAGGACAGAGCAGGAAGCTTTAGTTATACTTTAAAACATTTTTTTTTTTCAAATTGCAAACATCAGAGGAACCTCTGATGGTATGATGGTAAACTAGTATTAAAAAATATCAAACTGATCTAGTCTCTTTGTAAAAGCCTTTCATTCCACAAAGTCTTCATTAGGAAAATAGCATTACAGCTATATGTTCCTCTCTACTTCACTTCGTAAAATTGCTTATGAGTCATGGATTAACCTGTTTGCAGATGCAGAAAGAAAATGCAGATGTGGTAGAACACCAAACATATTCCTCTCAAACTGATCCTTGCCACATAGAACAATATATTGTAGCTTTTCTCCCTTTAACCCTTAAACAAACAAGGCCAGTTTATATTGCATAGCTAAAACGTAAGATTTTTTGCATCGTATGACATGGTACTAGCATTAAATCTTTATTTTGAGTTCTTAAAGTCAAAATACATTATTTTTAAAAGGTGGCATGGTGACACAGTGCTGGGGCCTGGGTTCAGTTTTGCATCTGGTGTGCTATCTGAGTGGAGTTTGTAATGTATGTTCTCACTGTGTTCATGAGGTGCTCTGGTTTCCTCCCACAGTCCAAAGACATGCCGGTAGGTTAATTGACTTCTGGGAAATGGTGTGAATGTGTCTGTGTGTGTTCTGTGATGGACTGATGTCTGTCTGTTACTTATTGGGAGAGGTTCTGGCGCTCAAATAAAGGGGTTAGAAAATGGAGGGATAAATAGACGTTTTGAAAATTTTTTTTGGCTTTGATGTTTAAAAACTAAGGTATTGTTTTCTTTGGCCACAAAACTCAAAAGCCCGTCCTACAGTCCAAGGCATAAGTTGGCACATTTTGCAAATAGTGAGGAAACTGAATAGCTATAGAAAAATAATGATTGTAAGTTATCAATGAATACAACTCAAACATGTCTTTAAAAAGGACATGCATAAGGTAAGCTACAAGATGTATTTTTTGAAGTATTGAATACTGTAGCTGTAACTTTTGTCCTTAACCACTGAATTAGCTGTCATGAAACTAATAAAATGTGTGAAAACTGCAAGGCAGTTTTGATACCAAGGCTTTTCTGCTGAAAAGTTTTTTCCATTGAAAAGTATTTGATAATTTTTTATCATTATTTATACATTATTTTATAATGTTTTGCAATAGCTGGATATATTGTCCGCTATATTCTGTTGTATTCTTTGAACTGGAATATTCAGTCTGGTACAAAAAAAATTAACAGACACATTTTAACTGGGATAACGGTTGTCCTGCAGCTTTCTATGTAAAGTGAAGCTGTCTAGAAACAAACAGGATACCTCTTATTAGTGCTTTTATACTCAGAAGCTCACACTAACATTTATTTAAAAGAAAAACAAAATCTATGTAAAGGGATAAGCTTAACTCAGGGAAAATATCCACCAAAGTTACTTGAGCAGAACAAAAAGATCAGACTGTTGTAGTACTGTATTTTGAGTGTATTTTGTTTTCCTTATGGTATTTAAAAATCGGGTTTAACCATACCCTCATCACTCCTAAGAGTTTGGTTGGAGTCTGAGCTTAAAATATCCTCTTAGTTTTTAATTAATTTGCAGAAAGTGTTCTTATGAATGATGTATTTACTAGATTATGATTTGCTAGTGCAACAGTGTATGCTTTTTCTCATCTCCAGAATTAAACTGCTATATTAAAGCATATTTAACCCTTGTGTTAACCAAGGGAAAAGTAGACAACATGCCTCAGGCTGAGGAAAGACTGTTTTCATTATTAATATCTGTATAGGAGCGGTGTAGGAGATTACAGGTTCAAAAGTGAGTCAGATTAAGCAATTTGCAAGTTTGAATATTAATAGGCCTTCAATGAAACATGGCCTGCAGTGGTAATGCAAATTGCTAATATGGCACTCCTCAATACAAAGTCAGTCATCATAGATTTAGAATAGGTAATATTCTAAATCTAATATTCTTAAATAACCATCTTACTGTATGTGGTAAATCTGTCTGTCCTTAGAAATTGGTGAAATAACGGTCACCTGTGTTATTTTTTTGGACTGTTTTTAAAGTTGGTACAGGAACATACCACCACCTTTGATATGTAGCGAAGAGGATATGATTTGTAAATGTCTAAAAGCTCAGTGAGAACATGCTGGTTTTTTTCCATGACTGAGAATCATTTAACAGATGCTTTTAAAACAGATGTTAATAGGAAAAAATTATCCTTTAAAATGTATATTTACTTTCTCTTTTGTTATTTTTATTTTAATAAAATTAAGATAATGAAAAAATACTGCACTGGGTGTAGGTGAAAACCAATGATTGTGTATTTAAGTAGGTGTGGCAGAAGTTGCAATGGGATATTGCAACACAGTGGCATGAGTCTTCCCTGCAGAAATGCACACAGACTTTGCAAATAAGCACTTATAATACAAAGGCTTAATATGTTGCTGTGGTTTCTCTGCATTGTTTCAAGTTTTAACAAGCAGAACAGCATATTTAGTATTTTTCATATTCCTTTCCTTACTAAGATTCCAATTTAGTGAAGAATTGTTAATGCATAAATATGAGTATTAAATTGGTGAAGCATTAACTCCTCTAATGTGAAGAATTCATTTCTCAGTATGATTTTAAATCATACTTACAGTACAGGCAATAGATACTGTATTTGGCAAAATGCATGTGTTTGGACTAGGAATTGGTTAATAGAAAACTAAATCTATACAGATAAGGGAAGATCCCTCAGATTGGGGTGATATAGTCAGTGGAGTACCACAGGGGTCTGTACTAGGACCGCTGCTGATCCTTTTTCTATCAGTAATCTAGATTTTAGTAAAGTCAGTAAACTACATTTGCAGATGATACCAAAATATAGTATAAGCAAATACTATAGAAGCAGCAAATTAAATTAAAAAAATGTACTGCAGATAAAATTCAAGACTGAGTAAACAATCTTATACTGTTAACGTAGACAGGACATGAAAGTAGTAAACATTTAATCTAAAAATGCAAAATGGCAAGTACTGAACTTGAAAAGGCTACTAAGGAAACATACTGAAATTGTATTTACGTGGTAGCCACCGCATTAGAAAGTTCCAAATATCATAATATTGCTGCTTTGGAATCCAAGAAAGAACAGCCAGAATCATTCTGGGGCTTAAGACACTGAAAGGTTGAAGGAATATAACTTTTACTCTTGACAAATAAGGGGATGGGAGCTTATCCAAATATTCAGAAAGGAAATGGTTAAGTTGAGAAGTCAAGTCTGAGTTGACTTCCTAAGAATGAGCAGTAAAATAGAAATGAGAGGACTGAAGCAAACAGCAACCAGAGATATTTCTTTATGCAAAGTATTATGGGAGTCTATACAAGTAATATCTCACTACAAGTCTCTGAGATTTCATCATTAGGTGCTATAATCATAAAAACCAGACATAAAAAAATAAATGCTAAAGGTTAAAACAAACTTAAAAAAGCGTCTGGATTCCTGTGTTTTGGAAGGTTTTAAATCAAGTAATGAGACTTTTTGATGTTCAATATATCAGCTGTTTAAAACAGATGACGAGTCCCAAGATGACAGTGTGGCGACACAAAAGATCTGGAATGAGTCTTTTGTCTCCCAGTAAAATTCCTCACATTTTGAAATGATAAAGCCTTGAAAGCAACAAATGGGAAATAATGTAGAACATACAAAAGAGAGAAAGAAAGCGTGTAGTTACCCAGCCTCTTTTCATGAGCTTTTACAAAGCTGCCAAGTTAAGATTACTTGTTAATGCAAATTCATGGTGACTTTAGTTTTATGGATTCTTAGCTTTCTAAGAAACTGTTAGGACACTGTTATGTGTGTGTGCCACTGGGTTTCTTTTGTGATAATACCTGCAATACTAAAGCCCATGTAGAAGTATGGGAGATGGTACTAACTGCTCATACATACCTGTAGTAATTTTAATGATATTATAAGGCAGGTCATAGTACCAGCTATCTTTAGAAGCAATCATACAGCCTTGTGAATTCCTGTAGTTTTTTTCTATGCTGACATTCTGGGCATTTTGTGACTCTTGCATTTTGATCATATGGGAACAAGGTCTTCTTTCTCATGTAATAGTCTGCCCTACAGTGTTTTCCGAAATATCCCTGCATACATACAACTGACAGAACATGTTCCCCTTGCAGATCGAGACAACCTTGTCTTACATACCATGACTAAGTTCACTTTCATTACAAAACCTCATTTACTGGGCATGCAAAAATTACATTTTAAAAACACAGAAATAAACATTTACTGTACGTGTAATTGTAAATGAGTTGCCATTTATACTGTACAACGTGTTTATTATGAAGTTGGAACTCACTGCACAGCTCTTACTTGCTATGAACACATTTATCCAACAATCTTTTTCAATATTTGTTTAATCCAATACAGAGTTGCAGTTTATTCTTCTTTGTGGTAGTAGTATGAGCACCAGCGGTTTTGTTGTTAATGCCCTTTCCTAATTTTAAAGGCTATATTGTTTTCATATAGAAAGATTTCACTCAAATTGGTCAATACTTTTCACTGTAATTTATTATGTGAATTGCATCTCTTTGTGTATGTCTGACCAACTCCAGATGCTAAACAAACAGATCTGGGTTCTTTTGTGTGGTGGTTTTAAACGACCGATCCGATCCAATCCAATCAAAGAAGCAGGAAATTGTCACACACCACTGCCAAATGAAACATTGTTTCCAAACATTTCACAATGCAGGAAAGTCAATTGGGAATAAAGAAGTAAAGATTAAGTTGGGAACATTTCACGCTCACACAGAAAATTGCAAGTTTTGATCTAATCATCACAGACCGATGCAAGATATCCTAAAACGCACCTTAAATCGGATAGGTGTTCCTTTCAAGACAGGCTGATAGCTTTTTATTTTAAGTTTTTTTATATTAAAGCAGGGAGTATTCAAATTAATAAAATAATTCCTTTCTTTTCTATAATGGCTTTCATCCCAGAGAATCCCAAAGTGTGTGACATCGGAGGACTCCCACTTCATGCACCACTGAAGTACAGTACCCACCTGGGTGAGTCATAGCAAATACTACTGTCTGTGTCAACAGCCCCACTACATGGCAAATTAGGTGGCGAAGCGAGATTAGTGAAACAATAGCCATGTTAGCAATGCAAGTCATTGTGAAATGTGATGGTTATCCTGTATGCACAAATCAAAAACTCTTTCCCAATTTGTCTACAAAAGCCACTGTATCATATTCAATCTAGACAGAAACGCAAAGCTTGTAGCCTTGTGCAACAGCATACCTTTTCTGTCTGTCCTAATCTTTATAAGTTTGCATTTGTCTTCTGATCTTAGGACATTTACTCATGTAGAACTAGGTAACTGTAAACAAGTTCTGACTCCTAAATGGTTCTGAATTTGAAGTTAATATAATCTGAAGTAACTGCCAATCTTGATGATTATGGTATGGTGTATTTTGCCTTTTGGAAGAGAGATGTGCTGGATTGTTCGGATGAGATTTAAATTCTTCTTTTATTTTTGAATAATAAATGAAAAAGTTGTAAACAAAGTTAGTTGTTTATAATTAAATACTAAATTCTAAACAACTATAAAATCAGAAGCAGGTTTACAGCCCATGGTCAAAAAGATAACTTGCTTGTTGCGAAACATGGGCTGATTAGAGAGAGACAATTATAATTTAGCCCGGTATCCTGGCCAAATTTCCCTCTGACTTTTACCAGTCATGGCCTCCTAATTATCCCCATCTCTGAACTGGCTTCATCACTCTGTTCTCCTCCCCATTGATGGGCTGATGTGTGGGGAGCGTACAGGTGCACCATCACCCTGGTGGATGCTACACATTGGTGGAGGGGAGTCCCCATTATCTGTAAAACATTTTGTGTGGAGTGTCCAGAGTGTAAGGAATTATTAATTATCATAATAGATACAAGAAATGTAGCCGATCTTGGGGAAACAGAACTGGAACTGAAGGTTTCATGAGGGTAGCATAACAAAAACCATTATTCATACAGCAGAGGAATTTAATAACAGCAAGGTTCCCCAAGCTGAGCCTCATAGTTAGCTGAGCACAGAGGGGGGTCAATCAGCCAGGGCTGTCCTGACTCTTAGCAAAACTGCAGGCCCTGTTACAGTGGCTTTGGTGCTATTGGCTTTTGCACTAAACATCCAGTCCATAATGCTGACTTTGAGAAGTAAAAAAGGCAAATGGATTCAAGGTGAGTGGGTCGGAAGACACTGTCCACACTTCATAGTCATGTGACTATATGTCTACAAAGATCATAGTTTTCATGTCTTAGATCATAGTTCTAAGACATGAAAAACACATAATTGGCAATTCCAGACATAAAGTAGTTTCTAGGAGGTGCATTTAGGATGTATTATGTGAATGTATGACATGTTTTTGAACAAATTACACACTAAATCCAGATAAATATTTAGTTACTGACCCTTATTAAATGTGGATGTTTTTTTTAGTGACCTGCTCTTTTCTACTTTAACCGGAGTCTTCACTGTTAACACAATTTCAACCATATTCTGTTCTCATCTATTTCCCAAGTGAATTAAAAACTTGGCTAAGAGAACACTCAGGAAGAGATTCCTTTCAAAACATGAAGATTTCAAAACTTAATTTGACTATTTTTATTGCCTTCACCTAATTACATTTTTAACTGCATTAATTCAATTGTTTAAAATGTATGAAGAAATTTTAATTTATGCACAATCCATATATCCATTGTGTTGTAGGGTGGCAATACATTAGAAATTAGTTTAGAAATTACAGTAAATTAAGAGTAAATGCAAGAGGTCAAATAACATTGCATATTATCATGATGGTGGTCACTTATTTCACAATGAATACAGCTTTTTTTGGCCTAAATATTATGATTTTTTAAAATGTAGAAACATCAAATGGAACACTTTTTTTGTGGAATACATATTTGTAATTTTGACAAGGAGGTACACAAGTATCTAAACGATATTTTCTAAGACGCTTGCGCTCCAATACACACCATATTTGTATATGGATGGTGTAATCCTGGACATACTCATGTTAAGGAGCGTGTCTTTAACCCAGACATCGAACTGGTAGCCATAGGACTGTGTCCATACTATCTGCCGCGGGAGTTTACATGCGCCATCTTTGTTGTTGTTCACATTCCACCTACAGCAAACGCAGAGGTAGCGTGTGACGTCATAAACACAGTCACAGCCAGGCTACAAACAAAGCACCCTTGCGCTTTTATAGCTATTTCAAGGGACTTTAACCACTTATCCATTTCCACCACTTTGCCTACTTTCCACCAGTTTAAGTGCCCGACCAGAGAAAACAAAACACTGGACTTATTATATGTCAATGTTAAGGATGCATATAGTTCCACAGCCCTTCCTCACCTTGGCAGATCAGATCACAAGCTTGTCTTGCTTACACCACTATACACGCCTATTGTCCAGCGCCAACCTGCGACCATGAGGACTGTGAGGAGATGATCTCAGGACGCTATGGAGGATCTACGTAGTGCTTTGGAGGCCACCGACTGGGATGTGCTGTGCGAACCACATGGGGACGACATAGACAGCATGGTGGACTGTGTCACTGACTACATTAACTTCTGCATAGACAACACCATCCCCATCCAACACCAAAGACGTACACTGCTTTTCCAATAATAAACCCTGGATCACCAGCGACCTGAAGGTTCTGCTGAATGACAAGAAGAGAGCCTTTAGGATGGGGGATAAGGAAGAGGTCAAGCGTGTACAGAGGGAGCTAAAAAAGAAGTTAAGAGAGAGCAAGGACGCCTACAGGAGGAAGGTAGAGGACAAGCTGCAAAGGAATAGGGTGAGGGATGTATGGAGCAGCATGAGAGAGATCACTGGCTTCAAATGGGCTGGTGGTGCAACGGAGGGGAACCTGGAGATGGCCAACGAGTTGAACCAGTTTTTTAACAGGTTTGATTCAGGGCCCTCTGTGGCTCAACACCCATCCCCCCACAGCCACGCTCCCTAACCCTTCACAGCTGCAACTGCCAAACACCTCCTCCATCCCCCCACAATCATGGCTGCCTACAGCTACAACCTCCGACAGCTACTAACCCCCCCATCCCCCACAGCTGCCACTCTCCAACACCTCCGCCATTAACACCTGCAGCACTGAAAGCGCTATGAGCACCACCCCCCAGGCCAGGCTGACCATCACGGCTGACCAGGTGAAGAAGGAGCTGAAGAGGCTGCACCAGGGTTAGGCCACAGGACCAGATAACATCTGTCCCAGAGTTCTGAGGGCCTGTGCTGATCAGCTGAGCGGAGTGCTTCAGCGACTGTTCAACCTCAGCCTGCGCTTGGAGAGAGTCCCTGTGCTCTGGAAGACATCATGCCTGGTCCCGGTACCAAAGAAAAGGCGCCCCTCTGTCCTCAACGACTATAGACCAGTTGCACTGACTTCTCAAGTCATGAAGACACTGGAGAGGCCAGTCTTATCCCACCTGAGACCCCTGGTCAGCTCATCACTAGACACCCTACAGTTCATCTACCAGTCCAGTATTGGTGTGGAGGATGCAATCATCTACATGCTGCAAAGGGCCTACTCACACCTGGACAGGGCTGGCAACACTGTAAGGGTCATGTTTTTCGACTTCTCCAGTGCCTTCAATACCATACAGTCCTTACTTCTAAGGAGGAAGCTGGAGGAGATGCAAGTCGATGCCTCCATGACCTCGTGGATCACTGACTACCTGACGGGCAGACCACAGTCTGTGAGACTTCAGAACTGTGTCTCTGAACATGTAGTGAGTAACACAGGGGCTCCTCAGGGGACAGTTCTTTCTCCATTCCTCTTCACCCTCTATACTTCGGACTTTAAGTACAACTCAAAGTCATGCCACCTGCAGAAGTTCTCAGATGACTCTGCAATTGTGGGATGTATCAAGGGTGGGCAGGAGGAGGAGTACAGAGGACTGGTCAGTAGCTTTGTGGAGTGGTGTGAGGAGAGCCACTTGGAACTGAATGTAACAAAAACAAAGGAACTGGTGGTAGATTTCAGGAGGAAAAAGGTCAAGCCTACTCCTGTCTACATCCATGGGAGTGGCGTGGAGATGGTGGACTCGTACAAGTACCTGGGAGTCCACATCAACGATAGACTGGAATGGTCTAAGAACATCAAGGCCATCTATAAGAAGGGACAGAGCTGACTTTACTTCTCGAGGAGGCTCAGGTCCTTCAATGTATGTAGTAAGATACTTCATATGTTCTATCAGTCGGTGGTTGCCAGCACCATTTTCTACGCAGTGGTACAGTATGCTGGGGTCCTGGGATTAGAGCAGTGGATTCTAAAAGGCTGAACAAGCTCATCAGGAGAGCAAGCTCTGTCATTGGGTCTGACCTGGACCCCTTGGAGGTAGTGGCTGAGAGGAGAATGGTGTCCAAACTAGAGGCCATCATGGACAACATCTCCCATCCCCTCTATGACAGGCTTGCAGAAATGAAGAGCACGTTCAGCAATAGACTGATTCATCCACGGTGCGACAGGAAGTGCTACAGGAGGTCATTCTTGCCTTCTACCATAAGACTGTACAACGCATCCACCTTGCGTCTGGGCAGAGACAACATTGACAGTGACCTGTTTCTGGACTGAACACATCTACACATCTACTGCTATATCTGTTCTCTTTCTTTTCCTGTTTACAACCGTTTTTGTGCAATATATGCCAGGGACCCGTGCAATACATTTATGTATAAGCAATACATTTATTTATATCTATATTTATATTCATATGTGTGATACAATTTTTCTGCGTTCTGTTCTACTTTGTTCTTTGTGTGTCCGGACTGTGAGTAACTCCTTTAGTGAACCCCTCACTGTACTGATTGTATTGTATGTAATGTACTATTATTATTATTCTTATTGAATCATTCGTTACACTGTGGCTGTATTGTCTGTGTAAAGCTACTGTTGCACTGCAATTTCCCTCGCGGGATCAATAAAGTATCTATCTATCTTTATTTAATTTTCATAATCCTTAAACCTCCATCAAAATGTTCTCAAATTTTCTTGTCTCTGGAGGAACATTCTCCTTTAACTCCCCCAGCATATAAAGGACATTCCTCAAGAAAATTCAGTTAATTATATACTACAGTAGATATTAAAATCTGTTTCTCAAAAGGGATGTAGAATGAGCCACCGAGATCCATCAGAGGAATAAATCTGTGAGCATGAACTGTAGATTTTTTAATCTCCCTTGACATTACTCTGATTGAAATCTAAAATGCACCCTGCATACTGTTAAGCTAGTTTGAAAGTGGGGAAAAATACATGTTTTAGTAATGAGTTAACACCACGTTGCTTTGAGCCCCAAACTATATTGCAAAATCTAATGGATTTTGTTGGAGAAGAGCCCAGAGCCCCTTGTTCGTTATTGTAAGGGTTTGTTCTTTGACTGGGTACATTTGACTTTCTGCTGTACAGGAAGTAGAGGATTGACTTGGCTGGTACAATCCTACAGTATGTCTCTACATCTTCAGCTTCAACTTTCACATCTCATGCTCATTTCTAAGTTATTTCATGGCTTGGAACCTCCGTAATCAAATCAAGGTTTATTTATCAAATGCACAACAATACAGCATCCAGCAGAAGTTGCTGGAAATTAAATGTATTTTCTAAAAGCTCACTGGGGGGTGTAAAAGTCACAAAATTAAGGTTACAAAAATTAAGGTTACAAAAAATAAGGTTACATAATGGATAATGTAATAGAAATTGAATAAAATAAACAGACAAAACTCCATATAAATAGAGCTGCTATGTGTCCATGGTGTATGCAATATATTATGTCCAGGTAGTGCAGTATGTACAGTACAGTGAAAACTGTGTGCTATTCAGCCATTACTGGTGATTTGTTAAAGGAGCTGCAGGTTGGCTATTTAGCAGTCTTATTGCCTGGAGGTAGAAGCTGTTCCGTAATCTGTTGGATTTTGACCGAATGCTTCGGTACTGTTTACCGGATGTTGGAGAGAAAACAGTTTGTGACTGGGATGACTGAGGTCCTTGAGAATGGACCTGGACTTCTTAAGACATCTAGCTGAGTAGATGTCTTGGATGTTTGGTAGCTCACAGCCGCAGTATCAATCTGACTTAGACAATCTGAAAAGACTCTTGTCTTCTAGATGTCCCACAAACTCAATTACATTCGATGAGTGACAGGGCTTTTTCTTGCTTCACTCCAAAACTATGATTTACAGAAAGTTTTATATCCCCAAGGATATCAGATGGTCTTCTATCACGGGTGCATTTAAATCTAGACTCAAAACCTTTCTTTTCGGAAAATGTTTTTTACTTAGTTTGTCTGCAACCTCTGTTGCGCTTTGTACTATTTACTTTGTAATCTGTTATCTGCTATTACTGTTTTTGTACACCTAGTTTAAAGTGTGCTGAGATGATACTATTCAAAATATAGTTTATTAGTGTAACCTTGTATAATTGAGAGACTAAGCCAGTGTAAAACTGCAAAAATCTAAGGCTGAACTACATGTATTCTGATTAAAAGTGTATATTAAAATCTGTTTTTTGCAAATTCATTGCACAACAGTTGAATTTAAAGTTTACCAAACCATTTTGTTTCAGTCCTAAAAAACTGTTTACTCTGTTAGCATCATACATAGTAATTTTACTGAGAATACTTATCTTAAATTACCTTCACACTGTGGAAGTTTATTGTTCATTTTTTGTTTGCCATTTAATGTGATATCAAAGATTTTAGTCATTTAATGTGAAATGTACTGTGACTGTGGTGTTTATATATTCTAAACTTACATGTTGTCTTAAAAAAGTAGTTTGTTCTCAAGCCTTGGGATATAGGGTGTGTTCAGGCAAGCCTAGATTTGTTCAGTTTCAGTTATTTTAGGTCTCAGTGTTCCTTATATTACTGAAAGACATGTATTAAACAGTTTCTGAGGTTCATTATTTTGTCCTATCCAAACAGAGGTTTGGAACTCTTGTCTTACTCTCAACACCTGCCTGAGACAAAAAAGGTATAAATGTTTGGATAACAGCTGCACATCATCTGGAAACCAACATGCCTCCCCAGACAAGAAACCTCCCTTTTTCTAGTCTGATTGCCCAACATAATGGGCAGGGTTTTTGTTTATGAGGTATTTAAAAACTCTCTAACGAGATAATCTAACATTGCTCCTTTAATTAGCCGCTGCTATAAAACAAACATGTTTCTGAAGGGCGGGGAATAGTATTCCATAAAGTTAACTATATGACACAGCACCACAAAAGACCTTTTGTTTTCAATCTCTTTTGGTCATTTAGATGATGACACTATTAATTTTAAGTTTGAATAACTGTTTTTTTGTTTAAAAGTATGGAACAGTTGAATACAGATGAAAACCCCTGATTCACTAAGAAAAAATGTTGCTGCTTGAGTATGATTCTATAAGAGAGACTGATGTGAAACAGTTTGCAAGGCGAAAGAAACTACATGGAAACAAAACTTGAAATTAATCAGAAAAAAATGTGAATTAAGGCAATTGTCAAGAGATTAACAGATTTATTATTGAGACCATTTAAAAAAATGGTGTTAACCCCCAAGTATAACTGGCCAATAAGAGGACACAGTGGTCAATGTAAGGAAATGACAGGGGTCCATGGTATCTATATATCCTTTTGGGAAGTTTGCAGATGGGTTTAATGTATAGTTTCAAGGTTTAGAAAAGAACACCAAAGAAGTGTGGCTTCAGTAAAATCAGAAAGTACAAAAGAAAAAAAACATGCTAAATGGCCTATGGCACCCATCATACATTAGAGCAATGGTGGAAAATATATATTTAATTGCATGTGTTCCAGTGGCTTTTATTATTTTTGTCAAAAAAACATTATACAGTAGATTATCATTCTATTTTTAATTTGATGACGCCGCAACTTGGGCCTCTGCTTCTGACTGTAAGGTCCTTAACGCAGTTATTGAGGAGAATGAGGAAGTGACTTAATAAACACTAAGAGTGTTATCATGACTGGCAGTATCAATTCTTGATTCTGCCCACTCTCAAATGTTTGACTTAATCCTCCAGGTGAAACAATCCACAACTGGGAATGACATCATGTCCCAGATGAACTTTCCTTTGGAAAGAAGCCTGATACAGGAACACTTTGTGGAGCCCAGGCTTCACAGCCTGGCTGGGAGGAATGGTCTCAAATCCAAATGTCAAAAGTACAAAATGTTTGCAATGAACCAGTGAGCTCTTCAAGAAAGTCACTCTTCTCAATGATAAACTCATTGAGGCTCTCCTCATGAAGGGAACCCTGGTGAACTCTACAGAGTTCAGCGCCTTGGGGGAAAACAAATCCATGACATGGTTTAAATTTAACTATTCTAACTATTAAATCTATTATAAATGTAACTATTAAATTGATTGTCATGGTGGAGCAGGGGTTAGCATTGCTGCCTTACTGCCCTGGGTTCTAATCAGGACCTGGGGTGGTATCTGTGTGGAGTTTGTATGTTCTCCCCATGTTTGCATGGATTTCCTCTGAGTGTTCCAGTTTGCTCCACCTGTCCAAAACATACTGGTGGGTTAAGTGGCTTGTCTGCCCTGCCATGGACTGGCTTCTTGTCCTGCCCTGCACCT
Organism: Lepisosteus oculatus; assembly: GCF_040954835.1. Taxonomy (NCBI): domain Eukaryota; kingdom Metazoa; phylum Chordata; class Actinopteri; order Semionotiformes; family Lepisosteidae; genus Lepisosteus; species Lepisosteus oculatus. The sequence goes on along the minus strand of NC_090698.1, from coordinate 23,770,886 downwards.
ATTGCTTTTGGGGACAAAAGGGCTCATAAGGACAAAGGCTTCAGTTGGAGGGTGGATGGAATTTTTTATTCGTTTAAATTTAACCTTTTAAAATGATCAGTTTTCTACAGAGAATTGACTGCGTTTGTTGCATTTAACGTAAAAACCTGACACTTAAAAGTGCATGCTATAGTGAAAAACAGAATAAAGTGTAATAAAGCTCAGTGAAATCATGGAGAAGGCATGAAAAACCAATGAGAGACAGTCTAGGGAACCATGATGCAATCTTTGGGGGAATGTAAGTGAATGTACCCTATTAACTTCCATAATTACCATTAAGGAAGAAAAACAAAGGTGACTCAGTCTATCAAAGGACAGTGATAGATTTCACATCTAACATTTATTTAAAGTAAGATGATTACTGAGGGACATCTGCAGTATCATGGTTCAATGAGACTTAAAAACACACAGTGTGATCCCATTATAAGGCTTTTTAAAAAAATGATTCATTGATGAATGTGATATTTAATGAGGATGCACTGCATCCCAAGAAATAAGACATATAATTCATATTAGCTAGTCTTCTCTTTAGATAGATAGATACTTTATTGATCCCGTGAGGGAAATTGCAGTGCAACAGCAGCTTAACACAGACAACACAGCCACAGTTACTCACAGTCCGGACACACAAAGAACAAACTAGAACGGAACAGTACACCGAAAAATCGTATCACACATATGAATATAAATATAGATGTAAATATAGATATAAATGTATTGCACAGGTCCCTGGCATATATTGCACAAAAAACAATTGTAGACGGGAAAAGAAAAAGAAAGAGAACAGATGTAGCAGTAGATGTGTAGATGCTTTCAGTCCAGAAAGAGGTCACTGTCAATGTTGCCTCTGCCCAGACGCAAGGTGGATGCGTTGTACAGTCTTATGGCAGACGGCAAGAATGACCTCCTGTAGTGCTCCCTGTCGCACCGTGGATGAATCAGTCTATTGCTGAATGTGCTCTTCATTTCTGCAAGCCTGTCATAGAGGGGATGGGAGATGTTGTTCATGATGGCCTCTAGTTTGGACACCATTTTCCTCTCAGCCACTACCTCTAAGGGGCCAGGTCAGACCCAATGACAGAGCTTGCACTCCTGATGATCTTGTTCAACCTTTTAGAATCCACTGCTCTAATCCCAGGGCCCCAGCATACCACTGCGTAGAAAATGGCGCTCGCTACCACCGACTGATAGAACATATGAAGTATCTTACTACATACATTGAAGGACCTGAGCCTCCTCAAGAAGTAAAGTCGGCTCTGTCCCTTCTTATAGATGGCCTCGATGTTCTTAGACCATTCCAGTCTATCATCGATGTGCACTCTCAAGTACTTGTACGAGTCCACCATCTCCACGCCACTCCCATGGATGTAGACAGGAGTAGGTTTGACCTTTTTTTCTCCTGAAATCTACCACCAGTTCCTTTGTCTTTGTTACATTCAGTTCCAAGTGGTTCACCCCACGCCACTCCACAAAGCTGCTGATCAGTCCTCTGTACTCCTCCTTCTGCTTACTCTTGATACATCCCACAATTGCAAAGTCATCTGAGAACCTCTGCAGGTGGCATGACTTTGAATTGTACTTAAAGTCCGAAGTATAGAGGGTGAAGAGGAATGGAGAAAGAACTGTCCCTTGAGGTGCCCCTGTGTTACTCACTATCTGTTCAGATACACAGCTCTGAAGTCTCACAGACTGTGGTCTGCCTGTCAGGTAGTCAGTGATCCACGAGGTCATGAAGGCATCGACTTGCATCTCCTCCAGCTTCCTCCTTAGAAGTAAGGGCTGGATGGTATTGAAGGCACTGGAGAAGTCAAAAAACATGATCCTTACAGTGTTGCCAGCCCTGTCCAGGTGTGAGTAGGCCCTTTGCAGCATGTAGATGATCGCATCCTCCACACCAACACTGGGCTGGTAGGCAAACTGTAGGGTGTCCAGTGATGAGCTGACCAGGGGTCTCAGGTGGGATAAGACCAGCCTCTCCAGTGTCTTCATGACGTGAGAAGTCAGTGCAACTGGTCTGTAGTCGATGAGGACAGAGGGGCGCCCTTTCTTTGGTACCGGGAACAGGCATGATGTCTTCCAGAGCACCAGGACTCTCTCCAAGCGCAGGTTCAGGTTGAACAGTCGCTGAAACACTCCGCTCAGCTGATCAGCACAGGCCCTCAGAACTCTGGGACAGATGTTATCTGGTCCTGTGGCCTTACCCTGGTGCAACCTCTTCAGCTCCTTCTTCACCTGGTCAGCCGTGATGGTCAGCCTGGCCTGGGGGATGGTGCTCATAGTGCTTTCAGTGCTGCAGGTGTTAATGGCGGAAGTGTTGGAGAGTGGCAGCTGTGGGGGATGGGTGGGTGAGTAGCTGTCGGGGGTTGTAGCTGTAGGCGGCCATGTTTGTGGGGGGATGGAGGAGGTGTTGGGCAGTCGCAGCTGTGAAGGGTTAGGGAGCGTGTGGCTGTGGGGGGATGGGTGTTGAGCCACAGAGGACCCAGAATCAAACCTGTTAAAGAACTGGTTCAACTCGTTGGCCATCTCCAGGTTCCCCTCTGTTGCACCCCCACCCTGTTTGAAGCCAGAGATCTCTCTCATGCAGTTCCATACATCCCTCACCCTATTCCTTTGCAGCTTGTCCTCTACCTTCCTCCTGTAGGTGTCCTTGCTCTCTCTTAACTTCTTTTTTAGCTCCCTCTGTACACGCTTGACCTCTTCCTTATTCCCTGTCCTAAAGGCTCTCTTCTTGTCATTCAGAAGAGCCTTCAGGTCACTGGTTATCCAGGGTTTGTTATTGGAAAAGCAGTGTACGTCTTTGGTGGGGATGGTGTTGTCTACGCAGAAGTTAATGTAGTCAGTGACACAGTCCACCATGCTGTCTATGTCATCCCCATGTGGTTCTCACAGCACATCCCAGTCGGTGGCCTCCAAAGCACTATGTAGATCCTCCATAGCCTCCTGAGACCATCTCCCACAGTCCTCATGGTCGCAGGTTGGCGCTGGACAATAGGCGTGTATAGTGGTGAAGCTAGACAAGGTTGTGATCTGATCTGCCAAGGTGGGGAAGGGCTGTGGAACTATATGCACAGCCCTTTAATTGTTTGGTACGAACTATAGTTAAATGGAATGAAAAATCAAATATTAGACTACAGAATATCTATCATACGAGTAATATTCATGAAAAATATTTAGCTTATCTGTCTCCATTACTAAGAGCTTCAGAATGTAACCATATTTTGCTGCATTTAAAAGTACATTGCTGTACATTAATAAATTAAACATCTTTGCACAATTTCCTGTTAATGACTTGGTACCATCAAACAAACGCAACTTATTTCAAACTCTAATGATATTTACAAACAGAGATCAAGTAGGCTTCTTGGAGAAATACCGCAGCTGTGCAAATTATTGTTTTATTCCCCTCTTACTTGAAATACCGACTGGAATGTTTTCTTTAACCGAAAAATTTCCATTTACAATTCTACCACAGCATTCTCATTCGGATGTTGGTTGTTTGGTTATCAAAGCTAAGACAAACATGGCAACTGAATTATAAACAGGCGTATTTGGGAAGAGGCATTTCTCAAGACCTGTCACTCACCTACTTTGTCAGCAGGATGTGAAATGCAGCCAGTGGTCCTGGCTTTTCTCTGCATGTGCCGTTTGGCTTCCTTCTGCAGCTCCCATCGTCATTCTTGCAGCTAATGTTTGGATAACCCTGAAACTTACCTTTCATGGCCAAGCGTCAAACCTATCTTGAAGTGAATCTGCACTAATCGACTTCGAACAGCATTCATCATGCCGTTTGGTGGGATGTTGTCAGCATCCTGTGTAAGGCTTAATTTGAGACTAGAGAGTTTTCTGCTGATTTTGATCATTCTTATAAAATAATGTAACTGTACTAGAATCTAGAATTTTATCTTGCCACAAAGTAGATTCAGTATGCCAACTCTATTGGTTGATGTGAAAGTGAAACATGAGCTCCCAAGATATACAGTACATATACAAGATGTATATCTATATCTCCAGGACAAACCCTAAACAACTGTTGCACACCTCCTATTACAGTAGGTGTTAGGTTTGTTTCCAGACAGGGGAGGCCTTCTGTGTGGAGCATCCCTAAATTGTCCCTGTGTGCTTGTGTGGGTCTACACCCTATGAAGGACTGACACCCAATGTGTGGTGTAGTCCTGCTCTGACCACCTTGCATAGGCTCTGGATTTGGTCTACACCTACAGTATGACACTGACCACAAGAGTTCCAACTCTTCCACAAAGCCAAAATAAACCAACCTTCTATGGCAAATGCAATGCAAGATACTTTACTGTAAACCCAAAATTTATTTTTTTGTAGATTTCTAAATACTTTGGGATTTATAGTGAAATCTAAACTCTGTGGGGAAAAAAAAAGAACAATTGTTTCATTGTATATCAGCATAACTGTTACCTTTAACAGCTTAATGTTTCCACTCACAAGGTCGAGGATATCTGAAAGCACATCTGTACTATCTGTAACAATGTAACCAATGGATCAAAATGCGAATTCTGAGTGTTGTAATAAGGCATAATGGATTCCACCTTTAAGTTGACAGTTTGTGGTTTCTGCCAAGTGCAGCTTTGATGGTACATGGCCTGATTCAACAATTAATACTATTCAGCCTAGTGCTTGAGGTTCTTGAACACCATTTTCACAGAATCTCGTGAATCTCTAATCTTTAAAATCTGATTTTTAAAATTAATACTTGAATTTGAAGTTAGTTGATAACTGTTCTATATGTTATGATGGGATTAAACATTAGGAAAAGCTAGTGAAACAGGGCCTTTTTCAGGTTGTGCCGTTTGTATACTTGATTAATTTTATTCTGAATAGCTTTATAGATTTCACTTTGCTGTACTTTAGTCATATTACAGCAAGTAGATAATTTAGTATCCCCGTTTTATAAATCATATCAAGCTTTGCAAGCAAATAATTTATACCCAAAAACCTTAAAGCTCTGCACAGAGAACATACAGTAAGTTGTTGTATGGTTGATTAACTTAATGGAGGATACAGTTAATATCTACTAATTAGGAAATCTGTGCTAGCAAAATGGATACACACAATACACAGAATGATTTGTTTTATTTCAAATGTCCATTTCAAAAACAATGCAACACTGTATTCACATTCATCTCCATCTGACACAATGTCAGACATTCTTTTTGGTCAGCTTGTGTAATTTGTGTTTGGTTTGGCATTCTTTTAGTGTCAGGTTCACGATACGACAGCCTGTCATTTTGATGGGCCATGTGCCATTTCAGTGGAAATATTAATACCAGCTACCAAGATGAAATAAGGTTCTTTACATAAGTGAATTATTAAAGTAACATTTGTATATGTTGACAAACAGATCTTATTGCACTGTAAATTAGTGGAAAAATATTGCTGGTGATGGAGAATAGTATAATTGCTGAAACTGCATGCATCTTCTTTCTTGTGCTTTCAGTACTGTATGTTGTTTTACAGTCACTGCCACAGTCTGTGCACCTTGTGTTCTAGATTGGGCTGTCTCAGGCCTATGCCACAAGCTTGCCACTCCTTCTCATCACAGCTATCAGTGAGTGACTGTGCAAAAGAGGCAGTTTCCTTCCTGTCTGCTTAACTTTGTGGTTTACCTAAATGAAGACACATTTTTTTGCTAGTTCTGTTTTCTCCACTGTTTCCACAAATGTCATTTGTAAACACTACAGAAATTTTGTTTTATTTATGCTAGGCACAAAGCCATAAATTCATGACTGAACTGTGTTCTAAGCAAATACTTTGGTCATAATCTTTCTTAATTTTATTTTAAAGTTTAGAAAACTGCAATTTTCATTTGGGGGGTGATCCCTGCAGACTGAGCATGTCATTAAATGCAACATTGAATTGAACACCCTCCAGTCCAGATTAAACTCCCAAAAAACGGCAGACGTTTGAATGGATACCCACAAAATAAACTTTAAAAACAGCATGAAAGATGTGTGTGACTAGTAATTGATAAAAGTTTGTATTTATTTTGGGCTTAATTTTACTTAGTAATGTTATGTCAGACATTATAATCAACTAAACAAGTATTGATCTTGTAAATTACATGTGTATGAATCAGTGTGAACAATTATGGTTTTAGTTTTGAAATTACAATATATTTAGACATGTTGAAATGATTCATTCTCATCTTCAGTGTTCTGGATGGATAAAGCTACAAAGAGCATCTTCTGAAGTGCAGCTTGCAGCTGTAAATAAAAGGAAGATGCTTATCGGAAAAATTACAAAAATTCAAGAACCATAATCTGAGCACCTTTTATAATAACATACTGTAATGTCAACCAATCTTAAAACTCAAGGGAATGTTTTTTTTTTTAACATACCCTGTCTACTAAAGGTATTATAATCTACTTAGTCCATAAATGCATTACGATTGAGTTACCTGACATCTGATTTTACTTATGCATGCACATTGAAGCGTTTTTAGTGCTGTGATAGGTGCTGTGATATTTTTTAAATAAAAAAAAACAGACTGGACTGAAAATAAGCAAACTAGCTTTAACAAAGGGATATAAAAAGTAATTATGCCGCTCTTTGGTTGTTAATATTCTTCCATCTATCCATCCATCTCTGAGGCGAATTATCCAATACAGGGTCACACAGAATCCAAAGCCTATCCCGACCAGCAAGGTAGAGTACACCCTGGACCAGTCCATCGCAGGGCACACACACTCACACCAGGGACAGTTTTCCCAGGAGCCAGTTAACCTTCTAGTATGTCTTTGGACTGTGGGAGGAAACTGGAGCACCTAGGGAAAACCCACATGAACATCTGAAGAACTTAAAAACTCCAGACATATGACACCTCAGGAATTTAACGCATAGTTGTAGCACTGATCTTATTCCATACAAAGCAAAATAGTTCCAAGAGTCTCCAGCTTTGAAATGTAGATAGGGTAAGGAAAAAATACAAAATTGCTTAGCAATTGACCTTGTATGTTATAGCAAAGGACCGTTTAAAATAACAAATCAACCCCCCCCACTCTTCAAAAATCATAAATTCATAAACGACATTCTCAGACCCAGGATTATTTTCTTGTCTGGGAGGTTGAATCATCTTAGATCCAATATACCATTCAATGTTTGGTTTCTGTACATGCATGGAAGAAAAAAGAATTCTGAAAAGATGTCTAGATCCATATTTAGGCTTAATGGCTTCTGTCAGTAGTACAAATGTATTAAAAACCATTGCTTTCTATGCTCAATAGAATATTGTGTTCAAAGTTTGAGGACATCAAATTACAATCTGTTTGAATCTGTAATCAATTCACAATGCTTTTTGTTTGTTTATTAGGGTAGTTTTGAGAAAACCTTTCAAAATGAATTCCTGAGCTATGGAAGTAACTTGTTTATTTAATAAAGGTGTTCATTTCATTTCTTTGCTTACATTTAACTTCTTTCATCCATGAAGTGCTTACTTTAAACAGAACTTTTGATTAAAGTATTCACTTTAAAAGATGTGTACTGTATACAGTACATAATTTGCAATTCAATTAAAGTGGACATCATTGGGAGTGGGGTAAATACATTTGCAAGACACTGTATGGTATATTTGTCTTATTGTTGCTCACAAACTGTCTGGTCACATTGGTCCTCTGTAGCATGTTCTTTGTTTCTTTCATATGCAAAGTTATTCATAAGACTTTCCTACAAAGATCCAGTGAGATTCTCTCTCAACATTGCAAAGCATTGTTAGATTCTACATGAACTGCAGCCAATATTGTGTTTAAGGTCATTGCAAAAGAGAACTGGAGCATAAAATAAAAAAAAACAAAGACCAGCTGTCAATTTTTATAGTAAAAAATGGTTACCTTTAGAACCTCAAGATGATGACTTCATTACAAATTGTCCATGCTCAGGATACCTTTGCACTTCATATTCTGTCAAGTTCTTAATTCAAAGATAAGGGCATCTTATTCTCCTTAAACCATATGGGAGCCATTAGAGAGAATGTCTTGTTGTCTAGACAATGTTTTAAAATGCTCTTTTAAGTGTTATTGTTACTAGACATCTTGAACATCTGCTCTCTGTGTTTTACATTTCTAATGCATCCATTCAGGACCTGAGACTGGAACATCGAGGGCCACACTGTTGTTCTTGGTAACTTGTGAAGCAGCTGAACACAACCCATTACAGAAAATAGTTTTCTTGTTCTTTAAAAATGTTTTTGTTCTGTCCATCCTGAAAAAATCTGTATTATTTCAACAGGAGCTTCATACAGCACCCCTAAACCAAATGCAGCCAAAATATTACTGGATTGTATTACAACTTTTTCTCACTCATACCCACCTGGCTGAGTGATAACAGGCTCATATAGTTGACATAAGTGGAACTGTCCTCTGGAAGCTAACAGAACAGAAAGCTGCAGTGTGTAAAAGATTTTGGTGCCAATGTTTCTGAAAGCTTCAACTTTAAGAACCCATTCATGTGCTTACAGTATGTATGTCTTGATAATACTCAAAGATAATAAACACTTTATCATGAAATAAAAGTTTAAACATTCAAGAAAGTATTAATATAAGGGTATGACAGTGACCCAGCCACTGTCTATTTAGGAAAAGAGGAAGTCTCGATATACTTAAACAATGAAGACTCTGTAGTACGTATATAGTTTGGCAGAAGCTAATTCAGATGGCCATAAAAATAGTCTACTCTGTTCTAAAATCTAATCCTTTTCAAAGGCTTTTTATTAGTGCAGCTCTGGCTGTTTTTTGTCCAGCCATAGATGTCAGGACAAGAAGAACAACAGAATTTTAAATTACAGAATGTAAAAGGAGGTATATGGTATAGGAATATTTTAAACAACACAATGTCACAATTTCTTCCAGTTAGCTAAACTGGTAACTGCTGTAATGAAGCAAAAGTTTTGACAATGCTGTGGTTTTTTTTTTAATCACAAAGGAACTAAATTCTAAAGTCTCAAGTTCTTTTACTTAGATGCAGGAAAGACAAAAGCAATTTACTGGATCGGAGATCTGATAAGTACTTCAAATTACACATTACCTGAATTATTCACCCTTCTAGATAAAAAAATATTTAAGTTTAAAAATGATAAAACTCTGATAAATACATAAAAATGTTAATATGAAAAGGTAGGGGGAGTCATCTCATGTGGAAGAGAGAGAACAATATCACACCATCTATCAAATCAGTCTGCGTAGCTTTCCCATCCAGATTGTGTGAGATTCTTATCCGTCATAATTTCCACAGTTGCTTTATCAAAGGTTCATCACAATCGGACAGGGGAAAGTCTGGGAAACATAGCTCCCTGTGACTGCTCTAAAGTCATAACATTTTATAATCTGTGTGACAAGAACACAGTATTAACTTGAAGGCATTTAATAGTATCACAAGGACAATTCTTCCTGTCCTAGAGCAATGTCTAATGACAATGGCATGTCTTGATACCATACCATCAAGCACATTGTCTTCATGCGATGCAAAACCGTGTGATCACGTTTTGCTAAAATAGCTAACACTGTTTCATTGTTAAATATAACTCCATATTCCATGAAATTAGCAAGAACTGGTCCCAGCGAAGCCCATTTACTGTAGGCTTTGCACAGACTGCCTTCTGAACTCATACAATTTTTGTTATGTTTAGCTAAGCTTGCCACTTTAAATCCCTAAAAGTCTCCAAGATCAAGGTGGGAAGGATAAAAAAGTACTGTGATTTATTGTCCGATTATCTTTTTCTTTCTTTCTCACTTTTGCCTCTTGTGTAACATAAGAGCAAACTTATTGTCAAGGCCATCATTGCAAATGAGAATCTGTTCTCAGGCAACTTATCCACTTAAAGATAAAGGATTATTCAGTTAATTCTTGTTTTTTTAAAAAAAATAGAAGATGCTTATTTTGTGGGACTGTATTCATTTTCTTCCAGTAAAAGGGCTTACATTGTTAATACATCTTTATGGTTATTTGATGGCGCACCGGGTATCCTGAGGCATAAATCTGAAGAACGTGTTTTTCATTTCCAGACATTACACACATTTATGCAGCACTGGGGAAAAGAAGAATGAAAGGCTACAGGTCCTTCACCCAATGCACTGTGAGAATTTCTGGCTAATTTTCCTTCAAACTCTGTTTTAACTTAACGTAGCTAAAAAAATGGTCCTGTTCTGGAGACCAATAAGTAATGTTTTTTGAGGGTGCATAATTTCTTAATTTACAAATGAAATCATTATAGACATGCCCATCTTATCTCTTTTTATGAGCAAACTTTATATTTAATATTGAAGTAGCTCAGGTGGGTAGGTGCGTCAGCATGTGTAGTCTGCAAAGGAACAAGTAATAGGTTTATTCCATGCTGAAAAGAGAAGAAGGAAAACAATGTTTCGGCTGTGAAGCCTTCTTCTTTAATGTAATAGAATTGATTAAAGAATTTGGAATAATTCTTGATATTTTACAAGTTGACTACTATTTATTATGGCGCCGGTGTGAAACAAACCTCCAAGAGATGAATGTCATTGAAAAATTTGACTTTTGATACTCAGTGTAATTTAAATAACATTATAAGCAAAACACGTTAACGATCTGAATGTGTCAAGTAAATATTATATTGCTATATATAGTATATTACAGGTACATTCGCTACTACATACCTTTTTTTATTTGATATATTTCTTCACAGAACTAACTTTTATTTTTGAGGTACACAATTGGTGTCACAATCTTTGTACACTCAAACAGGCAATTATAAGGAAAATACAAATGTTATTTGAAGTGCATTAGATATATGTTTAGTTTGTTTTTTATTTTACTTCAGAATATGCATTTATTGATGTCTTACTAAAAATCTAATCTAAGAATAATTTTCTACTGTGAAATTATAAAACTACAATACCCAATGTCACATTTAAAAATAATCAATGTATATATCCAATGTATTTATCTGATGTGTCAAATAAAATATTTTATATGAAAGGTGTTTTAAGTGGTTACAGCACAGGTTGCATCTGTTTTTGCTCAGAAATGATCTTTGGATCATTATATTGATTATTATTATACTGATTATATTCTGACTGAAAAAAAAATACATGGGTCATTTAACTACCAGTTGCTCTTCCTGAGTCATCACTGCAGCAGAGTTTTTCCAACAAACAACTTAATAATAATTTCTATCAATTACACTGTGGGATTCTATTACCAGCCATAATGATTTAAATAATCATTAATTGTTTCAATTAAATCAAATGAAAGATTCATGAAATGAATAAGAGAGCCATTGTAACTATCCAATCCCAGATTAAAATGTACCCGAAAACCTGCCTTACGGGGTCCCTTTATTTGGGGTTGTGTGGTTTCACAACATTTCTGCACGTTGAATATTGGGTCAGGGGTGGTGATGCGTGTGCTGGGGGATGTGTAGCCCAAAACATGCTATGGGAAAATTTCTCCAAGACCATAAAATGAAATGTTACTGAAATTATATCCATGCTTTCTGGGATTTCATGTGTGGTTTTATAATTAGGTTGGGGATGTGACATGTTTGAACAATCATAGCAAGTATTTCCCTCCAGCAACAAGAAGAATAAATAACAGGTTCTGCATGTTTATCCACTTTCTTTCAGTGTGTCTTTGTGTGTGTATTTGTCTGTGCATGTTTCTGGTTAACAAAATTGCATTTGAAACATTCATTTAACTTTGGAGAAGCACTTCACTTCAAGGCTTCTCATGGGTCAATTAGTTATTTACTAAGTGAAATTGGTTTTAGGTGTAACGGCTCTGGTCTGCTTAAAATGAATAACAAGCCTAGATAATTGGATTGTGTTGGTCATTATTAGTGTTCCCATTTTGAAAGCTGTCCCCTTTAGAAGTGTCACAAATATTTAGGTGCATGATTTATATCTTGCTTTTTGAGAACAATTCAGACAAGGAAAACTCTATGTAATTCATACCCTTAAACAAATCCCCCACAACAATAAAGAACAATTGAAATGGTCTTGAAACCAATGAGATGAAGGAGTAATCATATTAAGCATGTTCAGCACAAAGCCAAATATTGAACTATTCCATATTGCAAGTTCTGTGTAAACAAGAATTCTTCCAAGCAAATAGCAACAACAATTTCTATGTACTGTAAACCATTCAGTACACATGTGATGCAATGCAGTGACATCAAAGCCACACCAATGACATAAGATTGGTGTTTATTTCTGTAATTTAGTTATTCCATAGCAAGATAACCAATGAAAAACAAAACTTTTTTTAAATTGCCAGAACAAAAAATATAATTCGATTGAGGGAGAATATATTGTAATCTATTTTGAGACCCTTGCAAAGCTGAAGGGTATGAATGGTTTATCTTTTTTTGATATACTTTAGGTTTTCAGCTATTAATTATCCTAAATTTTATTATCTGTTTAAAAGGATATACAATATACATGGCTATATGCTGCACAAATGAATATGTTTTACAGGAGAATTAACAAACAATGTAGTATTCACAGAAAGGAGATGCAACAAATGGAAATATAATGGATTTCTGACATTACCAGCCATAAACAAAGTACAGGAGATAGGTGACTATCAAAGTATGACAGAGTCTTTTTATTTTCCCAAACTAAGTAAACTAATCCAATTAAAATGTAAGATTTTGTAATTGCAAATTTGGCAACATAGGCTAGACTACATCCATCTATCCAGTTTCTAACCACATGTTCCAAATTACAATCATGGGGGAGCTGGAGCCTATCCCAGCATGCAATGGGCATGAGGAAGGGTACACCCTGGAGGGGTTGCCAAGCCATCACAGATCAAACGCACACAAACACCGACTTGCACACTTTTACTGTACATCAGAGGCACTTTTCCCAGAAGTCAGTAAACCTGCCAGTATGTGTGTAGACTATGGGAAGAAACCAGACCGCTTGGAGGAAACCCAAGTGAATATAGAGTCAACATACAAACTCCACACAGATAGCACCCAAGGTCCAAAATTGAACCCAGGACCCCAGTGCTGTGAGGCAATGATGTTTACCCCAGTTCCACAATGCCTCTCTGGGAAGTCTACAGCACATATTTATCTAATAGTGTTGCACTAAACCTTTTCAGGTCAAAACAATTTCCTCCCCATGCCTGACTTGTGCACTCAACTTCCTCACACATCTAGAATTTAAAATTCAGCTTTACTTTATAGTATCCTCATGATGCAGCCCAATGCATTAAAGTACATGTGACAAACATGTGACAAAAAATTAAGCTCTGCTTACTAAGTAATGTCTTTTTGTGCTGGGAAGATAAGTAGCTGAAAAAAACCCATGAAGAAACTTCAACTCATGCTAGAACTGAAGCAATGAAATAGCCTACAAATGTAACACTTCATAGTGCACATACTGAATGTGTAATTTTTTAAGTACCCAAGTATCTTAGATGTACTGTATTTTATCTGTAGTTGGTGTCTGTCTTTATACTGCCAACACCTGTCAAGTCCACAATGACAGCTATTGTCAAAAGTGGTCCTGTACCTTAAGCTCTAAAATATAGTTTTACCTGCTGGTTTTAGTTCACTTCAAATATGCAAGACTGCTTTCCTGAGAGTGAAACAAGTGATGAATCCGGTTGGTGAATTATTCCTCAATTTTAGTTATGTGTAAATTAAAGGATAAAATCTAGAACATAAATAAAAAAAGTAAAGTTAAAAATGTTTTTGGTTTTCAAATGTACTGCTCTGTTGCTTTTTTTTAGATTTGTTCACACTGTTTCAAATATCTTGGCAGATCTTTGATCCTTTTGACAGATGGCCCATACAGTACAAGGATCAAGTACAGTATCTTGGCAGATGCAAGGATCATATGAATTAGACTCAGATAATACAGTATTTCACTCTTAGCAAATGATAGTCATGCCTGTGTTTACAGAGATAAATAATAAGAATAAATTATGACTACTAATTTCTTTCATCTGCATATTTCCTGTAGGCTAATTACTTTTAGATTTGCGGTGTGACTACTATATTAACAACAATTAAAAGTAAGGTTGTTCCAAGTTTTTGTTTTTAAAATGCATCTAAAATTAGGCATCTATCTTCACATTTCCACACACATACTGTAAATAACCCTAGTACTCTTCAAGTCACCTTCTATCAACAGTATAGGGGAATGTTCTCGCAATAATAGACTTGACAAACATGTACCCTACAAGTGTTATCCTGTTTTAGTCTTCCTGCAAGCATACAAAGTTTGTTCAGTATGTGTGCAGTCAGCTTCTTCTTTTCTGCCCTTTGCATATGCTGCAAGGTAAAAAAAAAAACTTAAAAAAGGATATACATATTAGTTCATACATTGTTGGCAGACAAACAATATGGCAACCCAGTACCAATTGCCTTAGGTGATTGTTGATGAATAGACAACTCGTATATCATCTGACATTGTTTGATGTTTGAGGTTTTCCTTCAGTAACAGGGGTTTTTAATCTGCCAGAGTCCTTCTCTTCAACAAATATTTACAGGAACACAGAGAAAAAAAAACTAATAATAACTATAGTGACATTTTGTTCCCGATTGGACAAAAATTCTTTCATTCTACAGTATTTCTCTGCATGTTTCAAGTGACAAAAAATAGAACCTCACACATTATATACAGTGCTGTTAATTGGATTATGAACAATCAAAATTGAGGATTACAGTTTCTGTATCTATATAAATATATAAAGAATAGTAGCAACAGAGGTCTATATAAAAAACAGTAGCAATGGAAATTCACGGGAGCATATTTGAAAGGATGTAGCAAATTTTCCTTAATCGCATGACTACCCAAAAGCAACTCCTGTTCCTAGTTATGTTAATATAAAAGAATCTGACCTATAAAGGAAGACAAAAGAAATTAATGGAAATTATGCTTTCATAAAAACCAAATGTAACAGAAATTCATGGAGGATTAATTGGAAGATGTTTTCAATAAAAATAGCTTTTAATTTGCCTTCTGTGCATAGTTATACAGTACTTGCTGTTAAAATGTTTGTTCCATTTTTTTTTCTAAGTAAAAGCACATTTAAGAAACATGAGCTCTGGGTTATCTCATTTCACTGTGCTTTTTTATTCATGTTATTTGGACATCTTTATATAGCTTATTTGCATTTTTGTTTTATATCACCCTTTATTCCCTTCTGATCAAATGATTGAGTGGCCTAACCTTTGTGGTAACTTCCATAGAAACTCCACTTCAACAGGGAACTGAATGGTAACTTTAGGAGAGCTGCAGATAAAAGCTAAGATTATTGGCCCACATTAAAAGAGCTAGGCAAAAATCCACATGTGGAAAAAAACACAATGTTTTCTTAAATTGCAACTTTATTGTGATTAATATGACACATTTCACTTCTGTGAATTAAAACATGAGAAGAGTCATTTTGTACTTTTGTGAAAATGGAAGAATTTCTAACTGATAAATTAATGCCTTCTTGTTTACACATTCTATTAAAATGTTACTCTTGTACCCTTGTGCGATTTTGTCAGTTCAACCTATTTGACAGATATTAGTTTGTTTTGTTAGATGTCAGTCTATATTAGAGATTCTGAACACGTTCTCTGAATGTGTATCAAAGTATTGTTTTCTTAAAGCCTTCGGAATACTGAAAAATAAAGCTTCTTTTAAGAAAATTAAACTACACACTTTTCCTGAAATACCCTGCTCACCTCTTTCTTTGAGGTGGTAGCTAGAGCAATTCAAGTCTAATCAATAAAAAGGGGAAGGCATTAGATAGCACATCAACATTACACCATGAATCTGTCACTCTATTACGAAGTAAAAATGCTTTTCATGTACAAAGACCATGAGCAGTGTCATTTTTCAACCTACCTTTATTTACCTACTATTTCATATGATTGGTTTTTATTAATTAATAATTACTGACAAATAATTACTGACAAATCACCAATGTGTAAACCCACCTGGATGATGCAGCAGCAGCCAAAGTATGCCAGTAAACTACCAGTAATGAAGCCAATTCATAGATGGGGATTATTAGGAGGCCATGATTGGTAAAGGCCAGGGGGGAATTGTTTCTTGCAACTGTCGAGGAACATAAGACAGGATACATTATCAAAAGTTAGAGGTAATTCAGCCAATCTATTCCGTTTGGTAAAATGTCCTTTGCGGTGCATTGTGGGATCATACAGCTGTCATTGCATTGCAAACATTTTCACTGTACAGTGTGTATTTTGTTAACTTGTTTGTAAAATTGTAGAGCTGAGGTCTACAAATATACAGATGTGTTGCTCTTCAGTCTTTTCAGGAAGTCTAAGCCATTGCAATGGGTTTCCAAGCAGATACAGTAGGTGAAGTTACCTGATTGTTGTGTAGCCCAAACAGAAACACGTACCCTGACACAAGCATGAGCCCGAGCTATGCAGACTTTCTCATGCCTCAAGACTTTATTAGGGATCTTTTAGCTGATTTATTATCCTCATGGGAGTACAGTTTGTGCAGGCAACTTCTATATACAGTATATGTTTTAACAGGAGAATCAAATCGGGTTAGTGTTAAGTAATTTCTTGACCTTGAGTTTCTCTTGGTTCACACAAGGCAAGACCCAAATACAAATCTATAACAATTTCCATAAATTATTGAAATTATTCTCTTCAATTAAAAAAAACAGACAATTTCAAATATATCTGATTATATTGTTGCTATCAATATAGTAATACTATTACTAAAATGTATAATTGATTTTCCTTGGTTTGAGACTTTGGTTTAAGGATGTCTATTGTCCCTTGTTATAATTGGTGAGTCAGAGAGTGTTTTGGTAAGCGGCAGTTTACAGTAATTACTTAATGTGTCACTATGGTGTGAACATACCAGGAGACAAGCACTAAAGTTTGGTGATTTTGTACCTTGGTGATGTCTTTGATCTGTCATAACACACAAACACTACCCTGTTGTTTTCCAGTAATGGCTTTGACTAAGGTTTCCTCTTTATCATTAAATTACAATTTCTAGACACACATAGTCAAGCTATGTTGTCTTAACCATTCTCAATTTCCCTTCTTACACAATATTACTGTTTTCAAACCATAGCCTTTATAACTTACAATGAATATACTTATATCCTTTATAAGTTAAACTTATCCATCGCAAAGTTTGACTCTGAAAGTAAAAAATATGCCATATATCCAGATTCTATCACAGTTGTAACATGTGGTTTAATTCGTAAAGTGCTATAGTATATAAATTTGTACTGAAGCCAGTTTATTTAGTGTGATCATTGCCTTGCCAAAAAAGCATCTCTCCAATAAAACATAGTGGAATTGTTAAAGTAGCTGCTTCTATAGTTTCTTTTTTATCATGCCGTTCTTAACATGTTTTTATGTTTTCTAAATAAAAAAATGAGACGTATCCCCAGGCAGTCACAGATAAGCCCGTGTTTTCAGAACTTTTTGTTGACCTGAACATCAACTTTGCCCATATTCTCAACAAAATATATTTTAAAAGGCTTGGTGGAGACTGTGATACAGTTAAATGGAATTCTTATTAAAAGTTATATAGGTGGACGGAGTATAATTCCCATTAATCATTAATGGTGGTGTAAACACTGGGCACTAGAGCAATGTTTCCCAGCATTCATTGTGTTAATGCCAATTCACCTTTACGTTCACCACTCTACACCAACTTGCCACTTTCAACATCTTGTGTTGAACATGCTTTCAAAATTAGGCCCTACATTCCGTCCAAACCCACTGTCACTTCCTCATCATAGACTGACTATATCCTACAATTTGCTTTCTGAAATCAATCCAATACTTGATTTCAAGTCTTGATTTCAAGTATAGATGCCAGGTATATCTGCTCAAGCAATAGCCCAAGCTCTTATTTTAAAATCCTTGCCTTTGCAGTGGACCTAACCAGAGAGTTCTCTCTTTAAGGAAACCACTACCCCTTCCAGTGCAATGGATTGACCTCTTAAACCATCATCTCCATTTCCTGCTGGGTTTCTGCTGTGGTTATTCAGCTATCAATCTGGGTTCATAATTATTTACATTCTTCAGAATAAAAAATCTGAACTTCTCATATATTCGTATGGCTTTTCATTTAATCAAATCTCAGGAATTGCATCAACCTCTGAATAGGCCAAACGTAATTGAGCAAATAGTGGCTTAATTTAAAAAGGTTTTCCACACACCATGATTGTTTTGTCCTTGTGCAGGCAGATTAAAAATATATAATATTTCTAATTTATCTGTCCTCTATGCACTACAAACAAATGTAGACCTTGCAATCTTGACTAAACTACTTCTACAAGCACGTGAAGACATCTCAGCCTCCCATTTACATCCTGCAAGGACCACCAAGAGATGTCCTCTTCATTCTCTGGTTCATTACCTCTGTGTGTCGATAATCACACTAGATTACGTCACAAAAGAGCGACAGGGCCATGTGTTGACATACATATGACACTGAATTGAACTGCAGGTCCAGTATGGTAGCAGTCTGCATAGAGTTAGAATACTCTTTCTCCCCAGTGGACAACCTGACCAACACGGGCTACATGTTGGAACAGCAGCTCCACACAGAGCTCTGAGACCAGTTAAAAAGGGTTCAGTCATGCAGAATGTGTCCATGCACTTTTAAAAGGTCTAGGGCGCGAAGGTCAGAAAACCTTGAATGATACAAATCTCCAACATGCTCCCACATAGTGCAAAGTGCATGTAATGCTTATGGTGACTGATGGAAAGGGGAAGAATGATGCAATGTCGATGGAGACTACAGGATTTCAAATTGCTCGATACGACAGTGGCCATTGCAATGAATGCTTTTATAGTGCTTATATACAGTAAGAGCAGGTGACTTCATCAGTCTCTCCTTAGAAGGGGACTCTAAGGTGTACATCCTAGTGCACCCATGCAAATATTTATTTGAGGGGCCATCTCAACTCCAGAGAGACAGAATACTACTGTTGCCTCACACTCCTTGCTGAGAATAGAATCTCATACAGTCACCACTTCTCTTTTTGCATTTTAAAATGTTGTATAGTCATAAGCAAATGGGGTCTATATAGAGTCATGGCTATCTTAAAAATTCAGTTTCTGGGGTAATGGAATGTCAAATGCATGTGATATGGTAAACTACAGCTTTACACCTGATAACATGCTATTGTGTATACTGTAGGTTGTTGCAAAGAAAATCTGTCTCCCTTTTCTCCCTTTAAATGCCTCTTATGTTATTTTGCATGTTCCTTAATGTTTATTAGCATATTTTGAGAGTCTGAATTGAAAAACGCCCATCATATTGCGTTAGATCATTTACTGTAAATAAGGTAATTGTTACTCTTGTCTTACAAAACTACAAAAATGATGGCTGCTTATCTGTAATCAAACAGTCATTAGAACTGCTCACTTTCCAAAACACCCAAACAGCATTACTGATTAATGTTAGTATGGTAAATAATGCTTCAAATTCAAGTTCAGCAAACGTACTGTAGAGTTTAAGCCTTCAACCCCAGATTCTCTCTCTAATGCCCCTGCTAGTTTAATCTAATGCTCCTGTGTTCAATACAGATGTTCTGCCCTGGGATCAAACTACAGACTTATTCCAATCTGTCATTCAATGTGTGTGTGAGAGAGATTATTTAAGATCGATATTTGAGGTGTTCATTCACATGACTACTGTTTTTCTTTCCAAACAGGTTTAAAAAAAAGGCAGATTTAATCTGATAATACTTGATTTTTTTTTCAATCTCATTAAAGTGCTCATTTTTAAGTATTGAATATTGTCACATAGATTAAATCCTAATTAAACATATTCATTTGTTGAAGTGTAAAGTGTAATTTTGACATGTAACCTGCAATAGTTCTTGGGAGATCTGCTTGTTTCACTAATTTTAGGGTTCTGACTGCCTCAATGGCCAAACATTGTCCTGCAGATGTGCTAAAAGTCAAAACAACTTTAAAATGCTCTGTGACCTACAGTATGTGACCTCTTACAAAAAAAAATATCATAAAAAGGTTGCTGGTTCGTATCCCACAGCCGGCAGAGGAATCCTACTCTGTGGGGCCCCTGAGCAAGGCCCTTAACCCCAACTGCTCCAAGGGTGCAGTATAAATTGCTGACCCGTCACTCTGACCCTAAGCCTCTCCCTGTCTTTGTGTCTCATGGAGAGCAAGTTGGGGTATTGGAAAAGACAAATTCCTAATACAAGAAATTGTATATGGCCAATAAAGTGATCTTATCTTATCTGCAGCTACTGAATGTTCATGCAACTATAAATTGATTTCCCTGAAATTATTTAAAGTGCTCAGTCCTTCTGATAGCTGAAAGAGCTTAACATTCATTTACTGCTCTTGCCTTTACTTGTAAATACAGACACTGTTTTGTTTCATGTTGGTATTAGAGTCTTTTAATACAACAGAGGTCACATCTTTTTAAAGCTAGCCTACTGACCAACCTACAAATCCAGAATAACACAGATTACAATACACGTCCTCATTGCTGTCTGTGCTTGATTTTGCATGTTACAGAGGTTCAGAGAAACTGAAACACCATTAGTAATATTTTTCATTTTGGTCAGGGACAAAAAATTAAAAAAATGTTTTTTTGTAATCGTTTGATCTGCGATTCACAGCTGTCAGGTTTTAGAAAGCCAGGATAGATTTGCTAGAAGGAAGGAATTGTTATAACATGTGAAGTGTTGCAACATGTAGAAGAATAAATAATCATTTCCCGTTTAAAGAGTGCTGCATATGGGACATACTGCACTTCCTGTTCGTTGGTTTTTTGTGACTAAACTGTCAGTCTCTTCTACTAAAAATGACAGTGTTCTCTTGTTATCACTTGAACAGGAGCTGTTTTCATAAGCTAATAGGGGCAGAGTGGAACACATGGTGAAATAATACATGCAGGGCTGATTTCTTTCTTTAACATTGTGTAAAATACAAATATTTCAGATACATGTGGAGGCATGTCTCCCATCTCAGACATATAGTAATTTTAACTACATTTGTTGGAGAAAGTTTGTATTTCACCCATTTTGCTTTCAAATGTTTTCCATGATCCTGCTGTAGTGAACTGATCAGGCAAATTTATAACTGAAAAGCTTGAGATAGCTATTCTTCAGTTTACAACAGTCATCCTACTGATTCACAATGGCAAATTATGCTAAGATCATACAGATCTTGAAATGGTTGTCTCTAATTTTTGTGTTTAGTCAAGAAGCCAGGTTAGTTACTTCTCTTTTTTCTTTGCTGTAAAAAAGTTTTAGATATTAACCATTGCAAAACCCAGAAGCCAGAGTGAGAGACTGCCAAATGTATTTAAAAATACATTCAACCAGCAATTTCTAATCATAAAGAAACACTAGAAAGTATTAGAGTCAGAATAGTATATTTTCGTGCTCCTGTTTGCAATGATAAAACACTGTATACTGCAGAATCTTACCTTTGTTTTCTTCATGTGAGTCATAATACATATCATTAATTCAAAAATTTTGCATTTGGTTCTTTTGAATGATGCTTCATAAAATGCTAGAATAAATTAAGTGCTGTTTCTTGGAATAAATGAATTCTTGGAAGGCACATTCTTGTCAAGGATCATTAATAGCTGTATACTGTATAAAACATAAAAAAAACATTGTTTTATTTCAGTCCCTTGATAGGATATAAAGGACTTGCGAGCAGCTTTAGCATTCATTTTGGAACTTTCTTACAAGAAATAGATCTCCAGAATACATTATGTTGAAATTTTCCATGTATTACATTTACTATATTGTAATCATTACATTCACTTCATTGTAACCATTGTAATCTTTAACATTTTGTTTTCTCCTTAAATTAGATCACAGAAATAAAGAATAAAGCTACCAGGATGCTGGTAATTACATGTATTCAATTTACTCTGAAAAGTGTGATGAACATTAAACACTTGATATATTGTAGTAATGTAAGTTTCTCAGACTTGATGAATTTGCCATTAACTGCATTCAGCCTTTTGATCTTTTACTTGATATCAATCGTGTTTCCATTTTCCTGTCCCTATAATTAGGTGTGGTTTGTATTTAACAATCCAGAATTGGAAATGACTATTTACAGTGGCATTTCAAAAACATTATCAAATACAAGTATGTTCCCAAAACATTTTTTATTCCATTTTATTTAGCAAACTGATTTTAGGGTCAATAAAGAGGAGAAATATGGAATATATTACTAAACACTAGTATCATATGTTGTCACAATTATGTGGAAAGATTAAACATTTGTTTCTGTATTTTTTATTAGAAGTCCGTAATTAGAGCTTTTTCTGACACATTTTATCACAGGCTATATAATAGAATTGGTGTATGTCACATTTTCAGGCAATCATTTATTTTCCAATTGTTCTTAAATACGTAAGTAATCAGGAAAATGTAATAATAACAATACAGTCAATATATCCCGCAACAGTGCAAGATGTATACAACTTAGAGATGTACTGTATAGACTCAAACACATTCCAGCTGTTAACTGCAGTCTCAGGTGCTAGTGATTTGACCCAAGAATTACTGGGATTGCACTGGTTAAAGTTGGCAGAGGAATACTCTTCATGCAGCACAGCAATACTGCTCAAGGCACACTGTGGGAGTGCGAAAAAGTCCAGCTGTCCTCTCCATGCCCTTATGGTCTGCTATCTCTGTTCTGGCTCACATATCAGAGGACAGCTATTGTCTGATAACAGAGAAACATGAGAGAAGCTGATCAAAAATAATTTGTGTAGCATTAAAGAAAGCAGTTGTGTTTATTTGGCTGAAAGAAGGGAAAAGATTAATTAATGAGCAGAGAAACAAGTTGTATAATTTGAAATATTTCATGTCCTGAAGAGTGAAACATGGCAGGACAAATCATTTTCTTAAAAACGTAGTAGTAGCGTAGTTCCGACAAGAATATCCCTGCGACAAGGATCTGTATCTAAGTGTTTTTTCCGCTCCTCACAAGCACATGATCTGTGTTCCCTGTACACATTTTAAGAAATGTCATGAACGGTGACAGAAATTTGTTCTCAAACAGGTAGTTGACTGCAGAATATTAAAAATCCCTTGCATGTTACTCATTTCAATACATAGCAAAGCCAAAAAGAGCGACTTTTAAGATATGTGACAATCTTTTAGCTGGTGATTCAATACTACATCCTTTTGTGATTTACAGGGAAGTCTAACACCTTAGACATCTAGAGTGGCTATTCATAAATGTGTCTGAAATAAAAGTCTAACAGTTTTGATTATGGGTTACAAAATTTAGTTAGAAATTCTTAACCTGTAAATAACAAAAAGAGCTTTATTATAATTGTCAATAACCTGTAGAAACTGACCTCAGCTAATTATTAACCACATTTCACAAGGAATGGTGACATCCAAGAATCAAATGCTTTGTGAATGTTAATTGACTTACTGGTAGGTTAATTAGCTTGTGGAAAACCTGTTGTGAGTATGTGTTTCTTTCTCTGAGTGCCCTGCGATGGACTGGCATCCCATCCAGGGTGTATCCCACCCTGCACCTGTTGCTTACAGGATAGGCTTATTAAATATTTGAGGGCTCACAGTGAATTAATTTATAAACTTAGATTGGGAACCAATGCATTGCCAAATACATTTTTAAAAAAGTTAAAGATGCATTATTATCCAACAAAGGCCATATTTTCTTGTTTTAATTTCTCCCATGACGTTTTGAGGGTCATGACAGTGAACTGAGATACTTATTAAATAAAAATTAAATTATTTTGTGATTTCAAATTGGAGAAAAATAACCAGTAAGAAGATTTAATACCACAGCAATATACAGCATGACCATTTGTTTTCAGATATTTTAAAGAGTGCAAAAATGGGAATGTTGTAAATATTCATGACTTACACAGAAGCAGTACTGGACTTTGGCATTAAGTTATTTATGACTTCAGATATACCCAATGTCACATGCGTAAATACACCTGGCAATGCATATTCTTTTGAATGTCCCTTGAGCTACTGTATATCCCCCCTCCCACACATAAAGAGGTCACTGGTTCAGGAAACATTGGCTGCTCATGCTGCACCTGTTGAGTTTCACAAACCTTATCTGTTCATCGTAAAAGTCTGTTACTTTGAAAACGTTGCATAATTGACAAATGTGTTAAAAAGAAAGGAAAGCATGCATTTCTCTGTTCAGGAGAAATGCTCTGGAATGATTTTTTTTTTATTTTTCTTAAGAAAGCAAAGGCTTGAGGCCATAATAAGGCAGGTAATAACAAGAGGCCACCTCTGTTGTTTTTGTTCTTTTACAAAAAAACAAGTTAAGTCAACTATTTTACGCCCGAATGGAAATTTAATGGCAGCCACTGTATATGTGGATGATTTTTTGGAAGATCAGGACAAGACCAACTTCTAATCTTGGCTGCTTTCTCTTTCCTTCACTTACTGTAAACATCTCTTCTGCTGAGCACCATTTTTCACAGTTCTTGTTTCCCTCCTTCCACCTTATCTTCACCTGAGCTCCCTCGCTCATTCCCTCTGAAATGAAGAGTGGATTAATCCTGTCAGCCTTGATCTCAAGGCTGGTTTTCTTTTTCTCAGTCAACTCAGTTATATCAAGAAACATTAAATATGCAATTCCTATCAACTTTGTCAGCTGGGCACCCTAGAATTTGACTTAACTTATTTAATCTTTCATTCTAGAATAATTACAACAGACCCTTACTGTGTTTTAAATAAATGAATGTATTAATTTTATCATCCAAAATGTACAATGCCTACAAATCACATAGACCAATATATAGTGATTTGTATAAAAGAGAAAACATTTATTTATTCAGGCCCTGACAATAAAAATGCAGATCTTGCCTTTATCTTTAGAGAAAGAGGTTTTATGACTTTTCCATACCAAAGCTGTAAGCAGTCTACTTACTGTACAAAGTTTATTTTAAGAGATCAAACCAAAAGCATCGAATGTAAATAAGATTGACATTTCAGAAGGCTGACTTTGTAACCACTACAATCTTCATACATTTTTTTTATTGTTTCTCTAACAGGATTTATAGCGATGTATATCGGACACACTCAAGTTCACACCAAAACCCACAACACCATATAGAGCTACGTAAAAATGTTTAACATATAATTTTTCTGCATCAATAATCAGCCAATCTAGAATTTTCACCACTGCTGATCTTTGTTTACGACTCACAGGATGTCAAGGATTTGCCCTTACATTATGGAAAGTGGCGGTAGAAAAATCTATTTTGATTAATTCTAATATGATTAATTCAATGGTGTGCAATGGAAGGAAACATGATAGAAAAAAAAATCAGATGGCTAGGTTAGCAGCTGAGGTGGAACATAAAACAACAGTTCTTACGTGTTTTTTGACCTCTGTGTGCATCTGCCCTGAAGTTTCCTTTTAATAACGGCTGAGTTTTTTTTTTACTGACATTCTTAAATACAGGTAAAAACTATTGTGCTTTTAACACCACAAACTACATTCTTAGCATAGATTGGAGAGTCCACTTTCACAGGAGCTAAAGCTATGCATACAGATAATATGCTAGATATCTTGTTTCTATGATATTATGAATATTTTGTATGTTTTTCAAAGATGTATCATGATAGAAAGCAACCTTTATCTTTATCCAAAAAGCAAATGAAAAGAATCCATTAATATGTACACCATTCAGTTATCTACATTTTACCATGAACAGAAATTATGTGATAGTAGTGTCACCTCACTAGGCACATGTCACTAGTTTTACAAGTGACTTGTTTTACATTCTTAGTTAAGCTGCAATAAAAACTATAACTTGTATTAGTCTTACACATATGCATGTGTAGTTATAGCTGTGGTACCCTACTATGAAAGAGAAAAGGAAAAGATGGAAGTGAAACCAGTTCTGTTTTTTTTCTTACACAATGTGTTTTTTCTTCTAAATTCAATTTGGCCCTAAATTTAGCAAATTTGCCGTACACACTGTCAAAGGTGACTTCCTCCATGGACCTTACAGAATTAAGAAAGGGAAGTGCAATAAGAGCCTAACGGGTCCTTGTTCTTTTTTGTAGGAGAAATGAGGCAAGGAACTTTACATAAGTGTATCGCTGAGATGTTTCACTTCCAGTTTCTATTTAAGCATTCTCCCAAGATGGGATCCACAGCATTTTTTTCCAGGAACAGTTAAATGATCAGTTTAAATTGAACCGATTGTTTCCTAATGTGTTTATTTAACAATTTTAAACCCTTAAAAACAGTCTTTGTAACTTCAAACCACTAACTGTTCTTTCAGTTCCTTTATTATATTTTATCTCTTTATTTATCTAATAACTGCTTAAATAACTGCCAAAATCTGTCTAATATATTTCACACATACAACTTGAACACCTAAAAGTGTTTAACATTTAAAAAACGTTGTAAATCAAAGTCACAAAAGAAATGCCCTTACTACAGTAGATGTCTAAGAGGTACAGTACTGTAACACTGAGCATTACATCATTAAAAAAATAAGGACATAAGAGCAGTTGATAATGAGAGGAGGCCCATTTATCTAATTTGATAGTAGCTAATAGAGCCATTCCAGATCCAGATCCTTATCCATTCCAGTCATTTCTTGAAAAAAGCCATGGTATTAGCCTTACAAAGAGTCTGTTACCTGTCTACATCTACATTAATAATCCCAAAGCACGTAAACTGAGAGCACTCATGGCTTCTGTTTCATTCTCTTTCATTTCAAGGACAACTTTAGCTTGATCCACACTACTGCTCCCAGTTTGAATTGCATTGTCACATGCTTTCCACTGGTCTCCTCTGTTTTGTATTTCATAAGAAGTCCATTCAGTTGACTTTGTCAGTGCCTTTAAGGATTTTTAATACTTGTTCTCTTGTCATGTAAATTCAAGACTCAATTCAAGACCAGTTCATTTAGCACATAAGTTTAAGACATTCCCTTAAGTCCAAGATTTTTTCTGGTTGTTCTTTTCTGGACAAATTCCAGAATGGCGATATCTTTGGTATAATATGGTGACCGAAATATTTTATGGGTCCTTTCTAGTGCATTATACAATTTTAAAGTAACATCCCTTAATCTAAATTCTGCGCTTTTAACTAAATATACGTTTGTTTGCCTTGATTCCCCACAATGCCTAGAATAAACACAACACCAACAAACACCAACAGTGTAAGTAGTTTCTTAATTTAGTATTTGTTTTTACCACCTCCGTGCAAAAGCCTGTATGCATCTGAGCTTAGAAAAAAGGTGCCTCACAGCATTCAACTTCCTGTTGTGGCAAATGCATTTTTCATGTGAAATGAGTCTGGGTGTTCCAAAAAAGGTCAAGGAAACAGTTTGGTGTCTTCTTTCTCTTTGCCCTGTGAAATCTGTCTATGATACAGTATGTATTAGTACAGTATGTTTTAGCTGTCATGAAAGAAGCTCCTTGAGTGTGTAAAGAAGTTACAGAAAAAAATCAAAACTAGCAATGCTGACCTGTAACAAAACATCTGTAGAGATTCCTGAGATTTGAGCTGTGATGCCAAATACCTCACCAAAGATTGAAAGCATACAACATCTACACGTGCCAAATGGGAATAAGAAAAATATTGTGTGTCCATTTCACATTTCTAATTGAAAAAAATGCTCACAAAAGCTGCCCACGGAAATTATGCTGACATAAGTCATTGCTTTAGCTCAAAGGAGGAAACCTAGTAAAAACAACACAGATCAGGAATCAATAAACATAAGCAGTATTTATTTCTTTTCAACTTTATGTTCTCAGATCAGTGCATTTCTAAATGATTCTGCAGTCGTCCAGCCAGGCACCTATGGTGGACTTAACATTACACCCAAGTTACAGGAGGTTTACAAAGTCACTTCCAAAGTTTGCACGCTTTCATTCACAAACCAATTTTTCAAGTTCCTGATCTGCAACATAAACCCTGCATGGCAAAGGTTTTCAATTACAGGAATGGCTGGTTAATTTGCACAACACCTAGGGAGCTCACAGTTTTACATAGTATACAGATACATCAATGGATCACATTCCTGGAAATCTGGCTGAACTCACAAATGACATCGATGATATCATACTATCTAAAGACAGAATCGCCCCTCTTGTCACGTACAGTATGTGTCCAATTACAGAGGTGTGAGATAGCTGTGATACTGTACGCCAGCACTGAGTGTAGCTAGGTGGACCATATGACTCCATGTGTTAAGACTATGCATGTATAAATTCAACATGTGGTTTTTACTAAGATTGGCACTTAATGTTTGTGAGCAGTAAATGTGTTACACTGCTTTGCACTATAAAAAACTATTCTAAATTCTCTCTCTGTAACAAACTAGTAACATTTTTCAGCTGTTCACACTGATTGTTGCCAGGAATAATGACCAGCTGATCAGTTTTATGCATTTACTCTGGGTAGTAAGAAATAATTGAACAACAGTCCATGTACAGCTAGGAATATGAGGCTGAATGTTGATATATGCTTCACATTTCATATAACATGGCAAAAGAATATCTTAAGACAAAAAGAATCAGTGTTCTGGTTTGTCTATGAAAATTACTTGACTGCATTTCACTTAAAATTCTATTGTTGGATGTGTATAGATCTAGTAGAGAAAAGGGAAAATTGGACATCAGAGATGCCAAAAACACACATAAAAGTTTAAGAAAAATAATAAAAATTTAAAATAAATACATAAAAATAAAATACAAAATTTAAAGGATAAGACACTATGAATTAAACCTACAGTACAATGGTTATTTTAGGTTTATAAAAAATACAATTATATTTTAGGTTAATAACTAAATGGGAAAACATACTTGCTTGTACTGTATACCTTAAATTTCTGCAAATTAGTTTGGCACAAAGAAAATACATGTGTTACAGCATATGGTGTAGTTTCATTGTTGAATTTGATTTGGATCTTTATTGTTTTACAAAGTCCTGAGCTTTGCTGAGTCAGGAAAGTGAGTATTTTTTCTTTCTTTGCCATTGTAGTTACAGTCAATCAAGAGTTGAAAACTGTATCATACTGAAAAAGCAGTTTATTCCCCTGGTCTCAATGACCAATACACTCAGTTTGTCAAATCCAATAAAAATGCAATGTCATCACTTTCTTTGCCTTCACTCATAAGTCAGTAGGGCATCACATTCCTCAAGTCCGTTGACGCAAGAGGACTGATGCCACTTCTACAAAGTTATCATTCATCATTAATAATACTTGAAAGCATTCTCTAGGGTTTCCCTGGGTTATAAATGAAAAGCAAGGCCTCATTCACAGAGATTTCGAAAGAGCTGGCTTCTCTCAGTGGAATTCCTGACAGGCATTTGTGAAATATCTACCTAGGGCACTGAAGCTAAGGTGAATGACCTCCTTTTTTTATCCTTACTGACATGGAAGGTGTAATATTAATTTTTCCCCAAGACAATTTATTTATTTTAAACTCTGTTGTAATTCTAAATAAACAAATCAGTTATCCTCTGTTGTATACAGTATATACATTACATATATCTCTCCATGTACATGTAGGTTTGTTCTGGATGCTCTGGTTTCCTCTCATATACCAAAGACATGGTACTGTGTACAGTAGGTTAGTTGGCTTCTGGAAAACTTTGTCCTGGTGTGAGTGTGTTCTTTTGTTGTGCCCTATAATGGACATGCATCCTGTGCATAGTGTATACTGCCTTGGGCCCATTACTTATAGACTCTGACTCCCCCATAACCCTAAATTGGATGAAGCAGTTAGAAAATGGAAGGGTGGATAAAGTGGTTGGAAGATTGAGGAAAACTACTGAATATTTTTAAGTTTAGAAAAAGCTTTATGAAATTAACAAAATAACAACATGAAACAATCATTGGTGTCCTATTTTTTCCATATGAAAAAATTGGATTTTATTATCTTATTTTTAGTCTGAATCCAATCCTACTCTGACACAAGTTGTACTTTCTGATTCCTCCCAAGCTACTTCAGGGCACTCCTAACCAATTTCCTTTCACTACCCATATGTGCGTATATCCATCATCTTTTCCACAACTCTGTAATATCCCCCCCAGTTTTCGTCACATACTACAGTGGTGTGAAAAAGTGTTTGCCCCCATTTCTAAAAGTTCAACTTTTGTCTGGTCAGTCCACAGAGTATTTTCCCAAAAGTCTTGGGGATCATCAAGATGTTTTCTGGCAAAACTGAGATGAGCCTTTATGTTTCTTTTTGCTCAGCAGTGGTTTTTGTCTTGGAACTCTGCCATGCAGGCCATTTTTGCCCAGTCTCTTTCTTATGGTGGAGTCATGAACACTGACCTTAACTGAGGCAAGTGAAGCCTTCAGTTCTTTGGATGTTGTTGTGGGGTTTTTTGTGACCTCTTGGATGAGTCGTCGCTGCGCTCTTGGGGTAATTTTGGTCAGCCGGCCACTCATGGGAAGGTTCACCACTGTTCCATGTTTTCGCCATTTGTGGATAATGGCTCTCACTGTGGTTCGCTGGAGTCCCAAAGCTTTAGAAATGGCTTTATAACCTTTTCCAGACTGAGAAATCTGAATTACTCTGTTTCTCATTTGTTCCTGAATTTCTTTGGATCGCAGCATGATGTCTAGCTTTTGAGGATCTTTTGGTCTACTTCACTTTGTCAGGCAGGTCCTATTTAAGTGATTTCTTGATTGAGAACAGGTGTGGCAGTAATCAGGCCTGGGTGTGGATAGAGAAATTGAACTCAGCTTTCCAAAGATGTGATAAAGCACAGTTGATTTATGTTTTAATAGGGGGGGAAATATCCCCAATCACAGGCCCATGTAGGTTTGGATTTTGTTTTTCCCTTAATAATAAAAACCTTCATTTAAAAACTGCATTTTGTGTTTACTTGTGTTATCTTTGTCTAATATTTCAATTTGTTTGATGATCTGAAACATTTCAGTGTGACAAACATGCAAAAAAAATAAGAAATCAGGAAGGGGGCAAACACTTTTTCACACCACTGTATGTACTGTACTCTGAGCTCATTGGCTATACTTCTCCAGGATTGGAGCAGGAATGGGCAGGCCCCAATGACAATGACAGCTGGGCACAGTAAGGTGCTGAAACATAACAGAACACAAAAAACTACTATACTAAAGGAGCCTTGACTATTAAAAGGGAATCCACACACAGAAATCTGGAAAGAGTTGAGACTGTGTGTTACAACTGTAATTACAAAGCATTGTTTTGGTCTCCTTCACGTCCTTTAGCTGCTAATGATACTTAAATTTTCATTTTTTTCATGTCTTTATTTATATTTCTCCAATAATTCACTCTGAAAGTCAGCCATCTCCTTGCAATGCAATATTATATCTGATATCTACCCATTTTCTAACCACCTTATCCAACACAGGGTTGTGGGGGTGCCGCCTATCCTGGCACAAGAGGCACAAGGCAGGGTACATCCTGGACAGGATGCCAGTCCGTTACAAGACACACACTCTCACAGCAGGGCTAATTTTCAAAGAAGCAATACTAGTACATCTTTGGATTGTAGGAGAAAGCCAGAATGCAAACACAGGAGAACATACAGACTCTATGGAGAGAGCACCCCAGGTCTGGAATTGAACCAGGAGTTCCAGCACTGCAAGACAGCAATGCTAACCATTGCACCACCATGCTGCCCTTGTATCGCCTATAGCTTCTTGAAATTTAAAAATATATTCGGTATGAGCAGCTATTAAAATACATATTTTCTTAATTATGTATCTGATGTCATTTAGGAAAAAGTGTTTTGAACTGAATTTGATGGTCAGTAAGGTTTACTGTAGAACCCCTTTTATGTTAGGTATCCTTTATTAAGATAATCCTTAATGATATCAATACACAATAAAGAAGCACACACAAAAAACAGGAAAGAAAACAGTTTCAAGAACCAGACAGGATTATACGCATATGCTTATGTTTTGTAAAAAAAGGAAGGGAGGATTTGGGTGGGTCACATTGGTGAAATATTACAAAGGACAGCTTTGCCCAAACTACAGGACTGAACTGTAGTGACAGGAGCATGTGTACATCTAGCTAAGAATTGCTGCAATCAATTACAACAGTCTTTAAACAATTTCAACCTGCAGCAGTTAGTCATGCATTAAAGTACGCTGCTTTGTAATATGTAAATGTTACATATGATAAATATTTGTAAATAGATATAAATATTTGTCTGATCTCAGTTAATTCACCTGTTATTTTGGGGCCCCTAGTCACGAGGATGAATCACTGTTCAATAACCTCAAAAATTATTAAACAACACTTATTAAAGGAAATGAAGAAGTAACTTTGTTTCAAGGTAGTTTCATAAATGCATTCTTCAAACATTGAACTAATGTTGTTATGGTGGTAACTAATAAGTTATTCAAAAACTGTATCTGTGGAGATGGAGAGAAACAAATGGCAAAGCTAAAAATAACCTGGACTTTTTCACGCATTATTTCTGGAAATAGAAATTTACGTTGAAAGTTTCACAGTAAATATAACCTGTTAATATTTGGCAACAGCAGTTCCTCCATGCATCGTTTAACGAACCACTTCCTTTTCCACACCCGATGCACATCTGAGTATAATTAGATCCATGATTTTTACTAGCTGTTTACCTGTTTGATTTAGAATGGTTTGTAACCTAGAAAATAATCAACATAAATAAGTTTAGTAGATTAGACACCGAAAAGCAAATTATTTTTGTCTTATTTTTATTTAGAATTATTGACTCAAATCTCTAAATGAGGACTTGAGCAATATATACAGAGCATCAAATTACTACATAAGCTGAAGCTTAAGAACATCTTTTACACACAATTTCTTCTTCCATAAACACAAAGGAATTTTGACAGGAGATGTTTTTGAAAATAATATTTGATGGTTGTTGCTTTCAAATCATATATGATTGTTTTGAAAATGACTTCTACTTTTCTTGAGTCTCCCCTCTTTGTGCAAAGGCATAATTTTGTTGACCAGTATTCAGCAGAGTTAGGAAATTTTGAACTTTTAAATGTTTATTTTTCCTTTAGCATGCTTTTACACTGGAATTTGCTGTTTCAGACATTATTAAACAGGCAAAGGTTCCACACATTTGGCGATAGAGTATTCTCAAGTGAAACAACATATCTGTGGAACTCAATGCCCAAATTAGATGCCCTGCAAATTTCAAAACTACCCTAAAGATCTTACCATTAAAACATTTAATGTAACAGTATTCTGGTTTCACATAAGCCAAATGCATTTAACCCTAATTTTGCTTCATTGGTGTTACAATAAAATTGAATTCTTAAAAGTTATACAATATTGTCAGGATAATGCTGTACTGTATATTGTCAATTAAGAGTCTGCGCTTCTATGTGTAGGCCCTAAACATATAAGTCTAGATTTCATACAGCTGGAAAAAAGAGCTTTAAAATACATTCTTATTTTACCATATCTTAATCCCAGAGAAGAGAGTTAAAAGACGTGTGATCATAGTTTGTGTGGTTTTGAAGATAAGTAAGAATGAGTGGGAAATCAACAATGATATTCTTTGTTGTTTGGCAGAGTGCCTAGAGAATATGCAACACTCTCTTGATTAGAAATGATTTGTTAGTTTTAATTCATATGTTTTTTTTAATACAGGGTATATGCGTAAAACTATATACTGTTATATTTCTTTGTTAAATATAATATGGCCACTTTGGGGAATGCCATATTAAAAGTACTATCTACTGGTTGGTTCACAGGTTGATACGTATCAGTTCATACTTGAAACATACCATATAGTCACCACATTTTTCAATTGGTTGCATTTTAATGATATGAAATTCCTTCCAGGCTCACTGGCTGTTTGGATAACCTTCACAGAACAACAAACAGATGTACATTATGTAAAGCACTTTGGTTTTTATCAAAACAAATGGATCTTACTTGCTTTACTTGTAAGCTAAGGTTACTTGTGTCTGAGTTTAGAGATTGAATTCAGTCCTTTAAAAGACAGTTCATATGAATAACATTACTTAAGTGCTCTTTAAAAAAATGTGGATCCATGACATCAGTTATATTTATTGTTTTGATTTCAATCGAGCTTGTTTCCTAGTAATTTAATACAGCATCTTAATTGTCAGTAATGCAGAGGCATTAAAATTAGTCTGATGTAACCAAATCATGCGTTTTGTTAAATGTATACAGTATATCATAATGGATTACAACCTTAAATATCTCATTATTTCTTGCTGAAATCAGATTTGTTTTTAGTTTTCCTTGTTTTTTTGTACAGTAGCGTCTAGTCACAGTTATGCATGTAACTGTGAAGCGAAGCTGGAGTAGGATTCCCATGATCCATTTTACTAAAAGCGCAAACATTCTTAACTCAGAAATGAGCAAGTACAGTAACAACCAAAGCTATGCTCAGATTGTGAAATCCGTGATGAGAAGTTATTATTTGCTGAGAAAGCTTCAGCCTTAAAGGTTCTGACTTCCCTTGGACAGCTGTATTAGTGAATCTGGCACTGACTAATCCCCAGCTATGAGGAAGTTCCATATTAAATGAAACAGCAGAGCATATTCAGTTTTGTGGAGAAGTAACTGTTAAGGGACGATGGTATTTCACAAGCTATGGTACATCAGCAACCCCTTCATGTCACTGAACCATGCATACAGTTTTCACTAACAAGCTTTCAATTACAGAAAACTAAACTAAATGGAACTGTGTTTTTCTAGTTTTCTATAGATCTGATGACTGAGATAAGTAGTTTGAAAATACATTTTAAGTTTTCCCAGCATACTAACTGATCTGTTAAAAATGCAGACATTACAGGAAAGAATCCTCTAGACACCCCAACGTCCCAAGTCCAAATGCTTCAGCTGGAGGAGTAAGATCATCTTGCAGTGTTAAAATATTTTGGCCAGTGACCAATGACATTTGACCACATTTAAGAATTGAGATGTCCGAGTGGGCAGTCGGGAGTCTGTTCAAAAAGACAGATGAAAATAATTAAGTTTCTCTTTCAGTGTTTTGTGTCTGGTGGAAGTATATTACTGGGTTCTGCCACCCAGTATTTAGATTTATATCTACTGTATCTGTATTTTCCTGCAAACCAATCTAATTTCAGGCTACATGTCTGCAATGCTTATATTTGATTTTGAACACGTCTGCTTTAGATAACTAGTTGGAAAGACCTTTAAGTCTTTCCATAAGACTATCAATATCAGGCCACGCAATCTTTGTCCATTTACCTATACTTTTTCTCTTCTAACATGCTGGAAATTCAAACTGTTCTTTGATGAGAAAATTCAATGTACTGTAACAGTTGTAATTTCCAAGTGTTACCACCGCTCTTGTCTGGAATAACCAACAATTGGGTTCAGATTTAATGTACAGTAGGGTAAAAATAAAAACACCAAATACCATAGTTTTAAATAAATTGTTTCAAAAGGACAAAAAGAGACCTATATTATGATTGAATCATATTTATATATTTTATAATGAGTGCATTTTTGGGTTACTGCCCTGATTCTTATTAGTTTGAATGGTTGGAGGCTGAAGTCCCTGAGCTGTCTGCTTGACTGGCAAGATAATTTTCAACAAAAATTGTTAAAAGTTTCAACAAAAGTGATTGCACTTTTCACTCTTGCATTTGGCATTGAAAGGAAAGTCATGTTAACAAATAAAGACATCATTTATCAGGTATTCCTAACTGATACCCCATTTAAGCCTGAAACCATGATAATGAGAAAACCATTCAACACAAAGTTTCCAATAACAGAATATTGCACTTGTCCAGATCAGAATTTTACTGTTGTTGATCAATTCTCATCAGTGTGGCTTGGATGCTTGCTCACTTCAGACTTATATTTTGATAGAGTGAAGGATATTTTGCACTTTAAAGAGTGGAAGATTGTGGAACTCTGAAGAAAGTCTGAATTGCAAATCCTTAGCTAGGGTTAGGGTTAGAACTTCCACAAAACTTAAACATTTTTTGATGGTATTGCTGTGTTTTAGGACAGAAATGATATTTAGGAATTGTGTTACAGCAATGTTATCTAAACAGTTTTTTCCTTACATATATGGCCATATATAGTGCATTGCCCTGAGGGTGAATGTTGTCTTAATTACCCTAAAAGCAAAGGTTTTCTAGAAATTGACAACACTTATCTAATCCTTGATTTTGCATTGAATGTACAGGTATTTTATTGAATAAAGCCAGACTTTCTTAGGTATTCTTGACTGTTACCACATTTAAACCTAATAACATGCTCATTGAAAAAACTGTACAACACAAAATTTCTAACTACAGAATACTGTACTTGTCCAGATCTGAATTTTATCATTGTTGAACAATTCTCAGCAGTGTGGCTTGGATGCTTGCTCACTTCAGACTTATATTTTGTGAAGGATATTTTGTATTTAAAGAGTGGAAGATTGTGGAACTCTGAAGGAAGTCTGAACCCTTATCATAACCCATATCCTTAGCTAGGATACAAAACAATTTTCCTTACTTCTGTGGCTATATACAGTACAGTACACTGCATTGCCTTGAAAGAGAATGTTGTCTAAAATGCTATTAAAGCATGCATGTCATAGAAAGTGATTTCACTTTTTAAGCTCTTACATTCCTCATTGAATGAACAGTATATTAATAAATAAAGATAACATTAATTATTCCTGACTGTTAACCTAGTTAAACCTGATACAATGCTCATTGAGAACACCATTCACCAAAATAACTTCCCTTAACAGAATACTTGTTCAAAAACAGAATTTTACCACAGTTGATACTTTCTCTTTCGTTTGGCTTGGCTTGGATTCTTGTCATTTTAGACTCATATTTTTTTTGTGAAGTATGTTTTCTACTACAATGAGTGGCATATTGTGGAACCTTTTTGACTAGAGTCTGAACCCTAGCCCTAACCCTTATCTAGGGTTAGGGATAGGACTTCCATTTTTTTCTTTTATATATACAGTATGACTATATACAGTGCATTGCCTTTAAAGGGATTCTTGTCTAAATTGGCCTAAAAGCAATAGTTAAAAGAAAGTGATAACACTTTTCAAACTCTTGTTTTTACAGTACATTTAATAAAAGACATATTAGCAATTTAAACCAAAGTGTATTAGGTATTCCTGACTGTTACTTTAGTTTAGCATGAAATCATGCTCTGTGAGAACACCATTCAACACAAAAACACTTTGGAAACTCTTTGAAGAACACTTGAACCCTTCGCTAGGATTAGGGTTATGATTCCCACAAAACATAGACAATTTTTTTTATTTTGCCTTGCCTCTGTTCAGACTGGGATTGAAAATTAACTGTACCTCCAATACTGGATTTGCCTCTGGACAGCTATGTTAAACAAGGCTTGCTTAAAAACAGGGAAACCTCAGGTTAGTCTCTTACTTATAAATATATATTACAGAACATTTAAATAACTAAGTAGTACCGTCACTAAATGTACAATGTCCTGGAAATGTTTTTGCAATTATGGAAAAGGGTCACTTTGCTTAACTGATCCTGGGCAGTCGTTATGACTTTTGGCCGTCCACTTTGTGCCAAGTTGTGTGTGGTCTATTTTTTTACGAATTCTGGAGAGAATCTTAAAACATCATTCTATGAAGTTGCTTGCAATGTTAAGGAGACATTTCTTCATTAGTTTTCTAACCCAAAATTGATATTTATTATTATGGTATGGTATTCATTATTAAGAAAGTATAAATCTACCTGCATGTTTTCTTTGTTGAAAAGTATTTGCACAATGATTAATGTAGATTAGTGGTCAGGATGGTCTCAAATGAAACGGACCAGAGACAGCAGTGAGGAATTTTATTTCTTTATTAACAATGTGCGCACAACAGGAGTTCCACAACACAAGATAAACCTGTACAAAGCAAGCATCAGAGAGTAAATAAATTTGCATGAAGGGGTAGCTGATTAACTATTATCCCATCTACGCTATCACTTTCTATCTCAATTGGTTAATAAGTGATGTAGTGCAGGAAATGATCACCGTTTGACCATCCCATATACCCTCCCAGCTTACATCCCATGATACTCCTTCCTAGTCTTCACCTTCATCACCCGAATCTAAGGCCATATAAGAAACGTCTCCATAGCAAGACCTGGACACAGAGATGTTGAACTTCTTGTCCCCTTCTTGAACCTGCAGAGGTAGTACAATTCCCTCCTCCAATGTTCCCTGCAAACTGATTCATACCAACTCATATCAGGATGTTGTAGATTCGCTATCTACTATTCCCTTCCATCAAGTGACTAGTGTTATGTCTTCCTTGATATTGCAAGTGATGTATTCTTATTCTATTGGGTGCTAGACAGTTGATTCAGCAGTGCCAGCATACATGAATATACAGCATGGCTTTTCATATAACTTAAGATATTTTTTGAGGTACTTAATCCATCCGTCCATTTTCTACCCTCTTCAAATTCAGTGTTGAGAGGAAGCCAGAGCTTATCCCGGCATAAAACTGGCACAAGGCAGGATACAACCTGGACGGGACACAAGTCCATCATAGGGCAGACAAATACAGGCACATACTCACACCAGGGCCAGTTTACCCAGCAGCTAATTAACCTACTGTACAGCAATGTTTTTGGACCGTGGGATTAAACTGGATTACTTGGAGAAAACCCACACAAACACAAAAACATTCTGCACGTGCAGAGAGCACCTAAGGTCCAGTATTACTCTCAGGGCCCCAGCACTACAAGGCAGCAATGCTGATCACTGCACTCGTAGAGGCATTTAATATTTGCTGTTCATATTCTGCTAATAATCTGAAAAATATGAATTCTAAGTAATGTTATTATTTTTAAGAATGTAATGTCTTTTTACTATTTGTGAATGTGCAAACCAATGATTGCAAAAAAAGCCTGGGGTTTGACCATGGCCTCCTCTGGGAGTGAAAATTGGACTCTAAATATTTGGCTTGATTACTGTCTTCTTTGACTGAAATGCCACCGGAAGGAAAAAGAACTTATTTGAAGTGTCCAGTTGGTAATTTCACATTCCACAGGATCCACAATTAGAGTATATTAGTAGCCAGATGCAACTGGGCTAGAGGTCTGCGCTTAAGCTCCTGCAGTTCAGGGAGATAGGAAGAGTTTGAATTGTAATGAGTTTAAATAACACAAGAGTAATTATTTGACACCTGTGTAGCAGAGCTAGTGTGGTGACGTTAGCGCCCTCACTGCGCGTAGCAGAGTCCTCAGCTGCCTGGGCTGAGGGAGGTCTCCTTTAGCTCACACGGTTGGTGCCCTGTTGCGTTACGCTGGAGACCCGGCTTTGCGCCCCAGGTGTGGGGGCCCGAACGGGCGGCGGGGGTCACGACCCGGCGCGGAACCGTGACTGTCACACCTGTTCCATAAGAAGCCCTAAGGGGTTCCAAAAGCCAATAAGTGACAGACTGCCAAAACAGGTACTCCTAAACTGGTGATATGCTGGCTCAGAGTTGTATGTTGTGGTCGGGGATCAGCATTCACCACAGGTTAAATTGTTAAGGTCTTGCTATTATTCATACTTAAATATAATGTTCTTTAAATAGTGCAGATGAGTTACAAAGACTTTATTATATTTTTTACAGTACATTACATTATGACCTTTGGCATTATAACCTCTGAAGATTATTTTCAGGAAGTTCCATTATTCCCACATAACAATTCATTCATTTGAAGCAACCACATGTATACAGTATATATTTAGACAAAGCTGATAAAAAATTAAGAAGGTTTTTGTCCAAATGTTAAATTCAGAGCAAAGAATGAGCTTTCATTAAAAGAATTAGTCTTTAGCCAAATCATTTCATCTGTAAGGTGTGCTTAGTGCTTAAATAAAAAAAGGAAGATTTTAGAAATGTGTTTGTTTTGCAAGGTATTACCTTCTTGCTGTGACTTGCACAGACATCTTTATTAGGTCTTTCCAAACTTTAATCCTTTAATGTTCTGTGTTTGTTATAACATTCCAATACCTATAAACTACTTATTTCTATCAAATGAAACCATAACTTCTGGGTTCTTAAGAACAATAAAAATTGTCTTGTAGGAACATGCAACATGTTCCGGCTCGTTGAAGAATTAATATAAAAGAATTATAGTAGCTCTAAGAAAAACAAGAGTGTCTCTGGCAGTTGTCATGATAGAGAATACAATACATATAGTGAAGTGTAAGAGTGTTCTGTCATGAATTACCAATCTACAGTAGTTCTTCCAAATACAAATTGGAGGTCTCTGCTTGGAAAATGCTGCTTTGTTAAACAAAAGTCTACATACATAAAAAATGACTACATCCTATTTATTAATGAATATACTGCACACGCAGCTGACCTGACTATATGAACATAACATTAACGTTTTTTGCCTACTTGTTAACAATAAAAAAAGTATCTGAGATTTTTACCATTTAAACTTTGCCAGATGGAGGAGATGGAGGAGACAATGGGTTTTCTCATGTTTACTCTTGAGTATCTGCTTACAAATGAGATAATATAATGAGCACAGGTTATAAAATGAAAAACAAAATACATATATAATGAACAACATCAAGAACATACAAGAACAATATACAATTAATTTCAAATTCCATTGATAACTGTAAGATTAGGGTTACTTCAAACAGACTTTCATTATTCTGGTCTTGTGTTGTTAGACATACCCTAAGAATACTGAAGTACTAAGGTTACCTGTAATTTTATGTGCAATGCACTACAGTATTCCTGTTTGAATGAAAATCAGTGAGGAAGTCTCCTGTGGACATTTCAAGCTTCATTGCTCATCCATGACAATCTGGGACCAGAAACTTACAAGTTCACACGCATTTGTGGAGATATTACTAGTCATTTACAACTGTTGAAAACTGAACAACTTAATGAGAACTAAAGGATGCAAGTTTGTAAAACAAAAGTAGAAAGCCAAGATCTAAGAAATAAATATTTCTCTTATTTTTTCTCTTATGTATGCCCTATAAGCCATGTGTTCAACTTGCATAACCTTATTTATATTAATTAAATAATAAATATTATTAATCTATAGAATTGTTAAACAAACATTGGCTACTGGTTAAACAAATATGTCCTCTAGTAATGAGGACAATTACAGCAAACCTATAATTGGCGTTTAAAAAACATTGCTTAAATACAATAGATAGATATTTCACAAAAATGAAGAATGAAACCATAAAAAGGCTAAAGTCTGTGCTGTTGAGGAACAGGAGTAGCTCACTGGACTGGGGGTTTATGGGAGACACTGGCATTGGAAGTCCCAAAGAACCTGAACATTTTCTGGCAAGGTAGCAGTGTATGGTCTCTAGGTGCCTGGTAGTTGGCAGCACAGAGGATGATGTAGAGTATACTGCATGTTACGACCCCAAGTGTCTAGGGGAAAAGGGGTGTAACATTTAGGATAATTCTTTTAGAAGCAGGGGGGTTTTGGTGAGGGACTAGGAAGCGTGATAACAAGAGTAAGGAACTAGAGTGGTGCCAAAGGAAAGAAAATAAACAAAAATGGAGCTGGCTAGGACAGTGAGGGAAAGCTAATCTGACTACAAAAGAAAAACCAAAACACACGGTCTTCGGCGTCTTCAACACCCTAGCTAACCTGCACTGACTACCCAAAACCATACAAGACAAACGGCACTCACCCGTACTAAACTAGTGTACTAATACAAAATCAACTAAGTGTGTAAGTGTACCCAACAACGTAAACTAACCTTATATACAAAAGTTCACACAAAACACAAGTGAACCAGGAAGACAAATAAGGGAAAACAAGAGTAATAAACAGGAGCAGGGTACAAAAGAACACAAAAGTTGGACATGTAACACTGGGGCAAGGTAATGACAAAACAAGGATGAACACAGAAACAAACGAAAGTACAAAGAAAGTAACGTAAAACCAACAAAACAACAAAGCCGAAGCTATACGAAAATACACACACACACACAAAACAAGACAAACGACAAACGACAAACGACAAACGACAAATGACAAACGACAAACGACAAACGACAAACGACAAACGACAAACGACAAACGACAAACGACAAACGACAAACGACAAACGACAAACGAAGCTGAAGCAATAACCAAACGGGACTGAAGTCAAACAAACAGTTTATTCACTAAATGTTATATAGTGAATAAAATGTGTTCTGATTGGCTGAGAGTTAATTGATGATGACATCATATTGAAACAGTGGTGTGATGGTTGGCCAATGGGGAAGGGAGAACAATCAAGGGTCAGCAGTGTGGACATAACTGAAAAAACACACACACTGGGACATAACACTGAATTTTTGGAGTACAATGAAACAAAGAGGAGTTGGAGTGTTGGAGTGAATACAG
Organism: Lepisosteus oculatus; assembly: GCF_040954835.1. Classification (NCBI taxonomy): domain Eukaryota; kingdom Metazoa; phylum Chordata; class Actinopteri; order Semionotiformes; family Lepisosteidae; genus Lepisosteus; species Lepisosteus oculatus. The sequence continues at coordinate 23,728,559 of NC_090698.1, read as the reverse complement.
TTTGAGATAAGGGGAAAGATGGGGTAGATACAATATGCTCCAGTATGGCAGGTGTCTAATAACAGAAAGATTAAGTAAATTCTCCAGTGTGTAGTCTGAATGAGATCTAGAGTCAGATGGAGGAGGATGGGGTGAATATTCCACTGTGTAGTATGCAGTAAGTGAGATGGGAAGTGAGGGAGGGGATTGCTCACGCATTTTGGTGTCAAATGTTAGGTGTAAATGTGTGCTGTTTCACAATTGTGTGTTGAAGGAAAGCTAGGAAAAATCTCTGAGATAAGAACTCAGACATCTCTAGAGCTGGAAAAACATATGTACAATACCATGGAGGGGGTGTGAGACAAACTGTAGTATAGAGACTGCTTAAAACTCACAAATTAACTCATGACCTATCAAATATGGTTTAAAGGAGGGGAGCCAGCTACTAGCTCACACTAGCCCCATCACAATATGTTCATATACTAGTACTTTGACTATGTGCTATATAATGCAAAATATAAATATCTGTGATGGAAGCATTCACCTAATACATGCAATGAGATTGCTAAAACAATGCACTGATGTATTAAAAATAATGCACTGATTAAAATATATACCTAATACATTTGGGTAAATAAAACAGAACCTATAGACAGATATTTTTGTCCTATATTCAAAGTACTAAAATAAATAAGTGTTAGATATTCAAGAATAAATTTTGTAAAAACTGTCTCTGTGGTTCATTTTAATCCTATGGGAATGGTGATGGTACATTTGCCTTCACAATGTATAGAATAATTTTGTGCATTGTCATGGCTTATTTCCATTGCATTAAGACTCCTTAAGCACCTTAAGACATTGCAGCCTACAGAACATTAAAATGGTGTTTTCTTGTTCAGAATATTTCATGCTGTGCTGTAAAACACCACTTATTTTGTTCTTACATGTTCAAACTAATCTTTTAAATCTGTTCTTCTGATCTGCTCACAAGTGTTCAAACTTTGCTTTGCCCAGAATAGAACATCCAGGCCTTTTACTGTACTGGATTCACAGTTTATAGTGTACTTTTCTCATCATTTGCTCCATAAATTTTGAACAGAAAACCTACTTATTTTGCCCAGTCTCAACTGACATTAAAATGCTCAAATGCAGGCTCAGGTCCCTGAACATACTGTAATCTGAACAAAAAACCTTTCCTTAATTATTAACAAGGCCTTTTATTCTTCTATGTTGAAAAACAAGATGATCAACAGCTGCTTCTGATAATGACCTTGCTTCTGCATTTACTGACATTTAATATCTAAGGACTAAACTAATCTGAGGGAAAATAATTCTTAAAAGCTCTTGCTGTCAGCAGCTGTTCTTTACTGCAGTGAAGAATTACCAAAAAGCCAGTAAGCTTTGGGAAAATATTTTATTCAGAATCTGTTTTTTTTAATGTTTACTTTATTGTTTAATTCATCTTAACTGTCATACTACCCTCTCCAAAATATTTTTTGGAAAACAAAATAATACTTTCAGTCTGTAGCATTATAACATTCTGTACAGAAAATAGTACAGTTTTTGTGGGACAGTAATAAAGGAATACATTAAATGTCTGTTGATAAATAAAAAGTATTTTCAAGTTTTAATTTGAGTTTATTTGATGGAAAACGATATTAAAAGTCTTAATTGACAGGTCTAAAAGGTTAAAGCAATGAAATGTACTGTATTTGTGACAGGTGTTTGCTTGAAACTTGGTTTCTGCTCTATTTTGTATCTTGGTGGACAGACAAACCTACCTTGAGTCACTTTGTGGAGTTGAATACTCCTTCACTGACACACAGCACCTTAAACACGTAACATTTTAAAGTTAATCTGAGTAAAATTACACTGAACAGACAGCACGTGCACAGACTTGACGTTCCGTTACTGCACAAATTTTGTGCAATTACTGTCTCCCTCAGACTTACCGACTACAACTATAGTGTCATCCAAAAAATGTGCAGTATAAATTATAATTGCCTCTTTTTTGTGCATGTTAAAGACTCAAATTCTTGTTTTAGAACTTTTTAGAGGGATCTCTTTTGTCCTTCTTTACAGAGCACATTCCACCATCATTTCAATGCACACAAATTCCAGAAATATACATTTTCCTTGTAATTAATAGATAAGAATGTCTTAAGAGTGATCTGTGCTTCATCATTTCTGTTTGGTGTTTGCCATCCATAAAGAGAATGTTTAATTAGGTTAACCTTTGTGTATATTACATAATAAACTGTGCATGTTCTTTGGCAAGTTTCCCTGTTGCCAGCAAAATGATAAAATGTTCTGACAGAACAGTAACACTGAATCTGTACAGCAGTTTGTTTGTGAAGGCATTGATTTATCATCATTGTTTAAAATGAATCTAACAGGAGATTAATAAAACAGAAAATCTAGTATTAGCAACAAACAAAGGCATGCAAATACAACAGCATAAACTGGCAGAGACACTGGGACATATCAGATTGGTGATGCCACGTATTTATATGCTATATATATTTAATGTATTTAGAATTAAAATAAACATCTACCAACAAATGCACATTAGAGTTACTCTAGATATTCACAAGGAACTAAATGGTCAGCTGAATTCAAATGTGAGAATTAAGCCCCTTGAAAATGATTGATTTCATGACTGATGACACAGTTGACTGGTCTGAGACCTTAATAAGGGTAGATGAGACAGCAGCAGAGGTTGCAATTTGCCTTGACAATTTTATGATGGTCATCCCAAAACCTTTGGATATGCCCAAGATCTCTATGTGTACCCGAAAAATCTCAGTGATGACGATTTGCATCACAGAAGAAATTATGTTCTCTTATAGCTGACATCAATCGGTCCTCAAACCAATGGCTACCACCAAGCAATGTAATTTTCCTTTAGACCACAGCTAGACTTTTGTTGTTTCTGCATATTGGAGTTCTAACAATTCCCCAAAAAGACAGTACTACGATTTGGAAGAAAGCATGAGAATTTAATGGTATCCATGAGGTCATTATGCGTGCTGATTTGTAAATCACAATAATGCAGTCTGGAGACACTGAATAATCATGTTACTATTGTTGAGTTGCTTAATGACTGTAATTAGTTTTATTGGTTTTCCATTATGCTCGAATGTTTTACCAGACCTTGTTATGGGGAAGAAATCCTTCTGAATCTGTCGATGCTGTTGTTTTGGTGCTCCAGATCTTCATTGCTTTCTGTCATTTTGTGAGACCCTTAACAAGCAGGGACATTGTTATACACTGGAAAGCATAACTACAGTTTCACAACAGTCAATGGCAGCTTCTCATTTCATTCTGCAGACACAGGGTTAAGAAAAGAAAGTCTGCCCCCTAGTGACTACACAAGAGCTAGCTTACACCTTCAAAAAACATTGAATGTTTCTATGCGTTTGTGCTTGAATGGTTTTTCTCAAAAATAAGATTAAAACAGAGGTTACCTCCACAGAAAATTACACATTATAAAAAACAGTCCTCCCTGATATGGTTTAAACAAATTCAGAATTTTCCAAACTTTTTCAAATAGTTTCAACCCTATGCATGATTGCTTTTGAACAAAAGTAAGCAGATCTGATCATTGTTAGAGCCAGATGCTCAAAAAATGCAGCAAAAACAATTCATCCAAAAAATGTGCTGTTTCCAGCAGATTAAAGAAACAGAAAAGAGTGCCGGAAAAAAGTTAAACTCTGTGATGAGTCATAAGTTGGAAATGATTCCATTGAAGATAAATGCAGGGTGGCTCAGTGGAATGGTGGTTAGCACTGCTGTTTCACAGCTCTTGGTCCTGGTCCTGGGTTCGATTCGTCAATGAGGTGGATTCTGTGTGGTGTTTGCATTTTCAGCTTTGTCTGTGTGTGTTTTCTCAAGGTACGGTACTTCTATCTTCCCACCTTCCAACGCATGCTGGTTAGGTTACCTAGTGATTCTACATTGTTCCTGTGTACAGTATGTGTGTACAGTCTTACCATAGACTCTTCTGCCATCTTGGGTGTGATTCCACTTTGTGCCCTGTGCTTCTGGGATAGTTCCAAAAGGGATGTGCACCTTTCTGACCATGGAAATATTGAAGAGATGTGCACTGTAAACCAAACACAACATTTCCTTGTCTGTGGAGGCAGCATTATTGACAGAAAAGGAAAATAGTCACATTACTAAAGAAAATATTTACATTTATCACCCTTTCCAATTGAAAGCCAGATGATTAAGGAACTTTAAATTCTTCAGCTCTTCATGATGAGTAAATGGTAATGTTCTAGAAAAAAAACACACACAAGTTTCATGCTACAGTACAAGACTACGAGTACCACGTTCTCTGTAAGCTAATTACCAACACATCCTCAAGTCTCCTCCTAAAATCTTCAATGAGGATTGATCCAGCTTCCATTCCAAACTGGTAACTGATGATGAGACATGGATATGCTGCTGTCTCTTTGGCACTTTTCAAGACTCCATACAGTGCACGGAAAGGGCCACTGGTATCATACAGTACCTACAATTTCCACACCTAAAACATCAGTGAACAAAAAGGTTGCTCTAGATAACATTTGGGAATGAGACTTCGAGCAGCTCAACCACATATTCTACAGCCCCAATCTAGCCTTGAGGGCATTACCATCCCTTTTTGAATGTTTACCTTCACTTCCAGGTGATTAAGGCATACAGAAAATGTAGTCAATCTCTGGTTAGAGGAAAACCAGAAGCATATGCTGGCATATGCTGTTTTAAAGGGAGGTGAGCATGTTAAAATCAATGGAGATTACATTGTGCAGACCTTATCACCAGAACACCATGTTACAAGTTACAGAACCTCGTAAACCATGTTACAAACTCAAACCTTGTTGTTCTATCCACTTTGCGTATCTTGTTCTGTGAACATGATTGATAGAGCTGTCTAGAATGTTTCAGAATGATCAAACTGGTCTCAGTTTAAAAGTTATTGTAGTCAAGATCAGCAAACTTTTATATTTAAAATTGAAAATGAATATTATGTAAGTACCATTTCACTGTTTAAACCCCTACCCATTGTACAAGAGTATCATAGTATATTATCAAATATTCTTACAGAGCCTTCAAAACAATTAGTCATCAAAATGGTTTTGACCGAGGAATAGCCAGAAGTGGGCATTGCTTTCTATGAGACTCTCACAGCCAATGCACATTTGTGTGCTTGGAAACAGATGAGCAATGGATGAGCAGATAAACTCTGATTCATCTCTCTCCCACTGGCATATTGTATGTCAATGCTGTAGAGCATTAGGATTTAGAATTTGATCTGTATATTTAAATATGCTTAATTTTTTTCCCATATTACATTACTCTGTGTTACTAGGCTTCTGTTCAAAAGTCTTACACTTCTAGACACAATCAGAATTTGCAATAAATCTGTGTACTATTTCTACAGAATTGTACTTACTGTATACATATGGAAATTACTGGGTGAAAAATAGTAAAAAAAGGGCAAAATGTTTAAGAGTTTCAGATCAATTATTCTTATAAATTATGCTTATTATTCATAAAACATTGCCACTGATTCTGTTACAGTTTTGTGAAAGTTGCTATCTTAAGAAAGTCCCTTATTTGGGAATTTAACAAACCCTAAACTCTAATTTCATGTCAGGGTTTAGGTTTTATTCTACTGGAATCTAAAAAAAGGTCAGTTGATAGATCTGAATATGAAAATAGAGATTATATTTGTTCTGAAAACAATTATTAATTGTGTTGATTTGTTTATTGTACTTCTTTTACTCGACAAGCAGCTATATCACCCTGCAGCTTTCAGCTGGCTACCCACTGAAGCTAAGCAGGGTTGAGCCTGGTCAGTACCTGGATGGGAGACCTTCTGGGAAGCTATGGTTGCTGCTGGAAGTAGTGTTAGTGGGACCAGCGGGGGCACCCGCCCTGCACTCTGTGTGGGTCCTAATGCCCCGGTGTAGTGGTGGGGACACTATACTGTAGTGGGCGCCATCTCTCCGATAAGATGTTAAACTGTGGTCCTGACTCTCAGTGGTCATTAAAGATCCCAGGGCATTTCTTGATAAGAGTAGGGAGTTATCCCAGTGTCCAGGCCAAATTTCCTCCCTTTGGCCTTTACCATGGCCTCCAAATTGTCCCCATGTATGGCTTACAGTAGGCTCCGGCTTCCCATGACACTTTATGGTATAAAGCGGTTTGGCAAATGACATGACATGACTTCTTTTACTTCAAATTATTATTGCTTATTTTACTTCAAAGTGATTTTCTTTTTTTTTTTACAATCCCATCCAAGTGGGTCACTCATACAGTATATAAGTAATGAATCATCTCAGATTTTAAGCATTACAGGGAATAAGGTTTAGGTTTAAAAGCTTTGCATGCAACATCAATGAACATTTGTGAACATATTTTTGGCAATTCAATTGTGGTGTGGGCAAGAGTGCATTCTAATCTGTCAGCTCTATGTAATTGTATTACTGTTAATTATATAGGACAGTAAAGACTTGCTTAAACTGGCAAACATGTTGCTTGTATGCTCTTTTATTCAAATGTTAAGCAGCTGTCAGATCAGTATCTCCCGTCTGTTTCTGTTTCTGTGTTGAGCGAATTCTGGCAATGCACACAGCAGAGAATGTAGTAAAACTAAGATCAAACAAAAACAAAAAAACAAACAATTGGACTGCATGTTTAGTTCATTTGTGGGAGTGTTTTAGTTTACTGTTCAGATTATGATTAAGTACAAGATGGCGATGACTCTGAGACTCCCATCAATGCATTATTAATAAATATTTATATTATTTAAATATGAAAAACTAAAAAAACAGTATTCATCTGTAAAAAAATGGATACAACTTGTACTAGATCTTTTAATATCGATGACCTCAATATTATTATTGAATATAGTCAATATTATTATTTAATGCTTTAAAATGTATTCCTTAAACATATACAGTATCATATAGCAGTTGCCATTCCCTAGAAAATTAAGGGTCACTGAAGAAACATACTGAGATGTGTCTGTTTGTGCCAGACCTGAACAGCAGCAACAGAGACTGAATTCTCCTTTTTCTATTTTTAAGATACCAGTTTGGTTTGGAAATAGCCTTCTCTGTACATTTAAAGGGTATTAAAAGTTCGTTCTTTGTACATCACAGGTCTGACCTGAGTCACTCACATTACAATTGGTTTGAGAGTGCAATTTGAACCCACAGAGTCAGAAGCAGCTGAAAGCCCTTTTTGTCACTGGCTTCACCATCTCACTGTCTCACCTACAGGTGTGCCTGCATAGCTGTGAGACTTCTTGGCCACGTGGAAGGAGGCTCATGTTTGGTTGCATCCAGTGATAGGCTGCACAGAAGGCAGGATGTGCTACTGTGAAAGTGGACGATCACACCTGGCACCAATAGTTCTGGTTAGTCCCCATCTGGGATTCCTGGGCCTAGACTTTTTTTAACCTCATTCACTCATTGTTTTGCGGTATCTTAGTTTTTCCTTGTATTTGTATTACATTTGTATTGAATAAAGTCAAATATTTATTCAGAAGCTATTAGTGGGAAGGAATAAAAACATTGCAGGAATCAATTTAGCCCTTAGGTCAGTACATTTAAAATGTATCATTTACTCATTTTTCATCCTAAAATGACTTCAGACATGTCATCATTCTCCCAGAAACCTATTTATCATCTTATTTATTGTGCTTTCCCAAGAGTTATTGTCTTGCATTATTTAAAAAAGCACAGGAGTATTAACATTTAGTCTAGTCAAATTAATTTCCTTTAAGAAAGGCTTGATCATCCTAACTGGAAACAGCAGCTATGAAAATATTTGTTTTAACTAATAGGTATTATTTATAAGTAGGGAAGGATTTTTACCACCCAGCATTAAGAAGACTCACAAATTTACTTCCAGATATCGTAATTTCCCATAATGTTTCAGTAATATATTATTGAAATACTTTACAGCCATGTATAATATTAATTATTTATTTCATCAGAAACAAATGAGAAATATAAGTCAATCTGATAAATGGACAAACATATTTTAGCTGACCTTTTTTATTAAATGTAATTACATCTCAGTAATGTTCTAGATCACTTTATTTCTATATCTGCAGCATAATACTGTAGATAGGAGTCTGGCAGATGCTTTTGCTTTATTTACAGTACATATATTAATTCTTCATGCATTATAGCCATACGGTGACTCTTATTTTATAGGTTACCTGTTATAGTTATATAAACTAAAATGTATTTTTATTTATTCTTGACATCCATCCATTTTCTAAGCACTTAATCCAATTCAGAGTTACGAGGGTGCCAGAACCTATCCAGGCAAGCAACAGATGCAAGGCAGGATACACACTGGACAGAACACTAATCCATAACAGGGCAAAGTCACACTCATACCAGGGTGAATTAACCTACCAGTATGTCTTTGGGCTGTGAGAGGAAACTCATGTGAGAACACACTTACTCCACGCAGATGCAGGTCCAGAACTGAGCTCAGGGCCCCAGTTCAGGATCTCAGCCATCTCGACCACAAACTGTTCTCTCCCCTGCGCTCTGGCAAACAGCACTGCACTATTAAAGCAAGGACCGCTAGACTCAAGAACAGCTTCTATCCCACTGCAGTGCGCATCCTCAACAGCTTACTGCAGGGCCTCAGACTCAATACACATCTGCACGTTTTGCATGGTCTACCATGTTTTTTTTTTCTCACTACTACATATTTATTGTTCCTGTTGTTATTATTTATTATGTTTGGAATGTACTGTCTACATTGGGTGGTGTTGTCTGTTGTACTGCATATGCCCCAAGAGATCAGCCCGATTAAGAATTCCAATGTACGTGTTCATATGGCAATAAACTACTCTACTTTCAGGTCTGGAAGGCATTGATGTTAACTACTATGCCACTATGCCACCCTTTTCTTAACATCATTCATCCAGTTCACAATTGGTAATAAGGTGTGCAGTCTACTTTCAAACTGCATAGAAAATTTCCAATTATATTTGACTCTGATTACATAAAAACTGAATTGACCACAAACCTAATGTCTAAGTATGTTTCATTTTTTTAAACACAAAACAATGGAAATCCATTCCTATCTATTCCTATGTTTCATACTTGAAACATTTTCCCAGTCATTAATTAGATGTCAGTGTTGGAATTTGTTGAGCTAAAAGCACTAATAGGAGTAGACTAAACAGTCTCAGTATACAGTCTCACTATTTTCATCACCAGACCTGGGTACTGTTTAAAGAAGAAAATATATAAATTCTCTAATAGACTGTAAAACTTCGACATTTTTGAGCATTCCCAGAACAAGTGCACAGTATCTTGAAAAAATATTCACCAAATTCATCAAAGTATCCTGCGCAAGGCAGGAAACACATACAGTAGGACCTGGGACAGTTTTTCTAGAAGCCGATTAAGCTACCAGTAAGCCTTTGGATTGTGGGAAGAAACTGGAGCACTCAGGGCAATCCTACACAAATGAGGGGAGAACATACTGTACAAACTCCACACACATAACACCTCAGGAATTGAATCGGGGGCCCCAGCATTGCGTGACATCAATGCTAACTGCTGCACCACAGTGCTGCCCTCACTCTCGTGTTTTAAAAATACTGTTAACGTCAAACAAAATCACAGACCATACAAACAAGACATCAAATCAAATAATCATGATAATCATGATACACTGTTAAATTTTAAAACAATACAGTGGGTAGTGATCTTTAACACAATCCGTGCAGCATCCAATCACCAATCTGATCAGCCTCTGGATAATCTATCAGTTATTCGGTGATTGTTTCACCACTCTTCCTGTGCAGCTGCAACCGGTTGGCCAGTCATGATGTTAATGGGTTTGGCAATTTTAGGGAAGCTGGCCAAGGAAAGACAATGTTTTCTTGGAATCTGGCGGTAGTAATCCAATTCCCGCAGGGTCTTGGATGTTATCCTGCTGGAAAATCAAAATGTCTGGATTTACTTGTAGAAGCTGAGGAAATTGTTGTCTCGGGACAAAAACAATTGTATTGATGAAGGTTGCCCTCAATCTGTATCATAAGCATAACTGTGTTAAAAGATATTCCTTACCTCGTTATCACAATTCCACTGCCCGAGTAGTTGGTTGGAACAATGTAGAAGTGACCATAACGTTGACCACAATGTCTCCACACACTTTGCCTTCCGTCAGATCCTACAGATTCTGCAGCCACATTAGATGACCAGTGACTTTCGGAATAAGATTCCATATCTCACTTGTCAACATGTTAGCCCTAAATGGCCTCCGAGCATGCAGATCTTCCTTGAGATAGTAAGCTACAGTCATTCTCCTGATGTACAGGTTATGTCTTCTTAGAATGTTTTGTGTTGTAGCCACTGCATTCTGAAAACTGTTGGTTTAGATGGACCAGAAGAGGTACTGGACTGCTGTAGTGATCCTGTGTTCCTGGAAGTGGCCTGTAGCAGTGCAAGCTCCGTGGTGTTTTGAAAATGAATACACTGATTATTAAAGCAGGACATCTCATTCTTGGGGCAAGTTCATTAATAAGGCATACAGTAATCATCAATCTTTTTTTTGTTCTCACATCAATTTAAATACTGTTTGATTATTTATTTATATTCTTAATCAACCAGATTTTGGCAACCAAAAGCTTAGCATCTAGCATTTTAGCCTCATGTCTTGAGCTCACTATTCTTTGTCCAAAGGGTGAATCAATCAACAAACCTATCTGCCTAAATGTAAACATAATGCACCCATTGGGCTATTGACTGTAACTGATTGTTGTGATTTTATTTTACATCAGCATAGTAAGATAAGATTAATTGTCCCCTGAGGGACATTTTTTGTGGACACACAGAACTTCTGTACATTTAAATATAATGCAGAAAAAAAACAAGCCAACACTGCATACAGTATCACTCTATTGTACATGTATAACACATAACATAACATTTATAACACATTACAAAACATATTGCACACAAGTGGATTGTAAAGGTCAAAAATTGTTTATCCTTGCCATTTGCACTGACAGCTTTAACAGATAGTGGAACAAAAGAATGTTTGTATCTGTTTGACTTACTGTACATTAAGGAACCCTAAAACATTTGCCAGAAGGAAGAAGTTGGTATTCAGAATTAAAGATGTGAGAGGGATCTGATATAATTTTTTCTGCCTGTTTGATTATAACTTTTTCAGAGATAGTCTGCAGGGAGGAGTACTGTATGTGTCACTCCCGTAACCTTCAAAGCTGTTTCGAAAGAGATGGGTAATTTGTTATCTTAATTGAACTGATAAATTACCAAACCACACTGTTATACCATATCTGATAATGCTCCCGATTACAGTATGGTAAAAGAGTAGCATTATTTTCTGTCGAACCCCAAACACTCTGCTGCTGAACTTCGGAGCAAACACTCTCAACATGAGTAGTCCATCACAGGTTACTGTCTACAGTATGTGTACTCCTAAGTATTTCTATGAATCAACCTGAGTGATAGGTTTGTTGTGGATTACTACATGTGAGTGATCACTAACTGCTCTGGGATGAAAAACAATTTTGTTTGTTTTATTAACATTTAAAATTTGGCTATTGTTGTCGCACCATTGCACAAACCTTTGGATTTCTGACATGTACACAGATGAATTGCTTCCTCTATGCATTAAGCCAAGCACAGCTGTATCATCTGAGAATTTGAAAATGAAGTTGCTTTGACCACTGTTCGTACAATCATTTGTATAAAGTATGAACAGAATTGGTGAGCTCACACAGCCCTTAGGGGCACCTGTGCTGATGGATCGTGACTCCTTGCTTATCAATAGATGGATAGATAGTCTTCTTAATGACACCAATCTCTAATATAACACACTTTTTGGTGCACATTAAAAATCTTGTGAGGGCAGAATCCTTAATAAGCTTTATGTTATGACACACACCTCTTTATGGTACGATACCAATTTTACAATGATGAAAGCATGTGAAGAACATTGAGTCCTGTTTTAAAAGGTAAAGTACATGTACATCACAAAAAACACACTGTAAAATAGAAACCTCCAGCTAAGCTAACTAGTAAGAACAAGTCAAAATGTTTACCAGCCCTAGCTTGGGGGAAAGCACTGAAGCTTGATACTGTTGACAGATGGTGTGTGAGGGGTTTACACAGACAAGTTCTTCAGTGCTGTACTTTCAAATTTTCCAGATGTAGTAGAAAGCTGATTTACTTCCTTTGTACATTTCCTGTCAATGCGTTTTGAGACAAAGCTGAATTTTGAGGAGTAACTAATAAATCTGCATGAAAATATCAAACAAAAGTGAAAATAAATTCACATTATTAGAAAAACAATTATAACCTGAAATAACAAGTGTGTGTTAATTCACTGTTTTACATGTGAAATGGCTACCCAATTAAAAAAACAAAATTCAAACATATTAAATTCTGAACAAATGCAATGTTTTAAACCTCAAAATTGTGTCCTAAAAGTGTGTAATGGAATGTAAGACAATAATGCAAGATCCATGCCAATTTGTAACCTTGTTCTACTAAATAAGAACATAACAAAATGTAAACGTCAAAGGAAATCATTCAGTTTCAGATCTTGATGAGCCTAAACAAAGCTGGAATGAAAGTTCTGTTGGAATGAAAACCAGAAGTGGTATTTCAAGACCAGGACTGGGAAACATTCAGCTAAGCAATGTTTTCACACACTTTTTCATCTCCAGGCAAGTAAATATTTTTCAGTTGACAGGCATTAAATAATGAACATGGCACAAGTATGGTGGAAATTTAAACCTATGGCCCACAGTCAAATTTGCCAGGGAAATCATCTTTCCTAACCATTTATTACAGGCATATAATTCCCATCTTTTAATAACTAAATGCTGATTCTGTCAGCAAGGAATTTCAGGAGTCCTTTTTTTATCCAGAATAACCATATTCTTGGGTGTGGCTAAAACCAAATATGTGATCTCTGACTCATGTTCCTGTGCTCCAACACAATGCCTCTTTCACATTCCATGAAAACTCTAGGAAATTTTGAAACACTGTAGATACTGTATAAATTGCTTTTGTCATAATATTGTTTCAATTTTCCAAAGTCAGCAAGATTTTGTTTTTGCTTTGCTTCAGAATACATGCTGGATTTTTCTGTTTTTCCTAGTATAATTTGAAAGATCTGTAATTTCGTAAAACACAATGGTTATTGTACCACAATATCATTGTGTTGTTCAAATAGTATTTATACATCTGTCCTCTATAGCCTTCTTTTATACTTCTTTTTTCATTCCCTTCGATTGATCCATGGTTGAGACTTTCCATGTTATCTGATCAGGTTGCTTGAAAAATTCAGGCAGGTCTGTGCTCTCCACACAGCAAAAAATGTATTCAGTATGTTATAGACCTGACTTTGCATAAGTAATGTAGTGATACAACCTGTTGAAATTCAAGCCTTGTGAAAATCAAGAAAAAGCAGCAAAGAACTATAGTCTTTGTGCCATTGTACGTATGTTGGAGAAACACCTCAGGTGGATTGCGTGTAGCGTGCTGGTCTGCTGGCAGTGAGAGTCAGGGTTAAAATCCCCAGACTAATCTGTGGTCAGTGGTGATCTGGGTTCAAGCCCACAGAGAAAGAAACTTGGGCGGAGTGGTGGCACTGTGGCTAAGGATCTGTGCCTGTGGCTGGAAGGTTGCTGGTCCAAATCCCACAGCCAGTAGAGGAATCCTACTCTGTTGGTCCCCTGAGCAAGGCCCTTAACCCCAACTGCTCCAGGGGCGCTATACAATGGCTGACCCTGCGCTCTGACCCCAAGCATCTCTCCCTGTCTGTGTCTCATGGAGAGCAAGCTGGGTTATGCGAAAAGACTAATTCCTAATGCAAGAAATTGTATATGGCTAATAAAGTGATCTTATCTTATTACCACCAATGGAAGCAAGTTCTCTTTTATGAAGGATCAAGGTATTTTGTGAACATCCTTGAAGGATATCAGTGCATCAGTGAGTGTGTGATTGATATGCAGGATGATGCACTGTTTGTTGTATTCAACAGACCAATTGACGGATGAGATCTGAGTGTGATGTCTGGGCAAGAGTGTGTATTTGCTATACAACTTCGTGTGCAGTGATTTATGGCAACTACTGTGCACCACATTGATCAAGTCCTAAGATCTCACTTGCTTCCCTTCATAAAAGCACAACCTCAGCTCAGATCAGCTCACAAGAGCACAGATGTCATAATCACAACCTGCTCCATTCAACATGTGTGGGATGACATGGGGAATCATGAGAACAGGCACATGATACTCCAGGCTTTCTGAGAGGGATGAGACAGAAACCTACAAGACAGAATCTGCAATCTGATGTGAAGTTGTGTTAGGGTTGTCTAACTTGTGTTGGCGTCTGTATTGTTTGCATTATTTGTTGCAGTTATAAACGATACTTCAAGGCCTTCAGAAATGTGTCACAAATGTGCTGTGGTGAGGCTGCTTTCCAGCTTCATTTAGCCTTCCAGGAAAGTATTTTATTTTCCACAGACAAAAATTTACAACCAGTGTCTGGAAATAAATTAATAAAACATTTTATTGTTGATGGGCCTAATTGATAAAAAAAAGCTACAATACCATACACCGCAAGATTCATTTTCCAGTGCTTCAGTATTTCCCTTTGATATATTTTCCTTCTTTTGCAGAATTAAGAAATAAAACTACGCCACTAGCAATGCTTGCAGTAAAAACTGATAAATACCAGCTAGGCAAAATTCCCAGTGTAGACACCACAGGATGAACAGGGCTTACACCATTTTTAAGTGGTAACATTAAACTGCGAACAAGAAATTGTCCTTGTCCAGTATTTGATTCTAGTTTTCTAAATGTTAACCAGTGGTATATATTCCATATCTTTGTCATTCGTTTATGACACCTACATATATTGTGTGTAAAGTGTTGTCTTGATTACTTCAACAGTATCTGCATGTCTCCACTAACTTCAAACAGTCAGGGACAGGGAGAATTATTCTGATTATTCATAAGAAGGGTGACAAAACTGAGCCAAGTAATTCTAGACCAAGAAGTCCAACCTGTATTATACAGTATGTGAGGTTATAGACAATTATTAGAACTAAACTTGATAGTAAACATATGGAATCCATATGATTGTGCAGTTCATTAAGGTAATTTTGTGTGCCTAAATTTATTACGTTTCTTTTTCTTTTTGTTGTTTTGTTTTGCTTGGAATGTGTGGAGTAGGTTGTGTATAGTACATATTTACGATGGACTCCTGTTCAACCAACTAGTTCCTCCTGGGTATGGATTGTTTGACCTTCCGTGTCTTTCAGGCAGAGTCGGGGGCATCATTGTTATTTACAACCTTTTTTACAGTCTAAGTCCTATTAATATACCTCCTCCCTCTTCTTTTGAGTGTCTTGTTTTAAATGTTTCTATTCTCCAACCTACTATTATTACCACAGTTCATAGACCACCCAAACCCAGTGAAGCCTTCTTAGGTGAGTTTGCTGATTTTCTCTCATTCTTATGCCTTAAGTTTAAAAGGATCCTTAATCTAGGGGAATTTAATATACACATCGATTCAAGGTCTTCCAGTCTGGCGAAAGATTTCCTTTCTCTATTGGGATGCTTTGATCTTCCTCAGTCTGTTTGTACCCGTACACATAACAAAGGACACACCTTAGATTTAATTAGTGCAAATGACTATTTTGTCTCTCACTACTCTCCCCTTGGTCTAGGCCTCTCTGACCACTTAGCCATTCTTTTCAATCTGGAATTACCTGTTTCTAACACCTCCCCCCCACTCTCTGTAAACTTCCACAACTAGCAATCAATTGATCACCCAAGGTTTGCAAATTCTGTTCTGTCCTCCTTATCTTGTTTCTCTTCCTCTGACCCTCTATGTCACGATCGCTACTCCCCCTCTTAAGGGCGCTCCAGCCCTTCCTCGTTTCCCCCATTGTTTACACCTGTTCCTTATTCCAGCCCTCTTTAGTTCCACCTTTAAAGCCGGACGCAGGCATTTGCCCGAGGCTTCTCATTGAATCCTGTTTCGTGAGAGCCCGGGGTCCTGCCGCGTCTGGCTCCATTATGGTTTTAGTTTCCTGTTCCTGATCCCCTGCCCCACCGGTCCCCACCCGGTTCTGGTTTTTAATTAATTTGGATGGATCCCCTGGTCTTGGACTCTGCTTCCTGTATTGGATTTCCCTTTTGGATTTATGCTTGGATTATTCGCCCCGGACTCACTTCCCCTGGACACCTGCTCACTTCGGACACGCCCCCCTGTCTCCTGACCCACTCCTGCATGATATTTTTCCCTATTGTTTCTTCACCTTCCGGATCGTGTCGTCCGCATAGGGCCCAGAAAGAACTATTCCTAACACTCGAGAGGACAAAATACAGTTACTTGATGCAGTGCTCTTTTATCCACCCTCAAGACCTTTGCTCCTTTAAAAACTTGAACCATCTCCTTCTCTCGCCATGCCCCCTGATACAATGACCAGCTGCCATCCATGAAGGCAGCCTCTCGCAAACTTGAGCTTAGGTGGCGTCTTTCTGGCCTAAATGTAGATTATCAGGCTTAGAGAGATTACTTATCTGAATATAAGGTTACTATAGAGACTGCTAGATCCACCTACTTCTCTAACATCATTGGAAATCACTAAAACAACCCCAGACATCTTTTTTCCACCATCAAGAGACTGCTCAAGCCAAACTGCCCCACCACATTACCTGCCTCATCACAACTTTGCAACACATTCTTAGATTTCTTTAGTTCTAAGATTGACAACATCCGGCATCACATACTCTCCACTACGCATATCATTTCCATACCTCCTCCCTCCTCATCCAACTTCTCTGGTTCCTTTCTCTCCAGCTTCTCTCTTCTTGACTCAGCATCCCTCAATAAACTAGTTACATGCATGAAACCCACCACATCTATTTTAGATCCCATTCCTACCGCTTTATTTCAGTTCTGTTTCTCTTCTCTCTGTCCCATTGTCCTCAATATTATACATGAATCTATGAGCACTGGCATTGTACCAAAGGTCCTCAAAACTGCTGCCATTATCCCCGTGCCAAAAAAGCCTAACATGGCTCTCGACAATCTTAACAATTTTCACCCCATTTCCAACTTACCCTTTCTTGCTAAAATTCTAGAACATGCTGTCACACTTCAGTTACATAACCACCTCATGACAAACAACCTTTTCGAACCCCTCCAATCTGGCTTCCGTCAACTTCACAGCACAGAAACTGCCCTGGTCAAAGTCACCAACGATCTTCTAATAGCTTCTGATTTTGCTCTTCAGCATTTACATGTTTCCACTTGGTCAGCTTTTAAGATCACATGACCTCAGCTTTCATTTTTATACTCAAATATACATCCATACCAAACCTGACACTGATGTGGCTGTCTCTGTTCTATCTAATTGCATCTCTGATGTTAAAATTTGGATGACTCAAAACTTCCTTCATTTTAACTGCGACAAGACTGAAGTCATGCTTATTGGCACCCCCCATCAACTTCGTTAAGCCAGTCCTGTAACCCTATCTGTAGATGGCTCTGTACTTGAGCTTCAATCAAAATTGAAAAACCTTGGGGTTATATTCGATTCTGGCTTAACATTCAACCCACATGTGCAGCATACTGTCAAAACATACTTTTTTCACCTTATAAATATCGCTAGATTATGCCCTATGCTATCATTAACTGTGGCTGAAAAGCTGATCAACACATTTGTATTCTCTCGAATTGACTACTGTAATGGTCTACTCGCCGGGGTATCTAAATCTACTCTGAACAAACTGCAGTATGTCCAAAATTCAGCAGCCAGAATCCTGACAAGGTCTAGTGCAAGTGTTCACATTACTCCTTTCCTGGAGTCCTTGCTCTGGCTTCCGGTCAAATTCCTTGTAGACTTTAAAATCCTCATGCTCACCTCTAAGGCTCTGCATGGCTTAGCACCTCAGTACCTGTCTGAACTTTTACCGCCCTTGTTACGTCCCAGTGTGTGTTCTGTGTGTGTTTTTTCTATGTTCCACACTGCTGACCCTTGATTGTTCTCCCTTGCCCATTGGCCCACCATCACTCCACTGTTTCAATTTGACGTCATCATCAATTAACTCTCAGCCAATCAGAACACATCTTATTCACTATATAACATGGAGGCTTTCAGAAAGAAAATAAAATATATTTATATAAATAATTTAATATAAATATATTAAAATAATTCCCGTTCGGTTTTGGTTTTCGCTTCGCTTCGCTTCTTGTTATTGCTTCGGCTTCGGCTTCGGCTTCGGCTTCGGCTTCGTTTGTTGGTTTGTTTTGCTTTGTGTGTGTTTATTTTCGTATAGCTTCGGCTTTGTTGTTTTGTTGGTTTTTTTGTTTGTTTCTTTGTACTTTTGTTTGTTTGTGTGTTCATCCTTGTTTTGTCATTACCTTGCCCCAGTGTTACAGTACATGTTCAACTTTTGTGTTCTTTTGTACCCTGCTCCTGTTTATTACTCTTGTTTTCCCTTATTTGTCTTCCTGGTTCACTTGTGTTTTTGTGTGAACTTTTGTATATAAAGTTAGTTTATGTTGTTGGGAACACTTTACACACTTAGTTGACTTTGTATTAGTACACTAGTTTAGTCAAGTGAGTGCCGTTTGTCTTGTATGGTTTTGGGTAGTCAGTGCAGGTTAGCTAGGGTGTTGAAGACGCCGAAGACCGTGTGTTTCGGGTTTTCTTTTGTAGTCAGATTTGCTTTCTCTCACTGTCCTAGCCAGCTCCATTTTGTTTGTTATTTTCCTTCCTTTGGCACCACTCTAGTTCCTTACCCTTATCACGCTTCCTAGTCCCTCACCAACCCCCCCCCCCCCCCCCCCCCACTTCCAAAAGAATGATCCTAAATGTTACACCCCTTTTCCCCTAGACACTTGGGGTCGTAACAGCCCTACTCCCCACCTTGCAACCTTCGCTCTTCTAATTCTGCTCTCCTTATTGTCCCCCAAGCCTGTCTACATTGTATGGGCGACAGGACCTTCTCCTGTTATGCCCCTAAGCCCTGGAACTCTCTCCCCGAGGATATCAGAGAGTCACCTTCTCTAAACTCCTTCAAATCCAGACTCAAAACCCTCTTCTTCAGAAAAGCCTTTTACTTAACTGGTTCCATTCTTCACCCCTCTGCTTTTCTTAGTACCACCGTCCATGTCTTCTCTGTATATTGTAATTGTGTTTTATCTTGTGTATTGTTTTTATTTATTGTTGTTGTCATCTTGTACAGCGCTTTGAGAAGCCACCTTTAAAGGTGCTATATAAAAGTGTATTATTATTTACAAATGTATAGATTTATAGATAGGTTGTGTATAGAATTACAAATTAGTCTTAAAGAAATTGATTGGATACACTTAGTATGATCCTTAATGTAAACCTGTAGAAATGTTCATCTCTGGTCTATTTTACTTGTGGAAAAGATCATTGCAAAATTATCAAGTTAAGGAGGGGGAAGTCTAAGGCCCTGTCTGAATTCCCAGGGAGCTCTGGGTTATAAACTGTGCCAATTGCAGTGGGAACTGAGAAAGATCCGCAATGTGCTTTCAGAAACCTTTATTTTTATTGGCTCCAAATGCATCCAGAACGTTTTCCCCCACTTAGATCAGCATTTGAGGGAACATACGAATTATGCAGGTCATGTGATTCTAAATATTTCAGTAAGGTCCAGTTTAGGCTAATTTGGAGTGATGAGAGAGCAACAGGGAGAACAACATTTAGAAAACTGGCAACAATATCTTGAGAAATCTTCAAAGTAAACCTAACCCCAGTCACATGACCTTTACCCACGACAAAGGTCAATAGTAGCAGTGAAGCTGTGGTATGTATGACAAGTTTTTTTTTAAGGGGAGCTGTGGGACATTAAAGAGTTCAATGTTGTATTTAGATGAACCCAAGTTTTAGAATTAATACTCTGATCCTCAAGAAACAAGTAGAGATTAGAGTTAAAAAAGAAGTATTTTGTGGATTTTAGTTCATTTTAAGTTGAGAGAAACCATCAAAATCACATTTAATTCATTACTTGTTAAAGTCTCTGATATTTGATATTTTGTGATGCTTTTTACTTACTGAAGTCAGCCTCTGGAAGTTAGATTCTTTAGATTGAAAATGTAGAATGATTGTTTTTTTTTACTGGTTTATTTTGAAAATGTGTCATTGTTTTTAAAAACAAGTAGAAAATTCTAGATTCTTTCTAGATCAAATAGTATTTATTTGGGTATGCATTTTTGGTTAATAGATTTAGGAAAGTGAGTGTACTTGGATTGGGAATTAGCTAATAAGTAGAAAACAGAGAATATTGGGCAAGGAGAGAAAGTTCATCTTGGGCGGTAATTAATATACTATAATGTAAATGTAGATAATGTACCACAAGGATCTGTACTAGGACCATGGCTTTTCCTTAGTTATGTCAATGATAATAGATAATAATAATCTTAGTAATCATAATAATGATATAGTAAGTTAATAAACTAGTCTAATGGGCAACTGATACAAATTAGGAGGATTAGCAAACACTGAGGAAGCTGCCAAAAATAATTCAAGCATGGACAAACACCTGTTAGACAACAGTTGCTTTGGAATCAGTCCCAAGAAGTGCAACAAGTGCATTTCATGACTTATGGGAATGTCATACAATGACAGGCTGAAGTAACTGACTACAAAGAAATGTCACAAAAGTAATCAGAATCCTCTAGGGCATAAAGCCAACTCTTCCTCAGACTTCCTCAGCATAAAAAGTAAAACAAGAACTAGAGGACACCCTGGCTTCTTTCAAAAAAAGGCTGTGATTCTAGAATCAATTAATTTCTAACTAGCAAATGGGCTACATGGGCCAAAAGCCCTCTTCCTATTTGTAACTGTTCTGTTGTCATACTCTTTTAAATATTTAATACACTCTGCCCTGGGGCATGAAATAGAAGACAAGAAAAAAGGACATCAGTCAATTTAGCTCTGACCAGGGCTAGCCCTAGCGTTTTATGCAAGACCTAGAAAAGGGGCCCATCCAGATCCCAATTTGTGCATACACTACTATTATCAGCTTCCACTTCAATCTTAATTTACTATTTAGAAAAAAGTAATATATGTAAATATAAAAGTAAATAAATGAATAATATAATAAGTAAATATTTATTACCCAGCTTTGAAGGGCACATAATAAATGAGTCTAGCCAGAAAATGTGGCTTGTCTACCATTCTCTAGTTACATGGATCTGATGGACCCAAAACCAAATTTAAGCAATGCATTATTACAGTGACTTGATTTGGTTTAGCTCTGTTTTGAGATCACTTATCCTGCTCTTCTTTTCTGCACTTCCTTCTCTTAGCACCCAATAGGTACATCCTTTTGGAGGACAATGTGTATTTACCAGTTGCACCTAAGTGATTTTGATTTAAGACCATTACAAGCTTCCTTTGCCATGCAAGTAAGAGGTCACTAAATGTAATGTAAGATCAATAAAATTGATCATCAAAACATCTACCATTTTCCAAAATTAAATGGAAAGCATTTGGGGTAACAGCATGATGAAACCACACTGATATTATCCTCTTACAGCAAACACAATTGATTGACTACATCGACATAAAATAAACTCTTACACTGTCAATCACAGCCAGTAATACTGTATTAGAATTTACAGCTATCAAACTTTAACAGCCTAGAGCAGCACAGCAGCAACGGAAACAGCCACTGGAGGGATTTTTTGTTTTGCATTTGTGAAAGTGCTAATTAAAACAAATACGTTGTGGTGCATGTTGAAGGGGCCCCCTGGTGGCCTTGGGGCCCTAGGCAATCCCTAGGTCTCCTAAACCAAGGGCCAGCCCTGGTTCTGACTAATCTCAAAATTTTTTTGGAGCTTTTGTTCCAGGCATAGCCCAATTGTCTCTTCACAAATCCAAACTCTTTCACAAATGAAAAATATTTGACATTTGACGCAACCTGGTTTTACATTCATGAAACTAACATATAAAATTGAATCATTAACCGGCATTGTGTGGGTTATTAATAATAATAATATTACACCTTACACCTATATAGCACTTTTCTGGACACTCCACTCAAAGCACTTTACAGGTAATGGGGACTGTAAAGTCCACCACCACCACCAATGTGCAGCATTGGATGATGCGACGGCAGCCATAGTGCGCCAGAACGCTCACCACACATCAGATATCAGGGGGGAGGAGAGCAGAGTAATGTAGCCAGTTCATAGAGGGGGATTATTAGGAGGCCATGATTGATAAAGGCCGATGGGAAATTTAGCCAGGACGCCGGGGTACAACCCTATTCTTTTCGAGAAACGCCCTGGGATTTTTAACGACCACAGAGAGTCAGGACCTCAGTTTTACGTCTCATCCGAAGGACGGCACCTATTTACAGTATAGTGTCCCTGTCACTATACTGGGGCATTAGGACCCACATGGACTGCAGGGTGAGCACCCCCTGCTGGCCCCACTTACACCTCTTCCAGCAGCAACCTTAGTTTTTCCCAGGAGGTCTCCCATCCAGGTACTGACCAGGCTCACATCTGCTTAGCTTCAGTGGGTTGCCAGTTGTGAGTTGCAGGGTGATATTAGTTTTGCTATAAAGTTCTGATGGTCATACAAAAATGACGGGTGATGGTTCCCAGGCTTATCTGTAACAGAATAATTTGATTTAGCTATTTTCATGTATTATTCCAGCTCTCTAAATTGGCTGGGTGTATTTAATTAATGGCATCTGGCATCCTGGATTGAAAACCCACAGGGGCTAGAGCTATACTCAAGAGTTCTGAACCAGGATCACTGCCATTTGATAAATGTTCTTCTAAAATAAGATAGTAGCTTCAGCTTTATGCTTATTAGTTTATACTGGCATTTTTAGTAATCTATACAGTACATGACCCTTCAGTTATCCTTTAAAACATTACACAAATTATATTTTTACATGGTTACAAACAGGCTATAATTCATCCTTCTCAGAGCATTACAGTAAGTGTTACTATGTGACAGAGGCAAAAACAATAGTTTATACATTCTTAAAACACAGTTATTAACATTATGCACACAAAACAATTTTTATATGCACTATTTTATGCAAGCAGAACAAGTGACACTCAGATTTCAATATCTGGGTATATCTGAAGTGAGATTTAGTGCAGAGATTATCTTCTCCCAAAGCAAATCCATCTTCTGAAGTGTAGCTGATACTGTTTCAGACATACCTCCCTTATTGTCCCACAAGAACTCTGAATATCATTATCCCCCATATAAAAAAAGTCAGTCAGTAGTGCTGATGCTCTTATCACAAGCAATACCATTAAAATTTCCTTTACAAACAGCTATTCCTATGAGTTACCCACTATATCCTCTATCCTCTGTGCTCTTTCCTTTTTGGACAATTGTGAAACTACATTTATTTTCTTACCAGGCATGTTCTATCAACATGATTTATGAAATTTGCTTCAGAGAAGTTCAATAATGTGTTCTGTCATATCTCACTCTCCTGAGTTTTGTTAACTCCAAAAAATAAACATGACTATGCAGAAAACACTGCCAAGAACTTTGTGTCTTTTGTATCCTTTATGTACTTTTACATTCTTTGTGATTTGTTTAATAGTCTTTTAGTATTGAGTTCTATCATTACTATCTTCTTGCCATAATTCTTGAAAAATACAAACACATTTCTGTCCAATATTCACAGAACCACCCTTCTCCTCTATTTTGTAAGAGATAGCCACTTTTAATAATGAATCAGAATTGCTCTGTGGATCTGATAAAGACTGTAGGCCATGTTTGGACAGCCCTGGCAATTAAAGTAAAAAACAAAACGATTTGCTCTCTCATTTTAACTATGCAAAATGAGGAATGTCAATTTAAAAAAGGCTATTGATACTGTAAATGTTCAGACCCTGAATTTTGAACCTGTAGTATTGTTGCACTCTTAAACTCCTATCCTGGAGTCCTTGCACTGGCTTCCGGTCACATTCCGCGTAGACTTTAAAATCCTCATGCTCACCTATAAGGCTTTACATGGTTTGGCACCTCAATACCTGTCTGAACTTTTATCGCCCTACTCCCCACCTTGCAACCTCCGCTCTTCAAACTCTGCCCTCCTTACTGTCCCCCAAGCCCGCCTACATTGTATGGGTGACAGGGCCTTCTCCTGCTATGCCCCCAAGCTCTGGAACTCTTTGCCCAAGGATATTAGAGAGTCACCTTCTCTAAACTCCTTCAAATCCAGACTCAAAACCTTCTTCTTCAGAAAAGCCTTTACTTAACTGGTTCCATTCTTCCCCCCTCTGCTCTTCTTAATACCACCTTCCACAGTCTCCTCTATTGTTATTGTTGTATTGTTGTAATTATAATTGTGTCCTATCTTGTGAAATCTTCTTATTTATTGTTATTGTCATCCTGTAAAGCGCTTTGAGAAGCCACCTTTAAAGTCGCTATATAAAATAAAGTTTATTATTATTATTATTATTAAACACAAACGACATGTAAGAAATTGAAAAGACTGAAGAAAATATGAAACACCTTGGTCTGTGTAATCTTCTGACATTGAAATTTTGATTCATCAAAAGCAGCCGCATAGTTATGACCCCCCCACCCGAAAACATGGAGTAACAAGGAAAGAAAATAAAGTTGTCATGCTTCATTAACATCTTCATTATGTACTGTATTATGAGACCGACGTTTCGTGACTCAGTTTCAGTTCCAATCAAATTGTTATGGTAGTTCAGGCATTGAAACAATTAGCATTATCGTGTTAATTAATCACATTTCTAAAGGGTACTATCCAGTGCTTAGATTGAAGGGTGGCCTATGCACATGGAACAGATGAAAACCATTTCGAAATGGGTTTCATCAATCCTGAAGTTTTTTTTAAACTCAAGAAGGCTTATTTAAAATAAGCATGTTTGAAAGGCTGCACTAATATTCTGTGGTGAAGCTGGATCTGCTTTGTTGTCATTGTTGCTATGGTAGTCTGTCTTCCTAAATTCTAATCCTGTTAGCTAGGCCTCATCTTGCTGGTTGTCTCTCAGCTTGCTTCCAGACCTTAAGAATAACACATTTTCTGTGTGAAACAGAAAGGTTTGCTGAAATCAACTCCTGAGATGTTTATGTCGAGCTTTACAAAATATCCTTGTGCCCATGGTATTATAAATATTCCATTACCAAAAATATAAAAACTTTCTACCCTGCTGAATAAACAAAAGTAAAATAAAAACTAAGCATTTCTCTTGCACTGACCATGGAATTTATTTTTAATGCATTACTACTACAAAAATAAAGTTTTGTATTTCCTTTGAGAAAAAGCACCATACCTACAAGAGAAAATGTCAAAAATGTCTTCCTTCAATGTTCTTTGCACTGCACAGTTTTAGCACAATTACAAAAAAATCAAAACATCCCTTTTAGCAAGATTTATCTCAAGTTTGAGAGATGGAAGTCCATGATACCAGGTTAAAGAAGGGAACAGGAACCTCTGGTCAATGTCTACAGAGTAAAGACAAATTTGTTGTTAGGCATTACCATAGCTGTACAAATGTCTTCCTCAAATTAATCTGACTACTAAGACTTTCTTTGTGTGCAACACAACCTTGTGACTTCAATTTTACTGAACACGGATCCAACAAATTCTATAACATAATGCACAATTTATTTTACTACATACTGTTTGGTGCTTTTATGTTGTTAATATAGCACATGCAATATTAGTTTTAAATTGGCTTTGGAATTAAATTTAATTTAATTTAATTTAACAAATAATGCATTGACTTTACCACTTATTCAATATAATGATCTGATCTTAACAGGTTTGTGTGCACAGCAGTGTAAAAGTTAATTTATATAAATTGATAAGAAATAAAAAAAATAAAGAGCAAAGGCACGGGATTGGAAAACATATTGTGATATGACCCAGTAAAATTGTAAATCAAAACTTGACTCATATACAGCATTTAATGTACAAAGAAATTAAGTAGATGTTGAGGTTTTGAAACAATCTATTGGCTTAATACTGTAGCTGCATCAAAGGCACAGTTCCAAGAAGAAGTCTGTGTTGAAGTTCCGCTCTCACATACTGTAATTTTACCAGCATCCATTATTTTGAACAAAAACTTCTGAACTACATTCCACTGAAGTCACTTCAGACCAATGTTGGCAATACATACATTCTTTCTTATCTTTTTTATTGTAACATTTAATTAGCAACAGATGATCTGTTTGAAAGAATTAGTTTATATTTTCTGCAATTTGCTGTTATTTCACGTAGTGTATATTGCAATGTTTTCCGCATAATTATCTTTTAATGTCTGCTTAAAGTGTACTGTACTGTTCAAAATAATGACTCCATTAAAAAAGCATCCAAATGCTAGCCAAAATTTTCTAGAGTTAATGCACCAGATTTTATTCGCCACAGGTAAGAACTGCTTACATAATTTGCTCTTTTTCAGTCATGGGTTTCTGTTCATAAAGAGTAAATAAAAGATCAAATTACAAGGGAAAAAACAAAGATAATTGCCCAAGATATACTCACAACATGAAATCGTAACTGCAAGGGCAAAAACATATTTGAAAACCTGACTGGAAAACATGTTGGTTTGCCTTTACAGTTCTATGGAAATATGCTGAGACAGGAGCCAGTCTAGCCAGTTCACTCACTGATGATGGTTTTTCTTTGGAAAGAAACACATGAGAAACAGTAGTGGGACAAAATATCTAAATTATCTTGCTGCCTAAATCATCAAGAGGCATTATAACATAGAACCAGCCAATTTTGTTTGGCAAAGGCATAGCATTTTGTTGCTGCTATCACATGCTGAATTAAATGCATCTACTGTAAATACACTTGGAGATGTATGGCAGGGGGCTGTCACTCAGCTCTGGAACTGGCCTTAAATGTTATATCTTAATGATATATGATATATGATATACAGTAACACCGTTAAGTGTTATATCTATCAGACACAACGAGCATCAATGAAATAAATGAACCGTGTTTTTTTCACAATGGCATTTTCATAAGTAATTGACTGTTAAAAGCACTTACTAGTTCTGTATATATTAAAATGTCTTAGGACTTATTTAGTGGTTTAGTGGTTGTAATGTGTGTTTTGCATTACATCTTATAGGGAAGGATGTCTCTCAGTGAATAATATGAAAGACGTTCATTTGTATGGTACGTGCAATCAGAACTCCTGTATTACAGTTTGTTTTTTAATCCTTGTTGTGAATCTGTCTGAAATGTCTAGAGTTTCCTATCCATTATAAAATTAAAAGAGCAGTGAACTACTCAGCTGTCAAACTTGGATAATTTATAGTTTCCTCATTTCAGAAGTCAATATAATCTAGATCTTGGGAATATTATTCAACAGTTTTCAAAATACTAACAATAAAAGTAATAACAACAGTAATAATAAAAGCATTTTTGATGATGATGGTGATGTTGATGATGGTGAACCTGCAGTAAGTATTTTAGTGTATATTGCATCACAAGAAAAAAGTAACAGTCCTTATAGAGACATTTCTGTCAACTATAAGTGTTTCACTTCCATTTTTTATTTAACAACTTCTACTGCCAGTAAAGAAAACAGAGCACCTTAACCTGATGGGTACTGTTTGATGTCTAGAGGCAAATTTATGTTGTTCATTTTAGTAAAATAATCAAACCTCAGGTTTCATCTAGAGAAGCAGTATTTCTATATAAATTTTAAAGGAGCAGTTTAAAGAAACAACATAAAGCCTTTTATTACTGTAATTTAAGGCAACATAGCAAAGAACATTATTTTCTAAGACATGTAATGATGTGCTCATAACAAACAAGTAATTAATTAATTATAATTGCTTACACTTATATAGCGCTTTTCTGGACACTCCACTCAAAGCGCTTTACAGGTAATGGGGACTCCCCTCCACCACCACCAATGTGTAGCATCCACCTGGATGATGAGATGGCAGCCATATTGTGCCAGAATGCTCCCCACACATCAACTATCAGTGGGGAGGAGAGCAGAGTAATGAAGCCAGTTCATAGATGGGGATTATTAGGAGGCCATGACGGGAAAGGGCCAATGGGAATTTGATCAGGACCCCGGGGATACACCCCTACTCTTTTCAAGAAACGCCCTGGGATTTTTAATGACCGCAGAGAGTCATGACCTCAGTTTTACATCTCATCCGAAAGGCCAGCACCTGTTTACAGTAAAGTGTCCCAGTCACAATACTGGGGCATTAGGACCCACATGGACCACAGGGTGAGTGCCCCCTGCTTGCCCCACTAATATATATATCCCATATAGCCATTCATCCATTTTCAAACAGCTTTATCTAATTCAGGGTCGCAGGAAAGCCAGTGCCAGTGCCTATCCTGGCAAGCAATACACGCAAGGCAGGGTACACCCTGGACGGGATGCCAGTCCATTGCAGAGCACGCACAACACAGACAAATACAGGTAGACACACACCTAGAGCCAATTTTCCCACAAGCCAATTAACCTACCAACGTGTCTTTGGACTGTAGGAGGAAACTGTAGCACTCAGAGGAAACTCATGTGAATACGTGGTGAACATACAAACTCCACACACATAGTACTCTAGGTCCAGAATTGAATCCAGGTCCCAAGAGGTGACAGGCAGCAATGCTAATCACTGTGTCACTGTGTCGCTGATTCCATATATACAAACAATATGTTTTGCAGGGTAACATTTATAACCTTTCAGTGCCATATATACAAAGAAATATATATTATGTGGGGTTAAATTTATTGCCCTGTGTCATATTTAAATTTAAATACTGTTGTACTGAGTGTGTGATACACTTACTGGAAACCTTATCAAAAAAGCCAATGACCACAGTACACAACCACTCGAAGAGGCTGAGATTTGTTTTACATATCACCCACCTAGCAGTTCTCCATTGTGGTAGTCCTGCTGCAATGTCATATTTTGGTTTTGACAACAGTGTGATATCTATCTTATGGCACTATGTCCAGACTGTGCTAAAGTGCAAAAATAATATAATGTAAAATTCTGCTGATCAGCTAATACAGCAAAATAAGTCTAGGGCGAGAAAAACTGTGTTTTTGATTTTCCCGATTTTATCATCATCTTCTTTTAAAATTCTGTAATGTAATTATACCTTTTTTAGAATGTGAATTATTAAATCCTTATCTCTTTCAGAAAAGGAGTGTTTATTGAAAACCTTAAGCATCTAGTACATCTTAGAGAAAACGTCAAGCAAACAGTTAAAATCTGACATGTAAACTCTTCAGTGTAATATAAGAAATAGTCATCCAGATGCTTAAAAAGCTGAATGAACATATAATAAAGAAGGAGATGCAGTACCACAGACAGTCACTCCATAACTGTGGCCAGAAAATGCTTCTTTACTACTACAGTTGCAGCTGTATTTCCCAGGCTTCAACAACCTACTGACTCACCCTGACTCATGGTCCTGGCTTGTTGTTCTGTTTTTCTATTCATTCTTTTTGGACCTTT
The DNA here is from genome assembly GCF_040954835.1 of Lepisosteus oculatus. Lineage (NCBI taxonomy): Eukaryota > Metazoa > Chordata > Actinopteri > Semionotiformes > Lepisosteidae > Lepisosteus > Lepisosteus oculatus. The sequence goes on along the minus strand of NC_090698.1, from coordinate 23,699,057 downwards.
GCCAGATTCTCAAGGATTTTACATAGAAACCAGACATCTTCAACAGAGTAAGTGTGAATATAATGTCAGTGCCACTGCTCTGTAACAGATGTATATATATAACACTTTACAGAAGTGTTTTTGTTATCCCAGACACTGAATGTTGTTTTACCCCATTTTGTAGGTTATTTTGGCATGTTTCCAAATTGAATCTGTCCTATCATTTATCCTTCATACTTTTATCACAGAAAAGGTTTCTAAACAAACTTGGATTATGGCACGAAAAAACAAGGAAATACTGATTTCAGGTACCCTGGATAGATGAATATGAAGGACCGCAATGAACAGTTTTCATGAATAAAGCAAAAGGTTAAAGATGTCTTTGAAACATGTCGTGTACATAGAACTATTATCCCCTGACTTTCTCTGCCTTCCCATCAAGGGTACTAGACTCCCACTTGCCCTTATGGATCACTGTTTTACCAGTTATTTTGTGGGCTCCAGGAACTTTCCTAGAATCCATCCTCAATCGGTTGCAGCAAACAAACAAGACAGAGCTTGTGATCAGTACTTCAAATTTGATCCTGCCATTACCATTATGAGACTCATTAATATTGACCCCTATGCCTACCTCAGTCTACCATTCCCTCCATACACTAACAAGCATCAGCAAGCGGTCACTCACTACCAGTTTCTACACTATTTCTGTGTTGGGTAAATGAAGCAGACCTCAGCAACAATAGCCTCGGGTAGGTTACTCTTTGTAGGTCTGCACAGCATCTTCCACACCCCATCACAAAATACTAGTCTCTGCCATCACACCTAAGGTGAGTGTTCCCCGAAACATTGCATATCCAAACCATCCCCGTCAAGCAAAAGCTCGTGCACCACAGGCTTTATCAGATAAAGAACTTTGCATCAGTGTTATGGATGTCCTAACGTTAAGACAGCCATTTGCTCTGCCACTTTGGCTACACCAAATTGTAATATGCTGTTCCTACAAAATTCCAAATACCCATCACATGACAACTGAAACATAATTTCTAAACACTAGGAAGATCCAAATTTGATCCCTCACACATCTGTGTTTATCTGTTCTGTATAAATATCTCACTTTCCAAGCCCTTTTTGTATATTTCTTTTCCCACACCCCTCCCTCCACCCCATCTTCACCCCTGTAGCAGCTCCCTGGCTCATTCTTCACAAAGCCTTGACCTTGTGGCCTTCACAGCAAGTTACTTCTTATGTGCCATCCCTTCAGTTAATTTTTACATTAGAGTTTAAATAACTGCTGACAAAATGTTATCAGCAGGATGCAATGACAAACTCCATTCCAAAAGGAAATATTTTTTTCTGAAACAACAATTAGAAACTTGGATTTTATTTTTGCAAATCCCAATGCAAAGAAAGGGATTCACATAATTTATAATTATAGTGTCAAAATATGCAAAGTACTGTAGATACAGCTTTGTAATAAAACACCAATTTTATTGTGACAGAATCACACTATCAAAGCTGTTTATATCAGCAACATAGTTCTTATTAAACCCAAATAAATGACAACTGTAATGATTGAAACTGTAGTACTCATAAAGTTTTAGTGAAACTTTGAAAAACTGAAAGACTGTAATCCAGAAAAGCAAAAAAGGGGTTCAGTTTATTTGAAAATGATGTTTTCACTAAACACAGAAAGAGGAACTATTAAAAAAATAACAGAATGACTTAATAAAAAGCACCATATGGGTTTAGTTTGTTTTCCAGCAGGAAAATGACTCTAAATATTCTATGAAGGAATTCCTGCCAAGAATGATTGTTTGGGTGGATTGGCTGTCAAACATGAATCGTGTGGATTGATTTGAAGGCTGCTTTGCATAGAGGAAACTAAAGTTGATTGCAGAAAGGAAAGTTGCAATCGTTTAAGAATGTGGAATCTCTGGAATAAGTACAAAAAAAAGTAAAAATAAGTAATGGCGTCTGAATACTTTTCTCATAGTATATAAAAAAAATATTTTTCATGTGTCTCATGTCAGGCAATATTTTGTTGTATTATAACTTAGCTTACTTGAACAATAGTCAATACCAGAATACACATCAAAAGCAGAAGTGTAAAGTATTACTTTTCTTCATATATTAACTATCCAAATACTCTAATCAGTGACTGTATTTTAACACTGATAAGTGTCTTTCAGATAGTAGTTATCTATGTTAAATGTCATTGAATTAACCGACACAACTCTATGCAGTAAAAATTCATGCTTTTTATCTTAAGAATACAGTTGATGATGAGAAGTCTGTGTAATTTTTTTTCATGTTTCAGTTTGTACAGTTCATGGAATTCTGCCAAAGAGAGTATTGAGAAAATGACAGCTATGGTTTGTTTTGAAGTAACTTACTGTAAATGCTTCAGCAGGAACAACTTTATGGTAATGAAAAACAGAAGTAGAGTATCATATTGTCCTGCCAATTTTTTTAAGAGGTTTTCGATGCTTAACCCATTTTAAATGAAAAGATCACAATAACAGCAACAACTATAATAAAATGAACTGAAGTTTACCTACTTTCCTGTCATCATTATTTTGAAAGGATTGTTACATGCCATACCTATAGCAGTTAGCAATGTTTTCTGAAACAATTTAAAGGAGTAACTACAGATATTACTATATTATGTATTATATATTTTTAAGCTAAATATCTAATTTGCAAATTTTAATATATCTATTTTAATTAACTGCAATTCTTATTTATTAAATTATTATAAATAACTAAAATAAACAGCAAATGTGTCTTTGAACCCACCAGATGTGGCCAACAAAGGGCCTCTATTAATGTAAATAGGGTTACTGAGTGTCAGTTAATTACTTATATTATAGGCAAGTGGTTAAATTCTGCAGTCTCACATGGTGTGAATTAATGGCATTAATATAAACAGGGATTCTACAGCTGTGGGAGTGCTTTCTATGATTTCCTCCATAAGTCTTCATGAGTTTTCATGGGCTCAGATCTCTTGAGCAACCTATGGGGCCACACAGGAATAGTTTGGTCTGTCCTAATCTTCATTCTGCCCTTTTCTGCCCTTTCAGTTCCATGTAAAAACATTGATTTCCCCCATGTACAGGTGTTTTTTGACATTATGAAGTTGTTTGCAATCATTGGAAAATAGTGTTATGGTTAGATTTTTCTATACCACCAATGGCCACTGCAATATAATGATTCCAATCAATAAAACTTTGACCTCCACCCCCAGACTGACAAATTAAGGCTTGCCTGACAGGTCCGTCCACTAACTGAGTTTCACTGAACATCTCACTGCAAACTAGGTAAATTTCACTGTAGTACAGGAATCACAATGCTGATCTTCTCCACGTTCCCTGCCTCCTGGTACAATATTTTAGCCTTCCATAAGCCTTTCATGTCTTTTTTTAGGTGAACCCCGCTTCCCAGTCATTCCTATACTTCCCTCTTAATCTTTACTAAAGCATTTCTTAGTCTTTGTCCTTCTGTATTCTTCCTCTGTTTAGCATTATATGGTATAATCAGCACTTTGCATTTGAGAATTTCCATCATACACATCTACCTAATAATGTTAGGTGTTCACCAGCCTAAGATATCAGCAAAGTCTCTTTACCTCATCTGTAATAATTGTTTTAAGTTTTATTCCTAACCATCCATGTACTGACCAAAAGCATGAGAATCCTTTCATGTATAGTATAAGAACATAAGGAAGGCTACAAATGAGACGACTATTCAGCTCAACTGATAGTTTGCAGAAACATCCTTTGAAATCAGATTTAAGTGTTTTTTCTGGTAGGGGGAGGGATAGTTCGAGCAAAATCAAGAAAATATCTCTGTAAAACAGACACAAAGCTTAGTCCTTTTCCCCATTTAGTATTTTTATATAGTCTATAAAGAGAATCTTCATACAAATAAGTGCAGTTTTACAAACTGACATTTTATTTGTAATATGTTCTTAGAAATCAATGTAATCTGCTTCAGAATTATGCCATCCTTCTGCTATGCAGAAATTAAAGTATAAGCATGTAATATCCAGATACTCTTTAATGTAATTTCAAGGAGGAAACATCCACAGGGCAAAGTAGAGTAATGATTTCCTGCAGTGAAAAGAACCTTTCATTTCATACAATTATTCACGTCTTTTGATAGTTGTTTTACATTACCAAACTGTAATGTTTGGTCATAATTCCGAGTCTGTTTAAAAAACAGAAGGCATCTGCTTTTATGGTATAAACAATAATATTTCAAGAAAACACAGGTGTTCAATTACAAAATAATTTTGTCTTTTTATTGAATGTTATTGTTTCCTATCCCTTCCTTAAATGGTATATTAGATTTATTTTTTCATGTTTAAAGGGTATTCAACTAAATTAGCTTAAAAGCTAATTGAAATACCTTTTTAATTTTATTTGTTTGAATAAATCCTTTACATTATTAAAAAACAATGTAAATAAAGGTACTTTGGATAGATTATAGAAATTATTATGAAATTCTTCCAACCATGGGAATATACTGTATGGACTGGAATGTGGGGATTTAGTTTGGGTTTAATAATACTGTAAGCATGTACAGTATAAGAGCATTCATAGTATAAAACAAGACTGTTGAAGCCATTCCCAGTTTCTCAAGTTTAAATCTTCTGTACCATTTAAATATAAATATATGTCTAGTGTAATTATTAATACAAAAATACAAGAACATTATGGATACCTAACGTGTGAATGAGGAAATGTCTCCAAAGAACTTAATGGGTTTGGCTGTTAGGTTAAATAGTTTATTATTTTAAAATAAACTCTAGAATTGTTTTTCTGAAACAAACAATTAAATAACGCAGGTTCTAAGGTTATTAACCTTACCTTTCATCCTATCCAATTTAGGATTGCATCGAACCAGAACCTGTCCCAGCGAACAACAGGCACAGGGCTGGATAAACCCTGAATGGGACACCAGACCATTGCAAGGAACAATGGCTTTGTGAGACAGCCACCTATTACAGAGAAAACAATGATAAAAATGGACTTGTGAGATTCACCATGAGAGAAAGGATATGCTTGAAGTCATAGATTTCATACAAAATCATGGGAAATACAGACAAAGAAAGTTTTTTGGGAGGATTTCCTGAAAGTTTTCATCATACAATATGACATACTGTTAAAATGAAACATTACAAAGTTTTGTACTGGAAATAACCTCCCTGAACATTAATACATTCCCGGCAGGCTTGTCAACTGGTTCTTATTAGCCTCTTCATGATGAGGCTGATGGGTGAGGTGAAGACTAACTGGTCACGTTGTCTCCTGTTGAGTTTGCAGATGTTCAGTTGATCTCAGGTCAGGGATAAAAGCCATGGCAGGACTTCAGCACTGCTTTCCTGAAGTGCTGTGCAATCCCATAAGCGTCTTACTTTGAAAAATCCACACTTCTAGATTGCAGGAATCAAAAAACTGTTGAAGTGTTGGATCAAGACCATTACAGGCTGATGTGCACCAGATGTTTTGTATTTAAACCAAAGGATCAGGAAATTTGTTAATTTTTCAATGTTACTGATGGTTTCATAGTGGCATCCCTAACCAATTTCCTGCTCCTCTGAATGCTCAGGTAGCAAAGGCAGCAATCTAGGTAGTGTCTTGGTGGTACTGTATAATTCATATTCCAGTTCTCAATGGTGGGATTCACTCGACTCAAACAGATAAGTAACCTTCTCCTGATCTGTGCTTCTCTAGCACTTTATCACAGATTTATTTTGAAAGCTCCTCCTTCAGGGTTGATTTGCCTAGATATTCAATATCTGAGGGAACTCACAGAAACGCATGCTTTTGCTCTGATGTTAAACCACTTTCATTGCCCACAGACCATAGACCATTACACTGATTTTGTAATTACTTGAATATTTGTGCAATTAAGAAATATCTGTTTTATTCTGTTCATCTTCATTAAAATATATTTTTTGCATTTACATACTATCAGCATTTTTAACTTTATCAGTTTGGAATAGATTGTGCAAGATTCTGTTATCAGTCCAATGTCCAACTGCTTTATCCAACTCAGGGTCACAGGAGAGCCTGTGCCTGTCCCAGGAAGCAATGGGAGCAAGGTAGGATACACCCTGGATGGAATGCTAATCCATCACAGAATGCACACTCTCACACAAGGGACAATTTTCCCAGAAGCTAATTAACCTGCCAGTATGTATTTGGACTGTGTGAAGAAAGTGGAGCAACAGAAGCAGATCCCATGTACAAGGAGAGAACATCCAAACTCCACACAGATAGCACCTAGGTATTGAACCCATGGACCCATTAGTGTGAAACAACAATGCTAACCACAGCATCACTATGCCACCCTAGATTTTATTATATATAGTCCAATTTGAAGGTGTGATGATTGTAAACTATTGTATCAACATAATGTGAATACTTTTGTAAGGCACTTCTTACTTGAATCATTTCGAAGCACCAGTTTTTATAACCTTACAGCTATAGCCCCTGAACAATAGGGGAGTAAAGAAAGACCTGCAGTTATGAAATTCGGTTTCTAAATATGTTGCGTTAGTCCTCAATATGGGCCTCTGCTTTCAAGAAAGACAGGTTTGAAACAACATATAAAAGAATGATTCCACTAAAATGTAAGCTTGTTGTCCGCCTTCATAACATTTCCAAGTAGCCAGTACCAACATGTAACCTCTCCCACTCTTCCTGCTGGCCCACACAGAACAGGTGTGGCCTGTGGGTGTAACAGCACCTCTGTACAAGGAATGTGGTTCTGCCACAAGGCATCTTAGATTCTCAGTTTCTCACAATGACAGCAGGTATTTTACAGAGAACATTGCCATCACATGGCAAATTTCTACGGTATTTATAGTTATTCCACTACTGCTCCAGTAACCCTTGTCATTTCTTTCGAAATAAAACACAAATCCAGCTTTTCCAGCCAATTATAGAAAATTATTGACTGCAGACCAAATGTTTCAAAACAAATAAAAGCGAAAACCTTTATAATATCTTGCTGTTCTATTACGAAATTATTGTATATTCATTTTTTTTTTTGCTTTAACCTAGATAATTACATCAAGGTACTTCTACGTTATCTGCTCCTTATACAGTAACTGTTAAGACTGCATATGTTTTTGTTAAAACATCCTATAATTAGCTAACAGTTTGTTTCAGATGACTAAATATAGACATTCAATTTGTTTTGTACTTATGTAAATGATTACTTTTGAAATGTAGCAACTAGAATAATTACAGTGCCCACTTCAGGGACAGTGAAGTCTAAACTGGTATTTTAACTATAAACTCTATCTTTTCTCCTGAAAACAATTGGTCAATGTCTTAGTATTTTATTGTTAACAGTCAATTCAGTGAATAATGTTTTTTAAAGTACCAAAATGATTAGGTCAGTTGGCTGACAGGTGTCTCTTATATGTAAGGTGATTGTTATTGGGTAATTAGGCACTCACAGTTGAGCTGTGAACATACTGGCACTATTTTTAGGTCTGACTTCAGACCTTGGAGTCTAATCAAAAGTCAGAATGAAAGCTAACTTTTGGTTAGAAAATTAGGCAATTTTGAAGCTGAAAAAAGGACAAGCTGAATCAGAACCACAGAACAAAAACTTGATATGCCAAAACCAACTATTTGGAATATATTGAAGGAGAAAGAAACCACACTAATAATTATTTATCAGAAAACATCATCAGATAGGCCAAGAAAATCGGCTGCAATTAATGATACAAAATTACCAGAGCTGTCAAGGAAAACCCTAAAACAACTGTCAGTGGAGTCTTCAACAACCTCCAGAGTGCAGTGGTGAACATACAACATTTGGCAGAAGACTGAGACAGCAGACTAACAAAGGCTACACCACATGATGTAAACCTTTCTTCAACACCAAGAACCGAGAAAAAAAACAGACTAGGATTTGCTCAGTCATAGAAAGATGAGCTAAAAATGTTTTGGAACAAAGTTTCATGGAAAAATGAGACCAAGAAAAAACTTTACCAATGTGGTGGAAAGGTTAAATGGCAGTGAAAGAAAGGAACTGTAGATGCTCTAAAGAACATTATTTCATCTAATGCATGAAGCAGGGTAGAGGTAATACCAAGGCTTGGCATGTTTGACTACCTTTGGAACTTCTTTACCTGTCTTGACTAAGGTGAATTTAGGGATCTGAGCACATAAAGCATGACTGCAACACTTCTCATTTATTTGAGAGGTTCTGTACCTCTTTGTGCATCACAAGAAATAATATATGAAATACTAATACAAGAAATTGTATATGGCCAATAAAGTGATCTTATCTTTAAATAAAGTACTCTGAAGAGAACACCCCCATTTCACTACTAAAACAAGTAACATGTAGCCCTCAGAAGCCCTGTAGATAGCAAACACACTCATCACCCTGAATGTGCATTTTTAACTCATCATTAATAATCGAATTATCACCCAGTGTGTCTATTTACAAATGAAAGAGGTTTTTGTGCAGCCTCTACAGGCAAGTCAGGTTTTATTCTAGTCTCCTTAAAAACCTCCCTGCAAAATGTACTAATATGGTAGCAGCAGAATGAATTTTTAAGTTTCCAGAAAGATTAGTTCCACCTAGTTTCATAAGGAGTTAATTGAGATGTCATATTTATCCACAAATGTATGCATGGAATTACCCAAAGTTAAAAAATGCAGATTTTATTGTACTTACCATATTCATCCAATTATCAGAAACAGAAATAATTTGACTGTAATGCCGACTACGGTTTGATTTGCTGTCCCAATACTTTTAAACCAAAACCGGACAAAAATGAAGGTCAATTGGAATCTCTACTAATAATGTTATGCTGCTGAGAGTTGGGGGATGTTTTGAAGAATATTGTTTTGAGCAAGGGTGATGAAGGGGTTACTGGAATTTATATTATGAATAAAGAGTCAGCATGAGAGCTAAATCTCTTTTTGAGCTAAGGCTCTGGTTTTGGCTTCACAAAATTTCCAAAAGCATCAATGCATATCTTCATATTCATGACTAGGAATCTGAGAGGGCAATTTGAGCTATTTCAGCATGGCCAGCAGCCATATCACCCTGCAACACACAACTAGCAACCCACTGAAGCTCAGCAGGTGTGAAGCCTGGTCAGTACCTGGATGGGAGACCTCCTGGGAAAAACTAAAGTAGCTGCTGGAAGAGGTGTTAGTGGGGCCAGCAGGGGGTGCTCACCCCCTGTGTCCTAATGCCCTAGAATAGAGACGGGGACACTATACTGTAAAAAGGCGCCATCCTTTGGATGAGACGTAAAACCGAGGTCCTGACTCTCTGTGGTCATTAAAAATCCCAGGGCGTTTCTCGAACCCTGGAGTCCTGGCCTAATTTTCCATTGACCCTTACCTTACCATGGCCTTCTAATAATCCCCATCTATGAATTGGTGTCACGATTATAGTCCCCCCTCCTTAAGGGTGCTCCAGCCCTTTCACTTTAGACTTAATTCTGAGCACCTGACCCCTTTTCCCAGCCCACCTTAAAAGCCAGGCGCTGACGTTCATCCTGGCTCTGCATCTGGTTTCCACACCGTGCGAGTCCGGGACCTGGAAGCGTCTGGTGCTGTTAAGGTTTTAATCCCTGTTCCCGTTCCCTGTCTGCCGGTTCAGACCCGGTTCATGGTTTTAATTCCTTGTTTGGATGGATCACCTGGCTATGGACTTATTCTTGTGTTTTTGGATTCCCTCTATGGATTACTTTTGGATTGTTTGCCTCGGCCACACCTCCCCGGTGTACCAGCGCACTTTGGACACGCCCCCCTGTTTTCAGCCCCGTATTCCTGCATGACGTTTTCCTAGTGTTTCCCCACTTCATCGGATTGTGTCGTCCGTATAGGGTCCGGAAAGAACTGTTCATTACAATTGGCTTCTGTTCTGTTCTACTCCCCACTGAGAGCTGATGTTTGGTGTGTGTTCTGGCACACTATGGCTACTGATGCATCATCCAGGTGGATGCTACACATTGGTGGTGGTGGAGGGGAGTCCCCATTACCTGTAAAGTGTTTTGAGTGGAGTTTCCAGAAAAGTGTAAGCATTTATTATTATTATTATTATTATTATTATTATTATTATTATTATTATTATTATTATTATTATTATTATTATTATAATTATTTCGTAAGGCCAAGGGACAGAAAACCATTTTTTCTTTGGAAAGTTATCTGGGAAACTGAGCAGGTAAGCCAGGGCCATGGGGGGAAATGATGAACCTGGACGCCAACACCATCCCAGGTAGGATGCCAAATAGGTACGGAGGGAGACCCATCTCACCCCTGACTGGAATGTGACCAGGACACCTGAAATAGTGTGGACTGTAGAACAAAGACAGGGTGAGTTGGAGAAATGATGGGCATTAAGGATGAGGTGGATGGATGACCCTGACAGTTGTGCTGTGAAGCCCCATAGAGAGGCAACATCATCAGGACAAGCTGAAGGAGATCGGAAGACATCATGGCAGCTCTGACAAGTGATTCGGTTTCCATGGCTTGTGGAAAGTTCGGTCTACAGAGGCAAGACCTGTGGATTTTGGCTGCTGGAAGAATTTTTAGCAGATTGGTGGGGCTGTGTTGGGGATGGAATGGGGTGGACACCTGGGGGATGTGTGAGAAAGGCTGTGGGCTTAGGGAGACAGGGGACAAGAGGCTGAGCCATTGTGGAGACCAGACAAAGGTTAAGGGTGCAGATGTCAGAGAAGTAGAAATTGGATGAGAAGTGCACAGTTACTGTAGGTCTTTCTATTGTGACCTTAAATATTATAATAATGTAGTAAAAACATCAGACTGGGAAAACTCAGGCTTTTCTGTTACCATGAAAGTTGCCCTTAAGTCACTCCCCCATACAATTGTCGGATGTGAAGCAAAACAAATGAGAACAACTTGGTTTTTTTTTTAACAAACCACAGTTATGAGACAAAGCCTGTTCTTTCAAGTGTTCAGTTGAGTCTACCTTTGTCGCCAACACTGATGTCATCTGGGACTTCTGGTGCCTTTTGTAGTGCAAGACTTGACATGTTTTCGAAATGGTGATTAAATGAAGATAGTGGTTTCTGTGGAAATTAATTTGCAAGAAATAGCCAGGAAATTGCTCATGTTCAACCTCTCAAACTACTGTTGAGTAACCTTCTACTGAAGAATTGGCCTTAGGATAAATATTTTAAAAATTAAATTTGGTATGCACTGCATACATTCTAAAAATATGTGTAAAATATAATTAAAAATATATGCTTTTTTAAAATTAGGTTTTATTATTGACTAGAAACAGTCTGATAACATGTCTTTTGTCAAGACATGAATTAATGAGGTCTTTGGATCAATTAGAAACTATTGATAATATACTGTGAAATATACACAGATGATGGATGTCAGATCAGATATGTCCACAGAGCTAAAAGGAATATATTAGATATTACTATGGTTAGGATTGGAGAACTATAAAAAGAACATCTTCATATCCAAATATGACTTTTTTTACTGCCTTCACGTAACTGATCTATTGAGTTATACCACACTTTTATTTGATGCTTTAACATACCAAAACTATTTCTGTATTTACTATGTTCAGATGGTCTGTCTTTACACAAGCTCTGTGTACAGAAACTGAGCCCATATTGGTTTCTACAGCAAATCAAGTATATGAGTCCTAAACAATGTGTTTGATTTCCTTTAAATACAAAAGTGCTTTTTGGGGTTCTGAAAGAGATTAAACAAACACTGCATCTCTGATATTGCTATGCCTCTAATATACTATATGTGAATGTATGTATTTGTCTCAACTTTAACAAGAGTCATTCATTGTTTATTCCAAGATTCAAAGATGTTCTATAATAATCACAGAAAAATCACTTTGCCATTACAATATACTGTACACCATTGCATAGAGACTATACTGTGGTTTCGTATAGAACATTTCTTGAAAGAACATTTCCTGTTCTTTCTACCCCACAATGTATTGTACCTTAAATAACTACTACTATTACTCATCCTGTTGAATGTGATTAATATCTTCAGGCAATTCGAAGGCTATGAATTTATCACACAAAAATGTTAGACAAACCCTATATAAGATAACATAAGGATTTATGATTGCCTACAATCAAAACAAGTGGTTTCTCACAGGCAGAAGCCTGATCTGTTAACCACACAATTTTAATGAATATAAAATATGGTATAACTGCAAAAAAATGATTAATTAAACTTTTGTTGTTCAAGTAAGGAATTCCACTATTTTTTTCTTTTTATTTATTAAGTAATTTAATGTTATATTAAAGGTGTGATAATATTATACTAATGTTTCAATTAAATTGTCTCATTACTTTGAGGGTGCGCTTGAATCTGTTCTGTTCTTGAAACTCCTTATTATTCAACACGGATTGGTTTGCATTAAGTGCTTTTTTTGTAAGCAGTGTAATGAAATTGAAATGCAAAATTAATAGGAAAACGAAAGAGTTGCTTCAGAGTAACTGTGATTTTCCTAATAATTCTCTTTTATTTGCTGTTGGTTACAACTGCATGTATACCTGTGTGTCTCAAACTAAAAAATACCTGTTATGAATCTTAATCTTTCAGATTAAGAGAACGCAGAGAACATCAAGAAGTCTCTGGATGCCTGATTGAGAAGCACAGATCCAGAGTAGCCCAGCAGAACAATTCCAGCTAACGTGATAGATTAGCTCATACCATACTATTGAGCAATCAGCTTTGAAAGACATTGCAATTTGGATCCACTCCCCTCTTAAAAAATAAACAGACATATCTTTTGTACATAAATCAAAATCAGAGTTCAGTAACAGAGAGAATATTAGTGATTAGAGGAAACGAAGCAATATTTTATCTTCATCCAGGAAAGTCTGACCTTGGATGACAAATATTGCAGTATGATACAAATTGACATGGAAGACTTGATTGGGCATAATCAACAAAATGTTGGTTGTTTTCTTTTGTTTTCTATCAAAGATAAAACTGCTAAAGGAATTGGATTGTTAAATCTTTACTGTTTCATGAAGATCACACCAATTCCTAACTGTATTAAAAAAGAACCCACACAAAATATGCTTGCCAAAAATGCATAACTTACTTCCCACATTAATTTGACCAAGTGTCTGGAAAGCTATGGTAATGCTTGAGTTTTTTATCTCTTTCTATTTTCAGGATAGCTTCCACAAGTACAACATGCTTCTCAAGTTTCTATTAATGCATGCATTCAAACTCTTACCTATTTTGGTCATCAATATTTATTTATTTTCTTCTTGTCGCTGTTAATTTTAATTCGAGTATATTAGAACGTCAACTGAAGTGTAACAGATTCAAGTGTTCTGTAATATTTTGACCTGATGGGCCGATTTTATCTTACAATTTACATTGTATGCAGCAAAAGGTACTTTAGCAGCATATAAAGTTTAATTGAGCAAAGCCGTTCAGAAAAAAAGTGCTATTGACTATTCCTTGTCTACCTGGATTTTCCAAATATAGCTGCATATTTGAATAGGCAAATGCATTATAAAGAACTCTGCAAAAATCTGGAAGGATTTAGAGAATTTCGGTCTCTCAGAATGTAGCATTTAATTCCTTTTTAAAGGGCGCCACCTAGTGGAACTGAATTAAATGAAAGAAAATTTATCAGCCGTTTACCAAGGAACGATGAAAAGTAGTCAAATAACACAGTAATTCCCAGCCTTGGTCCTGTAGGACAAGTGTCTATGCTGTTTTGTTATCAGTTTAACTGTCAACTACTTGGTTCACTGAACCCTTAACTGAAGTACTAAGTTCAGCTTAACTACTGTGAGATTCATACCCCCTATTGAAAGCTGCTTATTCTCGTGGATGGCTAGTCACTGCTCTGTTCTCACCAGGAAGACTGATGGATTTTTCCAAGATGTACGCATCAGGTTTTTGCGTAGAGCAAAAGTATATACTGATAACAAGAAAAAAGGCTTAAATTTGTGCAACAAGACAAATAATAACTTTTATTATTGGCGAACACATTTAACCATGCCCCTCGGACCACACCTATACCATCTACCTCATTATGATTTCTTATTTTTTGCACATCTCCAGTCATTGTTTACACATCTGCATTTTTTACATTTAAACTGTTTACTTGTACATTGTCTACTGTTTGTATATTGTCTTGATGAACTGTCTGCACTTTGTGTTTTTACACTTGTTTTAACAATTGAGAGACTTTCTGTAAGGAAGAATTGTATTGTACCATGACATGTACCGGTTACATATGGCAATAAAGTTCAAGTTCAAGTTCAAGGTGGTGCAGGAAGGGAATACATCTACACAATAATCTGTGTATTCCTTGCATTACAAGTAATACAGATTCCACAGTTAATTCTGTCTTCTGGTTACAAAATGTAAATGACGCCTTTTTATTCTAGTGTTTAATACAGTGTGTTGTGAATATTGAACAAGAATGTTATTGGTATTAGAGTTACAGTTACAAATGTAACACAATGCATATTCTGAAGAAGGGTCACACCTGAAGAAGGCTCCACGGCCGAAATGTTGTGTTCTCTTTCTTCTTTTTTTCAGCATGGAATAAACCTATTACTTGTTCCTTTTTAGCACTTTGTTTGTTTGTGTTCTGCAGAAGGCTTTGGCAAGGGAGCACCTTGCGTGATGGAAAGGGTGAGGTGATGAGGTATGTGGTGTTTGCCCCACCCCCACGTGATTAATGCCAGTGACTCCAGGAATTCTGTTTGCAGGATGTGGGACTGGACCTCAAGGCCCTCAGACCTGTATGTAAGAAACATGTTATGTGACTAATAGAACAAGATAGGCCACAAATGGCCCAGTTGCCCTGCTATCCCCCCAACAAACTGGTATGGCCACCAATGTTCCCTCTAACTTCTAATGGCTTGTGTGCGCCAAAATTTCAAGTTGTGCCAATTTTTTCCCCAGTGACAAAAACATGTGCGCACTAAATTGAGTGTATGTAAAATAGTAAACCTGCAATTATCTTTTGTTAATATAGTCATTCTCATAGAAGCATAGAGATCCAAAAGACTGGGACAGTGATTCAACGAACCCAGTCATAGAGACTGAGTGTCGAGCGAGCATGAGCAGCGAGGTACGAGACTACGAGAGCATAGATATCGATGATCGAGTAGCAATAATAATGCACACAGCCAAGTTGGGCCTCTCTCAGCCAGTCTCATGTGGTCAATTTAGCATTTTTCAATTGACAACCGTGTTTGTTTTACTATTATCATATTTTTGGGGAATTTAATTTTTTGTGCGCAGTTCGATTTCCTATGTGTGCTGATTTCATAACCTGTGTGCAAGCGCACAGGCACACAGCTTAGAGGGAACATTGATGGCCACTATGAGAGGTGGTGCATTACCCCTGCAGATCACGTTACCATTCACTGAGAGGTAATGGTCAGCGGTCTAACACTACCTGGGAAAGGAACTAGGATCTTCTCCCTACCCCAGAAATCTTTCATCTGCTCGGGTCTCGAAGCTCAGCTGTGTCAAGGGTTGCCATAAATACAATCCAGGTACAAAAGGATCAGTGTGCAAGCATCCCCAGATGTGAGGGAGAAGTCCCTGTCCCCAGAGTCGTCTAAGATAAGGTAGGCGCGGCCACTGACACCTTTGTCTGAATTTAAAGGAAATGAGGAGTTGCTAGTGTCATTGTAGTTTGAGCCAAAAAGTGAAGATCTTTCTTCGCCAATCGACTGGAGCATTATTCAGGTTTAAATGACCTTGGCAACTTTAAATCAGATCCTGCCCCTGTCACCTCTGAAGTCCCCCCACCCTTATCTTTTCAAATATTTACATGATGAGAAATAAAATACAAGGTCAACTTCCACTGTTATGATGATGGTACTCAGATCTACCTGCTTTATCTTTACCTGATCTACCTAAGCCTCACATTGCTCATTCAACACGAATGAAATGTTTTGAAGATATACTGTTGTGGATAACTCAAAATGATCTCCATTTAAACAAGAATAAGATTGAGATGATTTTAATTGACTCCCCCCATCACAGTTAAACTGTCTAAAACTCACTTTTCGTGACAGAAATTATTCTCTCAAATTCTGTTAAAAAATTAGGAGTGATTTTTTACTCTTCCCTATCTTTCAAATCACCTCTCCACAAAGTCTGCAGTGCATCATTCTGCCATTATAAAGCACAACCCATTAAAGATTCATTCTTTCTCTTTCTGATGTCCAGAAATTAGTTCTTCCTTTCATCTACTCAATACTAGACTACTGCAATACTTTGCTAGTGGGATCATCCATTTTATTTTAGAAAAAAGTGCTGACCAAGTCTCAAAAATCCAAACATATTTCCCCTGTATGGAAAAACCTGCACTGGCTACCAGTCTCTTTAGAGAATTGACTTTAAAATTCTCTTATTGGCCTACCATGGCACTACACAGTCTGTCTCCTGTGTACTGTCTATCTGTATCCTGTGTACCTTCAAGAGATACTATCTCCACATTTCCCAGTTCCCTCATTCAATTCTGTTTGCTCTAGGCTCCTCAACCTTCCAAAGACTACACACTATATGTTGGGGGACCAAGACTTTTCAGCAGACGCACCCCGTCTTTGGAATACACTTCTAAAACCACACCCTCTGTTGATGTTTGTAAATCTTGTCTCAAGACGTGTTCTCAGTGGCCTTCAGTTCCGAATAGAATTGTTTAATTTCATAATTGATACACTTTGTGTATTTTATTATTATTTTCTGTTTAATGTACATTTATATTTTTATGTAATTTACATGAAGTATCTTCACTGGTGCTTCTAGGCAAATGAATGTGCAATTAGCATACAAAGCAGACAGACAGAGCCACAGTCAAAATCAGCTCAAAGCACTGAAGCTCAATTAAAGGAATAATAATGCCTCAGAGCAGTTTCTTCTCTCCACATGTGTTTTATTTTTCCAGTAGGAACAACTCCTCTTTAGAAGGGACGTTTCATGGGACAATAATATTATCTGTGAATGCTGCATAATAACTGAAATATGTTATGGCTAAAATAAACATTTTTGGGGATTTGTTGACTTCCAGTCCAAACTCTGATAAGCAATTGTAAAAAACGTTTTTCAGTTACAGTGCAGGGCAAGTTGATCACCCTGTAACAGATCCAGTCTGGATATGACAGGCCCTGCCCTGATATATTCTAACTGCTGGCATGAGCTGTAATTAATCCCCTCACATTTTTTTCAGGTTTATGATGTACAGTAGTTGTGTAGAGGCCAAAGCTTCTGACTTAGCTTCTAGTTAATGCTACAGGGAATATACAGCACTTTGCACTAAATGTCACCAGTATACTGACAGTATAAAATACACCCTTTAGATAGTAAGGTTCCTTGCTTATGTTTGCACATTGCTTACCCTGATATACCTACCCACCTAATAGTTTTAAGCCAAGTCTCTCTGCCTTTGCAATTGGAGTATTATGCAAAAGCCATAGTAGTTAATTAGGAATTATACAATTTTTCATAAATAAACTTAAGGCTCTAAACATCAGTTCTCATTTTCAGATTTCTTGTGTCCTGAAAAAAAATGCTGATGTCTATAAAGACATGAGGCAATTACATTGAAGCTCTCACTGGACAGAGCACTGATACATATTTGCATACATTTGTTTTGAAAATAATACCACCCAGTAAATATTTTTAGTTTAAATTCAAAATATAAGGCTGACGTATCAGATTTTCACGTGGTTTAGGTGAAGCTGAATAAGAGTTTCTCAGTGTTAATGCTTCTGCAATTAATAGTACCAGTTATAAACTAACACAGTTTTAAACATTTGTCTTTCCTATCTCTGTCAATTGCAGCTACATGCCAAAATATTGTATTTTTGAATTTGGGGTTATGCTGTTATGTATGGCTGAATGCATATTAGTAAACTGTTTTTTTCTTGACATTTTTCATACTTGCTCCCATGTGATGTCTTTTATGAACAACGTGTGCTGTCTATTGTTTCCAATCTCTGCTTGCACACAGTTTTATACCAGTGCTGAAGATGCAGAGCAAGGCCTAGCTCATTGGCATTGCTAGCTCAAAGTGGCACCAACACGAGTAAACACAAATCCTTGCAGAATGACAACGAAAAAAGAGCTGGATTTTTTTGTTTTCACAGCAGTGGTAGCTGGAGATGTCTGTATTATAGGAGTTGCAGGTACAGATAGCTTGTTGAGAAATGGGAGATTTAAAGTTGCAATGAAAGACTGTCAGTGAATGATGTTTCAGCATTTAATTAAGAATGCAAAGGTTTTTAACAACTTCAAGCCATGGCTTTTAGCCAGGGATATAGAGGAGAAAATCACATGGGCCTACCTCTGTGTAAGGTGTGAAACACAGCTCACTGGGTGATGTTACATTGTTGAAACAGTTGCCTGGCATCTTCCTGCCTCTCTTTCACTGTATTCTGCAATGGTTTCTCCTGGTCATTCTCTGTGTAAAGCCCAGTCATCGTTTTGTCCTTCTGAAGGTCAACACTAATCTTATACAGTATTCAAATGATTAAAGAACATTAAAAATGTAAAAATTTAAATTAAAATAATGTATTAGTAGCATTTAAGTTTTGACATTTGAGAAATATATAAAAATACATTTTTTCTCTCTGATGTTGCTGGCATTTTCTCTCTTTAAAAAGATAAATTTTATTAAAAGAAACTTAAAATTAAAAGATGAATTTAATTTATTTGTAATGCCCTCCCTGTAAATTTTGTATTGTTTTCCCATGTCACCTAGCAAAGGGAGCTTGAGAAGCAAATCAATAACATTAAAAGCAGGGATTTATCCTGTAACCATCTGGGTTTGCCTCTCTGTGAAAAAATAGACCCAAGACTCCAATCCACTTCAATGTGTGGATTGCTGAAATCATCTGAAATGTCCCAATTACTGTTACAATAGGACTCTGACAATCAATATTAAATCTGGATCTAGGCTTTATGAGCCATTTAAAAATGATAAAATTTAATTGAACTTTTATTCACATTATAATATTGCAGCGGCCACACATTGCTCTCACAAATCCTGGTACAATGACACTGTTGAACTTTAAAGCCTGTTTGCATAAGAGCCAATGTGTATTGTATAATCTGTGCTAATTATTAGACCGTAAACACATTTGCAACTGTTCTGTTTCTGCCTATGGTTACGCAACTGTGGTTCAGAGGTTGGCTCTGTCTAGCAGTTAGCATAGACCAAGGAACCGGCCCACTCCAGACTCACTACCACATTACTACATTCCTACAGTCATTACCCCTGCTAGGTGCAACAGTTTTGAATCCATGGAAAAGAACCATCCCCACTGACTACAAGTGCCTCAGACACTTCAGAGTCACGTGAACAGTTGCACAATTCAATCATATTAATTGAAGAACTATGAATTGTAGTAGACATTCGAGCATTTGAATTGCTCAAATCTGAATGATGGAGACCCTGATTGTAGAGCCCTTCAAGATCCTCTGTACAAGTGCTTGTAAAGGCTTTAATAATATAATGTGAAAGTCAATAAAAATACTACATATTTTTCATTTAATTTGAGGGAGCCTCTGATTTTTACATGGATTTTATAGGAAGGGTGTTATCTTTTAGATTCAGTGAGCATTTTATGACTTGTTTGTTAGATGTTTTTAACTTTCTTTTATTGTAAGTATAAAACTAGGTTTGGTTGAAAAAAGCAAATTTCAACAAAATCTGCTCTTGCACTTTTGGATGAATAGCCAGCATAAATGACCTTCACTAGGCAGGAATTAAGAAGTGGGCTTCTATTCACATAAAGATCACTGTTCTAAATGAGAAGGTAACAGTGGGTTTTGAAAAATTTAGACTTTCTTTTGCAAAGTTCTGTATAGTCAATATCGAATGATTCTCATTTAATCACCATAATGAGTTACAGTACCTCCTATTTCATGTTAGAATCATACATATTGAAAGATCATTTGATTAAGTGTATACATCTGGAATATTATCAATATAAACATTGTAATATTGTAATATATTACAATATATGTGCAATGTTACAATAGAAATACTCACAACATTGGTAAGGTCTTTTTTGCTTTTACCATTTTTTTGAATACTTACTTCTAGGAATATAAAATGTGTATGTCATCACTGCACAACATTTTGTTCCTTTCTTCCTGTAGGCTTTATAACTTGGTTACTTAGCTGTGTCAGTCTTTGGTTTTGCCAATTATGAATGTAGACAGCTTATTTTCCACAGAATCTTCTTTGCATGCAAGATATATTGATCTAAATATATTGATCACACAGGAATGGTTATACAGTCAAATCAATTTTAAAGATTAATTTTCAAATTGCAGGTGATAGTCATTCGAGGTAATGATGCATTTGGAGCTGATAAATGGATTGAAAACTACAAATATAAATTGGTGAAGAACCACAAGGATCTTTATTAGGACTAATGCTCTTCCTTCTTTATATCAATGATCTCGATGATGGTAAACGTAGTGAACTAGTCAAGTTCACATATGACACCAAAAGACTGGGCAAACTGGGAATTGATATTTAATGCAGACAAGTGCAGAGTGTTAAATGCCAATAAAATAGGAAACACAGATCTTGAAGAAACGGCTTCTGAAGACTATGTTGAAACATTTACATACAAACATACCGAGAAGCAATGGAAATGAAAAGCAAATCCAATATAAGGAAATACAGTGATGTATTTAGAAATTAAATGAAAGGGTGCTGCGTTAAAATAGTACAATACACTAGTTCCTTATTTAGAATACTGTCACGTACTTTGATCACCACATTATAAAGAAATATTTGCACTCTGGAATCAATCCAGAGAAGAGTGGGCATCATACATCAGCATCAGCATCAGATTATAAATATCTCATCATGTACCATTACACTAAAGCAGTGAGGATTTTAAACAAATATCGACATCTGATTTAACTGGACAATCAAAATTAAATATATAATTATTTAAGAAAGGAGATTATGTATATTATCAGAATAGTTTAACGTTGAAAAACATATTTCTGCATTTGGAAATTTGCATTTGGTTTGTTTCAGGCGCTCGTAAGAATATCAGGCATATTCCTGAAAGATATTAATTTGTTTCCACCATTTTTTTTTTCAAATCCAGTATCTGCAGAATACATAGTATAGTAGTGTAGTTATAAGATGTACTGATAATATGCACTAGAAAATGCCGGCACAACCTTCAAACGTGTCATCTAAGTTTGCTACAAAACGGATGGGACGAACTGCCAGTCATGCGTTAAACTTTAATTTAATCCCGCATTTGGCTAAGGTTTTGTAACGCAAATCCCATGCACACACTCCACAAAAGGACAGAGATATCTGACGGATACAAATTAACCGATGTCGGTGTTGTATTCTGCTTGCCTGCAACTTCCTGGAATGCAAATATTTCTCCTCCTCCAACGACTACGACAGCGTCAAGGTTTAGAAAAAAAGCCGCCTTCATTCTGAGACCAGGCAAAGCACAAGCTGCAGGCAGAAGACGTAATCATTAAGCGCACTTATTTTTTAAGTTTTTTTTTTTGTGGGTGGGTAAAGATTCTATTTATGTATGTGATCTGCTTTACAAGTCGGATTCTGTTTTTTAATGAAAATATTTTATTCACTCATAATTCTTAAAATTTAACACCCCGAAAAAATGGTTCTACGCGTTTTGTTTCGTGCTGTCATCATGGGACCCCCAGGCTCCGGAAAAGGCACAATATCGGACCGTATAAGTAAAAGTTTTGGATTAAAACATCTTTCCAGCGGAGACGTTTTGAGAGCCAATATTAAAGCCAAAACCGGTAAGCAGTTACAAAGGTGAAAGATACACACCAAAAGCATTTGACGAGTTGTAACAGATATATGCTACTTATTTTCTGATCACACGCGGCAGACTTTGGTGCAGGGATACAGTTAACTTACAATAGACTTGCTACTGCTTTTGTTAGTTTAGTGCATTGTACGTTCTGTGCCTTTGGTTTCACTTTTTAAACTTTGCAGTCTGCACCAATGATATAGCATTCAAAGCCGAATATGTAAAAACGTCTTCTATCCACCTACATTTTTTTTACCTCGTACTGTAATCCAAACGTTTTTTTTCTCTACAGTTCGTGTGTACAGTGCAGTTCCTTTTTATCGTATGATCACTGAAGACATGTCTAGGTTCTAAAGCTGTTGGGTAGTTATTTAGGAGTTGAAGACTAAAGTCATCGGCTCTATGCAGGAACGCAAATGTAAGAAAATATAATACAATGTAGAGGTCAAAATAACATTTAAAGACCTAAGACAACTTCAAAAGTGTTCCTTTACATGTATATTTTCAAAGAAAGGCTATCATCACGTAAAGACATACTATTCACATGCATTTCATATGGGTTCATATCAGATATAGAGACCTAGTTCACCATTTTGATCTGTCGTTTAGATATTTTATTTTTGCGTTTAGATATATTATTTCTTTTGGCTAATTTCGTGCTTAACCGTGAAAGTAATTCAGACATAGATGTGAACTACACAGTGGCACTACAGTGAGTGGTATTGTACTGTATGTCTTGGTTCTTTGCTGAATTCAGCCACGCTGTCTCCACTATTTGGAGGCTGGCCCATAAAGTATTCACTGTCATAGCATATACATTCTTGTGATCGCAGGCTTCTGCCAGTTGTCTTATGAACTTTGATCCCTGTTTCGAAAGCAGATTAGGTTTTCTACTTATCAAATTATATATTTTAAGATAATGTCAAAAACCTCTTCTGCCAATTGTCTTCTTATGAACTTTGATCCCTGTTTCGAAAGTAGATTAGGTTTTCTACTTATCAAATTATATTTTAAGATAATGTCAAAAACCTATCGAGCTACTCAGTACACATTTGACATTTTCGTTTTTTTTCTTAAGACGTACAGTAGCGACAGTAGGTTCTGCCCCCACCTGTTACCCCCTCTGTTTTTCCAGGAATTTAGGTTTAACGTTCTGCAAATTCTGAAGTTCCTTGGGTGTGAACTGCGTTGGTAATGGTCTATATTGCACCAGTTATCCTCCATCTTTCATAGATATTTTACTTGGTCGTGATCTGGATGGGGTGGTGTTTTATGCTAAAATAACATTTCTGCCTTCTATGCTAGTCTTTTACCTTAGCATAGCCTTAGAAATAGATTTTAAGCCCTACAGTATATCCTAATGTATCATACTTAAACTCTTTCACTGTGGGTAAGGTTATACACCTGCTGTTCACAGAATGTTCTTGGCTTGAAATCAACCATTTAAATTAGTTTTTTATGATTATTTTTTCATTATCTCACAAATGTTTTCTATGAACCCCTCAACTTATATTTTGTGATCTTGAGATCTCTGCCGTAAGTTACCATAAAATTGCCATAATCATTAACCTCTAAATGACTTATGCGTTAGGGTAGTTTTGATTCTTTCCTATTGTTTCAAACGTAAATACACCCATGATCTGCGTTTACTGTATACTTCATTTTTCCTTTATTTCTTATTAACCGTGAGCCCGGCTCCACGAGCTATTGAGCTACTGATTGCTTCAAGCTGAGATCATTCCACAAATGCAGTCTTTGCCTTAACATGTGTCTGTCATTACCTGTGATTATAAAGACCTTAATGCTGGCCTTTTTACAGAACAGTCCCGTTTCACTTAAGGCCTTGGACTTGTAGAGAATTAATATAGTTTGGTTTGACCAAAACGTCCTTCTGGAAAGCCTTTTAAATTCGATACTGTGAGGTCGATTGTACAAAAAGAACTAACAACAGGTAGTGTTAGCCAAGCCAAAGTACTGTATGCAACGGAAAACTTTATCTTGTTTCTAGATATAAGTTTAGTAACGTAGGTAAGACTAAACACCCGTGTAGAACGAACGTGTTTTTTACAGTTCAAAGTTTTGTTAAATATCTGGCATTGGAATACCTGTAGTGCACTTTTATGCACGAACGCTGTATCAAACTAAACTTCAATGTGCCCTAACAATGCGCAACTGCCGATTCTCTGGACCCAGAACAAGGGTGCTATCGTGACACTAGTGTCAACCCCCTGAGTGCACTGACGAGGCCTAAGTGAGAAACAGGATTTTAGGCTGTGTAGACCATTGTTGATCTGTCACCAAAGTTATTTAAATTTTATATTATAAACAACAAGAATAAAACAATATAAATATAGAAAACACTCGTTTTTTAAATAAATGAAATAAGGACCGACGAAGTGGTAATTGGCTTTCTGTGCTGCTGCAGTTTCAGCTCGCACTCTCTTAGTTGCAATTGAATTTCTTCATCCTGCGCTGGTCCCTCCACATACTAATTACTGTTGTATCGATAGAGGAGTTTAAAGGGACGTGCCGTTGCTGCGCTGTCAGGAGCGAAGGAATGTCGCACAATAGCGCGCTGTGAGTGGACTGCTAATGGAGCGTGGTTGTAGCTTTTTTCAGAAACGCGTGGTAAATTTAGCTTGGAGAAAAGTGCAGATCTTTTATATGGTCAACTTTAGATGCATATGAATTTTGCTAAAACTTTGAAGTTTTCAGTCTTCGTATTGATTTTTTAAGTCGCACTTTGTACGACGGTTAGAAGCGCAGGTTATGTGGAAAGTGTACACTAAATCAATTCGGTGACACATATGGGCCTATAAAAGCAACGATGGATTGTAAACCTATTTAAAATATCTATTTAATTAATACCAAACACCTACAGAATCCACTTGCAGCAGTTTTAACAGATTTTGAACACACAGGTATTTGGTTAATTGGTTAATTAAAGTTTAAGTCGTATTTTTTTTTAATGGATGGCAGGACGAGTAGGGAACATCATTTACTTTTGAGAACTCTCTGTCTGGTAGGGCCAAAGCATTTTATTTCTTAAGGCCTTGGTTTGCATATTTAAAACTAAAGAGTCCGATAAGGAAATTAGAGTAATTATTGGAAATTCAGGCTTGTGGAATGGCTCAGTCATCAGTATTCTGTGTTAAGGCAGGAGAACTGTGAGAAACGATAACAAATAACAGATGAAACACTGTATTCAGAAATAAATAGAAATAATAATGCCAGGGTACTATGGCTATACATATACTATATGTGCTAAATATGGAGATTGGAGAGAGAAAATAATTTCACTAACTTTTTCTCCAAGAGCACCATCTTATATTTAGGTTTTGAATAATGTATGTCTGTTACAATGATAATTTGGCAAGGAGCCTACAGTACTTCTTTATACATCTGAGCATTTGCTGAACAATTTATGCGACATTCCTTGCTTCATGTTGGAAGCAAGGCTGGACTACAACCACAGCTAGAGTGAGTTCATCACACAGGGACAATGTAAAGATACCAGTTACCCCAGCCAGCACCCCAGCCAGGAAGAGGCAGAAAACTTAAGAGGACAGGGTAACAACTTGCACCAGCATGGAGGAAACATGCAAACACCAACTGGAGAAACTTCAGGACCAAATCTGAGAAAATGTCCTTCCAAAAATAATAGTTCTTCAGAAACAGGTGGTCAAGAGATCCTCACAAAGGACATCTCTTTTTTATAAGCTCTTTAAAACCTAATAGTTTCATTTCAGTGGGATATGGAAGAGTAAATTAAACTGGAACGAGAATGTAGGAGAACAGGTGTTGGGAAAGAGCTTTGTGAAGTTCAAATGTAAAACTGAAAACACTTCAATGGATTTCATTTTAAAATTCAAATTAAACTGATAATAACAGATGGGAAATTACCCAATACACACAGGTGCTTTCAATTTGAAGGTTATTGTACAGTATGTTTGTGTTTGACATAATTCTCAGAAAGACCTTGACTTCACCTATGTAGTAAAATCAAACTCCATATGCAGGGACTGAATCTATTTATACAAAAATATCTATTAATTTATTAAGTTCTAACCAACAGTATTTTTCAATATCTTTAATAAATTCTATTTTAAGCAATTAAGATATTTATGCTGTATTTTGCTAAACATGCAGTGGTGTGATTTAGACAAAAGTAAGAATTTAAAAGGAATTGGAAGTATTCTCACTGTCTGCTTTTATAGTGGCCTCCTTGAAGTCTGTGTAGAACGTGCATTTCCAAGGTCTCTGGTTTTCCTTCTGTAACTGTCTTTATTTTATGTTTTATTTATCATGTCCTGACCACTGCAAAGCAGAAAACACACTGGAAGTGTATTTACCAATGAAAGCACTGTGATCTGTCCTCAGCTATCCTTGCAATTTGGTCTGGATGACCATATTCACAATTTGCAGATTACAATCATTTTAATCATCAGTCTCAGAGAAGACTTTCAGAAAGTCCTAGATTCTAGAATGCATTCACTTTCTACATATATGCCAATGGAATTTGTGAGAAACAGATACAGGTTTTCCATTGCAACTTTCTAAAGCAGTGTAATTAAAATGTGTGTCTGGGGTATTTTTATTTGATGGGAAAGGGGCTGTGTTGTAGGGAGAAATAGATTGAAGGAAGGCACGGAAGTTTCTGGTGACATCTTTTATTTCTGTCATTGTAGAAATAGGGCTCCTGATGAAGTCCTGCATTGATCAGGGCCAGCTGGTTCCTGATGATGTCATTTCAAGGTTAATACTGCAAGAGCTGAAGACCATGGAGCAACACAACTGGCTGCTTGATGGTAGGAGGATTATGGAAAATTGTATGGATGTTCCCTTTTCTTCATAATGGGAAATACCATACTAACCAATACAAGATATCTGAAGTGAATGTCTTTCTTCACCTCAGCAAATTTGAAGGCATTTAATGTCCTTGAAAGATTTATAAGTTACATTTGCAGGTAAATGACAAGTTTCTCCTTAAAATGATAAATAAAGTAGTAGTTAATAATAATAATAATAATAATAATAATAATAATAATAATAATAATAATAATAATAAATAATTGCTTACACTTATATTGTGCTTTTCTGGACACTCCACTCAAAGCGCTTTACAGGTAATGGGGACTGCCCTCCACCACCACCAATGTGCAGCATACACCTAGAATTTGACATGTGTCATCATGTTAATTTGATGGGAAAGGAATTGGAATCAAATCAAAACATTATTTTTAAAAAGGGAAAATGTTGAGGTGTTCTTACTGTAGGTGGTAGGAAAATAATTCCTTACTTATTTAGCACTTTTGTGGATACTTCATTCAAAGTGCTTTATGGTTAATGGGGACTTCCTTCCACCATTAATGAGCAGTACCCACCTGGATGATGCGACGGCAGCCATAGTGCACCATTAGACTTACCACACACCAGCTATCAGTGGGGAGGAGAACAGAGTGATGAAGCCAATTCATAGATGGGGATTATTAGGAGGTCATGACTGGTAAGGGCCAATAGGAAACTTGGCCAGGATGCCTAGGTAACACCCCTTCTCTTTTTGAGGAACACCCTGGGACTTTTAAGGACCACAGAGACTCAGGACCTCGATTTTACATTTCATCTGAAGGACAGAGCCTTTTTAGAGCATAGTGTCCCCATCACTATACTGGCACATTATGACCCACACAGACTGCAGGGTGAGCAACCCCTACTGGCCCCATTAACACCTCTTCCAGTAGCAACCTTAGTTTTTCCCAGGAGGTGTCCCATCAAGATACTGACTAGGCTCACATCTGCTTAGCTTCAATGGTTTGTCAGTTGTGAGTTGCAGGGTAATATGGTTGCTAATTGCATTTTGTCTATGAAATGTGAGACTATAGTATTTCTCATATGAGAGGCTAGACCTGCAGTGGGGATTGGCTTATATTTCCAAACCAGTGCATGGGGTGGTACAGTAATTTAATTTAGTGTTATTACTGGTATTGAACTGCACCCTGAATCCCGGTAGCACAGCTTTGAAGATTACCCACCAACCTGTTTTCTTCTCCTTCTTCAGAATGCCACTTCTGCTTTTGCTAGTTTGTGCCTGTTCACTGCTGCTGGAGTTGTGAATACTTGTACATAAGCTCTTGCAAACATATTTTTTTCTTGTTTGTTGGTAAATGCCAGTTGATGTTTTTACATATAATGAGGTAATGGCATCCTGACAGGTTTTGAAAATTGCTATGGTGATGAAGGTGCTAATTGGGAAATGTGAGTATCCGATCTATTTCTCTCGTTTGAGAAACAAAAACATATATATAAGAGGCCATTAATTTATTTAGGTTTTATACTCTTGTTGGTAGATTATAATAAAAATCATCATAAAAGAGATCAGCTTAGTCTTAGTTTTTGCTAAATCTACATACAAGACAAAAAAAATGTTTTGCCTTTTTTGTATTTGCCTAGTATTACATAATCATGTACTCCTCTTATCTCATTGTGATAAAGTCTTCTTGGCTATTTGCAAACTTAACACTTTGCTACTGTTTCATGAAGGTAGTGAACAAACTAACCAAGGTTAAAAATGTCAGATGAGTATATATTTATGCTTTATCAGCATTTTGAATTTCACAAAAAGGGGATTTAAGTTGCTACCACTTTGTCATCTTCAAGAATTTGCTAACCTTTTTCATGTAAAATGATTTTTACCTGCTCATGGTTTCTGTTTTCAGTTTCACTGCCATGTGGCTTCAAGTTCGGTTACCAAACCAAAACTCTTCATATTATTTGCCCCTTAGTCTTTAATTTAATGAAGTCACAACTCTTTCTCTTCTTGAACATGTCATTCAGAAAGACCCAAGTTTGTTTTAGACTCAGGTGTATGAAAGCCTTTTGAACAGAGGAGTTTGTGAGGGTTTTTTATCATATAGATAGCATCTGCTATTAGTGGCCTGCACCCGCAGGCTGTCAGAAGATGACACAGAAGTTAAAAGCTGCACCGTTTCATATCCTAAGCATTAATAGAAACTTAGCAGTTAAAGCATGTTTATTTTTAGAAAAATTTAGTTGATTGATTTTTTTAACAGCACATATTTGGCATCATTTCGATTAATTTATCATTCATGACTAACTGTGATACACATCTTTCAGCAACAGCCTCAGTTTTCCTTTTAAAAAGGAAAAGATAAGCTAAAGTATAATAAACATTGGGCTTGACTTATACATCCTTATTTACATAGTAAATGCTATGTGTACCACCATTTTGGCTCTTGAGCTCCTAGAGAAGACTGCAAGTGCTATTTATGTGGAATGATGTTAATAAACAGAGGACCCTTTTCCCCTCCTGATCAGGGTTCCCTCGCACTGTGACGCAGGCAGAGTCTTTGGACAGCGCCTACCACATAGATACTGTTATCAACCTTGATGTGCCTTTTGAGACCATTAAGGAACGCCTAACCTCACGGTGGATCCATCCGGCCAGTGGAAGAGTCTACAACACCAACTTCAATCCTCCAAAAATTCCTGTGAGTTGACTGATGGAAGGTTTAGTAAAGTTGTCACCCAGCTGTGCTTTCAGTGTCGGACCAATTAGTGAAATGTTTTGGATAACCCTAAGATGTACACTGAATGCATCAGTTCTCTCACGGAGTTTTGTATAAACATTTGGTATCTATTACATTCAATATTTTATTTTAGAATTTCTGTTATATTTTCATTTAAATAGCTTAAGGTTTTTTTAGTTATTAGCGGTTTACATTATAGGAGGCAAGGGATGTTTTATATACTGTATATAATG
Source organism: Lepisosteus oculatus (assembly GCF_040954835.1). NCBI lineage: Eukaryota > Metazoa > Chordata > Actinopteri > Semionotiformes > Lepisosteidae > Lepisosteus > Lepisosteus oculatus. The sequence goes on along the minus strand of NC_090698.1, from coordinate 23,669,472 downwards.
GACGAAGCCAGAGGAAAAGAAATTCTACTTGTTCACAGAAGATGAATACATCTCTTTTTAATATTCAATTCATGCCCTGCCCATCTGTACAGGCCTGATTTATTTCACTCTACCACAAGAAGGTTAGTACATAAGGACATAAGAATGGTTTCAAGCAGGGAAAGGCCTTTCATCCCATCTTGCTCATTTTGTACTTTTGTAGCTAAATTAGTCTAAACCTTGTCCACCTGCCTCTTGAAGAACAGAGAATTTGAGCCTTATACCTGGCTGGAAAATGTCTTCCTGACACCCACACTCTTTGTGTATAGACGTGATTCCAATCCACCAGCCTTAATTAATTCCCATTTAGTTTCCAATATGTGATTGCATGTCATTGTCTTGCTGTTTAATCTGAAGTAGTCTTCTGGGCTGACCCTGTATGTACCCCCTTAGGATTTTATGTATTGATATTTGTCTATAGACTCATCTTAGACACCTTGTAAGTTGATCCTACATTGTGTCACCCAGGTGTTTGCTGGACATTTCTAGTGTATGAATTGAGTCTCCCCTCCAGTATGTTAACCCGCTTTTTGATCTTTTGGCTATAGAAATCTTTATACAGAAGCAAGGACTTTAATCACATAAATTGACCTTAAATTCTCTTTTGTTCTCGACAAAAGAGATTTACAGTAGTTCCTTTAATCATTCATATTGTTCTTTGAGCTCTTTCCTTTGGCAGTGTGGTAAAGAAACCATTTACAATGCAATACTTTAAATAAGGTCTTACTAAAAGCTTTTACAGTGACTTGAATATAGTTCCCCCTGCTCCCTTTAATTGCTTCCTGTGTTTTGTTAAAAAAAGAGCATATACAGTATAGAATCTATACTGTATGAATACCAAGATCTCATTCATGCATGTTTTCTGAAGCTTGATTCTCTGACTGTACAATAAACAGAGGTCCTGTTTGAGCCTGTGAACCTGATGAATGGTTCTTGCTGAGCTACCGATGACCAGCTGTCATTATAGCACTGTATGAAATATCTTTAGATTATGTCTGAGCTGGTATTCTGTGGTCTAACCACTGGAAAATGGTAGAAAATGTGGAGTGGTGTAATGCCATCCAAGTGACTTTGTATGCCATTATACTGTAGCTTTTTAAACACTCAGTTTCATAAGCCCAGAGAAAACAGATTAAATGGCTGTGAGTTCAGACAAGATTAAAACACGAGATACTGTCTTCAAATCTAGTGAATCTGTGAGCAAACAAATAAAATATAGGCCTGGTGAAATGTTTCCTTTAGGACAGACCTTTGCTCTCTATCCACCAATTAAAGCAGGGCAAACAGCTCTTTGGCTGTGAACAAGAGACTGTGCATAGGTAAATAGTCTGGGAGTGCTTGCAGCAGGTAAATATTCACATAGCAGTGTGCCTGTGTTCTGCTTCAGTAAATAAAAGGAGAATCAATGTCTTTGGAGGTCTCTCTGATGCAACATGATGCACTGCTTGGCTGTACCCACACTGTTGATGCCAGGTGTAGTATTGCTGGGAGTAAATACTAGTAGTTATTTTGTAATACAGAGGGAGTCATGCTATAGTGTGTTTTGCTTCTTTCACTTTTATGTTTGGATTCACATATGAACCTGACCAATCTGGCTTTTGAAACAGAGTTATCAGAATTGTGTTGTGGATTTTCTATGCCTGCTGTTCGATAGCCATGACAGCTGTTTTACTTAGAGCTGAAGGTCAGTTGATTGCACAGAGATCTCTTGGCATGCTCTTCTGAAGGTACAGATTAAATGAACCACATGTGACAACTATATACTGTATTTCATACTCATACAGTATGTTTATTTTACCAGATGCTGTACATGTAGAGTAGATTTAAATGTGACTCTCTGCAGTGAGCATATGTCTATAGACAGGAAGACTGTGTAAGGAATTATTTATTTCTGTAAATACTGAAGGAGTAAGAACATAAGTAGTTAGTAGTTATTTGGACCTCATGAAATGTATCGGCTTCCACACCATTGCATTAATGGGCTTTATTGAGGTTATTTGCCTTGGTGTGTTACAATGCATTAAGTATAGACAGATTTTGAGACCATCTCTACCTTTTGGCTCTAGTAGCTTGGACCTACTAGACAGATCGAAAGGTTTTGTTTGAAACTGAATTGCATTTATCAAAAACTAAAGGAAAGTGAAGAGGAACCAACAGCTTCACACGAATGAAGAGCTATCTAGATATCTTTTTGCTACCTATACAGTTTTTATTGGTTATTTTATTTTTTGGAATTATTTTATTTATATTATTAAATTTGGCCTTCTGTTATAATCAAACACTTTATCTCAACTGTTGACAAAATTGTCAGGTGTAACAGGTTTTAAGTCTTTTTGTAGTATGATGAGAGGTGTTAAAAAAGCAACTAATGCTATTGGTTCTAATACACCAACTATGTAACTGAGAGTTGGGTTGGAACAGAAACTAGCAGAAACTTCAGGAACTGAGTATGAGACCTCTGACCCGTAAAAATGTGCGGTTGTACTTCTAAGTTAACGAATGGTACTCAAAAATAAATGCTGCAATGAAGCAATATAATCTTCCATTTTTAAACTTAATTGCACAAAAGCTATTTATTATTGCAAAAGAATAACATGGCAGCTTTAAAAAATCTCACCAGCAATAAGATCACAGTGTAAGTGTGTGTACTGGTGAAAATATTTGACAACCATGAAGTAGAACTAGTTAATGTGTGTGTGGAAGGGGCATGTGTGACATTGCTTACTTTCTTCCTTTAAGGCTGTGTTATTTGATATAGATTTAAAAAGCAAGCAAGGGAATTTCCTTTTTATACCTTTGAAGAAAGACCCAGGTTGACAGGCGTGATATGAAAATGCCCTCATTCAGTATTCCTTGTGAGAAGACGCTCTATGATTGTGTTGTATCTCTGTATGCACAGGGTCTGGATGATGTCACGGGTGAGCCTCTGACACAGAGGAATGACGACACACCTGAAACAGTCACCAAGAGACTAAAGGCATATGAAACGCAAACTCAGCCAGTCCTCGACTACTACAGGTACCACCATTCCTGAAATGCGAATTTCTTGTGTAATTTGTTAACAAAGCAAAAGTGCTAAACATCTTTAACTTCATACCGCATGCTGAACCTGTCTTGATAGACTAATGTAAACTTTTCTTGTCTAATTTAACAACGAAATAGTGAGTAATGAGTAATATTATTTAATACAAAGGAAATGTAAACTCTGACCTCAAACTGAAACTACCATGTATATATTAGGATTCAGAAAAAATATAAAAGTATCAATAACATTAATTAGTCGTTAGTACCACAGTGCAGAGTATGAGGTTTTTTTAATTGTATTTTTGTATACCAAGCCTTTTCCACTGCTATTTCTAGTACAGCTTGATTTACTGTATGTCCTCATTTTAGGATATAATGAAAACCAGGACACTTCAAGAACTTTATTACTATTCTCTAATATATGGTTTCTAGTTACAGGAACCAGACACCTGTGTATTTCCCCCAAATATTATTTTTAGAAAAATGGAGATCTTGCAAAAGCATCATCTGATAAAGTCTGAGTTTTTTATCTCTTTGCAAAGATTAACATAAAGGCCAGTGAAAAATTAGACATATGTCTAACCATTCAGACATATGTTGTGACTTTGTAATTGATGGCAGTGCACCAAGAAAAAACAAATCTTCAATTTTGTTTTATTATAGGAATTATTTGTGTTATTAAGAATATTGAAATGCACACTCTAAGGTCTACTTACATGTACTATTTTTGGATAATCACAACATCTACAAAACCTGAACAAACATATATCTTTTAATAATAGATTATGAACAGTAATTTAAGTAAAACAAAACAGAAACTTCAGGTTGTCTATTATGTTGGCAGGTAAAAAGTGACCTTAACTGTCTAAGATGCAACAGTAAGTATGGTCGAGCTGTTCAGAACCAGTTTCTAAATTTTGCTGGATAAAGTAAAAGAATAAATTAGGAAAATGGTGGACTCACTTGAAACTAAATATCAAAGAATCACTAACTGAACATCTCTATCAGGTTTTTTTTGTACTAGAGGCCTGAAAAGGTAGGCTTGACCTATGGAGATAATGAAAAAAAATGATTGATTATAAGAAAATTAAAGTTATTTTACCTTTATTGAAAAACTTAAGAAGCATTTTCGCTTACAGTTCCTTTGGAGCTAAACTTGTCCTTGAACGTCATGTACTGCACTTTTGATCCATTGCTAGTAGGAATAACCTGTTTCAGAGACAGATAGTAATATACGTCGAAGTTCTCCAGATGCCAAAATTGAAGTCAAATTATTTTAATGCTCTAAACAGTCCCTCCTCTCCATTTTTTTTTCTGAGAAAACCAGATACGACTCTTATCCAAAGAACTCTTGGTTTATCGAGATCATTTGTTGTCTACAGTACAAATTGAGGCAGCAGCACTGAAGACCTAAATTTCCATAACATCACTAATTGCTAAGAGAGAAATGTTATATTAAATTTATTTGAGAGAAAGGATTTCAAAAGCTTGGGATGTTTAGAGCTTCATTTGGTAAGATAAGAATTGGACACAAGGCTCTGGACAGCATGCCAGTCCACTGCAGGACATACACAGATACAGGTACACGAGAAAAATGTCAAGACACTAGTGAACGTAGTCAGCATGTCTTTGCAATGTAGGAGGAAACCAGAGCACCTGGCAAGTATCCATGTGAAGGCTCCCCAGTCCAAAAACTGACTCCAGAACTCAAGCGCTGTGAGACAGCACTGCCATCTAACACACCACTGTACTTCCTGCAGCTTGCAGTAGTAGTGATACTGTTTATAAACTATTGTGGCAATATCTGTAAGACCTTTAACCGTGACCTTAAACTTGGCTTAATAGAAAAACTTATCAGAGTCACAATCTTGAGCCTGAAATTAATCTAGACTTTTTCTATTACCTCTGTGACTTACTCTGTTCATAGTTCTAACCCTAGAAAAGCCCTTGTTGCCTTCAATTTTGCTACAGTAAATGCAAACCTAATCGTAACCTTAAACCTGAATCAGGATCCGAATCAGGCAGCACATACTTGGTAACAGTTTCACATATATAGCATTTACTATTTATTACTTACAGTAATACCAAAGAGGCTAGATGGGCCAAACAGCCTCATCTCATTTGTAAGATTTCATATGTTCTTTTTAGCCATTCAGAGTATATGGGTGTGGTTTCCTATTGTCCTGTCTGTCAAATGTCACTGCTTCACAGTGTGTCATGTTATAATTTCTTGAATAGCACAACTAACTTTAAAAAGCACTTTAAAACAAAGAAATCATGAGATTTATAAAAATCCTAACCCTGATCCAGCTACAGTACTTTGAATACTAACTACAGATCCTAAACCCTAATTTTAAATTAAACATTATCCTAACTTTCTTCCTGGATCTTTACTCTAAACTATGACTTAACTGTAAACCCTAACCCTAAAATGCTGAATGAGGATTTTATTTTTATTTTTTACTTTCCTGTCTTGCTTGATATGGCAGAAACTTCATACGTCTATATACTGATTTTATTGAATTCAGGGTAGCATGGTGGTTAGCACTGCTGCCTCTCAGTTGTGTTTAATTCAAGACTGGGGTGTCATCTGTGTGGAGTATGTTCAGGTGGGCTTTCTCCAGGTGCTCCTTTTACTTCCCACTTCCCAAAGACTTGACTAGCTAATCTCAGTTGTCTCCATTGAGTTTGATCCTTGGTCCCCATTAGTCTTAACGATCAAGGCTTGGATTGCTGTATCTTAGTCATAAGCTAAGTATCTGGCCATTGTCAGCTGGAGAAATCTTACACTTCAAAGTATTATTCATTTTACTTGTCTTGTCTCCACAGAAACAAGGGTATATTGGAGACCTTTTCAGGAACAGAAACCAATAAGATATGGCCACACGTCCATGCTTTCCTGTCGAAAAAAGTCTCGGATGGGGGTGGTATGGCTTCTGGGAAGGCATGCCAATGAACATGTTTAAAGGGAATAATGGCTTCACTTAAGAGGAGTCCACCTCTAGCATGGGGCCAAGTTCTCACTCCTGTGTGCTGCCAATTATAGCATTACTTTTTGCTTCAGAAAAAAAAACCTCTTTGATCAAAATATATATCACAGTGTTCTTAATTTTATTTTTAATAACTCCGGAATATTTCACTGATATAATAATATTTTTGTGTTGTTTTGCAATGTGGACAAACTCGAGTGATCATATAGTCTTAAAGGTATCCTGCCTGAGATCTGCACAATCCAGTGAAAGGAATGCCATTGTACAAATGTACTGTAGCTTGTATTAAATTCTAATGAATTAGTAGTAAGGAAGAGGTGACTTACAAATGAATGGAGTCTTTATTATGATTTTTCCCTTTAGTTTGCATACAAGTGTATGCCTGTCTTCCACTATAGAATGTTTTACAGTAAATAGGGACATGCAGATATTAAATCTGGACTCCAAATATGATAACACATATGATATAATTTAGCACAGTTGATCCTGTCATGCATTCCATTTTATTAATGAAAAGCTTTGGTTTACGGTAAAATTATTATGTACCTTTTGAGACAAAATGATTGTACTGGTTGTAATAGTCATACTCGAGGGAATCTGACCGTCTTTAATAGTTTCGTACTTTCAAGTTTCAGCCTTTTGTAATTGCCTTCAGTTGTTTGCAGTAGTTTTAAAACAATAGATTTGCAATCTGTAGATAAGCTTTAATGAACTTCCTTTAAGAGTCATAACTTAAATACTCAGTACTGATTGTTCCTATGGCATTTCCCATTGCCCATGTCTTTTGTTACTGTGTCCTTTTTCTACAGCAAACAAGTCTAATAGCCTGGTGGTGGGTTACAGTCAGGCAGTATATCTTGGTGTACAATATATATTTTTACAGTACCTAATCTATTAAAGTGTCACAACAGATAAAAATGTGTGTTGGGTGTTTAATGCAAGATTTGTATAAAATAATCGAGTTGGATGAGACTGAAAAAGAAAATATATATTTTTTATGAGTTTTTGATGAATCGCAGTTATCATTTCTTATTGCTGGTCATGATGTACCCATATATCAGCTGGATTGTGTTCCACATCGGCCCCTAATCACAACTGTTAATTGGAACTTGAAAGTGATCTGCTTGCCAGTTTTAGACAGAAATTTAAGCAATAAGAACATCCCTCCTCAACTGGCAAATTCAGAATTTCATCCTAAATGTGTGAGTAAATGTCTCTTAACAGGTGATCTATTTGTGATAAACAGACATGGGTAGGAATGACACTGTATCATATACTTCCACAGTGAGTCAGTGTTTAAATTCACTTGGTTATTGGTTACTAGCACATCTGAATAAGGGCAGTCCTGAAACTCACAAGTTTAACATTAAAGGTGAACGTTTATTTAATGAATGTGAGTAGGGCAGAATTTTACTGTCCCACCCAGTGGTCGTCATCTAACATAACATAAACATAATGCTAACATAAAACTAACATATTTTTGGGACCTGAATAATATATGTGTAAGAAGTCAAGAATCCACCTCTATCTGATATAGCTGATAGATATGCATGTTCTATATGGTGTCAAGACTGATCTCATTATAATTTGCTGGATGTGATTGTAATACTACTTAATTTTTGTCAAGTGTACATCTTAAAATCTACTGCATAGTAAGTCAATAGAATGGCATTTTCTGTTCAATGAAAATTTAAGCTTAGCTTTTAATTGGTCAAAGGATACCATTTTATAGTACACTGGTTGTCAAAAAGGAGCAAGCTCTCAAGCATTTGCATCACACCACACTCATTTCTGGCTTTCAGTTTTGGATTTGACTTCATGGTCTTAATCTGAGTTGGTGTAGGTAAATATTTGGGTACAATTTTTTGTTAGATGCTTTTTTGTTGTTTTGAATAACAGCATGTCATTAGTTAGATATTATGAAATATACTGAGATTTCCTTTGTCTTGATTAAATGAATGACAAAGATCAGGTTTTTATCATCTTCAAATTACTTTGGGGATTTTTTCTACATCGTGATTGGTAGAATCAAGAATCAAGATTGATAGTAACACCATGGGCAGTCGGTGGAAGGTTCTCTTCAAGGAGGCATTGCAGTTACATTCCCCAGGATATAATGAAGAGTGTAACCCAGTTGGAAATGAGGTCTTATAGTTCTTAAAATCACAATCCTTTCCTATTCTGTTAGCTGACCCCTAACCCTGCAAACCGTCCCTCCTAATTTAGATGTAGTTCAGTTGTGATACCACTGAGGTCTGAAATGTTTATACATTTAAAATAACTAATAATTTGCTTAATTAGAGCATTTCATTGTTGTCAGCTCTTGCACAGCTGTAATTCACAAAAGGGTGCAATTAAGAAAGTGCACCCATTCTTAAGTACAGAGTAAAATACATACCATTTCTGTTGGTTAAAACTCTGAAAAGATGTAGATTCTTCTTTTACAAAAAACAGACACAGTTGCCACAGACTCAAATAAGTGCTTGTCATTTTAGATATGCAGAATTACCGTAAATTAAAATACTGTCCTTTCCATGCCTTCACTTTACATTTAATGTGCTTAACAATGTACACTTGTTAAATACAAAATATAATTAAGTGCTAAAAGTTAATAATGCTAATCCAAAGGTTTAAGACCGCTGAAGAAATGTATTTGTTAAATGACACTATAGATTCCATCACCTCTTTTTTTTGTATGAAATCATTTATTTGTATTTCTGTATTAAAATTTCCCTCCTGATTTTTTTAAAGTGGTGTCAGGCAATTCATGAACAGAATGTGAACACTCTTAATAGGCTTTCTGCAACCCCAGTACACACTAAATACATCCCATCTGTTTGAATGATTGGTTGATTGTAAAAAAACTACATCAACATGGAATAAACCCTTGCTGTTTATAGGTCAGTAGATGAACAGCTGGCTTGTAGCTGTTCAGAAAAAAATATTTTCTAAATCAGTATGAATGAGAACATAATTCTTAAAAATGTAACATTCCTATTTCTTAATAATTAAGAGCAAATTAAAATGACAAATTCCTTTTGAAAGAACAGGAAAAACATTATATTCAAGTACTGAACAATCATAACACCAAACACTGCAACACAGCAGTCTGCATTTATCTTTATTATTGAACATACTTATTTTAGAACATCTTTTAGGCATTAATGGTGAAGAGTGATTCCAGTTTTTTTCCCCATTTGTAGCAAAAAAAGCTGCACTGTATCGAAAAATAACACATTACACTGTGACATTATTTATTTGCAGCAGTAACTACTGAAATGCACTTGGAAGTTTTGTTCAGAATTACAACATGACAGAAGTTAGCCAGAAACAAAAAATAAGAGGCAGCAGGAAGTGGGGCTATTAATTTGTAAACCTATTTTATGAACTATTGAAGATATATATTCCCCTCAGCCAGGCATACCAAATAATGTTGCAAAACCATATGTGCCATTGACAAAAGCTTAAAACACCAGCAGTTTAAGATCTTAAATTTCCCAGAAGCGTATTAAAAGTTATGTCTATATATACCTCAAAAAATATACTCAAACAGATATGTATATTCAAATTTAATCTAAGCTTTGCAATTGTTATGATGAAAAGTGGTGCTTTTCTCCACTGGCTACATCCAATAAGCAGGATTTCAGCTTCCCGGCATTGCTTTCATCTGGAGACATGACCCTTTTCATGATTTCATGTCATGACCCCATGACAATGACTTTATTTTTTCCATTATGTCAGAACTGAAAATGGTGGTTGCAGGACTACAAAACAAAACAAAAAGAAAAGCAAAACCATATGCATTATAACTGGGGATGAGTGAAAAATGTTTTCCCTTGATTTCCCCATCAAGCCTAACCTATATGGCTTTAAGGACAGAGGAATTGCCGAAAACCAGTATTAGAATAAGATGCAAACCGCACACAGACAGGCACCCACTTAAACAATCTTTACACCACTAACAGACACACTTTTTCCATCATAAAATCTTTTCCTCATTCACGCCCTGCCCTACATGGTTTACCACTCTGACAGATCCCATCTTCCTTCAAATGTTTGATCAGAAACACAAAGTACTCCAGACATCTTATGGGCACCATTTTATCTCTGCCCAGGAAACCTTCAACCCATATAAAAGACTGACAAGCTCATAATGCACTTTTTTGTCGCTTTCAAGATGATCAATTTCTGATTCCAGGAAAAAAAATTCAACCGAAGTGAGACGGTCAGGTTTGCGTTATTATCGGAGAGGTCATGTATCATCCTGGTTCTCTCGAGTTTGGCCTGCATAGTACAATTATATAATGTGGTAGACAGGATGGTGTTTATTAATTGTATTGTGTTAATAAAGTAAAACATGAAGAGAAAATGCAAATATGTACATTATGCAAGGTGGTAGCCATATTAAGCTTTGTCTCCATGGTTCTTCAATCTGTTTCATTTTATAGCCTTGTCAGTTGAAGTGTACAAAATGATTTACAGTATGTTTAGAAAGAACAAAATCTGGACAAAGAAATAGTATTTCAGCAAATGTACAGCTCAGCCTTATCGCCTTCCGATCTCAGAGAAGACCTATACCTTTGGCTGCCCTCATGCTGTGACCGTGAGCTGAGTGACGACATTCCCCTTGCTGATCATCAAGTCTCATTCTCATGGGGGCGTGGGCATCAAGGCAACACAGGAACAAAGAAGTCCACATTGAGGAAAAATATTCTTGCCTTCTTTCTGCTGTATCAAGCTCTGAATGTTGCAGATGCAGAATTTCAGTTGTACTCTATTTTCAAAGCATAAAGAACTGCTTCAATCTGACTGTTAATGGCTACACCAATAAACCAGAAAGGAACAAATAAATTAACATCCTGGAATTTATGTGACAAAGCAATAGCCAATAGCCAACTTTGTTTGCTGCTAAGGAAAATGATGCTTTCTTTCCCCCCTGTAATGGGGCTTTGACACTCTTCTGGAGACTTTACAAGGTGAAAAGAAGACTTAAGGTGCACACATCCTTAAATACCACCATGCTGCAACATTCAACGCGTGGCAAGAGCAGCTCTTCCTTTTTCAAACCAACTCCAAAGTCAAAACAGGGCAATGCTCCAATATAGAATTTCCTTTTAAATAACACTGAACAAATATAAAGTGCGGCACATGTTGAGGCGCATACTGATTTAAATAGAAAAATAGCCTCAGTCCCCCTTTTGCAGGAAATCCCTAGGTCAAGGCAGTCTTTCGCTATGAGGTCTCCATTGTCCTGGTATCTTCTGTGGCTTCTCCTTTTGTCCCATTAGCAGAGCTGACCCACAGCCCAGCATCCAAACAGCGTTTCACGTAGTATTCAGCAACCTGCAGGTGGTGACAGAAAAGGAATTAATTTTGAAGCCTGCTAGTTATGGAAAATGTTATTTCTTACACATTTCAATTATAAATCCTTACCAGTGGTAATCCTTATTAGACTGATTACATCTAATGACAGAACGCTCTCCCCATTCACTGACTCCACTGGTTTATTACACAAGATAAGTGGATTAACAGCACTGGAAAACTCTTTGTCAAATGCGTTCCAATGGAAGAATATTGAATTACAGGTTTTAATTAATACCTGCTAACCTTTCTGCAAATGAAGTTCAGAACTGTGTGAAAATGTGTATTTACCTCATAAGTATCCATTTCTTAAACAGAGATAGGGTTATCTTATTCCAATATGTTGTTATTTTTAACAAATAAAGTCTTCCTACTTAAATGTAAATGTATTTGACCAGTGTCCCAATAGATGTGTCTTTGTATTTTTTATGTACATATTATTGGCTTTAAAAAGTACACAATAAATAGAACTGTCTATTGACTTTGTATGGAAATATTTTAAAATACAATACCAGTCAGACAGCTCACAGAGTAAAATACTCATCACCCTATTTATAGCTTTAAGGTATGTGAATGCTGTGCCACTGATGATATATTTCTTCAGTCATCAGACACAATTAGCTCACAAATATTATTTTCATATTTTGGTCTCAGAGCAATTTATTAAAAAGCTACTTCCTACTGCTGAAGATGACATCATCTGTTACTATAGAAAGCTGTCCAAATGAGAAGTGCATGGTCCGCAAACATTTATTTCAATCAAAAGGCTAAAAGTCAGACCTCTAAAACGGGCCACAAACTGTGTTCTGTAAGAAATGGGCAACACTGGAATGAGTTTCTGGAGAAAGAAACTGCTGGCACAGAGACCTGCTGATAAAATTATCATTTTACCTCTGAAATTAAGAGAACGTAACACTTACCCAGGTAATTTTCATTTCTATTTAAGCAGGGGACGTTTGAACATGCCTCAATGACAACTTTAAAAATATTAAGAGTACACTTTCATCTTGTGTTCATTTTTAATAAAGAAACAAAAACGTTTACATAAGAGTTGTCAGCTCACCTGTGGGTTCATGTTGCCGAGAACATTCTGCAGAATCTGCATATCTTGCAGCTGAAAACCCCTCTTCAGGTCCTTCAACAGAAGGGAGAGAAGCAATTTTATCTTTACTACTAATAATGAGGCCATATATTCATCATTCATATTATTCTCATGGTCACAAATCAAAGTTCTGACTGTAAAGCAAAAATACATGTTTTGACTTTGCTATTCCAATTTTTTTGGTTGGTATTATATTTCTGTCAATAAATCACAATTCCAAATTTAAAAAATAGAATTACTATAATTATTAGTGTTCCCAGTTTTGGTGTTTAATACCACTTGAGCATCAGAAGGGTGCTTATTCCTGGTAAAAGCCCTGAAAAGACCCACAACGTATCCTGGAAAGCACAAGGGGCACTAAGCAGGACTACATCCTGGATGGGTCTCAAGTAGATTGCAGAGCAAGTACACGAGCAACTCTGGGAGGGGGGTGGAAGCACCAGGTTCACACAGGGAGGGCATACAAACTTCACACAGAAGGGACTCCAGTCTGGAACTGAACCAACATCTGTGAGGCAGCAGCAGCATTATCTGTGAAGCCCAAAAATGCTCCACAGGCTGAACAGCAAAAACTAAACTCAGTTGCTATTCAGGCATTTAGCTTTTAATCCTACTTGGAATGCCTATTTTTCTGCAGCAGATTAATATGGAACAGTCTGGAGATTTTCACTGTTTGCCTGGGATTCTACTGCTGTTACCATGACACCACAATGATCTATGGCCTATGCACATGAAATGGGACATTTCTTTATTTCTTCACTTTAAAATCGCACTTTTGAAACTGCACCATAATATAATTCAAGGCATTTAACACCGTTTTACATTCTTATTTTAATTGTTTTACTTAATATAATTTTAGTATCTTGCTGCATCCTCTTGTTATGTCTAAGACAGTTCCTATATGTCAAGAGTTCTTAAGACAGCAAAGAAAGCCACTTGAAAACTAACCTGCATCCTCAGCACTAAGCCCTACCAGGCAGTTAAAAGTACGATGAGGCACACATGTGAATCCCCAATTATATCAAAACAAATGGAAGATAAGGCTTCCTACAGTAAAATACATTATGGCTGGGTAGTGGTTTCCAGACTCTCACTAAACCTTTTTTGTAAAAAAGTGCCCCCTTTTCTTGGTTTTAAAAGCTCCGCTTCATTTCATTTTCTACTTCTTCTTCATTGATCAAAGCCTTTGAGGATTCTGAATACTTGTAACAGATCCGCTTGTAGTCTTCTCTGCTAGAATCTAAAATGGTTTAGTTCTGTTAGCCTGTCAGTGCAGGGCATGCTTTTAAGCCTGGGAATTTATCTGGCCACTCTTCCCTGGACTGATTCAAGAGCAGCAATGTCAGCAATCAACATCAAAATTAAAATTAGGCTTTAATAGTGCCTTAAAAAATGTAATATCCCTTGACTTAGATTCAGCACTTCTAATCATATATCCTGTCCTTTTGTATTAGTCAAGAGGGGGAAAAATATCAACATAAGTGTTTTTCACAAGCTAAGTTCAGCAGTTCCATCCTTATATTTTTAGTTCATAAGTTGCTACCAGCATGTAATACTTTGCAGTTGTCTACATTAAAAGCCACCTGAGAAGTGTTCACCTAGTCTTGAATTCTATCGGAATCTTTCCACAGTTTATTTGCAGTTTGCAGTTTCTACCGTGTTTGCTGATTGTCCTGAAAACATTAGTACACATTAGGAAGAGCAATAGTCCTAATACAAATCCCTGCTTTACAGAGCATCACCCCTTCATTTGTGCTGCTTTCGATCCATTAACTAGTCAAGTCCATGTACTCCTGCAGATAGGATTCATGTTGTCAATATAGGGACACTGGAAGCTGGAGTGCTCTGCTGATGTAGTTAAAGGCTGGTTGACTGGCAGTTCGTTGTAGCTGTCTGACCTAGAGATCCATGGGGACAAGCATGGAGTGGAGAACTACTGAGGGGGATAGCAGATGGAAGGTTTTGGGTAGGCACAATATTATTTTCTTTTATTTGAAAAAAAAAAACAAACAAAAATGAGCACAAAAGACAGAGAAGACCATACTCACAGGTGGTAAAGACTCCAGGACCTCTTTAGGGTCCAGTAAGCTAACAGTTGGGGTGTTCTGAAGCTCGGGGGCTGTAAAAGTCTCACTCTTGCACTTCATTGTGTACTCTCTCACTCGCTGTTTGAAAGCTTCCAGTTCAGCCGTGAAGATATTCACGTAGCCTTCCTGGCCTTCCTAAAATTAAAGAAAGTACAGGGATGCAGTTCTCATAATGTTAGACTCAACTCTATTTTCCATTAAGACAAGCTGTCCTTGTAAATGTCAGTGGTGTTTTCTTACATTACCGTCATTTGTTAAATGATTATTGTGGAAGAATATTTTCCATTGTGGACACACATTTCAGACTGCTCTTTTGCTAAGCCCTGTAATACCACTTTAAACTCTAGTGGGGGATTGTTCCCAAGATATTAGCTATTTAAAGAACTGGCTTAACCCCGTTACTATTTTGTTTGCTTTTTTTATAACCAACTGTTACACTATTAACTAAATCCCACGTTTTTTTTTTACCACAGAAAGGTAGTGATGACAGTCACTTGATTTTTTATTTACAATTTTTCATCTCTTCCGATCCCTTTTTACATTTTTTTTCCCCCTCACATTCCTGCTCTCTGCTTCATTTGACCCATTCTGTCTGCAGAACACTTCACAGTCAAAGCTCTGATTTTTGTTTTACTTTTTAGCATTAAACTCTTCATGTTTGATTATTGTGAATGTCTACAGCCTGAAGTTTGAGAATATCTAAGAAACTTGACATTTGTAAAGTCTAAATATATTTATATATTCATATGCTCTCCCTGTGTGCATTATGCTGTTACTTGTTCAAACTCCCTTAAAAGTTAGATAAGGAAGGTCTGGCTTTTTAAATACCCAATTGGTAACAACAGCTTACTGTATTCTAAATGATTTTGTGCTATAACAGGTCACATTACGACACAGTAGGAAACTAGTAAGCTGCAAGACCTGTGTATGCTATAACCCACCCAGATCTAACTGCATGTTGAGTGTAACATTGCCTTACTTTGGCTTTTTGGAAGAACTTTCGAAAGCAGCCCCTCGGATCCTCTTTATTTGTGCTGGCCATCTCCAAAATGAACTGCATGGCCACTGCTTGATGAGCCACCTGCTCCATTAGAGCTTCTTTCTGCGAGACACAGATACAGATGGTTTATCAGAAATTCAATGAAGGTCTGGTGCATTGAAACACACTTTCAGCACTGACTTAGTAGGACACCTCCTTACAAAACAGGGAAAAAAAACTGTTTCCGTTCTTATTAATGACACTGCATTCAAGGCTTCTATAAAAAATATTCGCAGCCAGTTCCTTCCTTCAAATTGGCAAAGAAATCTCAATGAAAAATTAATCGAGTCTCTCTGCTCCTAGGAGGAACTGCCTACAATTCTCATTTAATTATTGCACAATTAACACTTAAACTATCAGACAAGACAGAATTAAAAAATGGAAAAAAAACAGCAATCATTTAAATTTTCGATACTGCTATCTTGCACATCTAGTAGGTAAAATTCCATTTACAAGTAATTTGCTTTCCATCCATCCGTTTTCTAACTGCTTCTTCCAATACAGGGGGAGTCGAAGCCTATCTCGGTTAACAACAGCTGCAAGGCAGGAATACAGTCTGGATGGGACTCCTGTCCATTGCAGGACACACACAAACATGCACACACTCGTACCAGGACAAATTTTCCCAGAAGCCAAGTCTGTGGACTGTGGGCAAAAACCAGAGCACCCAGAGGAAACCCACACGAACACATAGAGAACATGCACACAGATAGCACCCACGGAATTGAAACCAGGACCCCGAGGCAGCAACGCTAACCACTGTGCCAACGTGCCGTCCTAATTCGTTTTCACTGGTAGGTAATCAAAATGCTTTGACCACTATGATCCAGTTTTCTCAAATTCTACACGGATGTGAGCTGAAGACCCCCTTGAAAGAATGCCTGAAAGAATCCAGCGGTACCTCTTCTGCACTCAGGCGGAAACACCACAGAACCAGGTAATTTGCGGTCTCCTCACAAATGAGATGAGTGTGATCAGACAGGAATCGCTGACTGTCGTCCCATCGCCTCAGCATACCTTGAAAAACATATCCCAGTCTTATTTCATCAATAATTCAGATCGTATTTCTTACAATTGACACACTAACACTTCAACCAGGGGGTTGCAAATATGAAAAAAGCTAATGAAAAAACATTCAAATTGACTTACCATAATGCCTTAACTGATGTTCATATTTCTGGATAAAGGTTTGGCTAAGATCATCATTTGCCTCTTTGTTTCCATTCTGCACATTAATAATACTCTGCATAAAACAAACAATAAATGATTAGAAACTATCTTTAACCTAACTACAGAAAAGAGTACACCTCTTAATGTATTTTAAGTGACAAAGCTCATCATTAGTATACCAGTACTTACTTAAAACTGGTTTTGTCTATTTCTCTGTATGAAAGCAGCAAAAATATACTGGAAGCAAGAAGAAAAGGATGGAAACCTCATCCTTCGATTATTCACAACATCTACAATGCCTTATCAATTATTGAGAATGTATTTCAGTATCCCTGCCTTCAAGATCTTTTCATTGAAAAAGCATTAGTGCAGAACTCAGTAACTGGAGTTCCTGAAGGCAAAATATATCCTGTAGCTTGAGTGCACAAGTGCATACATGAAGCTATGACGAGACTGGGCTTGATGAAGTTCATCCCATGGGCAGAGATGAAACACAATGACCAGAAGGAGGCATTTTTTGAGGAAGTGAATGACTTTGTAGAAGACAAAGGAGCCTTGAGAATCTAAATGAATCCAGGTTTTTCACCAGTACAGCACATCTGGAATCGACTGTCTTTGTAATGACCATGAAGATCTGTCGACATTTTGGATGTCATACATGTATATCTTTCAAATTGCCTCGCTACATGTGCCGAGTGAAGCTTGATAACACAACACGGAGTTACAACTACCTGGCTCATGAAAAGTGACCTATCCCGGATACTAGCCATCCTACCAGGCCCAGTGGAACACTTTGATGTGCACTAAAATTTCATCGATGGATACAGTTCTGTTCAAATCTGTAGCAGCATTCCATTTGGATTCCCAGGTGACAGTAACCACAGACTGGAGGTGTTGCAACACAGCTCAGCCTTAGAGCAGGTGCTGTGCAGAGATAACACTTTGCCCCTGAACCCAGGAGTGTCTTACTGGGTCACGTAAGAGAAATAGTGCAGAACATCAGATCAGATCTGCAGCATATACCCAGGAGCTGAAAAAGACGAGGACGCAGAGTCAGCTTGGCAGAGTCTACTTTAAAGCTGGGTCAACGCCTCTGCAGTGAAACAAGATCTCATTCGTCTCTCTGCAAGAACAGCTCCTCTGGAAATAGCTCCTGCCCTGATGAATGCATATGAAGTACAAGAGCAAAGCTGTATTCTCCTACATCACTTATACTGTAGGTGAGCTATTTAGAAGAGCTTTTAGCCAAGTTCTTCGGCTAAAAGAAACAACAAGTCTCTGAATCTGTGTTTTAAAATGTAGAAGAGATGTTGCAAAAGAAAACAAAACAGTGTATTTAATTGAATACAGTCTGTTGAACTGGTAAATGCAGGCGGCTGATGAGCTTAGCTCTTAACTGCAATATCCTAACTTAACCAGTGCTGACATTTTATGAGACTGCTATCAAACCTTGCCTCACTTAATGTCTGTGGTATTAAAATACGCCTTATTAATAAGAGTTATTCAAATGACATCATTCAGGTTTTTGGTTTGAAAAAAATAATTCTGTACAAAGAAAGCCATACAGTTGTACCAAACAGATGGTTGTTCATTATTTATCAGCTGTTACTACTTTAACGGTACGGTGAAACCCATACCTTATTGAATACATCTCTGCTGTAGGTGTTACAGAGCACAGGGCTCTTTCTGTCCTCACTGCCCAGCAGGCTCTCCTTGTGTCTCCACTCCCTTTCGGTCTGAAAGAGCTCCGCGGAGCTGGCTTGAGCCCGGGCACGCTCCTGTTCCGCCGACTCCGAGCCGTGCAGCTCCAGCCCACACAGCCTGTCCTGAGCCTCCGCCAGCTGCCAGCTGCCGACGATGGAGTCCTTCACGCACTGCTGCTGGCTCCTGCAGAGGGACTCCACGCTGGCCGCGCCGACCTGGGACAAAGATGGCGCATCGTATCAAATGGCAGTCGGCAGCTGCACTTCAACCTGCCCCATCGCAAACATCTCCGTCGGTGAACCAGGAAAACACGCCGAAAATCGTCTTCTGAGGCCAATTTCTTCCTTCTCAACCAGAATACTAAATTGGAAACACTGAAGCATAAGTGTTAGGTTGTGGACAAACAGCTCCCACTCCTCGAGCCAGGTTCCACCAATTCCCATCCGGAGATCTTGAGAGCAGAATCCCTCAAACCAGCTAAAATGCCCCCCAAGCGATTTGCTCCCAGCCTGAATTAACCCCGCTCCCACCCCGTCTTCAGGTGGTACTGCCCATCCTGCAGATCAGAATTACATCTCAATTCCACTGCAACTACCTTGCCATCTTTAGAGATTTCTTACTTTGGCACTTTTGGTACGTCAATTTCATAACTCATCTTGTTGTAGCGACAGATGCTATCAGGGCGAGGGACCAAATGCACCCAGACATGTCTCAGTCACTAAAAGATTGCAAAAGATGAACAAGGGTTAAGTACAACTTCCTGGTTGTTATTTAATGCATTTATTTCTGATCAACAGATAGCATTGTATGAACTGAAACCAGAAACGAATATATTTCGAGTAGTAAAAGAGGTCAACTTCAAATTATGTGCGCTAGCTGTTAGGATACAGTGACACGAACAGTCACTTTTTTCTGAATGTTAAGACACGTTTTCTATAATAGGTCTTGAAGGCAAAGCCAACAGTCATCACACATGACTTTGTCAAACCAGAAATCTAGACAATTAGAAAATAATATTTCTGTTATTACAACATTACCCTGCTAATACCCATAACAGTCCGCATTTGATATATTTTTAAAGCTCAGTTTCAATCAGGTCTAATTTGAAGGACCAGTTTCTTGCACAAAAGCCCCTTCTATGTCCCAATATAAAAACTACAATTTTAAGATCCACTAGGGATTTTCCCTTATTAAAATGCACAGGCTGCATTTTATTCATTTGAAAAGTAAAAACTCTTATATAGAGTGTACTTTTAATATGGGCCACCGTTTCGTAAGGCCTGTAACTTCGCCAGAGCTCTTGTGCATGCTATCCAGTCATAGGACGTCAGCTTGTCAGAGGCAAGTAGCTTTGTCTCATTAGATATCATTCAGTTACAGTGAACTGGCTGCATTCTAAATCCAAGATTTTAAGCTAAATATATGAACATTAAAAATACATTACTCTAGTTTTACTGTTTTAGTTTTAGAAAAATGGAAAACAGGTTTTGAATATTGGCTAATGTATTTGGCTGCCTTTTGATTTAATGATTATTCTTGACTGAGTCTAAAACACTCCAGTGATTATTGTATAATCACTAAAATTACCCCATAGCTTGAAGAGTGGATTTTGCATGTGATGAAACCTGCTGAAAGTCACACCTGGTGAAAATCAACGAAATAACAAATTAACACTGCAAGGAAACATCATGTTCCACTTATTGAGAAAACAATGCTGTCAACCCATCAGTATGTTGGAGGCTGGAGTAAGTCAGCACACTGTCCCTCATTGTCAGGGTTATTCACAGCCAGCAAATTCTAACTTGGCAAGATGTTAAAGCCAAACACAGCCCGTCAATGATCTGGCCACAGTCAGGGAGACTATGAGTCATGGCATCTCGCTTGATTGTCTGACATTGCCAGAATCGCTGGGTGAGGTCCAAGTGCGACAGTCTGTGGAGAAGTGTCTAGTCCCTTACAGAACTCCAGTTGCAGCGATTGAGGGCAACCTCACTGCACGGCACTGCACTGCACTGATGAACTCCTGCGAGTTGCCTTGCTGTACTTCCTGCAGGCTCGTCCTGACATGACAACATTCCTGGAGAACAAAACATGTCCTGCTACAGCCCATTTAAAAATGTTTTGTTTCTTGTGAGCTGGAAATGTGACAATTATGCCATCGATGCCCTACTCATCAGTTTTAAGCTTCACTGAATGTTTGCAGGATGAGCTGGAAAAACATTGGACATCTGGGGCTCAGAGACCAATGAACAGGCACAGTGTTATCTAAGCTCTAAAATGGGAATGGGACTGAAGCCCACATGTCAGCATCTTGCAACCTGATGCAAAGCATGTATCAAGATACATGTACACTGCTTATGTTGCTTCCAACAGTAACCACCCACACTACTAACCTGTGACTTTCACAGGAGACACCCTGTTAATCACCCTGCTCATGACAAATGCTAATCAGGTTAATTAGCTTGCCTTGCCTAAATAAAGGCTGCTCAATAAAATGTCAGAACACCAAGCAAAAAAGACTGACATGTTTCTGAAAACAAGTTGATTTTGAGGCTCAGGGTATATTTCGTTATCCATGGAAGAGTGTTAGTTTCTGAAAACAATGCGGTTGAATTTGTACTTGAAGTATAAAGTGAGTTGCGGGTTATTGTTTAGAATGTAATAATAACATGCACTGCAAAGCACGTCGTTTGATATAGCTATAGTATGTTAGCAGGAATGCAGCATTTTGTACAACTTTTACATTACTAACACGCATTTACAATAATAACAAATTGGAAGACCGTAATATACAATTTTCAGAGATGGGTTGTAATTCGGAAGAATAAAGTAAGTAAACAACGAGATTTTTACAAATTCACTACTGATCTTGTCGAACACATTTTAAAGTGTGTGCATTTACTGCATGAGAACAGCGTGCATCTGTTGACTTTCAGCAACCGTTACAAGACTCATCTCTGTCTACATTCAGCAAGTACCTGCTGGCACAGTGGCGAACTCAGGAGGCTGTTCGAACCGACACTTTCACCATCTTTCTCCCTAGAAAATCCGGGAGATCCACTGCCGAACCACTCCATCTTCGCTATTGTCTCTCCCTTCCTTCGAATCTCTGCGGCTGCAGTAGGATAAGAACAGAGAGAATGATCCTGTCCGAATCAGGGCATTGGAAACTCAGAATCCCTTTTCAGAAAATGACATAAACGTCCACCGCCATGTTGCTGACTCACACAGCCACGTGACTCTGGCGTGCGCGGGCACATGACTGCTGTGTTGTGGTCATATGACATCTACGGGCAAAGAAAAGTTAGCTGTTATGATTGTATAGAAACCAAGGCGAATTTTGGAAAGAGCTTTATGATTTTATGCGACACGAAGACTACGATTAGCAAAACTGTACTGAAGACAAATTACGAGGCGGTCAAGTCTCCATTTTTGTAATAGTTTTTTCTTTGTTCCTCCTGCTGCGAAATATGCTCCACTGTAAATTTAATATACAGTAGTACATTTCTAGGCTGGTGGATTGTTTGTTTTCATACTATTCTTGCTTTTATACCAAGGCTGGGGAATATTAATTTCGGTTTCTGACATATAGAATTAGAACCCCATTTAACGTTCCGTTCTTATTTGACAATCAGATAGCTGCTAAGTTTAATTGAAGACACGTTCCTCTTTGAAAATATCGTGTAACACATCAATTGTATGGAATTGTGTGTTAACATCCGTAGCTATTTTGGAAATAACACTTTGAGGATTTCTGTATAAAATTCCTATGTGATTAGGAAACCTTTTGATTCAGGAGTCCATGCTTCGTAAAGTCGTCTTCATTGACATAGCTTAACACAAACTCTTCAGGTGTTAGCGGTTTTTTTTTCTGCAGAACATAAACGCCCACATAGCCCGTACAAATTGTAGGGAATGTTTTCCACATCTACTATGACTTAGTCGATTTTAACTTAACTATTTGAACCGTGATGCTCTCATAAAAAAGAGTCGCTAATTGCGAATTTGTATTTTTCTAGTAATTATGTAAATAAAGGTCGTTGCAAAAAAAAAAACCCTGATCCTTGAATAACAGTGTGCTGAATCATACCCTTGTTCGCGTTTACCATAATCAGTGGAGGCACAGAAGAGACCAACAACCTCTGGCCAATTACAGATAAGAAAAACGCTGCAGGAGAGGGGAATAGCCTATTCAGATTACAACGGTGAACGACAGACAACACAGTAATGCTTGAAGCTCAACCGTAAAAAAATACTATAAGAATAAATATATTTTTTTATTACACGCTGGCCTTATATTCATGTATAAGGTGTTTAACATAAATTAAACGTTACCTTATTTTTCTGAAGGCTTTAAACAGCAATATTAGCCATGCTCTGTATTTATATATATGTATTATGTGTTCTTATCCAATGTTATTTTGACTTTCATTTACATTTTATTCCTTTTTTAGTCAATTAATTCATAAGTGAATGTAATACTAACATGGGAACAAGTTAACCTAATAGTTTGACACGTTATCAAACAGAAAGGGTGAATTAACATTCCTGAAGATTTAAAACGTGTAGAATATTTAATCTTTTCTTGTTCTTGCATGTCTGTAAAAAACGGTAAACCAATTCAAAACTTTTACTAAAATAAAACTTAACACATGGATAGTGTTACATCATGTTTATATCACATAACGTCTTTAAAAATAGTAACCACGTCTCTTGAAAAAGCGTTTTTTTCACATAAAATAATAAAAGCTATAGACAACATCGTAGAGACCTACAGTTGAAAAGTCAAACTTTAGTTTCTCTTGACAAAAGCAAGGCGGTGTTATCTAGACTAACCCTGGTAGAATTGCGCTGTAACCTGTTTCGTTTCATTCATCTCGTCCTTAATTGTTTTAAACATGTTGAGGAAAATTCAAAGTGTTTCTGTGAAATAAGTACAACGTTTTTCACTCATATAGAATAAATGAATAGACATGTGTTAGTAATAAATCCCGTATCATTTTACAGACTTCATTGTTTTTCTTTAATTTATTCAGCATGTGTAAGCAGAACTGGTCGAGGTTGGGCTGTAGGTGACGTAACTGTTGTCGTCAGAGCTCCCGGAAGTGCAGTGATGATGGTGGCTGTTCTCTGGTTGCAGGAACAGTGTGTTGATGCGGTGAGAAGATCGAATGAGTAGTTCTATAATTTGAATAAAAGATTCCAGATTTGGATTTTTAGGGACGAGGTATCCTATAGATCTGAATTTTTGCTGAAGATACAATAGCACTGTCTCCCTGAGGGGGCCGGACGCTGGACGAATAATGTCGCTCTTCCAGTCGGCACTTGATTTCCTGGCGGGGCCCGGCTCTGCTGGGGCTGCCAGCCGGGACCAGAATGACTTCGTAGGGCAAACCGTGGAGCTCGGCGAGATGAAGCTGAGGATCAAAAGAGTAATTGCCGAAGGTGAGATGCCCGATTCTGTAAATTTGTCGCATGCGATGCCCAGCATTAAATAAGTTAATTTATTTGAAGGTAAAGGCTACGTGGGCAGGTAGCACTGTCAGTGCTCCACTTTACCTGTGTGCAGGTCCGGCCTGGCTGGCTGTAAGCCGGTACGTGCAGCTGCACCTGCCGGCAGGGTTTACGAAAGAAAATGTTGTTGTGAGACAAAGCTGGCTGATGTGTGACGGAAGATGAGGAAAAGAAAGCTCTCATGCCTTTTGGATCATTTTATTGTGCTGATGAGTTCATGTGTTGATAGATCACCACTTGGCAAAACGTATGAATGAGTATCGCACTTGGAACAGTTTAGGAACATTCCTTTCAAAAGCAGAGAGGAACAGCGCGATGCACTTTCTCAAGGGAAAGTACAGATATCAAACAATCAGAACACAGGACATGAGCGGTACATGTTTCTCAAATTACTTTAAATGGCTAAAACGAGCTCCCGTTAAAGAACAGGCTAATTTTACTACACCGTGCCACGAAAAGTTTAAAAATATCACTTTTGGCTGCTTCTTGCTTTCTTTTATTTGTGCTACTTTTAGATTGAAGATAGAACGCCCAGGACATGGTCATTCATCATGTTGTGCAACCGTTCAGCACTGTAGAGTACGTGCTTATGACATGTCCCATTTTGGATTTTTTTCCCCAAGTACCCTACATGAAGGATTGCTTTTATAAAGAAAATCCCTTGTAGATATTTAAGTGTAAAGTAGTTTTGATATGGTGCAGATTTATAAGCCCTTTTAAGACTACAGTTGAACTTTCAGTTGCTGTTTTGGAAGACCTACTTGTGGAAATCTGTAGACTTTTATTCGGGATACTTTCAAAAATGTTTAATTAGGTAGTATAGCTCAGCAAAAAAAGCCATTCCCAAAAAGAGATATCACAATAGTGCAGTCTTCTTGGCTTGGTTAGCTTTTAAAATCCTTTGAAAAATAGCACTGTGGTTTCCACATATTCATCTTGCATTACAATTCACTTTTCTTAACTTTTTGTTAGATTGTGTTAAGTATGCTAATGTCGTGGGCTTAAACTGTTATTTGGTAGACAGATTATTCTGGGTTTTCACTACAGGAGCAATGCAACAGCCTAACCACAAGAGGATCATCCATAATGCAGTGTCCAGTGTAACAAGACATTTCTAAAGGCAATCAGATGAAACTACACATGTAGGAGATAACGAGCATTGTCAAATATGTGATTGCTATTCAACCTATCTTGGGTTTTCGTGGATACTAATGTAGTGTATTGATCCTAAATATCCTCAGGCTGCTAATACACCTACTGTAGAAGAATCTTTGTGAAATAACTTCCACACAAAATACTTTAGACAATGCTTTGTTCCATACTTGTCTGATGTAGGAAGAAAAAAATAAGGAATAAGTGACATATTCCAATGTATAAAATATCTGGTAGCATTAGTCCATCAACAGCAAAAAGATAGATTATAACTCTAAACCTATACCAATCACATTCCCCTGAAACGTCCTGAGTGATATTTAACTCTGTACCTGTTGCATATATAACATAAGAACATAAAAGATTTACAAATGAGAGGAGTCCATGTGGCCCATCTCACCCATTAAGTAGTTAGTAACTAAGCCATCCAAGAATCTCATCAAGCTGCTTCTTGAAAGAAACCAAAGTATTACCTTCAACATCATGGATTGGTAGCTTGTTCCATATTCCCAATTTTGCTTAAAGAAGAGTCTCCTGTTGTCAGGTTTAAAATGCTCTTCCAGCGACTTGGCATCTGTGTCCTTTTATTCCCGTTTTAACTGTTTATTCTAATAAGGTCCACTGAGTTTACTTTGTCAGTGTTTTTGGAGTATTTTAAATACTTGGAACAGATCGTCCTGTTGTCTTCTCTGTTCAAAAATTTTCAGTTTCAGTTCCTCCAGCCAGATAGTCAAAAGAAATCCAAGGACTTATTATCATCAATTGGAAACAGTACAGTTGGTACAAGACATCATTATCCAGATCGTGGATCATAGCTGACAGAAACCAAAGCGCATACTGTACAGGACAGGGAAGTGAAAGTAAATACAGGGATGAATCACTAGATCTAAAGGTGCAGTTTGTACAGGAGAGACTTGAGGTGGAGCTGGAATCTGATGGAGCTGTTGTTGTATTGGTGGTGAAATATATGTTCTTCTTCAACATATACGTATTAGTGAATTTAAGCAGAAGTCTATGAAATGTCAGTTGTAACCAAATACAAACTTATGTGCTGCTTCAGTTGATAAATTAAAGCAATAGTTATCTTGATAATAGTTTCTACTTTAGTTCTCCATAGATACATCCACAACCAGCAGAGACAAGATTAACAAAAACTAATCTTTGTGTTGCATTTTACAGAAATAATAAGCTAATAAATGCTATTTAAAAAAGGCATTGGAATGGCCCTACTCAAAATGACTGGGTTTAGTTTCTGAGTGAAGTTGTGACTTGACATTCACCTCCTCTTCTTATTCACTACTTAAGTGGTTCTAAACTATCATTCACTGTCAACATTGTTACAAGAAGCAAGCAGAAAGGCACTGCACTGGCATTTCAGTCAGAGCAGCTTTCTTTTGAGATGTATTTGCTACAGGGTACATTTCCCACTTGTGCTATACTTTAGAAAAGCCTGCATCAGGGCACTTGCCAAGTCAAACCTTCTATTCAATTTGGGAAATAAGCAGCAATATTAGCATTGATTATCAGCCAAAATGAACTCCGATAGCTAGTAATGTAACTTAGCACTTAAGAGCTATCCTGTTAAAAGCCTACAATTGTACTGGTGCATCCTTTACTTTAATACATATTAAGATCCTTAAATATATAATTAGTATGTTTACCATGCAAAGAAACCAAGGGAAATGTTTTATTATAAACAGACAATGTATCATAAATCGTGAACTGGCCCTGTCCAGGTTGTGTTCTAGTTTTGTCCTTCATTCTCCTCCATTTCACAATTTTCTGTTTCCCCACCCTAATGTCTAAGTAAAAGGTCAAGGGTGTGATTAGTCTCACACTAAACAGGATTTATGTGAGCATATTTCACTTCTACTGTTGAGAACTGCTGTATTAGACATAACTAAAGCATTCTCACCTTCATTTAAGATGTGGGCCAAGTAAAGCCATACAGTGTGTGAGGGCTTTGAAAATGGGAATTTCCACAAGACTACAGTGAGACAAGGCCTCAGGTCTGTATGGTACTGTAGCAGCTTGTGTGGGTGCAGAAAATGGCAGGGCCTGTAGTAGGGCTTAATGTGACAGTTAAAGAAAGTACCTCTTTTTTAACTTTGGGGTGTAAGTAGACATTGGGTCACCAGTAGTAAATTCAGTTAAAATCAGGTAGCCACTTTCCACAATGTAAACAAACATGGTTTGTCTCTGTGCTTTTTATGCATCAGTAATATAACTCAATAGGTATTTGCTCATTTTGCGTGCAGTAATAATTGACTATGAAGCAAGTGAAAGCTCTTTATTTTATATATACCCTTCATCAGTTTAAGAGCAGCACTCACCCTGATAAGAAGAAACAAAATTTATTTCATTCTACCTTTGCAGTTGGTACTAAACTTAAAGACATTCACTTTAATGAATCTCATGTACAGTAATTATCTTGTTAACTGTTTCATCATCGATTGAACCTGGCTTCCAATTCCAGTTTTAAAAACACTGCATTGATATTCATGCAATGCTGTTTTTAGAAAAGTTGGAGAAATGGTCAGCCCTGACCCACCAAGACAATTTCCAGTTAACCGAATTCTTCAGTTTAAGATGGAAAGTTAACATTTAAATCTCATAGATCATTCAGAAGTTGATGGTTCACCATTTTGTTACCGGTTGTCGGTCTCACCATTTTCCTAGGGTTTTAAGTTTCAATGTGAGATTATTTCTAGGATTTAAGCCTTCAATGATGTGCACATGTGATGTTTTTGTATTTCTGCTTTCTTCAAAAGTATAAGCTTAAATGCACTCTTAGAAATCACATTAGCAGACAATTGTGATGTAATTGGAATCACAAAACAAGGCTAACTAAAAACCAGTGAAGACTAACATAGCATTAGTGGATACATAGTATTCTGAAAAGACATGAGAGAAGAAGAGGAAGTATAGTGCTACATTTCAAAAAGAGGATTCAGACTAGGAAATTAACCGAGAAGTATCAAGAGTTACAGAATCTATGTGGGTCAGACATTTTTAAAGGTATAGTGTAGACAATCAAATTCAGAGCTTAATTGTAGTTTAAAACTGTATCATGAGATGTAATAATTTATTAGCAAAATTTAACACTTTTATAGCTTTAAGTTTACCTTCATAGACTGGGAAAAACCTTTAGTACTGTCAGCATCAGAAACGTGGGTGAAGACTGATTTCCCATTCAATTTCGCACCTATGAGAGCACACAGTAAAGGAAACTTAATCGATCTAGTTTTATTAAGAGAAAAATAAGTGAAATGGGATAATATAGATATAGAATTTCAGGTGGGTAGCTGCGTCAGCATGAGAAAACACAACGTTTCGGCCGTGGAGCCTTCTTCAGGTGTGACCCTTCTTCAGAATATGCATTGTGTTACATTTGTAACTGTAACTCTAATACCAATAACATTCTTGTTCAATATTCACAACACACTGTATTAAACACTAGAATAAAAAGGCGTCATTTACATTTTGTAACCAGAAGACAGAATTAACTGTGGAATCTGTATTACTTGTAATGCAAGGAATACACAGATTATTGTGTAGATGTATTCCCTTCCTGTACGTGAATATTCTTCAAATTATTGTAGTTTTATTTTATTGTTACAATTGAAAGACAGCAACAAGTTTATAGTTTGCATTTTTATCGAGACTTATAAAAGTAATTACACGCTAAACCACACACTTACAAAAACAGTTTATCTCTTTTTTATGGGTTGTGCATGGATTCCAGTGCTGAATACAGGTTTTACATTTTATCTTTGTGGCTGACATGACATAAAATTATTTAAATTAGCTACTTTAAGTATTTTGAGAAACACATATTTCTACAGCATTCATTCTGCCAGATTCTAAAACATAATTATCTTGTACAGTATATAGTTATGTAGTTATGTTGAAAGTGGAATTAGAGCAATTCAATCCCAGTCATTTTTAAAAAGTTCATTTATAATCATTAATGAGGTCCTTAATGTTTTTTTAGTTAATTCTGAGATATTTTGAGGCATTTGCCGTGTCATATGCATTCATTCCAGTATTGTACAATGTTAAATTCTATGCCTTTTTGAATTCTTTCCCACACTGTATCCAGAAAACGGGAATTTTAGGTGTATCATGCGAGCTGGGGGACAGACCCAGCCCTTGCTGATAACAGCTTCTCCTGCAGCTGCCTTGGTTCAGCAGAGATAGGGGATGCTAGTGTCTGGCGGTCAGCGAATCTCCCAATCGACTTGACTCCAGTTCCTTTCAGGGCCCAGATTCAGTGATTTAAGGGGTTCGGCTGGTACATTCCAGTACATAACAGGATTTCCCCTGCAGTTCTAATGAAGCTTCTATTGGAAGGGACCTTAAACAGGATTAACAAAGAACAACCCAATTACAGTAAATGAGTCTAATGATTTTAAAGTACTGGTACGATGGGATATTAGAAAGGCAAAGAGAGTAGGCTATTTCCCTGGAGGATAAAGTAACAAAGGCTTTTTTTTCCCCCATTGTGACACAGTAAAGAATTTCGAGAAATAAGTAGTGGGAGGTTTTTAGAAATACTTGATGTATTAAATGAATTTTGCACTTGGGTGTTTACCAAGGAAGAAACTGACTACATGTCTTTTCTCACACAAAGTAGGTTCTGTATTAAATAACAGTCGCATAGAAGATGCAGAAAACTTACAGGCTTGTGAAGACATAAGCTAATTCTATAAGCAACAGGCCCTATGGAAACAGAAGTTATTAGTTAAAAAAAAAATATCCAGCAATCTCTTGTTATTATCCATTAACAGCAAATGGGTAATGCTAATCTAATAAAAAAGAGAAACAAAACCAAATCTAAGTGACTGTGGATTAAATAGTTCTAGTGCATGTAAGGTAACAGAAACCTTTAGACCTAAACTAGGCTACTGTATCACCTGTTTGGTAATAGAATTTTATGGGATAGTCAACATGTATTTAAAAAAACCAAAGGTCTTGTTTAACTTAACAGCAGTAATGGATGCAGACCACAGAATGGATTTCATAAGGATTTCAGAGTGGTCAAAAGTTTTCAGTCTTGCATGTCTAATATGTTGCATTGTCTAGTATGCTCTGTATTCACTGTGAGGAAGGGCGTCGTTTGGCAGATTTATTCTTCATGGCTCATTAGGATGTAGTTTTTTTTAATTCACTGCATGTATTTGTATTCCCATCCAACTAGGCACCTCACAGAGGGCGTAATATTACTGAAATCCCATGGTTTCACTCATGCTAATCTGTATTTTCACTCTTCCTGTTTACCTTTCTGGTATGGTACAAAGACAGTTACTGATTTTAAAGGCTAGCAGTACGCTCTTTGTCTGTACAGCCAATCCTGGTTGAAAATAGCATATGGAACGCAGAATGATCGATTGTGGTTTGAGTCAAAACGAGTCATCTTCATGTTTTAGCCCTTGGCTTTAAATGCTTTGTGCTACAGATCTGGTAGTCCAGCATTCTGCTCAATAAATTCTAAAAGACCTTTTTAGCTCTAGTTCTGAGTTTCCTTAATTTGCTGTGTGTGAATTTGACATTTTGTGGGTTCAAGTCCCCAATGCTGATGCTGCTGTTGTATCCCCTTTTTCTCGAATTTCCCCAGGCTGTGTAAGTGGGTACCAGCTTTACTGATAGACCAGTATCCCATCCAGGGGAATCACATGCTCAATAGTCTGCTGAACACTTCAGAAACCAGAATCATCTCTGGCCTACGAGACACTATGTGTCTGGCATGGACTTAACCTGTAACGATGACAAGTAGTAGTTGTCATTGTTACTCCACATTATTTTTGGCTGGCTACAGTAAGGTGACTTTCATCGGTGCACAGCGAGGGGTCTGGGGGATGGTGCAGTCTTTGACTTGAAGCTGGCATGCTGTCATGTTAAAGTACTAAATGTCTCAGGGAATTAACAATTTTGAATCGAAGCAGAAAGGTTCAGTAATCTCTATTCTTGTTATCCAAACATAGATAACTGCTTTCAGATTATATGTGCATCTGTCGGCCTACAGACAAATGTGTAATTTACCAAGAAAAATGTAAACTGCAGAGGAGTCAGTGAAGTTTCTCTCTAAATTTAGATTCATATTAATTTAATGCTTTCACGGCCAGGAGTAACTTCTAAACTGAAACATTGAAGGTAGTGTTGCAGTTGGCTGATTAAAGAAGCATCTGTCTGGAATAAAGCTGCTCTTTGTTGTTTGTGAGAGCCAGGTGGGAGGAAATTGCAGATGAGCTCAAAACGTGATTTCCAGCAGTATCCTAATCTCATCTGACCTCAGAAGCTAAGCAAGGCAGGGACTGCTCACTAATAGGATGGGAGACAACCTAGAAAACCAAGTTATTATTACAAGTGGTGTTGGTCAATCATAGGAGTAAAAGAAAATGGCTTCCTTGTCTGTCTGAGATATCCCAGTTTAAACCCAGTATCAAAAAATGTAGATGTCTGATTGTTTGTGAGGATTCCCAAGAACTAAGATTTTGCTAGGCCTAAAATCATATAAACTCTTCAGCTTTTAGAATACGGTGTGCCAGTGAAAAGCATTTCAGAGTTTACAGACAGTAAGAAGGCTGAATTTTCTGGGCCTGCCAAGCTCCCTTCAGTGTAGGCCCTAATTATTCTCTGATATGCTGGCCTTTCATGTTCCCGTGCAGGCTGGGTGTGGGCGAGAGGCCTAGGCAAGATACAGTCACTCAGTCCCTGCTGCTTGGCTCCAGAGAGACGGATTGACAGATGTTCTGTAACGTGTTGAAACGCTCATGTAGACTTTGTTTACTTCACTTGTAATTTGATTGGTGATGGTTGTGATGTTTTTAAAGAGACGCAGAGCACTCAGATTCACAGCAAATGTTTACTGCAAAGTTTGAATGGAAATACAGAATCAAGGAAGCCTCGTTTAACAGCCCAGTCTGAGTGGTGTATTGAAGCAAGATGCAGTATGTGAAACCAGTCCTGTATTGTACATAGAGGCATGATGTGAAAGCATGATATGCTTCGGCATATGTGTAATTTGTCATTTTAAACTGTACATTTTTTTTCTGTAATTCAGTTATGATATCATGCATGCTATCTAATGACTAAAATTACTAAAAATGTAAGTGATAAAAAGATTCCAAATACTAATGAAATTGTGCGCATTATATTCTTGTGCGGTGTAGTGTTTTTTTTATATAACCTGAAATAAAAAAAATAACTTGAACAGAGATGGTTCTTCACTTCATTCTAAATCTTTTAACTGTAGTTTACGTAAAATGTAGCTCTTTTAGTAAAGCTGAGTATTTACTTTTTTAGTGAATGTTTTAGAAATAGAAATTCACATTCTAATTCTATTATTTAAGTTGTGAGAAATATGCAACAACATTCAGTGCATGTTGTCTCTTGTGCTGTAACCCCTTCATTCTGTTTTGTCTGACAACAAAAGGTATCAGAGGCATTATGGAGCTGTGAAATCTCAACCCCTTTTTCTGCAAAGCCATTAAAGGAACGAGCGTAAAAAGTGTTCCTACTTTTGTCTGAAACTTAATTTCCGTTTACGATCTGCTTTTGAATTGATCATATTGAACAAGGTTTCTCTTTGCTTGTTAGGTCATGGTGTGTGGGCAGGCTTTCAGTGAATTCTGAAAGAGCACTTTTCTGGTTTCCTGGAAGAATTAAAATCTTCTGGTTAATATTTACTTACTTTCTTAATACTGCATAAAGACTGCTGACATTTGTCTCTAAAAAGGTAAATGTGTAGCTTACCATGAACTGAACTACAAATTTCGCAGACTAGTCCCGTTCAGTCAAGAACCGCATTCTTTAAAGACCTTCAGACCTTATACTGCAGTGGATGCAAGTATGAATCTGACCCCAAAAATGACTGTGATGCTGTGATATTCTTAATTTAGCCCTTTGAGAACACAGCACCATTGCTTATAATTTAAGAGAGTTCAGCAATTATGTGAGGGTCATATGATAAGATCTGCTGAAATATTTACCTTAATTAAATATGCTATAGTTTTATGCTATAGTTTTGTGAGGTAATTGAGTACAGTATTGTGTTCAAATATTATTAATTCAGACATTCACAAAGTCAATTCACTTTGCTGGATACCTGCGGATGCAGTTTGATGGATCGGTGACCTCATCAAATTTGCAGGAAGGTCTCCCTGCAAGGTTGGGAGATGGAAGAACAGCTGGCAGAGCTCCACAGAGAGGACAGCACCAGTGCAGCTTGTGTTGTTAACAGAATAAATAGAACACTGTTTTTTTTCTGGTGCTCATCAGCCTCTCTCAAGCTGACAGATATTGAAGTAAGCTAAATGAGGAATGTTTAGAACTCAGAACCTGAGCAAAGATGCTGAAAGAGCTCTGTTGCTTGTATTTTCATTGCATTTTCGGTATCTGTTCCAAAGAGCTTTGCAACCCTTTTGAAAAAGGCTAATTATTAAGCATCTGGTTGACCCTGAAGTGGAGCTTCTTCCATGTACCTTTCTGCACTTCTTTCAGCTCATCTCTGTTAGTGGGATTCTGGTCCATGCAGGGTTTTGAAATGTCATTCAGGTGTTTCATTGTGGTGTTGCACCATCATTAGTTTGTTACGGAGTGGTCTGCAGAGTCCAGCTCCTAGGAAATGCAGTGACTGTATTTGCAAATCACCTAAATATCTCTTCATTAGAAAGGTTACTTGAAACTAAAAAACCAAGCTTTTGTTGTAAGCTTCTGCTAACCTTAGTTTCTGTCTACAATTAAGTTGATGTAATTCTCCATTCGATATCTTCATTTAATGTAGTCTCTGGAATCGTTTTTCACTGTAACTTCTTGTGAAATATTTTGCTTTGTACACAGTAATATTAGCTTATGTAGTTATGATTAGGAAATGGAACATGAGAAGTGCCATTAAGATTACATTTAAGACGCATGTAGTCCTATTGCTTGTGGTTAAATGTTCTTTTCCTCTTAGGTGGATTTGCCTTTGTGTATGAAGCCCAGGATATTGGAAGCAATAAAGAATATGCTCTTAAGGTAAAATTGGAATTTTTCACTTTTTATTCCTTTTACAATGTGATCATTTTTATATTTACACTGTGTTTACAAGTACGTATGCACTTGATCACTATGTCTGTTCCAAGAGCTTTTGTTCTATTTCCTCTTCAAATAAAATAAAATGTTGGGTCAGTTAACAGTAGCTGTGCAAGTCTGCCTGCCATGACCAGCTTTGGTGTAGCTAGGTGGCATCTAATCAGAGAGTTTCGATGACAACTTATTGCATGAAGATTCGTGGAATTAAGTATCAATTTATACTTTATATATTTACTTAAATTTAATTAACAGACATTGTTAAAAATTGTAAACACCTGAAACTAATGAAATCAAAAAGGAGAAAAAAAGATTTTTAAAAACGGAGCCTTTCTTCTAATGTGTGTATAGTACTAACATATAATGTAGTGATTTTTATTTTAGGCTTTGGCCATGCTTCATTGCAAAATGAAGGATAGGCTGTAATTTCCTTCAACCTGATTCCTGCGCCCTGTAAAAAGTTCCCTTAAAAAACACCTCCTGGCAAGGGACATTCCTTTTGCTGTGGATAAGGTCAAAGGTTATGGAGGGTGGGATACATGATCAAGAGTCTTAGGGAAGAAAAGGTCACCTGTCTGGATTCCAACCTGTGCATTGTGTTACATCCATATTTCATCAGTGGGGGAAGGATTCTGAGTGTCTTGAATATTCCAACTTTACCAAGGTGCTGTAGCATTTTTAATTCCCCTACTTTCAACATTGCTCACCTCTGTCCATCTGCTTTGTCTTATTAAGAAAGTACGTCAACTGCTGAACTGGTAGTATTAAATTGAAATGGTTTTATCACAGGCATGATTGTTTTTGAATCAAACTTTATGAAAGGTTATGCTTTAATATATGTTATGTTTATTTATTATTTCACAAATGTTGAACTGCACTAACATAAGCAACCATTTTTTAAGTTGTTTTTTTTTTAACGAAGCACATTGTGCAAGGTCCCTGGACAGGACACCAGTCCCTTGCAGGATACACTCACTCACAAGAATAGACAGACACCAGTTAACCTAGCTGGGACCTTCCTCTTTGGGAAATGGGAGAAAACAGATGAATTCAGTGAAAAGTCATGTGAATCGAGGAAGACCATGCAAACTCCACACAGTGGACATCCCAGTCTATAAGTAAATCCAGGCATCCACAGATTTTTTGCCTGATCAATCTGAAATATTATATCCTTCTGAAAGACAGAATACTAATGTGTTTTTCCAAAACAATGCATACCATTTTCCCTGTTACATCAGCAACTTTGTGTTCTGCTTTTTGGATGTTTAAAGAGGTGTTTATTTTGAGAGGTAATCAGTATAATTATTTGTCTCTTAAACACCGTGCCACATATCTTTATTCATATACACATTATCTCAGATGCAAACATACATAAAAACATAATGCTAAATTAATTTGAGTAAACGGAAAAGTTTCAAATGATGAATAAAAGCAGAAGTATTTTGAAAGCACTGATCTGCAACCCAATTTTTTCTGGGATAGGCTCTGACTCCCCTGTGACCCTGTATTGAATAACGTGATTAGAAAATGGATGTTTCTTCCGTGACGTGTTTTTGTGAATTAAAAATCCGCACTATGCGTTATTTCTGGCCAGTGGGGGGAACCTGGTCTGGTTTGTCATGTGATGCTGTCTTTGTCTTTGCAGAGGCTTCTGTCAAATGAAGAGGAGAAGAACAAAGCCATTATCCAAGAGGTCTGCTTTATGGTATCCTTTTCTAAAAACAGAAACTGTACAAGGTACTGGTCCTCCTGTTTGCATAATGACAATTACACCTAACAAGATCTGTCAGCATTAGCGAAGGCTTCAGATCTGACATTGTTTATAGAAGGGTGTGGTAGGTTCTGTCTGTTCTGTTATCAGTTATGAACTTACTCTTGAGCTGTTGCTACAACCTGTAGTTGACCAGAAGCGGTTTGCAGGAATGTGAGCTGTAAAGAACTTGAATGACAGTTCTGCTGCACACACCCATAGGGTGAGAATTTCACTGTGTGGGACTTTGGTTGGCTCTTTATATTCCTTGAAGCGAGCCTGGATATTTCCCAAGAACCATCTCTGCAGTTACAACAATAATTTTGGAGATCAAGAGAAACCTACATTAGTTGACTTTCCCTCACCTCCTCTTAAACCTTTACTGAAACACTTCTGTAAATTGATATTTTATGGAATTTGAGGCATATGTATACAAAAGTTTCTCCATTAAACAGTGTGATTTATTGCTGACTTTGTCATTCGTGTTTGTTGAGAAACGCAAACAATTGGAATCGCCTCAGAGTGAAAATGCTTTTTTTTTTTACTGCAGAGCCAAATTGTAATTGTTGCCATGGGGTTTTGTTTTCAATACGATTAGAAAAGACAAACTCGAGGAGCACCCTTTTAATATTGGAGAAGAAGAGATTGAACAGCTGTGTCACATATAGCTTTTGCTTTTCAAAATGGTTCATGAATCTCTATGGTAGCCGTTATTTCTAATCTCTTCTTTTGGTCTCTTATGTGAGTATTGGGTCCAGGCTGTGTCTTTCTTTTTTTAACAATGCATTACTGGTCCTGGTGCGAATGGGCTTTTCTTAGCTCTGGAATGTCTGCAAACAGTGGATCCTTTTCTTTCTTCAGATGGGCTTCAGAGTTTTTTTTTGCTCTATAAAACAGTTAAGAAGTGAACATGATCTAATAACATCAGAAATATGTTTCTGTTTTAAATTAAATATGTTAATTTGTTAAATATGTTTTTAAATAAAATAATTTAAAACAAAATAATTTAAACCATAAAAGGTAAACCACCTGTTCTCTAGGGGTTGTGAGTATTCAACTGATTTCATAATTAGGAAGGTGAGCCAACATTTTGTGGGTAATTCATCAGTACACCACAATATCCTTTTACAAAGCTGGAAATAAGGACATTTTGTCTTTTGTTGTTAAAGTTTCAAAAACATATCACAGTGCTGCCCGTTTAATAAACAGGCTTCAATCAAGAACCTGAGTCAAGTTCTTTAAAATGCCTCAACAGCTGCTATTTGAAGAGAAGCTAAATATTGTGCAGTACATATTTTTACTTACATCTATGTATTTCATATCCATGCAGTGCCCCCGATTAAATCGGAGAAATAACATTGTATAACAAAATGTTTTTTGCATTTGATCATGTCTTCATTAAACAAATCTTAAAAAATCTCAAACTGTAATCATAAAGGCATTGCACAGAGAAAAAACACATTTCTCCTAAATAATTAAATTCCAGAAAAAGAGTATTTAACTTTATTTTGACATAGAAGTTTGCCAAGTGCAGTGCTATTAAGATTACTAATATAATATAAGTATTAATGACATAAGATTAAGATATATTTTCAAAGATGCAAATCTTTCTGTTGTACAATGTTTTTTGTTTCTATTTCATGGGGGTCTGAATTCATTTGGAGGGCACCATATGAGTTATGTTTATGCCAAATTACTGTGTTACACTCTGATGAAATTACATGAATATGTGAATAACACAAGTGTGCAAGGAATTGCCCAAAAGTAGTGCATAGCATGAAAGATTTTAATACCTGTGTTGAGATTTAACTTTAAGGAAATATCTAAATATGATAAACATTTGAGATGGAGGTCTTTAGCATGTTGCTTCATTCATTTTTCGTTTGACTGGTTTCTTGCTTTGATCAATTATTTCTCTCCAAAGGTGAATTTCCTTCACTGCTAGTACACAGAAAAAGCTTTCAGGCCACCCCAATATTGTGCAGTTCTGTGCAGCTGCGTCTATAGGGAAGGAGGAGTCAGACACTGGGCAGGCTGAGTTCCTCATCCTCACTGAGCTCTGTAAAGGTACAGTCAATTTCACTCAGTTTGTATTGCCTGACAGCTGGCTCGCATCTCCTCTAAGGGTCAAGAGGTTTTGCCATAACCGTCCCTTAACCGATGTTTCATCATGGTGCTACTTTTTATCCTTCAGTCACTGTAAGGAAAGTAAAAGAGCTAGATGATCACAAGGTACGTGCTCAAAGCCTCATCTGTGGACCAGATATTGCTTGAGTCCAGCACGCTGTGTTATCAGCAGACTACGACTCTGATTCTTACGTCAGTTACATTTTAGTTGAATAGCATTTGCATACTTTCTGCAAGCATGCTAAAAGTTTAAATGTGAATGTTTGAAATTATCTACAATACTTGTCCAGCTATTTAGCAAAAATGTTTGAAATAAGAATAACTGATTAGTTTTTTTTGTATCAAATGTAGAAGCGACATAAAATCTTCCTGAAGTAGCTGATAATATGATTGTGCACAACTGTGGAGTGGAGGGAGGAAAGGCGGTTTTAGTCTCTGTTGAAGTGGCATGTAAATGATGACTTAATGGAGGTAAAATGCGTGTACGTCTCCCTCACAGGCCAGCTGGTGGATTTCATCAAGAAGGTGGAAGTGAAAGGCCCAATGTCTTGTGACACCGTGTTAAAAGTCTTTTATCAGACCTGCCGCGCCGTGCAACACATGCACAAACAGAAGCCGCCGATAATTCACAGAGACCTCAAGGTGAGAGGGCTGCTCCTGCTGTTTACAATTACTTTTTTTCTTTTATTTCCCTACACGCAATAAAATGCAACAGAAAAATAGCCATTTTCACCACCCCACATAAACTTGCCTCACCCACCCCCCCTCTTTCTTACTCCCCTACAAAGTTTCTAGGACCCCTGAAATACAGTAAACCCTTGGTATAATGGACTAATATAAGAGGAAAGGAAATTTTGTCCAATGTCTATTAATTTTTTCAATCCAAAAACACTATTATATGAGAATATGTAGTATATATTACCATACGCTTTCTGAATCTTTTGACGTGTTTTGTCAATTGCAATTAACATAATGAAACTTGTTCCTCTGCCTTTATTTCATGTGTTTTAAATTTACTTTGTATGATTATAGCATACCAAACGCAAACAGCTGCCATATATACGCAATTCGCCTGCCGTTACTGTGGGATAAGTGTTGTGTTTCTGTTTTAACAGACAAAATTCCCCTTTAGCAGATTTTGTCCATTAAATCCAAAGCTAAGCCAAGGGTTTATTGTACAGTCAAACAGCTATAAAGGAGACCCCCGGCAACAAAGCAAGAGGCGTTGACTGTGGCAGCAGTGGCTCTCCAAGCCTTCACAGTGCCCTCACCAGTGCCATGTGTGCTATTAATCTCTGTTCCATATAATGGATATCAAGAACAAGCAGCTTTTCATATATAGTTGGACTAGGCTATTAGATTTGTTTCTGCTGCTATGAGAGGCCCTGATTAGTCATGATCCAGCAATAGTACTAATTATGAACAGGAATTAACCTGTTTAGAGTAATGGAAAAATAGGAAATGAACTGTTTCCAGGACTTAAAGAAACCTCTGGAAGCTCTCAAAACACAAGTAAGAATATGCCCACAGTCTCTCTCGCCCCCACCCCCCCCGCCGCCTTCTTGGACAGGGTAGGATCTCCTTAACATTGAAGTCCCTATTTCCAATCGTAGCCTCTGCTAGCATCTTAAGATACTGTAATATGGAGAAATAAATCCCTTTGGTTTAGCCCTGATGTGAACAGATGATAGTCTGGGTGTAAAGCGAAGCTCACCCCCCAGGGGGCGCCATAAAGCAGAGGAGCCGAGGAGCTCTGCTGCCAGTCCAAAACTTGACTATAATATCTAACAATTTCTCCTAAGTCGCAGGAAGACACTCTGCACATTTTCTTCTGCAGGAAAATTAAGGATACAGTGCTTAGATTATTGGCAAGAGCTCTGAAAACCGAAAACGTCACAACCTGGTACAGGCACTGACCTAAATTACAGCCTCTATTACATGGATCTTGTGTTGATCTTAAATATCATAACATGGTATTTTTTAACCAATTAAACAAGCTTTTAAAAAAACATCTTAAAGCTTTATTAAGGGGTTAATTGTTTTTAAAAATGTTTTTTTTATATGAAACATTTATGAAAAAAATAGATGTGTAAGATTGTGCAGTCAGGCGTACATAACACAGATTTGTCCTTATGTCCCTTCCTCTCGTTCATCGTGGTGAAGGGTTTTGTCCAGGAATAGTTATTGGTATAAAATTGACAACCTAAGCAGGAACAAGAGAAAGAAAAGGACAGTTTGTAATAGAACAAAAAGTCAATGTGAAATGACAGGAAGTGCAAAAAAGAGTGTTTTGCAAACACCATTCTCATCAGTTGTAAAACAATAATGTTAAGTCAAGGGTCTTAGGACAGTTTTAAAATTCACCTAGATACTTAATTACTAATTTACTCTTTTGCCGAGACTGAACACTAGAGAGGCTTTGGATGACAGATTCAAATCAAGAAACTGAGCATTATTTGTGCTCTGACTAGTATGTATGTTCTCCCCATGTTTGCATCAGTTTTCTCCAGGTCCTCCTATTTTCACCTACTGCCCAAAAACATGTTGCTTGGTTAACTGTGTAATGTTGCCATAGCCAAAATGTAAATGTAGTGGCTCTCTGAAGGCACCAGTTCTGTAGGGTTTGGGCATTTACTGGGACAATTATTAATTGTAACAGTAAATCACAAAATTGATTCTTTTGATGGCTTTAGAATCCAACCATGCGACATAACTCAAACAACAACACACACACACACACACACACACACACAGGTACTAATACACAAGGATACATTTATTAATACATAAAATATGCATATAAACCTAACAGATCTTATCGAGAGGGTTATCAGAATACAAAAGATATATATTCAATCAGTTACAAAGAGTTACATATATCAAGAGGACATACGTTCAGTATATCATTCATTTAGACTGTTTCGTAAATGAACTTGGTTATAACTTCTACATTAGATACTCAAAACAAGTACATAACTCTTAGGAATTAAATTGATATCAACTGGTTGGGATAACAATTGAATTCTCGAGCTGTAATGCATTGAAGTTGAATACTCATCCAATCTTTGGGGATTCAGATCTCCTGCGGGCCAAAGAAACAGTTGCAGGCTTGTTGCTGTCCAATCCGCGCTTTCTGGCTAGGTGCCAGGCTGTGCTTTGCGACTTGCGACGGTGCGCTGCAGATGCTCGCTGACCGGCTAGTTAGTGTTGGCTTTAACTAGCAAAGTTTGTGCACAGGAGAAAAGATGACTGAGGTTCCCAGCAAGTCAGGAAGAGGACCGGTTCGTTCCTGATGAAGAGCTAGTTCTGAATAGTGATTCAGCTGTCCACAGTTCCGACCTGTTCACGAGGCCTGCTGCTGGTGCTAACCTCGGGTTGATCCTCTGGTTACTCTCTGGCAACCTCCGCTCTCGACTCTTAGAACAAAGGAAAGTTCTGGCACTCGGACACACTGGCTGTTCTGTGGTTATCCGGGCTGAGTCTCAGGATGGTCAGGAGGCGCGCTGCGAGAATGTCCTGCCCTTGGGAGCCTTCTGCTCCTGGGCCGTCCTGGCCTGGAATTCTCCTTTGAATTCCCTTTAGAATTGTCCACAGAATTCTCCTGAATCCCTTCTGAATCTTACTGAATCTCTCAGGCTCTCTCTGTTGCCTGTTTTTACCTGGAGGAACTTCAGCTCGTTGATTGGCTGAAAGTTCCATGGGCATCAGAGTCCCACGTGGGTTACTCGGCCCTACCAGTCCCTGATTGGTTGATCAAGGTGAGATATGAGTCACTTACTCCTGACACTTAGGAATGAAGTCCAGATGTCCAACTGGCACTCCCTAGACAGATAGGCACCGATGGATGACCATTGATCATGATAGCCAGGCTTAGCTAAGTGCATCCCCCTTTGGGAGCTGTCCTAGGAAACCTTATCAAAGGAACCTTAAATCAGCCTGCATGAATAGTTTCTCTGTGGCTGCACCACAGAGATGAACAGAGAAATGGGGCCTCATTTGGGAAGGCTCAGAACACTTAATTCTTTCTTATTAATAAGCCTCACCGCTACAACTGGCTTATGAGCAAATTGGCTCTGGTGTGTGTGTGTATGTGTCTGTCTGGCAATGGACTGACGTCCTGTCGAGGGTGTACCCTGCCTTGTGCCCCTTGCTTGCTGGGATAGGCTTCAAGTGGGCTTTTGGAAAGATATCTGTCCTTTAGAGCTGAAGAAATAATCAGGGTAATTTTACTCTCCTATTCCAGAGTGAGAACCTTCTCATCAGTCAGCAGGGAACGATTAAACTCTGCGATTTTGGCAGTGCCACCACCATTGCACACTACCCGGACTATACCTGGTCAGCCCAGAAGAGATCCATGGTTGAAGATGAGGTTTGTGTTCCTTTTCTTGTCATTGCCTGTGT
Source organism: Lepisosteus oculatus (assembly GCF_040954835.1). Taxonomy (NCBI): domain Eukaryota; kingdom Metazoa; phylum Chordata; class Actinopteri; order Semionotiformes; family Lepisosteidae; genus Lepisosteus; species Lepisosteus oculatus. Next base: position 23,626,940 of record NC_090698.1, on the reverse strand, counting down.
AGCACACAGCCGGGGTAGTGACAAGACCCTCCTTCGCTTAAGTGTGTGATTGCAGGCTCATTTCTTTCTGAAAATTGTCTTGATGGTCTACAAGGACAAAGGACAACACCAAATGCAAAAAAAGAAATCCATCACTAATGGGAGCTCACATTATTATATTTTGGTTTTCAATGGGCCCTTATGGTGACTTGCCAAATTCTAAAATCAACCTTTAAGAATAAGTGCAAATAGCTACTTTGTGGGTTTGGGGAATATCAATAAAATGACCATGAAGGGTCCACAAAACTGACGGAGAAACACAAGAGCCAAGCAGACTACTGGAGTAAAAAGTTCTTGGGGAGAGCGAGAGGGTGTACAGGGAGAGATAAGTGACAGAGCAGTTAAGACAGCGTTAGGTGAGAACTAGAATCTCATTATTAAATTTCACAACATGTTAAAGTCTGTTTATAGCTTCATGACCTTCAGGAAATACATATTTTTCAGTTACGTTTTTATATTCTGCTTTCTGTGCCTTAAGTTCATTCAGTGATTACTACTGATCTTAAGAGCTTTACCGGCCCCCCTGTCAGAATGTTTGAGATGGCTGGAAGTTGAGATGGCTTGTCAGCTCCACCTTGTGGCTGGAGAGAGGGTGTTTTACCTTACCTTGATTTCCTTATATTGCAGATAACACGAAACACTACGCCTGCATATAGAACACCTGAAATGATAGACCTGTATTCAAATTACCCCATCAATGAAAAGCAAGACATTTGGGTAAGTGAAGAATACAGAGCTTGCTTATGGTGAATCAAAAGCACAGGCTACTAATCTTCGTACTATTGATGTATGTTCATTTTCTTAGCTGCTTGCATCTTCGTTGCGGATAGAACATTTTAAAAGAGGTACAAACCTTTTCACCAATTATGCCCTGCTTTGTTTGTCAACTGAGAATACTGCTATATGCCTCTGTACCACTTGGGCACATGGAGTTAAGAAAGAGCTAAGGTGTCAAAAACACATAGCTGGCATATCCTGAGTGGAATTATGACAAAAATAATTGGTGATTCGAAATTTTAAGAAAGAAAAGCACATTAAATTAATAACATTAAATGACTTATTTTGATTGCTGATCTTTCATGCCTCACTTTATTTTGAAATCTCACATTTGTGTGAATTATTTTTGTGGAATACAATTTTTATTTATTGGGATTTTTTTTGATTGCCAGGCCCTGGGCTGCATTCTTTTCTTGCTGTGCTTTAAACAGCACCCATTCGAAGAAGGAGCAAAGCTTCAGATAGTCAATGGGAAATACGCCATTCCACAGAATGACACCAAGTATACTGTCTTTCACGACCTCATTCGTAAGTATTTGCGGTCTCTCATTGGAAGTGTCTTGACACAATAGTTACTCACAAGATGCAAGAATTGTTGTAGTGCCACACTGCTCCACAGTTTACTGTAGCTGTGAGTCATGATCCAAAAACTACCAATAAGGTATTTATGACCTCACTATACTTTCACAAGTGGTTATACTTTACCATTGCCCCACATTGTGAAAAGGAAAATACGTTTCCTAGCAATTGTCACTGTGTAGTAATCTTTATAATTTCATTTAATAATAATCAACTTACAATAATAAACTTTATTTTATATAGTGCCTTTAAAGGTGGCTTCTCAAAGCGCTTTACAGAATGACAACAATTAACAAAAAAATACGCAAGATATACACAATGAGTGGAGACAGTAGATAGTAGGGAGTACTGAATAAGGTGGGGGAAAAGGGATATATAACGGAACAAGTAAAGTAAAGGCTGTTTTAAAAAAGAACGTGTTGAGTGCAGATTTGAAAGAGCTTAGGGAAGGTGACTCTCTGATATCCTTAGGGATAGAGTTTCAGAGCTCTGGGGCATAACAGAAGGCCCTGTCACCCGTAGAGTGTAGACGGGCTTGGGGAACAGTTAAGAGACCAGAATTAGAGCAGTGAAGGTTGCAAGGTGGAGAGTAGGGCGATAGTAGCTCAGACAGGTACTGAGGTGCCAAGCCATGCAGAGCATTATAGGTGAGCATGAAGATTTTGAACATAAAATCTGACAGGAAGCCAGTAGAAGGACTCCAGGATAGAAGTAATGTGATCACTTGCACTAGACCTAATCAGGATTCTGGCTGCCAGATTTTGGACATACTGAAGTTTGTTTAATCAGGATTTAGAAACCCCAGTGAGTAGAGCGTTACATTAGTCAATTTGGGAGAAGACAAATGAGTTGATCAGCTTTTCAGCAACAGTTAGCAGTAACATAGGACGAAGTCCGGCGATATTTCTGAGGTGCAAGAATGATGTTTTGACTGTGTTGCACATGTCAAGCCAAAATCAAATTTCACCCCCAAGTTTTTCATTTTTGACTGAAGCTCAAGAACAGTACAATCCACAGATAGGGTTGTAGCACTGGCTTTATTGGAAGGTGCCAATAAGCATGACTTCAGTCTTGTCACAGTTTAGATTAAGGACATTTTGAGTCATCCAGGTTTTTATGTCACAGATGCAATTAATGAGAATAGGGCCAGCCACATCAGAGTCAGGTTTGGTATGGATATAGATTTGAGTATCATCAGCATAGAAGTAGAATAGGAGTAGAATAAGGCTTTTTTCTTCTGTTCTAGGATCTATGTTAAAGGTTAACCCTGAAGACAGACTGCCGATCACAGAATTGGTGAACCAGCTGCAAGAGATCTCTGCTGTCAGAAATGTCAACCCTAAGTCTCCCATCACTGAGGTAAAGTCTGTTGTTTCTTCTTAAAATCAGCCCACTACATTTTGAAAACTGATTAATTTGAGTGCCCTCCCTGTGTGTTCCCTGTGTTCTGCACTTCTGAGTGTCAGGTTCATTATTTAATTTGCCTATTATTGTGCTTATACCTTGTAAAACAGTCATAAAATAAGAGTCAGAAACATATGAGTGTATTCTGTTCATAGTGTATAGCATGAATCCAGTGTTTGTTTCAGCATCTTTATCATTAAGAGCTCTTTTCAGTTCACCCTTTCACCCCTTCACTCATTCATGTCTTCAGATCCATGTCTCTCTTCATCTTCAGTGAAGCAATTCTGTACTGCTCTTTGTTCTTAGTGTAACCAGTGTCGATCCATTCTGATTGCTGTTTCCAGCAAATTATCATTCTAATTTCTTCATTCTTTCAGTAATGTCACAGACTGCTGTCCCCCTAGAAATCTTTTACTTTTCTGTTCTGGTACAAATCTGTTGACATTTTTTTGCTTTTTCACCAAACAAAAGTTTACTTGAATGAGTTAGAAAAACACCTTCGTAAAAACTACACAACAAATATACAACCCAATAAAACAGCATGCATAAAAATCATATAGCAGACTAATTGTTACAGAAACATACCAGGACCACTGTTGTAGAGCTACATCTGCAGAAAGTCCTTGTCAGGCTTCAGTGGCATTTTTCATCATATCAACATAAACAGCTAACTCTTTTTCATACATCGCCTCTTATCACTCATTGTTTCCCATTTTTACCTTGCTTCTCTCTACCTGGAGTTCTGCTCTTAGCTTTGAGCTGAAACTGTGTCTCATTATGAACCATTCTGAATAATTGTGTGTCTGAAATGTCATTTGCACAAATGGTTGGAAAGAAGTATGCATATCATTTTGTGTAGTGTGACAATGAGTCACGACAGTATTTGATCGTCTCATTCAAGTAAAGCATTGCTACATCTTCAATATTTTGCAGGGTGACTTGTTTTAACTAGCACACACAAGACTGAGGAATATACTGTGGTATAAGAGAGTCCAAAGTATTGTTCTTAAAAGATTATAAGTGAGGAATAGGTAATGGCTGACCTGAAGTATTTGTTTCCAGTATTCTGCTTATAATTACAATTTTATGTACACGGAGGTGAAGAGTGTACATGACTAAAGTACCAGCACAGTATTTATTAGAGTTCTTAATTTTGGACTGTTCATGTTTTTTTACAGGTATTCACAATCTGTGTGAGGGGACTCTGAGTCTCTATGACTCTGTGACTATGATTTGATAGTTATTGCTGTTTATTTTTATCTCCAGAGGAATCCTAGATTTCCAAAGATCCTGGATTAAATGTAGCATGGTTTTGAAAGGTTAATTTTTCTACCCTTTGCTCAAGGGAGGTGATTAGCATTTCTGCTGGAAACTCAATCTGGCTGTGAAACCTGTTTAGTTTGCTGACTACTGTCTACACTGCGTGTTACAATATTTGATCGTTGAGCTCAGAGTGAGCTCATAGAAGACTGAACTACTGCTTGCTTACTAATTTAGTGAGAAACCACTGAACACTTCAGTCAAATGGTAGAATAAAGAGAAGCTGATCTTTTATGTTTTTATGGCCTTTGTCTTCTGCAAATAAGTGCAAAGTGAGATAGCTGAAACTTGCAAGGAATAGCTTTCATAATTTTCATCTAGTCCAAAATACTTTAAAAGAGCGTTCTTTTAAAATGGCTAAAAATGCATTTGTTTCTCTTTAAGGTGCTAACTTTTTGCTTGTTTGAATTCTGCAGAAGCAGTAGATCGCTCTTTCTTCCAGATGTTTGGACTGGATGCATGTTTTTTGTCAATCTCATGCATACTTCTCGGCGATTTCCATTGTAAAGATCAAATTATTGAAATGTTTGATTTTTTTCCCCCACTTCATATAAATGGCCTTGTTTTCGAACATCCGTGGCCCCGTTTCTTTAGCGTCACTAACATTCTGAAAACAAAAAGATGTCCACCCCCGAATGCAAATCTGGCATTCTTGCATTCTAAGAAGTCAGTAGCCCTATTCATGGCTGCTCTGTTTTATTTTCCCTCTGCAACAAAGGAATTCTTATCTCTTTAAGGATGCGCTGAAACCTCTGACATAATGCTTGGTGATCTCATGCAATTGTGACTGAAGGCTTCGCATCCTTGTCCTCTGCCTGGACGAGAGTGCACGGTCTTACATTTTTCTATCACAGCAAAGCATTCTCCTGTCTCAGGATGGTGCGCCTTCTACTGTGTGTGTGAGAGCAGAATTAGGGAGATGATCTGGGTTAATCTGGTCTTCACGAGTGGGCGAATGAGCTTACCTTCCTGAGAGAAGACACGGTCAAGTTGGTTATAAGAAGTAAGGAAGACAGTTGGACCAGAAGTCTGATTAAAGAAGGCTAGCTTCACTGCACCTCCCCTGGAGGCAGACGAGCAAGCGCTATGTGCGAAGAGAGCATAATATTGTAAAAAAAGACACGGCCTTAGAGCAAACCAAAGGTTGTTTTTTTTTAAAAAAACGTGAATGTCTGGAATCTCCCATGAGTCTCCTTAGCACCTATTTTTGGAAGCCCTCTTACAATGGCTATGAATCGTTGCAGCTGCTGGAGCAGAACGGAGGCTATGGGAACAACGCCACACCCCGGACCTCCGTCTGTGCCCCACCCCAGGGGTCACGGCCTCCCGCGCAGATCAACAACATGCACAACGCAGGTAAGAGTGGGCTTCTGTAGTCCTTACAGTCTCATGCAGGTTGGCACCTGGGTTCAAGATGATATCCATTTGTTTTTGTATGTCTTGTAATTAGTTGTTTTCAAATAAAAAATATAACAAAAACGTAAGCAGGATCAATTTTCCTGGGATTCCTCAGGTATTAAGGTAAAATGGAAAGTGAAGGACCGTTGAAGGAAGGCTTTGACAACAATCCTCTAACCTTGCTTTACCTCTGGCACAGTTTTTTTAACACAAGCATTAATAAGTAAAATATATGAACAGCAATAGGATATCAAACAAATCAGGTCTGGTGGTGCTTCTAAGTTTGTGCATAACATTTAAGATTCACCATGTTGTTGGTGGAGTTAATGTAGAAACATAGTGTGGGGCTGTAATGTCAAAACCACAGTGAAAAACAAAAGCGTTCTACTTCACAGTTTTTCAGCCTGCCTGCTGGCAAGTTCCATCAGTGATTTCTCTGATGTGGGGCTCAGTCTTGTACTTCCTAAAAAACGCTAAGCTTTTGTCTCTGGAAATGCTACAGAGCCTTATTTAATATTCTTGTGTTCTCATGTGGTCTGTTCAAAGAATGTTGATCACAGTCCTAAGAAGGTAAATAAGTGTTTAGATCATGCCAAACTGCCACATATTATGATTTATAAAGGACGTCAATCAATGAAAAGGTTTGAGGCATGTTTTGAAAATAAATTCTAAAATGTGAGTTGGTTAACACACAAGGCTTCTCCTGGGGTATAAGAGGATTTGCTTTCTTGCCATCTGGTGAAGTTTGGCTTTCTGTTGTGGAGGATGGGGGATCAAATTCACATTGTCTTTCTACGTTAGTTCAAGCTATGTGACTTATGGAATCATGTTGTTTATTAGAAGAGAATTTACTGTGGTCTTGACATAATCCTTATTACCTTCACATAGTGATGCCACTTTCTTTGAGGGTTTCATCACAAAACCCGTCCTTATCTGTGTGAAGACCTTTTAAATCTGGTTTAAGCAAGCAACAGAATTCTAGGTAAAACTAAAGCATAGGGTATAGCATATTTTGACTTCTAGAATTTTTTCTAGAAGGTCTCTCATAAAAGGTTGATTCTCTGATTAAAAGCTTTAGGAATCCAAAGAAATGCATGCACAGGGATCAAGAACTGGTTACTAAATTAGAAACAGTGCTTTGCTTCCTGTTAAAGGGAATGATGACTACCTGGCACAAGAACACAATGGTGTGCCAAAAGGATTTGTTTTGGTGCCATAGCTCTTCCTGATTTATTCATCTCTTTAAATATGCAGATTGACATTGAAAAGTGTAAAACAATCCACAATGGCAGTGGTAACATACACTATACATGGTGTAGGTGTAAATATCTGGGTGTTCATTTATATTCTTTTTTGCAATAGAATGTCATTTTAATTTATTGGGGAGTTAGTAAACTAGTGTGTTCAGTTTTGGTTTCAATACTAAAATATAGATGTCTTGTATAGACAGGTTAAGGGAGCTAAATTTCTTGGATCTAGAATAAAGGAGATTAATTTTTGAAGATTTGAATCAAGTATACAAGACCCTTAGGGATACAGATAAGATCTATGCAGGTAACTATTTCATGCTTAGAAGGAAAACAATGCCATTGATTCACAGTTTAAAACTTGTGAGGGAATTCATTTCAGATACAGAATAGAAAACACTTCTTTACCCAAGGAGTTGAGAGTTTCTGTAACAGACTCCAGACACTTCTAAACGTTTGCATAGGAACTCAACTATCAAATGAGCAGTGATCCAAATTGCTTCATTTTCAACTTCTGTGTTCTACAACAAGCTTTTAGTATTTCCCATTTTCTGTCAGAACATATACAGTCCTAGGATGATGATGATGATGATAATAGTAATAATAATAGTAATAATAATTGCTTACACTTATAAAGCGCTTTTCTGGACACTCCACTCAAAGCGCTTTACAGGTAATGGGGACTCCCCTCCACCACCACCAATGTGCAGCATCCACCTGGATGATGTGACGGCAGCCTTAGTGCGCCAGAATGCTCACCGCACATCAGCTATCGGTGGGGAGGAGAGCAGAGTAATGTAGCCAATTCATAGAGGGGATTATTAGGAGGCCATGATTGGTAAGGGCCAATGGAAAATTTGGCCAGGACAACGGGGTTACACCCCTACTCTTTTCGAGAAGTGCCCTGCGATTTTTAATAACCACAGAGAGTCAGTACAGTGTCCCCGTCACTATACTGGGGCATTAGGACCCACATGGACTGCAGGGTGAGCAACCCCTGCTGGCCCCACTAACACCTCTCCCAGCAGCAACCTTAGTTTTTCCCAGGAGGGAAAAAAAAACACCTAAGGATTTACAAAGCAGCCGTGTCAGGTCTTTGGTATCTTAGCTGTGTAGCATGTGGAATTTACCAGGATTACTTTTTAGAAAAGTAACATAATATCATTTAAAAAAATGAGAGGTGACAATCATTCCCCTGTGGTGGGTATTGGGTAATTGACAGTTACATCTATATATAATATTTGTGTGCGAAAGTTTGAGAATTCAGGTATGTGCTCTTAGTGTGTAATATCGCTTTTCTTTCCAGAATAATATGTAAAAAATCTTGAAATATTTGTTCAACAATTAATTAAATTATATTTTATATATACATTATATTCCGGTGGAGAGCTGCTATAAATGTTATATATGTGTATGTTTATATATGTATATATATATATGAGTATAAATATGAAAAAATGTTATATATTGTTATGTTTGGGCCTATATATTGCTATATGTTATATTCCATGCTATATCTAGATGTAAACACTCCTCAAATGTCTGTTTCTCTCAGGGGTTTATGGTTCTGAGTGTGACCAGTCCATGACTGGAGGCTTCTTTGATATCTTGAAAGGAGGAACAGAAAGGTTTTTGTCAAACATCAAGGACACCTCATCGAAGGTCATTCAGTCAGTAGCTAGGTGAGTCAGCGTGTGAGTTGAGAGTTGAAATTATTAAAAATTAAATCAGATGGTTACTATGACTGTTTTCTTGTTTTTTAAAATCAACCACTGCATTATCATTTTGAACATTTTAGAAATAATTGCAATGCAATTGCTGAGTCATTATTTTCATTTATTTAAGCCTTTAAAATAATAAAATATATTAAATATCACTTTGCTGAGCAATTCATATTTGCTTTGTTAATCATTACTAATCAATGTTTATTGTTATTAAATAAGTCAGGGCTGTCCAATCCCTTTCCTGGAGGGTCAGTGCGTCTGGGTTTTCGGCCTGAGGAGTTAAATCGGCGAGTTACTTGCTTAACTTGACCAGTTTAACAGTTTCACCAATCTCTTCAGGTCCTGAAGCTTTAGATAGACATTGAAAACTTGTAGACACATTGACTTTTCCAAGACCAGAATTGGATACCCTGGTTAACAGTTCTTCTCTTGTCTGACAGTTAGCATTGTAAGATCTTACTTTTCACATCCACACTTAATACCACCAGGAGCAGGGCTTCTCACTTAAACACACAAACGTTAATTTGACCGTTTATTGCATCAACACTCCAGATCCTGGAGGGCCGGCACGTCTTTTTGTTTTCAATCCATCCTGGACACTAAAGGAACAGGAGTGAATATCAGTGCTTTACTGTATCTGTTTTTGAAAGCTGGAAGTAGTTGAAGGGGAACTTGCCGTACCACCCTAGTCTGATCATTAGGGTGCTGCATATAGTAACAGAACTGTATCTTACACAAGCAGCATCCAGACTAAATACATTTCCTGTTTCTAATAATATATTGCTGTCTAACAACAGCATTAAAGGGTATGGGGAGACTTCTTTTGATAATCTTCAAAAACTTTTTTTTAGGATTGGCAGATTTCAACTAGAAGGGAAACCAAAACGTTTCAGTTTCTGATATCAGCTTGGAGTTGATTATAACAAACACTTTAGCAAAACAGAATAATTATTTTGGAGCCGCTGAAGGAGAGGTGATGCTGACCTCCTGGATATTTTCTTAGCTTTCGTTGCATGGTCCACAATTTTCCACAAATGTAACTATCATTTGCCCATTTTTTCCCGCATCACTCCCTCCTGCACCACTGCTCATGGTCTTTTGACTACATCCAATAGCAACCAAAGGTAAATATTTCCGGGCCTGTGTGCGTGTGTCAGTGTGCCAACTGTCACGGTACCGAGCTTGGTATGTGTGTAACCATAGCTTGTTGGCCCCTTGCATTTTAAACTTTACTAGCTGCGTAGAAACAGATGTAGACTAATACATGCATACTAAAAAGGCTTTTTGTGTTTTTGCTTCGAAATGTGCAGTGTCTATGTTTGCAAGCCAGCTGGCATATAGCCTAGATAGGAAATGGATTTCTAGCTTAATGCAGAGTCTCAAGATTGCTCACATAATTCCTTCTCACTGGAAACACTACTCACTCTGCTGAAGCATTCTTATTACCAGGACTCGCAAAACCCTCTATCCCATGAATGTAATTGGTTATTTAGATATTTATACATCATTCTGTTTTTATTTGGTTTCTGCAGCCCTAGAAATCCTGCTTGTGACAATTCCCAGGAAGTGATCACAGGTTGCACAGTATAGACCCTATAATTTGTAAAAGATGTCTGACTGTGAATTATATGTTCCTCATTCAAATTATAGATAAGGCTAATTGCTGCAGTGTCACGAACAAAATGCACAGCCATGTCACACCTCGGATTGTTGACATAGTGTAAAAGCATGTGGCGTTATACAGTAGATATGGAAGCTATGAATCCAGTGTTTTGTTAAAGAAAATGAAAAGAGAAAATCCCTGAGTTCTTTAGACAGCCACAAGTAATTATGTCCCCAGTTTGACTTTTGTAAAAAGCAAACTTCTCTCCCTACCAAGGACAATCAACTTTTTTACAGCATCATTCTATGATTTAGTCAGTGCTGATTGTAAAGTATCTTACATAATTTCTTTACTTTCCTTAAAGATAATTGCTCTTATATTTTGGTAAGAAGGAACTTGGAATTGAATGCAACATTAGGCACCCCAGTGGTTTTATTGCATGGTATCTATCTATACAAACAGCACAAATTCTTGGACTTCTTTGTTTGAGAATATTTGTGTTATTTATTCAAGAAATCATGCTGTCTTGAGCATATACATTTAATTATATCTTCATTTTATGTATAAAAGGCAACCTTCAAAGTTTTCACTTAACTAGGCTATAACTGAAAACACACTCAACATGGTTATAGAGGACATTACTTTGGTAGCAAAACTTTCATTCCTAAAAATATAACAAGATGTATTGGTTTAGGCAAATGGAAAGTGTCACTTTCTATCCTTTTAAGGCTTCCATGACAGATTAAGGTTTCATTAGCCTTTGAATAGACCGGTCTTTTGTTTTGCTGTGTTGGGGATCTGTAAAATAGACATCCTTCTCTAACGAGCCACCGACTCTGACAAAAGTAAAAACATTTTTCTTGCTCAAGCATTCATGTGGGGAACGGGGGTAAGAAAATAAATAGAAATGTCATTTGGTTTGGAAAGCGCTTATTAGTTAAAAACTATTATTTTTGTTTCCATCGGCAGTTGATATTTTAAAGTACAAATTTCATTGTTTTTATGACCGTGATATTTCTTAGTTGTAATACGTGCAGTTCTGTGTCTGGGCCTCTTTGAACCTCTCGAAGAATTCATATTTGCATAGTTTTAGTGAAGTCATCCTGTTGTGCATTTGCTGTTATTGAAAAGAAAAGATGATGGATTCTTCTAGACCAGCTGTTCAGAAGCAGTGGCTGCATACAGGCAGACCAAGAGAGCTTGCTTTAAAGCATGGCTCACTTGGATATATTACTGGTGAAAAAATTAAATTAAAATAAGTTTAAAAACCTCTCTGTGTCTCCTTCAGTGACAGAATTTTCTTTCTTGTTGTTTTTCGGTCATTTTGTCCAAGCCAGCTGTTTGTGTCAATGCTACTTCACATGTAATGTTAGCTTTTTAGTTCTTCTGCCAAATTATACCTTAAATATTATATCTTCTTTCTTCTTTGTTGATGCAGTTCAAATTTCCACTTCCTAAAGCTAGTCTTTTTGTTATGTCATATTCTGAAATATCAAAGTGATTTTTTAAAGACAATCTTAATCCTTGATTTACACTTGGTTAACTTTAATCTGCAGTTGGTTAATCCCAGGTCTAAATTGGTTTTAAACATAGTTAGACACTGCCTTTTAGTGTAATTTGACACTATCATTTCCAAACGGTTTTAAAAGCATGCTCCAATCTGTATTAAAAGCTTGATTTAATGAGTTTATGTGTTTTGGTTTCAGCAAGGAAAATCATGGAGCTTTTTAATCAGTAATTACAAAGTGGATTTAAATTTCAATTTGGACTAAATCATATTTTGGTCCTCGTTGAGAGCACAAACTAATAATGTTTTAAAAACATTATTTTCTACAGTGTCCATTACAACTGATTATTTTTCTTCTATGTTCCAGCTATGCAAAGGGAGATTTGGATATTTCCTACATCACTTCAAGAATTGCAGGTAGGACATGCAATCATTTATCTGGTCTATATTCATTAGCAAACTTTTACTAGTGGGTTGTTTGCCCACATTCACAAAACATGATTATATGAAAATCTGTATGGAGTTTTTAAAATGTCTTTTCCTTTTTATCATACTATATGTGGAAGGTAAAATTAGGAGTGTTCTGTTGGATTGAATCCCACTTGAAAACAGCTGTGTTTTGTCAGGCAATTTTTACCTTTTTTATTCCTAAATTCTGTTGTTTTCCAAATGTTGTAGATGCCCATAGATACTTTGTTTTTACAGCTTTAATGAAGACTGGAGTGGAGTAGTTTTGAAAGAGTATTCTTTTCACACTTTATTTTGACCTTGTTGTCATGGTTTTCTCTTTAGTGATGTCCTTCCCAGCTGAAGGAGTGGAGTCTGCCATTAAAAACAACATTGAGGATGTGAGGCTTTTCCTGGACTCTAGACACGCAGGCCACTACGCTGTATACAACCTGTCCAAGCGATCCTACCGGCCCTCCAGGTTTCACAACAGGGTAAGCTGCAACAGGATGCAGGAAGGAAGGCATTTATTCATGCTTTGTATCCTGCCCAGAATCTATAATGTAAAAAGGCTCAGTACCACCTTGTAGCCTGTTGTCATCTGATGATGGAAGTTAATCTAGGCTGGGTTCCATCATGAGTGGGACGGAAGACCACCTGGGAACTCTAGTTACCTGCTGCAAATTCTGTTGGTGGACCAGTAGGTGGTGCTCTTCCCTCAGTACTAGAACTTTTAAATGAATACCCCAGTATGGTGGTCAGGTACGCTCGTGTACAAGCTGTCACCATTAGAACACAAGGTGTCTCAAAACATGTCTACATACAGTAGCAGGCCATTAAAGATCCCATACATTTAACATTTTAATTTTTGTTTCTCTATCAAGTCATTCTAGCAATGGCATATACACTGTAATCTAGAATTGCTTGCAAATCTATAATTTACACTTATTTAAGTGTATATTGATTGCAGAGGTAAAATTATAGGGTTCTTTCTCAAATAATAGAGTACTAATGCACTAGCATTATCTTTGGCTAGTGGGATTAGGGTAGCAGTGGTTTTCAGATAGTGTTTATTTAGAAATATCATGGCTATGAAATGCACTTTTCACTGCAAACTATAGTCACCTGCTTGTTGCTGTAGAAATATAAAATGTTGATTTAAGACTTTGTAGTAAAGCCAGAACAAAACACCTGAAGACCAATCATTCATCTGTTTTTTTTTCAGTCCACTTTTTCTGTAAGCATAATGTTTTTGCTCATAAAAGCATGAATCAGTCTGGTATAAGGCAACAGTTTTGTCGAAGTTGTTTCTTCAAGAAGAAAGCACAATACCAGTTGTTACAATCCTAACTTGTAAACATCTAGCTTGACTGAATGCAAAGTGACAGCTGGGGTTGTTATTGTGGCTGTCATCAGGTCATGTGATAGCCACCTGTACCATCGTACCAGAAAAATAGAGAATATTACTGTAATAAGTACACTCAATTAGACTCTGCGATTATGAAGAGGTCTCTTTTTTTCCTGTCTTTTAGGTTTCAGAATGTGGCTGGCAAACAAGACGAGCTCCCAACTTAAAAAACCTATACAGTATCTGCAAGAATATGCACCTCTGGCTCAAACAGGACCAAAGGAATATCTGTATTGTTCACTGTCTGGTAAGTCTGACTCTGTTTACATTATTGATGGGCTATCAACATCAGATTTTGATCAGTCTTGGAATTTTTAATCATTGTTGTGGTGATAAGATTTATATTTTGCTTGGTAATATTTTTTCAACTTTGTGTAATCCATCAAAAGTTTGTTCAGATATTTTATATTTATCACCAGCCACATTTTAGCAGGATTAATGAGGCACTCCACAACAAATAAACGTGTTTACCTCAAAACTGCGGTCAATACATTTGTGTTATAACAAGTTATTTTCACCTGTTGCTAGTAAAGGGAACCAAAATTGGTTGAAATTGGTCATTCACAGTTTTTGATTATGATAATTCCTTGCCTTTATAGAGTGATTTTCATCCCAAAGGATCCCAAAAATCTTGACATGTAGGAAGGAACCCTAAATGTTTAAGTACTTCATCCACCACTGAAGAGCAGCACCCTTTTGGGTAATATCTGGCAGCCATTAAGTGCCCCGCTACAAGATAAAGTGTTTAGTGAATAATACGAAATTTCTTCCCCCGTCAAATTAAATTGTAAACTTGGGGAGTTTGTGCAAGCCCAAAATAGAACATAGCCCGATCATGTGTTGACATCCCTATACTTCTGATCAGTTCCATCATATCTCTAATGACCACATAGACTTTGGTTCAATGTCTCACCTAAAGAACTGCTCCTCCAATAGCTCGTCATCAGTGACTCTACAAGAGCAGTGGTCTGGAAATTCAAGTCCAATGAGAAGAGTAAGCCCATTAATCCCACTCAACCAAGTTGCTGCCATTCCTTTAACGTCCATCAAAAAGCTGCACATTTTGTTCAGATCTCAGTGCTCTTTCCATCATTATTGAGGGTGTCTTTCAAAGCACAATGTGAAACCTTTTTTTTCATGCACCTGCAATTTCCTCATGGATAATTGTTGTGTGCGGGACCATCAGCATCACATCTGAATTGTCTTGAAAGATTTTGGTGTCAGCGGTGGGGTGTTCGCATTGCATTTATTGTGGAGGAATGTGATCGGTGTGCCCAAGGGTGATTGTTCTTTATGTATTTGGTATTTTCAGGATGGCAGGGCTGCTTCCGCAGTTGTCGTTTGCTCTTTCCTCTGCTTCTGCCGTCTATTCACCACGGCAGAGGCTGCAGTTTACATGTTCAGCATGAAGCGCTGCCCCCCTGGAATCTGGCCCTCCCACAAAAGGTAAACCAGCATTTCTTCACTAGGAAGTCTATCTGCTGACTAAAAGGCTCATGCTATAGAGTCAGTTTTCAGTTCAGTTTATTTGTCATATGCACAAGTGCGATTAAATGCTTATTTGCATGTGCGCTCCTATACAAGGACATTCAAGGAATCACCAAAAACACAAACACAAAACAATAGCAGCAACAACAATAAGTTAAATAACATATTACTTTAAAAAAGTCGCAGAAGCAGTGTGAGAAAAAAACATCGGTGTGAGTCAGTGGTAGGGGTAGAGTTCAGTAACCTGACAGCTTGTGGGAAGAAACTGTTTCTGAATCTGAACTTCTGTGCCTTTATGCTCCTATAAGGCTTACCAGAGGGAAGGGGGGAGAAAAGTGAGAAACCCGAATGACTGTTCTCCTTAGCAATACTTCCAGCCTTCCTGAGATGGCGAATTGTAAAAATGTTCACAGTAGAGGGGAGCTGTATTCCAATGATGGATTGGGCTGACCTGATCACCCCCTGTTACGCCTTCTAGTCAGACAACGGCCAGCTACTAAACCACACTGCAAAACCACACATGAGCACACTTTCATTAGCGTACTGGTAAAGTGTGGTAAGGACAGCTGAAGATGGACAACATTTTTTCAACTGTCTCAGGAAGTAAAGGTGCTGTTGTGCCTTCTTTGTAGCTCCAGTTGATTATTATAGTTGAGTCATATTTGATTACCAGGACCATTATGCTCCAGGACAAGATGAGAACAGGACTGTTCCTACACAGAGTGATATCTGTTAAGAGAAATTGGGAGGAACCCCCTTCTTGTTTTCAGACCAGCTTAAACCACTCCCTCAGATGCAAGACATTTTATGTTAAATGTGCTTTATTATATATGTAGTCTCAAAATGTCTGATTTGAGAGAAATATATGTGTCTACCTGCCAATTCTGTTTGGACGCCATCCCTGGGATGTGAAAAACATTTAAACATCATTAAAGCAAAGTTAAGTCGGCCTGTTGCTAAACAAATGGAATGCAGAAACTACTGGGCAGTCCTTAATATAAAGAAAAAAGATTTGTGTACACTGAGTATCTCGACAGTCTTGCCTTCCTTTGGGTACAAGCAAATTCATAATGGCAAGTTGATCTTGATGAGGAGTGGACTAACAAGTCATTAAAGGTTGTATTTGTTATCCATTTTCTCTAAGGAATTTTCCTCTTAGCAAACCCCTGAGCATTATTTTCCCATTCTTTCCCACTTAAAGTAATGGTAATAAAGTCTCTTGACGCTAAATTACAAAATTCATAACATCATAAGTGATTATGCTTGCTTTGCTGATATCTTTATTTACTTGACCTATATTTCAGGAAGAAAACCACGGTATTAAAATGTGTTGTTTCACAGAGCTGTCACTGTTGGCGTTTTGAAGTGTTTTTGCTGTTTCTGACATGACTGCTAAAAGAAAATACCTCTCGGATCCATTGATGTCCCGTCTGCTTTCCACACTCTGCAGATACATCGAGTATATGTGTGACATGATGGCGGAGGAGCCAATTATTCCTCACAGCAAGCCTATCCTCATCAAGTCGATCGTCATGACCCCTGTACCCCTCTTCAACAAGCAGCGCAACGGCTGCCGGCCCTTCTGTGAGGTCTACGTGGGGGACGACCGGGTAGTCACTACCTCCCAGGAATATGACAGAATGAAGTAAGAGCTGGAAATTTAAGGAAAAATGTTACGTTTTCAGCACAGTTTTAAATCCTGGTTTTGCGTAGTTTTTCATAGTGATCGCAGCTCCTTACTTGTAAACTGTTTATTTAGATTGCAGCTCTACCAAGATTTTAATGCTGCAAATAAATTGGACATGTGCAGAATTTAATAAGAGGCAAATACAAGGTATGAGATTGATAAACAGTGCCTACTCATGTGGAAGCACTGCTCCAAATATATTTTTAGTCGTATCAGTGAAGTTACCTTCTGTCCATGCGTGATGGTATAGCTGTTTTTAACCTGAATGAGTGCTTTCAATGATCAGAGTTGTGCTGAAAATAATAATCGGCAGTAATAATTTCTGTGCTCCTTGTTCTTTTTTTTTCTACCTGAGTGTAGCAATTATTAGGCTAAAATTACTGTCAAGTTCGTTTATGTGTTTCTCATCCAGGGCATTGAGATGCATATTCTTTGATGATAGGAACTTGCATCATACTCTGTCAGAATGTGAATGAACAGACATCTTAAATGTCACTTTTCCCTGTGTAGGGACTTTAGAACAGAGGATGGAAAGGCAGAAATACCTCTCGACATCACTGTCCAAGGAGATGTCCTCATTGTTATCTATCATGCCAGATCCACTTTGGGAGGCAGACTGCAGGCTAAGGTAAGGAGAACACAAAAAACGCGTTTGTGAAATTCTTTGTTGCTTCTTGGCCTTTGTTTGTCACCCTAACAAAATGCAGAGAAAATAGAAGCACATAAACTATTTTACTGTTCAGTTGAGAAATGGAAAAGTAATTTTCATTCATATATTTTTGCAATAAAAAATGGATGTCATTGACCTGCCTTTTTCTTTATTTGTTCATTAGATGGCTTCAATGAAGATGTTCCAGATTCAGTTTCACACAGGGTTTGTGCCCAGAAATGCGACCACTGTCAAATTTGCAAAGTAGGTGTTTCCCTTTTACTTAATTTTCCCTTTCTCTAAATGTCATACAATCTTATAAACTTACCAGGGAACCTTTAGTTTAAATCTTTCAGAGCAAGGCCTAATTATTACAAGGGCATGTGTTGTGCTTTATTTATCTTACAAGGAAACTGTGGTTATAGTGTTTTAAAAAAACAAAACAAGCATTTGCTATGCTTCATGGGGCTGAGAACGTTAATTAGCTTTAACCATTTGGCAATCATCTAAACTGATTTCTAATTTCAATCCCAAAATTACTGTCAATGATCTCTTACAGTGAGTGATTCCCACACAAGCTTATTTTTTGGAATCTGATGCCATTGAAAGTGATACATTCCTGTCTTCTCTGTCCTACCCTTCAGATATGACCTGGATGCCTGTGATATCCAAGAGAAGTACCCAGACCTTTTCCAGGTCAACCTGGAAGTGGAGGTGGAACCCAGGGATCGACCATGCAGCAAGACTCCACCCTGGGAGAACTTTGCTACCAAGGGCCTCAATCCCAAGATCCTTTTCTCTAGCAGGGAAGAGCAGCAGGAGATCCTGACCAAATTTGGTGAGTTACCATAGCAACAACTGAAGCATTTGAACCAAATACCCAAGTGCTGATGAGAGAATTAATTATATAGGTAGGCAGGAAAGTGCCAGGAAATTAAATCAAATCAAAACATCTCATGTGGAGCTGACAGATTGATCCTGGTGAAGATTTTAAAATCAACCTTGAATTAATATCATATTTATTGATAGATTATATGCTATTGGGTAGTGAATAAATAGGTGAATTAGGTTCTTGTGCTAAAGATTGACAGCTGTCTTTATTAACTTAATTTAAATATTAAATATTAAATACATTAATATACCACTATGACTAGGATATAATTCTGATGAGGTTAAAACGTTGTGAAATTAACATGTACAGGATTGATTTACTTTTCAACAAAAAGCAGTATGTGGACCAATATGTTTAATACAAACAATGAATTGTTTTGGTGACATGCAAGAACAAAACACCTTCAAAAATCATATATCCGATTTACAGGTTGATGAGTTATCAAGTGAATAAATACACATTCCATTGAAAATGTATGTTTTTACAAGCAGCCTACGTTTTGCTTTTCCCAGCTGAGCATTTGCATTTTTGACACTGAAAAGCACAGGATGCAAGAAAAATCACTGGCATCACATTCTTTGAAGAACGTTTTGAAATGTTTCTTCATCCTGCATTTTGTGTTATAGAGCTTGAGACTCTGCTACTGTATTTATTTTAATGACGCAGTATGTCAGCAGTTTCTTTCAAAGTACATCAGTGGCTGTCGGTCTGTATCTTATCCTAGTGCTAATCATTATACTGTTGTGTTAAGAATCAAGGTAATATTTAAGTCCTGTACAGTAAATGAGTACATGTAAGAACCGTAGGTGTTCAGAGTTAGGGAAGAAGAATTCCCCTGAAACAGAACCTGCCTGGTTGGATGAACTAGGATACAATAACACAATAATTCAAAAGGCTGATTGTCATTTTTATAATCAGGACAATATTTCTGAAAGGTATTTTCATTAAATTGAATTTACTGTTGTTTATAATACAATGTAAAAAAAGAGAATTGTTAAATGAATAATAATTAATAATAATTTTTAATTTGTTTTTTTACCATGGGGGCATAAGATCTAACAATTCCAATTTTTTGTAAATTCAAATAATTTGCTAATTAGTTTTGTACTGAAGCCCTAAATAAACATGGTCTATTGTCTCTGTAGATTTGTGTTAAGGTTATGCTGCTTCTACAATGAACTTACTGTGCAGAAAGTATTGCCCTTCCTTCCTTGACCTCTTCTCTCTTTTCATAATTAGTGAAGGACCTTTTCACAGTACACTGAACAGTATGATTTATTCATGGCCAGCAAGTAAACAACTGCTGACTTCAGTTGCTGCTGACTTCAGGTACAAAGTGCTTTGAGAATGTGTCCTGTTCATGTCTGCTCTCTACCAGGCAAACCTGAGCTCCCCAGGCAACCTGGATCCACAGCCTTTTATGATGCAGAAGCAGCCAGGTCAGACCAACCCCAGGATGGCTCCAATACTGAACCAGAGTCGCCGCAGAGCACCGACACTAACGCCAATAACTTCTTCCAGACACTCGAATGGGATGGTGAGTGAGAGTTGCTTTTGTACTGGGCTGAGTCGCCTCTCCAAGGTTCAGTAAACACACGGGGCTGACTGCTGGCTGAGCAATTCCAGTACTTGTATTGCCTTGGCGGACAGGTGGAGTTTGCAAATTAAATGGCTAGCTTTTAGTAACAAGTTGACTTTGATTTCAGTGAAACGTAGAAGAGCAACAGGTTTGTTAACCCCAGTCCCTGGTAAATAATTAAATAATAGTTTTACTATACATAATCTGTTCAACATTAATCGTAGAGAACTTGTGAAAAAAAGTGATTAAGAATAATTATGCTGCATTCTCTCGATTGTTTGAGAGAGAGTGGAACAAAATCAGGACACTGAAAAATGGACTTAGCCGCTGGCTTTGTTTGTAAGTACAGTTAGCCATGTCACAGCCAAAGCCACAAATCAGGTGTATAAGGGAAGTTACAAGAACACTCCTTCCTGTTTCAGATGGGAGAGGACGACAGGATGTGCCTGATGGACAAGCCGTCCCTGACAGGGTGGAAGATCTAGATGACATTAGCGAGCCCTCGGAGGATGAGTACCCCCCTTTCTCTGGACACATTGGGGATCCCAGGGGGGAGGAAGGGGAGGTCCCCTCGAGAGAGAACAGCCAGGCCCTCTTTGAGGTGGATTTCCACAAGCCTTCCCAGGATACCCTATCAGAGGACAGCGTGGATCTGCTGGGGCTCAACACAGACCCCCAGCTGGAAGCACCCACTGCTCCAGCCCCCCCGAGTGGGGGTATGAAGAACTCCTCCAGCAATGCCGACCTCCTCAATGACCTTTTTGCCCCCACCAACATCCCCTTAGCGCCCAGTGCACAAGGAAGCACTGAGGATCTGATTGGAGTAGACAAGGACGGGGATTTGTTCTTCAGCGCTCCCACTAGTAACACACAGGGTCCACTGCCAGCTACCACAGCGCCACAGGCCCCTCAAAGTAAGGGAGAGCATTTTATCTTCTAAACCATTTCCATATGTCTCCATTAGCAACCAAGTGCTACAAGCTGTTCCTCATTGTCTGTTGACAAGTGTTTCTCTCAAATTAAATTGTTCCAAAATTAATTCCACGGGCTGGTGCTGAAATTTTCTCCCTCAAGGAGCTTTGTAGCTTTCACATGGGAGAATGGCATTGCCCTTACCTCCTTGACCGGGTTGTCAGAAGTGACACATCCCTACTGCTGAAATTCCCTTATCTTGGAAATGACTGTATTTAAATAAGGAGGCTTTTTAAAGTTGGATCTTGTGTTCAGAAAAACACTTTAGGGGTTGTTCCCAAAAACAAATGGACTATCCATATCACCCCCATTAAAATACAGTGACAGCCTTTTTATCTCAGTCATAAAGCCACCATAACATGATGGTTATGCCATGTTATACTCACAGTTTCTAAAAGTGACAGAGAATTAGTCAGTTGCAACTTCAGTGTTTCCACGTGCGACGATGGAGCTGGCTGTTAATGGTGATGTGTTAATGAATTCAAATTATTGTGACAGAAAGGCAAAGGAAGTTTCTGTCAATAATGTATCCTTAGGGAGGGGAGGGGCTAATTAGGATAATAAAAATTATCCTAAGAGAGGGACATCTGTAAAAGTGATTAATTGTACTACAGGCATGAGTTTGAAAGTTTGAGTGGTGTTGTGGGTTAATACCTTTGGTAGGGCACTGTGGTTTTACTTTTTAGCATGGTGCTTCACCAGAATTGTGCCAGTAAGTTTGCCAGATTTATGGACAAATATAAATGAAATTTTTGCCATTTTTGGAAAAAGCATCAGACAAAAAAAATGAGTAACTTATGCAGTCGTTTACAATTCACTGTTTTCCCAAAGTTTGTAAAACGTGAGTAAAACGGACATTAATATTGGAGTTCCATGATTGTTTGTTCACTGTGAGGGCATATAGGAAATTATCGCTCTCTTGCCATTTTGTTTATGGAATGCACAACCAAAAAAAAGGTTGTGTAAAACAAATGTCAGTGTTATGATCTGATTGAGGTCATTTCATAAAAAAGAAATAGATGTGCAGTACAGTAACACTATTGTGTTTTTGTACCAAAAAAATGGAATTGGTGTTTTACTGAACCAAAGAGCCTTTTCTGTCATTGGCATTTTCTTTTTTTTTTTAGATAAACCCAAAATTAGCCGAAATTTTTAATGTTATTGTAAATTAGAAGACATTTGGACATGGAAGTCGTTAGGACGTATTCATTCTTGGCATTTTGGGAAATTAGTGACCTGTCATTTGGAACTGTTTCATCATTGTCTTTAGACTTCGATATTATTTATGTGGTTCCAGCTCTGTTTCTCACAGGCATTTTTAAATTGTTTAACACACCCTGGCTGTTTACTGTCACCACAGCCACCGACCCCTTCGATCCATTTCGGATCAGCTCCTCAGGGACGTCCTCTTCCACAGTACAGCAGCCAGGCCCCGACCTCTTCGGAGACTTCCTGAATGCTGAGGGAACTTCCAGCAGTTTCCTGGGCAACCACCCAGGCCCGCCCCCCTCCTCCAGCTCAGGCTTCTTCAACCTCAGTAGGCCACCATCTAACATTAAAATACCCACCAGTTCGATCACTGAAAGAACATTCCCATAAGCTTTATAAGGCAAAGCTGACTTAAGATTGTTGTGGTTTGTGTGATTCACTGTAGTGAATGGAATTAGGATGGAACTAATCAATTTTAATTTGGTTTATATAAGGATGAGATAGAGTTTCATAGGTTTAATGGCTTTTCAGTTTTGTGACACAGTTTATCAGCTTTCCTCTTTGTAGGCAATTTCTCCAAATTGTCTTATGCCACCAGTACAATGATATTTTTAATGAAAGCCCTTTTTGTGCATTTTTTTAACCGAACTCTGTTTTTTCTGAAGACAATTTGTCGTCTGATTCCTCAAAAATGGCGTCGTCTGCCAGCCAGCCTGACCTGCTGGGAGGCTGGGAAGCTTGGGCCTCTAATTCCAGTAGCAGCAGTAGGATTCCTTCCTCAAGCAGCAAACCTGCATTCACAGGTGTGGATAGATTACAGTGATCTAAACACCTCCTGCTAGCTTCCCAGTGGGTCTTAAGGGGGGGATGCAGGGAATTTGGTATGTTTTAGTGATTCACAATATCAAAAGTTATCGTGAAAGCTGTTATCATCTATGATAATGTTATGGAAAGGGGGATGGCTGAGTTTCAGCAACCTTACCAAATATAATATTGATGTATAACAGTAAAATAGTGCACAAGAAATTTGGAAAGTTAACTCTTTTGTTTACAGTGATGTCTTGCTTCTTTGAACAGTGGTACATAAACCCTTGTAACTACAGTACAAATAAATATAAAACTAAATGGGTTAGCGAATAGAATTGGGGTATTCCAAAGTGGAGATTAAATTAGGAATGTAGCCACTGAATATCACTTTTCTGGCTTAATCTAATTTGTTAGTTTGATTTATCTCACTTATAGCTCCTACATCCGGTGTCTCTTCTGGCTCCTCCTTCGTTCAGCCCAAGTCTCAGAGCTTTGATCCCTTTGCAGACCTGGGTAATCTTGGCGCCACACTTCCAGGTAATGGTAGTGGTTTTGAGACTTGCGCAAAAACATCCAAATCCAGAAAGACTCCATAATACTCCATAAATCTCATAAAATATCAGATAATATTCGGAGCTCTCATATAAACCAAATGCTTATTACTGAAATATATGGATATGTTGCTTTTGCTTAAGATTAAGAATAATGGTAGTGCACCAAACTGCAAAGCTCATTTCCTTCCATGCTACATTCATGAGCGTGAAAAGTTAGCTGCCTATATACTGGATACCAAACTCCAGACCTCTATATGTGGATATACTGATTGATTTAAATATTCCTAGTAAATAATGCATAATTAGGCTACTGAGTGTTAATATGCAGCAAATATCTTCCGTATCTGTAAGTGCTGTGTCTGCAATTGCTAGGGATGCTAAAATCTAAAAGATACTTTTCAGATTTATGTATACAGAAACTACAAACGGGAGTTTGCATTCTCTAAGCAGGCAATAGACATGAAAAAATTTGTAATACAGAACCATTTATTGTATGTTGCTGCTGTTTCCTCTCCCAGTCTTGTCATAAAAAGCTTGTTTCAACCTGTTACAACCTTACATCAGCTGTGTTAAATAATGACTGGTACAGTGAGGATCCTGGGAAAAGGCTACCAATAGGTTAACACATGGCTTCTCCAACTGTCAGGTCATTGTGTGCCAGGTTAGGTTAATGTGCATCTCGGGACAGAGTGGACAGCTAGTTGTAAAGAAAAAAGGTTTTCTGAACGTCAGTGTGTTCTACTAATCCGTTTCTCCTTTGGAATGGCACACCACACAGTGAAAATGGCATACCACCAGTTGACATCCTGAATTTTAAGGACTGTCTTCTGTCCCGTTTCTAGGATCTGCAAGCAGTGGGTTTACAGCCACCGGTTTCAACCAAAAGGTGAACCAGCCGCCCAAAGCTGCGAATCAGTGGCAGGCAGGCCACCCTGCGACAGCAGGCAAGCCCTGGACACAGCAGCCCCCCAAGTCGCAGCCCCCCAAGCCCGCTGCCCAGCCCAAGCCCAACTACAACCTCAACTTCAGTGTAATTGGTGGCCGAGAGGAAAGGGGAATTAGAGGGCCCGGATTTGGTGAGGAGCTTACAGTGGTTTCAGATACACAAAGACAGAACAGTGTTTTACATAAAATGTAGTAATGTGGGTTTTACTACAGCTGGAACTCTAGAGATTTCCTCACTTTAAATTTAGATGCAGTCAGTGACAGAGACAAAAAAGAGCAGACAAAAGAGATGACTTGGCTTTTATTATCTCTCTTCATCAGTAAGAGTGGTTCCAAACAGGGTCTGTAAAACTTACAGATGTCCTTAAGTACATATAGCATGATGATTCATGACTAATTTTGCTAGAAGCACTCTAGGATAGAAATAATATCATGAAAGGTAATAAAAAAAAATCACATCTAAAAAAAATCTAGGATAAAGCAACAATTTATTTGGTTGCTTTTAGCTGAAGGTTTGTATTGGGCTTTGGAAGAAGGTGGACACGCTTCTTATTTGAGCACTTTTTTAAAAATGGGACAATTAATTTTCTGGATTTTAAAGGACTGGGACTATGTGAAACAGAGTAGTGCTTTGAAAATCTACCATTTTTACCAAAAGATGCCTTTTGTCATTAATATCTGTTTCTTGATTGGTTTGATGTTTTGAACAGGAGTGTCTAAGTTATCTTTCTGAACTGTGTTCAATTGGTTTTGTTAATAACATCATGCATCAGGGTAGTAACGACGTAACCCAAAGCAGGCCCAAACTCTGGAAATTAATTTATCAGCATTTCCATGACAAAAGCTGTCAGGTTTATTGTTTTTTTTTTCTGTTTTCACAGGTCCCAAGCCAAAGGTGAGGGAGGATGACTTTGAGGACCTCTTGTCCAAGCAGGGTTTTGCCACCAAAATGGAGAAGAAAGGACCGAAGACCATCGCCGAGATGAGGAAACAAGAAATGGCAAAAGACATGGACCCTCAGAAACTAAAGGTCGTCATCATTGGCTAGTTTTTTGTTCAGAGGGCGTGAGATGAATTGAAACCTTCACTGGGTTTAGAAATAGAGCTAGTCATGCTGGTAATATTACGTCCTCTGATAATAACAATTATACTTATAATAATTGATAGGTACATGTATATTTCCCTTAGCAGGTAATTCAATTCTTGAATTCTATCTCATTTCAAAGCAGTGTCTTTTATAAGACATTTTGCTTTTTGATTTTTACAACATTCTTTTCTGATATACTCTCCGAAGTCTTCAGCTTATGAAAGCTGAAACATTTGGCATCATCAGTGTTCCTTTCCCATGAAAATGTTTCAGCTTCTTAAAAATCTGAAAAACTGTTGAATTGGCTTGAACAGCTTGTGCTGTGCTGTGCGGTTGTGTCAGGTTTGTGTGGAAGCCTTGGACCCTGCACCCACTGAGGCAGACTTTGAGAAGCTTTTGAGTTGTTGCATTGCCCATCTTAAATGGAAATGTCTATATGCAGTGGTACATATAGCCTTCCTAATATACTGCGTGTGCATTACCCTGCAGATTTCAACATATTCTGATAAGTTCCTCATCAAATCAGAAACAGAGTGATGTTTTTTTTGAGTCCCCTAATTTGTGTTTTAAGTTCATATTGGCTCCGTTTTTTCAAATACAGTCATCTGACACAAAAGCACTGTGTGTAGTGAGGTGTACCATACCTCCAATGTCTTATCTATCTTATTCGCATCTTTAACTCAGTTGCAGTACTTGAAAAATTAACAGCTCTCTTTATCTGTAGAGAAGTCACGATTTTAAGATTGACTTCCTCGGAATTTGGTCTAAAAGGAGGAAACCGCTCTAGGGGTTTTATGTTAGGAAGAACCTGTTATATGTGCTGCCGGTGATCTGGCAGTGACAGTGTTGGGCTCCGGCCTTGCAGATCCTGGAGTGGATCGAGGGGAAGGAAAGGAACATCCGAGCGCTGCTGTCCACGCTGCACACTGTCCTGTGGGAGGGGGAGTCCAGGTGGAGGCGAGTTGGCATGGCAGATCTAGTGACCCCAGATCAAGTCAAGAAGTATTACAGAAAGGCGGTGCTCGTGGTGCATCCTGACAAGGTAAATAGATCGGGTGTACATTTATTCCAGCAGCAACTTTATCTGTACAAAATTAGCCAAAGTTTCTTGGCGTTTTTTTTTAAATATGCATCTGTTAGGGGGGTCAGACCAAGGTTTTGTTAAGTGACGTTTAGTAAAAAAAAAAGATCTCATTATTGCAGTTTTAAATGTAATAAGATGATGGTTATTAATAACAACAATAGCAATAATTTCAAAAGCGGTTTTCCAAGACCCAAAGGTGCTGTACGTAGTGATAAAGAAAAATGCAATAAAAAGTAAAAGAAAAAAATAAACAAGAGCATGCAGGTTTATATAAATAGAATGTAGGCCCTGGTGAGGTGAATTTTGAGTTTAGATTTCGGGAGAGTCAAAGAATGTCTCTCTCATTGGATCCGAAGAATTGCATTCCTAACAGCGAAGCAGTGACAGAAAAGGCATGGTCACCAAAAGTGTGAGATTTAGTCTTGGGTATAGTGGGCAAAGAACTGGCCTCAACTTTTTAAAGTGACATTTATTAAAAACAAACTATCTCGATACAGTTTAACCCTTTTCTGTGAAAACAAAAATAGCATTGAAAACTTTTAAAGTTTCATCAGCGTGAACTGAGGCACCTGACAAGAGAACTGCAATCCTCCATGTGAGAGACTACAAATCTTGATGAAAATTGCCAAGTCAAAAGGGCTTTTAGGACAGAGTGGACAAGGAATACATAAATGTAGTAGGGCTCCGTTGCGCATCCTGTGTAGGCCATTACAGAATGAGAAGTCATAGTTTGGCGGACAGAGATAGATCTATTTCAGTAGTCTTTATATCTGCAGTCCTTTATGTAACATTTTATGTTAAAAATAAAGTGTAAAACTCAACAAAACTATATTTCCGTCACAGTTTGCTGAGCATCGATTGCTTGGTTGTTAGTTAAAAGTTAACACAATGAAGTCACCCTACAGTAAAGTGCTGCTTTGAGGCTTCATAAGGTTCTAGCCTAGGAGTAAATGGAAAGGGATACAAATGTTTTATTGAATTTAGTGGTGTGTAAGCCAGTTTAGAGATAATAAACACAGAAACTCTTTACTTCCACATACACCAAATTGTCATGATAAAAATGCATTTCTGATGCCCTTTTGTATTTTACAAATAAAGGTAATTAATGGTTACAAACTGCATTGTAGTTCAATTAATTGTGCTTGAATTAAATTATTTCAGGCAGCAGTGCAATGCTGACGAACAGTTTTGTGCTCACTTTCAGGCTACTGGACAGTCCTATGAAGACTACGCCAAAATGATCTTCATGGAGCTGAATGACGCCTGGTCAGAGTTTGAGAACCAGGGCTCGAAAGCTCTCTTCTGAAACGGAGGAGCATTGCTCGTGACCGTGTCTCATAGTTCTGCATCTCTGTGTTTTTGTGTGATCAGGAAAAAGCAGATATTTTCAATTTTTCATGAAAGAAAGCCACTGGGCAGACTGTTTATGACCAGGTGGCTTGAGGCTCATACAGGTTCAGACAATCATTCAAGAAAATGGTTCCATCTTTCACATGTCCGACCATGTCGTCTTGAAAACCAGTTGCTAATGCAACTGCAATATTTAACATACACAGGACAAGTGCATAAATATTGTGTTTAAATTCCATTAAATTGTAATTGGAATTTGTTCTACTTCTTAAATATGCATAGCAAACTCTTAAATGGACTCATCTAATATTTGTATCACATAGCTGGTGGTTCATGGATAAGGACTGTAATGCACGTGTGTGCATTACTGTTGTAGTTAAAAGGCTGAAAACGAAAAATCTTGTAACAAATGATGTCACCATGAATTTTGCAATATGGATGTGTGCAAAATAGCGATTGTTTTGGAGATGTATAAGTAATAATTTTATGTTACCATAGAATAATGTAAAATATTGTGTTAATAATGTGATTTATTAAGATCTGATTGCTGCTGAGCTGCAAACTCCTTGACAAAGGTTTTAGGATCTTCACCATCATTTTTGCTAGTAGTTATATCATGCCTTTATCTTTCATGTGGTTCAGCGTTTATTTCATATTGCGTTTTCCTCAGTATGGATGTGGGAGGAAGCCACAAAATATTCTTACTTCACCTTTAAAGAAAGTGCAGTATCCCACAGCCTTTAAAGTGCTTTCTTCACCTTTTTTAATTCATGGACCAATTAATTTTCTATTTTCTATTTTTTATTTATTTTGTTACACTTTAATGTACAAGACATTAAAAGAAAAAAAATAAATATTATGTGGATTGAATGTCTGTATGTAAAACTGCTCATGAGCCAGTACCTCTGGTGTAGAAATCATTCCAAAGGAACATTAACGTGAATGTGGTTGCTTAGGTCATTGCAGGTTACAGCAACATAGACATACATTATTTTCCCCTATGAAAAATATATTCTTGTATTCAAAAGGAGTTTTGCTGCAGTTACATTTTGAAATGAAAATGAAGTTCTGTACCTAGTTGCATTTAAAAATTCTGCATCTGATCATCAGAAATTGACACTTTTATTTTCATTGGACTTACTAGAATGAAATCTTCTAGTGACCACAAAATAACCTAAAGATGAAGAAGTGATGTACTACTGACAGTATGAGTATTCCAGCAAGGTACCATTTTTAACTCTGCAAAATTATTTTCTAATATAATGTGTGGCACTTCAGAAATTTGGGAAAATCATTATGATCCGAAAAATTAGTCAAAGTGAAGTGCCCTTAATATTCTTGTATAAAACTTTTATAAAACCCAATAATTCTAAAACTTAATAACCCTCTTAATTATAAGATTGTGACAGTGGTCTTTATAGCCACTATTTATTTTTCCATTTGTTTATAAAATCATTCAAATAGAAATACATATTTGGAGGAAATGAAAACTGAGTATAGCAATTTTACTTTTTTGTCACGTACAATTGTTTCTTCTTGTCAGACAAGTGCACAAACGGTAATAAGCAATTCTCCAAACTGGTATAACTTTCTCAGCTTTATAGTTTTTTTTTATTTTTCTGTTACAGTTGGATTTATAACTCATAAATTTAATTGTTGTAAATAGGAGTCTTGTGTCCCCTACCCTATGTAAACTGTTGCTTACAGAGGCAAAAAAAGCTTAACAAAAATCTCACTTCACCAAATAAAATTATATGAATGTCACTTCTAAAAAACTCATCACTGCACTTGTTCTTGGTCACAGTTAGTGTCCCTGATTTCATTTTAAAAATGTATTGAAGCCAGTTTTTACCAATCCCTTAGCAAGCTACTTGCTGCATGTTGGTGATGTGAGTTTGTGTACAAAAGTATTGTAAAGCAAAAAAAAGTATTGTCAAAATAAAGGGAAAGGGTTTTTTGTTTTGGTAAGTGTTAAGACTGTCACTATGGGCATTATTGGCTAGGATTGCTGGTTTTGTACTGTTTTGTCTCTATCATACAAAACTGGGCAGCTTGAGGAAAATACAATGAAGTCAAGAAAAAATATATTTCTGCAACATTAATGTGTATAATCATACACCTAACAATCAATCATTAAACCTGTACCATCTCATGTTGATATAAATGAAATGTTGCAAAAATAATCTCCTTAAAAGGATCAGTAATTATTACAACTGAAGAAGATGAAAAGGGCAATCTATTTTGACTATCTGAACATTTCCAACTGTAGGCCCACATGATTTTTTGGAATTCCTTAAGCTTAATACTAAACATAACTGTTTAGCTGCTATTTGGATAACGGAGACTATAGCCTTGTAGAAATATCCATACCAGCCTCTGACATATGTATATATAGTACAAGAGCTGTAAAGATGCATTTTACAAGAAAGTTCACTTCATTACAGCACTTTATTTCAAACTAGGACAGTACCAGTAAATTATTCAGACAAACTTAAATTCCCTAGCTATGTTCTAGGCCTGCTGACAGCATTTAACTACATAGGTAACACTTCATATAGCCTTTTGTTTTAAATTACGTCGTTAAAGGGTAACCTTTAAAAAATACATATGCGAATCAAAACCGCTTTGGTTCTTTAGAGGAGTAGTTCTCAACCTTTCTGAGAGTTCAGACCCTCTTTGATTTCCAAACCTTTTGCAGACCATCATGTGCTACTAAATGTTTTTACTCTTGTGTTATATGGAAATGTAATGTAACAACTAATCTGTGCTCTGCAAACACCTTTAATTTTGAAAACTATTCATTGCTTGAAGGTATGTACCTTGTAACATAATGAGATGGTGGTCCTGTCTCTAACTTCAAAGATGGGATGTCAGTCTTGAGTGATGACAGTTGATTCCACATCACGTTTTTCTTTATCACAGACAAACAAGGAGGGGGCAAACCAAAGACTGGGAACTGCTGCTTTAGAGTATGCCAGTTTATACTTGCTGCCCTTTCAGTAGAAAATACCCTCTCAGAAATAATTGTTGCTATATATTTACCTTCAGCACAGCCTTATTGTTTTTATTTTAATAGGACATTTATAGGAATAGTGTATATGAAGTGTAAGATTAGATTAATTACTAGACAGTGTTAAGAATGGACTTCCATGTGCTATCATCCTCAAAGCAATTGTTTATTTTCATTTGTTATCTATATGAATGGGATGTCTCTGCCTCACATATCCAAATTGGCTTTGATAATTTGGTGGAGAAACAATGCGATAGCCGTATGTACTTCTTACAGACAGTAATTATATTTTTAAATGACCTTTTTCTGTTTTGAGTATGAAGGGACTAATAACAAACCTCAGTTTTTTGGTCATGCCTTCTAAAGGTGTGAAATAGTTTTTAATAAAACGAGATTAGTACAGTATGTGGTAATTCTCTATAAATAAGTGTGTATATACTGGTAAATGATTTCAAGTATCTTATGATATGGAAGATTCTCTGCCAATCTTGTACAAGATTTATGACCAATAAAATGCAATTGGAAAACAATGATTTTACTGTACCTTTTTTACATTTTGTACCACCCCTTGTGCCCCATTTATGCCTCACCAAACGAACACGAGGGGTTAAATACCTTTACCCCATGTTTAAGCTTTCTGTGTGTTGCTAGTTCATGTCTCAGATTATTCAGAATAGATTTCACTCACTCTGTTATAGACAAGAGGGTGCTTAGGTACTTTTCTGTTACGTAATAACATTTTTTCTGGTATCTTTACATTGGTCAAACAGGGATTGATTTTATCTTTTGCACATTCATGAGATTACGTTTGACTCCATTTTACCTAAAACACTGAATTTCTAGTGGCATGTTTTTGTGTTCCTGTGATCTATGGACTCTCCACTCCAACGTATACCACATAGCAGACTTTGCTCTGTGGGTAATAGGGCATTCGGCTATTTTGCTACAGGTTTGTGAATTATTCAGAAAGGTTAATGCAAGATCAAGAGAACCTTTGCATTTCTTAATGATACCTAAAAATTGCTCTCTTCATTGTATTTTGTGTAAATATATTTGATGTCACTTAATTGCACATGATTGAAAGAAACACCAGTGAAGATCCTTTTTAATTAGCAACTTATTAAGCAGGACAGAGGAAATGATAAACACGTTCAGTAGCCTTATCAGGTGTAACACGGGTGACTTACTGTAAAAGCATTACAGCTCAGTCCATTCACTGAACTCTGAACACCTGTTTTCACAACTACAGTCAGCTTGCCAGGCAAAGTGAATTTGGCTCCATTGTGCCAAGTGAAAGTTCAATTCATTGATGGCCCCAAGACCTCCGTACCTCTCCCTCTCCATAGAAAACACACTTTTACGACATATACAATAATGCATTAGAATTGTTAAATGATAATGTAATCATGTTGTTTTCAAAAAATGTTTTTGAACAACTGTTCACTTATAGTTGAGTACAATAATTTTTCCCCTTCAAACTATGTTACTACATTTATTAAATAAATTATTTTTATGTAGCTTATAGTTCAGTATTGTAGGTGACTTGGGAAATGTATTCGACTCAAAAATAAAGCTAACATTGCTCACATATAGTATAGGTCAATACATTTCTGACTTTCTGTGGCCTCAGAAGAGACAAACAGCACATCTCCATCATTTCACTCAGATTGCGCAGTGGACTTTCATCACTGACCACAGACATTTTATAGCAAATAAAGGACATAACGTATATCATGTGTTATAATATTTCCGTTAAATTAAAATTTACTAACAGCTACCAAGTTTTGTAATTTAAAATACTTTACCTAAACAGCAAACATAGTTGTATACGTCTTTTACTAAACTCTTTATTACTAAATTTTTAGGAATCTTCGTGACATCCAATATAACGAGCAATGTAATCTATAATCAACTAGCCTATTCAGTATTCAGATGGCGCTACTTAAGTATTTTTGCAAGTAATTACAAAGAATCTCCCCGTCACCAGATCTTTTTCTAATCATTTCGGTACACATATTCAAAGTGACCGATCAGGTAAGGAAAAAATTGAGGATCATTGGGGAGGATACTAACCCACCAGCAATAGACACGCATGAAGCAGCTAAGGAAGTCTAACAGACACAACACGAAGTAAATGTACAGCAGAGTTTGCACCAGCACTTTCCATTATCACTTAAACCCTATTTCTACGCGTTCTTGAGCAGTACGAGGCATTATACTGTAAAATATAACCGAATAATTAAAAATTAATACCGTTTATTTTTCTGTATCTGTATCTAATAGTTTGGAAAGGGATGAGACAGCGAGAAAGCTAGTAAAAAACGTCTTGATTATGACGGAGATCAGACTCTCCTTCGTGTGGAATGTTATAATCTCAATAAGGAAATATTTAACTCTTAAAAAATAGGCAAAAGGTCAGGGTTGTAGCGTTTTAGTTTGCAGAGCTGGTCTGTGATAAAGCTTAGATTTACACTGACCTTCGCCAGGTTTGGAGCGGAAACAAGCATTATGGCTCTCATTAGAGGTAAATAAACTTATGCTTTGTAGAAGGAAAAACAGTAAGATTTATAGAATACTTTTAAATCATATATATTTATAGGAGTTGGAACCGTGCCCACTCCACGAATTGAGAAGTTATATAGTACTGTAAACTATTACAGTGGTAATGAGAGCGTCATTAAAGTGTTGTTAAATGACAACCTCTTGTCATTTCAAATAAAAAATACTAAGGAAAAACTGCCATTAAAGATGTTAAAATCTTACTGTCAAAATAAATGTAAGTGGGAGAAACCAGATGCATTATTCTCGACAATTAGAGAACGTTATGGATTAATCAATATGCTAACAGAAAATCATAACGTTTTGGCACTCTTTTTTGGTATCGTAGTGGTTGCAAAGCATGTTTTATATAATTAGCACTAACCAGAAATGTTCAGACGTTTGTTACAATGTTGCATTCTTGGTAACTGGCATTTTGATTAAAACATAGGTGATGCTTCTCTAAACAGAACAGGGCATGAAGTATTATTGAAGTATAATTTAAATGGAATATGGGTCCATTGTGGTGTAAATTGAAGGTGAAACTAACTGTATACCAGTGATTTAAAAGGGATGTCTCTAGAACATTAATACAATGAAAAGTTTGAGTAGGGAGCTGTGTCAGCATGCATAGGCTGCAAAAGAACAGGTAAGTGTTTTTTCCATGCTGAAAAGAAAATAGACACAGCATTTTGGCTGTGGAGCTTTCTTCAAGTGTCACCTTCACACCTGAAGAAGGTTCCACAGCCAAACTGTTGTCTCTCTTTTCATTTTAGCATAGAATAAACCTTTACCTATTCCACTGATACAACAGGCACTGTAAGTAGTTGAAAGCCTTAATTTACAATACAAATAAATTGATTTATTCCCTTTTAGGTTTTATTGAGCTGATGCTTCTATCCAGATTACATTTCATTTACATTTGTACCTATTTGGACTTCTGTTTGTGCCCATTTATTGGAGCTGCACTCAGATAGCATTTTACTGGAGTGAAGTTCTTTACTCAAGGGTGCAATAGCAATGACTCTACAAGGGATTTTAACTCCCACCATTCCAGTTAAGACTCCAGAAGTCCTAACCGCTGCCCCCTGTTTCAAACATATTGAATGCTGCACA
Organism: Lepisosteus oculatus; assembly: GCF_040954835.1. Classification (NCBI taxonomy): domain Eukaryota; kingdom Metazoa; phylum Chordata; class Actinopteri; order Semionotiformes; family Lepisosteidae; genus Lepisosteus; species Lepisosteus oculatus. The sequence goes on along the minus strand of NC_090698.1, from coordinate 23,592,520 downwards.
AAAATATCAGTTTGATAATGATCAGGTATGCAAAGGAACAAGTGAAAGGTGTATTCCATGCTGAAAAGAGAAGAGAAAAAACACAATGTTTCAGCTGTGAAGCCTTCTTCAGGTGTGTGAAAAAGAACACCTGAAGAAGACTTCACAGCTGAAATGTTGAGTTTTCTCTCTTCTTTTTTTCAGCAGGGAATAAACCTATTACTTGTTGCTTTGCAGACTACGCATGCTGATGCAGCTACCCACCTGAACATGATCAGGTATTGTAACTTCAATGGTAGAGAGCTTTTAAATGGCTCTGTGGCTAAGGATCAGCGTCTGTGACTGGAAAGTTGCCGGTTCAAATCCCGCGGCTGGCAGAGGAATCCTACTCTGTTGGGCCCCTGAGCAAGGCCCTTAACCCCAACTTCTCCAGGGGCGCCGTACAATGGCAGACCCTGCGCTCTGACCCCAAGCTTCTCTCCCTGTCCGTGTGTCTGTGTCTCCTTGGAGAAAAGCTGGGGAATGCGAAAAGATGAATTCCTAATGCAAGAAATTGTATAGGGCTAATAAAGAAACATTAAAACATTACATTTAAACATTGAATTACTTCACTAACTCATTTTGGATGGATGGTGTGGTAGCATGCCTCACAGCTCTTAAGTCTTGGGTTTGATTCTGGCCTGGGGTGCTTTCAGTGTGGAGTTTGCCTGTTCATCCCTAGGCCACAGGTGTTCTCAAGGTGCTCCCACAGTGCTAAGACTTGCAATCTAGGTTCATCAGCTTCTCTAAATTGTTGCCGTGCATGTGTGTGTGCCCTGTGACAGACTTCTGTCCCACCCAGAGAGCATCTTGCCTCTCTTCCATTGTCTGCCAGGTGCACTGGATAAACCCTGCACTGGATAAAGCGGTAATGGAAAATAGAATGTTACATTTTCTTCTGCAGACAGTATCATCTTTTTCCAAAGATGATAGAAAGCTCACAATCTAGAAAACTGGGATTTTGTATGACTAGACTAATAAACATGCACAATACAGCAATGGTTTCTGCTGTTTTATTTGGCATTCTCTTGTCTTTTTTGAAAAACATGAGCAAGTCTTTATAAATACGTTTATGGGGTCAACTTCTAAGGATTGCAGGTGTGTAGGCACTGTGTGAGACCTTCTGTTCAGTATTGTGCAATTACTGGATATCTGGGGCACCGGGTTCACACAGACATGTAGACAGCATTTGGAATTAATCAAACAACACACATACAGTATGCGTCTTATTTGCAGAACACGTTCCTGCACAACAGAAGGGGTTGAAGTGACATCAAAATCAATAGGGCCTAGGGGAGCTCAGCATACTTCCCCAGGAGGCAAACAGTCACAGACTCCAAAACAAATATCCTGTTGACGTACACAGCACGTAGACTGTAGGATGTGCATAAAGGAAGAAGGAAAATAAATTAACCAAGCATTTACAATAATCACAATAATAACTCCCAATTTCAATACTAATATTCAATTCTGCCCCTACGCTCAACTCCCACTGACATGTTTGAGTAGGTAGTTTGGCCTTTAAAAATGAATCAAACAAAAGACATTTTGGATGTTAAGTAATTTTGTTTCTAGTCCTACAAGAAATTAGAAATGCCTGAATAAGGAAGAAAGAAGGATAAGTGTTGTGCCTTAGCGTTAGAACAGAATGAGTGCACCTTGTTCTTTTAACAATAAACATGACACCACCTTGGTGGCTTTTGGGGGGGGTTTCAGCCATAATGGGGGTTGGCATGTCTGACAGGACTGTGTCTTTCTCAGGTGTGTTTATCGTGTCTGCCAAGCGCACGCCCTTTGGCACGTACGGGGGGCTCCTGAAGGACCACAGCGCCACCGACCTGGCAGAGCACGCGGCGAGGGCGGCGCTGGCTGCAGGGAACGTGGCACCGGAGATTGTTAACAGCGTCATTGTGGGTAACGTCATGCAGGTAAGACCTGTCCAAGCCAGCTCCTACAGGTCAGGTATCAAGGAATGCACAATAGGTGTGGGGGGGGTTATGGGGAGTATATCCAAACTGTGCTGAGATGGAAATTAGTTTGCAATCCTGGACATCACCCTGTTGAGTTTATTTAGTTACTGAAGGGGGAACTGTAGTACCAATATCTCAGACCAGTAATGAAACCTCAGTAAGAAAATCCATTCATTAATGGTATAGTAAAATTTCAAATTAAGCACAAAATCATGAACGTTGTGAAAGTAAGTTGCCACATTGTCACAAACCCAGCCTCACCACGTGAGAGTGAGAGTTCCCACAAAATCTAACATTATGCAGCCCTTCCTGCTCACTAGTCACCACATTACAATATACAAGTGAATAAGTACAGGATGTGCAGCAGACATTTCACAACAGAACTGTTCCAATGTGATCTGCATGCAGAGTTAACAAGTCTTATTTATCGGTAAAATTGTTTCAAAACTATTTCTGTTGGATTAAAAGAGTAAGACAGCTTGTTTACAACTTAATAAGGGTGCTTCTCATCACCACAAGTGTTGTTACCCTGTTCTGAATCACAGAATATGGAGCAGCTGCACATACAGTACCTGGTAATTTTGTCTCTTTTGCAATGTAAATTGGATGTTTTAGAAGTTACAATGTACCTCTTACTTTCATTGTGGTTTGAATTGCACTCATCAATGATGATTCTTTCCAATAATTTCTAATAAGATTATTCTAGGGTTTAAAACAATATTGATACTTCTGCTGTGTTTGCATCTGAACAAGATAAGTCGATACACATTTCTGCATAATAAAATCTAAATTCTAAACCGGGTCAAGAATTTAAAGAACGTCAAGGGTTTAAGATGTATTGCACAACCGTGAAATAAGCGCTTTTGCTTGTTCTGGATCATGGTACTATCAACACGAAAGGGTTTCATTGCCTTCATCCATTTTTTTTAACAGGCTAACCTCATGAGATTTTCTATATGTTTCATGAGGTTTCTGGGAGGATAGATGCACATTTGTATGTAGAGTACTTTAATTTTCAATCCATTTTACATCTGGTCATTTCACAACACCAGGAAATAGAATAATCTAAAGATAGTTCTTTAGATAATTTACAAGATCAAAAGGAAGCAGACATGGATAAAAACTAGGCTTAAATTGGATCTAAAGTATCCAACATGCAGAATTAAAAAATGTTTCTGGCTCCTAGAGCAAAAGTGTTTTTTTTTATCATACACATACTAAGTCAATTTGCAGAACACATTAAAAAAGTACCAATCATAAGCGTTTCATCACAGATCAGCAGTTAGGAGACAGTAGTCTATCCCTTCAAACTAATGTTGGAGAATTACCACCATGTAAGGAAAAAAGATCTCTTTTCCAATATGGTATAAACCTTTACCTGTTCCTTTGCAGCCTACACATGCTGACACAGCAACCTACTTGGGTTATCAGTATGTTCATTTTTGCCTGCAAAATAGTTTATTGGCACCTATTAAGTCTATTTATACTGGATTTGTGAAGTAACAGCTTTTGTTTTGATGCAGACATCAAAAGCTTGATGAAATAATTATGTAGTATGTACTGATTAACTACAGCATTTAGGATATTACTTGCACCTTCCATGAACCATAACCATAAAAGTGTACAATCTAATATTAGACCACACTGGTAAATGACAAGCACATTTGAAAAAAACTAAGAAACTATTTAAAAAAATCCTAGCCCCACCTCTCAAAGTTCAGGAAATACTTTCATATACTTTTTCCCACACAGCATTTATTATCAAACTTTACCCACAGTACCCCAAATTTCCTTTAAATACCAAACACAGCTTTATTGCACCAATGTGAGAATTTGGAATACTCACCCTTCACCAGTCATACAAAAATTAGGTAATCTCCACAAGAGTAGGAGCCTTATAGCGACCTCCAGTGGCAGGTTGCTCTACCCGCATCTCTTAGTAAGCTAAACGATCTGGTTACAGATTTAACTGAATCTGTTTAAAAGTTTTCACAGCATTTTAGGTGTGTTTCTTTTAACAAGACCTGGGGACAATACCCGGCGACTGGCCAGGACTAGAATAGGATATTGCTACTTTGTATAATTCAGAAATAAAAGTCTTCAGGGAAATACATTAATTCCCCAGTGAATGTAGTACACTGGAATGAAATGGATTCATTATTTAATAAAAGCTGTATATTACACCTGCCTGTATGTAATAGACATGTATTGTTCTCTGTGCAACATGCTAGGCACTAGAGGAAATTATAAGTGAACCTTTGGGACCTAAAGATGGCGGTCGGTTCTCCTTTTATGTTAAAGGAGTATTATTTTCATTTTTTCTCCCTTTGTTTTTCTCTCAGAGTTCCTCTGATGCGGCCTACATAGCCAGGCATGTGGGCCTTCGTGTCGGTGTGCCAATTCCTGTCCCCGCTCTCACAGTCAACCGGCTTTGTGGTTCTGGCTTCCAGTCAATTGTTAATGGAGCACAGGTAATAGGGGTTTCTGAACGTAAAATGCCAATGGATTTCTATTTTGCTGTGCTTTTGTGTAGATACAGAAGCTGGCAAGAAATGTTAAGGTTTATAGTACATCAACCATTTCAAAACAGCTTAGCAGCTCCTTTGTTTGAGACTAAATCAATGTTACAAGATGTGGTTTCATGTCATGAAGTAGGCTTTCTGTTCTGTGATTGTAAGCACAATTGTTTTGTTGTTTGTTGTTTTTGTATTCTTCTGTGTTAAGAGAACTGTTAGATCAATCAGCAATGCCACATTGGGTTTAGTCGTTTAATAAAAAGTGAATAGCACCCCTATTTCAAAAGGTTACTCGTCAGAAATCGGTGGAACATTATGTATTGTGTCTATTAGAAGCATCTCTGAAAGTGTCATTCTGAACATTCCATACAAACATTGGCTCTCTGAGTGTTTTACAGAGTAACAGCATTCATTAGTTTGACTACTATGAAGCGTATCCTATTGGCTCATTAAAAAATAGCTCTTTATGCTTTACTGCAGGGATAGGAATCTCCGGGGCCAAGGTAGTGCAGGTTACTTGGGTACATTTCAATTAGCCAGTGATTAAAAACTATAGGTCATTTGACCACTTGTTAATCAATTTTAAAAGAAAAAAAAGACATAATGTATATAGAATGAACCAGTGGGTCTTGCAGGCCAAAACAATTTCATTGCCCATCTTGGCTTTATAGATTTTAAACATAAGTCTCCTGATTGTTCAAGGATCCTTATTTTTTTTCAGGAAATATGCCTGAAGGAATCTGAAGTGGTTCTGTGTGCTGGATCAGAGAGCATGAGCCAGGCTCCTTATGCAGTGCGCAACATCAGGTTTGGAACAAAGTTTGGGGTGGATCTCAAGGTAAGAAAATACAGAATATGCCTTTAAATATTTATTAAATACTCAATAACATGCTTTTTGTAATCTGACATTTCATTAGTATTGTATAAAGTGCTTTGTTTCCTGTTAAAATTTTTAATACCTGCTAATGTTAAAATGAGCAAGAGCCGTTGCTGCAAAGTAACATACTATAGAGGCACTTTACTACATCAAGGAGTCCCAAGGAGTCATTTAGGATGGATAATTGAACTGGGAAACTCCAGCTCCTCTTCTTTAAACACTCAATCACATAGCTTTTTATTTGCAGGCATTCCGATATCATCAATAAAATGTATGCTTAACTCTTTTAATGTCCGTCCAACTATTAGGAAATTAGAATTATCACATTTTAATGCCTTAAGGGAAATAAAAATATGTCCAAGATTGTGTTTTAACTTTACCTGGGTTGCTATCTGCATGGCGTTTTTATGTTCTTCCCATGTTCGTGGTGGGTGGGTTTTCTCTGGGTTCTCCAATTTCTCCATGCACTCTGATACTGATAGTTTAATTAGTTTCTGGTAAAACTGGCCCTGATGTGAGAGTATCAGTGTGTGTGTGTCTGCCCTGTGACGGACTGGTGTCCTGTCCAGGCCGTATCCTGCCTTGCACCCGATGCTTGCCAGGATAGGCTCTGGATCCCCTGCGACCCTGTTTTGGATGAAGCAGTTCAAAAATTGAATGGATGGGTGTTGTTTGCCCTAATGCGAAAACAGTGCTGTGATTGAAAGTTGTCTTTTGTCAGATGGAAGATACTCTGTGGGCAGGCCTGACAGATCTGCACATCAAAACCCCAATGGGAATAACTGCAGAGAATCTTGCCGAAAAGTATGAAATCACCAGAGAGGACTGTGACAGATATGCGCACCAGACGCAGCAGCGATGGAAAGCTGGTGAGTGTGTAGTCACTTCTTTGGTCATGATGCCTTTACGTGTGCAATGGATCATAACTGAAGATAAATACATCCATTAAGTACCTGTATAGTCTACGCAGCATGGTTTTTAGAGATTATCAAAACTAAACAAAATTAAATACCAAAGACCGCATCACGTTCATCTGTATTTTTAGTCATAACATTTTGTTACCACTGACAATCCTATCCTTCCCTTTAGCATAAACAGGAGCATTTAAAGGAGCATAAACACACTTAATGCGTTTCAAGATTAATAATATTGTGCACAGTTTGGTAAAGCTGTGTGTGAAACTGGGGGCACTACAAAGTCCACACATTATATGGTGTAGGACTGGACTCCATGAGGAAGCCACCTTCTTGGCTCAAGGTGTGGTCAACCAATAATTCCAGTACCCCAAGATTTCAGTCAACATATCGAGGAATTGTTTTGTTTTGTTTTGAAACTGAGAATTTAGTTTATGGATTTTTATGCCAGAACATTTTTTTCCCATATTAAAGATCTTTAAAATACATAGTAACTGAACAGTCTGCTTTCTTTTCCAAGTTTATAGTTAAATGTATAACCTTAACTAAACAAAAGAAATAAACCAAAGAAAAACTGATTTTTTCTTGCTCTAAAATACAAAATAAACCCTTTAAGAACCAAAGCACACAAGAGAGTTCCAGGACCAAGACTGAAAACTACTACACTAGAGGAGAATGTCTGTTATGTTCTGGAGACTACACTAAGTGGGAGGATTTTTTAAACTGTTTGCATGGCATTATGGAAATTTGGGCAGATACAATTATCATAAACCATTCTGAAATGTAGCTTGGTATGGTTAGGATGCTTGTTGTTTTGCACCAAATTTCCCATGTAGTTTTCTTGGTTAACTATCCTCTAATGACATATTGTTTTTTATGGCACTGGACAGCCCAAGATGCAGGCCACTTCAGTGCTGAAATGACTCCCATTGAGGTGAAAACAAAGAAAGGAAAACAGCCAATAAATCAGGATGAGCATCCCAGGCCTCAGACAACGCTGGAACAAATGGCCAAATTGCCAACTGTCTTCAAGAAGGGAGGAACTGTCACTGCCGCAAATGCATCAGTACGTATCAGTACATCTGCATAAGCATTTAAATTAGCTCTTTCTTATTTTCACTTTGACTTATGTACAGCGCTAATTAACTCATGTACATGTCAACACATGCCTGTCTGTCTGGAAAACACTGTGACGATGATGTGCTACTTTCTCTAACCCTGTGCAGCAGTGTACAAAAGGTTTGTTTTGCATTAACTGAAGTTATTTAACGGTTCTCATTGTGCGTAACAAAAGTCCAGGTTCCCAAGAAGAATATACTTCTTGGAAGAGCGTTTGATTTATCCCTATACATTTATCCCTGTATGCCACACTAGCACCCTGAGCTTTGTACTATAATATCTAACCTTTTTCTTTGTGGTAACAGGGTGTGTCTGATGGTGCTGCTGCAGTGGTGATAGCCAGTGAGGAGGCACTGAAACAGCACAAGCTTACACCTTTGGCGAGGCTTGTAGCTTATCATGTATCTGGCTGTGATCCCAACATAATGGGTATCGGTAAGTTCTGTTTCCCTTAGAATGGGATTTTGCTATGATTAAATGTGCAAAGCATAATCTCAAGAGTGGAAAATCTCTCATGTGGTATTTATACATTGGAGGGTGTTTGTCTTCCATGATTTATCTTATCTGTGGGTCTGAAGGTGGTTTTAGTATCCAGTCTGGAATAGAAAGACTCTTGCAGTTGGTCACATGATCCCAAGCAGATGGGGCTGTCCTGGGTAGTTGATCTGGTTCATGATATGTTCTTTCTACCATTCCTGCTCTTCAGTTGTATGGTGTTGTAAAGTGATGAGATTATGGCATTGATGCTGCGTTTCTTCATGTTGGCCTTAACTTTCTCTTGAATGTATGCCATATTTGAATTAAAAAAAAACTGGCTTTGCAAGTCTGCGTTTGGATATCCAGATGACAAAGTCAGCCTAGAGCAGTTCTTGGATGAACATCATCTCTGCAGTATCAGTCCCATTTTCCCTTCGTGACTCAACATTAATCTCTTGTCTCCAAGTGAGCACAAACTACAGCATTATTAACATACTGGAACAGAGCCAAAAGGTTAAGTACCTCATCTTCCATTCGGGATTCCCCACTTCTTTTGATGCTGTTCTTCAACTCTGACACTTGCAGCAAGATTACTCTCAAGATCACTACTCGGTCATCACTTATTAGACATTGTCATCCGTAGAACAATTTTTCACAAACCCTCTTCAGGCTTACAGAAGTAGGTGAAACGTGAAGATAGCCTACAGTTTCTCAACAGAAGTAGATCTCTCTAGGTAAAACATTGATGTATTGTCATTTGAGATTTCCTTCCTCAGATCTAGTGTTCTCTGTATATTTAAAACTCTGCATTGGTATCACTATCTTTGTTTTAGCCATGAGGCCATGTGGCACTTTCTGATGGGCTGCTGTACAATTATATGGATTTTCACATGTATGTACTGTATAATAATGTATTGGGTAACATTTTATTTTTGCACAATAAATATTAATTTAAACTGTGTTACTGTCAATATGTATCCATTTTTATCTTAATTTCCCACAAATTCTATTGTATATACAATATTTTCTGAGGTGATGGATCCTTTTTTTTTCTTTTCTCTTAGGTCCTGTGCCTGCCATTACTGAAGCACTTAAAAAAGCAGGACTATCTTTGAAAGACATGGATTTGGTAGAGGTGAGTTTATTTGGTCAAACCTTGAGTATGGATTCCTATATAGTTTCCCACATGTTGTAGACTACCCTCTAGCTCTGGTAGTTCTCTTTAAGAACAGCAAATATTTGTAGCCACAAGAACCAGGTGTTCAGAAAGCTGTAATTATGCTTCTTCTCAGCATTCATGAGCGGACAGGACCATTACGGTGGAATAAATAAGATGTAGATGAGTTTGAATGGATGATTTTTCAAAGTGAACATCTTTGTTTTTACAAATGTTTTTCTCTGTCTTTATTTACTGTTTAATCTATTCTTATATAAAACCATGATAATGGTTAGAACCTGCATGCTTTTACATACATTTTTCCCCTTCACATGATGAAGACCTACCTTTAGCGCACATGTGCGTGTTCGGTCAGAACATTGACTTGATGCTGCCACAAGCGATGGATCAGCTCCAGCACATCAATACTCACCTTCAGATGTCATCTAGTGCACATTTAATGTCACATTGTGATCATCATTACAATACAACAGTGTATCTGTAATGGTGGCAATACAGCATACTGACTTTGTGACTTGCCTTTAAACACCTGAGAACTGGGAGCTGTAGACAGCCTCTTCTGACACATCCTCCTGTCAAAGCCATTCTTCCATTGATGCCCTAGTCCACAGTGCCTGGCGGGAGAGTTAGTGCTGATTGGAAGAGTGGCATATCACATGATCATGTCACTGCAAGACACCAGGTGAGAAGCAGGAGGACCCTGGCCTTTATAGTGCCCAACCCTACCCTGGTAATTCTGTCAATCAAGTATTGTCACATGAGGAATCCTAGTGACGGTGGTCTAGCGACATGACCGATATGCTGTCTATGACTCTTGCTTGAAATTTGAGCAACTACAGTAGATCACAGTGATCATTTTATTGAGCATTTTGTTCCTCTTCCTCATATGACTTGCACATCCTGTCACCCTCAGGTGAACGAAGCCTTTGCTCCACAATACCTTTCTGTGGCCAAGGTGCTTGGATTAGACCCCGAGAAGTCAAATGTGAATGGGGGTGCCATAGCCCTCGGTCACCCACTGGGCGCATCTGGTACAAGGATCACATCTCACCTTGTTCATGAGCTCAGGTAACCGAAATGGCTCCCTTTGAATTTGCTCACTTCTAATACTGTACAGTTTTTCACCCTAATTTTGTGACCTTTGAAAGAAAGTGTGGATAAGGTTTGGATAAATGGAGAAGGTATGGATAGATGAAAAAAAAAGTTCATAAGTAAATCATAGGTGTATGAAATTTACTTTCATTTTCTATTTAAATTCAGTTTGCTTACGTCACACTTAAATTTGAATATTTTCTAAAGATTTCTTGTTCACAAACTGCATTGTGACCCAAGCACGGAGTGTTTTCCAGCTTTTCTCATCATCTCTCAGTCAAGAGTGCAGCAGTATTTTTTTTCTTCTGTCTCATGTGCTTATGCATCAAGCTAAAGGGGAAGTCAGAGGGCTTTGACGGTTGTGTTTATGTAGAAGGTTTCTCTGGTATTCCTGGAAACTTTCAGATACCTATCAATAGCCTTTCATTCTTATTAGACACACCTTCCTGCAGACTTTCAAATCTGTGCAAAGACACACATACTAAACTTGATTGTGCCTTTTGCATGACTCTTTTGATTGGCTTCTCATCCAGGGGAATAGCAGCTGTTTGTTTTCAGTACTGCCTCAGATCCTTTGCTTCCAGGACAGGCTTCAGGTTGTCGCAGCCTCACCAAGATAAGTGTCTTTCTGGTGGTGGACAGAGGACTAAAACATGAGGAACTCCCTGTTGAATTGATAGGCTCACTTACTGGCAAGCAGTGCGTGGCTGGATTAAGTAGAATGAGATTGACTTCCATCACCATCCTTGGCCTGAACAATCCCCAAATCTCAGTCCTATTGAAAACCAGTAGATCTGGTAGAATATGCAGCAGTGAGGAGTAGTGTTCGGGGATCTGGACTTGTAACTGGTTACGGCATTATTGTTGTACAACAATGATGGTTTGCTGAGGTTGCTCCAGTACAATACCCTATTGTGTAAATGAGTACACATGTAAGCTGCTCTGGATAAAGGCAGAAATACACTTCAACATGGTATTACCCGGTGTTTCAACTTGGTATTACACTCATCACATCCTCCACTGAAAACACTGGTATTTAAGAAAGGGGTGGGATTGGGCTGTAAATAACTCAAAACCTTGTGGAATGTGTGCAAAGTCCTGGTCAGGCTCTTTTACTGCCTCGCACAAAGGTAGCAGCACATTATGTGGAGGGGGTCGCACTGAGTGTACTATGCACTGACTATTTTCCTTGAGACCATCTGAACATTTGGGCTTCCCTGTTTTGTTGCACCTGAAAGTATGTTACATATAAACTGATTTCATATTCTGATCTTAAATGGGGGCAAATAACTTTAATAAAATTAAACTTCATTTCATTTCCAATATAAACCTTAATTGTTTGTGCCTTAAATCATTTGTATGTTTATGGACATAGGTTCACATTGTACTGTATAGAGTTTATTATAATAATATAATATTATTATCTGTGAAATATATCTTATGTTGTACCTAACTCATATTAAATGCTATTGTCCTGTATAACAGGACTTGTGTGTTCACCTGCATATTTATTTTAACTGGGTGAAGTGACCTAATAGTACATTGTGCAAACACAGAAGAAACTGGAATTCTATATGTGTTTATTAATATTTAGATAACCTACCTGTAGGGTTTCTTTCTCCACCTCACATGGTCACCTTTGAAAAGCCAGGGCACAGAAACCACTCACTGGAACCAGGACTGGGTTCTGTTCCCTGTTTTATTTACAATTTGTTTAACAAACATGTGCTCAGCCTTTCAGTTGTGATTAGTAGACATGGTTTAAAAGCATATGGAGCTGAAAAACAGGAAATATCCCTTACTCTGTTAATAACTGTGGTAAAGATATTTTATAACAGTGCAGAAAATTGAAATATATTTTATGTTTGATTAAATAAAGTTGTGGCACTCAATGAAACAAAGTTTGGTATGTCCATATATATTGGATTAGCACAGTTCCCATTCAGTTCCTGTCAATTAAAATTTAAATCAAAGCACATTACTAGGTGGTCTGATCAGATCATAAACTGCTTTGTTCCTTTTTATCCCTGCTGTTTCTTTGCACATAAATACTGAGAACGCAACGGCACCAAAGACAATATCTTTGGCACTGATATGTGTTGTGAGATGCACTTCTTTTGTCCTGCACACTTTTAATGTCACCAACAGCCGCGGCTGGTGCAGATCACAGCGGTCCTGTACACAGCAGACATGGTCAGCCTGAAACACAGGGTGATGTCATGGAAATATTTCCCGAGCCAGCTGGAAACCTATCCAGCCTTCTGGATCAGACAACTTAGATTTACTTGAAATGCCTTTAAAACCAAAGACCACCTGTCTGCTTGTTTAAAAACAAGCACACTAATATATAAAGAAAAACAAAAGGCTGGAAATGTTGCAAGAGAGTGCTTTAAACAGTTAATCCAAATGAAAATACATATTTTTTATTATTGAAATCCAAATTCTGGGACCTTTCAGCACTTTTCTTTTGGGGATACAGGCAGACCTTTGTATTGTGTAAGCTGTCACTATAATAACTATAGCAGATGGGTTATGAAACACTACACAACCTATTGTGCTTTGCTTGAATTTACTGAAATAACAGCAATGCACTCCGGGAAATGTGGCACGCTACATTAAAGATAAAAAGAGTTCGATCATAAAAGAATATGTGTGTAAGTGGAAAAAAAATGCACATAAAAAGCAGTAATTATACAAGACTAATTACAAACTACTTGTCTTTGAAGTTCCAGCAGGCAGATCACATAGGCTACATAAGAATTCTTGCTTATGGAAATCAACAACACACATATATGGAGAAAGCCAGCAGTGTGTAAGCAGAATACTGCACACTGAATTAGGTCCAAATTTAAATGACTCTTAACGAATGCCAACTCTTTTGCCATTTTTCCATAGTGCTGTCTTCTCTAGGGCTGATTCATTTGGACGATTGATTGGCCGATGATAATTTGCTATTCCTCACATCCTAATGTCTCTCAATCAACACGTATATGCTATAATGTATACGGTATATACTGTATATGCTAGCTAGCTCAAGTAACAAAGTATTGTAGTTAGCACAGTGCACCTGCTAAAAAGCTAATAAAATAGTATTAATGTAAGTGTAATGTATTTTTTTTCAAATACTTTTATTCTGTTTAGCTTAAAACATTAGATACAGATTAAACAGGATTTTTTTGGTTTGCTCTGTAGCATACTGTTGTCTTGGTGTATATACAGTATTGAATAGAAAGTTGAAAGAAGCTCAAAAGCCCTTTAACATCCTCACGTTCCTAGAATATCACCCCATCTAGGAGTATTTGTTTCCTGCAAAATACATAAACTTCCATGGAATTGCTTTGAAATAAGCTATCACGCCACCTTAATAACTGTTATTGTTTATAAGAAAGCTACAGTACAAACAAGATGAGGCCCACCTAGGCTGTTTGGTTACTACCTAATTAGGACCTCATCCAGCCGTTTCTTGAAAGAAGTCAGGGTTTCAACAGCACAGCAGGGGTTCTTTTTCTATACTCCCACAACCCTCTGGGTAAAGAAGTGGTGCTATTAAATGCCTTTCTACATTGTTTCCACTTGTGTCCTCAGGTTTGTGTTTCTGTGACACCTCTAGCTGACTAGCAAATATTACCTAAGAAGGGAGTGCACACAAAAATAACATGTTTCCCTTCCATATCTATGGGCCTTTGTTCTTAAGGCAGTAGCAACTTGTTCTTGGATTCACACACTTTTTTCTGCTTCTCTCACACCTTATGTACAGTATGTCCCAATATGACACGGTGAAACTGACGGTTACTATGCAATATATTGTATGTATATATTGTGTAATGAGAGTGTCGTGTAACTTCTGTTGCCTCATGGTGAGGAAGCTTAAGAAGCGGGACTCGTGTAAAAAAATGGGGGGAAAAAAATAGAGAAAAAGCCATTCTATATCCCTGTATTCTTCAGCTGCCTCTTTAATAAATACTGGTAATATTAATTCATAAAAGATGTCAGAGTGTGTGGGGTAACGCATAAGCCACCATTTCCTTACAGGTGAGTGTTTGATAAATGAAAAAACATTTCTCCAGAATTACCTTTCTTATCAACAATATCCATTACTAAAGTAGTGTGATAGATTAATTTATGATAAAAGTAATATTTCTTCCATGAGACTGGATTCATAGCAAATACCAAGCTATGCTTGGTGTGTTTGACAAGCCTGGGGACTGATTAAACCTCAAGAAAACAGGTTCATTCACTTCATTAACTTGTCTAGCTTGTTTTTGTTCCTTCCACTTATGTGTCTAGCTTTGTCTTTCAGAAACCACACTGTAGAATTTAACTACTGCGTTGTTTCAACTGACAAGACTGATTTTACAAAAATATTATAATAATAATAATAATAATAATAATAAACTTTATTTTATATAGCGCCTTTAAAGGTGGCTTCTCAAAGCGCTTTACAGGATTTACAGGATGCATTATGTTCTAATGCATGCAGTCTTAAAAGCTAGTTAGTTTAAAAGTTCTAATTTAATTCATTTTCATACAGTTATGTAGATGTCTTTGAAACTTAGTTTAAACTTGTCTTAAACGTGTCTAAACTTGTTAAATTTATTTTACATTGTTTTCCCAGGCGACGTGGAGGAAAATACGGAGTGGGGTCTGCCTGTATTGGCGGAGGTCAAGGAATTGCTGTAATCATTGAGAATACTCAATGAGGAAACAATAGGATGGACTATCATCACTGCTTTCTCATTCAGAATGGCAATTTTTAAAATAAAGTCCAGGTGCTTATGTTTACAGAAAACAGAAAATGAAATGAGGTTTAATGACTTCACTACCACAACTTCCTAGTACCAGTTTTGTTTTTGTTTGACAATTGAATGCAATTGATGCTACAAAATAATAATAGAGGTCTTCTACTAAAAAAGGGCTATTAATATGAAAACAAATTATTTACTTTACAAATATGATAAAATATTCATGCTTTCAGGTGTAGTGAAAGCATTACAGTAGCAACTGTTCTCTTACTATGTAGCTGACACTCAGCTGTTCTGTTATCTGTATTTGCTTGGCATATTTACTTTGTAACAGGGAAATACATGGTAATAATTCCTGCATGAAGTGAAAAAGCCGTGAAGATTTAATGTTGATGCCTATAAGAGTCTATGGATCATATTTAAATAAAGTTTGAATGAGAAGCCTAACTGTGGCCTTATCATTTATGTTGCTGAGGTAACCATGTAATGATTTTAAAATAAAACTTTTATTTGTATTTATTTTTATCATGGCAATAACCATCACCAGTTTTTAGAAATGTGGAAGAGCCTGTTATTCCTCTCTGTTTTATCCCCTTGGATTTGGAATCCGCAGATCAGCTCATTGCAGCAATTCATGCACTTGCATGGGAGTTGCTAACAGATGTCCTCCTAAACGCATGCTTGTGTGGCCACCTGTCTCTGATCCACTTTGCAACCCCACAGCCCCAGCTAGACCCAGCTGATGGCATACAGATGGAGCAATTCAACAACTTAAAGCACTGGTGTTGCTGAGCAAAATGTGCATTGCTGCCTGGAGAATCCCAGCAAATGGCACCACACCAACCTGACCTGACAAATCATACGTATGGGACTCAATAATGAATAGCCAAAGGCTTCTTTATTTCCTTTCCTCAATTTCATCATACGATATAGGTTGATTAATGCATTTGCAATTTCAATGCATTACTTGAATAACACTGTTAGAGGTGAATGGTGTTCATATTACATGGAGCAAGAGGCTAAATGGCTCATTGAAGCAGAACACAATATGTATTATCATTTCTTTCTATATTTTATTTTAGAAATATTCAGATTCAGAAATAATGTGCCTGCTTAGTATTTACATAATATTATGTACTTGAAAATATGAACCACCTTAATACTGCAAAAGCAATCATTCCTTGGCCTGGAATAATACATTTAATCTGGCAGGACTAAAACTCTCATGTTCAAAGCTTATAATATGGGAAATGGCAGTTTTGACAAAAAAAAATGAATTTTATTGTATTACAACATTGAGTAGTATAGTGTCCAAGTCAATTTTTTCTAACTGGTAATTTTAATTGCTTTAATTAATTTTAAAAGAATTGTGCCAGGAAATATACAATTCACTAGAATCCAAAAAGATTTCCAGTAGGTGGCACTATTTTTTCAATAGTGCATTTTATTTGAAGCTGTTCGCTTTACAAAATGTCACCTATTCCATATTCTAAGGACAAATGTGTATGTTGCTAGAAGCACATTTTGGGTGATGGTAGAAATGTAAACTTACAGGTTCCAGTAACCTGTGTGGATTCCTGTAGAAGTGTTGAGTGTTGCAAAGTTAATGACTTTGTATGAGTTGATGTCTTTTATGTAATGTTATATTTATATATATAATGTATTATATAATGTATATTATATATACATTATATATATAATGACACCTGACACCTGAAGAAGGCTCTACGGCTGAAACGTTGTGTTTTCTTTCTTCTTCTCAGCATGGAATAAGCTTATCACTTGTTCCTTTGCAGCCTACGCATGCTGACGCAGCTACTCACCTGAACTACTATAATGTATATGTACTGTTTGTATGTTTTATAAGTCTCTGCGTGTGTAAAACAGCTGCTTGGAGAAAAATAAAATCAGACATCAGACAAGTATTATCATATCTTATTGTAGAATAACATTACCCTAAGACCCCTTAATTTAATGATTTTCTTATTTATACATTTTACGTCTTTCTACGCTTTTGGATAAGAAACAACCTGACCCGAAGGATAAGAGTAAATCATTTAAATGGTACTCTGTATAAACAGTTCTTATTAGGCTAACAAATAATGGTGAGCAGATACTAACAAAAATGCAAAGTATTAGGAACACTTGTTAGAGTTATGTGCCCATCTGCTTAATTCTCAATCGCTTCACCTTTGAGGTCACACTTGAAGTGACCTCAGAAATGAAACAGCTCATTTCTAACCATATACAACTTTAAAAAAGTGTAGTTGATCAAATCGCTCAATTTAGCCCAAAGACATAGAACTGAGAAAAGCTGTAGTAGAAGAGCTCGATGAATATGAGAGTAGTAAGACAAACAAATCTTATCAACTTTATCGCATGCCAAAAAGCATGCAATTTTAATAAAGACCAATGCTATTGGCTCAAAATCTCATGATCTGTCCTGTACTTTCATGAGAATCAAGATCAGATACCAAAATGTGTGAAACCAAATGTATATGCTGTGAAATATCTCACAGGAATGTTGCTGTCATAAACTGTCGACAGAAGGTTTAATGGATAAGCTCTACAGCAATGACAGCTAGCAACACACCCAAGAAAATTAAATATGCTTTTACTAACTGAATTACTAACTACTGTACTTACGTCACAGGCACTTCGAATGGCAAATTGGATCAGATATAAGAATATTTACTGTGTATGTCTTTTATTACAGCAAACTTAAAAAACTTAATTTTCCTTAATAATGCATAAAGAAATTAAGAATTTAGGAAAACAGTAGTTATTCTGTGTGTTGGGGGTCGAGACATATACTGTAAACAAACAGACATTTTTTGTATTAGTAAAACTGCCAAATTACTCTCTCAGTTTTGCTGCAGCATATAGCAGCATTCTGTGTATATTAAGCCAAATTATAGAGATATGCTGACAAACTTTAGCACTCTATTGCTTTAGGGAAGCGCTGTGAGCTCTAATGAGCTCTGCTGCCTGTGTTGCACACATTAACAGTACATATTTCTTTTAAGTTAAACCTCTCCTATGAAAACTACAGACAGACATAGGGTGAAACAAATGTAATGGAGTCAGGATTTATCTTGGTTTTTTCTTAATTTAAATGTTTTTTTATTTAATAATGCATTTTAAACACGTTGGTTTACCTGATCTGGCTCCACTCAAACTTTCAGGGTTAGAGGATTCATTTACAACAGCTAGTTTATCACATGGTTTTGAGAGCAACATTCCAGGCCTCCCTTGTCACCATAAAAGACAGTGGAGGCCTTCTGCTGCAACTGAGTTCAATGTCCCTTGAAATGATACATGGCCCAAACACTTTTCACTGTACATATTGTTTTTCATCCTCTTATTTTTCCTCTTCATCTGCAAAGTAAACTGAAAAGCAGAAGCATAATTTCTGCACTTGCCCTGGCCACAGAAGCGCCTTTATAGACGACTGCAAACATCTTTGTGCAGGCGCCCACTGACAAACTGTGGAAAATACTGTACATCTTTCATGGGGAAACCGTGGAAACTGGCAGAAGTTCAATTCTGTTTCTAAGCAATCTCAGTGCTGCAAACTTGTAGCTCTCTCAAAGAAACACAAAGAGGCGCCCAGATCGAAGTATAACGCATGGCATTCACTGGCTGGCAGGAGAAGCTCTCTATGGCTAAGCCCACTATGGATTCTCACATGGAAGTTAAAGAATGCTTTGTAAGGTGAATCTTGTACAGTATGTGCAGTGCACATTAAAACCCAACCCTAACTTGAACATTTCAGGCGTTCTAAACTTAAAGGAAGATAAAC
Source organism: Lepisosteus oculatus (assembly GCF_040954835.1). Classification (NCBI taxonomy): domain Eukaryota; kingdom Metazoa; phylum Chordata; class Actinopteri; order Semionotiformes; family Lepisosteidae; genus Lepisosteus; species Lepisosteus oculatus. Next base: position 23,573,816 of record NC_090698.1, on the reverse strand, counting down.
TGCCAAAACCTGATTTTAATTCTCTGCAGCAAAGTTTATATTGGATCCTAACAGTAAAAAAAGAAAGCTACTTGTACAACAATGTACAACGATGATGTATGTGTTCAATTTCTTAATTGAGAATTTTTTAATCGAAATGCAAAAAAACATAGTGTATAATGAGATAATATTGAAACTAAACAAACAATTGTAACCTCTAACCCATTAAAAGGTAAGCATGATTGAAATTATTGTCATTCTTGCCAAGTAATAAAAGACTAAAGTCTTTCTTCTCAGGGACAGCTGAAACTACAGACTATGAAGAAACTACAGAAGTCCTTGAGACAATTGAGGAAAAAGGGTTGTAGAACAAGGTAATAACCTAACTTCTTCTGTGGCAATTTCTTCCTTATTAAACACCTGAATGAAATATACATTTTGTAAATCAGCCATTTCCAATGTATCATTGGATCGATTCCCAATCTTATCTCTGATCCACTTCACTTACTGTAGCCCTTTCCTGTTCTTTTGCTGTTGTAATACTGTTACAAACTTTTATGATTTTAGCCTTCATTGCAATATTCCTTTCTATCTCTGCTTATCTTCTAATATCCTTCCGTTTTAACTGTGCTTGCAATTTATCATATTCATTAATTGGATCATGTTCTCTTTTTAAAATCATTTAATCATGTGGTATCTTTCTCCTTTTATTTTGCTTTGATTTATTAATCCACTTGGACCACTGTTTTGTAACCTTTGATTCACTTACTCTAGAGATGAATGTGTTCTGTACTTCTCCTTTCTTTTTCTCTTAAACTCTCTTTCCTTCACAATTTTATTGCTGAAACAATTCAATCCTGTAGTAGTTCACAGTTCAATTCTTGAAATTGTAAACCATTGTACTGGACTCTGCCTTTACAGTTTCTATGCATACGTCTTATCACACAATTGTATAATCACAGTTCTCTATTGATTCTCACCTCCATTTTCCTTACTCTATTTTCATTATTTGAAGAAACTGGATCAAATTAGACATTCTCTTGCTGGTGCTCCAACAAACTGAATCAGAAAGAAGTCATCCATTTCAGTTTCAGTTGAGAAATGCCAGGGAAGCTGAAATTTCCCATGAGAAATCATTTCTTCCTTTACACATAATGTATATTCATAGATACATATTTAGATTTTGTGATCTGTAGCTTACTTTGCTTGTCCACCTGGAGTACAAAACCCTCTGATAGCCTTAGGATATCCTTCATACTTAAAGTTCTTAATGTGCAAGGTGGTGATTAGTGCTGGACAAAAGTTTAAACTTAGTGTGAAAAACACAGAACACCATCAGTTGATTGAGATGAATTATAATGACAAAAAAAACAAGTAAAGTGCTACCAAATAAGCAAAGTGTAAGATATTTTATAAAATTTAAATTGTTGCATTTTCTTTTAAATATTAGAAAAATTCAAAACATGACAGAGCCAGCTATGCTTTGAAGATTAAAACAATAACACAATCTCTGCAACAGGCACATTCTAATAGATTTGTGACACATCTCTTGGAGTTTTGCTATTTCACAAAGGCTTTCTGAGCCCAGTTTCAGGATTAGTAACAGACTCTTTCACCCATTTTGTCCTTACTGGTTTATGACATCTCTCCTGTCAAACTACCCTCTGACATCTTTGACAAGATTTGGGCCACAGCCATCAGTGGAGAGGACACCCTCTGGAAGGTGAGGAGTGTGGGGGTGTTCAAAGGCATCGAAGGTTTCTGTCAAGAAGCGGATAGTCTAGGCCTGTCCATTATTAAAGCAAACTATTGCCTCAGATATCTGTTGAGAACAGGAAAGAAGGAAACAGAAAATCTACTGGAAATCAAGGAAAAAGGATTGCTTCTCAAAACTCTGTGACAAAAAGAGAAATCATGTAAGGAGAATTGTCATTTTTCATTATAAAAAGGCACCAGCAAATGTTGTCTTTAGAACAAGTAATTTAAAAAGATGTATAATCTAATTTACCTGAGCAAATGAAACTGTACTTTTGGCAATGAAATCCTCATTGAAATGTGTGCATATATACTGTTTTAAGTATATAGTATTGTAAAGTTTCTTTTTTGTGTTTATTCTGTATTTATTTGTTAAATAGAAATCAACATTGCCAGATCTGCCCATGGTAATAAACCATTTAGGAGGGTAGTTTTCCAACTTTCACTGGAGCCCAGTCTGACATTGTCAAAATATTGAATAGTTAATATTCAAAACATTTTAAAACCTTACATTAATTTGTATAACTAATCGTTGGCAGACAACCCACTTTGCAAGTTAAGAATTTTTTCCTGTATTTCCATGAACTACTTGTGCTATTTCAAGAATGAATTTCAAGAATATGCATCAGAAATTCATTAAATGAGCATGAACTGTTAAACTGTTCAGTGTTCATACAGAATTTTGAAGAATTAATTGAATTGATTGATTATTGTACTGCACCAAAGCCTAACAAAAGCCATTTTGTTAAAAGGGAAATTTCCACTAAATATTGATTTTGTTTATATAAATATTCATGGAGCATGTTGTGTCCCTTTTTGACTATTCTTATGACATACAGGTCATCCTTTACATAGATGCCCAATTGAAAGAAGCTCTCCATTTAGGACACAGTAGCCAGTGAGAACTAGCTATACTCAGGTTTCCAAAGAAACCAAGCAGCAGAGTAACAGTCTGAGATGTCAGGGTCAAGGTGATCTTCTACATCCCTGCGGGAAAAAAGCTAATACTTTTGTGGCAGTAAGCATACTTCATACACAGATGTACACAGATAAATATTTAATGAACATAATCTCTCTCTTTACATATTTATGACTAAATTGATTAACCTTCATGATTCAAGGTTTGTCATGATGTGAACTGGTCATGAGTTGGTCATGAGCTGATACTACAATAAATCCATGAACTTACTGGATCAACTAAAAATATATTTGAGTTCATGAAAATCTCCCAAAAGTTTTTTTTCCCATATTTATAGGTCATGGATTATACTTCTATGTCTAGTCTATATTGTAATAAGGCCACATTAACCACCATTAAACTTTTTTTTTATTGACTGGTTTTGACTGTTGCACGGTGACGCAATGGGAAAACTGGCCCTCGTGTGAGTGTATTGTATGTGTGCATCTCTTTGTGTTTGTGTCAGTCTCCCTTGCGATGGACTGGCATCCCATCCAGGTTGTACCCTGCCTTGCCCCTGTTGCTTGCCGTGATAGAAACAGGAAAGAGGATAGAAATTCCCCCAGCCCTGAATTGGGAAAAATAATTAGAAAATGGATGGATGGTTTTCTATCATTTGTCAATAATTCCAAATAAATTGATGTGATTTCAATGTGAACTCATTTATCTTCACTTGAACAGCCACCATACTTTAATAGAGTGAGACGGTTTCTGTTTGAAGGATTACAGTCAAATCTTGGAACAGAGTTGGTATCAGTTTTAAAGTTTTATATGGTGATTTTTTACAGTGGTTTCTAGGGGACGTGACAGTTCCAATTCCTTACATTGAATCTTCCATTTATATAACAATTCTGTCAGGATTATAGTTCCCCCTCCTTAAGGGCGCTCCAGCCCTTTCACTTTAGACTTTATTCTGTGCACCTGATCCCTATTCCCAGCCCATCTTAAAAGCCTGGTCCCGTTAAGGTTTTAATCTCCTTTCCCGTTCCCGTTCCCTGTCCGCCGGTTCCGACCCGGTTTCTGGTTTTAATTGCTAGTTTTGATGGATCTCCTGGTTTTGGACTGAACCTTGTGTTTTGGATACCCTCTTAGCATTATTCTTTTGGATTGTTTGCCTCGGCCACACCTCCCCCGTGCACCAGCGCACTTTGGACACGCCCCCCTGTTTTCAGCCCCGTATTCCTGCATGACGTTTTCCCAGTGTTTCCCCACTTCTTCGGATTGTGTCGTCCGCATAGGGTCCGGAAAGAACTGTTCGTTACAAATTCTGTATGCTCAGAACGTTATGCACGAAATACAAATGCCTCATTCAAGGTAAAAAAAAAGGCGAGACCAAAAAGAGAAGTCTTGATACTTGCTTAATTCTTGATAGGAACAGTGTCTCTAGCCATGTGATTCAGATTCACTGGGAACACTATCTAAAATCCCAAGCTTCTAAACCCAGTCTTCTTCTTCATCATTTTTTAATATTCACTCAGGCTTTCATGTCTAATTCCTCATACCCTTGTAAATAGAACTAAAAATTAAACAATCCTTGCTATTTCCTCACAGAATATAACACTTTGCTACTGTATATTGAACTAGTCTCAAACTTCGAGTGATATCAGCTGTTTGTGTTTCATCTGTATTTGTTTCAACCTGAATTTGAAGATAGATTGTTTTAGTGTCATGTGGTTGTTTGTTAGAGGGAACATCTGCCATTTGCTCAGGAGAAGGAACATGTGAGACAACATCGTAACTTTACTTTAGCAATGTTAATTGGAATCAATGGTAATACTGCTCAAACTGCCAATGCATACTGTATGTACATTTGCAAGGGTTTTGCCAGACTCACACTCATGTTGGCAAGACTATGCCTTTATTGATTAATACTTTATTTTAGGCATCATTTGTGAGACAAAAATTACTTACTAGCATTAACATAAGACTGAAAACATTGTGACCTGTGTGACCAGTGGCACCATAGTTAAGTACTTATTACATTTTATCCGTAATCATAAATCCCTTTTTGTTACCTACAGTATATGAGGAATGAGCAGCTTCATAATGATGGATGGAATGACAAAGTAAATTAAAAGGCATACAGTAAAGAAAAATACCAGCACATTGGACTATGCAAACATATTTCTGTGTTTATATCCACTGTATCAATAGTTTTCACCAATGTGGTCTTAAAGAAAAGTCCAAAAAAACTGAAATGCACCCAGCAAAACAAGAAGGATATAGAAGTGCATTTATCAGAGACCACAAAAGGTCATGAGTATATGGGATGTCGCTACTCATTGGTTTTATTAATAATAACAAATAATTGGATTCTGTTTGCACAATATGTGTTCTTTGATACTTTTTAAACCTTTAGATGGCTTAGACAATGGCTCTGTCTACAATGCATGTGCAGCCAAAAAGTAAATTCACAGTAAATCCACATTATCATGTGAAATTCGGGAAAATGCTCATGAAAGTAACAGCCAATCACTAATGTAAACACTGATTTCAAATACCTGTGCTAATGAGGCTATTGCTAAGTATCCCATTGACTTAAATAAGTATCATACAGGGAGTATGAAATTTCAGAGTGTATTTCTTTCCAAATACATTTTTTAAAAAATCCAAAAAAAGTTCTTCCATATAACCTAGGAGATCAAACATAATTGCATTCACTTGCATTTTTCAAATTTTCAAATCCCCTAAAAAACTGGGAACATAAACATTAACATTAACAATTTATTTAATTAATGTGGAATTTAATGAGTGTTGTTTTAAAAATGCAAATGCAAATTTCAGCATTTTAAGTATGAAAGTAAGTCTCCAAAAGCAGAAGTTCTGGTACATGTATTTAAGGAATTAGTACATAAGCCTACTCTGTCCACCAATTATTACTGAAAACCCAGTTTTCATGCAGGTACACGGGAACATTAAAGAGGCAAAAGTTATCCTAGGCAAAATGTCTCTGGAAGGTGGGACAAAACTGGAGAACACCCATCCAGACACAGGGCAACATGTAAACTCCACACAGAAGGCACTTTACACAGTCTTGAATGGAACACATTGCTTGTTAGAAGATCTAAATGTATGAAATATTTTCATTATGTTTGAGGTCTGTCCCATGATGTTTTATGTTATATAAATATATCTGTGGTTGAAATGGAAATTTTGTATGTCCTAGTTTGAGACCAGTATAAGTCATTTCAGGGAGGGGATTCTCCTTGCCTGAAATTATTATGTGTGAGTCAGGGAGACATTGCATCAAAAAGAAGTCTGAGGGACCTTCAATTTCAAAGAGTATTAAATTAAAACAGAACGCTGGCCTGTATATTCAAAGCACTAAAGAGAGTTTTTTAATAAAATGAATACAAAAATTAGAAAGCAGTTTGATTTTATTTATAGGGTCAGTTTATGGTATATTTGTTAATTGTTCATTAATGTGACCGCTTGTTTGAGAAATAAAAGCTCTCAAAAATGTTTAAAGAATAAAGCCCACTGTACTATAAATCAGACACAGGTGGCAACTCAAAATGTTGTCCTTGTTAATTCTTGATAAACGAAGACATTGCAGTCCTCAGTCTTTTATTACTCCAAAGAAACACCTCATAACAGAAACACCTTTTGTAAAGTGGTATAGCTTTGCACTAATAAGAAAAAGTCACAACTTGACTATATAAGAAACCTTATAAACATTACATTCTTATTAAAAAAGTATTTTATTTGTGACTATACCGAATATGTAACAAAAATGGTCATTCTTAAAAAAATTGAAATTGTTAATTCCATTGTCCCCATTTCTACACAACCTTGAACATCTATAGAATACAAAAATTCAATTTAAAGACAAATTGATCAGTTTCTCTTCACTTACTGTACCTCTCATGCTTCCTTAAACCCAGACTATGACTTGTATAATTTTCTGAAATTAAACATGTTTTACTACCTTGGCTGAAGTATTTTCTCTCTCTCTACAATATTATTATTTAACATTTCACAAAAAAGAATTCTAACTTTGTTTTTTATGCTTTTGAATTTCCTTCATTGTAAAAAAATATGCCCATATTTTATTTCTGATACTAATTCATCCTTACACCTTACCTCTCAAAAGTATATGACACTCAATCCAGCTTCTTTAGTTTTTATAGTTTTTCTTCTCATCTTAGTGGTTTTGCATTGGCAGCGTGTTTGCATGATGCTGGGGTTCATACAGTCTCGGCCTCCATTCATTTCCAGCCAGGCACTGCCTCACACAGTAGCAAATTAAATCTCTGAAGGACAGGGACTACGGTAGAGAATTCACTAGTAACATTTTGCTGCTAAACTCTAAAGGGTTTACAGTATGTCAATTTGGTTATTTTCACCTGATTAACTAATAATATCCAATTAGTTATGCAAGTGTTTTGCAAGTGTATTCTTCACCATTTAAACCTAGTGTCACACCTGTGATCATAGCTGCGGTGCATTGCTCCTTAAATCGTTTTCAGAAAATGTGAACATTTGATGATAATCACTTTGTTTCCCAAAAGATGAAAAGTGGCATCTCTTCCTACTGTGATGGGGTGATAAGATATACAAAGAACAGTTAACTAATGAATGGTTATGTCTTTAAAAACAGACAACAACCAGCAGGAACTGCCCATGACTGAACACTCTGTCCAGACAGTTTGGTGAGTTACCCCTTCCACTCCAAGTTAGAGATCTTGCTCTGACCTATAGAACACAGTGGAAACTGCCAGGAGGACCGTGAGTAATCACAAGGTCACTTCTTATCAGTGTGTGTCCTTCCTCCACTTTTAGAGAGCCAAGCTAGATACAGACTGCATCCAAACTTTCCAAAATGATTGCAGTAGTAGTTACTGTACTATAAAAGCTCCATCTGGGTTTTTGCACATTTCCCAAGAAGTCACTCTCATCCACTAGTTATCATCCTAGTCTTTGTTTTCAGAGAAAATAGTTGGGGGGACAATTTTGTTTCAATTGACGTGCTGCCTACTTATTTGCCAGATGCTTTTACTGTAACATTCTGGGAATCAACAATTATTTAAATATAAGGCAAATTAGTCATTTCCGATTACTGTAAAAACAATATATTCACTCCTTTGTGATAGTATGGGTCCCATACTCCTCACCCAAGACTTTTGGGGAAAAAGCCAGCTGAGAAGAAGATTTCATCACAGTATTGAGCTGTCCCTTGTGTTCTGAAGCATTTCCCACCATTTCTCATAGGGGCTTTTAGTATTTGATGAGAAAACCAAGAAAAAAATGCTTTCCTTACCGTCACCACAGGAAGCTGGAACAACTCCATAACCAGCTTCATAAGGATCACACAATAGCTTGGTGAGACCAGGCACAACATGTGAACATAGTGTCAATGGATCACAGACTGCTCTTAAGGAATTTTATGATCTTACATTAAGCTATTGAAGAGAGACAGTAGTATTGTCAATTATTTCTGTTTCTGTTGAGAGTTACTGTAGCAAGGAACCTTAGATCCTCCTATGCCCCTTTGATCTATGCTGTTCTCAATACTGCTGTCAGATTTTTGACATACAGGGTGTCTGCTAAGATATATACAGTATGTACATTATCTTTGTGAATCTTTAACACCTACTTCAGCTAAGACCTGGCACTTCACTGTCAGTTCAGTGTCACTTTAGTTATGGGGTTGCAAATGAAAATTTATAAATGCACAATTGCATAATAAGCATAATAAGTTATAAACATTCAAGTATCTATTCATAAACCATTTATAAATGAGAAAACCATGACTTTTAATAAAACAAACTATTAAGTAAAGGTCAGGTCCTAGCAATTTAGTAATAAATTGTTAATTGTATTATATGTTATGAAAAAAAATGTATTTGGAAAATTAAAATTAATCTTTAGTATTTTGCTAGATTAAAGATTAAAGCACCTTTGCTCACTAAATCAATATACCTATTGTATTTGAACAAAACATTATTATCATTCCACATCCTTTATAAATTTTATTTTGATGTAACTGTCAAACATCATAGTAACTGATGGCAGGCTGAAGACTGGCAACACACAGAGACGACAGTTCTGTCCTCCATTGACTTTACATTTATTTTGGGAAAAATCCATATATTGCATTGTCAGGAAGTCTAATGACCCAGCTTGATCAAAACTAAACTGATAACAAATTCTATCACCTGTCTTTGGATTTCCTTTAATCTGCTGCATTACCTTAGAAGTGCTGTGACTTCTGATTTGTCTTAGCTGTCTCTTCCTGAGCTGGGATGATTTATTCCCAGATTTATTTAAATATACTGTAAATAATGTTCCTTTGTTAACTAATGTTTGTATCATAGTTCATCACAGCTCTCTGTGAGTTTTTCCATCAGTTTACTGTACTGTATTCTGCTCTTGTCAGGTAATGCTACTAGAATGGATGTGAATTGCAAAGACCAACAAACTTGCAATGAGCCTCAAATGCACAGCAGATTAATTGTATAAGAAATCTGTGTTTCTGCTGGAAAACATCATTAGCAAAAATGTTAAGTCAGTGTTAATTCAAAGCACATTTGTCTGGTTATGTAATGCTCTTAGTGAGTAATCATTTCTTCATCTTCGTCAGTAATCTTCATTTATTTCTTAAATTACATAGGATCTTATTTAAAATATACTTGTATGCATAGCAGTTTATGTACAAGGAACTGTTTATCTTTATATTTTCATTTTCAGAGATTTCTTATCTATCATCTACTCATGTAGATCAATAAAAAGCAACACTTGCAGGCCTGTAATAAATAATGTGCAATACAATAACAATGTAATAAAATTCACCTTATTTTTCCTTAAACTTAATTATTATTTTCATTTGTTTTTCTGTGCATTGCTTTGAATGAAATTTTCTGCGATTAAAAGTAGATAAGATGGAGAAAGGGAAGAAAACTTGAAGCTTATTATTAAAAAGCTTTCCCTTTGTTAAAAAAAAAACGTTTTCACTATCAAACATTGTTATTTGTGTAATCATTCCAGTCATTCAGTTTCACAATAGTAATATTGTGTAAGGTCAGTAGCAATTGCTAGGAAAACATTTGACCTTCAAAAAATACGTCTCACCCATGATAAGGCAAATGGTAACTTTCACACTATATTCTATAATGAATGTAGTGCCAGATTCTTTCTTAAACAGTTTAGCAAATCATTATGACACATAAGATAGTAGCACAGTTTTGCCACTTATGACTAGGAATGCCTCAATTTACTCAAGACACAATAAAAATAAAAATTACAAAAACTACACAAAAGATGTAAAACATTTCACACCTGTGTGGTCGCCCTGTTTATTCTGGTTGAACGCAATTTTTATTTATTAGTTATTAATAATTAGTTATTAAGGCGTGTTTTAAAACTGAACTTCAATTCCTAAAACTTCATTCACTTCTGAGAATGCAACAAGAATATTCTTAGAATGCTTGTGGTATTTACGTGGGGTGCCAAAGCATGATTAATGCCCAGCATAACAATGTAGTTTTGAATATGCACCAGATGTACTGTTGATCTTTTTTAGCTTTTTTCCATTATACCTTTGCTTCACTTCAGTGAAAGTTGACAACATTCAACATTTCCAGACTCATAAGTTAAGTAAAGGGTGTTTTGTAAGTGCAGAAAGTAAACAGACTTCCATGAGGAATAACAACACCCAAGAATGAAATGCATTGAAAAGTGTTTATTGAGTGCTTAGTCACAAGATCTGGCTCAACCAGTTTGGCCAAGTGCCAGCCACCTGGCTTTAGGACAGGGAGGCTGGTACCCCAATGCAGAGTGAGTAGTGACCAAGGGGGAGCAGCATAGGTGGAGATGGAGTGGAGGAGGGATTCATGTGAGTAATGTGAAGGAGAAAAGGTGCAGACATGGTATTTTGTGTTAATTTTAAGAAATGACGTCAGGAATGTTTACACGTTATAATAACTGAGATAAAATTGAACTTGGCTGCTGTCAGCCCCCCCCAATCCCCTCCCAAGCTGTAAACACCATTAATACAGTTCCTTTTTATTTCAAGAGAAACAGTTCAGATGCTTCCTTCTGTGATGTGGCTAACCCAGGGTAACTGTTTATTTAGGTGTTTTAAATCACACGAAGACTTAAATACATAGGAAACAGCAGTGTTAACAGTGTAGTAGCCAAAAGTAAAAGCATTTGAAAATGGCAAACATATGAGTTTAGTTAATGTCTAAATATTAAGAGGGATCACCTCTTAACTTTTATAGATCTAGCTTTATAGATTAATTACTAACGCTGAACTGCTTCTTATTTACATTTTTGACATTGTGGGTTGTCCTTGTTCATTTGCTATCTTTAATTTCCCACGAAAGTAAAAAAAAATCTTCAAAATACTACAATTCATCTTTATTGTACCTCTTGATAGTTAATGCAGAAAGAACGCATCAAATCACAACGATTGTGAAGTAATCACATGTTTCAGATCTTTGATCTTTCCCACCACTTCATGATTAAAGCTCACAAGTATGTTGTGGGTTGTCTTTAACTCACAGGCCTCGCTTTAGAAACCATTTGTGTCTGATTACACCGAAAGTGCCCCTGTAGCCAATTGCACTCTTCCCTTGACATCAGGCCACATCCTGCTGTTGAAACATGATCTCCAGCAGATGTCAGTTGCCATTTAGTGGGAAGATTTTTTTTTCACCTCACTGGCTTAGTCAGCATGCCAGCTCACTCTTTGCTTCAGCGCACAGACACTACACATGGAACATAGGAGCACTGCCAGCATATAACAGCATCAGCAGATGCTCAGAGAATTAAACCTTTAGCAACAGATCCCACTTTTCCTTTCTTACCGTCTCATGTTAGATTCCAAAGAATACTATTTTGTAGCTGCTCTTTGGCAGTGGACGATGCAGTCGAAAGTTAAAGTATGATCGTGTTAATCAACGTTTTCCTCTTTTAGGTTTGCTTGACAGGTAGGTACGGTTTGACAAAGTTGGAATGAGTGAGGACATACAGTAGGTGTGTATCACTTACAGCTTGGCCCCTAGCAAAGTCTGAGAGGAGGGGTTAAAGTTAGATTCATGGGCTCAAGTAACTTGTTAAGTTGTGGCAAAAGAAGACTCTTGTGTGAATTCAGATCAAGCCTTGGTGTAGTTCATAGTCCATTTGAATTAAAACAGAGTTAAATAAATGCAATCTACTGTGTTGTGTGACACATTTCTTATTCCTGCTGGTTCACTGGCCTATGTATGAACCCGAAATGTGATTTCACCTGGAAATAAATATTTCATTATTGGTTAACTGAACTGTATAATAAATTATATGGTGCCAAAATAATCAGTCACCTAAGGAAATGAATGTATAAAGTAAATCTGCTCATACAGATTCTGTTATGTAGTAGGATTAATTTCCTTAATCCTAACTTTTGGTCCAATAGAAGAATTTCAGTTGGTGCCTAAGTCTTCATTGTTCTGATTTCTCACCTGGCAGTCATCTGGTCCTGTCAAGCTCCCATGGGCTCTACATGAGAGAACAACAGACAAAGCTATTACCCTCTGCACCAGAGAAACAACATTAAGGCAAGAAAAAGTCCAGATTTTTTTCATTTGCAGTAAATAACTTGTACACTAAAACTCCAATCTTAATCATACCTAAACTGTGAAAATAAAAGCCAATGGTATTCATCGTCTTGCATGGAGAGATGGAAACCATTGCTTTATGAAGACAGTTACAGGATGGACAACTGACATTGATTCAGTATTGCTGGTCTTGACCTGTCACCCATACATAATGGCACTGTGGGATTTTCTTACTTCTGTGACCCTAAACCAATATTATATTTTGTGTAGATTACGCTGCAGGACTCCAACCAGCATGTAACATATTGCTTAGTGGAGAAAGTACACAAAACCACCTGCTGAATGAATCTCACTGTACAAAACAGCAGTTTGAGAATTTCTTATGAAAAATCTGGTGGGCTTTTGGTATAGAGTCCCAGTTTTTAACCAATCCTCTTTTCCTCATGTGCAGGTTCTGCATGTAAGGCCTCTGATGAATAATCGAAAGTAATCGTTTGTAATCTTCCAAAATAAAATGGAAAATCACAAGATTGATTAATATTCAAAACAGTTAACCTTATTCTGCATCCTTCCCGAGCAGCAGATGTCTCACTCTTAGTATTGCAGAATATCTATTACGGCCACCTGCCATATCGATGAAGTGCCAAGTACAAATCATGAAACCCAATGCCTGCAGCATGCAGCACCCGTAAAGAAGGGTAGCTTCCACCACCATTTTAGGTTTTATATAGACTATTAGAACAGAGGAAATATAATGCGGTACTTTATCAATTACACAGATAATGAGCTGGGGGGGAGGTTACTATGCCAAAGAATGACCCTTACAGATGTCCTTCATTTCCTATTTGGAACAATGCCCCATTCGAGGAAGATTGACACTTTTAATCATGCTTTATATAAACTCTCTGGTCCTTATTTCACCTCTTCAGCATTTCACAGCATATCTGTTTAGTTATTCCTTCAGTTGCTGAGCTCTTACTTTTCCGACATCAGGGCTGCCAATGCTATGTTTAGGAAAGTCTAATGAGGCAGCGCAAGGTTTGTGCATGCACAACTATAACAAGAGTAAATCCTTGCATGTGCTAAAGCAATATGGGCTCTCCTGAACTTGGAATATGCTGATGTCTCAGAGATTCTGTATTTTAAAGAAGATGTGCACTACATTTTTTGCAAAAAAGCAGCTTAAAGCTTTTGTTCCAGAAACTCTACCTGATGTTTTACTGCAGTGAGGCATCTTATTTTCACTAATTAATCACTATTGTTGTAGTTCTGTCGGTAGTGCAGTACCTGTAGCTGTTCTACTGATCCTGCCCTGCAAATTAGGTTCTTTGCTTACATAAAAATATACCAACAAACCACGTCAGTAACAGTGTGTGAATGCATGATTTACAAAACTTTCCCAATCTAAACACTACCCTAATGTTGCCAATTTAAAAATAGGATTTCTAGAGGTGTGGTGATTTGCTACTGGATTTCTGTCGAATCTCTTTAATCTTTAATCTTTAATCTTTATGCACATGTGGATCTCAAGCTGTGGAGAAGCTTTCAATGCATAAGATTAATTTATCGCAAGATGCCATAAGTTTCAGACACTGCACAAGGTATTGAACTGTATGCTACAAAGACCTAGCAAACTGCAACTGCTTTGGGCCTCAAGTTAAAAGAAAAGCACACATTGGCTATTTAAAGAATATTTATATAAACAATTGTTTTGTTAGGTGTACTATATTCAATATGCTGCAAGGTGTGCCCTGAATGTTTGTGTTTGTGTTGGAATTTGCTGCATTTTCAGTTTGCTCTTTCAGGTGCTCGCTATATGCAGATAAATACACCGAAGACCTATAGTATGCACGTCATGCAACCTGTCGGGCTTTATCTGTGGTGCAGTAAAAGGCGCGGTATAAACACAGTTTTTAAACAGCATTTAAATAGTCACACCACGGGCTGTTTCTCCTAATTAAAAGTGGCAGAATTGTGTAAATGCAATACCTTTATTTTTGAAAACCAGCTTTATTTCAAAACTTAAAAAAAGAAGAAAAAGAAAAACTAATGACCGAGTCCGATTTCCCCTTACAATCTGTTATGGGAGCAAAAAACTTAACAAAACAAGCCTTTCAAGCACCTAAATCTAATAAGATTGAAGCCTGATTCTTTAGCTCCTCCAGTACAAGCTATAGCTACCAAATTCAGCAGTTTAAGTTTCCAATTATTCACACAGCTTCCTTTGTTTGCCAGGGGTTGTTGACAGGTTAATCCACCTGCAAGAACAGCCAAATGCAGGAGCTGGATTGTGACCATTCATTTAATTATAGGAGGGATTGACATATAAGGGTGTGAGAATATGCTTTGAACTTGTCATGGCTGAATATCATGTCACATGGAGAAGGTTCCTCAGACTTTGGCTAAACATATACTAAAAGTCACCACTTTTACTAATCTGCCAGGGTCTATTTAGGGTAGTTACACCCAGCTCTGATCTTTGTTGGCTCAATACTGTCAAAATGTTTAGTTTTTTTCCAGACAGGACTGAACTTCATTGCCAGTGACTGTAACCAGTATCAGTCCCTTGCCAATATGTAATAGTTTCTGCAAAGGCAAAAGTAAAGTAATGTGCTCATGCTATTTTCGAACTGAGCTTTGGGATTATACAAAGTGCTCCCACTCTTTTCTGGCTGATTTTAATTAGCTGCTCGTACATGTAGAAGAGCATTAATTTCCTTTCTGCTTTCAATCTCAAATCTCAAAATCTCAATGGAAAACCTAACACATTAAAGACAGGGGCACAGGGATCGTGGACATCACAGACCATGGATTTTCAGCACTTCCTTCTGATCAGCCTGAAAAAAGAAAAATGTCTCCACCCACTGTAGCAATGTTTGTAACAAGAGACATGCATTCATTATCTCTGGGAGTGCTATTTTCCCACTCATACTGTAGATTGTAATATTGAAATCTCATTTACATCCTATTGTGAAACTATTTGTCATGATTACAAATAGTTTCTAGGTACCAGCTGAGAAAGTTGGAGAGAGGGTGAAGTATCAGGATCACTAAGATCAGTGAGATAATGATCTTGATGAGATGTGTTTGGAGTTAGTTAAAAGAAATTGTGCAATTTGTAAGAGACATTCAGGAGTTTTTGTCAGCAAGGTACAATATTTAATGAGAATATAAAGTTTAGTACAAAGGAATTCTCTCTGGCAGGAGAGTTAACAGTGACAGAAACAGCCAACAGGAATGAAACATAAATTGTACTAAGACTGCTTAATTATTTTGTGATACTGAAACATAGTCTTAAATCAAAGAACTAAATAAAAATTCAAAGATAATAATATAGAACTACTGTTTGATTAAAGTTTAAGAAGTGAAAAGTGCACTGTATTTAAAAGTTAAACATCAGCTTCATGAAGTGAAAAGTGCACTGTACTTAAAAGTAAAACATCCACTTTCTTAGAATGGTAGCAACCATCTTGATTGGTTAGTAAGTAGGTTAATACAAGCCACATTTCTCCACATTTTACAATATGACTTGTCTGTGAAAGGCATTAGCTGAGAAACTGTACTAGGTTCCAACTTTTGTTTTAATACATGCAAATGTCATTGTAAAGGGTTATTTAGAAACCAGTTAATCGGAATTACATTCAACATTTTTTTTATTAAACTGTTTCTACATCAGTACAGTTATTAGCTCTCTTTTTCTTAACCATGAATATAAATTTCTCTCTCTTCAAGATATCTAAAGTGTCTTAATGCTTAAGGTAGTCCCATCTTTATGAGCTAAATTATTTATTTAATTCTAGAAAGATCTTAAAATATTCTGAGGGGGCTCCTGACTAGACCAGTAAAGGCATGTATTTGGATGGCAGACTGATTCCTGCTGGGCAGGCATCATTACTTTAATGTGGACTTTAATGCGCTACCTCATTACCTACATGTTGACAGAATTCCTCAAGTGGTAGTGCTGGGTAGACAGTGCCAGAATCTGCTAAAAGCTGTATCAGTCTGTACTGACCTGAAATGAAATGTAGCAAATGCTTTTGACAGAGTGTATTTTAGAGGAGAGCTTACACAGTCCTTACCCTGGTAACTCATTCCTTTCCTCCAGTACAGGGAATCATGGCTGATTAAAATCAAATGAATCAACTACTGGCAAATCCCAGTTTTGCAGGGTTGTAGAAGGAAAAACAAATGGCAAGTTAAAAAAATCGATAAAACCCCATCCCTTTTGTGGTAAAAGTTGTAAGGAAGGCAAAAGCCTTTGACTGGTTTAGATCTCATGTCTCACCTCTACTTACTCAGGGTAGACACACAAACACATACCAGGACAAGTTTTCTTAAGAGCCCATTAACTTAACAAGTATGTCTTTGGCCCATGAGAAAAAACTCACACAAAAGTGGGGAGAAGACCCAAACACAGAAGAACACCCGAGGTCTGGAATTGAACCCAGAGCCCCCAGCACCATGAGGCAGCAATGCCAACCACAGCACTACCATATCATCTGTTTTCTGGCTTTTTCTTTAAAAAAAAATGAATGCTTCATGTTATCCAAATGTTATTTTTAGTATGAAAGATACACACTCAAACAAGTGCATATGGCGTCCAGCTGACGGTAAAGGGGAAAAAGCTTCTTGCAAAACTAGTAACATTACAATTCTCTGAGTAACAAAAGACTCCTCTTGTGTCTATAGTCTAGACATTTATTTATCTTAGAAGCTGTCCTGAACTGATATATTCTGATGGCCTCCTGTTTATATTCGATGAAGGTAGTGAGACTCTGGATTTCCACTCTTCAAACAGTTGTTTGACAGATACCCGGCTAAATCAATACATCCTTTCCCACACCATGATGTTACAATACAATACAGTACAGATAATGGATGTGTCGCAAAACTTTCTTATGAAGGACAACACCATATACTGCTCAGCACCTCAATGCCCCACTCTCTCATTGGACAACAACATATTTCACACTACAAGAAACATCTTATGTTTACATTTTTTTAATGGTTTCATCTTCATTTCTGGGAAACAGATGCAGAGCTACTATAGAAAACACTGACCTATAAGCTAAATTTCAAAACCAACAGTTTTTAACTTCCTGAAACGTGTGCTGGGGAGATAAAGTATAGTCTTATAGGAAATCCCTATTCAAGACAAATACTGTAAGTAAGCCACCCGCGATGTAGCTAATGTCAATGAACTTTAGTAACCCATTATAAGGTGAGGCCACACAATGTGGCCAATGAGAAGGCTTCCAGTGTACATCCCTAGAATCAGGCAGTACTTTTCAGCCAACCATTGTAAAGCCCCCACCCACCCTCAGTAGCTGTTGCATTTTAATGTGAGTATTATTCTGCAACAGGGAAATTGATGCCTCACATTTCTGAAAGTGTTTTTTTTTCTTCTGAAATGTGTGTTTCCATTTGCCACTCTACCTGATTAAAAGCTGGGCACCATAAAACATCCTGAAAACCTTTGGAAAATAAATTATTTAAAAAATAATGCCACAGCTGGTAGAAGCCTTTTACTAATACCCGCCATGCTTGTAGAAATGTTTGTAATGTAATATGACACAGTGGATTGTTGTGATGGGAAGGTTGTATTTACATACATAACATACCCACTAAATTTGTATTTTTCTTTGGTTGCTGTTTGGAAATGAAATATATGATGGGTAAATAAATGCAAGGTTTATTACTTTATCCGTGCAACATTTGTCTCAGGTTTATTCATTCATTCAAAATAAAGTAGACACACAGTGTTTTATAAGCAATATTCAGCTGTGTATTTTCACAAGCCTAAAGCACAGACACTTAGATCTGAAGAAACTTTATACTTGATGAATGAATGAGACCTTAGCCACCAACTTATACAGTATGTCAGTGAATAACGGTAACCAAGGATTTGTAGTGGCCATACAAATGAGATTTATTCATTGGTAATCCTTTACATTCATTAAAATCTTTTGCACTATATTTTACAAAATAAAAACTTAACATACTTTTAACATACTCTGTGATCTGCCAGCCTGTGTAAAATGTATTGCCGCTTGAACTGTGTATGGTGGTGAAATTCCCATAGTTTGGCTTTACCAAACTGTGTTACAGGGAAGATACTGGGCCTGCACTAGCACTAGAAGATTATCAGGTCCTCCACCTAGGTCCCATTTGCATGCTTAAAATGACAGAATCCTAACACAAATGACCTAAAAATGAAATAGAAAACATACGCTTTTAAAACAATGGGAAAACAAATTTTATGGAGTTGTAATAACTATGGTACCATTAACATCAGAAGACTTTTGGTATATTACGGTAACTGTTAATGTACTGTAAACAAAACACCTTAACATTGTTTAATTAAAAGCAGGCTTACTGGTAAAATTCAGTCCAGGTTTCCTAGCCTGGGAAACTGTTCCTTGCTGCAAGAAACTGGGCTGGCACTGAGCAAGAACTACTGCTACAGAGCATCTGTCACATTACGTAACGGACTTCTTTGAGCAGAGGCTGTAAGTGATACAGTGCAAGCAACTGTACATTTTAGCTTTGCAGCCAAAATACCTCACCCCTGCCCCTATGAATAAACTTTTCTTGTTTCCATTTACTATCTTCTATAAATGGAGTTGCTTTTGTGACAGTTCATTAAAGGGTGGCACAGTGGAACAGTGGTCAGCGGTCAGGATTGCTGCCTTGCAGCAGTGGGGCCCCTAGCTTCAGTTCTGGACCTGGGTGCTATCTTTCTCCCCATGTTTGGGTGTGTTTCCTCCAGCTGCTCTGGTTTTCTTCCACCTCTGGTTTTGGCCCTGGTGGGAGTGTGTGCATGTAGGTGCTTGTATGTCTGCCCTGTGATGGACTAGTGTCTCTTCAGGGTGTACTTTGCCTTGTGCTCATTGTTTGCCCGGATAGGCTCTGGCTCCTCTGCATTACAATGAGGGTACTGGGCCTCAGTACAGTGAAGGTACTTCTCCTGAATTAGAAGAAGCAGTTAGAAAATGGATGGATGGATATCCCTGTGTGTACATATAATAGGATTAAGTCCATTATTCTGTTTGAATCGATAACTGAGTATTATGGAGCCCAGGATAATAAAGTTATGGTCAGTATGAATTCATGGTTATTTGTCTTCTTTTTCCAGTGTTGGAGTGAGGCTCTGGATCTCATCTGAAACAAAAGGCCCAAAGCATAATTATTAATAAAAGTAAGTGACTGGGGAAAGCAGAGGACAACCAGATACACAATGTTAGGTGCTGAGGCTCATGTTAATAATTGACCCATGCCAAGATGTCAGAATAGTGAAAAATTGTCACTTCAAGTAAAAACAAATTCTGACAGGACAGTTGTATTACATTTGCAAAAAAAAATATTACCACACTGTTTTGTTTTCCTAGAAACCTGTTCTGATAAAACTTCAGAAACATATATTATGTTGTATTTACAGTAAGTGTGTTGATAACTAACAAGAAACATGCACAGAAGGACACATCACAAATGAAATGTGACAAAACAGGAAAAGTGCAGATGGCATAACAAACCCTTGTGGTTAAGGTAGAGATAATGAGCCCTGGTGCATTTTATAAACAACATAACTGCTTATTCTCTTTTTTCATCTGTACTCCACCCTGTATCTTCAGCTGGAGTTAAATTAATGAGTTGTACTACTAATCATGTGCACTCTTTAGATTCTGGAAAGCAAGTTTCATCAGAAAAGTAAAAAATAATAGCATCCTAATACAATATAAAATGCATTGTCTGAGTGTGTCCCTGTGAAGAAAAAGTCACATTTCAGTGTTGTAATTGCAATGTACTGCTTTTCCATTTGTAGCAGACATATAATAATAATAATAATAATAATAATAATAATTAATACTTGCTTACACTTATATAGCGCTTTTCTGAAAACTCCACTCAAAGCGCTTTACAGGTAGTGGGGACTCCCCTCCATCACCACCAATGTGCAGCATCAACCTGGATGATGCGACGGCAGCCATAGTGCGCCAGAACGCTCACCACACATCAGCTATCAGTGGGGAGGAGAGCAGAGTAATGAAGCCAATTCATAGAGGGGGATTGTTAGGAGGCCATGATTGATAAAGGCTGATGGAAAATTTGGCCAGGACACCAGGGTACACCCCTACTCTTTTCAAGAAACGCCATGGGATTTTTAATGACCACAGAGAGTCAGGACCTCGGTTTTACGTTTCATCCGAAGGACGGCGCCTGTTTACAGTATAGTCTCTCTGTCACTACACTGGGGCATTAGGACCCAGGGGGTGAGCACCCCCTGCTGGCCCCACTAACACCTCTTCCAGCAGCTACTTCAGTTTTTCCCAGGAGGTCTCCCATCCAGGTACTGATCAGGCTTCACACCTGCCTAGCTTCAGTGGGTTGCCAGTTGTGAGTTGCAGGGTGATATGGCTGCTGGCCATGCTGCTGGCACATATCAACATTAACACTTTTACATCAATGAAACAATCGTTGTTAAATCGTCATTTAAGCAACACTTTTACTGTATAATAAAGCAGTTATTCAAAATGAGCTAAAAAGTAGAAAGACAGAAAAAAATGGTATGGCTATTGAGGGTTGGGGGGAGAGATAAAACCCCAACAGTATAGATCAGCAGAATGACCTCCTTTCATTTGAAACCTTTTCTATGTTCTTGTGAAGAGGAGCAATACTATAAAGCACAGGAGAACTAGATGAAGGGCGTGTGAGAATGGAGATGGCAGCTGCGAAAATTGTCCAAATTGAAATCTGAAGGAGTGATGTGAAGAGACCCATCCATCCATTTTCTAAAGCACTTTATCCAGGACAGGGTCATCAGACTAACCCAGCGGCATCAAACACAAGGCAGGATACATCCTGGATGGGATATCAATCCATCACAGGGCACACACAGGCACAAACACGCACACACTCACAACAGGGCAGATTTTGTCAGGAGCCAATTAACCTACAAGTATGTCTTTGGACAGTGGAAGGACACCAGAGCAACCGGGGAACTAAAACTAAAAGCCTGTATAACCTGCATTTTATAACGTTAGCCATGAAAAAATGCAACCGTTACCAGTATTTCATAGGTTGCAGATAAGACTTAGAATCAAAGGTACTGTTTTTCCTCAGCAATATTAGTACAACTAACTTTCACTTTCTAACCAAATAAACCACTCATTAAGCACTATCATAAAACCACAAGGAGAGGTCAGATCCACGATTTGAATTGTTGTTTGTTTGTTTCATAAAGAAGAGTAGCTTGTGATAGTGATTAGTGATAGCAGATCTTTTTATGAAGATAGTGGTTTTGTGGGAAGGCCATGAGCACTACTTGTTCTCAGAAAAGGTACATACTGTACTGTATTAACAAGAAGGGCTACAAACGAGATGAGA
This sequence comes from Lepisosteus oculatus, assembly GCF_040954835.1. Taxonomy (NCBI): domain Eukaryota; kingdom Metazoa; phylum Chordata; class Actinopteri; order Semionotiformes; family Lepisosteidae; genus Lepisosteus; species Lepisosteus oculatus. The sequence goes on along the minus strand of NC_090698.1, from coordinate 23,552,201 downwards.
CCATTTTGGCTCATCTTGCCCATTTTGTTTGTGGTGATTTGTTTGTTCAGAAATTTTTGAATGATCTCCTAGTTTGTGCCAGTTCAGAGCATATTGCATGCGATGATGTGCCTCTGGTTTCCTGTTCTAAAAGCACATCATCTTAATTTCCTTGTGTGTCTTTGGGTTTTTGTTTCAGTATTGTTTCTAAAGTAGTCCTGTGAGTTGACCTTGTAAGTGCATTTTAGAATTTTAAATGCTCACATGAAGTCACTTTGTGGTGTCTTCTGCTAAAGACTCAAGACGTTCTTTCTTTTAATGGTATGCCATTCCTCTAAGGTTGGAATTTTAATCATGTTGCCCCTCCATGAACTGATGTCCTTCTAACTAACATGGTGATGAAAATTATACACAGTATTCAAAATATAATCATGCTAGTCCATTTTATAATTTATAACTTCACTTAATTTAAACAATACATTTCTCATTGTATACTCTGTAATCACTTGTCTCCTTTTTGTGTTGTATATCGCAGTTGTGGTAATAATTCAATTTCAGCTGCTGAACTTTATTCAGGTGCTTTTTCCCCCTATTTTCCCCCTATGGTGAGATGATTAATTAGCAAGCCCTTTTCCTATTTTTCTCATGCATCACTCAAATTAAAGTGTCACTTCTCTGGTGCAGGTTGTGAGTAAGGAGGACATATGACCCAGTATTCATTTTCTAGTTAGATACTCTTATGGTCACTGAGATCATGTGCCTCCAATCTGTAGATGGCTTGGTTTTGAGATTTCACGTTGACTAAGGTGAGTTAGAAAACTACTGTATGTGATTTGAACTACAAAAGCAGCTCACTCCTTTTCAGTGAAGAGAACATTGCTCATCCTCTCTCAGGAGTTAAGTACTGTAATATCCTAATGAATATGATAAAGGGATGAAATGTTTATTTAGTGTAAAAGAGAGGCTTGCGGGGTGCGAGAGAGATACAAAAAGGGAAATCCTGGGTGTGGCATATATATATACTGTACACAGCTTAGCAGAAGGGTATCATTTTCCTATTGAAATTCTGTTATAAACCACATAAATTAATATCAATAAATCATCAATATAATAGACTCGCATTTTACGCTAACTATTGTAAATGGGGATTCATGTATTCATGTAGAAATAAGTGAAAATCAAATACTGCAGGAAATTTCACAAATTCAGCTCTGGCTTAGCTTGCACTTGAGTTACACAATGGGTACTAGTTACAGAGCCTTTAGTGCGCCAATGCTTTCTTTATCGTGTGGCGTCACCCTCAATATGGCTTGTAAACCGAAAATAAGTACGAAGGGGAATGAAACAATGATGAAGGTGAAAGGCAAATATAGAAAAATACCTGATCTGGAGTTAAAAAATTAGATTTTGAACAAGTTAAAGGGTGGGATGGTGGTGAGCAGCTTGGCGTGGATGTGTGGCAAGAATGAATCTTTGATTCATGCTATTAGAGATAGAGGGAAGGCTACTCCTGAGAGCTATGCCTCTCTTGTGTTCCCTGCTCTTTATTAGTATTAAAGTTTATTTGACCTATTTTGTATACTGTACAGTACTGTACATGCTCTATAACTGCCTTCATAATGCTTTAAACTACATACATACACATAATAATACACTTGCGATTGATTTTACTTGTTGTGGGAGAGGAATACGAAGGTCTAAGGTGGGTGTTCTGAGATTTTGGGTATACAGAATGTGCTATTTCAAGAACTTAACTACTGCGTAAACCGCAAGTCTACAGTACTGTGTCCTCCTGATTTAGATTCTCCTATTCCCAGGTTGTTAGCCAGACTGCTAGCTAAGGAGTGTAACACCCTAAATACAACAAAGGTGTGTTTTGATGTATTTTAAGATAGTGGGGCAGTCACCTGCAGAGCTTTCAAACTGCTTACATTAACAGTGTGTTGAGACTAGCTGTTAGTACAGTATCTCCTCTGTTCCCTCACATGTTCTGCATGAAGAATACCACCTGAAGCCTGCAAACAGGTGTTTTAAAGTCAAAATCAGGAACAAAACAAATAATTTCTTTATCCAATATTCAATCAAGCTACTCAATAAACGAGTTCTCAAAAGAATGAGTGTTGGTTTATGGGAAAACGCAATAGGTGGTTATGTGCAAAAATGATAGGGTATTATAAAAACAATTGTAAAGACAGGGTGATTGTGGAGAAGTTAACTTACAAGTTCTGGTAAGTATTGTGGATTCCTGTAAAAGTGGTGCATAATAGCTGTGGGTTGATGTTTTTCTGTATTTATTTTTAACATGTTTGTATGTACTGTTTGTATACAATAGCAGCTAGGAAACAAAACAAATTTCTGAGAAATCAGAAATAAAATCTTATTGTATTGAAAAAAGGGAACCTTTGTTATAGTTTAGATATGCAACGGCAGAACATTTTTAACTTTACTTGGTCCCAGAGTCTTTAAATTCAGATGGAAAAAAGTCACAGCAAATAGAAGGGCAGCATAGAAAAAACATAAGCCTAAAGCTAAATCAAAATATTACTTTCCCTAAGGCTGTGATTAAGAGCTCCCAGACATTTATATAATTCCAAGCTAATGAAAGTCTTTTACAGATAGACAAATCAAAAACATACTTAACTAAACTTAGTGACATTCTTCAATAATTATAAAACTCACATTCTAAAGCGTATATTTTTTTGTTTTTAGAAATTGAAAATGGGGCAGTGGCACATTGGCTAGCACTGGGGCCTGGTGTTCAGTTCTGGACCCAGCGTTCTAAATTTGTGGAGTTTGTATGTTTTTCTCCTGTTCACATGGGTTTTTGCTGAGTGTTGCGATTTGCTCCCATAGCCAAAAGACATACTGGCAGGTTAACTGGCTTCTGGGAAAACTGGCCCAGGTGTGAGTATGTGCATGTGTCTGTTTGTGTCTATATGTGCCCTGCTATGGAATGGCATCTTGCTCTTGATGTACCTCTCCTTGTGCCCATTGCTTTCTGGGAGAGGCCCCAACTCCCCTGCAACCCTCACTTGTCTGAAGCGAATGGATGAGTTGACGAAAAATTGAAAACTCTGAAAATAATAGTCTTACACCCAAATATGCAGGTAGGTTTACACTTAAGCTTTATTACTGAAACATGCCTACAATTTCTTTGACATGACACCATAGTAACTTCACAAATTCTCGCCTCTTCAGTAACCAGCTTCCTACTCAGGTACCAGGTTCTGGGTGATAGTGTGTGGTTTAGATCTCAGAAAAGCCAGATCAGTGTAATTACTCAAACTACTCATGCCACTCTGTTCTTTAGTTTAGGTGCAGGCAGATTGAAAACAGGACAGTTTTATGGTACTCAAGAAGTAGAGTGGTCAGATTCTGATGTATAATAAGTATTTATTTGGGACTCAAAAGAGACCACCAATGTGCAAGTGTCACCCATAGCATGACAATTCTGTAAAAAACTCAATTCTTCGCTGATATACTACTCTGTATCCATTCAGTTATTCAGTTAAATGAGTCAATATTATATTATATTTTCCACCTAAAAAATATTTTACTGTTGTTGGAAATATTGTATGTTCATGTCCATGATGCACCTCAGCAACCAACATTTTTTGAGATGGCAGTGTATCAACTTTGACATCAGCATATTTTCTGGTCCTAGAACTTTTGCTGCTATAAATACTATTTAAGGCAAACTATAATGTGGAGTACCTTTGCAAGTTCATTGTTCAAGTTCATTGGACATATTATGAAACAAAATGCTATATAATGGTGAAATATTCAAGCTTTTACCAAAGCCCATACTGAATTCAAAGCACATGTTTCTTCAGGTATTTTTTTAAGATGGATTGACTGTACAACAATTAAAAATAAATTGCTGGCAAAATTCATTATAGCCCAGGGGTTTGCTGAGAATTCTAATGCATGCTCTATGAGAACATAACCTTAAGATAATCAAAGAGAAAGCTTATGAAAACAATACCATAAGCTAATCAAATTGTGAGAATGTAAAAAAAAAGCTATGAAGGAATTTTATAAAGGTACTTTTTAGATGTTTTTTTACAAACAGATGTAAAGTCATCTGGAATTATTTATCATTCTATTCTTTTATGTCCAACAGTTAAGAAATTACCCTTCTTTTTTTTACTGAAATAGCATTGATGCAACTGAATGAAGCCTTGGATTTCAAAACATATGCAGTACTTATGGTAAACATGTGTTTCCCATCACAATGGGCCAGTCATATAATGTTCAATGCTTTGCCCAGTTTACACCTGCACCTTTCTATGAAGAAAACAGCACATTAGAATATTAGCATTGGAGTTCTTTTAGGCTGTTTCAATACAGTAATCTCTCAGGGATTCAGTTAATGAAAAATCACATTGTTAAAATTGTCCATGGGTAAATAACCTACAGACATGCTGGTAAGTTAATTGGCTGCTGTGAAAATTGGCCCTGGTGTGTGTGCGTGTTTGTGCTTAATTGTCTGCCCTGCGATGGATTGGCATGCCATCCATGGTGTATCTCACCTCGCTCCCATTGTTTGTTACTGTAAATTAGGATCCAGTATGACCCACCCCCGGCCTACCCCACAACCCTCTATTGGATAAGCAGAATATAAAATGGATGAATGGATGGAATAATTTCCATCTTATAACTTATTGCAGAGCTTTTGTCTTGGTGCAGCAGTGGACACATTTTATGGAATGTCAGTGGGTGAGAGAATGTCATGATGCAGCTCAACAAAATCAGATAATCAGCGAGTTCTACAATCACTGCCCCAGATGTTGAGAGGAATCTTGAATATAGGTTTTCAAAGAATCATTTGGAATTTGAAAGTTTAATTCTTTCAGCCCTTGGTTGAACATTATCTTTATGGCCACCCAGAGACTACTTCTCATTGCAGGAAAAGGTTGTAATCAGGACTGAAAACTGGCCAGTGACTGACCGACAACAGTATATGATGTTACAGGCTATGTTCTAACAGATGGATATCAACGTGCATGGAAATGCTGGATTTAAATGGAGGGCTAGCAGTCTAAATAATCTATTAGTGGGGTAAAAATTTCATTTTTAGCTGTGACAGAAATATAGCATACCCTATGGTTAGGGTTATGGGTATGGTTCAGGCTATGGTCAAACTTAAATTTTTGTTGCCAGCATTTAATTCATCTACAGTAAAGGTTGGTTATCTCATTCATGTGACTTTACTGTACATGTCATTTGCAACTCCTAATCTAAAGTGCTACTAGAGTTAATCTAGGTCACAGGAGGTGGGAAAGCATAGTTTTCTCAGAAGAATCTCAGATTAATGATGGTCTGATAACAGACTTCATGTCTATTGATGACAGGGAGCGTAAATGGCACCATTCACAGTTGTGGAATGAGACTGATGGTGTAGGAGTTATGGTGAGAGCAATTAATGCTCATCTCCAAACACAACTTCCTGTTGTTTTGGGCTATGATGTGTTCAAGGCTCAGGGGATTTCCAATTGGGACACAAAACGTGTCAACCCTTGAACCCAACATACATCACTTAAAGGCAATGATGCTGTGCAGTAATGTATTGAGATTGATGAACTTTTGCTTTATTTTTAATCTATTCTGATTTTTAGAACTGACTCAATTCCTGGTAAATTGCCACATTTGTGTTATTTTTCTTGCTAACTGCCTGCCTGGGTTCATCATTTTTCATGCACAAAGATTGTGAGAACAGTTTATTAAGATTTAAAAAGATGACAGAGGTTTTTTTTTCTGTAGAGTCATTATCACAATAGATGTGTTCAGTTATGAATCCATTGGCAGCTGCCATGAGAAACTATTGATAATGTTTCTTCTGGTTAAAAAAAAATGCCGTAAGGTGGGTTAAATCCAGTTTTCTTGATCCCTAACATCTCAGAAAAACATACAGGGAAGGTCTTTGAGATTTGATCAGAAAATGCATTTCACAATTTCAGTGATCAGCCTCTTACGGAAATCTACAGGCATGAACATGTTTTTCAAATAATGCACTATTGATGGTCACCACCTTTTAAGTGATATCTGACTTCTTATAAATGTGCTCCAGGGTTCCCCTGTGGTGATCTCCAGAGTGTATGACTTCTCACACACTTACTTACATTGTCATTTCAGACAGGGTTGTCTCACTGCCCAATGCAATGTGGATACCAGTCTTTCTTCCCTTGACAGACTCATAGAGATCACAAGCTTGCCTCGACACCTGCGTTCCTTTCTGCACGTATTGACATAATAGTAGACGCAGGCCATTTGATTAAATGTTTTTTTCCATCCTTTTTAGGAGTGGGGATCAAACTCGTAGTTGGAGATGAGGGGGGCATGGAAAGGGTTGTTCTGTTATGCTCTGATTTTCAGTTTTGGTTGTCTGTAAAAATCCAAAAAGGTAGTTTCAGAGTGGGAATTTTGTTGCTACCATGTAATACATAGTTTGTAGGAAGCTTTACGTTCATTATATACCATGAACCTTTTTTGGCAGAAAAGCCACACTCAGTTTACAGTACATCAAACTCTGTTGGGAAAGTGGACACTGTGCTCTTAAGAAGCCTCTTTAGGAGATGTCTACCACACTAATTTACCTCAGCTACAGTACTGAGAAAAATCTGTTCGATGTTTGCTATCTGTGATTGAGGTCTGCTTTGACTGCCCATGCTACCAGACTTGGTTCCCTGTGATATTTCCAAGTTGGTGGGCTAAAAGTCAAGTGTTCAGACTAATCCATCCACTGTGGAGGATTGAAAGGCAATGGTTGCAATTTCATCTGGCACACCATTGCATATTTCGATTGCATAATTTGATTGCGTACTTGCAGTCATGCAGAATGTTATTTAAAAGAGTAGGACATATTGAACTTGTTTTGAATTAAGTTCTTTTCTGATGCCAAAGGATAAATTGCATACTAACCTGGGTTGCTTTAGAAACGACAGACACTTAAAATATTCTCCCTCTGTGTTATGGTCAGTGAAATAAAATGCCACCATGTGTAATTCATTAAAAAACTCAGTAAGTAAGTAAGTGAGTGTAAACATGAAGAGATGATTTCAAATCTGTTTTCAGTTTTTCTTAACAGACTATTTTTATTTTTTTTTATATTTATTCCAGTCATATACTACTCATTGTGTCAGGAAGTGTCTATTTTTATGTATCTCTTATTGATTTCCAGTTTCCTAAAGCAGACACTTAGATTACTTTTTTCAGTATCTTTGAAGGTTTTTAATACCTGAATCAAACCCCTCTCAGATAAAAAACATTATTGTTCAAGGAAAGACAGGTATCTTTGATTTTTTAAGCACCTATTACGGTGCTGGTATGGTATAGGTACAGTATAGCTATTAATGAAGAGGGCTGTAAATATGAGTGAATGCATTTACTTGGTTTAATGCATGCCAATTACAGTAGCCTCGGGTCAATTACAGACATGCCTGTGTTCTGTATCATCATCTCCTCTTGTTCTGATTTGCTCAGCTTGTCTCCTCTTTTTTTGAATGGATTAAAGTTATTGTACTTAGCACTTGTAAATTGTGCTCTGCGTAGCAGAGTATTTTATACTGCAGGTGTCTTTAAACTCCACTTTTGATTAAAAATAAGAGTGGACTGAGTGTTTGACTAAGGATCTGAAACTATTTCCTTAACTTTTATTGTTAGTGGTGTTTAGGTCACGCGGGAGGCTGAAAGGTGTTGTCCGAGGGAGGGGCGAGGGGTATAGTTTAAATGTAAGGAAAAGATAAGAATGGGGAAAGTTAAAAAAAACTATTCTTGAATACAAATTGGAGTGATGTCCGTTCCTCTACCACCTGTCAGTTTGATTGTTATTCCTGTTTTCTTGCAAGACCTGCGAAAATCTGGGGAAAATCTTGAATAGGAAAGGAAACATTTAGTAGGAAAGACAGCATTTTGTTTGAAATAGAGTCAAACTGCTATAGCACATTAAAGTTCTTTGTAACACATTACTCTTCAGCACTCTACATATTGTTCATGTTACAGTTCACTCCAGCTACAATAATTTTTTAGTTCATTTGTCTCTCATTGAACTTTGTCCCTATAACATTTTAACTACTTTGTCACTTTCACTTGCAAACCTGTGACTTGCAAAGGTTATTTAAGGATAGATTTTGATAATCCTGGCACAGAAACATCAAGTTTAGGTCAATAGTGTACTGTCTGGAAACTCAAAGGCATATTTAGTCTGAAACCATAGGTGTTTACACAATGATTACTCAACATAAAACTGCATGCATTGAGAAAGTGGGATAAATCCCTCTGGGACGTTTTTAAAACACCTCTGAGAGGCCAATAAATTGATGAAATTGGGATTACATGGTAGGATGTCAAAATGGAAATATATGCCGTACCTCAGAAAAGTATTCACCCCCTTTCAAATATGTCCCATTTTGTTGAACTCCAAATGATATATACACATTGTATTAAGGTGACCATTTTTCAGCGAAACATGAATGCTCATCCTGGACAATAATAATTGAGAAAGAATTTAACTGTTACCTTCCTTGTGCACATGTATCATGTATTTGCATCTTTGTTAAATTTACAAACTTTAAAACCAGTTTATATCTCACTTTCTTTTTCATTCTTTTTCATGTTGACTACTCTACTTTTTTCATACAGTATAAACTCGACTTGATTTTTGCTCATTTTGTGTTTAACTTAGATGGTGTTGGGATCTATTTATCATAGAGTTACCTAGTTGATCATTGTATAAGGGCTGCCCCTAGACACTCACATGTAATGTAAATATTTGTAAAAAAATATCCATGTATTTTTGTATACTGCAATATGTTAATAGTTGTCTTGTAAATAAATAGATGTTTGCGTCTTCCACATTATTACCTGTTTATCTGTTCTGAAACTATCCGTGTGCATGAAAAAGGAAACCATACTTCCATGCTGAACTTTTTGCGACTCTGCAGAGTCCTGTTATCTTTAATAAATTTGTTTGCTTGGCAAGCTGATGTAAGGGCCTAATGTTTTATTTTAATTTTTAGTCTTACTGAGGTATTTTCACCCACTGTGTATTTCATTTTGTATATATCCCTAACTATCCAGATAAGCCTCAGATTTGTAACAATATACTGTATAAGCACTTTAAACCTGAAATATTTTAATTTTATATTGGTTATAAAAATATTTATTTGTGAAGCAATGGATGTTGAAGTCAATTTCTGAATGACCGCAGAGTCTTCTGGTTGTAACGTGACCTCTATCTCTTCTTAATTAATTTGATGATAGGGATACATTTCACACACCCCTTCAGGCCTCAGATGTGTTATATGTCAATATGCCTTGAACCAGACAGTTCAAGAAAAAGGTAGCTATGCAGACCAATGAATAATTAAAAAAGAAAGGAGGATGGCTAAAACTGTTCTTTGGAAAATTTGTGTTAAGGGTTGGTAATGGGCATTATAACATTGTTCTGAAGTCTTGCAAATAGCTTTGTGATGATTCTAAGGAAAGCTCAGTTAAAGGTTAAATGGAGTTTATAACAAAAGTTCAGGTGGGTTGACGACAGCCGAGTTCAATCAGCCTCAGCTCTCTGTAATTTGTAATTAATCATGAAGTCTTTCCCTTATTTTAATATTATAAATACTATACTATACAATGCTCCTTGGTCACTTCTCTCTCTGAATGGGATTCTATCATCCTCATCATGCGGGGAGGAGGCTAAAACTCAGCCAAGCAGGTTAAGCCATATTATTGTAATTTCAAATACTCAATAAACCTTTCAATATGCCAAATTGTTGGCTTTTGTCATTCTGAGTAAAATCAAGGTTATCTTACACTGCCCTGAAGGTTGGAATCACTATTGGACAGAAAAAGGTGAAGAGATGAAGCATGGGTTTCTTGGATTATATACTGTACAGTAACACAATGCAGCAGAACAAGCAAGTGGGGCTTAAGTGCCAGATCTCCATTGTGCCCGTTCTTATGTTAAACTTCATACACCAAAAATTGAGGGTGTTAAATCCATTCATCTTCGAACTGCTTTCTCAAATTCAGGGTCACGGGGGAGCCAGATCTTATTTCAATAAGCAAGGGGCACAAGGTACACCCTGGATGGGACACCAGTCCATCACAGGGCACACACAGACAGTTCCGCACACACACAACAGGGCCAAATTTCCCAGAAGCCCATTAACCTACCAGTATGTCTTTGCATGTAGTCTGGTTCTGCAAAGGAATTACAGTGATCTGAAACAATGAAAATCTGAATACGGGGACATCAGTGTTCAATGAAAGATGCTGCCTGGGCTGTTTCGCCAACTTTACCACCTATTCAATGAGTTTTAGATGTTTTTTATACCGATCCTCTGCCCTTGGGCAATGATCCTAAGTGATGTTACATCGGTTAGACATGCTTCATAAACAAATTTGCATATTTGCCAGGCTTTAAAGCAACAGCCGTTACTCTTTGAAGTCATGGTTTATTGACTTTTGTTGCTCCACAGACACCTGAACTGTGAGGTTTCACTGCAGATGAAAATCACACCTCCTCCATGGTGACATTGATTGTTATCTAAATTATTAACTCAATGCCTGGATGCATCAAGGAGTGTCACTTACTCCTGGAACAAAGTGTCTTGTGCAATATAGCCAGGAGCTCTGTAAAGCCACCAAACTCGACTGCATCACAATTTCATAAAACGTTAATAATCACGGGGATGCCCTCCTCCAACTTGAAAAAATTCTACCATGACAGCAGATAATGTCATACACTTTGCAACATGTTTGCCTTTGTTACAAGCTTCTGTGATTAAAAAATATTACTTTTCCTGATGATTCCATTCCAGCAAGAATCAAAATATTCTCAGTACCTCCTATCTCTTTGAAATTCCTAACCGATCATTTAGTGACACAATTGTTTATGGAAGGAAAATATGAATATTTCAGTTACTGCTGTGTAGTATGGTTCTCGTGTGATCTAGATGCATTCTGTGGATTAATTATTACATAATAACCTGAAAACAAAACCATTCTTGATGTCCTTTCATTTATTAATAGACTGTAATGGTGCTGCCCTTCTTTTTCTCTTATTGTGAAAAAAATACTATATCCTGATACACTGATATAATCTATGCCAGAGGAGATGAAGTGTGACTGAAACAGAAATCAGCTTTTTTCTGTAACATGGCTTTTTGCTCCAAATTTCAGAAGCCTAATAATTGTAGGATATACTTTTTAAAAAGGATTAAACATCACTACAGCATGACATGACACCAAAGTGGCATTAACTTTATTTCTATTTGCTTCTTTTTCTTTGATTGTTTAATTTCTTTAATTATATTCAGGTATTTGACTTGGTATTATTTGTTTTTATATTCACATCAACTGTTCCCCCTCCCAGATAGTGACTGTACAGCATGTTCACTTCTTCACATGTTTTGAAAACTTCCTGGAATGTATTCAATGCATGTAAGCACATTTTAATAGAAACATCATTCATGTTAATCTCCTGTAAAATAACAATTTTGATTTTCAGTTCATGATATTTAAGGAAGACAATGTATTTGTAAAACTTGCAGCATTGCAAAATTAAAACTTTTCAGGTTTCAGCAGCCAAACTTGAACTTGACTTTCTGGAAAATCGTGGCAGGCACAAAAGATCAAAGGTTCAAAAAATGCTTTTGTGAGAGGAGTAGCTCGACCTTGAGAAAAAAAGCTCTGTTTCAGAAGGAAATGGAATAAAAGCTGCAAAGAAAAAAAGGTTTAAAGGTATTTCGACTCCCATTTTTGCTTGAGTTCTCTTAAACCTGGAACAAATTGTTGAGATAATTCTGACAATCAGATTAATCAGTTATGTCTAAATATTTTAACTAAGGAGAGCAGTTTAAAACCTGGTTAAGTGTGAGAACATTTGTAAGCACAAACATATGAAGCAGTGATGTTTCTGATGATGTCAGTTACTGTGACATATCTGAGTAAAATTATTTTTTTACTCAGAATTAATTTCACAGATTTATTAACCAATGCAGAATTCACAGACCACATTAGCTGTATGCCTAAAGACATTCACAAGATTGTTCTCATGCCCAGTGAAATAACTTTAAGCAGATAGCAGAAAACTGTAATAATGTTATGGCTGAGTTACAGTAGTGTGTATTTGAACACTTGCAGTAATGTTTTTTGTTTTCATTTTTTCAATTCATTATGTTATCACCACTGTCTAGAAGTTGATATACTGTATGAGGAGAACATTTGAGACTTCTTGTGGCTGTCTCTTCACAAAATAATTGTGTCACGTTTTCTCAATTTAGAGGGAATTATGAAGAGCTGGTTAAAAACAGCAATTCCTGAGCTGCTACAGTACATGGTTTGTGACGTTGTTTGTGAAAAACACAGAATTGTGGCTTGGTTCTCTCCAGTGGTTAACTTCTAACTTGTAACTCATACTATATGCAGTGTTCTGTAGAAAACACTGAGGTGCCATATGTGGGGGTTTCCAGCTTCAAACTGATAGCTTCCTAACTTACAGATCTTGAAACTGAAAATCAACAGTGTAGGGTGTGGCTTCCGCATCGCTAATTGTTATCACTAATCATTTTTTAATCGACATTGAAAATGTTCTTAAATACATGTAAACTAATTCCCAGTACATATACATCAGGATAAGATGTAGTTTGTATAATAGGTTGATGAGGTTTAAAGCTCTACGAAAGTCACAGCAAAACTGGAAAATGAAGGATATCTGAAGGAGATTAGTTATTTCAACTGTGTGACACAAGTAAGATGAATCATGATTTATTACCTTGAAAGAACATATGTTTTGGAACAGGATGATTACCTGCAATAATGCCACATACAGTATAGGCACATCAATGTGGAAATTATTTTACTCAAGTCTAGGCTAGTACCATTCAGCTTTGCTGTAATCACAGGATGACATTCCCATGTCTTAAGAAAAACAGTAACAATTGCAGGCTAATTTTCAATGTAGAGAAAAGTTACTCAAAATAAGAAAGTAAGATACAAGAATGGTTAATAGTTACTGTATATGCACAATATACTCCTTCTGCTCTATGGAGCAGCTCCCTGGCTCATCTTTCATTAAAGGTGGGGAGGGGTTTGATAGCTCTGTCCTTCTGTCACTTTCCTCAGTCTAGTGAGTTACCCCATTAAGGCTCACCATTCAAATCACTCCTCTTTTCTTCCTTATTTAGGTTCTGACTGACCTTCTGGATTATATAATAGTAAACAAGAACATAGTACAGTACTGTACATTGATTCAATAAAACCAAAAATTCAAGTAAATGATATTTTTAAAGTATTAGTGAAAAGATTAAGCACATTTAAAAAATGTAGACATTCAATTAAAAGTAAATCATCTGTTAAAAGCACTAGTGAAAAGATTGCTCGTTAAGTGCATTTTAAAAATATTATTTTTTATGGAGTTATTCCTAAGGCAATGAGTTGGCACAAGAGAAGGCTCTACTTCTCAAGGTATGGAGCTTATCACTACATTTTGGATTTTGCTTTTACACAAAATTATTGTAAAAACCTTTCCTATTGGAGCTTTTAAAACCAATGCTGGAAACAAAATAATTTAACCCCATTTTGTTTTTCTTTCCTCAATCCCTAAGACTGCACTTGTAGACTGTGTTGATGCAGGTGTTGCCTCATTGTAAATATGTGTTTATATGTATTTTGTTTTGATATACCTGATATCAGATTAGGCAAGAGGCAGTCTAAATCGGTTTGTGTCAGTTCAATTTGTAAACAGCGATGTATATTTCAAGGCAGAGATGTGACCGGAGTGATAGGCTGAAATTCTTGATAGAGTGTTTAAGAGGTATACTGTAAGAGAAAATGAACACAGCTAAGAATCAATGAACAAACAGTAACTGGGAAGTAAAGTAGTTCCTATGTAGCCTTTAAGGTACTGAGGAGAGTGTATCAAGAGTGTATGTAGTCTGTGCCCTGTAAGCAACTGAAGGAAACACTTGCCAAACCAAGTTAATGCATAGAATAGAAAAATTACTGGTTTTAATTAGTTATTGTATCCCCTTCTTTTTGTGCAAACTTAGGGCGCAACTGACTTTGCTGACTTGCTGACTTGCTGACTTGCTAAATGAGGAATGTCCATAATGATTAATTTAATCATTATGAATAGAGGTCTACAACAATTCTTTTTTTACGTATTTTGAAACTTTTTGAAACTTGCTCCATGACACAATTTTCTCGCTGGAAGAGTTAGGAGAGAGACTCCTTTACATGATTTCACAGCCAAGTCATTCTTGAATCAATAGATCTAACAAACATACAGGTTTTTATCCCCTTCAAATTATATATCATTTTTTAACAAATGATACATACACATTTTTTTAGTATTCACCTCCCAGAGCTAATACTTTGTGAAAGTGTCTCTGGCAGCAACTACAGCTGTGAATCTTTCTCTGAAACTACCTTTTTGCCACAATGAGGGTGCATTTTTCATACATTCTTAATACTTGAAAACTAGTTGAATCTGTCAGGTTTGTTAGGGATTGTCAATGGGCAATAAGTAGTCATCTTCAAGTCCTGCCACACATGTTCGATTGGATACAAGAGGACTTTGACTGGGCCACTTAAGAACATTTATTTTCTTCAGAGATTTAGAATTTGTAATGAAGTTTTAATCAAGGGAAACATGCATGATGGTTTAATGGCAGGGACAAACACTTTATCATGCTGTGGTTTGTCTGTTAGTGGAAGTGTTTAATCATGCTGAAGGGCAGAAGGTTTCACACTTACTGTACCACCTCCTGTAAAACTGATTTCCTTTCAGTTTTCCTGATAAATGTTAATTTCTCAAATGCAAACAAAGGAGGGAGTACAAATTAATTAAGAAGCTAGGAAATGGATAACATGAAAATGTGTAATTCATGCTTTGAAATGTATGCATCAGCCTCACTTTTAATTATTAAAAGTCAATTGCAGATACATACTACAGCAATGTCTGAAAGAGATAAAGATTTCATTACAAATTGTTTTGTATCAAAACCTGAAAGGGATGCCAAAGTCCCAAAGTCACAGTCATTGAAAATAAGTAAAAACTATAATATATTGTATGTAAGATACATATATGTACATAATTTATAAAAATGCACACAAAAACAGTGTGTGGAGGATAGAGAAAATGAAAGCATTTAAGCTTTCATTTTAGCTAACAGAAATGATATTCAAAGTATAGATTTTCAGTAACATATCCTCAAACACTGGAGATCAATTTCATTTCATTACCTAACGTAGTTGCCTGAATCACCTACTGTAAATACTCATTTCTATGGTGTCCATAAAGAGATACAGTACATTTATTTCTTATCTGCATACTTTCCCAAGATTCACCATCCCATTTACTACAACCATTTCAGATACATATAGATCTATCAATGTTTCAAGAACTGACTAATTAAGTGAGGGTACAGAGGCCAAAATAAAGTCTAAAAAAACTTCCAATGTGTCATAATGTAACTTCTTCGTCAGCAAAAACAGTCAAATGCAGAAATAAACAATGCTTAAAGGTACTGTAAAAACTGTAGTCTCTAATACACGTAGAAACTGTAATGAAACAAGTAATAGGTTTATTCCATGCTGAAAAAAGAAGAAAACCTGAAGAAGGCTCCACGGCCGAAACGTTGTGTTTTCTTTCTTCTTTTTTCAGCATGGAGTAAACCTATTACTTGTTCCTTTGCAGCCTACGCATGCTGACGCAGCTACCCACCTGAACTACTAGAAACGGTAATGCTGAGTGGTATCTTAATTGTCATTTGATTTATCACATCAACCATCCTGGGAATCAATGAAAAAAGGGAGACAAATGAGAGCTCCACCTGATGTGATAATTTTGCTATGTCTGGGGGGGGGAGGTTGTAGAAGGAAAATTATAACAAAGAGTATTGTTTGTCAACCGTGTGTGGGCAAAGAAGCAAGTAAATACAGGTTATCAGGCGTTTTACTGATGATTTAATTTCAGTTTCTTAACTTGAACCTTTCACTAAGAGCAGCATATTAAAGAATAGAAAAGATTCAGAAATGAGAAAGCACAGTATAAATATGTGAAGGGAGAGAAAAGACAAAGACCAGAGGAGACACAAGACAATTAGAGAGAGAAGAAAGAACATCATCATCATCCTCTTTCTCCATAGCTTGAGGTCTGTAAGAGAAATCCATCTTAATTATTTTAGGAAATTCTATTATTGTTGAATCCACAGGTTAAAAATGTTCCCTCCTAATTTGGCAGATAATAATCCACTCATGAGGAATAATATCTTTCTAGGAATAATATTAAACACATATTGTGTTTTTAATTTCCTAAATCAGAGTACACTGGTGTTATTTTATTGTTAACAAATATGTTTGTTCTGTCAAGTTCAAGTTTGAATCTGATTTATTACACTGTTACCAAGATTTGCCAGAGAAGAAAAAGAACCCCTGTGCTGCCTAACACTCTCATTATTTCCTAACCTGCTATCTTGTTACAGGATTTTAGGACGTACACTATCTTCTCAGTCGAACAATATAAATCCCCATGGGGTTTTCTATTATTATTCACTTATGAGTTTTATTCATTGTTAATCATTGGACTGTGGTAATAGAACAAAAAACAAATACAATGGAAACTCCCAAATTTGAACTTGGATCCATTCCCATGGTGTAATTAGAGAACTCTGTTAGGAAATACAATTTGGATTAGGCAGCAAATTATCCTTTCGCATCTACCAGTAAAAGCTCGAGATGAAACCAGTGTTCAAATACAATTTAATCAGACTTTGTCTGGACTATGATTAGTTTACATTTTACTGTTGGCCAAACATTGGCACCGGGTTTAAATGGGCATGAGTCAGCCAGAATTTCTCTGTCGTGCTGCTTAACAGTAACCTCTGCACACAGCACTTGCGAGCTTGCAGAAAAGAGATGGTGTGATTTGAATAATGAGCTTTATTAGGGTAATGCACCTGGCTGAAGAGAATGACAACCCATCCATAAAGGATGGGGTTATCAGAACCCCCCCTAGTTAATGAGAAATAAGCAGCCAGCAAGCTACTGCAAGTCCAAAGATGGGATGGAGAGAGGGATGCAAAACAGAAACATTACAGCAAGTAATAATAATAATAATAATAATAATAACAATTGCTTAAACTTATATAGCGCTTTTCTGGACACTCCACTCAAAGCGCTTTACAGGTAATGGGGACTCCCCTCCACCACCACCAATGTGCAGCCCCACCTGGATGATGTGACGGCAGCCATAGTGCGCCAAAACACACATCAGTTATCAGTGGGGAGGAGAGCAGAGTAATGAAACCAATTCATAGATTATTAGGAGGCCATGATTGGTAAGGGCCAATGGGAAATTTGGCCAGTACGCCGGGGTTACACCCCCACTCTTTTCGAGAAACGCCCTGGGATTTTTAATGACCACAGAGAGTCAGGACGTCAGTTTTACATCTCATCCGAAGGACAGGTAAGCAGCTTTAGATTAAAATCCCATTAATTTCAGAGGAGTGAGCAAAAATGTCTGGTTCCGGCTATGCTGATCGAACATTTGTACTGGTAAAGCAAAAGTGACTAAAATTGGCTGAGTGCAAATTGAGCTCGCACGTGAGTTTAAAGTCTGCTGAGCCGTTGGGTGTTTGCACAGTTAATTTTAGACCCAAAAGAAGACATAAATCAAAAGCGGACTTGCTTTTCAGATAGCAATTTCCTCCCCAACACGCTCCAAATGTGTGACACCCAAAAAAACACAAACTAGAAAAGCAACCCATTTACTGTTCTCAAATTTTCCTGCAGTTTGTCATAGTGGTTGAAATGTGAATTTTGAAATCTTGAACCAAAACCTAATGTAGGTCAAGGGATGGGGAGAAAAATTGAATTTTGTGTTAATTTTAAATGTAACACTGTGAGTGTTGAATGCAAAATGGTTCAAACTACAGATAACAATATCAGGTTTCATTAAGTAATGTAGTTAACATACTGTTAATATACGAAAATCATTACAGCTTATCTATAGTGAGAAATATTTTGCTTTCACATTTTGTTAAGAAGGTTGCTCTTGCAACTGCAAAGAATGTATAACAAATGTATAAATGTACAAAAAACAGACAATTTTAAGCAACTAGAAATACAGTACTTAATTCTTTACCCTACCTTCAACATGCATCGACTAGAACTTTGAAATAGTTCACGCAAATCTTTTGTTCAAGCTTTATCAGTACATGCAATGGAGAAGGGTTTTGCAGAGGTGTGTGTAAGGCGAGGTCAGCTTATAGATTAGCCCAAGTTTAACGCTACTAGAGCACAGGAATGCATCAGGAATGTGCAGCATCACAAAACTTTGAAATATCTTTATATGATGTTTTACATCTAATAGTATCAACATATCTTTAGAATAAAAATAGTATTCTCCTTCTTGTCAGATGTGTAGGTTTGCAATTACTAGTGTTAGAACTAGAAAAGAAGTTCTAACAAGTGCCAGTGCACTTATTAATTACTCCATAAATAACATACCAAAGTTTAAATAGGTCCATTTTGAGCACTAGTCCTACATAAACTAAAGGAGACCATCAACGATACTTGGACTATATGATAATACAACACATTGCAAAAATGAATATACAGGAATCTAAATTCTTGAGATTAGTGGCAACAAAATCCAGACATATTGGACAAAAATGTGTGCTGTCGTCACTGCACAATGAGGATGATCACGTTACTAACTTGAAAGAGTCATCTACTTTACGGTCAGGATTGGTTTTAATTTGTAAACTGTAACAAATGTCTGTTACAGGCAAACAGGTGCACAGAGAACATCTACTGTAAATGGTGTTAATGGACTGTATATCCTCCTATCTGCTTCATCTGTGTAGCAGTTGCAACGTCTTCCTTTGTCTTAAGTCTCTTAAGAGTGTATTTTGATAGGAGGTCAGCAGGGCTCTTCCACTGCTCACGCCCACTTTCAGCTCTTTCATATTGGTTACCTAGATACAGAATATTATCCATAATGCATCCTGAACTTCAGGCTCTTGAGAAAGGTTTCTTTGCTCACTCACAACAAAGTTCTTATACTGTGTGCCATATTGATAAATGTAGAACTGGAACATCCTATTAGCTCCATTAAACAAATGTGTATTCAATATTTTAAAACATTCACCAACATACTGCTCAATTGATCATAATGATCTTTGGCCTACATATTGCTTTACATTCCTGTCACACTCCATTTAATAATGACATTGTACCGGTATTTCTACATTGTTCCTGGCACTATGTAAACTGTGTTACTGTACCCTGTAAGATACCGCATTATATTACAGCTTAACTGATTGGATTTCTGTGATTTTTTTGTGGACATGGTTTTGTGGGAGTGCTTTTAAACGTGAGAACAGGAAGCATTTCTTTACCTATCAGGTTTTGGAAGTGATCCATGTGATGCAGCAACGATCTTTAAATTAACCCTGCTGTGAGTCTTCAAGATCAGTAAGACACACACGAGATAGACACACATTAATTCAAAATAAATTCCATGAGAATGTAGCTGCTTGAAAACCTTTGCCTCACCCTTTTGTTTTGTTTCCACTCAGTTTTGAGGCTGTTTAGGGGTTATATGGATGATGACAAGGTCCCGTGGCCATCAAGCATCTTAGCTGAATTGTGGAATGTGTTACATGATACTTGGATACTGGACATTCCACAGTCACATTAATAAGCCACATGGTGCATGGAAACAAGTCAGGCTCTGTACAAAGCAAATGACTCACATACCAAATAATTACATGTCCAATCTCTTTGTTTTGTTTGTGCATATTTTCTAATATTGGATTTAATTTAAGGAAAAAAATGTTTGTGCAATTAATGTATATAATGACTATCTTTTTATTGTGCAGGCCTTCTGACATCACATTGTCACTGTACTGCAGCACTGGCATAACTATTAATGTCAAGGTCCTGTGTATGTCAATGATAGAGTGTGAAGACTTTTTTCCACACAACAATAAATGCAGTGAATTCTTCCCATCAGGAGAGCTTGTTTGCTTTTGCTTGCTTACTTCAGCAATAAGAACCATATTAGCAGGGGATTAAAAAACATCATTGCAACATTTAGGATACACAAAAGACTGCCAGAAAAAACACTGGAAAGTAATTTACTGACCTTGGTAGATTATGTCTGTAATCCACAGCCAACAGTAACTGTCAAGCTTTTACAACATCATTAAGAAAACGCAATTTGATGTTGTAAGAATCTCAATGCATTAAGTAAGCTAGACAGACACTAGTAATTCAGTCACATTTACTGTAGCTAAATGAAAGTTATAGCACGCATGATGGTTAATTACTTAATAACACTTAATGGTTTAATTTTCTGGTGTCTTGCAGACCAACGAAATAGTTAATAGCCCAAAATGTTTGCACTGTGAAGGTGTGAAAATGTGATAATATTTATTATTTATGAATTAATTGGTATCTTGCGAGTGAAGCTTGAGTGTCAGCAAGTACAGACATGGAATGCCATGCCTGCTTGAACAACTTGCTTGCTTAAAATTCTTGAGTGAGAATTAAAGTGCAACTGTCTTTAAGGTATTTTAACCCATATTTACAAAAGTTTGAACTTGCCACTGTTCTTTTGAATTTTACCATTTGAAAGGCATAGACACCAGCAATTTTGGGGAATTAAAGGTTAATTGTTCATACAATAAACTGTAAAAGAATGAAAAGAAAGAGGAAGTATACAAAGTAAATATCTGCAATAGATAAGGCCTTCCTTCCTGGTTGCAAATAAACTGTTTTTAATTTGTAGATAAGCAGAAATACTTCTGAACTAACCTAAAATTCCCTGGATAAAAAGGTTTTCATTTTCACTGTAACATCACAGATTATTATAACTTTCTTATGGCTCCATGAACTTCTCACACCAACTAGATGTTGCCACAGATGCTAAACTGACACCAGAAAAGTATCTTTGTAAGGACATGTACACTATTTATTTTCTCTTTTAATTTTCTATTCTTGTTACTCTTTCCATTTCTGTTTGTACAGTTTTCTCACAGCTAATTTTTGTGTTCCAGTTCAAACCCAATTTGGAAAGTATTAAAATGCCATTTGTACATGACTTCATGAGGGATTATTTTTAAAAGGCTATTGTAAGTATGATTCAGGTCACAAGCAGATACTTCACGTGTTGTATCCTGCTTACTAGGAGCAGACTACATTGTTTTTGTATATAAGTTCAAGGGATATGTGTTATGATTACCATCATATTTCCATTGTACCAGCTGGTTATTACATCAATGCAGGTCAGGAGCTGGACTGGGCAGTATGTTATCACAACACAGGGAACATACTTTTGATTCTATTTTAACTCTCAGTGACGTAGCTGTTGCAGATGTACTGTACAATTCACATTTGTTCTATTTTGATACAAGTGGACACTCAGTCGTTTTAAACCAAGGTTGGAAATGTAGGGAACATGAGCATGATATTCAATTTCATAAACATCTCTGCACCTGCAAAATAGTATCACACAAGTTTCTAAGCTCTGTTCCATCAAACAGCCTGTTCCTAAAGCATGAAGTAGTTGCTAATGTATTCCCTAGGAAAGGGACTGACCGTTTCCGGGCATAAACCAGAGCAATGAGATACAAAGATGTATTAGATCTGAATGTTCCCAATTCTACCTCTCCCAGCCACGATGGCATGGACGTTTCTTTATGGATCAAGTCAAATAAAGATCTTTAAACTAGGATCACACCTTGCCCAACTTCGAATGGGAATGATCGACTTCCTTCTCTGAAAATGTCCCCTCATTAGTAGATTTAAGCTTTCCACTCTTCCCCTGGAAATCTCCTCCTATATTTCAATCTCTTTGGATACCTTTTTCAACTTCTGCGACCATTCTCACATTCTCTTTTTTTCTCCTCCTTTACTGGCTAACTTGTCTTCTATTCCTCCTCTTACCATCATTTTCCCACAGACCTACTGTAAAGAAAGCTCCATAGATGGAAAACTGTGTTTTTTTCTTCCTTTCTACTTCTGAGAGAGGAATGAATCTCCTTTGTTCCTTGGCTGTGTGCATACTGCTGGAGCTCCCCACTCAAATCTCTTATGTAGTTATAAAAACTTCAGCTTTAAATTTGGGATCAATCCTTACCTTTTCTATAGCATTCAGTTATGATTTTAAGTGGTTAAAATAGTTAATGATGACTTTTAACCCAACTTATACAGACTCCTAAAAGTGAAGATGACCTTTTTTTAAAAAAAAAAGCTAGTTATATTTAAGGGTGTAGTTGTGACAGAACCACCATTCAATAGTGACCACAATTTGGTAAATGTTGGTGTATACTTTAAATCTGTAGAGCTTCAGACTAAAATTAAGGTTTATAATTTTAGAAAAGAGGCTGGGAGGGAATGAGGAAGAGTTCGTAACTGGTGAATTGAGAAAACAGATGGCGTTTTGGTTAATTCAGAGTCAATACAAGAAGGATGGTTATACTTATACAAAAATAGAAAATGAAAGTCTCAAAACGTATTCATCCCTAAAACAAATAAGTTCAAGCTGAAGAATGTATGGCCTGAATGGTTTAATGAAGAAATTTTAAAAAATCTAAAGGACTAAAGGACTCTACAAACAATAGTGTAAAAGATTGCCCAAGATTCTAAGATTAAAAAAGAGTCACAGAGAGCTACAACCACAGCTGTTGCAGAATGTCAGAATTACAATTGCAAAGAAAGAGACAGAAGCAAATATTACAGCTTTATATCATATGTAATATCTTAACTATATATAATATCCTCTTTTATTGCTTCCCCACTTTGTCTGTAGTAATACTGTATGTCTTTTCGTCTGTAGCTTCTTCAAGTGTTTCCTATTTTAAATTGATAGTTCATGTCTTTGTTATCTGCATGTAACACTTTGCATTTTTTTTAATCAAACACAATCTGCTAGTTCTCAAATTGTGTCTCAAATTTTGACTGTTTGAATGACTTGTCCTGTCTTTATAGTTTTGTGCTTACCTTGAAAGCTGAAATATTGGTATTTAATTAATTTGATAATCTTTCTATTTTTTCTTCTTTAGTCATTACACCAGAATCTACATCATTGAATTAAATAAAAAGAACTGCAGTCCTAATACAGATTCTTGAGGTACACCACTAATTACATAAAACCAATTTGAATATTGTCAGTCTGAATGTATCCATTACTACTGTGCTTGTTCAAAGAACGCTAACAAGGAGGTTAAGTAAGACTCACATTTTCTAAATCCATGGTAAGTATCCTACAAAATGTAATTATCATACAGATTATTTTATAGTTTAGTGTGAATTGTTGTTTCCATGACATGTACAGGTATATATAATAGAAGTAAAACATATTGGTCTACAAGTAATTGGTTGATTTTGTTACCTTTTTTAGATGCACACATTTTGTAGAAACAGGACCTCATTAGAAGTTTTCCAGTCAGTAGTTCTGATCCTTTATTCACATCACATCATTATCTGAGGCACCTTTCTTCATCTCTGGTTGCTCTTTTTCTGATGTACAGTAGTACTGAAAAAAAGTTTACTTACGTAGTTTAGTCTCCTTTGTGTTATTCTTTTCCACCTCTCTCTTGGCCTTTCTCATTTGTAACCTGGCTTGCAATTCAATTAACTTATTTTCTCCAACTGCATGTTGCTGTTTGCTTGCTCTCTCCTTAATTCAATCAATTTATGAACCCAATTTGGGGACATTTTCTATGCTTTGTTATGCTCTTTGAGGTGAGGAATCTGTTCTGTGCATCACGCAGAATCTTGCCATCTGAATGCTGTTATCCATTCTCCACTCATTTCTTATCTGTCTCATTCTGCATCTTTCAAACCGTGCCCCATTCCCTCTTAGTCTGCTTTCCTGAAATTTTCATTTATATGCTAGATTTTACCTGTATGTTCTAGATTGTACACTTCTAAAAACACTGTAGCCAATTTAATTTTTGCTGATGGCTTGGAGGAGGTAGCAGAAGGAGACAGACTGCAATACTCATCAAACAAAACTTTAAAACCCACAATTCCTACAGAGCAGTGCTAGTGACTAAGAATTGCAATCCTCCAACAAGGGGAAAATTAACTCTAGGTTTGGATCTCCACAGTCACATGTTGTGTATTTTATTTTAACGGTGAGACATGATGGATTAGTATTTAGTATTGCTGCTTTGCAGAGCTGGGGCCAGTTTCAGTTCCTGGGGTGCTGTCACTGTGGAGTTTGTGCGTTCTGTGTGTTCTGTGTTCTCCCTGTGTACACATTGGTTACCTCTAGGTCCTCTGCTTTTCTCCCACAGTCCAAAGACATGCTGATGAATTCATTTATTCCTGAGCCCTGGTGTGACTGTGTGCGTGTCTGTGTTTGTGTCAGTCTGTCTGCCCTATAATGGATTGGCATCCCATCCAGGCTGTATCCTACCTTGGGCCCATTGCTTGCCAGGATAAACCCCAGCTTCCCCATGTCCCTGTACTGAATAATGTGGTTAGAAGATAGATGGACGACATGTTAATGCAGTACTATACTGTTCTGTGTGTAGACTCTTTTGTAATTATCTTGTACTGCTCTTCTGGTAAGGGTGTATTACAATAGCATTCTTCTATCAAGGGCATGACTTGACATTTCACTCTTACTGTAAACTATTTCAACATAATGGGCAGTGTACTTTCTTGATGTAACTTTCATCCTATTTTCTGACTGAGCATCTCTCTCAAAATTGTGTAAAAGCATTGTGGTCACACCAGTCAAGGTTCATTAAATGATTTGCTAAAGTCTGCTTTGAATATAATTTTCTGCTAAATGGGAAAAAAAACTGCTGAATGGATTCTGTTTTGTGGAACATGATTTTGAGAATCCCATCTATTTTATTAATTATATGCACTTTTGGTAAATGCTCAAAGATGATATAATAATTTCATATTGAAAATTAAGGACATATTGTAACCCTTTTCATCTAATAAAAATATTCCCCTACACTCTTAACTAAGTTTCGATATTACTGTAGGTACTAGTAAAACATCTGGAGATGTTTGGTTTTAATTTGAAGCATTTGTGTTTGCAGGAAACATTACAATTTTAAGAACAATTGAAACAAAATGAGAACAAAGAAATAGCTTTTTGGCAACAGATAAAATCAGCCCATCTAAAGGATTAACTAGCATCCTTCGTTACACATCTTCACTCAGTCATAAGTTCAAATACTGTAACTGTCAACATTAATGTTTTTTCAATGGTTTTTGGTTTAATATGGCCATATTTCAAAGAACATAAGGGAAAGTCAAAGGTTTAAAAGTATATAAACATTATACGACTGAATAATTTATGTGTAGAATATTTATTTGTCCATATGCATATCACGGGGCATTAATTTTTTAGCAGACGAAAAACTGAAATGTCTTGCAGGACATAAAGGCATTGAGATTTGAAACAAAGTGTACATAGTCAAAGTGTACATAGTCACATAAAGAACCAAGTGAAGTGAGGCGATTGATGTGTTGGATTTTGGAACATGGTATTTTGGTATGTTTTGCTTCCAGCTGCTACAGAAAAAGCTCTGGGAAAGAAAAGGATTCAGGCCTGGGAGACCATGCCAGAGTAACATTGGGAGATTCCGCCATTAATGCGTGGTGAAGAGTTCCTGTACCTTCCATGTGGCTTGCAACAAAAGCTTTAACCTTGGTGTTTCATGGCATCAGAAGTGCATTTTGTGCCTGTAAGTCACAAGGAATGAGTAAAGAAAAGCAAACAAGTTGCATCTTTAGAAAATCATTTTTAACAGTACAGAGGTTTTTACAGTTCATGCCTAGCTTGCCAGCGACAGTACCTGATAATTTTACCTAACATAAAAAAAGACATATTTACAGCCAATGTGCTGTGGACTTACAATATAGCAGGATGAAGGCTACCCCAAAAATATAAAGGCAGTCTGGCTAACATCTACAGGGATTTGTTTGCTCAGGTGGACTGATTCCTTGCAGTAGTTTATCTTTATACTTCCAATCGTTACATAACTAGGACTGTAGTTCTAGACGTTTGTGCCTTCTGTTGGTTTTACAACTATTTTTTCTTAACGATTCAAAACCTCGTCACCGTCGATGTAGCTGCAAAAATGAACATATGTGGTATTTTGTCGCTCCAGGCAATAATAATCGCGAGAGTGCTGATGAACGTGAAACTGTACTTCATTGCAAAATTACCAGATTGCTCATCGTTATCTTCTGTCATGAAGCTCTAATCAGTGGCATGGTTGCGAGATTTCACTTGGGTGGTTGCAACGGCTCTGTTTCAACTGAAATATCACCTCTCCCCTCAGAATTTCAGACGCCCCCCTACAGAAGTTATTTGTATATGAAGAAGATTCATATACACTTCTGATTAATTGAGCTGTCTGATGTCATGGGTGGTGGTATTTCTTTGTGCTTACAAGTAGAATAAATATTCATAGACATTTATATGCGATCATTAATGATGTTGAAATCACATCAACAGTATGCAAATCTGTGTACTGCATATATAGGTGACACATTTTATTTTTGGTTCCAGCTGGGGTGGCACAGTGGTGCTATGATTGGCATTGCTTCCTTGCAGAGCCTGAGCCCAGTTCCTCAGGTTCACTTCCTGGGGTGATATCTGTGTGGAGTTTACATGGCCTCCCATGTTTGTGTGGGTTTCCTCCAGGTGCTTCATGTTCCACCGACGTATTGGGAAGTTAATTGGCTGTATTGTGTCAGTGTACCCTGCAATGGACTGGTGACACATCCAGGATGTATCTCTCCTTGTGCCCCTTGTTTGCTGGGAGAGGCTCCTACACCACCTTGAATTGGATGGATGATGGATTGATTGATTGATTGACGGATGAAGATGCAGCACCACCCCCTGAACCATAATGAACTCTGCTATGCCACAAGACCCCTCCTGCTGAGGGAGGATTCTCCACTGTTCAGGTTTCAAGGGAGAGACACCACTCTGTAACAGTTCACGACAACTGTGTTGTCAACCATTCAGGGCACCTCAAAGGCCAAAAAGTTTTCAAACATAATTTTGAGTAAATGCACCTCAAGGTCTCAGAATTGACCTCTTCTCCAGCCACCTCTGTTCACCTCAGTCCCAGATAAAATTATCTTGTTACAGTGGACATAATCAGCATCTTTGGACACAAGTCTCATTGATGGCATACAGTAGCTATAAACTGACATAAAAATATTTCGTTGTCAAATCATACTCTTTTCCATTGATAAACTGAGAGAACAGCAGTCACAGGAGATTCCATATTTATTTTTAGCATCCCCTTGTGCTGAAGTACTTTGCTTTGAGTCAGATGAAGGTGAAAGAAATCACAAGAAAATACAAGGCTGTTTCTTTTCATCATGCTGTGTGAACTGTCTGTGAGTGGCACAGAGGAGAAGACAATGAAGAAAACATTCTTGGGCTTCACTTGAAGAAATAAGGAGGTGGGGGTGGGAGTGACATACATGTTCTGCAATACGTCTTAGTTTTCGCTTGTAAAAGGGTTAATGGAGAATTTTAAATTTCCTCTTTCTTCTTCTTGTCTTGATTTAATTGATCTGCTCCCAAAAGGATAAAAATAACATGCCCAAACCTGCCATTCCCGTGGTAACAGTTGATTTAATGTGTTATAAACTATAGTGGAAACCTTTTATTTAGC
Source organism: Lepisosteus oculatus (assembly GCF_040954835.1). Lineage (NCBI taxonomy): Eukaryota > Metazoa > Chordata > Actinopteri > Semionotiformes > Lepisosteidae > Lepisosteus > Lepisosteus oculatus. The sequence goes on along the minus strand of NC_090698.1, from coordinate 23,524,542 downwards.
ACAACTCTGGCTCCTTTCCTGTCACATCAGGCAATGGGGATTGCATGTTTCCAAGTTTTTCAGAACCACATCCCAACTACAATTAATGCACAATTAATACACAGCAAAAATACTGTAGCAAAACATATTAATTAATGTTTATTTGTGGCATTTAAGGTAATTTGGGAGCTTTAAAAGTGGTTATGATCAATTATTTTTTACAAGAAATAACTTATTTCAAAATTAGGATTAGAACAATATGTGTGTCATCCTGCTGTTTTTTAAATGAGGATTGATTGCTGTTTATAACAACAAAATAACATGGCCAGTTTTAACAAACATAACATTATATTACAAAAATTATAATAATTCTAAACAAAAATAAGCTAACTAAGTTTAAAATAGAGCAATAGAGCAATATTTAACTGTTTTGTTTTCTTGTTCTTGTCTTTTTCCAGAAAAAAAACGCATTCTAAGTAGATGGAAACAGATGTCCTAGTAACACCAAATAAACATACTACACATTGACCCTTTTATTTTTTTTAAATTCCTTTAAGTTCTGTATATCTTTCACATCTTCTTTAGATAATTAGTAGTAACTGCATCTGTTTTTTGATTGAGGGTTCAGGCATCTCTTCAACCTGTAAAAACAGGCAACTTCTGTTGATAGTCTTCCTTTTAATGTGGAAAAGCTATTTGTACTTTGGAGCTGTAAGTTGAAATTGTTCCTCCAAAAGCAGCCCATTCAGTTTCAGATATCTATAGTACTTTTTAATTATGGTAACTTACTCAAATACACTTGCATGTCTTTTCTATTGGCACACCTGAGCAATCTCTGTTGATTTTACTTGTCAAGATGACAAAAAACTGAAACCTGTGAGACTCCAACTTTATCACCTATCTGTTACTGGCAGGGTTTCTTTGGTCAGCGTGCAGGAGAGAAAGAAGGCAGCAAAGATGGAGAAAGAAAAGTTCAGCTCTTGTCTCACAGAAGTGAATTCTCTTCACTTTGAACCATTTGTACAATTTGAGCAGACTAAATTATTCAAAAAGACCTGGAATCTTCATTCAGAAATTAAAAGGTACTGTACATGATTTTATCTCAAATTAACAATTAATGGCAGAGGGTGAAATCAACTACAGTACAGTTGTACTGTAAAAAACTGAAAAAAATAAAAAAGTACAAATGCATTTAGCATAACATGCAAGAGAACCTGAGAAGCTTTTCTCTTCTGTGACTCTGCACTTTCACTGCATGAGATTCTAGTAAGAGTAAACTAGTCAGGCTCCCAAATGATATCAAAATAGGGTGATTAGCAAACACTGTTCAGGGGACAAGGACAATTAAAAAAGGCTGAGACAAACACCTTGCAAAAAACATTTAATGGAGACAAGTGCAGAGCTTTACATGTATATAATAAATATACAGTAAATACGGGAAACACAGAGCTAAATAAATTTAAAATATCTTGTTCATCTTACATACAGTCACAGTATATAGTTAAAAGTGTAGAATTAAAATTAAATTGTACAATGCATTGATAAGACTTTGTATTGTTTATTCTGTTCAATTTTGGCCACCTCTTCACAAAGAACATATTGCTAGTATCAGTTCACAAACAAATAACAATAACAGGATACATTCCCAGGCTCAAAGGAATGTCCTATACTGTTAAACTGAAAGAATTGAACCTTTTTGTCTTAAACACAAAAGACAATTAAGTGGTCTGATTCAAGTATTCAAAATCAAAGGCATTGACAGTCAAGCTTCTTAAGAAGCAAAAATGAAACAGGCATCAGATGACACAAGTGGAAACTACAGGAAGGTGCATTTAAAAATAATAACTGGAGGCACTTTCTGAGCAAAATGCCTCCTTCTTCACAGCACTTTATGCACTTTGGAATGGCAGGTGATGTAACTTTTGTAACATCCTGAGCTTATGTCATTAAGCTCAGGCAGGAATATAGGGACTTCCAGCATAAAACCGATTGGGTTAACAACTATTAAAGGAAAAGTTATGCATACATCCAAGGATAAGGAATTTGGAAGGATGTCTAAGCAGTAAGTGTAATTGTTTTCGAACAGAAAATTGATTTCCACTTCAGTAGCATCAGAAAAAAAGTGAATTGTTCAGAATATTTTAGAAATGCCAGCTAGGTTTCCAGTTCAATAATTTTTTAGAGCAATATTTATGCGGTTGTCTGGCAAATACAGTAGAATTATCATTTATTGCGCTACACGGGAAAAAAAGAGTTTCTGAAAAAAAGGCTGAAAAAAAGAAGAAGAAAGAGAACACAACGTTTCGGCTGTGGAGCCTTCTTCTCACCTGAAGAAGGCTCCACAGCCGAAACGTTGTGTTCTCTTTCTTCTTCTTTTTTTCAGCATGGAATAAACCTATTACTTGTTCCTTTGCAGCCTACGCATGCTGACACAGCTACCCACCTGAACATATACCTGACTGATTGTAAATCAAATTAAACTGAATGTCCTGAATCCAGCACCTATTGTAGAAATTGTGTATCTGTTTTGAGAAATGTATTTTGTGTATAAATAAACCCTGTTTAATCCCTCAGTTGAAATTATTTTCTTTTTTAGCAGATACATATTGTGTTCTAGAATTCTACAATGCTATAATGTGCATCTCAAACTCTTTTTTTTCCCGTGTAGCGCAATTTAAAGATACTCGTGTCTCTGAAGATTTATAGTAACTGATAAATCTTTTCTTGCCCCTTTTGGCATTAAATGCCATATTGTTAAAAAGTAAGATATTTTAAATGGAGGCATAGACTTCATAAATGATGCCACACCTGAAGAAGGCTCCATAGCCGAAACGTTGTGTTCTCTTTCTTCTTCTTTTTTTCAGCATGGAATAAACCTATTACTTGTTCCAGTCAGGTATATGATCAGTGAAAGCATTCATATCTGTGTCCAAAATCACATCAAGTTTACTGAGTCTGGGGATTTGACTAAGAAACTAAAAAAATCTAGTTTGAATGCTGTTGGAGTATAACGATTTAAAACATGCCTACTTCCTTAGTTCTTGATCCCACACCATCTATTCATTATTTTTAAGCAACCTTTTTACCTAGAGTATAACAATCACATAACAATGGCAGGAAACAAGATGGTATGTCTGTCAACGTTGACACCTGAACACTGTGATGCCTAAAGAAGGCTCAGAAGCTGAAACGAGAGTTATTTAGCCAATATTAGCTTAATAACTGTATTCCGTTGTTTAAATATTTTAAGACTGAATGGAATATCTGAATATAAAAATTCTGTTGAATTACACTGTGAAAATTACATTGACTAAGCAAATTCTTTCAGGGGTTTTGTATAATATTAATATATATACATTTATACAAAAACTGCTTATTAATTCTAATGATTATGCTAACTCCTTTATATTGCATTTTTATAGTGCTGAATATATAAACCTTTTGTACTTGGGGACTTGGCATAAGTATTCAAAATCCTCCAAGCCACTGACAAAGTCAATTTTGTGGCCTTTCTTTAGAATGAACAGTGAAACACAAACCAGAGGACACAAGTTAAAACAGAACAGGAGGTACTTTTTTTTACTGTAGGGGTTGGGTTGTGGGAGCATGAAACTAGCTACCTTGTCATGCTGTTGCAGATTTAAAAAAAAATGGCTGGATGAGATCCATAGATCAATTAACCACTGGCTAACAAACAGATTAGAAGAGCCAATCGGCTACCTCACATTTGTAACTGTTTTTTGTTTATCCTAAAGGATCCCAAAGCACTTTTCTTGTAGCTGGGGACCCACATGGTAGTCCGCCTCCTATAAATAAAGTGGATGCCACTCTTTGGTGATGCCTTGCAGCTATAACATGCAAGAGGTCGGATTGAAGAAGTGAGGAACCAGAATAAAGAATAAAGGGGGCCTTAGATAGGTCAGATTTTACAATGTTCAGAGTGAAATTAAGATCACTTTATTAGCTATATACAATTTCTTGCATTAGGAATTTGTCTTTTTCACAGACCCCAGCTTGCTCTCCATGAGACACACAGACAGAGAAAAGCCTGGGGTCAGAGCACCAGGTCAGCCATTGTACAGCACCCCTGGAGCAGTTGGGTTAAGGGCCTTGCTCAGGAGCCCAACAGAGTAGAATTCCTCTGCCAGCTGTAGGAATTGAACCAGAAACCTTTCAACCACAGCCACAGATCCTTAGCCACAGAGCCACTGCACCACCTTAACTCCACCATTAAATCACAATGCTGGGATTAACACCCTTTCTTTGTTTTTATGAACTGTGGCATGGAATCTTTAATATCCAAGCAGTAAGGACCACCATTTACATCTCATTTGAAGGAAGGCACCTTGTATAGCACATTATCCGGAGGGAAGAGTGTCACTTACCAGTCTACAAACAGCAGTTGTAAAGGTTGCTTGAATTTCTTTACATTTTTCCCTATTTTAGTACTGAGCACACCCAGCATTGCTTCATTTTAAAGATCTGACGAGATCACTTTAGATGCTGCTATGACCTAAACAGCTAAACAAATTATTAATAAGTATTGCCATGAGTTTGTTTAGAATGCCATGAAAAGTAAACTAGATAATGTTGAAATGTATGTCTCCATATAAAACAAACTAAAAAATGAATGATCAGATCTGTTCATGTGATCCTGCACATTAAAATGCTACTTAATATTACTTGTGTACAAAAACATATATTTGAAGGTAATGAATCTTATTACCATATTTCTGTGCAAGTTCCACAGAGAAATGTCAAAATAGAGATAAAAAGAATTCAGTGTTTTCACAGGGATGAATAATGCGTGTGACCAGAAATTAGCATCACAAAACCACAGCTGAAGAATGTCTCCTTACAGCACTATAGCAGCCTGATGCATACATTAGGAAGGTTTTAATGAGGTTTTTTTTACTGCACTTACATTTAAACTTTAATTTGGAAATACTATAGATGGGCAAGTGATTTCATTTTAATTTTCAGGAAGTGGCAATGACAAACAATAAATAAAAAAATAAATTCTTTGAGACATATAAATGTTAGTAGATTTTCATTTCTGTAATAATAAACATCCAGTAAACCGAGTTCATGCACTTTCCTTAGTTACATGCAAAAAGGTTTGCCAGAAGATTCTTTCTGCAATATTCAATATCTGTTAGAAGGTATATACATTTTAAACAGAATAAACCATAAACAATTATCTTTGAGTATCTTTTTGATAAGAAAATCAACGGTAAGTTCTCAAAGTGATTACTAATAACCACTATACTGATACAGTATGATGAATTTGTTAAAATAGTTGACCCACATTTACCTTTTGTTTTACTTTGAGCACAGGCTTTATTTTAAAAATATTGAGTGAGTTTAAAAATAAAGGAAGTCAACAGCACTTCCCTATGTTAATTGCTGCTTGCACTATTGCTGTTGTTTTTTCTACACCATTACATTGTTATTTCCAGCTGGAGTTGTGTTTGCCATACTAATGAACTATACTATTGTTAGAACTATACTAAAGTATTGTTAGTGCAGTTTACTTGAGGAATGTATATCGAGTGTATCGAGGAAGCCAAAGAGGAATTATCATGTTAATTACAAGTTCTGGAAAAGCCTTCTGAAGAACATTTTTAAAACTGATTCCAGAAATGCGTGAAGTGAAAAGTAATTAGGGATGAACAATTTGAATGTAACTGGGGAAAGGCACATTGTCCAGTGAAGCTTGGCTTCATCTGCTCAGCACCAACAACAGCCAGTTAGCACTGACAATAATATGTCTAGTATGTACATAAACACAGTGAATCACTCAGCAAAATAAAAGGTGCCACAGGATGTGAATGAAGAATAAAGTACCAGAAAGAGCAGAGGTTCAATGTCTAATCGCAGAGGGACACAATCTCCTGATGGCTCCTGAACTACTGTTGATAGGGGCTACAGCATTGCATTTCATACCATGCATGATCTGTAGAACTCTTTGGAGCCTGGACAGGAGAATTAAATTAATCTTGTTCATTCAGGTATTTGGACTACATAGATGAAAACATGGTTGGAACACAGGTAAAGAGGCACTGTCAGACACCCCTGCTGCATATTACCCCTAGAATGCAACTTGTCTAGAATTACCCCTAGAATGCAACACCTCTTGTCTGTAGCTGTTTACTGGTCTAGAGGTATAATAAGAGAAGGGTTTAATCCCATTTTCATGACTAAATTCCACTCTGGACTTGCAAAAGTTTGCCTACCTCAGTCACCGCTCACTTAAAATCAGTTAAGAGTTTTGTTTATTCATCTGATCTGCTGTGTGTTGGGGCTCCTCCAGGTATGCAATGCACTGCAGCTGAGACTGAAATGGTCCCCTCCGATGTATAAAACATTTTGGAGACCTTTGTCTCCAAATGTACCGATGTACAGAATAAATAGGAGTTTTGAATCTGTGATATTTAGTAAAGGATATAAATGTTGAAACAGTATACAGCACATAAAAGAAATTATATTGAGACAAGCATTTTCACCTAATTTAAACCACAGTCTTTAAGCAAAATGCTGACATGTCTGAAAAGACACCATACTTTATATTACAAATATAACAGAGACAACAAACAACAAGCCTTCTCTTCAGCAAAATGACAACTTAACATGCTAAATGGAATGACTCTGCCCCTGTGAAAGGCATTAATAGGACACAGAAATATCTGTTACCATATAAACGTCTCCTGTTTCGTATCACCTAAAAGTGTTAAATACCAGTTTTTTCCATTGCACTTCACAGAACGTTGTGTGCTCTACACTACAGTATGTGCTCTTGAAGTATTATATTCAACACTTCTGAAAGCTGAAATTCACATACTTAGGCCTGGGCAATAAATGAAAGTGAAAGATTGAAAAGGTAAATCGCTGATAAAATTCCAGTGAGTTTAGAAAATCATAATAGTAACCCCATAAAAACATGATTGTAATGTACTTCCTGAATGTGTCATTCCTTATTTAAATCTGCTGTCCTCAGGGTTTCTTCTGTGCTTCGTTGTTTTTCCTTTCAGTTTGCAACTGCAAATGATTGGAATAAGCCACCAGGAAAGTTAAAATTCGACCAATCCATCTCTGTGGATTCTTTTAGTCATAGGCTTGACTCGTTGATGGTTGATATTTGCTCTTAGGAAAAACTTCTTATGAATGTTTTCTGTCTGTTTTAAGATTGTATTTTCCCTTGTTTAGTTTTACTGGGCCATGTTTGTTTCCCTGTCCCTTATTGTCACAGTAAATAGTGAACAAAGCCACTGAGGTTGGGGAAATATTTTCCCTTTGTTTAAACCCCATTGCTAATAAAGTCCAGTTGTTCTCAGTTGACTGATCTAGTTAAATAAAGGATTGACAGGGTACAAATGCCTTCAGCAATGCAAAGCATTTATAATCTTTTAACAGTGAGTACATACATTTTGTATCGGAAACAGCTAAGAAGGCTTTTTTACTAGGATACTGATGTCGAAACTATGAATGTTTTACGTAGTTTTATACCTCTTGAATCTTGGGAGAAATTTCCACAGATCTAATTTCTTCAGCATTAATCATGTGATGCCAATGATGTAGCATTGATGATAGGAGTTCATTAAAAAAATTGCAGTTCCCAGTTTGTTTAATTTAGGTTTTATTTTAGAATTCCAGTAATCGCTTTGACCTGAGTTTTAGAACTGCTTGGCATTTTCCCACTGGATTTCTTGGAAAATGTAGCAGTTCCAAGTAGTTCATTTCTGGTATTTTTCATCAGGTGTTTTCAAAGCAAGAGGTTCTATACCCTGACCCTGAAGTACCCCTGTGTCTTCTGATTTGTATTCCACCGAAGCTCTCAATTTAAAGTACTGATCTTAAGTTAATTAGTAGGACTCTGTAGAAGCTGTATAGGGTTAGTCACTAGTTGATCTGATCAGATCTGAACCTATTTCCTGCAATCTCACCTACAGTACCAACAGGTCTGGGTAATGTAGGTAATTCCACCCCTGCAGAATAAACTGTAAAAGGGCTTTTGTTGTGGAAGTGTTTAATACAGTATTATTCTGATCTGTGTATACTAAGAGCTTAATTGGTTTGAAAACTGGAAGAACCAGCTGAGTTCTGAGCCTATATTATTTTATATGAGAGTAAACTACAAAGTAAACTCCCATTTTGTGGTCTTTTTGGCTTGCATTAAGCTAGTATTTAAAGTGCGATTGTGTGGTTATGCCAGAAATGTTGTTTGTTTAGAATGTTGATGGAAGTCTGGGATATGTGTTTGACTTTGACTATATTTCTCAAGTATGTGCACACACATTTCTAATCACTGCTGAGATTGAGATATTTGAATTTACCATACACAGTAGTGACCCATGTGGTTACTTGAAGTGCATTACTATTCAAAACAATGCATTGATTTTCAATGTTAGTCTATGTTTTTGAACTTCTGACATAAATAAATGTTTCTCTGTATCTAGCTGATACTGAAACTTGAGTGAATCTTGTAAAGCAGCAGGGTATTAGCAACCTAGAGATTTTTAACGCATTATGTTTTTATTTTAACCTTTATAAAAGTTTCCATAAAGTAGTTTTGCATTGTGGTGATGAATTAAATTCCACTGAAGTTGAATTAGCAGATATAACAGTTGTAAAAAATAAAACTCTAAAGTTCAAATGTGACAGGCCAGTTTGCCAGTTTCTCTGTTCTGTTGTCAAAGGGCCAATAAAAAAAAGTTTATCATTAACCCCAGATGAAGCAGGTTTCGCATTGATTCTGATTCCATCATTTTGGTTGATAATGAGGGTGATCTGGATTAAGCATTTATCTTCCAGAAGTTTTCAAATTGTGTAAATTTCAATCTTTGTTTTCTGTATACCCCGATCTTCAATTTTGTATTGGAAAGCAACTTACAATAAGTAAGAGAAAAAATATTTATATCTTCATATTTTTAATTATATAATATGCATATAATTCACAGCAAAACCTATGGCTGTTTTTGAACTATAAACATCACCTTTTGCTGTAGCAGTAAGTAACTTCTCCAAAATTTTAAATTTAATATCTACTTCTTTTTATCATGGCCATAGGTTGACACTAATCATCATTACCTTACTTTCAACATGCAGTAAAAAGACAATGAGACCAGAACATACTGTATATATGTGGACAGGTTAAAGAAAGGGATTATTAGTTTTGATAACAAAGACTTTGATTAAATGTATCTGTGGCAATTAAACCCTGAAAGTGACAGACAAAATCAAACATTCTTCTAATACAGAACTCAACATGGCAAACAGAAATTAAATGTAAACTTGCGATACATAAAGGACTGAGAAAGGAAGGAAAAACTGTAGAAATAGAGCTTCTTCCCCATCTCTCCCCTTTCAACTAAAGCTTAAAAATCATTGTGAGCTAATTCAACAGCATTAATTAATGGCAAAAAAAGTGTTTCAGACATACACTCTGGTGCCTTGACAGTGTGTTTAACAGTCTTTTTGACCTAATTCTTCAGCTAAAAAATGAACTGAATGACTGGTTAGCAATGGGGTATTTGTTTTGCTCAGTTCATTGCTATAAATAATGTGAGCCTCAATAACAAAAGCGGTCTTTTAAAAAGCAGGCATAGCAGCCAGTCAATCTCACCCACCCAGGCCCTTCACAGTTTTCATGGGCTGTTAACATTTTGATAACAGCTCTTACGCTTTCTAGAACTTTCATGGTAAACTAATACCACAGGGGAAATTTGTCTTGGTTGCCACCTCTGAAAACCTTCCATGACACATCATGAAGTGATGATCAAGGGTTGAGTAATTTTCAATGAGCAAACTTTTCAGATAATGATACTTCCAAGGACAATGTGACAATTCAACAGACATTGACTATTTCAGATTATACTATAGAATAGTAAGGTAGCATTTTAAAAAATGTGAGAGTTTAGGGTACAAAAGAGCTTAATGGAAGTTTGATTTCTAAATTAATTTAAGGGTGATGTAGGTGCATTACAGAGCAATTATTTTTAAAGTAGCTATAAAGTTACTTTTCCAATGTTGTTGCTGATCTTATTTGCATACTTAATAAATATTATTAGCATTTGGGGCGGGTATGAAAATGCTTAATAGCAACTGTTTTAGGCCTTTTAGTTTCATTTTCTAAATAGCAAATCAAAACACTGGAAAAGGTAGTTTAGAATTCATTGTGAGTCTATATAAAATTCCCCAACAAATCCATTTGAAATCTGCTGAAAATGTCAGGATTGCTCATCTCTATAGCCACATTAGAACATTAGACACTTTCTACTGTTGCATCTCATGAATCTGAAGAAAACAAGGAATATCCATGAAATGTTCTGCTGTCACAACAAGAGTTTGCAAAAGAGGTCTTACATTGCAAGAGCCTTATCTACTTTTGATTTTTTTAGTAATTGGATGTGCTTTTTAAACGACTATTCCTTGATGTTTATTGCACTGTACGCTAGTGGTTTTTGTATGTTCCAAATTTTTAGAAGGATTGTCACGAATGACTGTAAACCGTGGTGACTGTCAGCTTGATAACTCTGCCTTTTGTGAACAGATGACCTAAATCCTCAGTGAACATTCAAAGTCTCGCGCATAGATGAGAATACAAAAAAAAAGACACTTCAAAGATACTGTCATCATAGTTTTGAGGAAATCTCTCCAGTAGAAGCGTTATGTCCTTGTACAACACTTGCGTCTTGATGGAAACCAGCACAATGGTGCGCTGCAGGGTAGGGTGAGGTCCTGCCTGGTGGATTCAGATTCTCAACCCAGGTGCGTGATGCAAGACTAATTTATCTACCATTATCAACACCCACATCTTGTCGAGCACTTGCAGCTGCATCACTGGCTTAGTGCCAGTTACAGAATAACTTTCGCATAAGCATTGCAACCAAGATGAAGTGATTCATGCCTTCTACTAACATCTGGACATGATGATAGGTTTCCTATTGCAAAAGGGGATTTCCATATGAACAGAGCCTTTCAAATTAGAAATTAGAAGTGCAAAAAGGAACACAATAGAAACTAAATATAACTTAATTCTGCAATATTGCAATTGTAGCAATAATTTAGGCATTAAAAATGCACTTTGATCTATAAAGAGCAGACTAAGGGACCTAGGTGAGCTTGACCAGTAAATGCAGAGATCAGAAAGCAGGTGGATCCAGGCTGGAATCATGGAAGCAGCCAACCTCAAGAGAAAATCCCTTAACGCACATAAATTCCACCAAGCACCCACAACAATACATGTGGTGCACCTGCAGTGAAGTCACAGAGAAATCTGCTGCTCCTCCAATACATTGAATCTCTCCCGTCAGGCAATGAGAAGCATGCAATGCCTCAGTAGCAGGTGGGTGTATATGACGAGCAGGTCTGCCAGTCCTTACCTTCCTCTGCAGCACAGGAATTGCTGCCAGAAAGTGATCTTAAACAGGAAATTCCAAAATGGGTTTTTATACAACCTATACAAGGTTAGTTTTCCAGTGTTCAGTATTGGGTATAGTCACCATAGTTCCCAAATAAAAAAAGGAATTAAAATAACTGATTATAAACAAGTGACAAATTTATTATTTCCACAAAAGATATGTACAACGTTCATCTCGCAAATAAGTTACAGTACATGACCTATACTCCACTTATGGTAAGTGAAAATTAAACTGTCGTGATGTCACAATACTAACCCAGTCAAATTGTGGCATCTTGCAAATACATTGTATTCACATATTATACCATTTGTGCTTTCATTCTTTTTTTTAAAAAAAAAGAAACAAGAACAATTTTGCTTATACCTCTTGCACCTTGTTCAGATGTACATCTCCATATACTGGGGTCCTTCATTTCACAGTGCTTTTGCTTTTTATAATTTACCAGGTACAAGTTACTACCCACTGATCAGTACAAATCAATTAGTGCCCGTGCTTATGCAGATTATGTGGGGATGGTTTGGCAAAATGGTAGTTCAATCAGTTCTGTAAACATTTGACACCAGCCATCATTTCCATCCCGTCCATCCCTTGCCATGGTCTCAAGGTGACTTTCCTTCACTTTCATGTGTGCTATTAAAATTCCCTTCATAAGTGCTCTTGTGGAATGAGCTCTTTCTGGCTTTTGATCTTGGGTCTCCTCAGTCTTGTAGCTCCAGGTCCCCCCCCCCAAAGTGCATTTACATATGCAATCTGCAATAAATAAAAAATATAGATGCATCAGAAATCTTATCGAAGAATCCTTCATGAATCGGTTATGCTGTACTCTTAAGAGTTAAGTCCAGCATGACTCAAGTGTTATTAGTTGTCCTAAGAGTTCAGATGACTATTTAAAAGTCATTGGATTTCTAGAAATCCAAGTGCTATACAGCAATTTTATCAGTAAAGTGCCATACTTACATTATGTAGTACACATCTCCATTTAGAGATGAAACAGTTTGTTACAAGTATCTGAATAACCCTTGAACGTAACTTTCAGTCATATTTCATAGATGAAAGTCAGCAATGATCTAGAAGGTGCCTCCTTCCTGGAGGGATCTTCAAATTTACCTTTTTCGTGGTTTGACTTCCCACCCATCTCGACACTTCAAAAAATTAATCTCGTTCCCCGGGGAGATCTTGGTAAGATCAGGATCTTGAGCACAGAATGTGAACCTGCATGGGGGCATTTTATTTTTAGGCATAGCTAGTCACAATTCAATTCATTTTTACATAGCGCCTTTCACAACAAGGTTGCCCCAAGGCACTTAAAGCTGTGTGGCAGTAAATGACATTACAAAACAGAAAGAGAAAAGGCCATAAGGCCAAGCTTTTGGTGTAAAAAAGCCCAGTCGACTTTTAACCCATGTACGTGTGCATTTCTAGATTAAATTTATTCAAGGTGGGGGGTGGGCAACAAGCACTTTCAAACCATTTAGCTACAAGATGCAACGTGTTTGGAGTCAATATATAAAGGAATTTTTCACAGATGGCGTTAAAATACCAGCAGGATCCAAGTGTCACCATATACACCAGCTGGAATCTAAAGTTTGAAGTAAGACTAAATCTTTCTTCATTATAATGAGGGTGGGTAAAACTGTCAAAGTACTAGTGATAAGATAAAACTGCCTTCCCTCTAGGCCTGGAACTCCCTTCCAAATATTTGAGAGTAAAAAAAAAAGAAAAAAGACACCAAGTCTCACTCACTTCTTTTGCGTTTCTCCACATTTCACACGGATTCGCCGAACCATCAACACTTGGTCTTGGGCAGGATTTCTCCAGGTCAACCAGCTTTTAAAGAACGTTGACCAGGACTTGGATGTATCCTCCCAAGTGAGCTTAATTTTCAAAAGGTCCCCAATGTCCTCTTCAGTAAATGCCAGGAAAGTGTTGGTGAAATTCAGGCCAAGCTTTCCAGGTCTATGATAACAGAAATAAAAGTAACAATGTTACACAATATGAAGAAAGAGTCATGAGCGGTAAGTGTGATCTGGTTTTCCAAAAAGGATCAAAAGGCAGTTACGTTGAAATTGAATTACATTAGGAAATGTCAATAAGTCTCTATGGTGAGGGAAATTCTGAAATGATGGAAAGCAAAGGAAGTTGCTGGAGAATGGGATGTGGTGCAATATGCCCATCCCAGATGCTTTGTTTGTAGTAAAACCTATTACAACATGCCTATATTGTCTGGAATGGTGCCACACCTTGGTTAAAATACACTCTAGTACAGACACTCTGTACTTTCTAGCAGGTGTGTAAAAGAAACAATAAATAGGAAGTAAATTTACTCCATGCACCATCCTTCTCTACTAATAGAATCCTGCAGTCTAGTCTTTAATGTTGAACATTAAAGGGAATCCATATATTGGAACAGTAAAAAGAAGCTTTAGTCACACAAAGCACAGTTAACATTACTTTATGGAGATGCTAATGGTTCTATTAGGCCTTAATGAGCACAGAAGAATGTCATTTTCCAAAATTGGATTCACCATTTCAAGAACAAAGTTATTTCCTGACCACTTACAGTTCAACAAGTATGTCCTCAGAGTCGTTACTGGCACCATACAGCTTAACATGAAGTGTAGGGTCTATATCCTCGGCATCTGTTTTGCTGAACACATGCATCTTCATCTGGTAATGGTACCCTTGTAAGAGAATTTAAATTAATCTTCCAAGCTAGCTACCAATATTTTCTGAACAAGAAACTAGTTACTACAAGTTGCTCCAAAAAGGAAAACAAATACAGCTGGTCTTTCTTGACATTTTAATTATACATGAAGATCATACAGGTTTTAAAGTCACTCAGCTGTGGAAATTCAAGTCACAGATTCTCTTTGAAGTTTTAAGACTGCTACTTGAGCTGTGGGGGACATCTAGAAGTCATGCTGTCCTACGTCCTTACCGTTCCATTAAAAAAAAATAGTTACCTCCAAAAGGAGTGTCAGCTCGGGTTTTAAGGTACATCTTGCAGCTCCTCCTTTTACGCATCTTCTTGGCATTGTAACCCAGGTTGTTACAGCGGTTCTTCCTGCAGCTCAGACAGATCCCCTTCTTAAAGCGGCCTGGGTCAGTGCACTGATAGGCAAAGCTCTTGTGATCTTTGTTCAACAGGGAGTCGACAAACAGATGCACTGAACGCTCATGCTCGCACTTCACCACATCCCCAATACCTGAAAGACCACAGCATCCATCAGTGCTACTGCAGACAAGCAAACCTACATTGGTTCAAGTGCCAAATTTGTTTTGCCATAGGGCCACAGCTACAACTAGGAACATGAATGTTAATTCTCACCTGACCCATCCCCCCCACCCCCCCAAAAAATGGATTTAGACCTTGATCGCACTAAGATTTAAGAAGCACTCACCACCATAGGCCATGGTGCTCAGCATTTCACTTAATCCACAGCCTGGCTGGAAGTCTCCTCCATTGGGATAGATGTCTATGTGCCCAACCGGCTGCTGGATGCCAATGCTAACTCCCAGGGCCTCCCTGGTGTAGGTATGAAGGACATCTACAAAGTCAGCATCATCTGGAGACAAGCGATGATCGGACTCCACACCTTCAAACATGGGGCCGGCTGGGTCCAGACCTGCGGGCAAGTAGAATCCAGTTATCCATCTGGGAAAGGCACTCTTGTCATTCTAGGTTTTCAGAAAGCTGAGCTGTTCCCCCTCCAATAAAGGGAGATTTGTGAAACTTTAAACTGACCTTTGTGCTTATTCTTATCTTTCCTTGTACAGAATATCCCCCAAAAAGGTCATTTGTGACAGGATTTCAAGCAATATTAAGGCTTTTAAAAATGTCACATAACCAAGAATACAGACATTCTTTTTATAACATGAGTGTACCTCAGATGACCTTTCGGAATAACATACCAAGGCTACACTCCAAAATCTTAAAGATAGGCTGAAGATCTGCTATTCAGCTGAATTACAGCTTTCGAACTTGTCTGTCAATCAACAAATCCATTCTAGCAAAGAAAAAGAAAACCTTATGAGTGGTAAAACAATACTTGAGGCAAGAAAGTCCAGCAGACATTCTCCCTTTTTTAATCGAAAACAACATCACACTACCTGTTATCCTGCCAACTGTTCCTTGTACAAAGGTCCCAGCGAACCCAGCAACATGGGCACCCAGGCTGTAGCCAATCATGTGCACGTTTTCAAGAGGAAGCGTCAGCTCCTTCTGCAAAAACATGTGTTAAAGAAATGTGTTAAAGATGCAGATAGTGGTGACCGATGACTATTCAAAACTGGAACCAAGTAATACATTTTGGGGGGAAAAAAAAAAAATCAAGGTCAGATAACCAGTTTAATAAACAGTTTTGTTAATTATAATTTACATTTAAATTGAACCTTAAACTTAAACTCATGCAACAGAAATCGGGTGGAATGCTTGGGATTGCAGCCACCATTTAAAGCAACACTGCTGTGAACTCCCATGCCCTGCACAATATAAAATCACTACCTTTAGAACCTACTGCAATGAACAGTTCTAAACTTGCTGTCTCTTTATCGAGGACTTTGTCAGTCTTGGGATAAATACTAGCTACAGATTATTACTTCAACATTTTACATGTTGTGTCTATAGTCTAGAATACCTGAGCATCAGAAAAAGATGCTAAAGGCTACAGAAGAGTCTTGTAATGAATCAGCAGAGAAAAATCCAAATACAAAACCAAAGTACCTTCAGCCACTCCAGTAACTTTGCAATGTCGTGTCCAACTATTCTGGTATTATTTACAGCATCTGGGTATAGCCGGTGGGCAAGAGTGAGCCAGTCTACCACAATAACATTGGCATCTTGTTCTCGTTTCTGCAGGGCGAATACTAGGTCATAGAGCCAGCTTTCAAACATACCACTCATCTGCAAGAGAAGCATAAGGAACAGCAATTATTCACAGAGGCATTTTTTGCCTTAGATTTCCCCAAACATGAGTAATGTTTTAGTTAGCCTTCAACTGCAACAAGCCATTCAGATCTTAAAAAGATCTCACAGACTAATACGAGAGGCAATGATTCAACACCTGGATAATTTCATAAATACCCCATGTTTTCTGAAAATTGCACTTGTTTGGCTACGAAAAGCCAATGCTCCTCTATCCAAACAGGCCATTAAAGTAACTTAAAGCCCTGATATCCACCTGAATATAAATCAATAAATCAAGGGTTAGCGTTTTTTTCCAGACAATAGTGGATACACAAAACCCCCCCTACAAGAAGGGAGCCTCATGTAACTAAACATTCAAAGCAAAAAGCTCCATTTAATCATCTTTACGTGAAGCTCTGTATACAGCTCAGGACAACTCAGTTCCTGAAGTAAGAAAGTTTCTGAACATTTTGAAAGCCAGTATGGATGAAGACCATCAGCTTGGGATGTAATTCACGCCAGAAGTGAAATGTCTTTATCCAAGGTACAGAATAATTTCCTTTTTACTCAAAGAAAGCTTTACGCTCTTTTGCAAGTAATTCTCAATGTACCGTCTCTTATCCAGGTATTGTAGGGATTTCCCCACTATCCACTTTAATTCTTAAATTGATTAATTAAAAGAAAACATTAACAAAGATAAGGTTTTTATTTACCTATACGAGAAGCTGGAGGTGGGAGAGCTCCCTGTACAGTGTATAGAGCTTAATTCAAAGTTGTCAAACTGTTCTAAGATGAATGGGAAGTTCTACATAAGGACCAAACTGGATCATTCTGAACCACAAGTCCATTCCATCAAGCACACAAAAGGCAAGATTTCCCATGTAGTTCCAGCTAAAAGTTTTGGAATTGCGGCCGAGCAGCAGTTTTTTCTTTGTGGTCAAAAAGGACGGCTTTGCAGTTTCCTTCACAACAATCTTGTAAAACATTCAAAAAAGGGATACAAGCTGCATTTCTGGATTGCAAAAGCATTTCAAAGCTGTTGATACAACAGCTTTTCGTTATAATGATTGCCACATTGTACAATTTAATGGATATTCTCGGCTTTTGTCTTTTCATTCATCAGTTTTTTTTTTCCCCCATTATACTTTAAGGTGGGGTTCATGGGCCTATATGAAACAGTTTCAGAATGCACTGTATCATTATAATGTTACTACATCCTTGGAGCCTAACCCAACAGGTAAAGGACACAAGGACCTGAATGGGTCTTCAATCCTGATCAAGGCACAGACATTTGAGCAGGAAGTTTAGAGGTGCAAATTACCTGGAGAGCACATTTCTGGACTGTGGGAGTTAACAGGAAGACCCAGAGAGACCCACATGGATAAAATGAGAACATACCATCTACACAAGAGATGCTCCACCCTACAATCAAACCCAGAACTCAAGAGCAGTGCAGGATTTGCCAGTTCAACAGCTGATTAAACAGGAAAGGGGAAAGGCAATGTGCCTCCCTGGGTCTCAGGTCTATAGCACGATTGACAATACTCACAGTCCACCCATGGATGACAAAGAATGTCTTGGCTGTAGCATTGAAGCCACACTCCTGTAGACTGGCTTTTCCCAGGTGGATAAAGCAACCTTCGTCGTCAAGTCCCAGGGACGTTCGCATATTAAACTTCACTTGGGGGTTGCCAGTATCATGACTGCCATTTTCATCTTTCAGCAGGTCAGCGATTGCACCATCTGCAAGTTAAAAACAGTTAATTTCACTCGGTGAAACTTCCAAATTTAAAGCAGAGGTGTACCTGACAAATGCTGATTTTAAAATCTGCAAAGCCTTCATTAAAAGTTATAACTTTGGTGAACAACAGAAAAACATGGTATAAAGCCAAACTGACCTTAACAATAACCAAAATGATTACCTGTGATTGGACTCAATATAAAATCAATTCTTAAAGAGTTATCTTATCCTTGCATTACAATGTTAACAAAATACCAGCTTCTGCTATTACAATAAGCAGCAAGTTATGGCAAAAAAAAAAAAAAAAAAAACACATAAAAGGTCCTCCCAAATGCTTGATAAAGCCGTATCATAGAGGTCACACACAGGTTAGGTGTGTAGGTCAAACAAGAGGAAACGCTGTACACAAGACTTCTCAGACTACAACCGTTTCATACAGAGAATGGACGTCAGGTCGTTGGCTTGGAGCCGACCACACAGGCTACTTTTCTACAGCTGCAGGACACATGCAGTATCACATTAAAAAATGTTAAAACTCGTGTGAAACTGTATTCTGGATCATTTTGACGTCAACTTCCCCCTGTTTGAGCGACAAAAAAAAAGCTATTTTCCCCCATCATTCAAACCTGTTCACCAATATTTCTACAAGAACAATCTTTACAGAAGGTGACAAGTCCGTGTTAATGGAAAAGTTTCTATGATACCAAATAATTGCAAGGACGGCATGCAGCACAAAGTCTTCTAGTTGTCTTGTGCGAGGAGTTACGTGAACTGCATATAATTTATTTTAAACTTACTAAAGCAAGTCACATCCACTTAAGTCCATGGCATGCGGCTTTCAGATGGTTAGAAGATTCTCTATTGACAGAAATTAGAATACAATGAAATGTGTTCCATTGGTGCGTTCTTGGAATATGTAAAAAGTTCCCCGATTTAGACGAGTGAACATATGTATACAGATATCGCTAGAAGTGTGCACAATGTAACAATGTACTGCACATACAGCTGTAGTCCCAAGCGCTTATAGCGCCGCCTAAGGTCACTTGTATACAGTGTGGGAAAATACCCACAGAACAAAAGCACTCCAAGTGCGAAGAAACGGAGCGTTCTAGAAAAAACAGATAACCGATTCAAAAGACAGGAGGGTTACATTGATTTGCTGCTGCCACAGTCTTTTGGCAAAACCCTGACACAGTATTCCATATTAATTGATTGGTTTATTGTTCCATAGCAAACCAGCGTTAGGTAAAGTGATACTCATGGACACCTGCACTTTAGATGTCGGATTTAGTTCTCTTCGCTGCTGAAAGTATGCCCCGTCGCCTTCCGGACAAGCAAGAACAAATCGACAGTGGCGTGGCGCCTTAGGAATGTAACCACGGAACATCTTGAAGGAGCCTGTGGTGAAGTTTGCCACATGCGTCAAAACTCAGCGCTTCTACAAGTTCAGTCTCCAGGCAACTACACAAACTGAAGGAATCCTCT
Organism: Lepisosteus oculatus; assembly: GCF_040954835.1. Taxonomy (NCBI): domain Eukaryota; kingdom Metazoa; phylum Chordata; class Actinopteri; order Semionotiformes; family Lepisosteidae; genus Lepisosteus; species Lepisosteus oculatus. Next base: position 23,505,011 of record NC_090698.1, on the reverse strand, counting down.
GGCGCGCATCAATTATTTTACAAACTCCCTTACCATCCCTCTGCTGGCACCGAGTATTTGAGTTTCGGGTTGAGGTTCATTACTGTGCATGTGAACACGTGCGTAAGCAGCTACTTAACGTTACAATATATAGTTAGTATATGAATAAGTGTTGAGTGTTGTAAACGAGACTTCATGATAAATTTGTACAACTTAAAGGGTTATAGAGAGCCATGAGTTATTATCTATGTGAAAGCTTTTATAGTGACATTTTACTAGGAGAGAAATTTACATCTTAAGTAGAAGGAAGCTGAAACAACATCAATTTAGCGCTTAAAAAAAGCCGAGAGCAATCAATGAGCCATTTAACATAAATTGGTCTAAAACAGTTTAGAAAACGTTAAGGGTGCAAAGCGTATCATTAAATTGTTAATGTCAAGGATGTACACGTATTCGTTGACACGACAGCTAACATTACAACGGATTCGACACGACTCGTTACAATCCATCGACATCAGGTTTATAAATCGGCAAAGCTACACCTATAAGTTGAATAATTAAGCATGCAATTTGTTACGTTGAGAATTGAGGAATAAACGATTTCAAACTATGAAGAACAACTTTTAACTCAGATCTACATATTATAAAAAGTAGATCATTTCCAAAACTTTGGACAAGGACAGTCAGCGTGATGACTTATCACACGAACCCTCTGACTTACCTTTAAAAAGTCCCTCTTTCTCAAGATCAGACGCAAGAACAACAGACGACAATACCAAAATCCACAGAGGTATAACTGTATTTTTCATTTCGCTACCTGATTTACAAATGCTAAAACAGGGGAATTCCTATTTTAAAAGTCCCAGAAAATTCCACAGGAACAATTAATATGCCTTTGTCAGTGTGAGATCCTCTCAGTTTGAAATGGTACCAGTCCTTTTGAAAGCTTTGCATTGGGTTTTTCATTGGAGTTTTTAAATAGAGATTCTTTTAGTCATCTGATCATCGGCCGATCCGATCCTATTGGTCAAGCCCCCGAAATTTACGATTTGGAGGCGGGGAGACAAAAACCTTGAATGAAGTTGTAGTACTAGCAAGCTTTTCAGAAGCAATTGCAGTTCATTTCTATAGAATTTTAAGCACATTGTTTTAAAAACCACTTTTGTATTTAGGTTTCGATCAGAAAAAGTAGGCAAAACAGAAGATGACTATGCACTAAAGACATGTTGGAAAGCGCTCTATATGCTAATTAAACATCGAATGATCTTGCGGTGACGGCTCTTAAAACCAAGACCAATATTTTTTTTGTCTTGCTGAAATGGGAAATGCAATTTGAACAGTGTGTATTCTTCTATTCTGAGCGCAATAAAGTATAAGTCCCCCAACACAGCATCCTCTTCCTGCAAAATGACAGCATTGACTGAGGTGTACACGTATACTGCTTAACTTTTTTTTTTTTAATCGGCGAGACTAAGCTAGCTAAATGACTTTGAAAGATGATTATCGTGTTCTTGCTAAACACGAAAAACTCGTTTTTGTTTGAAGGACTCGTTGCTGAACTACAAAAGGAGTACTTACGTTTCAAACACTTTGGAAGGAAGACTTGAGGCACAACATTTCGCTTCGCTTTGATTCGAACTTCTTCATCTCATACACTGTATGAGTGAAGTTTGGATTTCGTTTAAAGGATTACATGCCCTACAAAATTTCATTACCTACAAATTACTCATGGTATTCCACATTTATTTAGTTTTATCAAGAAACATAATCTTATACTGCTACGAATTCCCTGTGAAACTGTGTGTGAATTCCAGTCTGTTGACCGACAGTTACCTCATTTCAACCTCGTTGACTGCAGAAGTTTAGCTTAGGTTTCTGAAGCTGGCTTACAGCCACATTGTAGAGTTCACTCGCATACACTGTTTAACATATGGAGCGGGAATCTAACCCATCCTATTCATAGACGACTGTTTTGTCTACAAAAATGTATCCTAACGATTTTGTCTCTGAAGTGAGAAGGACCTACACCTTCAAAGAAAGAGCCAGCGTGTAGGATCACCCCATCACATGACTGCAAGTTCAAACAAGTCATTACAAGGACAACGCATATGGACGAAAACCGTCGTATGCATGCATATTTGCAAGACAAAAATGTCTGTACCTGCTCAAGGGCTGAACCAGACAGACAACTCTAATAACTATAACAGGTGTAGTCCAGCAAAATATTGATTGGTAATATTTTAACGTTTGTTAATTATTTTCTAGAAATTGTACTTTCTGGATTATTAACCAATTAATGCAGCAGTTATATCACAAAAATATTTCCATGCATAATAATTTAAATACTGTACATATAGCTATAGTATAATTATCAATCTTCAGTCCAAAGTTACTATGAACGTCGGTAATGAGTTATGCTTCTCAAACATACTCAAGTAAACATTGACGTTATCGAGTGTTTTTTCACTTCCTTGATCTAACAGTGAATGAACAATTCTACGCCATAATCACTTAGGCATCAGCCTGTAATATTTTGTCACAGTTTATGAAATCTTATTTATGATTTCAGTCTTTCTTTAATACAGATATAGTCCTATAGACTAAACGTTTATACGAGAAGGATAATTTTCAAGAATGCAAAAGTAATCGCTACACAACAATGGTCTGTAGAATAAACGGGAAGATTCTGGATTTAAAGAACACTGATCAATTATTTCAATAATAAAGAATGTCGTTGTAAAAACATGAAAAAGAACATCATGGAACGGGTGCTGCGAAACTATCCATTTAAATCTTGAAAAACAACATTTCGTTAAACCTCTTTATGATTACACCGCTTGATCCAATAAAACGAACTTTTTTGGGTCTTGCTTTTGAAGCGGTCTGAAAGTGCTTACTGTATGTGTCATGTGAAATTGCTCTCCCTGACCATCATTCATATCACAGCACACAGGCAGAAGAGCAAGTTACCTTAGCCAAAGGACCAATAATTGAACCCAACAGGTGTGCTACAGTATCACTTAGACATCAGAGGGCTACATCACTGAAACACTCAATAATTCCGTAGCTTTCTCATTAACTGATATCATCAGACGTCATGGCATCAGACATCCAAGAGGCATCACCAATGTCACATTTGGGGTATATTATATTGTAACGCATACGGCCATCAGGGTGTGTAAGATCCGGCTTACTAGAGCGGTGACGTCATGCTCTTCTCTGTGATAGCAGGACCACAGCCCTGCTATCAGATCTCTCTTTAGCTCACCGGGCTGGGTCCCTGTTGAGTGACGCGGGAGTCCCGGGTTCGAGCCCCCGACGGTGGGGGGGGCGACCTTATGCGCCAAGGGCGCCCACCTGAACCCCCGTTGCGTTACAATATATATCCAGGATTCACTTCACCATCATTCAGTAGACACTTGCCAGAACTTCAAAACCCTACTCTGCAGACAGAAAAGGTGAAGAAATCCCGGTAAAGGACACCCCTTTGTGTGACACAGGTACAGTGCAATATTACTTTCACATCACGGCATGAAACAACACTGAACACAGCAAACCTAGAATCTACAACTGAATCAATCTAAAGCCTTAGCAGCAAATCTCCACCCCTCCCATTTTGGTGGAGCTGAAAGAAAAAAGTGCAGAAACTCCATCTACAAGATTTTTTTAAAGATTTAATTGATTGTTATACAGTATATGCAAGCAATAACATATTCAACACAGAGCCATACAAATATGATCACCTATAATATATTGCTTTTACCTTTTCCTCACTGTAATGCATTTTATGAATATAATGTTCACAGTAATCCAAAATATCGCATTGTTATTCAACTCTATGAATTAAGGTCTGTATGTGTAAAGTAATGCACAAATTAAAACATATTGTGTTGACATCTGTTCAATTTCTATACAATTGTACTTTTTATTTGCTATGCAGTATACTGTATTTGACCCAGATTTCAAATGGGGTCTCATATGGGAATTTAATTGTGATGCACCATCATAGGGTCTCTAAAGCACTGTGTAAAAGATAAAGAAACAGTACCTCTGAGGAAACAACTGCTTCTAGCCACAGGGTCCAACATCTCAACACAAACTATGAGAAATTGTCTGCACTCTGCAAATGTTAAATGTTGTGTTACAGACTCGGGAAAGCATAATTAGACAGGTGTAACATAATGAAATAAAAAAACTCACACAGTGGGTCTAAAAATTAGGCTACCATATTTGTGTACTATCAAGAAAGTGCCATTTAATCTCATGTCATGCCCATTGTTCACAGTAATGGTGGAAGACTGTTTTTTGCAGATTACAATGCCACAGCTGAATATGCTATTATCGAGCACTTGAATAATGTTTGTGACACTTGAAGCACTATCTTTTAGTCAGAAACGACCCTGGGCCTGTTGCCTATAGAAGATGTTTGGGATGTCTATGAGGTTTCCAACAGAATTTATTCTGAATAACAGGAGATAGTCTTATCTCTCCCTGTACAACTTGATGGTATCCTGAGATGTCACTCCAATGACAGACCAGCTGATGATCCAATACCATGTGAAAAATCACTTGCTGCACATGTAGCGTGATGTCTTGGTGGGATGTTTGAAATTTTGTAAATGATGGCTTTGGTGTTCCTACTCTGTTGTCCCTGTGGACGCATGACATAAGACCGTGTCCCCAAAACAGGTGACATGCTGTAAATCATCCTCCAAGATTAGAAACTACATACTGGCAATGTGTGGGTGGGTTTAATACAACTTTGCTTTGATTTATTCGTGCAGCATATGAGTTGTATGCATAACATCAGCAATCCCAGTGTATTTCATCCCAGGACTACAGTATGTTTGTGCATAAAACCAAAGCATTGTATGAGACTGTCATTCACCCCATGCCACATGCCATGCAGTTGCTATAAGATATAGATAATCAAATACATTTAGCGTAATAAGGATAACAATTGCTTTCTGCAGTCTCTGAGGAGGAAAGGCATCCTAATCCACCTTACTGAGAATAAAAATACTTTTTTTCTACATTTCATCAGTCCAAATACCTGAGTTTTTCTGCTTTCATCCTACAGTACGTCTAAACGTGGTATGACATCTCACTTCATCTTCTTATACTTGTTGTATTTGTTTATGTGGTACCATGACACATTTATGCTGCTTTCACAATATATAAAAAAGTTTAAAAATGAGAGGGGCTCATTCTGGATTATTTAGATTATTTAATAATCTAAATAATCCAAAAAATATTTAATTAATTTGATGATCGTATCCAGACTGTTGAAAGAAGCCAGGGCATTAACTTTGAAAACATGGCAGTGTAACTTTGTTCAAATTCCTATATCCTTTTTTTTTATAAAAAGCTGCCTCACGTTATCAGTCTGAAGTGCACTTCCTCATAGTTTCCATTTACTGTATCTCCTCTGATTCATACCTTTCAAACTTTCATCTGTTCAGGATCTGTAAGAATTCAAACTGCATTAAAATTAGATTAATATAACCTAAAAATGTTTTGACACAATACAATAGACTAGAATGAATTTACCTGTGCATTAAACCTTAATACTGTATTGAAGCATATTTCCATTGTACAGTATAAGCTCCACAGGTACTTTACTACAGTATGTTATTTTGTGACTCCCTATCTTTTGTCATGCTTGGTCCAAAACTTCCTACTCTTTTTGTGCTTCCAAAGTTCTAAAGATTACACTTACACAAATTTCCGTTTATGGTTATTTAATTATTGTAGTTCTATTTTTCTTATTGCATTCTTCCACCTAATGACTAAAACAGCAATTCTGTCAATGTGAGCAGAAGATTGACTGGCAAGGCTGGAATTTTCTCTGTTTAATGAGCCTGGCTAGGTATAACAACACTGCATGATTGAATAGATTCCCTATATTGCTTCAGACATTGTGCTGTGAAGTATCAGCAACCTGTATATTTTTATTAAAATTCACCGTAGACAGGTACTCTCAATTGCACCAGTAAAGTGCTCCATCTACTGGAAAATGTAAGGAATTGCACAAACGTTCAAGTGCCATAAAGTAGAACTACTTTAACCTTCTGGGGCCAGTTAGCTGTGCTCACTTTTCAGGTGACAATGGACGGTTTTAATTAGTGTTAATCAGAAGTCTGTTTTTTATTTTTGATTAGTGCACCTGCTGCTGTGTTTTTAATACTCTGTAAGATTTATATTTGTATTTTCTTTTCCATTTAAAAAGTATATGCAAGTAAACAGTTTTTGTTTGTGGACCTGTGTTTGAGAACAAGAGTTCTATCAGCTAAAAAACAACAGGACTAGATCTCATGCAAGTGACAGAGTGGGAGTAGAGAAAGTGACTAAAAAGCTGTGCTATGAACTCCTGATTTGTATTTTGTTGTTATTAGTTTAACTGTATATTTGTTCAGACTGAGAAGAAATTAAACCCTTTACTGGAACCCCAAATCTTATGGGTTCCAGTCACACTTTTTGTTTTCATTTTCCCCCCAAACAACTTGGATGTTAAAGACATTTACTAAGTTGAGTGCAAGCCATTCTGTTTCATTTATTTTATAAGACTTGATCAGCGACAGAGTTACATGACTCGACTCAATGAAAACTAGAGGTTCCACATCTAGTATAAATGTGTTCTGTCGTTTGAAGCCTCTCTCTGGTGCAAAAAGTTTTCCATAAAATCATTTAATGAAGTCATATTTTAAAATCTTCTGTCTTTCTGAGGTGCATATTTTAGGCATTTACAGTGCCTTGTGAAAGTATTCGGCCCCCTTGAACTTTTCAACCTTTTGCCACATTTCAGGCTTCAAACATAAAGATATAAATTTTTTATTTTATGTGAAGAATCACCAACAAGTGGGACACAATTGTGAAGTGGAACGAAATCTATTGGATTTTTGAAACTTTTTTAACTAATAAAAAAATGAAAAGTGGGGCGTGCAAAATTATTCGGCCCCTTTACTTTCAGTGCAGCAAACACTCCAGAAGTTCAGCGAGGATCTCTGAATGATCCAATGTTGTCCTAAATGACTGATGGTGATAAATAGAATCCACCTGTGTGTAATCAAGTCTCTGTATAAATGCACCTGCTCTGTGATAGTCTCAAGGTTCTGTTGAAAGTGCAGAGAGCATCATGAAGACCAAGGAACACACCAGGCAGGTCCGTAATACTGTTGTGGAGAAGTTTAAAGCCGGATTTGGATACAAAAAGATTTCCCAAGCTTCAAACATCCCAAGGAGCACTGTGCAAGCGATCATCTTGAAATGGAAGGAGTATCAGACCACTGCAAATCTACCAAGACCTGGCCGTCCCTCTAAACTTTCAGCTCAGACAAGGAGAAGACTGATCAGAGATGCAGCCAAGAGGCCCATGATCACTCTGGATGAACTGCAGAGAACTACAGCTGAGGTGGGAGAGTCTGTCCATAGGACAACAATCAGTCTTACACTGCACAAATCTGGCCTTTATGGAAGAGTGGCAAGAAGAAAGCCATTTCTCAAAGATATCCATAAAAAGTCTCGTCTAAAGTTTGCCACAAGCCACCTGGGAGACACCCCAAACATGTGGAAGAAGGTGCTCTGGTCAGATGAAACCAAAATCGAACTTTTTGCCCACAATGCAAAACGATATGTTTGGCGTAAAAGCAACACAGCTCATCACCCTCAACACACCATCCCCACTGTCAAACATGGTGGTGGCAGCATCATGGTTTGGGCCTGCTTTTCTTCAGCAGGGACAGGGAAGATGGTTAAAATTGAGGGGAAGATGGATGCAGCCAAATACAGGACCATTCTGGATGAAAACCTGTTGGAGTCTGCAAAAGACCTGAAACTGGGACGGAGATTTATCTTCCAACAAGACAATGATCCCAAACATACAGCAAAATCTAAAAAGGAATGGTTCACAAATAAACGTATCCAGGTGTTTGAATGGCCAAGTCAAAGTCCAGACCTGAATCCAATCGAGAATCTGTGGAAAGAGCTGAAAACTGCTGTTCACAAACGCTCTCCATCCAACCTCACTGAGCTCGAGCTGTTTTGCAAGGAAGAATGGGCAAGAATTTCAGTCTCTCGATGTGCAAAACTGATAGAGACATACCCCAAGCGACTTGCAGCTGTAATCGCAGCAAAAGGTGGCTCTACAAAGTATTAACGCAAGGGGGCCGAATAATTTTGCACGCCCCACTTTTCATTTTTTTATTAGTTAAAGTTTCAAAAATCCAATAGATTTCGTTCCACTTCACAATTGTGTCCCACTTGTTGGTGATTCTTCACATAAAATAAAAAATTTATATCTTTATGTTTGAAGCCTGAAATGTGGCAAAAGGTTGAAAAGTTCAAGGGGGCCGAATACTTTCGCAAGGCACTGTATATTACTACATTATCAATGCATAAAAAACATTTAAGAACAGCTTTGACTGTTGCTGCTGAAAATGAAAGCACTGCATTATATTGATTAAAAGCTAGGATTGGACTTCTCAGTTAGAACTGTAGTGGTATTTCCAAAATGATTTACTGCCAGTTACACCATTTGAAATGTAACCAAGACCCAAGAGCCACATTAAGTGCCTTTAATGAACATCAGTCTTATTCATGGAGATTTCAGCTATGGAAGCAGCTAAGGCTAATCACAATGTAATTAGCGATGAACAAAAAAATGATGTACCCTGAAAAACTGTGATAAACTTTCATCTTTCTCTAATGTTCTGTTCTTTGGTTTAGTCTTAGGCACAGGAAATAGTGTCCTGATTTGAACAGTGACCTTTCATTTGAAAAATGTCATTTGCTAAAATCATTTTGCTCAGTCGGTGGTTATTAAATTAAACTGACTAATTTAATTTTTTACGGTGATTACACAGATTTATTCAAGTTAGTAGTAGTAGCAGCAATCATGTCTATAGTAAATTAGATGATAAAGTGTCAAATTTATATTTTCTATTTTTACTATTCCATGCAAAAAAGAAGTAGAATTTTATTTTCACTTTACTTGCTCCTTTGCAGAAAATGCATACTGACAATATGCATTCAGATTTTATTATTGCTCAAATTTTATGATTTATGTACAACAACATCATCTCCATTAATTTATTATATAATTTTATAATAGTTTACATGTGCAATAGCATCCAAAATATGTTTCCAACCTAAAAAACAATAATGGTTATATTTGAAGGAATTGCACAATATTAACAATGTTTTAGAACTGATTTGAAATTATATATAATGTTCAACAGGCTGTGTGGGTCACGTAATGAGTGGTTGTACTGTCTACACCTTAATGTTTGTAGAAACTTTCAGAAAGGTAATTTCCTAATGTATCTGAAGTTATGAAATCTAACCAGTGGTGTTACAAATACTGCCGGTAATTACAATAATTACAAAGAAATTGCTAATTCTTATAGCTAGAAAAATTGAGCAAGAATGTTTGCTTGTGTTAAGATCCAGTGATGTGTTACTACTGTACATGCTGATCCCCAGTTGATGTGTCAGGTCTTTAGTGAGCCTTGCTGTGTGTAGTTGAACATGATTGAGATGGTGGGCCCTAAACAATGTGCTCAACATACAGTAAATGTTTGCCTAGAGATCACCACTGATAAGTAGAAGCCAACTCCTAATATCCACACCCAAGTTCCCCAACACTGTAATTCTTTGCTAAGTTTTATCAGTGTGCTCTTTCATTGCTAAATGAGACACCAAACCACAAATAATCTGAAAACACTTACCTTTGCCAGCATACAGTGGGATTTCACCCATGTTGATGCACAAATTGAAGTTGGGCAGCACAGCAATATTGAGAAGAGGTGTAGTAATTATAGGGGTTCTTGATAACTGTGATGGGATTATGAGTCTCCTATGATGCCTAATTGTGTCAGCAGCTGTAGTGGTATTTCCTATTCTGTCAGTTCTATTGATGGGTTTTACCCAGTACTAATAGGAGAACTCTCTCATAGAAAGAAAAAGTAAAGCCGTTATTTTTACAGAAAAGAGTGACATCTGGTGGTAATTTCAAGAACTGATTAATATTGTATTGCTTAGTATTCCTTTATTTCCTAGGGCGCAGTCTGCTTGGTGTGTGTATGCTCTGCCTGTTTTTGCATGGGTTTCCTCTGGCTGCTCCGGATTACATTACAAAGACATACTGGTAGGTTAAATAGCTTCTGGGGAAATTGGCCTTGGTGTGAGTGTGTGCGTGTCTGTGTTTGTGCGTGCCCTCTGATGTTGTGTTTTTTTTAAATATTTGTGTCTTGCATAATCATACTTGCTTTATGCCTGTTTGTCTTCTGAGACAGGCTCCACCTCCCCTCTTTCCCTGTATTGGATAAAGCAGCCAGAAAATGAATGGATGGGTGTGTAGAACTCACAAGCCTGACGTCATGCCACCACAGGCAAATTGATCTGATACACTGAACTGAAAAGGAAGTTAGTCTTAGCAGGTTTAAATTATGACAGTCCAAGGCCATCACAGACACAGAGTTAGATTCTTCTTCTTAACAGTAACTCCTGTTTTCCCATGGTATGGTAGACAGAGTGCAACCATGTAATGTTTTGTACCTAGAAGAAACACCCAAAGATTGCACTGATCAGGTCTGGCACTGATGTGCTGCTGCTATTTGTTCCATGGTGCCTGGCATTTTCCAGATATTGCTCTTGAGGTCTTGACTGAGTCAGGGGAAATGAAAGCTTCCTCTGCATCAGTGGTGGCAACATGGCTCAGGGTGTGACATGCACATCACTGGTAATTTGGCAAGCAATGGGCTTCCACTGCTGTATCCAAGTAATAAAGGACATTTCTTAAATCCTGAAACAACTTTTCTTTCATTTCATTGCTCTTAATTTCTTGCACTGCAAAGAAGCGGACCCTATGTTAAAAATGTAAGTACTTAAGTCATTGAGAGCAAAATGGAGATGTACAGTACCAGTAGTGCTTTACAATGGGAAGGTGGAAGTATGTTTCCTTCAGCTCGTGTTCATGGACACAAACAAATTCCTACTAGGAACTGATTAAAGGTCTCCATGCACAATTCTATTACTTTCAGGTCGATATTGAAGCACTTGTGTCAATGATCAGATGGGAGGAACTATAATTCTTGGGTATCAAGAAATGAGCTGTTTAGAATTTCTTACCAACAAGGAATCCACTTCCTTCCACAAGGTGCTGTAGTAAGGTCTGTTATTAAGGGAAGTCTACAGGATGCCCATGAATATGTGAGCGTCTTCATGAAAATATCTTTGTGGAGCAGGCGATTTAGAATAACAAACCCACATATCAGCATGTCTTTGTGAGGTGAACACAGACTGAAGCACCAGGAGTAAACCCATGCAGAGAACATGTACACTCCACACAGAAGGCACCCCAGCCCATAAATGAGCAGAGAATTCTAGAGCCATGAGGCCCTAATGACCATCACCACACTACTATGCCATAGTGCATAAAGGTATCTGATGAATAATTACAACGAACAACCAGTTGGATATACTCAGCCTTACCACTACTAGACCAAGTAGCCTTCAAGCAGAAATCCGAACTAGTGGGTACATGTGGAAATTACATGGAAGCAATTTAAAACCAAGAACATGATGCACTTCTTTACCCAAAGGGTTGTATGGAACAAGCAGTTCAGCCACGTTTTTTTATAGCTGATAACGTGAAAGAAATCAGGGCATTAATTAACTATTACCAGTTTAAACAGGCTAGATAAACAAGCTTATGTTCTAAAACAGGACAAACACAAACATATACTGTACGACAAGTTGTTGTTGTTTTTTTTTCACATGGGGCCTAGGAGTTGCTCATGTAAATAGTAGATATTTATGCTACATGCTTTAGGATTACAATACTGATTAAAAGGTCTGGAAGTATGAGATGAGTCTTAGAATATACGATTGCATACAGTATGTGTATAAAAAAAAGTTTAAAGAAGCGACATATCATCATATTTTTTTGTGTTGCGTAGCAATGTTATGTAAAGGAGACGAACAAAAAAGCACACAAAAAATACTCATCCGCGCAACGCGGTAAAATAAACTTCTGTCCCTGAGAGATATAAGCACACAGAACATACAAAATAGTTTTCACAAGGATTTATGGGTTATTATTAATCTTGATACATAATGACTTCCATAGACTGAAAAATCTAAATTTGTAAGACGAAATATAAAGTGTAATGACAATAAAATATATTTTTCTTCAATGTATTCATGGGTAGCAATTTAATTCAGGAGTGCATTTTAACCAACTTCTACTAAAACTTTCTGATGTTATTGAAAAATGTAAGTACGGCGCTGTTGGTGCTTTGTAATTTTTCAGTTCACTGAATAAAGTTTTGTTAAAAAAAATGACAGATTGTAGCCAGTTCCGCGCTGCTCCGGACTCGTTCAGTAAAGAGCAGCCAGCTCGCCTTGTCCAGGTCAGTAGGGAAGCATGGGGCGAGGCGCGCCCTCTAGCGTTTCGATCGGAGTCCTCCAGCGCTCCGGCAGCACAGCAGTGACAGACTGCGAGGGGGAGGCAGAGAGCTGGGTGCTCCGGATCCATCTTCATGAGAAAAGAGGCGAGAGAGAGCGAGTCCCGGCTTCACTTCTCAAAAGCGGCATCTTCTTGTGTGATCCGTGCCAGGGAGCCCAAGGAGGGGGCTGTGTCAGCGTCTGTAGGATGTCCCGACATGAAGGTAAGCGGGGAAAAATGGGTGCCATAAAGAGGGAGACGGACGAAGACGGCGGCGCTCGGCGGAGGGGGTTGCCATGTTTTGTATTGAAATGCATTGGAAGAGGCGCATGATGGCGGCCGCCATGAAAATTTGCCACTTTTTTTTCCCAACCCCCCTCTCTCTCGGGCTGTAACTAGCCGGAGCCTGACTGCGCCGAGTAAGCGCAAGGACGAGCCTCCAAATAAATCTCCTTCGGGTCGAAACCGGCAGAGCCCCGGCCCTGCTGGGAGGCAGAGCACGGAAACGAGCGAACTGCGAGCTTTCGGAGAAGGCCCAGGTAGTGCCTCTTCGGATGTCGCTACGGGGGTGAAATCGTGGATTTTTCCGAGCCTCCCCCCCCACCCCTGGACTCCCGGCCACTGAGGTGCTGATTGCACTGTCATCAAGGTGGCCGATGCAAGGATGAGGCCTGTCAGAGGCCTACTACTCCGAGAGCAGACAGGGCACGGTGCGTCTTTGAGCCACCGCTTTGAATTTGTCAAGGAAATATCGAGACCGCTTTACTGCTTGGGTGTTGCTTTATTGTGCCTTTTCGGGTTTCATTTTGTCGAATACCGACTCTGGGAAAAAACAAAATATTAAGGCTGGGTTTCAACAAGAGATTGCCTGTTCTGGACTGTTGGGGAGTTTTAAGTTACTTCTGGTTATGGTGTTGTGTTTTACTGCTCATAATTTAATCTTCTTTCTCAATAGGCTGTCGATATTTACTGATTACGTATCAAGAAAAGGTGAATTTCGTTTAAGAGTTAATAGCGCATTGACATGTTTTTATATATATACTTCACAAGTAATATACGTATCAGATGAGTTTTTAACTTAGGTATTGGCTGTCTTGTTACATAATCAGCTGTACAAGCAGTTTACTACCATCTGAATCCTTTGCCTTTCTCAAAATTATAAGCCCCCTTAAACATTGTGTTCTTTATTTTGGGGGTTGCAGTGACGATACTGATAGTTTATAATCGCTGTGATATTGCAGGGTAACTTTTGGAGGAAGAGGAATTATATTTTACTAAGCATGTTACAGTAAATCGTAGCTCACAAGGAGGAATCTGTGTTTAAACCTTAGCCAAATCTGAAAAAAATAAACCTTAATGAATGTAGTTCCGGTTATTCAGCGTTTCATGTGTGTGTGTGCAGTGCTGTTTCATGCTATGAAATATTTGGAAGACTGGGTAGTGGGAGAGACCTAGATATATCTGCGGGGTAGGCGTGTTTGCAACCGAAATCCAGCGTTTGCACATGTAAATGGTTTCTGAAGAACTGCATGAGCCACATCAGTGAACGGTTTTTGACTAATCCAGAAAAGCAAAGAGTTGATCAAGTTGTTCAGAGTTCTTTTTTTTTTACCAGCCTCAGTGCAATGGGTGACATAAAAAATTAATAAGCATTGATCCTGGGTTTAGACTGCTGCTTTGCTTATGTATAGGTTGAAAGTGGTAATTTATGAACGAAAAAGACACCACTTGATGCGAAAACATCCAAGTGGTATTTAATTTGGTATCCAGACCAGTTTTATCTGTGCACCTTAAATCAAGGAATTACAGGAGGCATTGGCCATTATGATTGAATGACTCAGCTGCTCAATTTGTATTTAATTATAGATTTTAGTGAATTAAAGATCTACTAAACTGATTAAGATTTTGTGTTCACCAGGATTCACAGCTCTGAAATTAAGAACTTTAGTTTAACCCAGGTTTTTACTGAACTTCCGTTATATTAAAGATTGAATCCCTTCCACATTTTTGAAGAAGTTCTTCCAATAATCTCTGCTTCGTTAATATACTTAATTTGCCTCATTACTGAATTTGTTCTCTTTCAGATTTTGGGTAAATGGCACTGTTTACCATGAAACGATGACTTGCAGACCTTAGTCAGAGTGATCAACCACTGTAGAATATATGTGGGTTGTGATGCAAAAAAACCCCAATAGGCACAGTGGTAGAGATGTAGAAATAAGTACTGTAATTTAACCCCTTTTATAAAGGACACAAGCTAAGTCTGAGCTTGTTTGCTTGTTTTCAGTGCAATATGGCCCAAAGCACAAATGTTGTGAAAGTGGAAAGATATTCTAAAATAAGTTTCATCCCTATTGCAATGCTTGAAACGTCCCAATTACATTGCAGCTTTCTGGAAGGAGGTCTGATTTCTGAAACTTGTTTTATACAATCCTAACTTTGCTAGCTCACAGCTCTTTCATCACAAACAGTACTATTATGGTCCTCAACAGCATTCTGTATCTGTGGTAGATTTGTTGTTTGTCACAGTAAAAATTCCTTTGCTTTTGTGTCAGTGCTTTCTTAAATTCAGTTAAGGAGTGTATTTGATTCTGGCTATTGGGGAAGAATATCTGGAAAGGCAAAAAATGCAACACTTTTGCCAACATTTCTGTTGAGACAACATGAAAGGGTGCTTTTAAATGCTGGAAGAAGGAATACATCAAAGTGCCAGGCTGATTTTAGAAAAACTTTTTGTTTTTCTCCAAGCCTGATTTATTGCAACTTGTTCCCAAGTTGTACTAAAATTATATGGGTTGTCAGTAAATCAGTTTACTTTTTTGTGCTTTTTACAACTTAGTGTATATATTATTTAGATATCTTACTAAAGAGGTGTGGGAGCGTTTTTTCTTATGCTTTTCTTAATATTGATGCTGGCGATTGTGTACACTTTAATTGTTGGGAAGTAGCTTTATAAATCAGTTATTGGAGTTATAGATGTCCAAAAGCCCCATTTTTAGTATATGTTTAAATACTTTGAAGAACTGGGTGCAGTATCATATTTCTTAGTTCAGGATAATTGTGCATTGATGAATGGAGCAAAGTTTAATATTTTACTGTCAAAATAAATCTACAATTCTAATACTACAGAGGATTTGTCCACATGGTATCCTATACTTTCACTGACCGTCTTTAAGTGAAGTTAATTGAAGACTTTTAAGTTTTTTTCCGATAGTATTTTTGCTTGAACATTCACACATGCAATGCCTCTCAGTTTACTGAAATATGGTATATATTTTAAATTTAGACAAAGTAGATAATACCTTCGTTGTAAAAAAATATAGTCCTTAGAAAGCATTCAGTCTTTGAATAGCATGTGCTTAATTTGTAGTAATTCCAGCTGATAGTCAAGTGTTTTACATTTTTTTTCTTAATAGCTTTTTCTAGGATGTGTTGAACATTCTTTTCAGGTTTTAAAAGCATCATCTTCAGTTGGCTGTGTTTTGCAGTCACAATACAGATTTACTTGTTAACTGTATAAAGGATGAGTTAAAGATCTGTCATGCACACTCCCTATCTTTGTCTCATAACGTCTACGAGAGAACAGCGTGGTTTATCTCCTCAAGTTTTATTTTTGTGATTTTTTTTGTACATTGTTGAAGATATTAGGAGGTGATCAATTTTATATATCAGCTTGAAGGTTCATTCTGCACGGTTTTCAGAAATTGCAAGGTATTCTAGACTGAAAAACCATTGTATGTTTTCATATAATTGTGCCAATAACATTGCGATTTAATATCAAGCAAAATTACTATGATAGTGTATTAAAGCAGTATTATTGAGCAAAACAAAGTCTGGGGTAGGTTGCACAGAGACTGGATAGATGCCATGCTAAATAGTGGAGCAGTGCCCAGTAACACAAAACCGTGAAGTATCGTTTCTGTGTGAATCTTGGTACTTAGCTGAATTTCTTTTCTTCAGGAAGGTTTCATGTCAGAATAGCTAAAGCAGGCCCACCCTGTGATGCAGGCACAGCCATGCTACTTGGGAGCAATTAAAATTCTGCATTAAACTTGTCCGTGTGCACTTTGTTGTTGTCTTAAAGGTAGGCTATACACCCTGGATTTTTTTATGTTGATGTTCCTGCCAAGCTTAGCTATAGTTCCATAGCTGGTAGTTCTTGCAACATCTTCTGAGTCTTTAATTGCTTAATTGAATTATGTGTTTGAAGTGACATTGGTACCAGGTCTTTAAAACCTGCATGGCTAGTTTGTAAGTTTGGGAGCAAAATCAGAAGCCTTGAGTTCTTCCAGATCTCTGAAGCAGTTAGACTTTGCTTTTTTATAACGTTCTTGCTTACCTACAGAAACGGTTGTAGAGTTCTGTGGTATACATTTTAATCTGTGGAAGCATTTCTTCATAAAACCTTTCCAACTCAGAAATCAGGTTTGTCATTTAATTGCTTGAATTTTAGTAGTTTTTCCATCTATTTGTAGAAGTACAGAGTTTTCTTTCTTTTATTCCAAAAGTACCCAAACATGTTTGACATGCTTGTACAGTATCTAGTCTGTATCCCACTAATGAAACCAGTGGTTTTAATTTAAATGGAAGGCAGTAAAAGGAAATGATCTAGGTGTATTTCGACTAAAGTAAAACTCAAGAGTGTGTAAAATTCTTTATGGCTTTTTAATGACTGCTGCAGTGTTGCAGGGAACACTGTAAACATTTTGCATGGCGGTGGTGCACTCTGTCATGTTCCCTTTCTCATTGACTTTTAGTTGTAGTTCTGCTTTTTATGAAACATTTAATGGCACTTTTGCTGCAGATTAACATCTTTAATAGATGTTAAATTGGGCACGGGAGAGGTCAGCTGACAGAAGCACTGTGGTTTCTTGTGTGGTATGTCCTGGCAGTATATACTGTATGGCACTCCACAATCCAATACAGTGAATTGCTGGAACAGTTTTGAGAAAGCATCAAATTCAGAACTTTGCTCAGTCGTGTCTTGGAGCTCTCTGGATCTTCTCACACAGAAACAGTCAACTCTGTGTTGACATGTACCCACCTCACCCCACCCCCCATCCCCTGGTTCCTCTGCCACCACATTCAATGACTTGGACTGTGCAACTACACTGAAATGCTTGCTGAAATTTACTGGTTACTAAGACCCCAAGGAGTTGCAAACAGAGGTCTGGGCAACAGGAAAAACTGTGATACAACAGCAATTTGATGCGTTTGAAGTGTTAGTATTTATTGTGTATCCTCCGGCTGCTTCATAACGACACTGTTGCTATTGTTGGCCCAGAGGATCATGGTTTAAATGTCCACATTTCATGTCCGTTTGGCCCATCTCCCTTTTCATTTTCTCAGGGTTAATCTCGCAAAAACAAGCTTTTCTTTCTTATTTCTTGCTTTAGAAGCTTTTAAAAGCCTGCGTTCTAAACTCTTAATTTGAGGTTCCTGCAGTTCTCTAGAGAGCTCTGTTTGCATGGTCTAATGAGTAGAGATGTTTTTAAATGCTATTCTGCACCAATTGTTAGGAATGATATGTTGATGACTACCACATTGTTCCGATCCTTCCTGTGCAGAACCATTTCATCTGCTTTCTAGTTAGGATCTGGGAGAAGCTGTGGGCTGTGTGTGCCTCATTTGGTTCATTAATCTATGGGCTCCACCCACAGGTTCTGGTTCTTGTTACTGTTGCAAGGTCCGACACAAATGTCAGTGCGGTCTGCACTTAACATTAACATTTTTGCCACACTTTCTTCACATTTTCCCTGCTTCTGCTACAGAATAGATTGCAAGTTTTTTTGGTAGGTCCCGTACTTGGTGTGCAGTGAAAGACATCCACTAGATTGTAGTTGCTGATTAAATAAACCCTTTCTAGGAGATGCCTCGTTTCCTCTCAAGTTCCTGGAGCAGATTTTTCACCTCAGGGAAGTGATCTAATTAGATGACTATTATAGCACGAATGTTATTGGATTATTTGCCAACTTTTGTTCTAAATGGAATTATACGTAGTTGGATCATAAATGCTTCTTTTAAGCCTGTGTATTCCGCAGGATGTAGACGCCTATACACTATACATTTTTGACGTTGTCTAACCCTTTTCCATGTGTCATTGACTGACAGTTGTTTTCAAAGGAAAGCAGATATAACTTGATCATCCTCCTCAAGATGGGTAAAGCTCGTCATTCTGCTGAGCTGTCTCATCAGCATATTTAATTGAATTATGAGGAAAGCTGTGGAACAAGTCTTCCGTCTTAATGCTTAATCCGATTGAAGCTGCTCTCCCAGTGAAAAATTGCTGCATATCTAATAGTGTTTATTTCTTATTCTAGAACTTTTATACATATAGTTGTTTTTTAATTTACTGTAATAGTACCGTAGCTTCTACCCCTGTGCAGATATGCTTTGCTTGACTTTGCTATTAACTTGTTGGCAGTAGGGAGTTCGAGGTGTGATCGACGAAGACTAGAAAGCGCCAAGAAAAATCAAATACATATGTCGTGTTTATCATGTGACCTTCATGTACCTGTGTCCCTACAATCAGTGTTAAATCTTTTTCTCATCAATTTCCCTACGGGATTAATAAAGTATTATCTATCTTTTAATTTTGAGGAGCGTTTTGTCTGGACAGTTAATTTCAGTTTAGGCATACCAATTTCTCGCATTGATTAATGTTTAATGAATGCATAAAGAAACCAAAAGCAATTTAAATCGTATAAGGATAAGGATTCTGTTGCTGTGAAGTTAAAAATTCTCTTATTGCAAAGTGACATTTGCTTTAAGGTTATGATTATATAATGTTATAAAACACAATATACTTTTTTTATAATAAGGATTAAGGTCAGTAGAACTGCCAGTAAAGTGATTACAAATGCAATATTAGTGTTGGTGTTACATGCAATAAATGTCTGTCACCCCAGTGCAGGGCTCTGTATTATACTTTTGCAATAATTTGGGAAAAGGAAATGAATTTATACTTGAGTCTTGTCCACGTTCACTTTGTTTTGAATTTTTTCAGTGGAACGTGCAATGTATTATACACATTTTATCACAAATGATCACGAATCTCAACTGAAACCAACCTGTAGTTTATCAAGAAAATTTCAGTTTTTTGTAGTAAGCGCACTGACATTTAAATGAACAGACATGACCCAAGAAACTTGATTGTGCTGATTAGCACTTGCCATCGACAGTGTTGATCAACAGGAGGGCTGTTTGTGAAAGTCACAGTCTGGTAGCTTGTGTGGCCAGCGTTGAAAATGATGCAAGCTGTGTAGCTGTGACACATGCTTTGTGTTGGGCAGCAGACGCAGTCTTCTGTGATCCTGCCCCTTTCCGATGCTCGCGAGTGGCGAATAGCTCACTCTCTTCCTTCAAGGAAGACACTGTTGCCTGAGCAGCACGAGGGAAGGCGTTGTCACATCAGGAGGAGAAACAGGGATTGCAGCGAGTGAGGTCCCAGGACTTTTTTCCAGTGTTGCTCCATGCAGTCTGATTGATACCGGTCCTTCCGAATGGAAGTCCTGTAGCAAGTAGACACTGACCATCACACTCTGACCCCCCATCAGTTTGTATGATTAGCTATTGCCGGTGCCACACTTTCTACCACACTCGCTGTTGTCCATCAGGGTGGTCTGCACAAAACCTTTGCTCATCATTAAAGAGGATTTGGCTCCACTGCATGGAGAGCTGAGTTTGCTTAGTCCAGCCTCCAACATACTAATGGCATGAAGACACTTGTCCATCTTATCCCCTTGATAAGTGACTATACTGGTTCCTCTCTGAGTTAAAGTTGATTGCTTTACGGTTGGTTAAACATCTCATGCCTGTGCCCAATCAACACACTCAATTGAGGTGATGTAGTGCTAATATAACAACAGTAATTTCTATCAAATATTTGATACCAAAAATGTTTAATCGCATCGAGAATCCATTACTTCATTTGTTGTTTGATTCGCTCTTTAATTTAACATGAGAACGTTTCTCAAAAAGCATTCCTGATACGTCAACAGCAAAGACATTGAAATGCACCACTGTTAAATAAAAATTATGAAGGAGCTCTTCTTTGAAATGTTAAGTTGATGTCCTGACTACGCGGTGATTAAAAATCCTGTCGTACCTTTCACAATATTAGGTGTGGTAACTGACTCAATTCCATTTTGGACTAAATTATCTGACTTACCTAAAGTTCCCATTATTGGTGAAGCAATTTCTAACTTCTCTACCTGAACGGCTGTGCTGGTAAATACTTGGGTGGATGCTGTTTTTCAGTAATGGTTGAAGTGGGTCTTCTTTCTATATGTAAAGCAAATTGAGATCCTTGGGTCTATATATCCAATGAATTATTAATAATGATTATTAAATAGTTGCTTACATCAGTTAAAGCAGAAAGGGATAAGAAAATGATGGGACCTTTTTCCTATGCACATTATAATTTTGTATAGATTCTAAACTGTGTGTTTTAGTGCACAAGTATGCTAGCATACAGTTCCCCTGCTTTCCTGGTTTATACAAAACATGAAGGAATAAGTCTTGATAGCTTTTCTTTCCAGATAACATTATTTTTTAATATCGGCGTGATGTACAGCTTCAGTATAGTATTTCTTTCCATTGAAAGTGCGTCAGAGCCTGTGATGCAAAACACCTCCTGTTCCATCTTTATTACAAAAACGGTATTAATATGTACACTTTAGTTTGTAAATGATACCCTTTTCTTGTTGGTCGTCTTAATCACTACTGCTATATTAGTGGCGGTTTTCTATTTTGACATCAACACTGTAGTATGAATGTATAATGGTTGCTTAATTGGCATCACTGTGTTTGTGACGGCACTCAAACAATGAATTCTCACATTTTAATTCTATAATTTAGGACACAGTAAGGGGAACTGGCGAAAAAAACAGTGCAGCAGCATCAGCTGAAGGTGTTGGAGCAGGGAGATGCAGTCCACGTGCTGACTTTTCCACCTCCAGCCCTCCCAGTGCAGAACGTTCTTTTTCACAAGACGCGTCCGTTGTGGAGAATCATTTCTGTGTATGCGTGCGCTGTCCGTGTAAGTACCCAAGCAGCAGTAGCAGTGTTATAACACCTGTAGTCTTATGATGTTATAAACTGTGTTGAGTTGAGTAAAGAAACAAGAATCACCGTTAACTGTGACAACCGGGTTCATCTCACAGCAGACCTTCATCCCAGTTTCGCCAGATTGTCCCCCAGAGATATTCGCAGATCATTGGCAGTGTTTCTTGGAAACATATTAAACAAGGTACAACTATTGACGTTTATTTGTATTGATAATTAATCATCATGTAGTTTGTAATTATTTATATATACATGATCATGTGTTGGCTTATTCTGGTGTGCATATACTCTATTTAAATAAGTCATTCACTTTAAAAGACACTTAACTTTATTCCCCAGGAGACCAAACAGATATGTAGCTGCTGTCTTTATTACCACCCTCCAACAAAGGTGAATACCATGTTGGTACCAGTCATTGAATACTTATTTTGCTAGTTCTCACTGGCTAACCACTGTTGATACAGTGGAGACTGAACACAATAAGGCTTCCATTTGCTAGGAAGTTCTCGTTGGGCTTGTTAAAGCTATTTTTACTGTAGAGCTGTTTAGGAGTGAGGCTTGCCTTCTGACATCTGGGGCTTTTGTTCCAGTGATGTTTTAATATTGTTCGCAAGTTGTTGTTTTTTTTTTTGTGAGAGAACTCTGAATGCCTTCATGCACTCAAGATGGGAGAAGGATGATGTCGATGCTTGAAGGATCTTTTCTCAAAGGAAAAGTACAAAGTGAAAATGTCGGAGCCTTGCCACTGCTAGCTTATCGATTATGAGCCAGATTACCATATCACTGGGAAGTTTCACAAACATTCCAGCAGTATTCAATATGTATACATGTATTTCAGATATATTGCTATATATAGTAATATTCCAGTATTACACAATAACACAGCTATGTACCTTACATCTGTGTTAAGGTGTTTCCTGCCTGCTTCCACTTGCTGTATTTCTAGGTATTTATTTTGGCATCATCTTTGCAGGCACTGTGGGGTATATTTGTTTTTATCATTCCCTTCCAAGCTTTAGAACAATTCAGTGAAATATCCGCAGATGCTTGTGATCCGTTTCCACGATGCACGTCGGCAAATTTGGTGTCATCCTACAGATTTTGGTGTTGGCGCCATGACTTTCTTGCTCAGCAGTGAGTTTTGTGAAATTGAATTATTTCGGTACTGTGATAGATTAATTGTTTTGAATTTAGCACTTGTTAATATATAACTGAGCAGTCCGGTGTGCTGAATGACTTCTGCATTTTTTAGTAAATGAAAAATTGGAAAGTGAACATCATGGTTTAATGCAATATACACTATTTATCAGATATTTAAATCCCTATGTAATGGTTGAAACTAACCAAAAAAGGTTGAATACCAGTCCAATGAGGATCTGGCCTGTTCAGTATAGGAAGACTCTTCTTTAACGTTAAAAATTGTTTATAGTCCCAAGCAGGGATTTGAGATGAAATTGTTAGATTGCGATAACTAAAATGTAAGACCGTTAAATTTATTTTCTAAAGTCTCTGTATAAATACGTTAGTAAACGTTTTTCAAAGACAAACCACATTTGGGAAAGGTCAGATTGAATTCCAATTCCAATTTGTGGCGTTTGTTGTGCCACAGTTTGGTGGATTTAAAACCCTGTGCTGTCTTCACATGTTTCAAGAAGATATGACTTGCTTTTGTTTGTGCAGTGAGCTTCAGCTGGAGCATGCCCTTTCTCCATTATCTTCTTTCATCGGTTGGTTTGAAAATGGGTCTGTCTGCTTTTCTGCCATAATTGACAGAAATACCCAGGAGTAATGTTTACATCTTTGGAAGGCACTGCACCTGAATTCAGATAAATGAGTATGTCTGCTTAGTAGCATTAAGAACTCTTTTGAAACTCTACATTTTGCTGCACCTTGCAGTGTTCTGTATTGAGCTGTCAGCTTAGTCCCTTCTCCGTCGCTTCAAGCTCCTGCTCTTGGACCAAAGTGTAAATTCTGCGATAGTCGTGCACGGTTGATCACCTGTCTGTTTTCCGTCGCTTGCTTCTGTGGCTTCAGCGAGGTTTGCTGGATTTGAGGAAGCTATGCGCCTTAGATGCTGAACTCATCTTAAGCTACTGTCCATGCTATTTGCCCCCTTACTTTAAACTTATTAGCATGAGTGTATTTGTACAACTACGTACGGCTTGATTATTAATGTTATCGTAGTTGCACATTGCTTTTTACTTGTCAAATGTCGCTTAACAAGGTGTGTCGCTCATAATAATTGGAATGGTCACTTAAATTAAAATGTGGACTAAAAGAACTAGAACACAGTGTTATATGATATGATATGAATCAGGTGGTATTTAAAGCTGACGAGTTCTCATTGTGTTGGAAGAAATTAAGGAGGCACTGGGGAGTACTGCCGGACTGTAGCACAAGACTGTAAGAAAGGTCACAGTGAGAGGAGGCCATTTGGCCCACCTTGTCGATTGTTAGATGCTCATAGCCTCACCAGGGCTTAACCTTTCATCTCTGGGCTACATGGCCCAGCTTGCCTGCCAAGCAGATGCCTTTAGTACTTTAACCTGGGTATCCCACAGTGTGTATGTGAGGAACAGGCCAGCTTTGCTGATGAGATGCTGATATTGACTCATTTATCAACTTGCTTATTTGGGCAAAGAGGGCGCTTGTTTTGACAAAATAATTGCACTGAGCTTGCCCAGCTCAAATCTGACATAAGCCCCAAGAGGGTTATGTTTTTAGTATGGTTGTCATAATTCCTGAAAGCTCCTCCTTTGTTGTTTATTATGCTGATAGGTTCTTTTCCGTTTCCATTCTGGTGAAACCTGTTAAAAACATAATCACAAGCTCGTGTTAAATGTTAAAACGTCAAGTTACCAAATAGAAACTCCACACAAGTGTATCTGTTTTGCTTTTCCATGCCCTTTCAGTGCTCTAAATGTGAAAACATGCAATACTCGGCTATTGAAGGATCCTACAATAAATAAACCTTGAATGTTTTCAGAGGTAAGTCTTTGCTGGTTTAGTTCCAGCATAATCAAATATTTTATAGCCTGTTGTGAGAGAGAACTGAAGTTGCAGAACAGCACAGACAGCTGTGGTATGACTGTGCTCAAGTCCCAGCTACTACGCTAAAGAGAATTTTAGAGATTTAAACAATGACTAATGTAAACCTTCGACGGATGTAAGTGGCGTCAGTTACTTCCTAGCTCCCTTTTTGCAAAGAATATTTTATTTGTTCGTTAAAAGAATAAAAGGGATAGTTTCTCGGTGACTGGAGCTGGCAGTGCTGTGAAAATCCCCAGGCCTCCCAAGAGAAAAATTAAATGATGGCCAAGTCACTTTAGCTGAGATCTGTTTCCACCCACTCGGTGGAAGTGGCAGTTTGACCTTTTTGTATTTTAATAACCACCTGCGTTTCCTTATAATAGGTGGTTTGGACATAAATGTTCTGGCATCTTCATTTCCTTAAAATGTGAACATATGGGAAGAAAACTGAATGCCACACTGAACATGTGATGGAATCTGGAAAATCCTTTGCAATTTCTAACAGTTTAAATAGAATTAATGGGAGTAATTTAAGAGTCATTTCTATTTATGCAGTTACCAGGGTGCTCAGACATGCTTCATGTACAAAATCAGTTCATTTACTATGTATGTAACTGAGACGTAACAGACTGGAATTTGTCATTTACAAAGCAAAGTATTCAAATTTGAAGAAAGCATGTTGATAACCTCTGGTTCTTTAGGTTAGACATGCAACTGTGTATGTTACCATGAGTCTATGTAATGATATTAAGACCATCTACCATTTGGTGGTAAATTAGGTTACCCTGGAGAGTTCTCTTCTCTAATTTGCATTCATAGTTTACAGGAGAACCTTTGCTGGTATAAAGTAGAGATGTCCAGCCCTACTCCTGGAGCTGTGTGTTGGTGGGTTTTCATTCCAGTTCTCTCTAAGCCAATTGGCTTCTGGCATCACCCAACCAATTTTAACAGCTTCTTCCAGCTCTTCAGGTGCTGCTACGTTACAGAGTCCTTAAAAATCTCTGGACACACTTGGGCTGCCGGAGCAGGATTGGACACTCCAGGATTGGTTCAGGGTGTTGAAAGCAGTATTTTACAACTTTAAATATGAGAATGAGAGTTTCTTGCCTTTTTTAAAATGCTGCATGAGTGCTTTTCGGGTTCACTTCGGCTGTGTTTGCAGTTCTAGGATAGCGAGTCCATATATCAATTTATCTGAAAGCCATGTATTTTGGTCACAGCAGTATAGCCTCTCCTGGCAGCACAGGACACAATATAAGACTACTTGGGTGACAGAACACCAGTCCATTGCAGGTCATGCACCCAAAGACAGTTAAGAGACATCAGTTAGCTTAGCCAGCGTGTTTTTGGATGGTGGAGGGAATCCAGAGTACATGGAGAAAACCAATGAGAACATTAGGCGAGTATGCAGGCTCCACACAGAAGGTACCTCAAGTTCAGAAGGGGCTCCAGGTCTCATGAGCCATAAGGCATCAGCACTGTGCCACCTAGAAAAAACAATCTTTTCTATTTTTGCAGCCTTCTCTGTTGCACAGAAATGCTGGAGTGACTTCCTGTCATTGAGATGGAAAAGTACATTTAAAGAAGGTCACCTACATCAGTGTTGACCAGAAGAAAGTGAATGTTCTTGAGTGCTCCAGTCAAAGTCCTGACTTGAATCCAATAGACAATTTAGAGACTTCCAAGATTGAGGTCTATTTATTATCCCCAACGGATCTGACAGAACTGGACCAATTTTGCCAGGACGAATCTGTGAACAGGACACCTTTTCACTGGGAAAAGCTGGTGCAGATCTATCCGAAACAATTTCCAGTGGCATCTGTTGACAAACTTGCTTCTCCCAACTCCTGACTTAAAGAGGGAAATTAAGGGAACCCGGCTCTTCAGCAATCTGTAAATTTCACTTTGTAATTTGTCTTTACTGTTATATAACAGTGTTCAGTTTGTCCATGACAGTTTTGAATATAATGCTAATTTGAAGTAATTTGTAAATATTTGTAATTCACAAGAATATAACTATTGGTGATAGATTGAATACCTTTGCAAGGCACTGTATAATGTATGTAACTACTCTTTGTATTTTCAGTGTATTTTTAATCACGTGACATTTATTTAAGTTGGTTCTATTTCCCTGCTGTAAAAACTACTGCTCAACTAAACATGAAACTAGGCGGGCAGATTTTCACTTAATATTACAGCCGCTGAGTGTTTTGCCTCATAAGTCCCTCAGGCACAATTCACAGGTGACGCTTGTCTCTAATCCCAGAGCCTGTTTAACCTGCATTTCAGTCCTGCAGTTTCACAATTTAACTTTGTTACAAAGTTTTTTGTAACATTTAATTTTGCTGGCAGTTAAGAAGAATAGAATTACTGTGTGTGGCGTTTAATATTGTTATAGTTACTACTAATAAAAAAATATCCTAAATACTGAATGAATATGTATTTGGTTGGGATCTAGTGAAAGAAATGTGTGCTGATTACTATTTAATGGGAGATGACATTAAAAACTCTGAAATAGTGACAGGTTTATGATATAGTAATCTGGAACTTACATTCTAGGTGATCTTGCAAAATATATTTTATTTCCTGTCTCTATTCTGTATAGTACATAGATCACATTTGGTTGGCAAGTCAATAATGCAAGGAGGAAAATATACAAATTGTTTTTTTTTAATCAAATCTATAGTGACCACCAAAATTATGCGTAGGCTTACTGTAATTTTAAGTGAGAAGAAAAGCTCAGGATTTGAATAAACTGTTGTACAAGAGCACTGGTAGATCCCTACCAGACTTTAGAATTCTGTCAAACATGTTGGTTTCTGAGGCACCCAAACTCTTTCACTCATCATTTATTTCAAAACTGTTTTCTCAGTTTAGGATTGTCATATTTCTTGTCATTGTTACTGCACTGTTGGCATATCTATATGTTTCATGAAAAAAAAACAGAAAAAACAGTACATATTTAACATATGTCAAAAATGGAACAAATGCCGTATGTCCTTTATTCTTAAATCTGTGAATATTTGGTTGAAACAAACCTAGAATTGTCTAGGGCTTACGTATAGAATGCTGTTATCACTTCTAAATGTATATTGTGATCACCAGAATTCAAGAGCCAATTTAAATCTAGTTTCCTTTTAAACAATGCAAAAGGCTTCAGTTTGTATTGTTTGAATAACCTTATTGTGCATCCAAAGAAACTGTCTCATGATGGGGGAAATTCCAGCAGAAGGCATATTACATCTTACTTCAGCAAGCTCCTAACCACGCACTTACAGGATTTGCTTCTCTAGACAAAAGAACTCGGACAAGTTTTGCTTGAAATCAGCCTGTCTGTTTGTAGTATTTAAAGCAGATCCTACATGTAACTTATGTCTCCTGAAGATTCAAAAAGAGCGTTATTCTAATAATCAACTAAAACTGATGTATTTTGAAGCAAAGTTTTGGCTTTGCTTTTCCATTTTATTTCAGTAAGTTCTGCCCTGATCCATTTTGAAATCCGTTTTGTGCAAGGTATTTTCAGTGAAACAAGAAATGAAAATTTATATTCATGGTCATTTATAACATTCATTCTGCTCAGCCTTTTATTTAGATTGAAAGATTTCGGGTCTAAAAGTTATTCAAAAATAGACATTCATCCAGGTCTGTTCCATACAAATACTCGCCCTGGTCTGCTTCTTTTTGTGTTTTTGATAATACTTTCAGTTTATAAATAACTTGTGCTTTTACTCATTTTACCATCAGCAGTTTAAAAAATATTCAGCAGTTTGCTACTGAGCAAAGTTCTACATATTCCTAACGTGTGACTGGCACCCAGTGGTTTAATCCTTTTAAAAGTTTTTTTTTCCCCGAGAGGTGCATGAAGAGGCAGATGCTTAAACGCATTTTTGTAACAATTAAGTGAACGTTTTACTTGCTTAAATTTTTCATGTGTATTAGAAGCCATAATAATGTGTGCACCTATGTAAATATGCGACAGACCTAAATAATGCATTTTCAACCATTAAACGTTTAATCAAATGGCATTTCTGTATTTTTAGAGTTGTCAGAACCAACTTAATATTGCATAATGTAGCGATTAACAGATTTTAACATGTTTAATTTTGTTTTTAACATGTAAGAGATAAACATGTTTTTATTGTGTTAAATGTTCATATAGACTATGGTGATTTTTCCAGGCATCGGATTGATTTGTTTTGCACATGAAGTCGTTAATGCTAGAAAGCATGCCCGATTCTAGTCTAGCCAGGTGAATAGTACAGAGTGATCTTTTGAGTTTTTATGGGCTGGCAGTGATGCACTTCATCTGTTGGACACTACTAAACCACAGTATTCTCTAAAACTCTTCTCATCTCGGCAGCAGTGACAGGAACCTGAACCACACAGCTTTGCATTTCCTTTCTAAGCGGGCAGAATCCGGGGGGCCTCTCATGAGAAATAACCATCTTGTGCCTACACGTGCTGTAGACTCTCTGCTCTATCAGCTGTTGAAACCATCCAAGGCTGATGGAAGCTGTGCTTTCACCCAGCAGCCTCCTTTTCCAGCCATGTCGGGGGCTGTCAGAATGTGCTTGGCTGAATCGGATCAGGAGGACCTTGCAGTACATGGAGAATAGCGGGGGCGGGAGAAACTACATTACTAAAGAAGAGGCTGTTTTAGTCATTGGGTTGACCTTCACGTTGGGGGATTTTACCAAAGCAGAGTTACAAGAGTGTCATTTTTTTCCTGCAATTAGTTCCGTTAATGGGGAAGCCTGTAAAAAGCCAATCGCATCTCTCTGACTCTGAGTAGTTGAGAGTGTGATGTGTAGGGATCTTTGCCCACAGATTTACACCAGCTCAAGTGAAGCTCTGTGGTTAATTATGAGAATGTCAGAGTCACTCATTGAATGAAACAAGTGGACCCTTTTCTGTTGGGTATTTAAAAAAAAATGCTCAGCTCAATATGAGAGGACATTATACTTTTATAATAAATTGGGGGAAAGGGTGGATATTAATTTCTTGACTCTTGTCCACATTTACGTTGTTTTGAAGCGTTTCCTAGTGTAAGAAAACCGGCTCAGGGACGCCAAATATGTAATCATAGCCAAAATGTAAATGTAGTGGCTCTCTGAAGGCACCAGTTCTGTAGGGTTTGGGCATTTACTGAGACAATTATTAATTGTAGCAGTAAATCACAAAGTTGATTCATTTAATGGCTTTAGAATCCAACCATGCGACATAACTCAAACAACGCACACATACAGGTACTAATACACGAGGATACATTTATTTATACATAGAATATGGATGTAAACCTAACAGATCTTATCGAGAGGGTTATCAGAATACAAAAGGTATATTCGGTCAGTTACAAAGAGTTACACATATCAAGAGGACATACATTCAGTATATCATTCATTAAGACCGTTTCTTAAATGAACTTGGTTATAACTTCTACATTAGATACTCAAAACAAGTACATAACTCTTAAGAATTAAATTGATATCAACTGGTTGGGATAACAATTGAATTCTCGAGCTGTAATGCATTGAAGTTGAATACTCATCCAATTTCTGGGGATTCAGATCTCCTGCGGGCACAAAGAAACAGTTGCAGGCTGTTGCTGTCCAATCCGCGCTCTCTGGCTCCGTGCCAGGCTGTGCTGTGCGGCTTGCGACAGTGCGCTGCTGATGCTCACTGTTGGCTTTAACTAGCAAAGTTTGTGCACAGGAGAAAAGATGACTGTGGGTCCCAACAAGTCAGGAAGAGGACCGGTTCGTTCCTGATGAAGAGCTAGTTCTGAATAGTGATTCAGCTGTCCACAGTTCCGACCTGTTCATGAGGCCTGCTGCTGGTGCTAACCTCGGGTTGATCCTCTGGTTACTCTCTGGCAACCTCCACTCTAGACTCTTAGAACAAAGGAAAGTTCTGGCACTCGGACACACTGGCCATTCCGTGGTTGTCCGGGGTGAGTCTCAGGATGGTCAGGAGGCGTGCTGCGAGAATGTCCTGCCCTTGGGAGCCTTCTGCTCCTGGGCCGTCCTGCCCTGGAATTCTCCTTTGAATTCCGTTTAGAACAGTCCACAGAATCCTCTCCAGAATCTTACTGAATCTCTCAGGCTCTCTGTGTTGCCTGTTTTTACCTGGAGGAACTTCAGCTCATTGATTGGCTGAAAGTTCCATGGGCATCAGAGTCCCACGTGGGTTACTCGGCCCTACCAGTCCCTGATTGGTTGATCAAGGTGAGATATGAGTCACTTACTCCTGACACTTAGGAATGCAGTCCAGATGTCCAACTGGCACTCCCTAGACAGATAGGCACCAATGGATGACCATTGATCATGATAGCCAGGCTTAGCTAAGTGCATCCCCCTTTGGGAGCTTGTTTCTTATCAAAAGAAAACATCTTAAATCAGCCTGCATGAATAGTTTCTCCGTGGCTGCACCACAGAGATGAACAGAGAGATGAGGCCTAATTTGGGAAAGCTCAGAAACACTTAATTCTTTCTTATTAATAAGCCTCGTCGCTAAACTAGGAATGTGCGGTATATTACACATCTTTTCGCAAATTATAATTTATCACAAGTCACAACTGCAACCAATTCTCAGTTATTAGGAAAAGGGGGACCTTTTTGTAGCAGGTGCACCAGCATTCTGTAATAAATTGATTATAACTTGTCATCCACAGTGTTGATTCATTTTGCACCACGTTTCAAATGGTGTCTTGTGGAATTCATTTGCATTCCTTTTGTATGGCCTAGACAATCATATGCCAATTAAGTAGCTTCCTGTATATCTGTCACATTTTTCTCTCCCAAGAAAGCTATCATTGAGCTAAGCTCTGAGCAGTCTAAGGGGCAGTTTTCCAGACCCTGCAGGAATCAAAGTGATTTGGATCATTACTGCACTGTGCTGTCAGATTGTTGTCAGCCACCACAATTTGGGCTTTTAGTGACTAGATGTTCTGCTAAGATCTTCACACTTGGACATCCCCATCGGTATATCCGTTTACTGCAAACTGTAGCATATCATTGTGCACGCCTGCCTCACACTTGCTGACGTCCATCAGTGTTGTCCACTTGGGATGTTGGCATATCTATGCTGATGGCACAAAGACAATGTTGTCTTGATAAGCAGGGTATATCGGTTCCTTTCTCTGCTTCACTGTTCACCAAGCTTGACATTCAACAGGTTAAATCATCTAAACATCTGTGCCCATTCAACTCTTTCACTAATGATGTGATTTTGAGCTCACACAACAGTCTGAATCACTTAAATCATGAATGATTAAGTTTATCAAATTGACACCAAAACATTGTATCCAAAACTGCATACTTTGGTTTTATAAAAACATGCACAAAGCAATCTTGTGGTTTAGTTTTATATGTCATGTGAATGTATTTGGTATTTGTCTTCCAAGCTTTATCTTTAACCATCAGACCTTATGTTTTGTTTCATATTCGGTATTAATATAGCTAATTATATTAATGTGGATGGAAGTATCTTTACAGGACAGTAAACGTAATATACACAGAGAACTAAAGTTAAGTAGTGTCATGAAGTTTAGGAAAGTCCGCCTGTTTACCTGATACCATACATGGAGCTGACAAAATGAGTATTTATGGAAGGGAGCAGCAGATTTACTGTTAATTTTCAGAACAGCAGTCCTGGTCTGTGCGATTGCATCACTTTTCTGGTAAGTCTTCATGAGTCTTAGGAAATGGGTTTCCTGGAAGTGTTCTACTGGGATTGGCCAAGATATTTGTTTATTGAAAAACATAATTTAAAGGGTGATTTATCAATAGTTTTTTTGTTTCCTTGTGCAGAGGAAAGGTAGAGCCCTAATGGGGTAACATGGGCATTAATCAGCGATCTGGTGCCTCCTGCATCTTGCTGGGCTTTGTTAGAGATGTGCCACTTCTTCAGTCACTGGTATCACAACTGTAAGGCTCAGTGGAGCTTGAACCATGTCAGAAGATGAATGGCTCTAGCTGCTGGACATGTCTGCCACCGTTCTTCCCAGTCCTTGCCCCAGCCTTAATGCTTTGACTGTGCTTGCTAACACGTCTCCAAAACGTGTGGGTTTTTTTCACTGCTTCACTGTACACGTTTCTATGAAACTTGTTCATCATAGCATTGGTTGTGATTTTTACCTAGAAAAAAAAAACTGTAGGTGAGTGAGAAATGGCAAGAGAAGGAAATTTCCATGAGAGAGGAGAGTGATCAGCTGTTACCGTGCTGAGGAGTTTGTCAAATCTGCCGCTGAAGATTTTGAGGGGTAGGGAAATGTAAATCAATTGCAGCCAACTTGTAAAGCCACTATGGCGGTAACACAATTAAGTCTGCTTTTTTTTCTAAAGAAAGGTTTTCTGTTCAAGTTGATGTTTTGCATTAACATATTTGCTTCAGATCAGAGCTCATTCAGAGCTCGGGAGGGATTGTACTAGTTGATTTTGAGCAGCTGGCCGTTCAAAACTGATTTCTCATGGGTTTCCCTGTTCTGTGTTTTGCAGGTGTCAGCTGTGATGCATGTTTGAAAGGTAACTTCAGAGGTCGGAGATACAAGTGCTTAATCTGCTACGACTACGACCTGTGCGCATCGTGTTACGAGAGTGGAGCAACCACAACAAGACACACAACAGAGCATCCCATGCAGTGTATATTAACAAGGGTAGATTTTGGTAGGTATCCAGCTGTTTTGCCTCCAGATATCCATTTAGTAAGCACTGCATCAGCATGGCATTACCTTATATGGACCTTATAATTTGTATTTAAAATCTAAAAAGATTGTAAAGGCTGAAAAATGTGCACTGTCCCAGAAATGGCAACAGCTGATTCAACACAACTATATTTGTTCTTCCGATGTTTAAGACCTTGGCTGTTTTTTTGTATAAAGAGCAGATGCCTTTTCTCTTATGCTGTCTACTGTGCCCTATCCAAGTAAGGAAAATGCTTAAAACAGTGAAAGGCTTTTCACTTTTCTGAAGCAAAGTGTGGCAGTTAGCAAGTAGCATGTGAAATGTTACCAAATACCCATTTGTTTAGGATAGAGTATTTAGGAGACTGATTATTAATTATCTTTAGTTTCCTCTCTTCCTGCAGATTTGTATTATGGTGGGGAAGCTTTCTCAGTAGAGCAGCCCCAGTCTTTTACTTGTCCTTATTGTGGGAAAATGGGTTATACAGAGACATCCCTACAAGAACACGTCACTTCAGAACATGCAGAAACGTCAACAGAAGTGGTGAGTTTCCTGTGCAAAGTAAACATTATTAAAATAGTTCAGTATTTCAGACAAAGCCTTAATTAACTTGATTTTATTATTCGTATTTACATTTTCATTCATTTTTACATAGTCTGAACGAAGGACAGTTTGATGGCCCTCTTAAACTTCATTACAGGTTAATAATAACTTTTTAATAGGTAAAAGCTGGATAAACAGACTAATTGGGAGCATTCTGTGCTTCGTACATGAAAGCACATTTGCAAAGCTAAATGTTGTAGCCAGGGTTGCCAACATGATTTTTTCTGCCAAACCGAATGGACTGTAATTTGTAGTTTAGTGACCGCACACCACATATTATCTTTACTATGGGCTGTTTGACATGGATTGTAATTTGGATTGAGTGGAAATTTAAGAACAAGTTTTTTGTTTTTCTTGTGTGTATAGGGTTTGGCTCTCAAATGAATGGTTTGTACAGAACCTGTGTTTGTCAACATCCGTGAAACTAGACCTCCCATAGTACAGTCCATCAAAGTTATAATGCAGTGGGTTTATGGGCTTTTACCCCAGTGCCCTTTTCAGCATATGCTTAACCTGGCATTACAGCTGTTCACAGTTCTGAATGCAAGCAGCAGGATAAGACCAGTGACTCAGTAAGCTGGGGTTCCCCACTGAAATGTCAGAGTAATACCATGTTGCATACAGTCCTCCCATTGGTCCCTCTGGGTTTGCAATTAAAAAAGCTTATTGTGCTCTCGCAAAATATATTAAGAGGTTAATTTCCCAATCAAGAGTGTTCAATTTATGGAACACGGCCCTGTATTTGCTCATTGTGTCTGCTGTATCATCCGGTTTTCATCAACCTTTTTTCAAATGCAGCTAATGACTAACAGAAAACAGA
The DNA here is from genome assembly GCF_040954835.1 of Lepisosteus oculatus. Taxonomy (NCBI): domain Eukaryota; kingdom Metazoa; phylum Chordata; class Actinopteri; order Semionotiformes; family Lepisosteidae; genus Lepisosteus; species Lepisosteus oculatus. Next base: position 23,470,387 of record NC_090698.1, on the reverse strand, counting down.
AATGCACAAAGCATCACAGGTGTGAAATGTCTATATTAATGTATTTACAGCGCACTTAAGTGATTTAAAAAGGTTATGAATAAATAGGGCGTTGTATATTTTTTGGGATTCAATATGAGTGGACAAGTGACTCTATTGCATTACTTTGAGTCACCCACTAGGTGGCAGTATGTCCCTGCTTTTGTGATGTGCTCTGGGATCACTTATGTTTTAACTATACCTTGATTGTCAAAGAGATCAGTAAATTGATATTTTGTTTGGGCTTCATCAGAAATATTGAAAACAAAGATGATGGTTGTGGTTAAACATTTCATCTCAAGTTTCCCTTTTCCTCTTGGAGGCCATGAAAGGGCCTGGCCTTCTTGTAAATGGCTGTTCAGAACTAGGTTTAAAAAGTTACATGGGTGCACAGGCTTCTTGTTATGAAAACTGGCAATGGAAGTATGGTTCAGAAAGAGGGGCCAAATCCAGTCTTGGATTTCAAAATAGACACCTGCATCTGAATAGGTTTGTTGTGGCCAGTTTACTTCAAACTTCCCACACCTAACGATTGATAGTGGATTTCAGAATTTCGGCATAAAGCTTCGTTCCACCTTAGGTACCTCTGTTTCTTATTAAGGCTTTTTTAAATTTCTTATTAAGGCTTTTCTTTAAATAGGTGGAAATATCTTCCCACTAGCTATTCACCTTTAGACTCTGTGCAGCCTTGTCCTCCTCTACAGTTATGCCTCGTTCCATTTGAATGCAGGGCTCTTATTAAGCTGTTAAGTGTCCTAAATGTCGCGTGACGCCTCCTGCGTTAGTAATCAGGCTGTTTTATTTTGGTGGTAGCAGATGTCTTTTTCTTAACTCCTTCCTGTGGTATGGATTAGTTTTAGCGCCCAGGCCAACAACAAATTGTATAGCTTTTTTTTGTGGTGCATGTTCATTTCTTTCATTTTCTGTTTTATATATATGTTATATACTTTGAGCCTTTCACTGTTGAGATATAAGCAGCAATCACAGATTCATTAAAAAAATCAAGGATTAGGTTTTACACTATGTGAAATTGTAAAAGTTTTTGGACGATTTTAACCGTTAATATTTTTTAGTTAATTGTTTGATGATTTGAAAATAAAATTGTATGTTGTAAAATACAGAGACCGAGTTATTTTAGATTTTTAATATGTATGATAGTCAGTGACTTAACTTTCACTGCCTTTTCTTCTACCGTTTTATTACTGTCCACGAAGGAAATCATCGGAAGTCACATCCTTATTTATTGGGTAGCCGAGAAACAGTTTGCCTAAACCATGTTTAAAAATAAGTAACTAAAGCCCATCTCACCAAGTCTTCGATTGCTCAAAAGACTTATTGTTCCATAGTCACAAGCATTCAAAGTGAGATCATGTTAACTGAAGGAATTTGAATTAATTTAAAGTAGGTAGTGTTGCTGCTTTTTGTTTTCCTTCATTTCTAATTGAGTAATTTCTGTTTTTTTTTCTTACAGATCTGTCCAATATGTGCAGCATTGCCTGGAGGCGACCCCAATCATGTTACAGATGATTTTGCAGCTCATCTTACACTTGAACACAGAGCACCTAGAGATTTAATATCCTTTCAGTGACATTCATCATTGTGAAGCTGTTGAATCCCCCAAAATATACCAGTACAGCATTTTGTAGTTTGCTTTTCTGGTGCCTCAGAAGTCATTTTTGATGTTGATTGTTTCATCTGCGTCACATGGTTATTTCTCTTTGTTGTTGCAGGGAACTTTTCAGTCTTATGGATTCAAGTCGTGCTTTAGAGTTTATTTAATCTGTGTTCAGTAATTAAGATAATTCTTGGAACACAAAAACCATATGACTGTAAATTTATTTTGAGCTGTATACGCTTTTTATCGGTAGTGTTCTCAGAGTAATCCGATTTTATCACAATTTTCTCAACAGAAATCATCTCTTTTTTAACAAAAATATCGGTGGTGTGGAATAGATGAAAAAGGGTTGAGGAACGTATCAGAATTTATATTGTCGTCTTTTAGTTGCATAATTGTTAGATAAAATCAAAAATATTGTTCAAATGAGTTAAAAGAAGGTCTGTCACTCTTCAAAAAAGCCTCAGAATCCCTATTTTTCTCATCCTCCGATATCTAAAAGGAAGGCAGAGCTGTATGTAAGTGGTTAAGTTTCTTATGTAGCAGCATTTTCACATCTGGTTCAAAATAAATGCAGCTGAGTTTGCCTGTGATTTGTTACGTCTTCTGCAGTGTCTGACTAGAAACAAACTGCTGTATTTGAAAGGCATGTTTTTCAAGAAGAGGTGCATGGAAGTTGAAAGTTATGAGTCGTTCTCAGAGCGTGATGTTAACAATGGCGCCCTTTCGAATGTTTGGCTGTCTCTCATCTTTCCTTAACGAAGTGCTTACGATGAATCCAGTGGTGTCCGACATGTACGTAGGATGTTTCACCCTGGGCGAGGGTTAGGAGGTCCTCGTGCCCGCAGATCAAACATGCACTTTACTAGCAGTTCCACTGGTGGGCTCTCATCTTCACAGAGCTCATCATATTCTCCAAGCAATAGGGAAGCCATGGATCCCATAGCTGGTAAGTCCTATATCATTCACAACAATTGTCTTGGCACCTTTTTCTTTGCAAGGAAAAGGCTCTAATTTGAACGCACCAAAGTACCAGTCAGTGCCCCTGTAGGCATTCTTTCTGTAAATATTTTCCATATCATTCTTTTTAAAGGCAGAGGAAGTAGCAAGCGCTGACTAGTGTCCTTGTCCAGTTGCTTTATTTTCATCTTCCGTTAACGGCTCCATTTGAAGCTCTAACGCCAAGGCATGTGTGTGTTAATACTGCAGGATGCAAGGATATCCTCCTGTTCAGTTCATAAGGTAATTGAAGTTCACTTGTGAAATTAATTGGACGCTATCCATTTGGACACTACACTGTAGCGTGTGCCGTCTTTCGGATGAGATGTTAAACTGAAGTCCTGACTCTCGGTGGTCAATAAAGATCCCCGGGCATCTCTTGATAAGAGTAGGGAGTCCCGGCCCAATTTCCCCCCTCAGCCTTTACCTTGGCCTCCAAATTGTCCCCATGTATGATTGGCTTGCACTTGCTCTGTGATGGACTGGCGCCCCGTCCAGGGTGTACCCTGCCTTGTGCTCGTAGCTTGCCGGGTAGGCTCCAGCTTCCCGCGATCTTTGAGGTGATGGCACATGAATTGAAAAAGATGAATTCCAGTTGTATTTATTGTATCACCGTTAGATAAGTGATAAAGGCACGTGTTTAAAGATGCGTGCACTGTGTGCACCCTGGCTTGTTGGTAATGTAAAACTAAGTAAGGGATTTACATTTGGAGCACTGTTTGATAATCTGAAACTGCACTCAAAGTACAAAATACAGACTGCAAAACCAAATGAAATTAATAAATCCACTTGACATATAGTTTTATAATGAGCAGTTTACAAAGATATAATGTGTCCTTAGCACACTGGTGCTGCTGCGAGCTGCATGCCGTCTTAATCCGTTTTCCATTTATATTCACATGATGGAAGTCATTCATAAAGGAGTTTAATTTAACCTTAACCTGCTGTGCTTAAAAGGTAGACATCCCCTGATTACAAGCTTGGTATGTCAATGAATATAAAGCTTATCAAGCGTTAATGAAGCAAATTAAACCTAAGGGCACAGTTCAAAACATGCATTTCAGACTAATATATGTAGAGTATTAAATATTGTATAGTCGTCTTCAACTTAGGGCTCAGAGTACTTTAACTTTTCAGAACCTGTTGTCTTCTGTTTTAGTAGTGTGTTGCAGCCTTCCTTAATCATTTGTTGCGGATACCAGCAGCAACACAAGAAATATTATATTCAAAAAGAATTGGTCAAAATCATGTACAATTTCCTTGAATTTCAGACTTAGATCTGCCTGAACAAAACCGTATTGTTTAAATTTCTAGGAATTATATAAAACAATATGTAATGAACACATTTATGAGTTGTACCTCTGATTGGAGTATGGAAATCTATGAATGCTGGCAGCATGTCTTCTTCCACATGTCGGTATCCACATTAGAAAATGTCTTTGCAGTCGATGCAATTTTGGTCCTCCAAAGTAAGCTTCTTGGAATTGTTTGGACACCTTTGTCCTATTTTTTGATATGATCATGTTCCAGTCACAGGTCTTTGCACATTTGCTTTAGGTTTAGAGCAGATATAAGGATTAACACAACAAGAGATAAGAATCTTTAGTAAATGTAAATATTAACAAGTAGCTTCTCAGGTTTTCACAAGGGATCTTAATCTGTAATACGTGGATGATACCAATATGTAAATAAAATGGAGTCAAGAACGGGGAGTTTTAAACCCTCTTTAATGTCAACTGTAAAACAGATTTTGGGTGTATTTTTATATTTTTGAAATGAAGGAAGACATTAAAGTTGCCATCTTATACCATCAAAGATGGCATTTCTGACCCTTTATTAAAGGAATTTACTCTGCACTCTCAGTGGGCAACGCTATAATTGGACATTGTTTTCCCCTCTTGCTTAATTTTTTAAGGCATTTTAAATAAAGGAAAATCAAGCATTAATTAAAAGTTAATGAGTATTTCCCTTTGCAGTTTAACAAGAACACTCATCCAGGTTCTAAAAATAGTTTTCTTAGCATGTAATGACTAAAGACTTTGGGGGGCAAGATGGGATTATGGCCATTTCCTCCATGGTTTCTTTCATACCCGCTGTGATGGACCATTAACCACAAACAGCGAAGCTGAAAGACTTACTGCAGAGGTTTTCTGATGGGGAGAGTTATCCTGCTTTGACAAGTCCTTGAAGTTGGCAGTAATATCCTCAGCTCTGGCACAGTGTGGATAACAAGGTGCAGACAGAGGTTAAACAGTTTTTGATGTAAAATACTGTTGGCCTTTTCCGTTCATTATTGAATGCATAGTCAGACTTTATACACTGTCAATACTGGTAATGTGCAACAGCTGTTTTATATCCCTGTCATCTAAACTCACTGTTTTGTGACGGCATTCACTTCAGGATTACCTGGAATCAAGGAGACATTATTGCCACTATGAATTTAATATATTTCATGTCTTAAGAAAGCAATAGCAGTGTTTCTTTGAGTGATTCAACTTGTGCCAGTGGGTAGGTTAGGTTATTTCTGAGTTCTCATGTCTTTTGGAGTGCCTCATGTCAGGTTTCCTTTGATGTACTCAGAAAGGTGCTTGCTATACTGTTGCTGGAACAAAATACAACTGGCTTATAGTTACCTTGAATAAAAAAAACAGTCATATCGGAAAGTGCTATCCGTTTGTGACGGTGTTCTAGTAATGCCTTTCTGTGATCTTTGCAGAGCTTCTATCTCAGTTGTCAGGGGTGAGACGCTCGGCAGGGGGGCAGCTGAATTCTTCCGGCCCCTCAGCCTCTCAGTTACAGCAACTGCAGATGCAGCTGCAGCTGGAGAGACAGCAGGCGCAGGCGGCACGGCAACAGCTGGAGTCGGCGCGGAACGCGACGAGGCGCACCAACACGAGCAACATCACCACCACCATCACGCAGTCCACGGCAACGACAAACACCACCACCACGGAAAACAATCAGCAGGCCACCCAGAATTCTCAGTTTCTCCTCACAAGGTAATTTGCGTCTGGCGCACACGCAGCACCAAGGAAAACGATTTTGCCAAGAGTGTGAATATCCAAGTCTGAAACCCTTTAGTCGCAGTCTGGTTAAATAAATCTTTTTGCGTTCAGTGTACAGTGGTATTTACTTGCTTACCCTCTCCATAATATCGATTGTCCTTAAACCTGTCATGAATTGATGCTAATTATCATGGAAAATTGAATACAAGCGTGTTACTTTCGTGTGTCCAACTATACGTAGTTTTTTCCATTTTTCTGTTCCACTGTGCCGTAAAATGAGCATTGCTGCACATACACATTTTTCAGTTCCCTTTCAATAGCAAGATTTAGACATTACCTCCCTGAGAAGTAAAGTAGTAAACGCATATATAAAAGCTGCCCGCTGTGCCAGAGCAGTCTCATCATTCTAGTAGAATACTACGTGAAGTACAGCTCTTGCTGTAGGTTTTTTCTTCAAATCGCAAGAGACACAATGTTTACTTGACTTGATTACTGCATCTCCTCTGCCAGACTTTCTCTTCTCTTTTTCCCCAATTCCAGAGCCTTATTTGTCCAGGCTAGCTCGGCCCTGGTTCCTCAGTGGTGGTATGATATCCCCATTGAAATCAGAACTGCTCAGTCCCCGGTCATAATTTCATGTCTCCTTAAGACTTATCCTTTTTTAGCCAGTACCTGCAATTCATCTCACGTTGTGGTGAGCTTTAACCGATACTGCACTCTGTTGAACGGCCCTCCTTTTTTTACTGCAATTATGATTCTTGCCTGATTTACTGATTTTAGATTTTTACTCTGTGCTACACAGGCATTGTGCTTCAAACAAATCTGCCTCTCTTTTCTTCTTGGTTCTTGTATTTTTACAGACAACGGCAGATCAACAGTTTCCCCTGCGTTTCTGTCGCCTCTTGAATTAATCAAGAAACAATTTAGGCTCGTTGTTTGTTAGTTTGTAAATGTCTGGCTTCCATTCGTTCATCAGGTAGTTAACAGATCTTCCTCAGGATAGCTGTGGACAGTGCTTGGCATGCCTGGGTCTATAACATGCCCAGCAAGCACTGCTTTGTGATTTCTGCTTAGCTTATGGTACATTCTTGCAGAGATTTTTCTCTTTGATGAGCATTTTATGTCAGTCTCTGTGCCTTTCCTAGCCAGAGGTGAATGTCAACTGGACGGAGTCCAGCTATCTTTGCAGGCCCCAAACGTGTCAGCCTTGTACCCCTGAACCCCCTCCCAGAAGTATGTCCTGGCCTACAACACTTCCTCTCAGAGCTGAAAGGAGCTAATGTAGCAGAGCTAGTTCGGATATGGTGGTGTCGGCGCCCTCACTGCGCATAGCAGGGACGTCAGCTACCTGGGCTGAGGGAGGTCTCCTTTAGCTCATGTGGCTGGTTCCCTGTTGCATTACGCCGGAGACCCAGGTTCGCGCCCCAGGTGCTGCGGGACGGAATGGGTGGCGGAGGGGACGAGCCGCGCGGAACCAATATGGTCACACTAATATGCACAGCCATCAATGTAGTGACTTATTTAAACCATCCAGAAGGTCTGCAATCCCAAATCAAATCAAGTAAAAATAATATCCAGAGAGATTAAGCCAGTGGCTTAGAAGATAAAGATTTAATAAAAGATACTCAGAAGTCGAGCAGATTAAATTAAACAGCATGGTGTTGATAGGGGTCTTCTTGTCCCATGTCCTCTAGGTTGAACGACCCGAAGATGACGGAAGCAGATCGCCAGTCCCTGGAAAGTGAACGGGCAGATCGCAGTCTGTTTGTCCAGGAGCTTCTCCTCTCCACTTTGATGCGGGAAGAAAGTTCCTCCTCAGACGAGGACGAACGGGGGGAATTCGCCGACTTCGGCGCTATGGGATGTGTAGATATTATGCCTTTAGATGTTGCTTTAGAAAACCTAAATTTAAAAGAAAGTAATAAAGGAAACGAGCCTCCACCACCTCCTCTTTGATGACATCCCACTCCGCAGACAATGTCCTCTGTGCTGTAACTGCCAATGAAAGTGGACAACAACTATTTTTGGGTTTGTTTTGGTGATTGTAATTTCAGGTCTGTCACTCTTGTTACATTGTGTACATTCATAAAGGAGCGAGAGAGGAAAAAAAATGAAATATATATATATAAAAAGATAATCAGTTCCACATAACTAATTTTTACTTCTAGCAGGTAAACTTAGGTAGCAGTGCCAGAGGCAGATTCTGCTTCCTGTTCCTTGACATGCAAAAGGCTCTCCTAATAAATACTCCACATTCAAACTGAAGAGGAAACAAAAAATTGAAAAAAAATCTCTAATGAAGCTGCTGTGTGTATTTATGAATATTAATGAATAAAAACTGCTTGGATGGTTTACCATAACTACTGCATGAGGTTTTTTGCAGAGTGCATGAGTTTTAATGACTTTGTCATTAAAAAAAAAGGAAATAATCCCAAAGCTTTCTTTAACTATTTTTTAAGGGTTCCCTGCAAAGGATTTTGAAACAAACCTAGCAAAAACAAATTGAGGGACATTTTGATGGTGTTTATTTTCCCAACCTGCAGTAAGCTTAAAGAGGAGCAATGCAATGCATTTGTTTTACAGCACGTTTCTAAGGCGAGCTTCTGTGTCCTTTTTCTTCAGTGTAACATTTGTTGTGTGACTGCTTTTCTCCGACGTTAGTCCCAGAACATGTACGTCAGTTCTTTCAGCGCTTCTGTTCGCCAGCTGAGGATCTGTATTTTTGGGGGGGAGGAGGCATCAATGGTTGACCTGAGAACTGCTGCAGAAATCCCCTCTGGAGGCCATAGAAGAAATCTCCTACGCATTTGAAAAAAGCAACTTGCTTCTGATATACTTTTTTCTTATATTGTGATGTTTTAGTGATATCAAGCTGTTTGAACACCGGGTGTAGTTTTACTCATTTATGCACTGTACAGAAGACGAGACCTCTGAATATTATTCATCTTGTTAGTTTTTTTTAACTTGTTTCCTGACTTCCTGCCTCTCCTCAGATGCATACACACATTGTTTAGGTTTCTTTTCTGTGTTGTGGAGTTTGTTTTTCATATCAGGAGAGCCTGAGATTTAAACTACAACCATTGTGTTCTTTATATTCTAAAAAAAATGTTCTGATTTACTCTATGCTAACATTAGCACCTTTTTATTTATTCTGATTTTCTTTTTGAAGTGAGTTTTTTAAGCCTTTTGTTGGAATCATGCCACCTACATGCCTATACTATTAATCCTTTATGTAAAATACAATGAGATGTATATTAAATTTGTGCGTAAACTTTCATAATGGTTCTAGAACAAGGGCGGACTTTTTTTTAATGTAAATTTAGAGTTCAACAATAAAAACTGCGCACAGCTTTTGATGAAATTATCACAAGACCTGTTATCGTGTTTCTCACCGTGTCTGCTTTGCTTTTTCCCAGTGCCTGTAGTCATGCCATGTGATGATTTTCTGAGAAGGTCGGCAGTTTTACTCTTCAGTTAATCGACTCTGCACACAGCCGCTCTTTTTTAAAGCATTAATGTTGCTCAGTGGTACTTATTGTGTGGAGTTTCTTTAAAACTGCTACAATGAATTTTGTAAGCGATTGGCACTATTTTGATTCAAGATGTTTCCTCAGTTCACATCTGCTATGAATACATTGACTCAGTAAGATGAACATCAAAAAGGTGTTTGTCTTTTGTATGTTCTGAACATCTAAAGTAGGTACAGCAAGGGCAGTTTTGCCACACTTTTCGATAAAGCAATTCATTCTCTATTCTAGGAACTGATTTTTTCGGGGCTAACAAGATTTGAATCCCAAAAATTCCCTTTTCTGTTTTTGACCATAGCAGGGCATGTTATCGTGGCTTCTGTAGGTGCTGCAAAACTGTTTTTTTTTAGTTTAATTTTCATTTAAAATTTGTGATTTTAATTTTAACTATAGGTTTATATTTTTATGATTGCTGTACATTTCCAGGGTTCTGAAAATTATGTTGAGTTTCAGTCTTGAGTTGTCATTTTAGGAGAATCTTTTGTGATAATACTTCTCCGCGTTCCTGGAAAGACCAAAGAATTGGTTGTGTTCTGGATCACAGCTGTTTATTAATTTCTTCTGATTTAAGCATGCACTGTTTTTGGGACAATACACAAGCATTAGTTATTTTTATGTACAGAACCTAATTTGAACCTTTTAGAACTGCCTTAAATAAAGAAAAATAATGCATCACTCACATCTTTACCTTTTTTAAAAAAATATTCGTTTCTCGTGTTCTTCCATCTTATAATTCGCCTTTACATCAGCCAGTACATGGATCTGGAGACAATGGGTTTTCCTGAAAAAAGGGTTCTGCCCAGCAGAGCTTGTGGAAAATGTTTTCTAGGTCTGCCCTTTTCATTTTGAAGATGGAAGTGGTTTCTGCAAAAAGTCAATTTTTGGAGTCAAAGTTTACTGATGCCAGTCTTGATTTTGATGGTCTAACAAACTGTTGTGAAGCAGCTTTTAAAGGTAAGTGAAAGACATGAAATTGAATGCGCCCAACTTTTCTCTTCAGTACAAGAACACCTGCCTGGATTTTTTTTGTAGTATTACAAGAGGAGTCGGAAGGGGGATTGATCATGGTAAAGGATGCAGAAGCTAATGGATGGAATGACATGTTTCTCTGCTAAGGGGTTGTAATACTGTTGCCTGTCAGATTAAAATAAAGGTTTGTCCTGTCTTGAGCAGATTTGGGAAGCTTCATGCTAAAGCTCACTGCTAATAGATATTGACTGAGCCTTCTACATCAGGCATTGCTGAAATAATTTAGATTTACTAATTGGCTTGACTGATTCCTGGCTCTTTTTTGGCTCTTCATTTTTGTTTACATTTGGATTGTACTGTATCCGTAAATTAGTAATGGTAACTGTTTTAGCCAGTATGTGGTTGTGGACCAAATAATCATCATTTGACTTATTTGCATCCCATATAAGAAGCACATTGCCAATATTGATCAGTACCGTATATCCAGATTTCAAAGAGCAGGCTAAAGCTGGTAGTTCCAAGATCATTTTGGGAGCACTTCAAAGCTGGCTGCTTGGTGTCACAGAATGAAGAGGATGAGACCCTGTCCAATGAGGCTTTCAGTTCAGGAGAATCGAGTGTCCTCTTACTGGAAATATTTGATCAGACCTTCCTGTGATGTGAGATCTTGTGTAAGATGCACCATTTTCTTGAAATGTGCCCGGTTAGTAATACAAAAATGGCAGTCTGTTTTAATCTTCAGTTTAAAAATATTCTTGGCTTTTACGGTACCCTTTCAATAAAGTGCAGTCCAATCCATTTCTCAATATTATACATTGCTTTAGTATTTTTCTTGTACTTTAGGTATACTTCAGTTGTAACACTATTGTGATGTAGTACTTACTGTTCCTGTGCCTTTTATAGTCCTGTCCACTGTTTTTTTATAGCTTGAGAATCTGCTTTGACTGACATTTTGTGGCTTTGTTTCAAATAAAACAAGCCTGAGGTTTTTGGTGTTTGCAATTCTTCACAAGATGGTTTCAAAGCATGATCTAAGAGGGCCAAGGACTGGAAAGCCAGCAAACATGTAGGAGGAATTAGTGGTCAGATAATATTTCATATCGACTTACATCTGTGTCCTATGCACATCTATTCGCATTGTGCTGCAAGTGTGGCACTGCCCATTCTGGCACAAGATCTTCGTCTGTGGCATCATCTTATTTTGTTTTAGCACAGTAGTATCATCACCCCTACTATGGGTGCTTTCTCTGGATGAGCACTGTTCTGTGCTTGCAAGTATACACTTTTCCTCTCGGAGTCCAGGATCCTGTGTTGCAGCTACCATGGCGTTGTCTAGACACTTTGTAATTCTCTCCAGGAGTGTCTGCTGCCATGAAGCGTGCACAGTAGCTGATGTGGTTTCTTAAGGGATTTAGCACAAGGCTACAGGGAAACATCAAAGCCTCCCAAAGTACAGCTGATCTGCCTCCATGTTTCGCAGAGGACATGGCATTCTCTGTGTAATCTTTGTTATTGGTCCAGGAGTTCAAAGAAGTCAGCACACTTTATAAGATCACAAACTGTTGATGTGACATTTTCAGAGTTTTCTGGATGTCAGCAAATGTCAAGCTCTTTATTTTAAGTTGATTCTAAGTGAGACTTCTTTCACTAAACCCTGCAATGAAAATTACTCATGCCGCTGATGTCACACTTTTTCCAGGGTAGGTACTGTATCCTGTCAATGCCAAAGATAAAGATCTTTAAAAGTTATGTGGATGTGTACCATCTGTTAAGAGGAAAGCTATATTGATTGTTCTCATCCAGTGTTGAAAGACTGATGATGATTTGTTCTGTGTGAGCCATGCAGATCAATAACAGATCCTTACTGTTAGTCTTAGTGTAGTGGGTGTTTTTGCCTTCTCTGTGCCTAATCCCATCTCTTAAAACAAGCCCTTTCAAAATAATGGTTTTATTAATTACATAAACAGGCCTACTTATTTGTAGATCACCTACTGTACATCTGTGAAAGATCTAGAAATAATTCTGAGCTACACGTTCCCTTTGTTTTCAAGTTCCTTGATCACAATACCATTTATTGATATTTAAATATGTTCATGTGTTAAATGTGTTACATGCATGGCTTTTACTGAGATAAGGTTTTGGTGCCATATTGTAATTTCATCCCCTGGTTTGAACAACTACAGGTCATTGGTAGTTTGCCTGATAATAAACCCAGTACAAATTGCAGCTGCTGCTAGATTATTTTGGTTTTTCTCTCTGTCTCTTTCTGGACACAGTGCCCCAGAGCTCAAGTGCATCTCCATCAATTCTCAAATTCTTTTGAGTGGAGCAACAAGCATCCATTCATGTGCGTGACCATTTACTTAAGGAGTGTTCTAGACATTCACTTGAAGCATCTGAAACTGTTGCTGCAAGTTAAGCATCAAAGCTATGGAATTCGTTTGCAGTTTTTTAAAATGTGCATTAATACGAGTAGTAACTTGAGCTTTTTAGTTTTTTAAGTTTGCAACAATATAATAAAAGTTGTTACGCAAAATAAAATTAGTAATGTTTTCATAGCTCTCTTCTTTTTCTGCTAGTTTCCATTAGCCACTCATCTAATCTGATAGATTTAAGTTTATTTTTACGTTTTAAGACAAACCTGCAAAATCTGCTGATTTTAAGTTTGAGTCACATTATTTCCATAAATCTCTGTTAATTGTACCATTCATAAACATAAGGCTATGTGTTTTTGGATGTTGTCTTTTAGCATAGCCTGAAAGCTCAAACTGAAGAGCAAGATCTTAAGGTAACATAATTTACTGTAAAGTTCCGCAAAAACTAATGAGTGCACAAATATTCAGACACATGACTCAGTATTTGGTGAACCTTTGGCAGTAAAAGGTCCTACTGATTTTGCAAACTTGGTGTAGTTTTTGCCCATTCTTCTTAGCAAATTTACTCAGGCTCTCTAAAGTTGCTTGGGGAATCACCCTTGGACAGCAGTTTCCAAGTCTATCCACAGATTCTCAATAGGACTCAAATCAGGACTTTGAGTAAGCCACTCAACAAAGTAGTTACTAATGAATTACAAATGCATAAATCACTCCAGTGTAACTTTGGCCTCATGCCTTGGATTAGTATCCTGACGAAGGTAACTTTTTAAAGATTTATATTAATAACAGTCTTGACAGGTCCAAGTCCATGCTGATAAGAAGAAAAACTACAGTTTAATATAATGATACAACCTCCATGGTTAACAGCAGGGGTGGTGTTGACTGAGTAATGCACTACAGTATGTTGTGTTTGCATCAGATGTAACAGTTTGCGTTTAGATCAGAAAGTTTCAATTTTGTTTTATCTGACCTCAAAAACGTCTGTCCTATGTTTTGTGTCAGATGCTTTGTTGCAAACCCCATGCAGGATCTAAGACTTTTTTTTTTGTTCTGTTGACATATAGACATTATCTCCCATCACACAAACTGAATTCTGTATGTCTCCATTTGCTTCACACTGGCTTCCCACCCAAGATTCCTCCTTGTGCAGCTGCTCAGTTGTGAGGGAAGGCCTGATTTATTCAGCGTCTAGCAGTCTGTTGCTTCGGGATCGACTTCGCCTTGCATAAAGAGATAATTACTATTAATTGCATCAAATTAACTTTCTGTCTGAGAGACATGACAGAGAAAGATTATCTTGTGAACCACTATTATTGCACACAGACACAGGCCGTTCAACGAATTGTGTGGCTTGTTAAGATCATTTCGTGCCGCTAACGTAATTTAAGTTTGTCACAGCAAAATGTTTGCATACGTATTCAATCACAGCTTCCATTTTACTTTGAATGTGTGGAGTAAGTTGTGTATATGACAAATATCAATTGTTATTTCAGAGTGTCGTGACTAAGCTTTAACGTAACAAAATGTGAAAACTGCATGCCTGAATACTTTAGAAAGCCACTGTGCATTTATCATAAAGATAAATATGTTGAACTTTCACCTTAATAGTAGTAACTTTCAGAAACTATGTTGCCTTAAATGGTCAGATCATGTGTCACCAGACAAGACTACAAATGTCCCTTTCTTGTAACCCATCCACAGATCGCTGTCATCAGAAGGTTAATTGCATTCTTTTTTAACTAAAAAAAGGATTCCCTCCTATTGGGCAGTTGCTGCAGGTCTTACTTTTAAATTCTTGCCCAGAAGAGGGCGACATAGAACTCAAGTTGCTACATTTTAAAACCGCCTAGTAAACAATTGTAATTGTTATAATAATTGTTACAGCCATGCAGGGGTGAGATACAGGACTGCATTCCTGTTGTTGTATAAAGTACAGTATTTTGACAGAATGTTTAGTAGATCAATATTGTGCTTTACTATTGGCTACAATATGATAAAAAAAATAATAAGTGCTGAAAAATGTCCTTGAACGAAGCATTAAATATTGATCTAGTAGTAGATACTGTAAGTTAATCTTTTTATTTTACAGAAACTGTAGTCTAGACAGTCATAATAATTAAATAACTAATATCGGACAGTAATAATAACTTTTCTAAAATAATGTAGTGTAATTGACAATCCAGTTCACAGTTTTTCTTAGTAAACCAATACTGATCATATTTATCAGCAATTGCTTTCCAGCCCTGCTTTACACTATTTGTAGCCCAGCACACACTGTATTCTTCGGTTGTCTGTTGAAGAGCCTGCTTTCTGGACAGATAAAATCTTGAGTCTGGGAATAATACTTTGCTTAACCACATTCATTAAAGGCAACTTCCAAATTGAACATTTCAGGACAATTTCCTCACTTATTTCAGATGCGCTTTATCTGAAACTGAAAAGAAACCTGCACATTCCTGCTGTGTGAAATAATGGAAAGTGTCCTTCATCTGCTTCATTGGAATAAGCTAAACTGGCTGCATGGGGGTATCATTGATTTGTGGTTGGTACTAGTGTGCTGTTGAAATGAGTTAAGTAATAGTATTATTTCAACAGTGTAAGCAAAAGGAAATTGTTGATATATAGTTGAAAGTACTAAAAAAAGGAAACAAAACTGATCAAGACCTACTGGACCTGACACAAGCAAGCTTACCTCTAATGGTAAGAATTGTTGTCAAAAAAGCAGGCCAGACTAGTATTTTATGTCATGAAATTATAAGTTCAAGAAATCATAAATGCCATATCCTATAATGCCATATCCCGGTAATTCAATAGAATATTAAACAACAAATTTCTGTCCCCCCATCCATTAATCACAATTATTACTTTCATTACATCTCACCGTTAAATAAAATGTTAAGTGAAAATAAATTACATTGTTGGAAAGTAAATTTTAAAATGAAAACAGAAGGCATTCCATTAAGAAGATACCCTATCTTATTTCCTCTTACTAAAGGGGTAAAGGCTAAAGGACTCTCCTTTGTAAATATTCTCATTATCTCCACACTTTTATTTAAATGGCTGGATCTTCGATATAATAGCTTCTTTTCCCCCTGCTTTGATAGTTTTTTCCTCCCTCTCTTGGATCATCAGTGATAACTGAGGTAACCGGATAAGGACACTGTGTCCAAGGTCAGCACTGTCACAAGTAGACCAGAAAGCTACAGGAATTCAAGCATGTATTCCACTGAGACTATTCAGAAATGATGCACAGATAATAGGGAGCACAGAAGACACAGGAAGGCAGCAGTAAAGGTGAAGCTTGTGTCAAGTGGTGTATAACTGAAGCGTGTCAGTTCTTTTAGCCTTTGAGAGGCTATTTGGGTCAGAATTAGTGGAACATGTCAAGACTTTTCCAAATATAAAAGGAAAGATTTGTGACAGTGTACCAAGGTTGTGCGCACACTAATAAAGCCTCAGTAGCAAACTCTTCTGTTTGAGTCAAGTGGTCAGGTAATAACCAGTAAACAAGTATAAAACAGTAGAGAAAGTTTGCCTAGAGGGGCCTGACATTTGTCACAGGATGCTGATCGCTAGCTTTTCACAGTGGCTTCCTGAAGTTTGTTCTCAACTTTGTGGCATTTTTTGAGAACCGATCAATCAGCATATTAATATTATATATTGTATATTATTATAAATATGAATAATTATTGTAATTATTGTAATTACAAGTATACTAGTGATTTGTCACTAGTGATTGTCCTCACTCAAAGGACGGGTGACATTATTTAACATGAATACCTACTTGTATATGTGTATATGAAATCAGACTTCAGGATTATTCATGCAGTAATTTGTGCTGTATATTCAGTTTTGGACTATGAAAATGGAAGGTATATTATTGAAGTGATCGTTAAAATGAAAGGGAAAAAAAGGCTATATAAGTAATGTTTGGTAAAATTCACCAAGACCTTAAAAGCTCTCAACAAACAAACGGCTGGGTAAAAGAGTAATACTGAAGCAGCAGTGCCTGGGCTGATAAAATGGGTTAATGAGTTCATCTAGTCTTTTTAAGGACTTGGTGAGATTGAGTTTACAGGTCATGCGGTGGTTAAATTGTAGTCATAAGCTCCAGAAATCAAATCTCAACCATTTCTATAGGTTAGTTTGACTTATTAGAATAATTAAGCTTATTAACATCTTAGCATCAAGATTTACAGTATAGTGTAACTTCAAGCCTCCCTACAATTATAAGGTTCAGTCAGAAAACCGCCTGAAATGGGTTGGAGGACATTGGATTTATTTTATCTGTCCCCTATTATTTTAGATTTAAATTTCAATTGTAAACAACTGCAACAAAAAAACAACAACATTCCAGGAACAGTCTTTTATGTTTTATGTTGACTTTTTGCACCTACTGTAAAACTGCCTCCAAATTATTAAAAAACATAATTTTCAAATGATGGTAATTATTATTTATTTTTAATCACATATGCATATCCCACAGGTTCAAGACCATTAATTAACTTTTACTGATTCTCCTACAGGTGTATTGTTCTTCATTTCATCATTGTAAAATAAGATACTTAAAGTCCTTTAGAGTATTATCTAGGGGCAGCACGGTGTTGCAGTATTTAGCATCGCTGCCTCACATTGGGGCTGTGTATGTATGTTCTCCCCATGTTCAGTGGGTTATCTACAGGTGGTCTGGTTTCCTCCAACAACCGGAAATCATATTGGTAGATAAATTGGATTCTGGGAATATTGTCCCTGGTGAGATTGTGTGTGTCAGGCTTGCAATGTACGATGTACCATCCAGGATGTATCCTGCCTTGTACCTGTTGCTTGCTGGGATAGGCTTTAGCTCTCCTGCAACCCTGAAAGGCTTATTGATCCAAAGATCTTATCCAGCCAGTTATGGAAGGATCACAGAGGATCATCTTCAATAACATGGCTGGTCAGTGTGCTCCAACCCTTTGTGTAAAGAAGTGTTACCTGATTTCAATTCTAAGTGCACTAACTCATCAATTTCAGTTCTGCCTTTGGGTCTACATTTAATTGTTGCTGTTAAAGTAGTCCCTTTGGGATACGTTTGTTAATACTTTTCAGGATACAAAAAAAAATTGAGCTTCTTATTTAACCTTGCTTTCACCAAGGATTACTACATATATAATAAACTCATGGTTTACCATATACCACTTCACCATTAATATTACAGGTTATAAAAGTTAAGGGATTCTACTGATTTAAGTTTTAAACAGATGTTATTTTCATAGTGTAGCAAGGTAATGGAAGTTAAACTAGTTTAAAATGTAGAAACCATGGTAAATATACATTGGAAAATTTGAAATGCACTCTGGGAATCCACCAGGAGTGAGTTAAGGACTTAATATATTACTCTACATATCCTGTTAACTTGAGAACAGGTGCTGGTCATTGGGATTTATTATAGTATCAACTAGTATCAAGTTAATATGTTGTTATTAATAAACAGAAATCATTGGACTCAGGCCTGGAAGTGATTTGATTTTTTCAAGGAAAAAATACAAATTAAGAAGCTAAAGAAAAAAGAAACCTAAACATTTACATACAGTGCTACAAAATGTGTTTAAAATGAACATATCGTGTTTAAATGTTAAAATGATGTATGTGTATTCACCAATTCCATGTTTTGCTGGAATTCCCAAAACAATATACATTTTGTGTGCAACCAAAATATGTACTGTAAACGTTTTCTTGCCAAATGAAAAACAACATTGAAATACTAAATGGGTTTATCCCAAGCAGCTTAAAATTCCATTTCTAATGCATCTCATAAGTACTTGTATGGATTTCAGTAATGTAAATACTTTTAAATCTGTTTGTTCACTAGTGAGTCTCCTGCTCAATAAATAACAAGGCGTGTTGTAATTTAAGCACAATGGCTTGTTTTGAATATTGGATGGTTAAGCTGTAACAGTTGCCATGCCACTGGACTGTTTTTAACCTTCTTGGAAGGTAAGACAGGAAGTGGTGGAAGACCAGGAAGTGGTGACCTCACTTTCGCCTGTCACAGTTAAGAGTAAATAAAACGTTGAGTGTCTGCGATACTTGGAAAGTGGTTAGATGATCAGGTGTAACAGATCTTGTGTTTTTTTTCCATTCTTCACAGAACAATGTGAACAAGTGTTTTGGATATATGGTCCCAAGACTTTTAGTCATGAATCTTTGGTGTAGAAAAGTATACATCGCTCCAAAAATGACTATGTGACTACACTGCTCATACTGAGCCCATTAGGGTAACATAATTTCCCAGGATGTTTCATGAGATCCATAAAACGTCCTCAGAGGAGGAGGCTGACCATTTGGCACAGTGGGTTGAGCTCATGGGGGTGAGAGCTGTTACTGTAGTACTGAAACCCAGTATTGTATTTACCTTTCCCATTTGTCACCAGGATCCCTAAAGAGATCACCATCTTGAACATGTACTGTACATATTAGTAAATACACAAATTTAACAGTATTGTTTATAACTTTCTTTCCCTGTTCCTTAACAAACAAAAACTAAATGATACCAAAATACTAACATCTTTCTTTCAAGACCAATATGCATTTCAGTTAGCTATTAGCTGTAAGCCATTTTCCAAGATAAATATAAAAAAGTCTTTTATGTGGATTTTCTTTGTATTTCCCATCTTAGTAGTGAATGTAGAGTTAAAATAAATATCCTTGTGATCACTATAGCCTTGGTGAAACAATCAGTTTACTGTGTAAGGCAGAAAACCCAGATACATCTGACTATGTCTTTATGATAACAATGCTAAAAGATAAAAGTTTTTCCCTGTACTGGAAATTTTGAGCTAGCCATGAAACTAGAAAGGCCTTCAGAACTGATATTGTACTATAGAAGAAGAATGTGCTTGGGGGTTATTTGTACAGAGTGACTGGTGATTGGCTGGCCAAACGTGGGACATGATCGTATACAAAGAATTCAGGTAGAGCGCTGTAATGTAATGCTCTACTCGCCAGGGTATCTAAATCTACTCTGAACAAACTGCAGTATGTCCAAAATTCAGCAGCCAGGATCCTGACCAGGTCTAGTGCAAGTGTTCACATTACTCCTGGAGTCCTTGCACTGGCTTCCGGTCATATTTAGTGTAGACTTTAAAATCCTCATGCTCACCTATAAGGCTCTGCATGGCTTGGCACCTGAGTACCTGTCTGAACTATTATCACCTTACTCCCCACCTCGCAACCTTCGCTCTTCTAATTCTGCCCTCCTTACTGTCCCCCAAGCCCGTCTACATTGTATGGGCGACAGGGCCTTCTCCTGTTATGCCCCCAAGCTCTGGAACTCTCTGCCCAAGGATATCAGAGTCACCTTTTCTAAACTCCTTCAAATCCAGACTCAAAACCCTCTTCTTCAGAAAAGCCTTTACTTAACTGGTTCCATTCTTCACCCCTCTGCTCTTCTTAGTACCACCATCCACGGTCTCATCTATATATTGTAATCGTGTTTTATCTTGTGTATTCTTCTTATTTATTGTTATTGTCATCCTGTAAAGCGCTTTGAGAAGCCACCTTTAAAGGTGCTATATAAAATAAAGTTTATTATTATTATTATTATTTGTCTTTTAGACAGTGCAGTAGCTTGCTATTGTTTCCAGAGGCTTCTTTGACATAAAGTATTATAATTACTGGTAAAGTTCAGCTCCACTTTCGCATAACAGGACATTTTGCATAAGAGAACCAAGCCAGACACTTAGTTGTTAATTAATTTTAATAACAGGGATCAATGCGGTAAGTAAGAAGGCTTCCAGCTGTTGTAGAAGATGACGCAGACTGAATATATGAATATGGCTGTCAGGAATATTAATGACAACAGAAGGATCATAACCAGAAGCCTAATTCACTGTCAGCAAAAAGTAAAAATTGCCACAGTCCAAACGAACTGCAGTTTCATGAGGCCTGAAGAAGAGTGATGAGCTGACAGAGGGGAAATTCGGCTTAATTAATAATATATCTACAGTATATAGAGCTGCTCTGGTTATAGCCAAAGGAGGGTGGTTGCAGTGACACAGCAGAATGTGGAACTGCTTGAAGGGCTTTGAGACAGAACAAGACAATTCAAAGGCAGGGTCAAGGAAGGTGTCAGGCAGCCTTCACACTAACATGAGACAGTCTGCGTTGAACAAGGGAACATGATTGATTGATTTATGATGGCAGTCACTCTTTCCCCTCAAGAATTGTACAAAGGGTTTTCAAAAACATACAACAGAAATTAAAAATAGTCAGTTCCTGCAGTCAGAAGAGGGCAATGTCATCTCTGTTTTTCACAGTTGTGTTCTGTTGTTAGGGCCATAATGTATTTTTACTTGTTTGATTTGTGTTTGTTTTTCTCTTCTGTTTAAAATGTATTCCTTTTCTTAAGTTTGGTTTGTGCCTTTAGACTGCAACAAGGTGTATAATCGATTCATGAAAAGGTAACAATCAGGAAAAGGGAGATATGCTATTTTTCTTTTTCAAAAACACATCCAATAAATTTGTGTAAAACATTTGCCTTATTAAGATTAAATACATCTGTGGGTGAAAAATGCTGCTGTAATTGCCTCACTCATTAAAGAGTATTGGATTAAAAATAACTGCATTGTGCCGGGAGCAATTGTTTGCAAAGACAGCAGCCATATCACCCTGCAACTCACAGCTGGCAGTCCACTGAAGCTAACCAGCTGGGAGTCTGGTTAGTGCCTGGATAGAAGACCTCCTGGGAAAGCTAAGGTTGCTTCTGGAAGAGATATTAGAGGGGCTAGTAGGGGGCGCTCACCCTGTGGTCTGTGTGGGTCCTATTGCCCCAGTATAGTGACAGGGACACTCTACTGTAAACAGGCGCCGTCCCTTTGGATGAGATGTAAAACTGAGGTCCTGACTTTCTGTGGTCATTAAAAATGCCAGGGTGTTTCTCGGAAAGAGTAGGAGTGTTACCTTGGTGTCCTGGTCAAATTTCCCATAGGTCCTTACCAATTTGTGGCCTCCTAATAATTCCCATCTATGAATTGGCTTCAATATTCTGTTCTCCTCCCCACTGATAGCTGGTGTGTGGTGAGCGTTCTGTTGCACTATGGCTGCCGTTGCATCATCCAGGTGGATGCTGCACATTGGTGGTGGTGGAAGGGAGACCCCATTTCCTGTAAAGCGCTTTGAGTGGAGTGTCCAGAAAAGTGCTATATAAGTGAAAGCAATTATTTTATTATTAAATTCCTCAAAGGGCAAGTAGAGGAAGTGATAAGAAAGGGTCTGGCCAGGTGTGATGTTTATGAGTATATTGGAATTAATTGGCAGGGGCTCAGTGACACCTGCGGCCTCCTGGTTTCTACCAGGCATGAGTCACTGCTGGTGAGGGAGGTGCCAGTGCTGAGCCCCCGGGATGGGGTTGTATTGCCTGTGACTGTTAAGAAAGGATCAGGTCGAAGCTCGTTTAGTCATGTCTGCCCATATCCTGTCACAAGAAAGGATTCAGGAGTTGAGGATACAAAAGCCTACACAGCTTTCACTCATAAACAACATTGCTCTATAAATAACTTTAACAAAACAAGCTAATGTACCCTAATAATCTTTTTTTGTAATGGCAACCTAACGTGAGCAATTTTCATGTTTTTCCTTTTGCAAGATTGATACCAGGCACACAACAACAGCACAACAGACTGTAAGCCCATGCTAGAAAAAATCCACACTCCCAAAATTAAACTTGCCTTGTTTTGTTCAGCTATGCGGAAAATAGTCATTTCCAAATAGGTTCTAGTTCACAGAAGCCGATTTCCAGGTTCCATTTCACAGCTGAGCACAAGCGTATATCCAATAAAATTGAAAGGGAGTCTTGGGTCTCAAAAGTGTGCATATGAAGGCCTTTTAAAAAAAAACTGTGTTTATCAGAGCTTCTCTGATACAAGCACATTTCAGCAGCAGGTGTGTCTTTTCTGGGAAGCGTTAAAGGACTTGTCTTGGCATCTCTCATTAACACCTCTCCTAGGCAGTCAGATCCATGGCGTTAACACATCTTTATTAAGACAAAACATACCCTTTAGCTCTCTTCAGCCCAACCGGCAGTAGGTACTGCTTGTTTTCTCAGCAGAATTAGTTCATTACATGAAGTTCTATGAAGATCCAGCAAGTAATAGTAAAGGTCAGCTGTGTAAAAATACAACATGAAGGTCAGGAAGACATATGGCAAAGGACCTCTGGCACCGGATAAATGATTTTATTAATAGGTGATTCGACAGCATGCTCGCAGCTAACAGCTGTCACTGCTATGCAGATAATGTTAGTCTAATATTTTCTTTTTCTCATGATGTTATGTATCTTTAGCCAAGTCCATAGCTTAATCAATATGACTTATTTATTCTATTTAGTGCTTTGTTACATTTGAATGATACATGTATTTGCATGCTACATAATACTTTATTAATGGTTTAGTTTATTCAGCTGCTGCTAAACGTATTAATTTCTTAATTTAAACTATTTTTAGTAAATGGCTCAGTAGTTGGAAGTGTTATACTATTTTAATTAGTTTGCAGGTTTAAGCACATGGCTATGGCAAACAACATTCTGTTGCCCTAGGATTGTCTCCAATAATAGACTGATTCAAAGCTTTTTGTATACATTATGTTTGTTGTCGTGTTGGTGTACAATTTTATTATTTGCCACAATGATGTTTAATGAAAAGTTTCCTCACAATTGATTTCCAGAAGGCTTTGGAGAAAATGAAGAGCAATTCTAAGCACCCATAATTTTACTTACCAAGTCGGTCCCTCTCACTTTTGTGTCTTAGAATTCAACTCTGTATAAAATTATGTATACTGATTACAAAAATATAAAAATATACAGTACAATAATAAAAGTTATAAAGACTCAATCAATTCAAGGATTAAATGAATCTGTGGTATCTTCAAGTACACCAAAATAATTTATTTTGCTAGAAAATCTGATTCTAATCAGTGGTAACCAGCTACTCTATGTAGAAATTAATGTGTAACAAGACATAAGTCAGGAATTTGTAAAATCATATACATTCGTGCTTGAAAGTTTTCTGAAGCCTTCAAGGTGGTCATTATTTTAGATATTATATGAACCTGAACTCTTAATGGATATATAGAATGAATATCCTAAATTAAGACTTCCCACACATAAAAAAATAATTTTAACTCATAGATTATTAGACTGTGATATTTAACAAATCACCAGATATTCTTGTGTGCAAAAGTAACTAACTTGTGGCACCTCCTTTAGCAGCAATAACTTCCCACAGTAACCAATTATCACTCTCTGACATCTTGCTGGAGGGATTTTTCCCCACTCCTCTTTACAAATCTCCCCCAGCTCTGTGAGGTTTGAAGGATGTCTTGCATGAACAGCCCTCTTCAGGTCCTGCCACAGCATTTCAATAGGATTGAGGTCAGGGCTTTGGCTTGGCCATTCCTGGTCATGGAACCTCTTCTTCCTAAGCCAGTCTTTAGTGGACTTACTTGAATGTTTAGGATCGTTGTCTTGTTAAAACACCCACTTTGTGCCCAGCATGAGTTTTTGAACTGATGGCCTGACATTCTTCGCAAGAATTCCTTGATATTTCTCAAAATTAATAATTCCCTCAATGATGTCAAGTTGCCCAGGGCCAGAGTAAAAAAAACAGCCCCATACAAGGACACTCCCACCACCATGCTTGACAGGAGGGATAAGGCTTTGTTGGTGGTAGGCTGTGTTGGCTCTTCGCCAAACATGGACTCTCTTGTTGTGCCCATATAGTTCAATTTTGGACTCATCTGTCCAGGGAACAGACTTCCAGAACTCTTCAGGCTTGCCCAGGTGGTCTCTGGCAAACTTCAGACAGGCAGCTTTGTTCTTTTTGACAGAAGAGGCTTCTTCCTGGCGAGCCTTCCATAGATGGCATTTCTGTTCAGGGTTCTTCTTATTGTTGATCTTTGCACCTCTACTCCAGAGGCAGCAAGGGAGGCTTGTAGATCTCTGGATGTTATTTTAGGATTACCTTTTACCTCTTTTATTATTCTCCTTGTTTGCCTGAGGGAAATTCTAGGAGGACGTCCACTTTGTTAGGGTTGTCATTGTTTTAAATGCCCTCCACCTGTGTACTATTTACCTTACAGTGGATTTATGGAGTCCGAATCTTTTTGAAATGGCTTTATAACCTTGTCCAGATTGATGAGCATCCACTTTTTTTTGCTCAGTTCTGCTGATGTTTCCTTAGTTCGAGGCATGATGCTAGACTCGTAGGAAGAGTAACAGACCTGCTTTCTTTCAATTTATGTTTGCTGACATTTCAGATCTTCAATTTCATTGGTTATCTCGGTTAATTGGTTAACACTGTCATTGACCCACCTGATCCTGCTTTACCTTGATGTAAGTCATAGATCTAAGGGTTGACTTTTGCACCTGCACAATTTCTGTATACTGTATACTGTTTACTGTGTGTATTATTTTGCTACATTGACATTTTCTTTCAAAACACTCAAATTGGTGAATAATTACACAATTAGGAAGTTACAATTTAAAATTTGATTATGCATTTTGTGGTTAAAAACAAAATATCTCAAATTATGCAATGGGTATTTAAGTATATGGGTAGTCAAACCTTCAAGCACGACTAATTATATTCAGATTTAGTATTGAACAGTGTAATTGTCTGAATTGTATTGAATAATTACTTTTAATTCAAAACAGAAATACATAATTTTCTCATAAATAAACTGTAATGACAATAATTATTATTTATCCAAAATGAAGAAATCCAGTATACAGTATAGCAATTAATACTCCATTGACAATATTAGTGCAAATCAGGCATTAAGAAAACTTTATTCAAAACATTTTTATATAAAAGTTACTTTTTATGTTAAAACTTTGTAATTTTTTATTTTGTTCTTAATTAATCAAGACTTATGAGTATTAATTTTGGTAAAAACTGGGGTATTGCTTTCTATATAAAGTCATTGAAATTTTCATAGCTATAGGAAAGCCTCCAAGCAGAGTTTCCAATAATCTTAACTGACCAATGACCATAACAATTAAGTCTCTTCAACACAGACTTGATCCCAAAGTGACAGCCCTGAGGTGACTGTTGTCTAACACACAGGCTTCAGATGGTATAACAGCTGAAGCAGTGGTGTCATCTAGAAGAACCCACTGATGCAGACATGCCTGATATTTTGCTGTAATGAAATGTAGGCCACCTGTATAAAAAGTAAAAGGGGCTGTGCATGTTTTAGAGCTGACTACTTCAAGATATGAACTTGATTAATTGCAGTAAGACTTTGAAATACATTTTTTTCAGTCGGGAATCTGAAATATTGAAGTTGGGCACTGTCAAAACCCTCACTTACCAGGAATGAACCAAGGAGGCAGCTGCAATGGTGAAGTTGGGGTGGAGAAAGGGGGGCTGGTGAAGTTGCACAGAGTTGTGGGCAGCCAGCGAGTATTTATATGTTGGAGAACAGAGATGGAAGATTACAAGTTGACCTCCTCCCAAACTTCTGTTAAGTAACACCATGCGTTTGATTAATAAATGTTCTAAAAAAAAACACCTCAATTTCCATAAGTCAATCAAATCAAACATTTCTGGTTTGAATTCAAGAAGACTGGTCTCAAATGGAAACCAAGGTGTCTGACTGAAGGGTCAAACATGCCCCCCTCAGGAGTGCTTGAACCTCAGCTCAGGAGGGGCCTTAATTAATGCCAGAGGGGGTTTTAGAAAATACAGACTACAGGGGTTATGATCCAGGGGAACAAATATGCCCCTCCTGTTTTATGGGCTTTTATAATTATGACAAATATGTACAATATTTGCTATTTAGAGTACAGAACGATAGTTTCATAAATATTTAATGTTTTTCATTCTTATTTAATCTATATACATATGATTGTATTGCCTAATCATTGGATGTGTGTTTTAAAATCATATGGGTTATATATATATGCATATTGAACGTTCTTTTTAGGAGTCAGCTCACTGTTATTTTGCATTGGTCACTGCTTTCCTGACTTGAACGTGTCTGACTTTCACAAAGCATTTAAGTCTTGAATGTCATTGCTACTGTCCAACGCCAGCACATTCAAAGGTGAGTTTGCTCCAACTGTCACATCGCAAGGCAAATGTAAGTTACAAAGAGTAACAACTTGCTATTCAAACCCATGCCAGTACAACCTCCCCTTAAGAAGCCATACACCAGAGTAGGAGATGGAGAGAGGTGAAGGGGGTTTGAGGGAGGGGCAGTATAATCTCCAATGAACACACACATGGTTTACATGAAAGGTACATATAGCAGAGCACAGATGAGAATTTCTGAGTAACTAAAGCCATTTCCATACTTCTTTTTTGCTGTTCTTGATGTTTGGCTTTTTATGAAATTTAGAACCCCAAACTGTTCATGCAGCAGTCTATGAAGTTCATAGGAACAAGTAATAGGTTTATTCCATGCTGAAAAAAAGAAGAAAGAGAACACAACGTTTCGGCCGTGGAGCCTTCTTCAGGTGTGAGAGAGACAGGGCAGTAGGCAAAGGTAAAGTAGCGGGAGAACAAAGGTTGAGAGGATGAAGTTCATATACTACTGAGTGACATAAATAGAAACAATGAGAGACAGAGGGGAAAAAATGAAAAAGGTTTATTTTTAAACACCAGAATTTTTACCTGGAACTACCTCACTGACACAATTGCCTTAGGAAACTCAGATCATACTTGTGTGGAGTTACTCTTATGTAAGTCGATGCTCTTTTTGTCTACATTTTAATTAGATTTATTTCCCCAGTGGAATCAGTAAACTGTTTTGATTATGTTGAAGGAATATCTTAGTAAAAGCTCTTCTGAGATAAAGATTTAAGAAGCTTAGAAAGCAGTGGAAAGTTATTCTACTTCTTATTTTTTAGTACTTTCAAACCTGATTTGTATAATTGTATAATTTAAAATGAAGTACTGATTTGTTAGAGCTTTACAACTATATACTTGAAAATGTTTCCTTGTAATATTTGTAATTTTCTCACCCTTAAACTAAAGTAGACTTTGATAGGACACTGGGAGTATTGTGTGAATCAGTTTACAGAAACAAAAGACAAACACATTTTTTATTCTTTGTAATTTTAATTCCCATAATTTAATTTTAAATGCTGAATGTTTGTGCTAAAATATAAAGAAAAAATACAGGATATGACACAGTACAGAATATTAAAAACAAACAAAAGATTAGGTCTACATCCAGTTACTAGTAGCATTATTTAATCAGTTGATGACAGGGAAACTGAAAGACAGCCCAGGTTGGAAAGACTTTATAGCAAAAACATGTTCCAAACAACTGCAGTAAAAATACAGCACAGAACAAAGTGAAACAACCGGCTAGGTTAGAGGTGCCCTAAGACAGTCAACAAAAAGCCACCATATTGATAAGAAAAACATTAAAAACATGCTCTACAGCCAAAGTACTCAAGTTTGTAATCAACCCCCGACGATGATAACAACTCTAAAGAAACTGGCACCTTCTTGTCTTACTGCTGAGACTCTTCACTCATAGTTTTTAAAGTTATAGTTTGACAAGTGGAAACACTCAGATCTCTCACATCGAGAGAGCCGATTCCTTCTGGCACCACTTCTGTGGATGATGGCTAACTGAGTCATGCGAGTATGATACAGAGCTTGAACCATGCGTCATATTCCGACTCCAGCTGGATTTAGTAAATTTCTGGGGCATTGTGTTATGCCCTTTCAGTACATTAGATTATCAAAAGCCAGCTCCTTTTACAAAGCTACAGCTAAAAAAAAATTCTGGACACCTGCTTTTGTAAAGAGTTTTGTAACTCTTTGTGTTACAAGAGGCGTTTTTCCTGTACTTTTTCCACTTGTGTTGCACGCACAATACTGGCTGTCTTCCTTTGCCAACCTGCAAAGAAGAATTATTCTGACAATTTACAATAACTCAAGTAGTATATTGACATTGATCATTTTTACAGATGAGTTATGAATCACACACCTCTTTTGAACACTGTGCATTATATTTAATGATTCTGCATTTTCTTTCTTCTTAATCCCTTACAGTAATTAGATAGGGATAGCCAAAGAAACAGTACTGGTAATAATGAAAACCCTGTGAATAACCAATACAACTGCTAATAATCCATAGTGCCATCCACTAGGTGGCGACCTTTAGCACCACTATGTTTCTGTAACTAGATTCAAGCATTTTCAAACTGGACAGCTCTTAATGTGAAAGTGATAAAAGGCTTGCTCTCACTGCTGCGAGTGGGAAACAAAATTACAAAGCACTTTATATATAATAAAAAATAAAAATGAAAAAAAAAACTCAAACCTATCATCAACCATCAACAGCCAGGACAGAAAAAAACATGCTCTTTATAAAAGTTTCAGGGAGCTTTCCTGAAATCTGATGAAACTATATCTAAGGAAAAGCTTCCTTAACTATTACGAGCATTATTCTGTACAGAGCATTGGAGGTAATTTATCCAACAAAAAAGGTTAACTTAGATATGGTATAAAAATATAGTCAGATGGAACTCATTTAAAATCACATCCGTAACCTTGTGCTAAACTATGCAGTGGTGTCTTATCGGGAAAAAAAACACCACTATTCAAATAAAAAAAATAATAGTTTTACTCTTTCTAGACACTTCATGTTATTTAATCATATTTCAAGGTTCACAAAATTTTCTTTCATTGGATTAATTAGTCTGTTGTTCTGTTGTGTTATACCATTACACAGTAAGTACAAAACTATTGTATCTATGCAATATGAAACAAAATGGAAAAGTAAATGTGCACTAATGCACACAAATTGATCATGTTAAGATTTTCACATTACATACATTTGAAGTCTTAAGCTATGATTATGATATTAAGATATTAAATTGCTCTTTTCAATGTAGTTGTATAGCTCAGCCACCTTCCTATTTCTGGGTCCTTTTCTGAATGAGAAGTCATGAAAATTAAAGACATTGAAAATACATACTTTAGTACATCCAACTGCAAAGACCAATATTGCAGCAATAGAAAAAACAATCAGGGGAAATAATTTAAGTATATACTGTACATACAGTATATAACCTTTAATGCCTGACTGACATCACTCAATCCTCACATCTAATTGTAGTGTTTACATACCAAAATTATGACACTACACATTTACTGTAACTTCTTAAGGTCTGCGCACTAGATGTACTTTTTTCATACTGAACATTCACCTCCCTTTTCAGATCATTGGTTCACTTACATTCATTATACTGCAATACTAATTCTGTGAACTCAATGAGAATTTGAGTTTGGAGCGTTGTAACACTTTTTGTTCTGACATTGGATGCAATAGTACTTAAACTGATGCTATGTAAACTGAGGAGACAAACTGTGTAGTAGAAACTTGGAAAAATCCCTACAGAAAACTGGTGTGCACACATGTAATTCCTGAATGTGGTAAGAAAAAATTGAATATCTTTCTGGAAATGAGGTAAATCTCAGCTGACTGTCACATAAGGTTCAATACTCAAATATATGCTGTTGTGCGTCTACTAAAATTTTGTACTTTGTTTTTGGGATGACTTCTCTACAGGAATAGCCGCAAAAGCTACATACAAGCCCGTAAGCAGTTAGATGCAGGTAAGGAGATATACATGTACAGTATTTGATTTGTGGAACAAATAAATCCAGTGTGCACTTTTACTGCAGGTAGTGTTTACTTTTCAGTGAGAAAATCTTACGTTGATTTAGTACAAGAGACGAGTGGCAAATCACGTTTTCTGCATAGTTACATATCAACACGAAGAAACACACAACACAGATAAGTTGAAACATCACAGGGAAATATCTACAAGGGATGAATACATTACATCTAGCACCAAGTGAAAAATAGATAACCTTTTACCAAATCAACCCTGTTCGCTTAATAAATATTATTATGACAACTATTTTTTAATATTCTTTGAGAGGAGTCCTTGACAGGAATAAAAAACTATCCCATATTCTTTGTGAATGAAGGCTGATAGTGGTGTGTAGACAGTGTAATTTCCGTGTGGGAGCTCAGAGGAATGTCCAGTGTCCAGAAAAAGTAAAATGACAAGCTACTCTTAACAGATTTCATTTTTTACATTGAAAATAGTATTTTCTTCCTATTCCTCTGAATCTTTGGTAAAATGGATTTTTCTCAAACGATGTGCCATGTGAAATTTGCTAAGGGCCATTTCAGGGCAAGTCGGCAGAAAAAAAAAACACATTTCAAAGTGCATCTGTTGCATACTGGAAACTCGGGACACTGGGTTGTTCTGACCAAAATGACTTAATTAGTTTTAGTATAATTTGCTTAGCAAAGTCAGATCAGTTTAAACTTAAATCATCTATGCCAACTGATGATTACTATACCTCTCCACTTGAAATGTACATTAAAACAATTTGCTATCCATATTTCTCCATTTAATACTCAAACTCTTGTTCTAAAATCTAAAATCTTGTTTTGTTTCCAAGGTCAAATGCCATATAAAAAATATTGAAGTATATCATATCAAGTTTATATCATATAAAAAAAATCAGATGGAAAAATATCTATTGCATTCCAAATTAATATAATGACTGGATGGATTGTATACAATACACTTAAAAGTAAGATTTTTAATTAAGAAATTTAATCTTGTAACACTGAAGTACAGTACATTATGGGTCATGTGATGAGAGATTCAACTTATTAAATATTCTTTAGAGTAGTTCAGTTTTGTCCAGGTTGCTGTGCTATTGACATATATTTCAAAATATTTTTTATGAATATTGTGCTTTGATGTATCATTTATCATTCAATGTTTTGTGACCTCGAGCAAAGAGTACAAGTTGAATTTCACACACTGCTTTAAGTTACATTCTTGGGTCAAACAATTTAAAAGTGAAATTTATTCTCTTGCACACAAATGTTTAATAATACAGATTTTAATTTGATAAAACTCGTATTTCAAACTTTATAATAGTTTTTCTTTTGTTAAAACTTTAAAATCCAAATCTGCACAAAGAGTCCCTGTGTATAATGCAATATGGCACACTGAGAGAGGTTTTTTGCACCACTGAACACCACTGATGGTATAATAAGTTTCCATGTGGGAAACCTTTTTTCTGGTCTCTAAAAAAATGACTTTTTCCCCCAATGTGATGCTTGCTCAGTAGTTCCCTGTGGACCGGGTTTTTGTGAAATCCTAACTGGCACAGATATTTGTCAGCTAATTCATTACTTAATGGCCCCAAGTTTTGAAAATTGAATTACTCTAAGAAAGTATTTACAGTAGAAATTACATTATATTACATTTTTAAAAAAATATGAAGTCCATTTGGAAAGGTAATGGAAGCTTTCTTAAAAACTTGTTTTTTCCAATTATCTCTAATTATGAGAAAATTATTAAATGATATTATAGTAAACTGACAACTCCCCCCCCCAAAAAAAAGCAGTACCTCGCTGATAAATATGCCACAATGACATGGCATTTGCTC
This sequence comes from Lepisosteus oculatus, assembly GCF_040954835.1. NCBI lineage: Eukaryota > Metazoa > Chordata > Actinopteri > Semionotiformes > Lepisosteidae > Lepisosteus > Lepisosteus oculatus. Next base: position 23,438,399 of record NC_090698.1, on the reverse strand, counting down.
AATTACACTTGAGTTTCTTAAAGCAAACCTTAGTACAAAAATGCCACTCAATTATACATTATTTACATTTTCCATCTACAAGATTATTCCATTGGAAAGATCTGCTTTATATTCACTGTGATTCAGGTAGTGTTAAACATTAATATGTCAGTATAGATATATTTCTATATATGTATATTTATATATACATATAAATGTAGTTTTTATTACATTTTCAAATGCACATCATATCACCATGTCACAAAATGTACACTCTCAGTGTTATGTACAGCAGATGCTATTTGGAAGATTACAAAAGGGGGGCCTCTTTCTTATCTAGTTGCATATCCTTGAAGAAAAATAAATGAATAAATTAAAAAAAAACTGAATTCTGGACATTTCCACAACAGCTTCTGATCCCCAGCCCGTTTCTACTAGTCCAACTGAATGAGCTCTGGCTTGTTTGATGCTCTCCGAGGCCTCCTCTTTTTTCGGGGGGCTCGCTCAGACGTATGGCAGAATGCCATACACAAAAATAGCCATGACAGCAGCGCTGAACAGGCCTGCCACAGGGACCGTCACGAACCATGCCAGGAAGATGTTCCTGAATAAACGCCAGTCCACTGCCTTCTTCGATCGGATCCAGCCCACAGCCACCACTGAACCCACCTGGAAGGGTTAGCACAATAACAAAAAAAAACAACACAATGGAAGAGACAAAATCAGTATCATTTTACAGACAACAAAAAAACGTTAGCAAGCAGATCTGTAGCGCATCTTAAGATTGTTAGTAAAATGGTGGTTCTTTGCAAATTACTAGGATGTAATGATTGATTTTTCTTTCTAAGCTTAGTTAGTTCATTTAAGTTTACAGCAAACTCTCTACCAAGTGCTAAACATAAAGAAGCAGCACATAAGCTAAAGCTTATTTTGTACTACCTTCCTGCTATAATAGAAAATGTTTTATGTATACTATTAACAGTACTGTATTTAAACAACAGAAACCTGTCTCTTCTCAAAGAGAACAGAGCTCAAAGGCTTTTAGTACCTAACGTTTTTGCTGAAATGACAACATTAACAGGTCACTTTCATTGCACCTGAAATGAAATGTCCAAGTAAAAATAATGCTAATGAATGTTGATAACATTCATTATTATTAAGAGATTTATTCAACAGCTCAAGGAAATGAAGAAAAATGAAAGTGAACCAGACGCGGACTGATCTATACAGACCCTGGCACAGTCTGATCCTCTTGTGCAATGATTTACCCAAGTCTTTCTCTGGTGTGGTTCTCTGCTGTTTTCCCTAGTGTTACAGTAATACCCTTTTCCAAGAAACATGGGCAAGCATGCATGCCCAGGAACCTGCCGAAATTCAACCTCGCTGGTGACGACTTTTCCTTATACGAGAACTGTAACTTGAAGCACAGTGGGTGGTAAAAAAAAGGCGAGCTAATTTTGGAAAACTGACAGCGTGCAGAGTCATACAACACCAGCTAATTAGCTGCCTTTAAAATGTCACACTGTTTGTTTACTACAAGTGCCCATTGTAACATCCATAGATGCAACATAGTCCTCGGTTATGTTAAGCTTGATAAATTCTCATAAACGCCAATGGTTATTTGTTATTTTGTACATCTACAGGCTCTTATTTAATTTTTTGACTGTGGTGTTTCCTGTACAACTGGACAATTCCATGAAAAACAGTATCTAAGAAGTTCTGTAATCTGAAGTGGAATTGGTGAGGGATAGCGAGTTTATCACTGCGACAACAGCCCACTTGCCAATCATGTCAAAAATACATAGCATACTAATGTCTTAGGGCTAATCACTTGACAAATGCCCCAAGTTTATTTGTGCGGCAATTGTTTCTGATTTTCATTCTATCACAGAATTTTATGACTTAGTTAAATTAAGCAAATAAGTCACATCGAGTGTGTTTTTCAGATCCTAATTAGGTCTCTAAAACCTGCAAGCCCAGACACTCAATGACTGCATCAGCCTGTCAGGTCTAAACCTAGCCCAGATATTCTATTATAATTAAATTGGAAATAATTTTATGAATGTTTTTTTGTAACATTGAATAAATCATTGCACAAGTACATAACACCTTTTCCGTTACTTAACAGTGAGATAAAAGCATGGCCAAAAAATAGTTTTTGTGCAAGAGAGAGACATTATTCATATCAGCAGGTGTTTTTGAAAGAATCTCTTGAGCTGTTTGAATTCTAGTTCTCATTCAGTGAGAATCACATAACAGATTGTAACACTGCAAAGAATGGCATTTGTGTATTAAACTAAAAATTGTAGATTTGGAGGGCACATAAGGAGCTGTTCTGTCCCTGCACTGTTCACTGTGCTTGCGATGTCTAAGCCTCTGAATGTTCAAGGGGAAGGTCCTTTTTAAGGAATTGGACTACAAACATAAAGGCAAGAAAGCACACTAAAATTATCAAAGTTAAATGAAATGTTAATAGGGTCAGTATAAAAAACAGATGATGCACAAAAAATAGGAAAATTAGAGGTTTGTTAAAGAAATTAGAATCAAGGAATGTTAAAATTACACAGTTTTGATGAATGGTGACAGACGGACAATTGAAAGTCAACATTGTTATAATTTGATTTGTAGTTTTGGTAGAAGTTTGCTACTTATGCATTTTTCCTTAAAAATACTTAGAATTGCAGCTCAGATCTAACTTCTTTCTAGTATTTTTACTGTGCTGGAAAAAACATGAAATAATGTGCAATAGAAAAGGACATTCGTAAGTTCTGCTTTGGCACATTCCTGTTTTCAGTATAAATAAGTACGGTAAAATGATGTACAGTAACTTTATGTAAGCACACAAAATAAAAACAAGATTTCCACTGAATCAGTCACTTTAAAAGCTTAAAACTGATGGGTATAGTCAAAAAAAGAATCTAGACAAGACATTGTGAAATGCTCATTTAATGTTATCTAAGGACTAACTGGAACCCAGATATTGAATATTATATACATTCTTAAAGTAGTCATTTTGCAGATGACTAATAGATGACTAGTTTTAACAGAGCAACAGTCAAACAGAAGTGCTGCAATTGTTTTAAATGACTATTTTAGCAGTTCACATGTAAAAATATTAAAAACAAAAATCTAACAGCTATCTTCTATCTTGGTAATTCATTTTTGCTTCAAATATTTGAAAGAGCATACAGGTGAAAAGCAGTTAATTTAGTCAAAAATATATTTTTTGTTTTTTTTCAAAAACAGTCATATCCCTCACAAGCACCAGCATATATATCAATAATCAATAATATATACTAGTAAATCTTCTCTGTAGCATATTTTGATGTACTGGAGAAGACTGAACAGAGATGGTATTTTTTTACCATGATTAATACTGACCATATCTTTTGGAAGTAGTTGTTCCACTTATCTGTTTATACATACATTTAAAATGGTGATCTGCTTAGCTGCTTCAAAATGACACGGAAAAATGCATGAGTCGGCAAGACTTCTATAATTGCGCTTTCATTTTTAAAAATTGTCTAAATTATTGTTTGAACAGTTTCTCTCGATCGTCATCATGACTGCACACTCCAATACCTTGCAGTGAGTGGAGCTTATTGGGATGCCCACATTTGAGGCAACAAGTACAGTTAGCGCACTCATTACTTCAATGCAAAATCCACTGTGAAGAAATGGAACAAAGAATAAAACAATGGTGAGAATCTAGTACAGTAAGACAGAGGAAAGGTTTCCCATATACCACAACATGCAATGAGTAGAGGAGAGAGGGGCTGGTGAAATACAGGTGTATGAAGATAGGTTTCAGTGCTCCTTTTTGGCTTGCTCAGCTCAGTCCCTTAAGACAGTGTCCATCTGGGGCAAAGATATGCACCTTTTTCTTCAACACAATCACTCAAATCTACAAAACCAATGGCAGTGGAAGCAGCAAGTTAAAAAAAAGAAATGCATGACTGGTGAGCAGAATTTTTCAGCAATTAGAAAATATCAAAACAGAGTGAAACGTGGCCATTTGTCCGGTTTCTCATCCATTTGCTACTAGCTAACTGAGTCTCAAGACTCATAAACATGTGGTCCATATGCTTAGCACTCTTCCTGGTACATGTACCTCCTGGTCTGAGCTCCTACTCCCTATGAAAATCATGGCTAGCATGAGAATAGAAATCTTTTTAAATAAACTACACTGGATATGTACTGTATTGAGTGAGATAACCAGTTACTCTTTGATTCTTTGCTTGTGTTGTGGAAACAAATACAAGCACTTCTGGTATATTAACTACAGTGGGCATCTATACCTTTGTTTAATACAGAATTACACTGACATTCTCTATCAAAATGCTGAACCTCACTCAAAAGGACTTAATTTTACATGCCTGAAAATTGCAAGCCACTGCTTTCGTCTCAGGAATATCAATTAGTCTACATCCAGACACGTCAGGCAAGAGACGGATTTTATTTGAGGATCTACAGCACCTGACCATGTAACCTGGTTGATATTTCACATCTCATCTGCCTGGGGGATTCCTGAATAATCATATTTAGATATTTGAAGCACTGCAGGGAGCTTCTCCTGCGCAGAGCAAAAAACAGTTAAAAAGATACAAGATGAGCCAGCTGACCTCCCAACATGTTTATTTTGGATTTGAAGTCCAAAACTACTGTAGCTTTACAATACATTTGTATTTATAAAATAATTTACTATAGGCAAATGGCTATTTGGTTTTCCACACTGCTTAGAAAAGGTTTTTGGTTTCACAAATTTTTTGTATAAAATCAAAAACAATTAAAATCTGCTTTGCCCTGTTTTATTAAGCACATAAATGTATGCTGTTCATATTATACACAAAATGTGTGACTGTTATCGAGGCTCCTAGTGGTGGTTAAGATACAAATCATAAATATTGGACAGGAAGCCAAGATGAATTAGAAGTGAATAATGCATAATGATTTTATAAACTTCTAAAAATAGTTAAGCGTGAAGTATATAAGCCAATTCATGTTGCTTTCCAGGAACAAGCCAGCTCTACAAATTCTCATCCAGCTTCATTCTGGTGCAGTAGACACCAGAGATTTAACCCACTGTTGCGTGCTTCCTGGCACATCTGCAGTGCACGAATATGTGCACAACCATGAATTAAAGTCACCTCCAGAGTCTACCCTGTTGCAGTGCAGAAGCATCAGAACACTAAAACATTGATTCAGACTGACAGCTTTGCCAAAAGGCTACAATCACATTTAATTCAAAATGCATAGCAACTACGAGAACCACTGGTGGGAAAAAAAAAATCACAAAAAGATACTTGCAGCTTCCATTTTTATCGTTGTCGAAAACCTTTCTCTGCCATCGGATATTGTCCTCTTTAAAATGTTATTATATTGAAATGTACACAGGTTTGTATGTTTAGAAGCTAATCATTTGGTCTTGCTCCTTCACAGTTGGTTCCTAAGCATGTGCAAATGCATGAAAAAGGGCCCTGTATTCTCAAAGTGGTGCAATCTCTGCCCCCAGACACTGTCACCCCACAGCAGACTGATCTGAGAAGCCCAGACTGGAGGAGGCCAGACTGTTGTCACATGGCTCAGGCATACCTTGCAGTGTGTGGTACTGATAGGAAGTCCAATATTGGAGGCGAACACTACAGTGAGCGCCGAAGCCAGTTCAATAGTGAATCCACTGCGGGGAGCACAAAGAAACAACACTTCACAGTCACTCCTTTGTTCTTGCGCCGATGTTCTCAGAGCCACAGAAACAGCATGCAACATCGGCAGCTCCTCACCAAAGAGCTTTTGTGGTCAGCTCCCATTTTACCAAGAAAATGTCTTCACAGTTCAAATGTGCACGACCCAGTTTGTCTTAGTGTGTGTGTGTGTATTGGTATTATTAACTCAGTCATTCCAAACAAATATTTGCTTAGGCATGGGGAAAAAAAAACAACCAAGTTTCACAAATCTTTGTTTGACAGTTCTACCAAAAGTAAAATGACTGCATCCAGAGAAAATGCATCCATTTAATTAAAAGCAGATTCTATTCCCAAGACCATACCAAGGAAAAAAAAAAGTTTTTTTTTTAAATAGCTTATTCCATAAATCTGAAAAAAGTCAATCCCTCCTACATTTTTATACTTAGTATCCACATGGTTAGCTTTAGTGTCATGGAAAAACATACAAACAAAACCCTTCAATATTGACCATAAAACTGAGAAGCTTCTTTTGGTTAATAGTATTTCAATTGACAAGAAATTCTGATTTTGAATAATAGAAGTGACAGCTGTTTAAATGATCAATGTTACTTCAGCATCCGTATTTAATTTAATTTTTTTATTTATTTCTGGCTGTAATGAAGAACAGTTCCAAACATTTCCACATTTGTCCCCCACACATTAACCTCTTTCATTGAATTATACCGACTGTTCCATAATCATTTATGCCTGTAGTTTCTTACAGGCATGTTATGCAGATGAATAAACTGCAAGCCGTGACTTGAGTGCCATAATGTCATAGTACTCTAAATGTGCATTTCTCAAGAATGACTTGAACATGGGACATCAACACAGACATAAAAAACAAAATCTGTCCATTTATATTAAAATAAAAGCAGGAAAAGACTTTGAGCTATCTGGTCTCCCATTTTCCCTTTTTGTATGAAAAAATAAAGCTGTTATTTGTCCACTGGCCAAAATCAGTCTGCAGAACTGCACACAGTGCCATTTCAACTCCAGAGTGCTGAAAGACAGCAGCAGTGACACTTTACAGAGAACCTCCATAATTGTATAGTCTCGCCTGAGTGGGGCTGACATTAGATGCCATAATGCAGCATTATTCACAATAAACAGAACTCCACTACTATAAACATTGAATAGTTTGTCCCAGTCAAAATCTGATTATCATCGAAATAGAGCATAAAGATCAAAAAGTTATTAAAATAGATAATTTGATATTTTGCCAATAAATAAAATGTATATTTTGCTTGTAATTGTAATTTTAAGATGCATTATTCTGACAAATTAAAAAATAAATTACAGAAGCAACACTAAGAACTTTTACTTTTGTGCTTCAGCATAACAGGCTGTAGCTCATAAATTAGTAGAAATAAATGGTGTACTCTCATGGATTTCCAGCAAGTCAAACATTGAATAAATTATATATATATATTAATTATTTAAAGAGTTTTAAATATTTTTTCAGTATCAGTAAGGGTATTCATGGCATATAAATGCTTCAAATTCTATGCTGAACTGATATTGTTATATATGCCAGCAGCCATATCATCCTGCAGCCCACAGCTGGCAGCCCACTGAAGCTAAGCAGGTGTGAACCTGGTCAGTACCTGGATGGGAGACCTCCTGGGAAAAACTCAGGTGTCTGCTGGAAGAGGTGTTAGTGGGGCCAGCAGGTGGCACTCACCCTGCGGTCTGTGTGGGTCCTAATGCCCCAGTATAGTGACAGGGACACTATACTGTAAACAGGTGCCGTCCTTTGGATGATACGTAAAACCGAGGTCCTGACTCTCTGTGGTCATTAAAAATCACAGGGCATTTCTCGAAAACAGTAGGGGTGTAACCCTGGCAGCCTGGCCAAATTTCCCATTGGCCCTTACCAATCACGGCCTCCTAATAATCCCCATCTATGAACTGGCTTCATTACTTTGCTCTCCTCCCCACTGATAGCTTATGTGTGGTGAGTGTTCTGGCACACTATGGCTGCCGTTGCATCATCCAGGTGGATGCTACACATTGGTGGTGGTGGAAGGGAGTCCCCATTACCTGTAAAGCGCTTTGAGTGGAGTGTCCAGAAAAGCGCTATATAAGTGTAAGCTATTATTATTATTATTGTGCATGTATGGCATAAACTTGTCTGTTCTGGATCTACAAACATAAGCAGGCAAAGGGACTGAAGATCCTCACCAAATATCCTCAGGTGCAGACAGGATGCTGCTGAAAACCTTGCTGATAAATGTTTTACTAACTGCTTCATAGAGGGCAGCCTCGGCATCTTGAAGGGGAACTACAGTCCCAATTTCTCACACTGGATGGTAAATCCCGGCAACAAATTAATTGACGGTAATCCAAATCATTTTTTCAAAAATTAAGCACAAAACCGCGAACTTTGTAAAAGTATTAAGTCACCATGTTGACACAAACCGCTGGTCTTGCCACAAGCAAGAGCAAGAATTAGCAAGAATTTACTTAAAATAGTGCTTCCTGCTCGCTAGTCAATGTAATGACTAATGTAATGTGATCCACAAGCGAATAAGTATACGTTTAGCAGCAGACATTTCACCACAGCAATGTTCCAACGTGATCTGCATGCAGAGGTAACAAGTAAGCAGTATTTGTCGGCAAAACCATTTAGAAGTTGAGACCAATATTTCTATTGGATTAAAAGATGTATACACAAGTCTGTTTGGTTACAATGTAATAGATTAGATTTCCCGGTATGCGAATTGGCTCCATCTTTGATGTGAATTTGAGTTTTACACATTACTGTATGCATTTTACTTTCATTGTGGTTTGAAATACACTCATTCATGTTGAATATTCACAGAAATAATCAAATTCAGAAATACAAAAATATCATTGTAGTACCCCTTTAAACTCCCCCAAACTCTGGTAGCACTTGGTCAATTGTGCTCTATTTCCAGCAGAATCCTAGACTTAAGATCTGTAGCACTTTTCTCCTGACCCATATGTTTCAACTTGAGCTTCAACAATTTTTTTAGCTTGAAAATTACATTTGAAACAATAAATCACCTTTCATTTCACAGCTGCAATTGATTTCTGAACTTTACTGTGTACTGTAATACAGTCTTTTTTTTTATAACTGACACATAGTATTCAAATTAAAATGCATTATTCCACCTAAATAATAAAAATATTGCAGGAGCAACACAAGAACCTTCACCTTTTGTGCTTCAATGTGTGGTCTTATCATTCCTAGCTAAGAAAACCAACCTTAGAAGGAGGAGAAAACATTGGTTATTCATAGGAGTTACAGTACATACCTGTCAGTGGACTGTTTTTAAAGGAAAAAAAAATGGTTATATAAATATTTGGCAGATAAAATCTTGAAAGGAAAAGCAGTATTTCCCAGGCTTAATCTTACTTAGGCACTGTTTAAAAAATAAATCTATAAAAAGGCAATTTTTTGCCACCAAATAGGCCAGAGAAATATACAGGAAAGTAAATATGCAACACTAACAGGCCTGCATTCATTTTCAAGTTTCATACACCCCTTTTACACATGAAGGCGACCCTCATGGGCAAAACCTGGAAGAGTTGTTACTACACAAACTCCAAGCGAAAGGCACAATCATTTTAATAAAATGTGAAGCCCAGCCTGGAAAAATGTCCCACAACCCCTATAATTCCATGCTTACCTAGAGGGTGTAATGGGCGTCAGGTCCTTTCCCATGGTCTGTATGACTCTGCGACCCCAAACCCACAGGCCTGCACAGATGCCAACACCTCCATAGAAGAGCAGCCACACAGGAGTGGCAGCATCCTGCATTACGCCACCCTGGTCATAAATTAGCCACAGTGCCACAAGGGGACCAATTGCATTGCTGTGGGAGCAAAGAGATAATTACGTCAAAAATCTTTCCATTTCCATAAATTGGATTGTGGTTGATATCTGGATGTGGATGCAACAATTCATGAGCTCACCGAAGTGCTACGATGGCAAAAGGTATTAGTTGATCTAAACAATTCCCTGCGCAAGGCAGCACTTTAACAAAACAACGAACTGCGAAACCCCAGTTGCATATGAAGTTTCCCCGAACGCAGCCCTGGCTTTTCCTCAGTTTGTGGACAGGTTACAGGGACTTGCCTGACGTCATTCCCTCCATGAGCGAAGGAGCCGAAGCAGGCGGTGAGGATCTGCAGAAAGTGGAAGAGTAGGAAGATCTGGGGCTTGTCCTTTTCCTCCTTATCCTCGTCCACCGGCTCCTCCAGCGGGGGAGGAGGCGTCTGCAGGGTGTCGGCGGCCAGCTTCACCTCCACACCGCCCTCCTCGGCTTCGATCTCGGCCTCGGCCACGGCGTTGCAGTAGCTGGAGTAGCTGTCATAGCGCATGCGCTTCTTGGAGTAGGAGACGCTGTCGGCCACCAGCTTCTCGCTGTCCTCAGGGGCTGCCGAATCCGAGGACCGGAAGACGGGCTGCACAGGCATGCCGCAGATCGCCGCCGTGTAGCAGGTGTAGCTGTTGTTCCGCCGAAGCAGGCGGTAGTTGTTGTCTGCAGGCGGGGCGGCACGCTCGTCGTCCATGCGGCCCAGGTGGATCTTGTGCAGCAGGTCCTTGTACAGTCCAGAGTCCTTGTGCACCGTGTGGTAGACGTGGCCGTCGCTGCGCATGTGCCCATCAAAACTGAAGCTGCCATTCGAGACGGGAGACTTCAGACACCCATTGGTCATGGAGTGCGTCCTGCCTGCAGGGTAAAGCACAGGTGCAGTGCGACCATCAGTAAAGATTCCCCACCTCCACACCACTGAGAGTGGGATCCGCTGCCAACTACATAAACCACACGTTAAACTGCAAAGGTCCGCTTTCCCCTTCGGTCTTGGGATTCATAGTGTTGTACAAAACAGTCTAATTAGCACACGTCAAACTTTCTTATAAAGAAAAGAAAAGGTTGTTTCAGTGTATGTAATTTTTAAGGGCCTGGTCTAGGGCTTTTCTAACTTGGGTTTCACAGAGAAACGGAAGGTGCAGACTACTTCTTTTATCCTTAGGTAGCAAATAATATTAATAAACAATATCACATGATTCTAAAAACTGTTTGATGCTTTCAAAGTTAAGACCCCGAAGTATTTCATGTAAACCTTAATGTATGTGAAAAATGATTGGACTAAGACTTGCAAATATGACCCAATTTTCACACGGCACATACTGTACATGTCCACTTGGTTTATTGTGTGGTTTTAACTGAGCTGTTTTATCCTCGGAGCAACCTATAGCATTAAAGCTTGTTGACTATTTAAAACACTCATTACCAAAAGTGCAGTAGACTACTTAGGTGATTGTTTTTTTTATTATTTAGGTAATACACAAATACCTTGTCTGTATAATCATTTAAGGTTAAAGCTGCAAATCTAAAGCTGGTCTTTTTAATTATGCTCCATTCTACTCTTTTTAAGGGCTTTTCCTTCTTTTTGGAGAATTTTTCTTACTGAAATTTTCTATACTTTAAATGAACAGTTAATTCTTCAGATCTGTATTTATGGATGTGTAGGAAGGAGCATCATGCTAACAGATTCAAAGTATGCCACAGTTCTTGTTTGTTCAAGGTACTTCAACCAAACTGTTCCAGAAAATACCCATTTATATACAGTATATAATGCATAATATACTATGCTACAATGAATCATAAATTACAACTGAAGCCAATTTTCTAAAACTAAACGTTTTCACTTTAAAAAAAAAAAAATCTGACTCCAAAAAGTTCCTGGGATTGCCTAGTAGCTAAACAAATAAAGGTGCTCCTAAGAGCACCAGTGCAGCCCTGTGATGTCAATTCAAGCCTGTGCCTTGTTATTAGTGGACAGTGACTGGAATTTCCCAAACAGCCGTGCACAAGTGGCCATGTTGGCCCGGTCCTACCCAGCCCAATGTGTAACAGCAGGTCTTGCCAGGTGCCCTTGAGTATGTAGTGTTGTCAGTATAAGACAGGCTGCTCGTCTGGTAGACATACTGTACGTTTGCTTATTGCTCATTCGTTCACAGTGCTGAAGTCAAATTGCAATCTTAGTTGCTTAGTCGAAATCATTTGTCAGATTAATCAGTTTGGGTCAGGAGTAGAAACAAAAAGGCACATTCAAGCTGAAAAAAAAAGAAAAACACTGCTTTCTTCCAATGTTCAAATCTTGCAACATCTACTGATTCGAACCTTAGAAACAGTCGATCTAGAAAGCGTGTATTAATAATTCCAAACTTAATTAGACAGGGTTTAGGCTAATACAGGCTAAGGGTAATATCCCTTTCTCCAATTTTTGACCTTTAATAAATTTACCTGCAGCATAAACATTCAAATTGTATTTTACAAGATAGAAAGCCTTGCAAATTAAAAAAAAACCCTAAGATAACACTTTCTTCCTACCAATTTTCCTGATTCTGCTGTGAAAAGAAAAACTCTCTTAGCTTCAAAAGCACTATTAAAGCATGACTAATAGCAGAAAGCTGGAGTAGGAAAAGGTCTTGCAGCTGTGCCAGGCAATTGCCTTTATTTTTTTCCTCAATTTTCCCGAGATAAAGGTCAACAAGGGTTGCTTTATGATTAGAAGAGTTGCAAATGAGAAAGCCACCCAGCCCACCTCTCCAATTTGTTGGAAAGTAGCTAAATGATCCAATGACTGCATCCAGTCCATTTCCTGAAAGAAGCCAGGATATTGGTTTTGGTACCAAGCTGGGTAGCTTAGTTTAGAAATGCCACGATCCTCTGTATAACAAAGTTCCTCTTAAAGTTGTTCTTAAACTAAGTACTGTACGAGTTTCCATGTGAGATCCCTCAGGTTGTTTCGCTGCTGCAGATTCAGAAGAAATCCACTGGGTTTGCTCTGTCAATGGTTTTGAGGATTTTTGCTACTTGAATCAGGTCTTCCACATAAGCAGATTAGAATATTTCTTTGTGCACAGCAATGGTGTGCTGTTCACCAAGGTATGCAACTTAACTTAAGGCTATTAAAAAATCTGCAATCTGTAAATCTGTAATCTGCAATGAAATACCGAGTATTTGCTTACCATAACTCTATTGAAAATCAAAAATCCATTTAACAAGAACCCCTAAATGACTTTCAACTATGGCTGTAGAATAGGGGAACATGATTATTACGGTTACTATTATTGTTCTGTGCAGGACAAACAGCTTTCCCCAGCTGATTACTGTAAAAAACACAAGGAGATGCTTCCAGAGATTTAATAACATTACTGGGGAAATGTCTACATTTTTGAGTGTTTTCAAATTCAGTACCTGGTGGACCTCTAATTCTCAAACACAAAAATAATGGTCAGTTATTCAGATATGTTATTAATGGGTTAAAACAGGTACTTCTAGCATAGAATACAGTACCTCACTAAATCACAGTCAAAGCTATTCATCTGTGTTTTTTTCTATGTGCTCTGAAATTTGGCTTCTGTGGCCCATTTCTTATTTCTTCCTTAGTCACTTTTCCTTCCTGCACTAAATTAATCTGACAATTTCCAACTAAACCTTTCTCTTCATACAAACTTTTCCTGCCTACTAACAGAATGGCGATAGAGCTGCTGTGGCTTTTGATGTTATTCCTTGCAGATAATTAATCAAGTCACGCAATGGGCAGCTTTTCAACGGATAGCAATACAGGCCTTGAGGAGAGTTTGGATGAGTGGTGTCCTGTTGCCAAGGTAACCCAATGCCATTTCAGGCTTTACATATGATTCGTGTACAACTAAGTATGGACATTGGAAACCCCCCTGGAATACATAACATGATAGTAGTTTAATTCTAAGCTTAAAACACACAAGACATTGCACCTATAGGAAAGCATACTGCTGGAGCCTATGAACATATCTGGATGTTCTTCTCCAGATGCATTGAAGAACAGCAATATCTTAACATGGTAATAAAAATCGAACACAAAATTCTAAAAGGTCTACAAGATCAGGGTTTTCCATCTTATAATTTTGTTGCCGGCATATACTGTAACTCTATGTTTATCTACATTAAGGTACACATTTAACTACATATTTATCTGCCATTTTTAAAATCCATCTACGCAACATTTGGATGTCTTTTGTAGCATTTACTTTGTTTTATATCATCTGTGAATTTGACTAGTTTGCTAACAATTATCTAAATTCTAGTAGAGTTAGGCATCTTAAGTGTAGTGGTCCTAGTATAGATACCTGAGGAACTCCACTATTATCCTCACCTCCATTTGACCATCTGTTCCTTATCTGTGGTATGCATTCTCTATATTAACCAGTTCCCAATCCAAATACATGTATTACCTTGAATGCACACCACCTGCAATTTGGGAATTAGTGTTTTATGAGGCACTTCATAAAAAGCTTTCTATAAATCCAAATTAACCATTTCACACGTGATGTTTCCATTCGTGCTTTTGGTTGTTCAAAGAACACTAACAAGTTAAAGACCTACTTTTTATAAATCCATGTTGACTATCCTCTAGTCATTCTGCCATACAGATGGACCTCTTGTTTAGTTCTAATTATTGTTCCCATAACCTGACATGTAACAGTAGTAAGACTTATAGGTGTATAATTATGTGGTGTGGATTTGTCATCTATTTTCAGGATGGGAAATAGACCGATTGTCAATACCTCTCATGCCCAGCTGCTACAAAAGTTTTGTTAATGGCCTGTGAGCATCTTCTCTCATTTCCTTAAGCATAGTTAGTAGAATATCAGCTGACTTGGGAGATACATTTCAAGTGCTTCTGATAACTGTAAAAAGCTGCTCTTCTGTGCTAATACTTTGGCTTTCTACAATCTTACTTGGGCACATTGATTTCTTCCTTGGTAATTTCCCTTTTGTCACCTAAACATTTCATATTTTTCAATCTCTGTGACATTTTGTTCTTTCTGTTCTTTTGCAGTTATAGTACTGAAAATTATTTGTTTCAGTCTCCATCATTATATTCTTTTCTCTCCTGCCCATTACGACAATTTCAAGTGTTTTCCCTTGGTGCAGTAATTGAAAGCACATCTTTAATCCTATTTATAGGCTCTTGCTCAGAGTTATATCAACATTTTGTATTTGAGATTTTTCCAAAAACTCATAATAAATAGAGGTTCTATTAAATGACCATTAAAAACATCATCCTTCAACTAAACAGAGGTAAAGCAAATCCCTATAACGTTTATAAAACTACATGATGTTTCAATTTGTGGACTAATCTGATATTTACTCCTTTGCACACAATGCCCTGTGTAATATAAAAAAGGCATTTTCTTAAGACTAACAAAGCAAAGTAACCCAAGAGAAATGCAAAATGATTAGAGATCAAATGCGTTTCCCAGGGAAAGCTAGTAATAGAAACTTTCTATTTCTGAGGGACATGCACACAATGCCAGAGAACACTGGATTACATTGAGAAAATTTAGATCTGAAGCAGAATTACACAAATTATAAATTCAGTCTGAAAACATCTGTTTATGAATGTTTTAAGGATTAAAGCAGAACTGATTAATTAATTTAAACAATTGTTACAGTTGTTGTTACAATGCTACAGTTTACAGTACAGTTCTCAGACTAACACAAAATATGAACCTACCACCTCTTACAAACAGTTAAAAAAATCCATGGCTTGAACCTCATCTATAATTTCAATTCTTTAATCTTCTAAAGCAAAATAATCCTCGGATTTCATGCTTTTATACAGTTTTTCCACACTAATTGGGAACTTCTAGTTGCCATCTAAAACAAAGGTTGTTGTTTAACCTCAGTTAACCCTATAAATCCCCAAGCATGGACGTTTGCGATATGCTTTCTCTGTAAAACATTGCTGAGCCACCCAAATCTTTGCATTTTCAGCTGCTTTACTTTTAGAAAAAAGGATTGCCTGATATATGGCACTAGGCTGATTCTGGTTTCAGGTTGATACCATTCAAGTGAGGTTAATTTTTGTTAAATGTGCACTGTACTGTACCTGAAGAGCCTAAATCCCAGCTGGTATCTGGCACAGCTTGGATTCAAACCACATATCACAAAGGTTACTGGGCACACCATGCAGGAGTTCTGAACAGAGCTTACCATATACTCTTCCATTAGGTAAGACAGAACTCCCATTGGTCAGATTTTCTGGTTCCCCTGGTGACTCGGTGGCCCTGCTGGTCAGTGGCACTACACTCTCATCTGTCCCCTTGGCACCTGGCAACTCCTTGAAAACGGGGCTGTCTTCTTCTGGGATCTTATCTAAACTCTCATCTGATATTCTTGATAAGGCATGTTCCTTCTTCAACCGGCCTGTGAAAGATGGAATTTGCTTTTTAAAAGGAAAAAAGTCGGTGCAAGCAAGCACATGTAGTGACATTTTTTCTTTATCTTAAACTGAAGTTAAAGGCACTTCCTAAAATTGTTTCAGCAATACACCAAAATGACACAAAGCAGGCTTTGTCTTGGTTGTTCCAGACATATCAACATATGTTCTGAAAGCAAAGAAGAGCCACGTGCAGCCTGGGAGTACATATTGTGAAACCAGAGCTGAAATAATCTTCTAGGAGCTCCTTAAAGCTGCCATGGAAACAACACGCTCAAGTTAAGGTACTAATATTATATGATTTAGAGGACTTCAAGTAAGAAAGATTTTAATATTTTTAAATTTAGAGGAGGCTTAAGTGTTGTATCTCAATAAATCAGGAAATAAAGTGAGATCCATGAATACAGACGGCATTTCTGGCCTGTATTTTCCTTCTATCAGGCTGTGTATAAAGGATTGTTTTTTCTCCATCTGTGGAGAGGTCTAAGATAAGCATAGGTATATCTGATCGAGTGAAAAAATATTACATATTTTGAAACGATTGCATTTACTTTTATTGCATTGCAGTAACAACTGTCTTCAGGCACACACAATGCACAACTGAATTTTTTTTCAGGACACTTTTACATTGGGGCACTGGTCAAATTTCTTGGCACATCTACACTGTAAGTCCAAGGGCCACAGATGTAACACCACCAGGTGTAGATGGAAAATTCATTAGATACATTTCTTTCTGCGACACTCAAGTTCACCAGGTCCACTACACCTTAAGTACAAATGGCACAAAACCTTTAGAATATTTGTATCTTATTTCTTCAATCTCAGTGGTAGCAACAAAAAAGGTCCACCTAACCTACACTTGTAAAATTCTTAGGTTTTTCTTCTTAGCTCTGTTTATAATGATTTGCTTACGATTGGTTACTGTATATCCAAGGATACAGAATACGCTGTTCTCATTCCACATTACATACTGTACTATTTGGATGTCATGGCTCTTTTGATGTGAGACTGGTGCTTACCAATAAAGTTCCAGAAGCGTATGTGTCACTTACTTGCTATTTTTCTTCTCATCCATGGGCACACTACAAACCACACTAAAGCAGCGCACACTAGAGACCCTGCTAATGTGATAAGAGCTATTCCCCAAACTGGAAGGAGCTCCAGACCAAGCACTACATGGGGAAGAAAGACAAAAGTTGAACACAATTATTGTTATACACCAGATGCTAGTGGTACATAGAACAGTTCATAGGCAAATTTGTATACATACAGAATTTCTGAAATCATGCATCGCAGTTGTCTTTCCTGCTATTGTATATTTAAGCAAAAAGTACGAAGAGTTGACTTCCACCTTCTTTACTTTATTACCAATCAGATTTTAACTCCTGGCATTTTGAACACATCTGTATGCATGACAGTTCTAGGAAACAAAGAGGTGAAGTCGTGTAATTAAACAAGGCATTTGTTCACACAGTGATCTAAGATTTTGGAATAAAAAATTGATGGAAATTTCCAAATCTCCTAAAGATTAATTCATTCAAAAGAGGCGTTTTGGTGGGTAAGCACTTTCCATTACAGCTCCTGACACACAGGGCACTGCCAACTGTACCTCAGCCATTTCCAGCTAGTACAAACACTTCAAAAGCAGCTTTGCAAAAACAATTAGAGCAACAAAATGAGAAGGCTTGAGCTACACAGGCGACAAGTACTTACGTGGAGCTCCAGTGTACATGATTGAAAATGTATTAATTCCTATAGTAGCAGCATAGAACAAAGGCAGAGCACGAAGGCCATTGGGCACAGGGTCTTCCTGGAAACATAAACAGAAAAGCACTTTTGACACCTTCATAAATACATCAGGGCCTTCATACACGAAGGTGTATTATCTGGACAAGCTTCAGTCGCACTGCAAATGCCAGGCCTTCAACTTTGTCCCATAAGTACATTTAAAACAAAAGGCACAACTAAGAGGGAAAATTTCCTGCAGTCACTGCCCCACACCCCTTCTCAAATTCACCCTTTGGTCTTCCCTCCAGTTTGCCCTAAATTCCATCTCTGTCTCCTTCCCCTCCACACCACAGCAAACAGGTTTTCTTTTTTAAAAACTTTTCAGTGTAGCATTTATCTCCACCAGTTCCTTCACAAAAAAAGGAATATTCACAGTATTTCTGCACATTATGTATTTAACATGTTTTGGTTCCCACACAGGAACATGTATGGTTTTATGTTAATAACACAAAGATCCAGCAAACAAGGAATAACGTGCACAATAAAAAAACTGAAGTTTTCACAGCACTGCAGTTACTTTTTAGCAGCATCTTTCTGTGGTATAAAAGCAAATACCACGCTTGATAACCTCACCATGTTAATGGCGAGAAATTATAATAAAATGGTAAAGTAGTAATTTAGAATAAAAATGTTTCTTAATTGTATGATTAGACTTGCCTGGAAGCAAAGAAAGTAACATAAGAATACAGTTTGTTTAAAATCTGATCCTGAAAACTATTTTCTCAGCTCTCACATTTTTATAATTTTAGATTTATTTTTAGCTTTAATTTTATATTTAATATGGAAAATTGTAATAGTGTATTACATTTACTAGTCCTAAAATGCCAATGGCAATAATTGAAAAAGTATAACTATTATTTTTAAGGCATTTAATAGTATGGCTCAATTCTGGTAGTACTATTTAAACCAGCAAATGAACAGGATACTTAAAGTTTTAAACACTCTGAAGTATTGGAAAGATAAGGCTTAAAAGAACTTAGAACTCCAGGTTGAAATGCATGGATTTGAGCATTTTGCTATTCTCAACATCTTTATTAAATAATAACACAAACATTGTGAAAGAAGCAAAAAGGTGTCGCTTGCCCAGATGACAGAGGGCTTAAATTGGACAGAAAAATAAAAAGCTCATCAGGCTCTACAGTACTACACTTTCAACATAGTAAGGAAAGTGTTTAAAATGGACTGCTATTGAAATGTTATTTTATTTCTGCATACAACCTTAATTTAATTAGTGTTAGGAGTCTTTTTGGCACAGGGTTTAAAAAGAATGAAAACCAGCAAAAGAGTTTGGTTTTGCAGAAGAGTGTGATGACTCACCTTGTTCAAAATGAAGAATCTAATGACTAGGAACAGGAACCCTGACATGAGCCCAGACAGCAGAGGAGAAATGAACCAAGAGGCAACTAGATGAATAAACACAAAACACTCAATAAAGAGCCAGGAACAATTGGAAGAACTGAATCAAGACCGAATAAATAAACACTACAACTCTATAGAGTGTTAGGCCATAGTGTTTTACTTGTACATCCATAAGAAGCCAAGTAGTCATTCAAAAGTCATGTTAAAACAAGCAGAACAATATACCAGTCCTCTGCAGCTCAGTGATGGCGATTTTATGATTTTATATCCCTTTGTGTTTTCTAATCAGGCAGCTTAGTTTTTTTTCAAACAATGCAGCACAGAAGTCCGTTTAAAGGCAAATCTTTTAAAGCCTTTAGAAAAAAAAAGCATTTCTTAGGTTATTGTACAACAATGAAAGGATTTCTTGTATTATGGAGGGATGGAAATGGACAAACTCTCACATTTCCTGTGGTACCACAGTGAACATTTAATAATAGATGAAAGTCATGACTCACAACACATGAAAGTGAAGAAAAAAAAATAAGACTGTTTTTGGAATAATGGCAGAGGTTAACCCACCCCAGGTTCTACAAGGAATGAATAAGCTTTTGTCCACAATTGTTATATACTGTAGTGATGTACATAATGAGTTGTATACACTACATCTGACTTGATATTGCATTTAAAACCATGTTTTTCACACGTTCTAGATAGGATCATGACTCATTCCTTTGGTACACAGGCACACCCTGTGAAAGAACTGTGTTGGGGGGAAAGAAAACAGGCACATTTTAGGAAATCACAGGGAACATCCTGTTCCTACTTTCAACACAATTCTCATTCAAAATTTTATTACACTTAAAGGGGAAGTGAGACAGGCAACAAAATGAAAGCACAGATCTGGAACCTGAAAAATCATCTTTTCCCATTGTGCCAATGGTGCCTGACCCAGGTTCTGAAGAATCCTGAGCACTCTGGCTGTTATAATCATTGGCTTCAGGTCATATATCTAAACCATTTAGCTAAACCAATAATTGGTTAAATTAAATCATTTAAGTTTCTGATTGACTGACTGCCCTGTGGGGAGACCAGTTATATATTCAGTAGGACTAAAATTATCTGTCAAAGTAATCACTTTACTAAAACTGCATTTTCCCAGTTCTGATACCACATCCTATTTTCCCAAAGAACTTTTCCAGATTCTCCAGCAGAATTAGGATCTTATTTTTGATAAAGGCCCCAAGATAATCACAATTTCCCAGACTGCATGGCAAATTGGGGAAAGTAGCCAAACACTTTTTTTCTACAATATCTCCGTGACATACATTTCTGCATACATGGAGGCACACGGCTGTCAGTCTTTCACCGTTGACATTATAATCATCTGATCACTTGTCTTAGAACTCTACATGGAAGGGAAGCACTAGGGTAAGAACAACTGGAGCCAAAGAAAGTTAAAAATGTATCAATAACTGATTGTCACTGTGTGCCTAGTAGACTTTAGCTACTAGCTACTTTGCACCGATGTTTCACTATGGATCTCAACCAAAAGACTGTGGAAAACCGACTGGTTTCCAGTCGCCATCGAAAGTAAAAGACCAAACTGAGCCCAACACAAAGTGAAACAGAATGAAAAAATCAGTGGCGTGATTCTGCCCAAATGAGATGTGAATATCTATACACAAACATTTCTCAGGAAAGAGACTAAAGAAATGACAAAGCAATCTGGTTGTTTGCAGCAGCTGATAAATAGGACATGGAAATCTGTGGAGCTATGCTTTCCCAACATCATGAAACTTGCCAGGAGGTACAGAGTGAACAAAGCTACTTGTAAATCTTGCTTAAGCATAGCATTTCGGCACATGGACAGATTTCTACAGCTCCAGAACAAATCAATGAAAATGAATACTTTGATACTTTGATAAGTTGTTGATGCTCTGCTTTAATTTTAAAAAATCATCAAAAGCCAGAACTGTATAGATTTTTTGTTTTCATTAAGACTGTACAGTGTTTGAGCTCTCATTGACCATGATAAGACTTCTGCTGAGTTTTCACAAATTTGATTTGTGTGAATAAGTCCATAAAATTAAACTGTCAAATGGCCAGTAGACCTCAAAGGTACCAAAATTCACTTTAGATTTGCTAAAATAAAAAAAAAATGAAATTGTTAATTGTAATCCATGGAGAACTCAATGAAAGGGATTGGCATCCATTCCTCCAAGCCAGACACTGATAGAGAGACTGGCTATGATATTCATTAGTAGTAGATGCCAGAAATATAACTGCAACTGATTTCTCAAGTCACTTCATTAAAACAAATCCACTCCATCCTACAATTAACCCTGTGCTTGCAAAACATACCATAACCACCATGTACTGCACGTAGAAACGTACAGATTGTAAGTGCATTAAAAAAAGATCTACCCTAAAATACACCTTTAGTGCACGCAGTGGTTTTTAAGTTTTAATACAGTCAGATGCAGGTAAAAACAATTCTTTCAAAACTGAAAAGTTGTAATACATTAAGAAACTGATATGCATGCATCAGATGTCAATTCCTCTCTGTGTTTTGGAATGAGTGGTATATCACAGGATTATGGAACACTAATCAACTCTGGAAAAAATTGCTTTAAAATTGCACTAGCTTCCAGCACCTGTTCAGTAAACCCACTTTTAACAACTAATATTATCCTGTAAAGTGGATTCCAGGCAAGAGAAAAATCAGTACAAATTAATATGTTATGCATTTATATTAAAAGTGCTGCACTTTCATTACAGCATAACAAGCTTGGCAAAGCCAAAGTGCTAGAAGAGAGAATGAAAAAAATTAAGACAGTATACAGAATGTAATAACACACACAGCACACACTTATTCATGCAGACATTAAGTGTTTCTAGTACGGAAACACTTAAAAATCAGGAAGCAGCTTTCCGATTAGATAGGTCTGATCTTTGTATGGGTCAGATAAATGGGTCAGAGGTGGGCATCAGGTGACAGTTGTGGACAGAATCTGGACTCCAGCGGCGTGCACTAAACAAAAGAGTAGCGTGCTCAAGAAAACGATGTCTCACTCGGTTTTAAAACCAAAATGAAACAGCCTGGATGGGGCACTTCAGATGGTGCAGATCCAGAGAATGTACACAAAGTACTTAAACCTCAAGGAGAGAAACAAGAAGCAAAAGTCGTCTTTTCCCCGTAAGGAACTTTTGCCAGGCAACAGTTATTTTTTTCACATACCCTCACACATATAATGAAATGTCAATTACCAATCTTGACTAGTTGCATCCACTGCACACCCTTTGTACCGATAGCAACCATAGAGAACCCAATGGTGGCACCCACAATGCAATGTGTCCCAGAAATAGGCAGCTTCAGGAAAGAGGCAATGAGCTGCCAAACAGCAGAGCCTGGAGACAGAGAAAAAAAAAAGTTTTAGTTTATTAGTGCAAGACTTTTGAGACATATGGGTACTTGTTTTTTAACTGCCAGATAGCAACCTCTCTTTGATATCTTCTTCTAACCTACTTCTCCTAATCAGACTCTGTGGTTTTCTATAACCAGAATAACCATTTTCTTAATCTGTATAAGAGAAATGTGGACGTCATGTTTGATAGGACACTGGCTTGAGGATTTTAGACATACCGGCAATTTAAGAAAAGCGTTGTACAAATGGTCAGAAATACATTTGTAAAAATCTGAGCATGTTTAGCTTTTCATATTTATTTCAAAGATCAAGGAAATGTTACATTTGAAAGAAATAATGGATTTTGTATGTTTCTAAAAATATTTGTTTAGTTGCTTACATTTGTATGAGCAATAAGTTTATTCTTTGCTAAACGGAGCAGAGATTTTCTGAAAAAAACAGCCATGAATATACAGTACAGTATGCTGAGAGTCATTACAAATTCAACAAATCAGTACTGGAACCAAATGTATTTGCTGGGCTTTTAATGTCTCTCAGTATACTTAAGAAACATTAAAACAGCAAGTTCCTTCTAAACATGTTTTTAGACAGTGACCTTCAAAATTTAAACCAATGGATTTGAAAATTCAACTTCATTTATCAGCCTTTTTCATTAGTGCACAGTGCATCTTCAGACACATTTTTTACATAAATTGCTTTTACACTTTTAGCAGATTGCTAATTAAACGGTTTCTGAAAAGAGGCCCCATAGAATGCATTTAATTAAAAAAAAGTAATAGGAAGAAATATTAAACAAATGCCTGTCTTAATAAACAACGATGACCCAAAATCAGCAATTTCCTGTAACAATTAAGCCAAGAATACTCAGGATAAAGGATTTCAATCCCGGAAAGCATAGGGATTTGGAAGGGACCCTCTGCAAGATGCCGTCATCAGGACCCGACATTTCAGTTGCTCATGTACCAATATATCACTCCCCATTTAAGTAAAGTAAGCTTTAAGTAAAACCATTCTTTATGCTTTGCATTTTCTGTAACTTATGTATATGGTGCATTAACTGTTCTGTATAATGGTGTGAGAATGCAGAGTTTTAGGCCATGTAACACATTCGGGCTGCTAATTAATGAAAGGTGAGATGTCGGGCTGTCACACTAGAAGATCTTCAAAGGGATCATCCCTAAATCCCAACTAGGATCCTATAAACATTTCCACCGCTAAGCAGTTCTTTCTTTCTGTGCTCTGTTCTGAATATGGGATTTCATTACATTCCATCTCCGTGGCTACATCGCATAACTTTCTTTGTCCTTCCCTTGAGAGCCAGTCAGGGACTTTTTTGGAAACCGAGTGCCCTATAAAGCTAAATTCCTCCAGCCGCCCACGGTCCGATTTGAGCGATCCCATGTCCGAGAATAATCTTGTAAATCAGATGCACGCTGCAAGTTATTCCTGAGGAGTGACAGGAACCTGATCTATGCGCAGAGATAAAACAACAGAAAATAAACACCCTAGAATTATGCCATAATTCATTTTGCAGCCGGATTTTCTCACGCTTGATGTTGTTTGAATTGGGATGATTGTGATATTGTTGGCTCTCTCTGGGGCTCGGGGGCTAGACTGGTTTTGCAAATGCACGGGAGCCCATGCATTCCAAAATGCACTTCATTCTCGAGCTGTGCTTGTCCGCAAGTCTTCAGAACTAGCAAAATAACTGGGAGCATAAAACAATGTCCCAACCAGTACAGGGTTATCCTAACAAATACACAGAACAAACTGCCTTGGATAAACCTTCCAGAAATGAGGCCAAATGTAGGCTGGATTCACAGGTATAAGTCTTAATCTTCCTCAGTCAGAGACTGTACAACTGCACCCAGCATTGCAGTTTACTGTTTCTGTGCATCAGTTACATCTTCATCGAATAAACACAGGCTGTTTCCCTTAACTTTATAGTTATTTCTGAAATTATGACTTGCAAAAATGTCCCCCCCCCAAAGGAAATAAATAGCACAATAGAAAAACTGCTAAAATAAACTTACAACTTACATGACACTTTGTTCTTTCTGTACTCTATTTACTGTACATTGAAAGTACATTTTAATCTCAGGCTTAAAAAGTGGGATATTAAAGTTTAAACAAAGCTTAACAAAAAACTGGAGGAAAATTAATGTCATATTAAAAATACATGTATAATTAAATACATGTAGATAAGAATTTTCCACATGACAAAATTTCTTTTTTATGATCTGTTATATAAAAATCTTGACGCCAACAATACATTTTTCAACTTCTAATGCATCATATTTCTCATAAATGTGATGTTTGTTCCTACATTTAAACACAGGTTTTGTACACTGTTTATTGACTGTGAAATGCTTTTTATTTATTTTATGAAAGGCAGATGAATGAGCTGGCATAAAATGGCAGATAATACCTAAACAAGCTAATTTTAAATGAAATAGCTGGTGTGTTCACTCTTCACACAAATGCATGTGCATTTATTCAACAGTCAGAGCTCGACAAAGCACACCTCAGACTTTTGCCTGTACCATCTGACTTGATAAGGGACGTCCAGGACTTGATTTAAAAATGACAAAGAAATATCTAAGATTCCAAGTGGCCTACAAATATGGTTTATAACAGCAAACAACAACAAAAAAAGACTGCTGATGACTTACCAACCATGGCACTGACCTCCCCAGCCATCAGCACGTGTACAGTGTTGTTGTAGAGGCTGACATCTATAATGCCTTTCCTTATTGTCTCTCCCACTTTCGCCCCAAGCAGGACAGAGCCCAGGGTCTCGAATATTGAAGCCAAAATACAGGCCTGCCGCAGAGTGACCACACCTGAGCCCACTGCTGTCCCAAAGGAATTGGCCACATCATTCGCACCCACAGAAAAGGCCAGGATGAATGCGATAATGAATCCCAAGATCACCATCCACAAGTACTGCTCCATTTCCATCTTGACTTCTATTTGTCAGTTAAAATTTAAGAAAAAAAGGAAGGCTTGTATATTTGGAAAAGTTTTTTTTTGAGCACAAGTTTTTTTTTCTCGACTTGTTCCCCCTTTATAAGCAAATTGCTCTGGTAAGTTCAAGGGGAGGAACAAACTGCTAACTTGTAGTTTTTATTATTCTCTCAGTCTGTTTGGTTTTGCTTTGTACCAAGAGAGGAACACATTCCATATTTTTTTTTCCCAGAAATGTGCAACTTAGTTTTCCCTTACCTGTGAACAGAAAAAAAGGAGAAGAGTTAGGTATGATTACACAACAGTAATAATATTCTACTGAAGCACCCGGGAACGATTTCTATACAATATCATATAAGTTCTGAGAATTTCTCAGTGAGTGATGCAAGAATAGACTGAAGAGAATACACCTCTGTTAAGGCAGTAATTCAGTCTTATCCAGAGACTGTAAAAAACTATTTTAAAGAGCGTGATGGGCCATCAACTTCCAAAAAAAGGAAATAAGAAATGTAAAACTTCTAAAGGCTACTACTAAGCATCTTAAGCACTGCAGTTATCTACAAGAAGTGCTCCAATGTGGATGACAAGTGGTGAAACAATGTTCCCAGTTTTAGAATAAAATTATCATGTTTCCCAGTTACAATATAGGACCATATTTTCTGTCCAGTTGATGTTACCAAAGCCTAGGATTCTCTAGTCATGAAGTCACTGAAACAGGAGAACACTTAGTGAATTGAGAGGTCATCTTAACTTTATGAAAACTGCATTATGCAGGTAAGAACCACAGCTCATTTTGAGATTCTGTGTCCTGATCATTATTGTAAACAGCAGGAGATGCAGTTTAAACACAAACATGTTTATAAACTAAACCACATATCGTCAAGCAAAACTCAGACACCAGGTATTAGAAGACTAGACAACACAATTAGAGCAACCCATGTGTCAGTTACGTAAAAATAAAACTGATCAACAGGCAATCACTTCAGTGCAATTTTCTACCCTGGCTGTGACAAGGAAGGGATTATAGAATCTGGTAAAAAAAATGTTGCTTCCTAACCTTGCGTTTTTCAATTTCTGTACTGTCAAGCCAACAATCAGAGTTGAAAACTGCAGCGGTCTGATGTGATGACAGAGTTCCATTATTGAAACTGAGTTTTGTAACTTGTAACCTCTAAATATATTTTCCCCCTTAACATCTCTCGAAAACAATCAACATTCAGAACAGCATACCATAATTCAGACAATGATAATCTGCAATACAACAGCTACTGTATAACCTATAGTAGGATTGTGATGTTGTGGTTTTCAAAAGCAAGACAACATCCAGTTTCAGAAAAAGAGAGAAAAGTAAAAAACATCAGGTTTTAGATTAGGTTGCCCAGCTATCATTTGTTTAAAAGCAAACAATTTAAAATTGCAAAAAATTTTGCTAAGCACCACAAAATTAAATTTTTTACATTAAAGTTTATGTCACGATGTAGAATACCTTATGACCTTTTAAATAACCTGATTTCCAGAATGTCTACAACACTGCCAGAGCTACTTAAATCTCGTGACTAAAACTCCATAAGTATGAAAGAGCAGATATTAATACTTTCAGAAAATAAATGACAAATATATATAAAAAAAATTCAAAATATTACATTTAAATGCATAATACAGTATACTAGCATGTATATATCTAAACAATAAAACATTATTTTAATATATCTCTAGTTAGGAGATTCAATAAGATACACAAGTTAAAATAAGATCAGATAGGTTTACATTCAATATACAAAATATAAATAATTATTCTGTATTTTAAGGTTGTCTTTCTATATATTACTGTGTTTAGAGCCCAAATTATCCTGTTTATTTTTCTCATAACTCCACCTGACAGACTGCCCTTAAAGCACGTCTCTCTGTTTAATATGCTGTCGTTTGTCATTTTAAAATGCTTTCAAATACAAGTGAAACAGGCCCAAACAAACATTCTAAAAATATAAACTGACCTAGTTATCATTTCACTCAGCTGTTTTTATTCAAATACCTCATGATTAAAAGGCTAACATTCATTTGGACATGAAGACTACGTTAAAAATGCATTTTGAAATGAGTACAGATCACTGCCAGCATAGTTCTTATGGTTGAATGAAATTCACAAAATACTTCATAAACCTTGCAGATGTTTCTTCAGCTTTAGAGATTTAAAACTATGTGAATTTACTAAGAACTCATCAGTATTCTTCTACACAAGTAAAAATACATCCAACATTCTATTAAAAACTGAATATGTAAAAATAAGATTGTATCTTTGCACTGTAGCTACAAATTTCCTTCCATTTTCCTACCATTATTTAACCAAAACTTAACAAAAATGTAAAACTACTGAACAATGCTGTGCATATCAAATTCTGTAACCACTTCTACCCATGGATTTCAACTAGGTTTTGTTCTACTATTTAAAACTCTGGGGGTAATTTTTGATCTGCATGTCCAGTTCATCACAAAAGGTGTTTTTCTTTCACCTCAGCAGTATTGGTTGGGCAGAAAAACCAGTTCATGCTTTTGTTTCATCCAGGCTTGAAGCAGCTGTTCTACTTGTTGGGTTGTCAAACTGCACCTTACAACGTCGAGTGTGTTCAAGAAAGCAACAAGCAGAGTTCTCCCCAGATCTTGCCTTAACATTTACACCTGTCGAGAAATCCTTACACAAGTTACTCTCTGAATTTCCCTACAGACTTCAAGATATTGATCTTGACTTATAAAGCCATGAGGGGAATTTGCCCTGTTATAATTCTGACCCAATTCATACCCATAACTCCACTTGTTTGTCCCCTCAACTAGAGTGCTGACAGAACAAATAGGGCTTTTTTCTATTGTGCACCATGGCTGTGGAATAATTTACTCTTCAAAATGAAATCAGAAGAACATTTTCTTAGCCTTGTTTATGTTGGCATATCTATACTTTGTGCAGTATAATATATATTGTAATATTTTGCCCGATTCATTCATTCTGTTTCATAGTTTTTAGGTATCTTATATAGAGGTATGATAACTAATCAAGTTTAATTTTATTTTAATCAGTCTCCCGTGATTTTCAGTGGCTTTGGTTTAATTTCATAAGCAATCAAACTACAACAGTAGAAGCAACGGGATGTAATAAACTTCCATTCTAGCATATGTGAAATTTGTTCAGGATACTTACTGTAGCTACATGAGACAAACAGAATCTAAAATAGACAACATCAGTTTAGGAATTGGTAGCATTACGGATTACTACAAACCAGTTATTGTTCATTGTTTCTATGAAGATCACTCTTCAAAAGCAGTACAGATATACATTAGTCTTCTTACATAGACACTCCTACTCAACGGTAACCACCACAGCACACTGTCGCTGGTATTTTGTTACCTTGTTCTATCTAAAGGTGTACAGAAAAGTAAAGAGCACTAAAGGTGAATTACTCTAACAATCCAAAATCAGTAGATCCTGTAAAAAATGAACATTACAAACATATCAATATACTGTACAGACAGAATCAAATGTAAAAAAAATGTCCAATCAACTGTCAATTTGAGATAAAACACAAATTAAAAATACTATCAGCTTGTGCCAACTCAAATGAATGCAGTAGCTTATTATGTGCTATGCATTGGCAGGCACTTAATATTTAATAAATTCAGGCCAAAGTGGCTTAGCGTTTGTTAAGAACTGGGATGCCAGTCTACATTTTATTAGCAGGCTTAAGTAGAACTCCTCATTTTCAGGCAGCTCATTTAAAAACCATAGGGGAGAACTAAAGAACAGAATACCAGGGTAGTTTTGCCATGACAGAATTTTCAAACTTACAGTACTAGCAAAATTCACAATATTGTTTTCTAAGACACAATATAATGAAGTAACGTTTCTACATACATGAGATAATTAGTTGTATATAATTCGAGGAGCTATACTACCTAATATATGAAGAAAAAATAGAATGCATTATTCTAAAAAATGAAACTTAAGCTGTGTTATGGGAAATGGCACTCTGTCTCAAAGAAAATAGTTTATTTAGAATGTGATTATTTCACACATAATTTCTCATTTAACAACACTATAAAAATAGCAAAGAATGATGAAATGGGAAAAAAAATGAAAATGCATCAATGAGTGCTCTCTTCTCTCAAGTATTTGTCCTAAACTCATTTATACAAAAATAAACTTGTAGCACAACATACACCATTAACCTTGACCAAAGATAGAAAACAGATGATCCGATCAAATACATTGACTCTTTTCAAGGTTCTTTAATCTCTTGGACTACACTGCAATATGTACACAACTCTGACCAAATTTAGCCACGTTCTGCCTCTTTAAATCAGTAACAATTGCTCTTTCTTCCACATTTAATAATTGTACACTGTGGGCACAGTGAAAGACTCAGAGCTCTCTGGAATAACTTGCCAATGGAGCTGGTTAGCATTCTCTGCTTTTAAAAGATAAAATAAACTGCTCTGTGATTCAGTTTACCCCCAGCAGCTAACAGAACTGTCAGGTTAGCATTTTAAATGTTTTTTTTTTCTAAACAGAAAATTCCATTAAGAGGAAAGCATCACCAGTGAGCCAAAGAATTCCTGGACCTTTCTATTTCACTGGCCTCATTCAGCGAAACCCACAAACCTAAGCATTTGCACATTTACTCTTTGCAGTAAAAGACAATTCTACACACAAAAATGAAATGTGTCACCGCCTACAAAGGTTCTAAATTTTTCTCCATTTGTTTCAGAAAAAAAAGCAGGTCAATGAAGATCTAAAAACATACACATTTTGGTCAAATTCCAGGAAGAAGCTGACAGTTTGGTTACTCTATTACCCTTTATGTTCCAAAAGCTTTGAAAGCCATTTCAATTTAATAAAATTTAAAAGAAGGGGAACATAATTTAAAGAAACTGTGAATAGACTATCACTCAAAGACTTTGCAACCTCATCTTCAAAACCAAAGCAAAACACTAAACATTGAATAACTTTTCTACACATTTCTACAACCTCTTTGTATCTCTGAAAAAGCCGTCTTTTACATGTACAAAATGACTATAAATTAGTTTTAACTGTTCATCACGGTACTGTATAACGTATAGAACTATCTGCATTAAAAACCTTTTCAGAAAGAGTCTAATAGCAATAAGTGAATGGAATGGAATGATTAACAGTATTAATAATCAGCATGAATCATATTATACTGATGCTGTGTGAAAAGAATGCATCTGAATCAATTTCTAGTATTACTATTAGTCTTTAAAACTTTTTATGATAAATTATCATGTGCATTCTCTGAAGAGCGCAGTAAAGCCAGCTCAGTTCAAAGTCTCTTCTGATGTATGGATAGTCTTGGATATCAATAAAATGTTTTTTTCTGTGATATTTTGTTTCACAGAATAAAGTAAGAAACAAAAAAAAAGGGACCTATCTTTTCAGGTGTCATGTGTGAAATATCAGTATTTCAACTCCTAAGCCATTGAAGTCACACAGATGCAAATAGAAAATCACACATTTTTTGGATAAGAAACATTCTTCACAGAACAGACAGTACAACTGTTGTGTAAATCCTATTTAGCAGTGTAAAGATGACCATGAACCAGGAGGTGCTATAAACATCCTTCTGTCACTTCAAAAGTGTAAACAAATTTAAAAGAACAGGTACTATAGCACAGTAGAAAGTCAAAAAGCTGATTTACTTGCCTATTCAGACTAGATGGACTGGTGGGAAAGTTTTACATTCTGGTGGCCAGAGGCTAAATTGTACATGAATACAGAAGAGATGAATTAGTAATGAGCAATATCGGTGCACAGTAATAAAAGAAGCAGTACAAGAGGGAAGAACTGAATGAGTATATGAAATTAGATTTTGACACACAGTGCTCAACACAATTTCAGATGAACCCACCTTTTCATTGCAAAATGTTTTTATTCAGAAGGATTAATGCCACTTAGGAAATGCAGACTGTAGGTAATAATATAACTCTCTACACATTGTTTTCAGTTATGTTATCAATTCAATCATTAACTTGAAAGAATCATTCGAGTTCACATACAGTATAGTGTTTTATTGGACTTTTTTAATTACATTTTACAATATTCCCTGAATGTGCCAGCAGAACAAATTAGATGGGACCCGAGGAGCTGTACAGAATTTAAATATTAAACTGCAAATGATTTCTTCAGATCACAATCTTTATCTAGATGATTTGGGATATTAATGACAGTGCCCAATCAACCTTTTCTCATTTTTAATAAAATAATATGATTCCCCATACTCTAATAATCCCAGATTCACTTTTATGTTGCTCAGATGATTTTAAAAGCCATAACTTTTCAATGACAGGCGATTCAGCCGTAAATACAGGTGAATTGGGGGTAGTCTAAGCACACAATTACATTTCAATCATACTGTATGTGCAGTACATATTTTTCTTTTTGAGTAACATTCCAAACTGCTCCCAAACACATTTAACATAATCCCCCAAATTAGAAGAATAATATGCTTTTAATTACCTTACTTTACCTTTCAAGCCTTCAAAAAACATTTATGAGATCTACTGTAAAAGGCAACACTAAGTGCTGGGCACAGATTGCTACCAACAATTCCACATTATGAAAGCAGACCCCTAAAGGGGTATCACATGGCAGCATCTGCAGCAACAGAATCAAAAACTGGAATTCTAACAGAGGATAAAACAATCCTGTTTTATAATCAAGTAAGATTACTGTAAACCTCTAATCTCTCAGACACCACACAAGCATCACAACCCAGACCCTGCAAAACACAGAGCAGGCTATAATGTATTCCTCACTTGTTCACAACTGTGCCTGGACGTACTGAGTCAGACTCTCTGCCTCTCTGGTTGACTCATTAATGATGCTGTACAATACCTGGCTGCTGGTGCAAAAGTAGCAGTTCACCTTACAAGTACAGCACAAGGTTAAATATGGATTGCATTTGCCTTGCATATAAATATCTTTAAAAGCAGAAATTGATTTTACATCTACATCATGTCACACACAGTAATACAACCCATCATTAAATAATAGGCACACTAATTTCTGTTTACTTGCTGCGAAAATACAGAACATATCAGGAATTCATTTTTTTGCATTAACACATATTAAAAACTCATTCTAAAAACCTGAATCCAGATGGAATTTATGAATGCACACAAGACGCAAGAGGAAGAGCTATGCACTTACAGACATGCTGTGATTCAGAGAATATTTTACCTGCAGAAAATTTCCTCAAGAGATCCAAATTACAGCAGGGATCAGGTGTTGCTAACAGAGCAGCCACACAAAGTCAATTCATCAACCTTCAAACACAGCACTTCTGAAAAAATTCTTCCAAGGCCCTTCAGCGCAAAAAAAATCAACACATTACTAGCTGTCACGAGGCACTGTAAACAAGCAGAGCACAGCAACTTGCTGAATGAGAGATGCAGAGGAGCAGGAGAGAGACAGAGAAGAGAATCCTCCTCAGGACAGCAGCAGACAAATTTATCAGCTCAGTGGACTCCAAACTGCCTCTTAAAGGAACGCATCTGCATAGGGGAGGGCAGACAGGCAAAGACGCTGCCAGACATCACTGGCATCCAGTCCAATAGCGCAGGAGAGAGAGGAGGAGCAGATGACAGTGGGGAACGGCACTAATGACAGCGTACCGCCTTGCACAAGTGCTAGCAGAATCCACCACAGTGAGAAGCCTGGATTGGGCAAGCAGGTACTTGATGA
The DNA here is from genome assembly GCF_040954835.1 of Lepisosteus oculatus. Classification (NCBI taxonomy): domain Eukaryota; kingdom Metazoa; phylum Chordata; class Actinopteri; order Semionotiformes; family Lepisosteidae; genus Lepisosteus; species Lepisosteus oculatus. The sequence continues at coordinate 23,405,178 of NC_090698.1, read as the reverse complement.
GGAGACCTCAAAATATCATGTACAAAATAACCCACTGATTACTACAAGTGTGTAAACAATGGTTAGCCATCCTATATGATTATTTGGCTTGTTTGTGACAATTATGCTTAAACACTGTTCAATTATTTTTTCATTGTTTTTTTAGGACAATTTAATACCGCTGTGGAGTGAAACAAGCCACGAAAGAAGTTCTGATGAAAACCACCTTTTGCATAAGTGGCATAAGAACTTGATTGATCATGGCGAAGTTACTTGATCAGTTTTACTTGTTCAATACAATTGGTTCTTTCAGATGACCCTGTGATTAACACCACAGAATGACACTTCTTGTATAATAATACCCCTGTGCTCTTTATTTACTGTGAAACGGGGAAATCTCACCACCCCTAAAAATGGTAGGCTGAACAGGGCTATCATGAGCAAACAAGACATGAAAAAACAATGGAATACTGAGAGGAAGCATCACCCTGAGTGTTCTGATCTCCACATCCATCATTCTTAAACTCTTCCCAAGTTGTGGAAAAAAAAAAAGTCTTGGAAGTCTATACCTAGCTCCAAAAACACCTTAAAAAAATCTAAATTGCTAGTATACAAAATTCTGTCCTAGACGCACAAATCAAAATTTCCAAAAAAATAAAAAGCAATTCATTACACAACACAAAACTTCAGTAGTAATACAATTTAAATTAAGAGGAGCAAAGTAAGACATTAAACAGAAAATGTATAAGGCTTCTTTGTTACAGAGATCCAGCCACAACTACTGTGTTCTGCAATACCATTAACTATTTTACTTAGATTAAAAACACTAATAAAACTGAAATAAATGCATTTTATTCAAATCTGTAACACGGATCTGTACAATGTGTTTTTATGGAATGTTGTATGCTGTGTATTTGTATTACTGTGTTAATAAAGGTTTGTCTGTCTTGCCATATTAAAGCCAGATGTATTACTCTCACTGTAGTATTTTATTTGTAATTTGTATTTGTTTAGTGTATTTTATTTATTTTTTCTTTACTAAGCACTCATCTCCACTCAGATTTCTTTACACAGATGGAACCGAGAGCTGTGCCAGAGAATAAAAAGAACTTGCATGCTTCACATTTGCCTAATGCTTGGGTTATATCCTGTCCCCATTAGTTTGCAATTCCTTTTTACTCTCGGAGAATTGCTTTACACTGTACTGTCAAATAGGAAGCTTATTACTAGTACACTAGCTCCACAATTAAACTACACACAACACTAGAGCCCTGGTTTCCAACCTCAAAATTCAGTTCAAGCCTTTTCTACAGAATCATGCATGGTCATGATGCAATATTTATTTGAATATTGGTACAATCATCAGGTTTACCCACATTACACAGAGAATATTTTATAGCATTGTCTCTGTGCTTTAGCTTTTGGACTGCATTATCTATAACTCCACTTTAATGTAACATCAAGCAGAGCCTACAACTCAGACATTAACCGATTTGGCTCCGTAATGTGAAACAGATACAGTTTTATTAAAACTCTCCCTGCACTACAAGGCCATGGATCTGCGCAAAGTCGTGATTTTTTTCTAGCACTTACGGAAATTAAGTCATCTAAATACATTTCTAAACAATTTGCTTTCTTAATGATACAGTCACCATGACACATTCAGTGTTTTTTTTACTACTCCATTCAGGGGTGCCACCGAATAAGGGATTCATATCACATTTATAATAATCTTCACCACAAAATCTTGCCATCTAAGAAGACCAAGAACTTCCATGTTCTGCATGTCAGTATAAAGAGCTCAGCTTTGCTCTTCTCATTGTTTTTTGTCACAAACGTACAGTACACACACAGAATAGCGAATGCAGTTTCCAAAACAATGGACTTCTGTGCTGGAGGTTTTCTAGCAGTAATTGCATTAATTACCTGCCATCTGCGAGTAAGAAGCCTGAGTGTAAATGAGCAGCTAGTAAGAAGAAAAATAAAACATACTAAATAAAAACCAAATACAAATAACAGAAATAAACTACTACAATGAGAAGGTAAAAAGTGCATTTCTGACTGTGACATTATCCCTCCTCATAAAAGCTGCTCAGTACATGCTGTATGTTGAACTCATAATGGTACGATAATAAACCCTACAGTAATAAACCTTGGTAAAAGGTTTATATAAAAACATTGCTCTGTACTTACAGACAAAAAAGGGAATTGCAAAACAAAATTGCAAGGCAAGTAGTCCATAGGAGTATTTCCAAACACTGGTCCCAAAAAGTGGATTCTGAATTGGCATGGCCAGACCTAAATACCACAGTCAAATCTTGCTTGCGTTTCTGGTAAGCAGACACTTGTGTAAAACCATATCACACTTACAGCATTCCTCTTCAAGTAAACATTATTCATATACAGTACCGTATCGGAATTTTAAAACTTTTGTATATCATTTATGTGTATTATATTTTGATACGTTTATACTTCTCTTTGAACAAAACCATTTGTATTAAATTCACTTTATGTTTACCCCATTTTATGCTCTGTGCTATGGTTGGTGGAGATTATTTTGTTAACAACTAATATGTTGGAGCTTCACAGATACATGCATTAATGTTAGAGAGTATGAATAGGTATAAAAGCATTTGAGTGAGATAATCATATTGAAAAAGGTAGCATAAAGATTCTAACAAAAGCACACATAATATTTGTTTGTCCAAAGTGGAACATCTCAGTGGAACAGACTTTATTAAAGAACCTTGATGCACTGAAATGTATTTTAAAGGCTTGAAAAAGATATATGTTTAGTATTTCATCAATCTGAATATGAATATATAATAGTCAGGTAAACAAGCTCAGTTTTCACAACAAATACAATGTAAATACAGCATTTAGATACATAATTGTTAAAGTTGACAAGTATTTTGTGGATATGAATCAGTAATAAAAGCACTTTTCTCAGTACAAAATAAAACTACGACAAATCTGACAGAGTTCCGAGACGTGATTACAGTAGGTATCACAAATCAAACAGCTACACAAACAAGGTTTGTATGAAACAAATTTTGTGCTTAATTGTACGTGATGAAGGCACTTTAAGTCGAAAAGGATGGTCTAAAATCAAACCAATGGATTACTGCACACATTTTCTACCTGGCTGAAAAATAGCCAAAAACATTTGATGACTTTAAACTTTTGTAAAATTAAAATGGATGTGTGCACCTTCTTCTACCTTAAGTGTCCTAGAGATTGGACCAATTTCCTGAACCACATTGTTGAAACAGATAGTCTAGAACCTCTAAACTATAGAAAGATTTTTTTGTATTAACTTCTAGCTGTAATGGGTCTTACAGTGTAAGATGAGACCAATGTTTTCCCAAGAGTCTTAAGACTCTTTAAGCTCTCCATGGCAAGAAACCTGAATGCTAGTTTTTGAGTACAGGAATTTAACATTCAGTGTTTTTAGCAACATGCAATAAATGCTGTGACGCAATGCACAGCAACCATCGATACAAGACTGTTTTTTGTATTAAAGTAAATATGCTTATTGTGAACTAGAAGGAATGATGGCTTCGATGACTCACCCAGTAGTTTCCAACTTTGAGATGTAGTGTATCTCACCGTTTTCCAGCCATTGAAGATGTACTATAAACCTGTTTTCTCCTCCCAATTCAACACCTCTGTGTTATTCTGTCAGGGAGATGTTCAGCAATATTAGGCTTCCCCTCTCACAGCTAACAGCTGTGATCTTGACATCTGTTACTCATCTCATAAATGATAAAAATTGATCCAAGCTGCTCATGTAGGCGATATGATCCCGACAATCAGACTAGGCTGTCTCATGGGAAACGCAGAGGGAGGTATCACTGATAGTTTGGGAGGAGGAGTTTTATGTGTTGAGGGTTTTGTTTTGTAGTTGCTTTGCTATGTCTTGAAGCATGATTAAATAATTAAAACTTTGATCACATAAAAAAGATCTACACTAGTCCCAAGGTCTTCAAGGTAGAATATTTCAATCCCATGTCACTACATATCCACCAACACACATCCATTGTTAACTTAATTTATACAGGGCAAAAGTCATGCTTAATTGTAGTGCAAACATTCTATATTAAAACACTCAAAGATAAAGCCTGCTACATCTCCACTGTGAGTGGAGGTCCACATCCAGGTGTTGGAAGAACCATTTAAGCCCTGTTCCATGCAAACAAGCTTTTCAACTAAAACTTACCATGTACAGATTTTAAAGACATAATTAGATATTTGCAATATTTTAAGCACTCAGAAAAAATGTACTGACATATAGCAGTGTAATGTGAATTTGTGTATGGTATGTCATGTGAGTTTACCCAGTCTGTCTTCCAAATGACACTGAACTGTCCTGCCCAGGAAGTCAATGCTACACGAGGCACTCAGTTGGGTTTCCATGCTCTTCTTAATCCTGCTGTAAACTGTAAACAAGTTTGTCTACTGAAAATGCCCTCAAAACTCATAAATGCCATACGCAGATGTTAAACTGCAACCTCAGCTCAGAGGATGGCAAATGGTTCTGAATGAGGAATTCACTCATTTTGGATTACCTTTTAAAAATTCCTATAGCCCTCCATTTTATGTTTCTACATCTCCCCCTCCCTTTCACTGTGAACCTGCATGAAGGTAAAACACAAGTTACAAATTGGAGGAGGCCATTCCATTTAGACGTTAGTGAGGATCTAGTTTCTGGAAAGAAGTCTGGGTATGGACTTCAACAACCTCAAAGGAGCGCAACTGATGCTCAGTCAACCCTTTTGTGTAAGGATTTACTTCCTGCCATTTTAACTTGTGTCCTCTAGCTCACATTTCATTTTCACAGTCTGAAAAAGTAAACTGGGCTGACTTTGTCTATGCAAATACATTTTGAATAATTAAATCAGGTGCCCTCAGTCCTCATCAATCCATCTGTTCATGACCAAAAAGGTTCAGGTCTTTTACCCTGTAAATGTAGGTCTATAATTGCACAATTGTAACCTAAAACACATTGCTTTAAATTGTACACTTTTAACTATAGCCTATGTACTGTACTAACATTTTTCTTGCTTTACTATTAATTACTCACATTGCATAGAAGATGTAAATGATATGTCAACATAAATACGCAAGTGTTTTTCATAAACTGAATAATTCATGAGTATTGGATTATTAGGGAGTAACTAGAGCATTTAGATTATAAATGTGATCTTCCAATATTTAAAATCTAACTGATCTTTATAATAAAAAGGTCCCAGTACAATGACAGGCAAAAATCAGTGACATTACACTGTTGTACAGACCTGTATAAATGTGATTGCATTTTAAATATTTGTTTCTCTTGGCCAATTAAAAAAAAATGCAAGAGAAAGCCCAGCTGTGGCTATAAAACTGTCAAACTTGGCATATAATCACAGGTGCAAAAACCATCCTCAGTTTTATTCAACCATCATCCATGAATTCAAACTGTTGAAATAGCAGTATTATTTTCCTTTAATTAAATATTTCACTAGATGAATAACACGAGAATAAGCTAATGGATTTTCAGCTCAACATTCCCATCTGTTGACTCTGGGTGCAGCCTCTCAAGTGTTCTCTAATTCTCCACATGATGACAAGCTTTTCTGTTGAAATGCTGAATTGAACCATGGCAACAGTAAGAGCTACAAATACCATTTTATATTTCCCAGTATTCAGCCTAAAAAACACTTCAGCAAACTCTCATCATCCCAGAAGTTCTGATGGCTTAATACAAAGGTGTTAAGATGTTGTCTCCAGACTTTACACTAAATGTACATTATGTGTACATTTAGTGTAAAGTGGTCTGGTGTGTCAGCATAATGCTGACACACCAGACCACTGGCATTCTGTTACATAAATAGTTATTACCAGGCTGAGACAGTGAGGCTTTCCGATAGTCTCAATTGTTAAGTAATTAGGCCTTTCCTAGTAAAAAATACATGCTATATTGACTTTCATTCACATTTAATGAAAACGCTGCACAAAATATCATCTATGCATCTCTATACCAAGACAGCAGTATGAACACTAACCAAATAACATTGTCCTCTCATTCATCTGGGATTCCACATGTTAGCCTGACAACTGTCTTGAAGGCAATCTTCATTTCATATGAAGCCATCTCATGCCATCTCATGGAAAATCATGATACAATAATGGATCTCAAAAGAATGATTTCTTTTAAAATAACGTTTTCTTCCTAGTCAAAGCAAGTAAGTAAAATTGAACACGGTCCCCTGTACATACAAATACAAAGCCTGTCAGATGCATGAAATCCAGTGGGTTTAAATAATTCACCTTTTTTAATGTATGTCTATAACCATGTCACAAAGACAATTACACTGTCAACCAATGCTCCTCTATACTCCCCTGTTAGCAGAAACACTTGCAGTACATTCCAGCATTAAAATTTAGTGTGGACATGACAATTTGTGCCAGAGTGAGGCCAAAAAAAGATACCAGCAAGAACAACTAAAAATCACCTTAAACAGGGAAAGGCAGCCTTTTGCTAAAAGATTTTGCTAAAGTAAAACAGTGTTACAGTATGAGCAGTTTTCAGCTACAGCAAACATATTTCCATTCAATTTTTCCAAAAGAATTAGGCTTTCACAATATTTGCCATCCAGTTTCTATGTAACCATTATCTCCAATTTACTCAGCATTTCAGTAAAGTTATATACAGAACACACATATTTAAAACGTTCTGGATTATCTGTGCCTAAAACTTAAATCAATGCCCCCTGATTAATGAAACTGTAAAGCCTCAAACTATTTAAGGCATCTTATGAAAATGGGCTGTAAGTCATAAACCTGTATAATTGGTTACCTATTCACATATATAAAACAATACTGTACCTAAGAAGGCAGCACTGTCTCAGTGACGAACTGTGATTGCTCACGTCCAGTGCACATTAAAACAAGGATAATATGGTACCTTACTGAAAATAACTAGAAAGATCAAGGGATCTTCCCCAAATATTCAAGGGACTAACAATCAGAAAATGAGAGTGCCATTAGAAAACTGGCAGCCGAGAGTGGCTGTTGCAGACATGAAGCGGGAGGAATCTAATTTTGGTGTGGAACAGTGATCCCGGACGGTCTGTCGCTACTGTAGGGGCCTGGAAGACTGAGCAACGGTACCATTTAAAGCTGCACCTATCTTTCACTCGGCATAGAAACTCCAGCATACCTCATTCATCATGGTAATCTTTGCAAAACAAGCAAATGACCTTTCCATAAAAACTGATGTTCCAAACTGACAGCCTGGATGCTTATGGGGAGGTAATGAGTACTGCACAAATGCAGAAAAGTTCAGAGTATAAAGTTAAGTCAGTATATCCCTAAAAATAGCTGCACTGTTTTGCATTTGTTCCTCAATTTGAGACTATTATGAAGTTACCTGAATTTTTGTAAACATCCCTTCAAAGGCAATTTGCTGCTTCTCTGCAGTTCCCAGTAGTCAGCTTTATAGAAGCTATTATTAACTCTTAAGTGGTATCTCTGGTTTAAAAGTAAATATAAAGTATGCAACTTTTTTAGTCTAATCCTTTTTGCCCAGTTCATCAGCACCTTCAAGATACACAGCAATCCTGAAGATCAGGACATTTAGTAGGTACTGTTTGCTTCCCTTTATTGCCAAAGCAGCTTGGGGTAGATCCAATTGACCTCTTTAGGTGGAAATGCAATAGCAAATTATCATGACATGATCAGATTTTCAAGAGACTAACATCAGAGGACGAGACAGAATAAATATTAATATGCAAAATGAGAAGGAAATTAGATGAATAAAAGAGAAAGATGACGCACATTATAGTGTCAATAAAAGGTATGTCTTTCTGTCAACAGCCCACTGCAATTAGTGAAAGAAAGGGATCAAAGGTGAGGATTGTCTTAGAACTATAGTACACCAAACCGAAGATACTAAACTGTTAAATGCCAAAGTTTGCAATAAGGATGATTCTTAAAACGAAAGCAAAATTGATGGCAAAGCATCCATTGGATATGCAGCCGTTTCGGTGAGAGAATCAAATTAGCCTATAACTGCTAAGGCAGGTATAATATCCCACAATTTCCAATGTATTATTGGGTAAAACAATGACACTATAGACACAGCTTCAAACAGTGTTAGAAATAAAACAACATATACCGTAGATAACAATGGTATCCACACTATCAGCATACCAGCTATTATTTGCATTTTTTCAGTCTCGAAAACTGGAAGCATATTGAAAAGAAAACTGCAAGAGTTGTTAAAAATCGTCGGACTTCAAAAATAATCTGGTAAAACTAAGCTTTAGTATCTTGCACAAAAACTTGATTCAGCTACTAAAAAAAACTTTAAAAATAAGTGTTGGTTCTTTGGTTAACCAAGATGTCTCTCTTTAGTAAATCAGTTATACATCAAGTTCTGGCAGAGGGGACTAACTGAAGTAGCTTGTTTGTTTTTGTAGATTGCCCTTGAGACATATTTTTTTCCACATTTGAAATGGACTGCTGGAGTAAGCAGTGTAATCTGAGTGGTAACGAAGAGGTCTAATTTCGGAACCTTTCAGCAGCTATCTCAATATAACCTACAAGATTTGATCCTTTGGATTTAAAGCTACAGAATACACAACAGATAGCAAGTCTGGGCAGAGATTCACACTTTGTGCCAATGTTTACTTTCAACCAAAGTTACTTCTTTCCAGTACATAAACATGGTCTTTTCTGAACTCCATTTTATATTTATTAGATTGTGTAGCACCACAAAACCTTGTATAAACTTCCATTTTGTACAATGTACAAACAAATTAGTGCTACCGTTATTAAAATAAACTTCATAACTACCACCTAAACAGTTATTAACAATATTTATACAGAACTTCACTGGGTTAAACATTTAAAAATTGGTCAGTAATACTTGTGTTAAAATTTGATTCAGGTGAGACATTTTTCATTTTCAGATTTTAGTTAATTAGGCTTGAAAACACTCAAATGAAAATTCCAGAATTCAATTTTCATAACAATTTCTAAGATTTATATAAAACTGGACATTTATAAACTTCCATTCAAATGTTAGAGCCTTCTTTGTTTTTTTTAATTCCAAGATATTGAGTTAAAGCATTTCGTTCATTTTTATCTAATCTATATTAGCTTTCCAGTTTTAAAAAGGAGGAATCTCTCATGCATTTTTCAGTTATCCTGCAGTGCCCTTCTGAAAGATCAACTGTCTTTGTCAAATTCTACTTTATATTAAATATATCATTTTCTTACATACAGTATGAAATTATGGGAGAGATTCTATAATGAAAGCAGGCAACCAAATTTATATCTAGCACAAAAGTATTAGATATATTAGATATTAGATATAAAAATATGAAATATTAATGCATTTCTTTTGTGTCATCTCGATTAGACTACCATAACACTCAATTTACTGGAGTACATACCAAGATACTAAATAGGGGTCAATATGTCCTAAGTTCTGTGGCTCATGTGCAAGCTAAAACTATTCAGCATCAGCAAATAACTCCCACTCAATGTAAATTGCAAAGACTCTTTGAAATTCAAAGTGGATTTCAAATTTCTCACATTTATGAATTTTGCAGCCCCAGAGCAAATTGTATAAGCAAACACTTAATCTGAGGTCTGGTATTAGAGGCCTTCTCACTCTGCCAAACAGCAGGATACACTCTATGGGCGACAGTATTTTTCTTGTGCAGAACCACTTCTGTGGAACTTGGAAGCTCAAATGTGCACTTTTATGGAACTGCCCAAACCTGTTAACCTACTATTGTCTAAAAATGTAAAACTTGGTTAAAGATCTATCTTTTCATGATAACTTTCAACATATAATTTTACTCTTGGTTTTATTTGGCCTTGAAAAAATGTTTTATGTCTTTTTTCTTAGTGATTAGTCTTTATTAGGGCACAGTATGGTACCACTCATTACCAGGAATTCTGTTCTCCGTGGGTGGAGATTGCCAAGTCAAGTGAATATACTCTCTGCACCCAAATCCACTGAGATGCCTCAGGCGGACAAGGATTTTTAGTGGTTTACACACATCTCCACATTGTACAAGCTTTTCAGAAAACGTTTCCACTCACTGTCCCTGTATGACCAGTGGCATTGGGCATTATGGGATTTGTAACCGGCAGTGTGCAAGAGGTACATACTTAGACAGGCAGTGAGCCACAACTATTTGAGGCTTTTTAACCATCTGAAATTATTCACTCCAATTAGCTCTCACTGTCAGGACAGCCACATCAACATGAAGCTTTTCTGCGATGAAATGGATAAGGCATGTGTTGCTTTCCAACGATGAAAGATTAAATACTTCCTATCACTTAGCTACTCTTCTTCACTGAGAAGCTGACTTGACTGCAAAACTGATCCCTGAGATCCCTCTGTGGATGTTTATACTAGTCAGAAGGACAACTGCACCCAAGATCAAATGCCCCCAGATTTGAAAATCAAACTCCACCTACACCCTTTTCAGTGGGTAATGCCATGCAGTTAGTTCCAACACACAACGCTTCATATCTTATCACTCTGAACAGAAGAACATGCTGCCATAGGAAACAGTGTATAAGATGAACAGATACAGAAAAATACATTATGACATTTTATCATGGAAGCTGAAAGAAGGAACATCAGGTTTCAATAACCAATTTTGGAGTTAACAGTTAATAGTCCTGCCATTTCTGAAAGATTGCTGTGGGATCTTTAACACCCAGTGTTGTGTGGTATCTGTTTAACATCTCATCTGACAGGCTGCACAGCCCCTGTGGCTTGGTCTGCAATCGCTGGGTAAAAGGGGAAAGTGCCCTCTACTGGTCCACTATCAAGACTTTCAGCAGAAGCTGGTTTTCCATAAAAAAAATAAATCTTGCTTGGAGGTTTTGACAGGATATTATCTTACAAAGCACAAAACACACGAGAGGATCTGTGTATATCCAGTACAACAAAACTAAAAGCATAGGTGTGCCCTTTCCTGAAGGCCACAAAGAGCAGAAGAAAGTTCTAAAAGATCTAAAACTAAAAGGTCTTGCTGCTTAATATTTAAAATCTGTTGCTTTTCCTGTATTTAAGCAGTTCATTGCTACAGTAAGTTTTATACACGTGCAAAATGTAAAGAGAATTCAACATAAATACAGCTTTCCTGCACCATAAAGCACAATGTTCTTTGAAGAGTTTAACGTGAACTGTGGGGGGGAGGGTTGTTCTTGTTGGAACTAAAGAAATTGGACTGTTTGTGCAAATTTCATTTCTAAAATAAAAAGAGTAAAGAATTCTAATAAATGTTTCAAAATAATGAAAATTACAGGTATGGGTTAGAGATTAGAAAGTTCTGGAAGTCCTTGAAATTTTGTTCTATTGTTAAGCATGTATTATTAGTGTCCCATATCATACACTTTTTCTATTTTTTTTGTTTCCCCAATGTATTGCACATTAATTCAAAACAATTATTAACATGATACAAAACAATATCAAATGTTGATTAAATTAAAAAAAATATACATCTCCTTAAAATATTAACTTTCCCAACATTGCCAGTCAAAGGTGAACAATAGATTTAAGATGTTATATGCTATATAGTTAAGCCAGATTTCAGCACAAATACAACTGACATTTCTAGATAAAATTGTAAAATTTACAACTGCCTAGTAACTCAGTAAATCACTACTATACTTGTGCTGGAAAGATTGTAACCATCTCTTACTTTGCTCTTAGGCTCTGATCAATCAGTTATGGTCAGGACACAACCCACTGTCCACTAAGGACAGCTTTCCCGAGCCCCTCCAGTCTACATAGACATGCAAACGCATATTTTATTACTTTTACAAACGTTGTCAAAGAGATTGACGAGACAGTCAGTTTAAACTCTGCGAAAATACCCTCCTCACCTGCTGCTTTGTTGTTTTTATAGGTTAGCAGGTGGCTGCTGTGTCCCGGGTCAGCGCTCTATCGAAATGCTTTTTGATCTTCGGAGCTCAGCCCTGTGGGCTTTTTTTCCCCCCTCAGCCCTGTTTTCCACCCCATTCCTAATCCAGCCCACTCTCCCTCTGTTATTCAATGCAGGCAGCACATGACAAGGCTAACAGAATTCTGGGATGCCCCATGATGACGGCTCTGCTGTGGCTGTGGAGGTGGGGGGCCAGTGTGAGTGTCTCTCCGCTTATTGCGCATGCAGCTGCCACTTGTTCTGGAGGAATGCTGGGCTAGTCGCCCAGCTGCGGATTAGAGCTCACTCGAGCCACTGACTCACATTATTCCATATAGCTCTGACCCTGGATTTCAAAGGAAATAATCCAATCACATGTGGTCCCAACCCGAAGAGACATAACTCACAGACATATCATGATATAAAAAGAAGCCATTTATTCCATGAGCTAAACAAATAATAAAAAAAATTGAGAATGAATCCTGCCACTTACCGAAAGCACTGGTATCTGTGGAGGATTCTTTACTCAAGGTCCTTTTGATGAGATTACCATGACTAGCATTTTACTTAAAATGACTAGCTCAGCTACATTTATTGTCAATGGCATTTGGATGCTGCTCTCTTTATTCACTTTTGTCATGGTCACTTATATTAGTATATGAATGATCAAAGAAAACCTTTATCTCCAAGGACATCCTGGTCTGTTATACTTTTAGTGATCATTTGCTGGCAATGCAACATCCTTAGCACCATAAATCTTTCTCTGGCTTCTTACATCATTTTTAGTATTCTGTGTATCTCTGCCAACTTAACAAAACTGAAATGTTAAAAATCACTTCGTTTTGGCTAATGTTACAGGAAACATTACAAGAAATCAAAAACATACAGCAAATTCAGCCATGACTGATTTGACATGTAGTCAGCTCAATGGCAGTGAAGTCTGAGCTGCCCGAGCTTGTTTTGTTATAACCGAACCACAGTCTTACAAAACATGAAATATTAAAATTAATGCATCTCACAGTCCCTTGACACTTCATTTCCTGGAGTTTTTGATGGTAACATCAGTCACCACACAATTATTCCAAAAGAGCTGTGGAACATATATGCCTCTATCCAAAATTATCTTACTGTCCACAGCAAGACTGCAGTTTGACAAAAAATAGCTTACTCTGGATACCAGAAAATTGAAGAAAAATCATGTAGCGATGAATGTAAACTGTGTTTTCTTTATTGACTGTCCAATGTGAACAGCTGAACAAACAAAATACACCAGAAGTGCAGTGTTCACAGTGAATCGTAAATAGAGGCATTTATTTTATTAAACAGAAACTGTTTCATCCTATACAAAATAGGTGACCTTGATGTGTATTTACAGTGGTTTAAAATCAGTTTTGATCTTTTTGCTACGAGAAGAGGATTTAAAATGAACTACCTGATAATTTTAAACAGAGACTGGGGCATTTATAAAAATAGCAGGAGGATTAGAACAAAAGTAGATTGATTATATATTTTTTGACAGAACACATGATTTTAAACTGTTAATTTACCAGGAAGAGGATAACTTATGTTTGAAGCACTGTCAAAACAAGAAAATTAGGTAGTATAATTAGTACATGGAAATATGCTACTAACTCAGTATTTGAGCCTATAATTATAGTTTATACATTAAATTATGAGTTGAAAAAGATACTAATTGACAAAGTTGTTATTCTCTTGTAAAAATAAGCATCTCTGTTTATGATATCATACTTCAACAGTATATTGTTGGAAAACAAAACTACTTTACCCTAATCCCTGATTGTCATACACACAACTTCATTTTTAAACACTTAGGCATATTGAGAGCTTATATAAAGCATCATAATACATTTACAAAGAAACCACATGCCGTACCCACAATTACAACACGAGACCTGCATGACTATGATAATATAATATCGACACAGTGAACATTGTACTATGGTGTAAACACAGCAAACAGCAAAACAAATGATTTGTTTCTTCTTCTTTTTCAATACGTGCACTAAAAAAAATTAAGCAAGATATCTATGAAATGGTTCGCGACAGCACAACTATGATCCTCTGTCTCTTTTAGCAATAGGTTTCAATTCCTGCCACTCGATACTCATACATTAGCCAGTGGAGAACCTACTGTACAACTTCTGTCAAAAACCTAAAAATTCTCAAACTTCTGACTATTTATACCGTTAAGAGAACAGTATTTTTACTGAAGGTGATGTCCTGTCTTGCGCTCATCCAATGTCAAGATTGAAATAGGATAATAGCATGACAACTCGGATATTGCTTCACTTGAACTCACAGGATTATAGGCAGGCTATGCCTACGAATATCTGCCTGTTAACATATACTGTATCCTAGGACTCCCAAATATAGATCCCATGGCAGAAACAAGTGCAACAAGTGAAGCCTACTGTTACCTTGTATAAGGAAAAGAGTGCCAAGGCAAACATTTAATATCAATTTCAAAAGGAAAAATACATTGATAATTATATCAATTCTTACATCAGTTTCATGAAACTATTACCCCTGCTAATAGAGTGTGCTTGCTTCTATTAGTTAGAAAATTGCAGACATTAAATAATTTAAGAGATCCATGTGAAATTCTGAAAAGTACCCTGGATCCTGTAAAAAAGGCAGAGGACGCGTGTACAGAAGATGAATTACCATGGGCTTCAAGGAAATGGATAAAGACAAAATGAATGTGTATACATATTTTAAGCAAAACTCAAGAAACAAAGAAACAACTACAGTATAAATGCCTACAAATGCTACATGTATGACTACAAACAGCAATCAAAAGCATAATACAGAAAAAAGGATAGGGACAAATGGTGTTTGAATTTTTCAGCTGCAAAAGGGAATGTGTGAGAAGCAGAAAAAGGAATGTATGAAAATTTGTAGTCTAGAGTATAACATGGAGTTGATAGCGTGACAGGGTAATTATTGTTGTAAAACCAGAAGATGCAGTCAGACTAGAAAGTATATTTCAAAAGCAGCAAGAAATCATTACATTACATTTTTCATCCTGATGGGGTAATGATTGAAAAGCTCCCAGATTAATCAAATCAGAAACAATAGTATTTGACACACTACCTTTCACAATCCCTTGTCCCCCTGATCATCACCTCCCTAGAAATAGTATAGGGTGAATGTGACAGTCAAGCTAAGAATCAGACGGCAACCAGCATAAATAAGCTCAAAGAGAGGATTCAGTCAGAACTGATCAAAGCAGGTTATGATAAACCTCGGAGGCTGTGATGGAATGCTACAACTGTTGTAACAGGTAAAAGGATGTGCATGATTTTAAACATCTGCACTAAAGACAGTATTACTGTGCACAGTACAGATTTTCCTGTTATTTTAAGCTGATCTTTGAAAAATTGTGCTTCAGTATCATTTCTAGGTATTGCAATACCATTAGAGCATAAATGGGCTTGTCTCCGTTGCAGCACTGCTGAGAGGCACCTGTCAAAGCTTTTCAAAAAGAGACCAACAGGACAGTTGGCTTCAATGAGCCATAATTCAATAATAAAAGTTAGCCACTATGACAGCTCATTCAAGGTCAACAATGTCTGAGATTTTTCAAATATTCCAATTCAAGATGCCCCGCAAGAGCTATAATCAAGAAAAAAAAGTTACAGCAACAGGCTGGGCCTGTGACCTCAACACAGGAGTCAGGAAAAGCACAAACCTTTGACTTCACATTGGCTTGTTTTCCATCGTCCACAGCACATCAGACAGGGCAAGAAAAAACTCACTTTTATTTTTTTTCTTTTGCTGAAATACAAAAAAGAGTCATCGATAAAACACATTACAAAAACATAAAAACAAAAAAATGTATGAGGCCAAGAAAGGAGGAATCATACCCTTGGATAGCATCACTCAATAAACAGAACATAGAACAAAATTTATCACAGAGGAATTTACAAGACTTGCATAAATAAATGAGGATTTACACACCTTCACACGGATGACCTTTTGAGTTTTATTGCATTGAAGTTAATACTGCAGTTAAGAAATCTTAATCCTGGCCTGCTGGCAAATACATCAACCTAATACTTTCTGACAAGCAGTCTCCTTTTATTTCAGTGATAGAGAGGGTTCATGGGGAGACAGATTCATTAATCCTAGAAAGCCTCTGTGACTCCCAAACTTCAGAAATAACAAGAGGTATTTTTAGACAAAAGGCTGTGGAGTTCCACTCATTATCAGTCGGCGGCAGGGACATGTTAACAGATCGCACAGTATTTGTGCATTTACTGCAGTATAGAGAGAGAGCTCTGGGCATTTTAAGGTACAAATCTCACTCACTTCAGGATCCACTGCTGCTTTGTTGGGGCTGTGGGTGAAGAATAACAAAGAAAGGAACCACAAAAGCTAATGAGGTCGGCAAAAAAAGTACCCCAAAGATGCCGAGAGGTCATCCAGCATAAGGATGGCCATACTCAACATAAAACATCCCCAGATTTCAAGACACTCATACAGTAGTTGGGTGGGGGCTAGATTCAGGAGAAACTATAATAATGTTGTATGTTATAAAGATGAAAGATATTTATAAAAACAAAACGTCTTGTTGTCTTGTTGCTGTATTCAAACATTTCTTATGTGGATGAACTGCCAAGAAACAGCAGTACATTTTCAGACTTTACCAATGAACTTGTTTTGAGGTGGCTATTCCTCTCTTTTTCTTTAGCAATGTCTGTGTTAACGTTAAGTGGACCAGTAATAATCGTACATTTTGACAATCTCACAAATGTTAACATACCATAGTAGTAAAATTAAATACTGTAGACCCCACATTGCTTAATACATTTCCTAAACCAATGAACATGCTTGCACTGAGAATCTTTCACACCTTTAGAGTATATTCCTTAGAAATACGTGGTTTAAGGGAAAAAAAACTAAAGTTTATCCCATAATATAAATTTAGTGAATACACTTAAACATAAGAATGTGTATTTATACATAACTTTGGTTAAACAGCATTCTTTCAGACTTCCTTTAAAACGTTCTTTTCATTTTTTTCACAGTGCAAACACTTCGCTTTGTGTATTCTTCACCGTTATAAATCTAAATTATTAGGTTTCACAACACTGCATTCTTATTAAACAAATTCAGACATTTTCTATTTAAATCAAAGCCTACCATGCCTACCAACTCAATGTATTTTTGACAGTTCAGAAGGGTGAATTGGTGTGTGAAAGAAATTCAAGTTGTAAACAATCTAGTAAAGGTGAAGACAGACTATATTGTCTGGAGGGAGGGTCTTCCCTCCTTTTTCATATTCTTCTAGGATACAAGTAAAGCTACACCTGAAAACTAGCTTTAAAACTGCAGTCAATTCTATTTACAAACAGTATGAGGAAGAAACTATGCTCAAGTTACAAGGAATATAACTTTTTGCCAAACAAAAGCACACCGAGTCCCAAAGCACACTGGAACCAATTTTCCCCTCTGGGCACAAGTGGGCAAACAGCCCATCTACCTTATTTATGATGAAGTAGGCAATTTGCCCAGAGTGGAAATTGAGGACCACTATCTTATTCTAAAAAGGGAAACCCAATACTGTATTTAAAGCAATAAAAGTTCTAAGATGATGTTGCATGATCAAAGATTAAGCTACACAGGAATGCTGTGATCTCCATTCTTATCTAGGTGACATTTTTAAACATCTTTATAAGTGTGGAAGTATGATGTTCTGTTTTTTCAGAAAAGGTTATTCTTTTTTTTTTTCTTTGACATACCACGTGCTCATGCAGACACTATAAATAGGCATGTCTCATTCTGTCTTTCCAGTACTGGTTTGAGCTGCCCAACCTCCAGCTCAAACTAGACGATTGTGTCTATTGTGCGACATGCAGAATGAACATACTGAACTCCTTCAGCCCACTCAGTGACAGCAATCCAACAGTAGTATAAAAAGTTCCAATGGCCTCTGGGCTGCTTTTTGAGATTTACGTGTACCTTTATAAAAAAAGCATTATATGCACTAAAACACTTCTAAATAGATGTGCAAAGTTCAGCTGGTTTACACTGTAAATAAAAGACTGCTAGGCAGTACAGATTACACTTTAGCAAATAAGATATTTGATGGTTTACTGAACAGGAGTTTAAGGACAAACAGTTGCTTTAACCCACTTGGCTTAAGACACGCAAGCTTGACCACAGAGCTAGAACCTATATGAGATAATAATAATAATAATAATAAAATAATAATAATTGCTTACACTTATATAGCGCTTTTCTGGACACTCCACTCAAAGCGCTTTACAGGTAATGGGGACTCCCCTCCCAATGATGCGACGGCAGCCATAGTGCACCAAAACGCTCACCACACATCAGCGGGGAGGAGAGCAGAGTAATGAAGCCAATTCATAGAGGGGGATTGTTAGGAGGCCATGATTGATAAAGGCCGATGGGAAATTTGGCCAGGACGCTGGGGTACACCCCTACTCTTTTCGAGAAACGCCCTGGGATTTTTAATGACCTCAGAGTCAGGACCTCGGTTTTACGTCTCATCCGAAGGACGGCGCCTGTTTACAGTACAGTGTCCCCGTCACTACACTGGGGCATTTGGACCCACATGAGCCGCAGGGTGAGCGCCCCCTGCTGGCCCCACTAACACCTCTCCCAGCAGCAATCTTAGTTTTTCCCAGGAGGTCTCCCATCCAGGTACTGACCAGGCTCACACCTGCTTAGCTTCAGTGGGTTGCCAGTTGTGAGTTGCAGGGTGATATGGCTGCGAGATGAGCCAACAGGTTTGCTCCAAGGATGGAGTTGGTGGAGGGACTCCCCTAAACTTCCCCTATTTATATCTCACGGGAGCAGCTGATTGGCAAGATCTGAGTTCATCTCTTTCTCAGATTTTCATTCTAAATTTCACAAACTGCAAAGAACTAAATTATGTGTAACAAATTGAACATGGTCAATATTTGTAGAGGTCACATAAAAACCAAAAGAAAAATAAACATCACAGCACAAACAAGCATCTCTCTTTACATAATACATGTACTCTGTACAAGACCGATCCCAGTCAGCGCCTTGCAAGTTAAAGTAATCCCTACAGCAAGGAACTACTGAAATCAAGGCGCCACCTTCACATTGGTTATGGTATGAATGATTACTGTTACGGCATAATTTAGCCTTTCATCAGAAGACACCTGTAAAACAGGCTCTCTCGACCTCTTTTGCAACATGATGACACCTCTGTAACATCTATACAGAACTTCAGATACCTGAGGCACTTTGGGGTAACACTACAGGAGAAAAGACATCAGGCTTACATTACCACACTACTATCTCGACATGCCTTTGCTGACTTTGTTTGACTTCTGCTATGTTAATTATGTTACCTGTTGACACCACACCTGAAAGAAGCCACTCTGGGATTTGTAAGCTGGCAGCCCCTAGACCTCCGGCCCACCAGTATCCAACAGGGACACCAGCTACGCCTCTGCTCAATACAAAGTATCATAGCAAAAGGGCAGAATAGTTGCCAAATCAAGACATTGCAGCTTTTTCCTTTAAATTACATGTAAAATAAATTCTGGTGGAAACAGTGTTGACACATTCTTTGTGTCCCATGGGTGGGGCATCTTCATACTAATGGAACATTTTTACATAACATCTCATAGCTATACAAGTATGCACATGAAGTCTTCAAAAGTACATGTTGTGCCACATTAAAATTTGAGCAGAGAGCAATTTTTTTTTCAGCTGCAGCTGGACAATTTGCTATCAGAATCTACAAGCGCAAATTACTTTTTGAGTTTCATTTCAATTGAACTTCCATGTGGCTTGAAACTGCCACTGCAGTAGAGACAACGTAGCCTTCCACAAATAGGTTTACGAACCTTTCATGTCTGAAATGAAAAAAACACAAGCTCAAGAATGAAAAAAAAATTAGATCTTTATAACCAGAAATCTCATTTTGCTAGCATCGGCCTTTAGTCTGCACATCTGCTTTTCCCAGTGGGTGCTCATGCACCGTCAAGCTCTCTAAAAACCACAAGGCACAGATCTAAGCATGTGAATACATGTAAATGAATGAATAATCTTAAATAGAGGCTGCAAGTGAAGCCAAGTGTCTCCTGCACAGTATTATTTATATATGCCTTTGCCTCCTAAGATATCGCATGTCTGGTGATGTGGCTCCAAGAATGTTGTCTCTCCTTAACAACAGCTGGGGCTGATGCCAAAGGAGGTGGGGGAAGAGGGTGCTGAAAATAGCCAGGTCACATGGAGTTTCATGGTATCTGCGTTAGCCAGCCTCCCCTTACATGGATTCTTTCTTCTCCCGACACATCACACGGGAGAAGTCAAAGGGTTGGAGGCTCTGTGCGGGCCAGAGAAAACCGACGGCAGGAGGAAAGGGCAGCCACAAGTGTTGCCCGAGGAATCAACCATCACTTCCGATACAAACGCATAAACCAGTCATCTTAAGGTGGACTACTGTAAATCGAAAATATGATCATTTTCCACCAAGACACACCGATTCTACAGAGACTTTGTATTTCCAGGTATTCCAAAGGGTGACAAACACCACAAGTGAACCACTACAAATAACAAGCTGTAACATATGTGATCCCACCCATGGTTATCCACATTTTTACAAATACACAAATGATTGTTAATGTGCACTATGTCATTCAGGTTTTCCTCCCTTGATTGCAATACAATAATACAGCACTCAGAGAATGACCCTGGTATCATTGTGGTACTTCTAATTTCTATAATCCCCATTTGCTGCTCCACGCGACTCACTGCAAAACAGACCGAACAAGCTGTTGAAGAAAACAAGTGTCGGGCTTCATTTGATTAGGTCTTTGAGTCCAGGTGCTCATCCAAGAACAGGGTCACTGCTCAGTGGGACACTGAGCTACATTTGCTGCCACCCATCCAATCGTGGTGGTGCCTGGCCAAGTGTGTGCTGTGTCACACTGGATCTTAGGAGCAGCCTGCATTCAAATTGTAGCCTTCACACCATCATGTACATCTTACACTGCAGGCACAGGCTTTAACAGGTGAGGCACTTCAAGTCCGTGCAGAAATATTATACATCACAGCACTTAAACTTAGAATGTTTATTATATCAAACATTTTACCTAATGTCTTACAGTGTAAACAAACTGACATTGCCGAAACGAGACTGAAGGCTTCTGTGGTGGTATTTAATTCTGACTTCAAACCACCTTAGCACCTTCCTTGACTTTTTCTTCTGCAATATGCCTCTTTACTGAGTACCTCACGGCAGAAATCTGAAACTCAATAAAAGAAACTAAGACTTTGAACTTCCCACTGAGCTAAATGCTCAAGTCTCTAAATCTACTGAGGAAATGAACACTCTCTCAGCAGGCTCGTGACATACTGTGGCGTCAACAGTAACTGCAAGGAAGAATTCTAGAATCTCAGTTTACATAGTGCAGAAGTTGAAAAACCTATAGAAATTAAAATGCTGGTATTGAATGTCTCTGCTAGTTTACTTATAAACAAATAATTACAAATTCCACATAACCTAAGTCTGTAATGAAAAAAGGAAAGTTCGAAGATATATTACTCAACTTTTGCTCATAAAAAAAATATACAGTATAACTGTCTTTATCCCAAGAATAACTTCCATTTCCTCTTTTCATTCACATTGCCTCTAATGGGAAATTACACCTGAAGTACTTTTATTTAAATATAATAAACAAAAAAAGAGGTCTACTTAACAAAAAGGATGAGACTGATTCTTAATGAGAAACTTTGTTAATGTTCTCAAAGGAGATAAAACAATTTGATTTGGAACATTCTGTTGCTCCAATAATAAATTGATTATTGTGCTATTGTTTTTCAGATACAAAAGATGTTCACAAAGCAAAAAAACAACATTCTGCAGCAGAAAATGTCACACAGAAGAAGAAAAAAACAAGTTTCAACATTACATTTATTTTAGTCCCTGAGATTTAAGGACCCAGATACAGCCATACAATTCTCTCGGATCAGCTGAATTTTCAAGGCTTTTTCTGAAGAGTATTCCATGAGATTTAATAGCTCTGAACTGAACAATATCTAATATTTCTAAGATTATAACAATCAAACAGAAGCAGAAAAATGCTAGAGCTGCAGGAGACCAATTAATGAGTTTTTCCATTTCATATGGATAAGTCATTTGATGTCACTTTAAAAGGACTCACGTTGTCTTGAGATGATGAAGCTAGAAAGGCACTATGTCAAATAAATCATTAATTACACATCCATCAATCATTCCATTTTCTAACCACATAATCCAATACAGGGTTGTGGAGAAGTCAGAAGACAAGCAACAGGCACAAGGCAGCCTACACCCATGATGGGACGCCAGTCCATAACTTTTTAATCATTATTAGACCAATTTTAACATATTTAAATCCTGAAAGTATAACTAGAACATATTATTTTGGAGGAATTTTGCATGAATTTCCCCAGAAGGAATCACAAAAGAAAAATCGTTTATATGATATTATAAATACAAAATATCAGTTACATAAAGGCTGAGTGGAGGGATACTGCATTTCTATCATTTCTTAGGTATTATCTTTCAATCTATGTATGCAGAACTTGTACAGTATATGGCACCCCAGTGCCAGAACTAAATGCAATTCGTTATTAAACAGTACAAAAGCACAGCATTTGTAAACAGTTTCCAAAGTGATCTATCATTTAGTGTGGATCACATCTCAGAGCACTAGATAAATAGAGGGCTGGATACTGTTTTAACACCAGTCACAGGCTAGGCATCCTACTTTGCAAATCATATCATGAAGAGGACATGGTCAGCTTGTTAAGATGCAAAAGAGGAAAAGCATGATTCAGGTTTAAAACCAGCTTCCTCCCTGAAGGATGTTTACAATTTTCAAGAAAATCTTCAAAGTGGTTAAATGATTAGGTAATCCCCTATCAAATCAAGTTCCTTTCATAGCCACTGCCTTACCACAAATCACATTTATCTATGAAGAACTCCCCAATGTTTTCCCAGAAAAAAATCTAGTATTTCTACAACGAAGTATAAATCATAAAATGTCTCCTCAAAATAATGAAAATACTGCGGATAGAGATGGTCTACATATTAGTTATGTACCATATATCCTCTGGAAAAAATGAGAGAATCCCCTTCACATGGCTTGTACTCATCACTGTACTGTGAAGCTTTTGAGTAAAAGTTTTTGGAAATGTATATCCTGCTCCAGTATTTTGTAAAAAAAAAACAGGTTGTGAATTTTTTTTTTCCACTAAAATCGTTCACAAAGGTTAAGACTTACGCACATACAGAACTGTAAGGCTTTAAAATTAGTATATATTACTTGGTTTGTGAGACAGTATTCTTTAAGATTTGCAATTTGTTTTAAGCTCTGGGACAGACGTGTGACTAGATGTTAATGCAAACTAGTATTTTTCCCTGAATGATAGTCTGTTCAGATATTGAGGAAACATCTGTCAAACTAAATTCACTGTTACTTTGAGTTTAAAGTCCCAAAACATTTTAAATACTTGATTTGAATGAGACAAACTGTTTAAATGTCAACTCAAATTGTAATTTTAATAATGATAGAATAGCATGGTGTAGCATTAAGGCCGTAAATATCTTTGATATTTAGTGGCGGGAAAGGTTATTCGGACAACCTTTGTTTTGCCTCTATCTAGAAATACTGTGGAATAGCTTAATAACTCCTTTAAATCTGAGATGGGACTCTGGCAAGATGTCCTGGCTTTATAACACCAAACCAAAAATATTTTGCCTTATCATCAAAAACAGTTGAACTTTTGTCGACACCACTGAATATAAATGAATATTCAGTGTAGCAGCTAAAATATATTGAGGACACTTGGTCTGCTCACTCATTCTAATGTATATCTTCAATGAATACACACCTTCAAACCCTTGAGAATCAAATATACTTTTGATAAAGACCAATCTAATTGTTATAGTTAACATTGTTAGTCCTGTATTATTAGTGCCATTATAATTCCTTAGGGACTGATCAGCCATTTGTATGAATCACAGAAGATTTTATACTACAGTATATGGAACTGTATACTCTGTTGTTTGAATCACTGTTTGCTCTAATTCATAGTAGCCATAAAATACTCTGAATTACCTGTTCATATTTCTAATTCATTTAATATACACACAATTAACCAAAAATACTCTAGCATACACTGTATCTACAGTACGTTAAGGTCCCCAACAACATAATTAGATAGATAAGACTTTATTGATCCCCAAGGGAAATTGATAATTAACACTTATACATTGTACTTTAATATACATATTAATTTTACAGAACTTGAGCAAATAAGTTATTAAAGAACATAATTAGATAAACGATTAATCTTCAGTCTGGACACAAGCCATCAAGCAAGCAATTTCCTTCAAAATCTTAATATTAATTCTTGCTTTACACTCAGCTATTTGCATTTATGCCCATGAAATGAATATGAAAGAAAACAATATATGTTTTTAGGTAATTCCATGAATACATTTAGTCATATTTGAACACAAATACACTTTATGTTCATGTGGTAGATCCCCCACTTAGATAGCGTAGCAAGGGGTCTCCACATGAACCGTAACTGTATCTTCCCTGGACAGCAGTGGCAATAACCTCTCTCGGTCAATTCCAGTTGGCCAGGTACACTCATTAACCTTTTTCTTATCTACTGGCGTAGGAAAATGACAGAGGCTGCTACCAGTTTTATCCTGTAATAAGCCCTCTTTGCCTGGAAGTGCTTAACAAAACTTCTCTCTGAATTGTCGCTGTGAATACTCACTGTCTTATTAAACAATGAGGGTCCTTGAAGAGACAACCTCTGACTGTCCTAGAAACCACTTTTATAGGAAGCTAAAGTCACAAGGTGCAGCCAATTTAGTGATTTTCCCATGAGAATCCAAAGAATGTGATTCTCCTAAATGAGATGACCCCACCCCTGAGGAACTCACCCGTGTTTTGCTATAGTTCAGCTAAATGATTTTAGATAATCGTAAGAATTGGGACAGATTCACTTTAAGTACATTTTAGAGTCTAAATATCAGTAGTTGGTTGCATATCCCTTTGAGGCAATAACTGCATGAAGTCACACAAACCCTTTGTGTAATCAACTGAGACATCTGTACCATGCTTCAGAGTTTTCAAAGAAGTACAAAGAACTTCATAAAGTATAAAAAATTGTAGATTTTCAGTTCTATGGACAAATAAAACCAAGATGGACCTTTACCAAAGTGATGGACAGGTAAGATCGCCACTTCTTGTGTGATTATCTGACTGCTTGAGGCAATACATCTGACTAGTTCACCTTAATTATTAATGATGTAACTAATGATGGCAGCAGCAGAATGAATGCTGAAGTTCACAGTAACACTGTATGCTTACGTAGAAGAAAACGCTTCCATTACTGGGCAGCACATAGATGCTGAAAAGGGGGAAAAAAAAAGTCCTAATAGAAAGTTACTCTTATCTAATTGTCAGAATTTATAATCCCCTTCATAAATGAGATGAAGATGTTTTGACATTTGCCTTTTAAAGTGAATGAAAGTCCAACATTGTTAATGTTCAGTGGTACAATTGAACAATGCAGTCATGGGTATCTCAGTCACAATGGTAGAAAAGCAAAAGAAAATGATTCAGCCATACTTAGATGCCCTTTATGTAAAACTCCTTCGTATTCAACATTCAAAATATAATCTTAAAGAATAAGATAACTCCATTAAAGGTGTTATTGGGTTGCAAAAGAAGAAGAAAAGCTAACAAGAAGCATTTTTAGGAACAATGCAAAAGATGGAGTTTTGATGTGTTTAAAGAGAAAATATCCAGAGAAAATGTTGTTGAATAATAAACAGTTTAGTAATATAATCCCAGTTTCAAGACAAACACTACTTGGGATATAATTAGGTTTATTCTGTGTGTCTTATTAGTTTATCATTGCTAAAAAAAATATAACAAGGGATTCTGAATATGTAGCATGGAATGAATGAAGAACAGGTCTGGTACTGCTAGGTGAGTTAGTCAATTCCTGGGGTGTCCACCATAAGTGAGAACTGTAAACCATGATAAAAGAGACTCCATAGGCACCCAAAAAAAGTTTCTACATTGATTCTATAAATTATTCATTTTTTAACAGCTTCTTCCAACTCAAGGTCTTGGGAGAGCAGGATCCTACATCCTGGAAGGGATGCCAGTCCATCACAGTTAATCTGTAATACAACAGCCAAATCTGAGACATTATTTGGGCTTAATTGGTTGCCAATACACCCAACTCAACCCATTTGAACAGACTCTGGCAAATAGGTGGGGCGCAGCAACATGACCAACAACTAGTACAAGCCATCTCTTTGTTCCATTACGCCTAACACTTCCCCACAGCACTATTCTGCCTTCCTTAAAAATGGGCCAATTGTGCATTACTCACAGACAGAAATCCTGTGACCACACACGGGGAAGAAGGGGGAAGTATAGGCAAACTCCTCTGACCTGCACACTTTCAACTCATTCATCATTTAACATCTCACAAGGACCACAGTCCAGCACCTAATAGAGGAGATGTGTCCTTCACTGTTGGCATCACTTGAGAGATAGGGATCCCTATGTTAGGGGAGCCGAAACTTCCCTGGCTTAGGGATTCCCAGTCCGTTAGATGACTCAGTATCGAACTCGAATCATTGTGTTTATGTGAGTGCCTTTACCAAGTAAAGAGGCCTCCTTTCATAATTTTAAAAAGTTATAAAATCTATAAATCTAAGAAGCATAACTGCATACAGTTGTCAGGGAAAAAACCTGCACGACTTGAATCTCATCCCTATTGACATATCTCCTCTGTCCACTTATCCTTTGATGAAATATTAGTGTAACTACAGTAGGAATTAGAAATAAGTTTTATACACAATTTTAAAAACCGAAAACATTTGTTACAATAATAAAAAATACTGAAAAAAATGCAGACAGTTCACAGATTGACAGTCAGGTTCAGACAAACTATATTTTCCCCAGAACTATATTAGCATGCATTCTTTCCAGCCCCGTGTTTTTGATATGAAGACAAAGGGATGATGCAGTAAATAGCCTTGTTATGTGTCGCCAACATTTTTAGAGCACCGATGACCTTATCTGAGATCTACTGTTCTTTACAACACATCCACAATGTGTCAGACTCATCATAATTACAGCAACAGAAGCACCACAAATTTCTAACTGGCAAGTTATCTTAACTACTGATCAAAAATACTTCAGTCTCAGTGCCTTATGACCATTTAAAACAATTTCTGCTCTAGTCATTGCCTCATACTGAAGTATGTTTTTGTTTTATTGATTTTCTTTGTCTGGTTTTGGTCTTATTTGTTCCCTCAACCTTGAAAAGTAAGGTCTGTGTTAAAAGCATCCTCCTTCTTCAAGATGGTTGCTAGCCTATTTTCATTTCATTCCCAACCATAAAATACACAGCTTTTTTGTAAATGTCTGAGTTAAGGCTTGAGAACCCTATTTTCGTTGTCCATTTGCAGCCCTTATCTCTGTTCAATTCAGGAACGAATTCCAGTACTGCTGCCATAAACACTTGCTGGCAGATCTCATTACATGCGATCCCACGTCAACTGTTATTTAACAAACAGGCACGTGCCTTCCCACCAGACCAACTAACACCAACTTGAAACATTTTAGAATAAACAGTCAGGTGCATTAGTTAAGTTTAACTGAGCAACATCCTCCTTGGAGTGATATATGCACACCCTTTTGTTGTAAGCAATGCTCTTGAAGTGACTGGTAGTGAGCGGTTTATTAAAAGCAGTACCTAAGGAGAGAATTTTAAGGGAAAACCGGTTTGAGAAAAGTCTGAGAACAAACAGGGCCTACAGGGGAAGAATGTATTATGGGAAGTTTTTGACACACGTAAGCTGTTAAATGGTAGCACAAGACGACATACCTAAAAATCTTGCTATCCTTGTCCAGGCTTGTTGAGTCTCTCACGGCACTGGTTGCTTTCTTGAACTAGTTACTAAGAATGATTCAATACAGTCTTTTTTTCTAGAGAGTTTGCTACAAATGAGGTATTGCCATTTTTCCAAAAATGATTTTAGAAAAACACTGGTTTTTCAGAATACCTGGATAGTGCAAAGAAAGAAAAACATATCAATGACTTTAGCATGCTATGAAGATCTAGGAAAGGGCTTTCAGAAAGAGTTATTCTATTTTCTATGACAATTTTAGGCCCTGTGACAAAATTTACTGAGCTATAAGGTGCACCTTTGCTGTAAGACAGATCCACTTAAAGATTGGAAACCATACTGACAAGCTTTCTTTTCTTTAATTCGGTAGTTTAATTCACTCAAGGACATTCAGGCCCTTGTTCCGAAGCCACTCCAGCGTTGTCTTGGCTGTGTGCTTCAGGTCGTTGTCGGGCTGAAAGGTGAATCTTCGCCCTAGTCCAAGGTTGTGTGCGCTCTGAAGCAGGTTTTCTTCAAAGGACCTCTCTTCTGTATTTTGCTCCATACACCTTTCCCTCAATCCTGACCAGTTTCCCAGTCCCTGCCACTAAGAAGTACCCCCACATCATGATGCTGCCACTATCATGCTTCACCGTAGGGATGGTATTTTTCAGGTGATGAGCAGTACCTGGTTTTTGCCAGACAGAGTTCAATTTTTGTCTCATCAGACCAGATAATTTTTTTTCCTCATGCTCTCAGAGTCCTTTAGGTGCCATTGGCAAACTCCATACAGGTTGTCATATGCATTCCGTATAGCCACTCTACCATAGAAACCTGACTGGTGGAGTGCTGCAGAGATGGTTGTCCTTCCAGCAGGTTCTCCCATCATTACACAGGAACTCTGAAGCTCTGATAGAGTGTCCATTGTGTTGTTGGTCTCCTCTCTGACCAAGGCCCTTCTTGCCCAAATAACCAATTTGGCCAGACGGCCAGCTCTAGGAAGAGTTTTGGTGGTTCCAAACTTTTTCCAATTGAACTTGAACTTTATTGCCATATGTAACCAGTACATGTACTGGTACAGTTGAATTCTTACTTAAAGAAAGTCTCTCGATTGTTAAAACAAGTGCAAAAACACAAAGTGCAGACAATGCATCAAGACAATATACAAACAGTAGACAATGTACAAGTAAACAGTTTGAATGTAAACAATGACTGTAGATGTGCAATAAATAAGAAATCATAATGAGGTAGATGGTATAGGTGTGATCAGAGGGGCATGACTACAGTAAATGTGTTCACCAAATCTAGCTGCTTGTGGATAGAAGCTATTGAAGAATCTAGTGATAAGTGTCCGTATGCTCTTGTATCTCTTGCCTGAGGGCAGTGGGGTGAAGAGTTCATGCCCAGGGTGGTGACTGTCCTCTATCATGGCCAGAATTCTACCATGGCAGCGGTCCTCATAGAGCCGTTAAATCTCTTTAGACCACAGCCGATGATCTTGTGGGCCATATTGACCAATCTCTGCAGTGCCTTTCCTTCTCGAGAAGAGGTGTTGACAATTGACAATGATGGAGGCCACTGTGCTCCTGGGAACCTCCAATTCTAAAAACTTGTTTTCACTTAGTTATTATGGGGTATTGGGTGTCAATTGATGGCAAAAAAGAATCAATTCAATCCATTTAGAAATAAGTTTACAACACAACAAAGTGTGGGAAAACGTGGAGGGGTCTGAATACTTTCTGAAGGCACTGTATAGTTGATAATAAAATGCAGCTGGTTTTCAGTTTAATGTGCTAAGCAGCTATATAAAACATCTCTAGATCCAATTCTAATCCACATACTCTAAATAAGTACAATCCACTCCAACAATGTTTTTCAATTTTATGATTCATGAGTGAGTTTAATTGTATTTTTTAAAATTTTTCTTATTCAAGTCACTCCATGAGTTATTTCCAATTGTTTACACAAAATTATAAAACACCAATATCTGTGACCACAAATAACATACCTTAGGGTGTTTTCAAAACCAAGAGCTAAGTGAAGAAAAAGGTCAAAACAAGCCAAATGATTATTTTGACCAGGTACCAGTTAGTACTGGTGGTTACAGCCCCAGTTGGAATGAACACCATTCGACACAGAAATCCCTCAGCGCCAAGCTTGAAACCTTCTATTCTAAATCTTATAATTTACAATGTGATTGCAAAACACTTCTGTAAATCAAAACCTTTTTACTCAAGATATCAGCTGATTTGAACTGGAAAAATAGAAACATACAAAATAAATTTCTGGAGGGAAATTTCATGGAGCTTAAAACAAAGCTACAGTCTTCCCATATTATAGGCACAAGATGAGATCATCCAAGCACTGTCTCCCGAAGAAAGAAAAATAATACAATACAAGCAGAAGGTTGAGGCTTTTTGTGTGTGTTTTCCCACTAAAGCTTTTGGGTGTTTCCTCCTTCCCCTTTGCAACAAAGCTCAAGTAATGTAATCTCATTGCATCTATGCACTGGCGACACTGGAGACATACAATTAACAATTCAGTTTCACAGCAACAATACATTTACAGTATTTAAACTATTTAAGTCAACAATGAATACACCACAACATGTGATGCATTCTTATAGCAATCGCAGATTTCAAACCGTAGGGTATTTCCCATTACTGAGAACATGGAACAAACCCTTTCCCTTTTAATCTCTCCAAAATAAAATGTGTTTAATAAAAACACACCCAAGTTCATTAAAACAATGAACATGTTCTAAAACTGCAAAGCCTAGTATATGAACAATTTCACAAGTCTATCATGTCTTTGAGTAATTCTACTTCTGTCTTGAAGAACAAAATAAATGTGTTACTGCCATCTGCTGGGTAGAGTTTGTACTGTAAAGATACTTAACCAGCAAAGCTCACAGCTGAACTGAACTGAGTATCATTATTTTACGAGCTGGCTTGGCTTAAGGAATGTCACAATACACACCAATAACATGAGCGGACTTGTGTAACAGCTTTCAATGCACACTTGACTGCAGTGCTGCGAAGGGTTTTGCAATGATTTTATTCTTCCTTCTGATAGAGTTATGCAACAGATAATACGTGGTGAGTGTTCTATACCATCTATAGCAATATAAAGGAAAATGCTGAGACCATAACACAGCAGTATCAGATCAGCCTTGCATGGAATGCACTTTCCAGTGGTAAATCCTAACACCTGAGATTTCATACTTCACTATTGTTGTTTTCTTTTCGAATCCTCAATATTTAGACTGCAAAAATAACACATTATGCAATTAAATTTGGACATTTGCAAGCCAGTCTAGTGCTAGTATGCTAAAATGTTACAGTATATACAAATTAAGTGCATGTTTTATTTCAGAACAAGCATGAATGGGCTTAAATCCACAATAGTTGACAAGAGA
Organism: Lepisosteus oculatus; assembly: GCF_040954835.1. NCBI lineage: Eukaryota > Metazoa > Chordata > Actinopteri > Semionotiformes > Lepisosteidae > Lepisosteus > Lepisosteus oculatus. The sequence goes on along the minus strand of NC_090698.1, from coordinate 23,373,890 downwards.
TCCCAAAACCCATTCCAAAATCCAAGACCACTAGATCAGACCTAGATGAACTGAAAGTTCTGGTGGCTTCATTTCAGAATCACAACAGAAATCTTGCTCTCGAATCCCCACTCCTAATCCCTAATCAGCAACCGCACATAAAGTAGGGAATGATTCCGAGAACCATTAGGAGCTGCCTCCGATTCATTGTACCGATTTGCACTGGAAGATGGCAGGGGTGTAGAACGGATTTTTCTTCCGAGTCACTTTCTCCAAAGAAGATGCAAGGTAGTGATGCCTACAGGTTAATCACTCTCTTTGGTAACATTATAGCCACAAAAAAGCTGCTCTGATAGTTAGTGGATTCAGTAACATCATAGCCAAAGATTAAAATGAGGTTTCTTCATTTTCCTTATCTCAACACTGAGCTGCCAAAGTGGTAAGTGCTCTTTTTAAGATGACACAACCCTTAAAGCTACAAGGAAAATGCTGGCCTTTGGGGGGGGTTGGGTGAACTGAGTTTAAGTCATTGCTTAGTTTTTTTATTGAACCCTTCCAGGATTAACGGGAGGGGCCCTGCTCAGTCATACTCAGCCCCATCTGAAGACGGCAGTGGACGCAGTGTGCACAACTGTTACTTTCGACAATCCCAGATTTTTTTTAGGGACTGCCTCAGGAAGGCCAAATGCACAGCTGAAGGCTCATTGCATTGGAGTGCCAACCTCTGACCTTAGACTGAGGTCTGATTGAAAAGGACAGGAAGACGGTAGACATACTGTATTTTTGGCAATGCTCATCCCAGGAAATCCAAGTCCTGATGAAGACAAGGTGACAGGGAGTGAGCCTTCACTGTTTTGAATAAAACTGCAGGAGATATTCTGTGGCATGAGGCAGGTTTGGACTTCCCAACAGTGAGGTAGACTACAGATAGATAATTCTATTCATTGTCACTTAAAGCATTTTACAAGTTAACATCTCTGTAAACACTGCAGTATTAATGTCTGCTGTTCTAACACTAAAATATGTAATCTGTGTCACAAAGCTGCTCCAGTAACAGATGCGATAAACCCCTAATTTAAGTAAAATAATGTACTCTGCCACAGATCCTAGCTGATTATCAATATTTTAAAGCCAGCACCTTTTAAAGATGAGATATCATGATTTCAATTACAAAATGAGATTAAAAATATCCAAATAAAACGTTTTTGTATTGATTTGTTTTGCCTATATTTGAAAATTTAAATCAAACCTTCATGCAGTTTTCCCTCAGTCACCAGGATGCACTGGTTTAACACTAGAAACCTCAGGCACAGCATACGTTGCCATCAAACAACAGATCAGGTGGTTAAAGATTTCATTTTAAAAACAACTCATGTAGAGGTTTTGCCAAGGTATTTGGTCACAGAGGATGACATTTCAGATTATGGACCACAAACATACTGTACCTAATGCTTTAATGTACCACTACCTATTTTACAGTATATCTCTCTTCATTGTGCTAATTTTAAACCAATAATTGATTTTGTGAACTAAACCATTTGTCAATCACCATTTATTTTGTCAATATAAGTCCAGTTAGGTGTCGTCAATATTATCCCTATGATTATTGCAATTTAATGCAAGAAATGACTGGAGTCTATTTTCAGCACTGAATCCACGGAAAACCTACAAGCACTCTACCTACAGTACAGTAGATCTACACATTGAAAGTTACAGGTATGCCGCGAACGAATAGCACTTGAGGTGCCCTGACGACTTTGTTTAAATACAGAGGTACAGTGGTTTCTGAAATTCTACGCCATAATGCTCAAAAGATTTTAAAATGCGGCGTGTCTTTCTAACTATTTCTCGTTTTCAAAGCCGAACAGTTGTTTAGTTCAACCTCCCTGGCCTAACAGGCAAAACTAGTTTTAGACCATCAACACAAGGCCCTCTATATACACGAACATGTCACGGTTCTGTAAATTAATTTGGAAATTGCTATACATACATGCTCTCGCACACATATTTTCTCTTTTAAAATAAATATCAATAGCACGATAACTAACCTTGAGCATGTCTGCAGCCCTAACAGCACATTTCTAAAGGAGTTTTAAAATATTTTTCGACTTTAAATCTGCTCCTTATCATCACTCACATCTTAATCTAGATTTAAAATCGTTACCGAAACCTATGCAGATAAGAGTGCAAACAACTCATTCCTATCGATATCTAAAACTTATTTCAATCCTAATCAAGGGGGCACGGCGCTGCCATCATGTCATCTGTTCAGCAAATATTAGATCTGTGCAGCTAACTGCACTGTGTGTAATATTATTACAGCATAACCTCTTAAGAGCTGCTTTAACTGCCTACAAATTAGAAACGAATAAACACCAAAAAAAACGTTAGTGAAAATATCGCTTCTAATAATGTATTTAGCACAAAAGCAAGTTCCCAAACTAGTGTCATATCTTTTAAGAAAAAAAATCGAACTGCAATGCAGATACGAACAAAACGATACACTTTCTAATGGAGATCGCACGGTTTGTCAAGTGTCGCAAGAGTAGATACACCGCACCGATGTGCACATTTTATACAGCGAAGAATGCTCACGCTATACCTCACACGGTGTTAAATCCGTGCTACAAACCCATTCTAATAGATTATTGGAGTAAATGCGAAAATGATATAAATAATCGTGTAAAACATCGTAAGTTCTTAAAAATGGAAGCTGGTATTCAACAGGCCTGCTTTTACACCACGTTGCTTTCCAATGTTTATTTGTTAAATGTTCTGAATTTACTCCGCCTTCCCGATTTATGTAAAGCATCAATGAAAGTGGTGCATTTGTAAAGCAGCCATTTCTTACTTACGACTGTAAAATCTTGAGCAATACGACTCGATTTCCTCCGGTTTTCCAGGTTTCGTTCCCCAAAATCGACTTCTGTCCTTCACTGAAAATCTGTTCCAGTGCCAAGCCTACCAAAATGTCAGATTTATGCGGTTTTCCAACGCATTTTAATAATACAGAAAAACGGCTTTTCCTGCCTAATACCCTCCTTTCTCACCGCAAGATTGGAAAAGCCTTGCAATGAGTTGCTGGGATGACAACTATATAAAGGAAGGAAGTACGTTGGAAAGAGTCGCCCAATAGTAAGGGCGTGTTGTTTTATCCAGAAATCCCATTCATCAAGCGGACGTAAAACAAATGTGAAATTTCTCCCCCAGGACATACCAAAATTCCATACAATTTACCAATGCTCTTCAAATCCTTAGCAAATGAATGTGCAGTACAACACTGCAGTACGTCAACCTTTCAAGCAGAACTCCCCAGGACGTGAAAAGTAACCGTGTGAATTTTTCCAAGAACTGAATAGTGAACATTATTAAAAATAACAGTATAGGCACAAATAAGAACGGCTAAAATAAATGTTTTATTCGTAGCAGAAGCTACGAAACAAAAACATTCTACCCAATATTTATGCATTTTCTGTGCATTAACTTATTTTTGTTTAACGTTTTCTAAAATCTGACAGGTATACTTTTCAATAAAGTTGAGCGGTCGCTGATCTGCCTACCGATTATTACTGCAGTTAGAAATAAACACAGTTTAAACACAATCTCTCCCAATTCTGCAGTTTAGCACCACAAGTGTTAATCTAACTCATAAGAAACTGGGTGGAGAGAATGTGAGAAAGTTATGTTAAAAGAGTCAACACACGTTAGGGGTGGGGTGAGTAACTACACTACACACGCCTACATAAAAAGTACACGTTAAAAACGTGTAATGGTCGATACAGGTTTCTAGTCAAATTATGTATCATAAACAGCGGAAAGTTATGTGCTCAGGGAGGAAAATTAAATAAGTGTTTTGAACCAGGAGAAATTAAAAACATACTACATAAATGCACTTATCAGTAACATATTTTATGATGTTGAAATATCCTCCCAACTGACGTCTATTGTAATAGCTTCACTTGTTTGTATCTGTGGCAATCACATGACATCTAATGTAGACAAGTGCAAGGTGTGATATGCAGGTAACAGAAACGTAAATTGTAAATATGAGATGGTAAACGCCGAGTTCACCAAGCTAAGATATTTATGAAAAATAACACAATGCAGAGAAAGACTTAAATAAGAACATTCTGTGCAATTCTGGAGATGTAGGCTAGTGCATTTGTTAATATTGCTGCCTCACAGCCCTAGGGCCCTGGGTACTATTCCTGGGATGCTACCTGTGTGGAGTTTGTATGTTTTCCCTGTATTTACATGGGTTTCCTCTTGGTGTCTGGTTTCCTCCCACAGTCCAAAGGGTTTTTCAAAACGTTTCCTCCTAGTCCTACTGGTAGGTTAACTGACTTCCTGGAAAACTGGTCCCGTGTGTGTCTGCATGTGTTTGTGTCTGCCCTGCAATGGACTGGTGCCCATTACTTGTCAGGACAAGCTTTGGCTCCCCCACAACCCAGTATTAGATAAAGAGGCTAAACAAAGAATCGATGTATAATTATGGATACAATGTTACCAAAACACGATGCTCTGGACTACATGTGCTCCCCCAATTGTGGCAGCTGCCTACAACCTAGAGGGAATAATTGCTGTCTGCCATCCTGGCCTGAGCCTCCTGATAAGGAGGACGTGTTGTCAACATGACCAGAAAAATGGTGGTGAAACCATCTTTGAAGACACACCTCTCCACAAACACAGGGCAGGAGAGTGAAGATCCATGGGGAACTCCAGCTGTGAAACAGAGATTTGCAGCCAAGTCTCCATTCCCTCTGTCAGAATATAGTGTGCAAAATACTTAGAATAATCTAATGTAAACAGACTTAAGGAGCGACGACAGGCTATTTAAAAAAAAATCCACAGTTGCAAAAATAACTGTAAAATTTGAAGTAACAGGTATACTACATTTTTCCTGTATAATAATATAGTAGGATGCTGAACTTCACATTTATATAAATGCTGTGATGGAACAGACTAAATGATCTAGAGCGTTAGTGGTTTCACAGAGCTCTTTACTAGTTTTGTTGCTATACAAGACATTGGTTTCAGAAATCAAGAACTTAACAAAACACTACTCAACAAAAGTGCCAGCACTTTTTTATGCAAGCACTGTAAGATGGAAGTAATAAAAAATATTTTAGTTTCTGAAAATATATAAGCCCAATTATAAGAGAAATAAAATACTTCTGGTGCAAGCTATTGTATTGCAGTCGTCCTTGCAGGAATCTTTGATCTAACACAGTCCAATGGATTTCAAGATTTACATTAACAAGTAACTTTTAAGTAGGATCTATACTGTAGGTGGCTACATATTTTTCACTACCATCACTCATCTTTACATATGAAATAAAGATAATGAAATCAGGTTTTATGATTTTACATTTGTTGTATTCAGCAATGAATTTATACTAGATGTTAACCCAGTTTATCAACCTTAATGTTAGAATGTTAGAGCTGAACACTAAGCAGCTTCAATGGTTCTTTGTGACTAGTTGTAAAATGTGTTTTAACGCTATACAGTTTGTACCCAATTCTTTCCTATTATACATGGATTATAATGTCGTTTTGAGGCTGTTCCTGAATAAACCTGTCCCTTTCATTTTGCTCATGTGCTTCTTAAACTGTCTTCACCAATGACACTATGTCGAAAGCATAGTTTTTTTTCAGAAGACTAGTCTTTTGATATTATGAATAAAAGACAAGACAAGATTTCTAATTAGTTCAGTTTATTACTTGCTTTGATTATCAAAATGATTACACCATATAGACTCTGTAGTTGGCAGCTCAGAACGGGCCCATGGATTGAGATTACACAGCAGCACGATCGTTTTTTGCAACTCATGATCTCATGACTCGTTGAAGAAAGGTATACTGTTAGATATGGCTTCTTCTTTTTGTCTTCTCCAGTGAAACCTGAATATAAGAAACAGGGATCACAGAGCAAGGATAAAAAAGAAAAATGTAAATTTGAATAGTAAAAATAGTAATAGGAAAGGCATACAATGGCTTATTTTAGGAGGTACTCAGATGAATCAGGGGAATATCCATAAAAAATAATGTGACATTAAGCTCTGACTGCCACTTTATGTGTCTAATAATATACTGCTGAGATAACATACCTGAATATATTAGGCCTGAAGAAGGGCTTGACTCTCAGCCACTAGTTTTGGTTTCTGAAAAGGAATTTTTCAAAATGAATAGACATTAATTCAGGAGAAGTTACTTATTTAGAAGGAAACCATTAAGCTCTTCCGGTTGTTATTTCAATCATCCAGAAACACTACCACAGTTAAAAGTTAAAGCAGTATTAAATATAGCCAGCAAATAAAAACATACTGTACCTCTATTGCAAAGCAGGCTGCTTTGTCAGCTTCAGCACAGCACTTGTCTTTTATGTCATAGAAATGTTTAGAGATTGTTTGAAGTTGATCATTTGTTATGGTAGTTTTCATCCTCACCAGAGTGTAAAGAAGCCTGAGAAAAAATATGTTTTAAATCTATAAATCTAAAATAAGAGTTAAATGAAACGAAATTCAAGCTAACTCAGTCATTTGTGAATGAATGGTAGACAATGTTACAGTAAATGTGCCACATCACACCTAATATGGCACATATTTGGCTGATCCTTCTTCAACTTTGTTTCTGTACATGGGAGATATTTTGAGCTCACAAATAATACAGGATCTCCTACGAGAAACTGAAGAATGTACGATGGAACAGTGAACATGCATTTTTTAGAGATGAAAGAGAAAAGCAGCCCTTGAGGGTACATACAGTTCGTATATACTGTATAGAGCAATCATTTTCTCATTTGACCATTATCCAACCATTATTAGAAAGACCGATCTTTCCTGGCAAGAGTCACAGCAATGCAGAGCTTAAATCTGAGATGCAAGATGAGATTACACACTGGAGAGGATACCAATCCATCGCAGGGCTCATGAATGCATCATTTAGAATCTCCAGTCAACCTAGCCAGCATGTCTTTGGAAGTTTGAAGGAAACTGTAATACCCTAAGCACACCCATGTCAGCTTGTGGAGAACTTACAAACTCTGCTCAGAAGGTGTACCAGTTCAGAATCAAAGCTAGAATCCAAGACCTGTGTGGAAAATGCCACTAACCACCTGCCAATGTGCCCGACAATTGTAAGCATTCAAAATGGTGTTGTTATAAGAGGTTAGGTGTACACCATCTTACAAGAAGCTACTAATGGGATGTGAATTTCTAACTATAAAGTCTGGCATTCTTGAAATGCACCTCTACAGCTGTTGTTCAAGACACTGTCATGGAATGTGAATGAGGGTGTTAATTGGGAAAATATGTAAACCGAGCTAAAATTTAGTTGTGACTTTTCAAAGAGGCCTTCACAGAGAGTCTGAGACTTATGGTAAATTACATTTTATTCATTCAAACGGAGGAGACTGGATGTGTGGCAATGCAATAGGCCCAGCTATAGAAGGTAAGGTCACTCCCGAGAAATTCTTCTGAGGCAGGTAGTTCAGTTCTGTGCTGTCTAAAATGTGTCAGTCTGTCTGCTCAAACACCTCAGTCTGCCATGATGGAATCCCAGTACTGGTAGAGCAGAGCAACACCCATCTTACTCAGACAATACATGAGTGTGGGGTTCTAACCACTGTAAGAGCAGTGTTCTTCTGCAACATTACTGGGAAAAATCCTATTGATCCTCAACTTCAATGTTGGTGGACTGGCTTGGTCTTCCCTGTCACCTAATCTCTATCCGTATGCTTTTTGTCTGTGTGGATAACTGGAACAATGAGTATTCTTGGCTACCTACAAATTATCGGTGGTTTTGAAAGCAGTATACAGTTTCTTCATAGCAGAACATACTGTATAGTACAGATTTCCCCAGACATGAATCAGAATGTGTTGTGTTGACTGTACCCTTGCCAAATGTGATTGACTACACAGTAGAGGAAGTCACACTGAACATGCTTGGAGAATGACTTTTCAATATTAAAGGATCATTTACATCCTTTAAAATGCAATCAAAATCCAATACAATACAAAAAACAACTAAAACTGCAGTTTTGAATCATGAGAACAAGCATTAGCTATATAAGCAAAACATATGAGGTCAGAGTACCTAATGGAGTGTATTATTATTGTAATTGTCTTTCCTTTTTAATGATTTTAAGTTTAATTGTCAAACAACATTACCTCTTAGCTGCACCAAATAAGTCATGTGGTTTCATGTCACACAGAGCTGCCCCAATAGGGAATGAATCATCTGTAAGAGCTGGTGGCTTGAACTCTTGGTCTGGCTGGATTTTGAGGATGCAGGGTCTTCTTGCTGAGTAAGACTCCTTGCAGCATTGGTCAATGTGAGGGTTAACGGTAGCAGGATCAGTTTCAGAGCATGTCTGATCAATAACATTAGTCAGCTGTTAAGAAAGACAGGCAATACAGCATTAAAGAAAACAAATAATATGATAAGTCTGTAATTCTAAAATGAACACCAGGATCTGAGATGGAAACTCACGGTTAAGGCAGGCTTTTCATGTTGTCAAAATGAATAGATGTTATGTACAAATATGTATAAAGAACTTCATAAATTCAACCTTTGAATGCCATAATCATATTCTACTGTATATTTGCAGAATTCAACTTCAGTTGGTCTTTACATCATGAGACAATCTACACTCACTTCTAAACTGTCTAATTTCAGCAAAGGAACGAATGGCAGAATATACACATTTGAGTCAACAAAGGTGTTATTTCACTTAATAAAAAATAAATATATAATGGTATTAGACCTGTGTTTTCCTGATAAAATACATTTTTATGCTGAAGCACTGACAGTTTAATAAATTATAATAAAGAGTGTGTTGGCAGTTGAGAGTGTGCAACTTGCAACTTGCATTTTAACCATTGAAAGTAAGCAACTTGAAAGTAAGTAATAGTAAGAAAGTAATTAAAGTAATAGTAAAGTACAGCAGCTGTGCATTCTGAATGCCCAAAATACTAGATATAAATACTAATCAACTTCTTTTATACTGTATGTGATTTAAATGTTGCAGAATCTGCTTTCCATTAGGCGTGCAATATGCTGTACACGAATCTCATCATATAGCGTAGACAACATTATACTATTAATATTAAATTATAATATTAATACTATTAATGAAAGAAAAAAATACTCACTCTTTCCTCAGCACAAGGCATCAAGGTGTGATCTAGATCTTTACTTTTACAGCAGAAGTCAATGACATCACCAATTCTATGTGCCACAACATTTAGTCCTTCAAAAGGAGCCTGGGGCATTATTTTTGTATATTGAACAAGCATTCTAAAAAATGCAAAAAAAAACCCATTTCAACTATAATTCTATATACAAAATATACTAAGATTACAAATTATTTCATATAAATTTCAAGAACATAAAAGTAAGCATATGTGTTTTTTGCACAATTTGTAAAGGCACTTGCAGTACAGTTTTGAATTTAAGACAACTATGAAACAACTTTAAAAAGGTAATAAGTGAAAATAAGTTCTAAAAGTATGAATGTATGTAGTCATAAAATAATATTCCTTACAATTTTTCAAAAGTGTCTTCTCCTTTTTGCTTTTCAATTTCACACATGCCTTTAAAGTGCTGTAGATTTTCATGAATAGCCTTTGCAAGATCTGCATCCTGTAAAGTGAAAATAAAAAGGAGCATGGAAGTAAATAATAGCATGATTATTTTCTGAAACAATTTTGCTTCTTAACATGTAATACTGAATTTAAAAGTTACA